>NC_136072.1:363488950-364783950 GCF_964261635.1 Lissotriton helveticus | reverse complement strand
TTCTTTTAAGCCAATCCCGTCATGTTGTATTTCCGCAACTTTCACAATTAAAATGTTGAAGATCATTTTCACAATCCTGGACTACTAATATCTTCCCCTTCTTGCTCAATCATGTTCTACATTTCCTATCACACTGATACTGCTTACTATGAAGCAGACTTACACTACCTTTATGACTAGTACAATTATTTAATTGCCACATCACTTTTAATCACAAAGCAATGTAAAACAGTAGACAGCATTGCAGACTTACATTCCCTCTACTCCATGTTTTGATTGGCTGCTTCAATTAGCTTATAAAAAGTTTTTCTGAACTCATTCAAAGTGCACGTATTTCTCCATGACGTCCAGTGTTATGGTAAGAAGTTATGTCTCTGTACTACACTTATCCTCAAGGCCAAATCGTGTAGGAGCCATTAGAACTTCTTGAAATTCCTCAGAGCACATCCCGAGATTCTTTCCCTAAAATTTTGGTTTTAAAAACACCAGGTAAGAGTTTTTAAGGTCATACGGAATTTTTTTTTGAAAATTAAAACAGAATCATTGCAGAATGACCAGCCATTTCTACACTTTAAATAAGCTGTATAATGTCCTGATGTTATTGAAGGACCATCATGATATATAATTGCTACAGTTACAAAAGTCCTTCCTGATATTGACTACTGTGAAGCCACAAAATTTTAAATTAAAGTTGTCAATTTTGTTCCATCAGGCCTACATCGTTGGAACATTAAAATGACATACTGGCCATATGTTCGTATAAATAATGTGGACATCATTTCAGATTTACATTGGCTACACTCCATGTTGTGATCAGCTGCTTTTACTAGCTTATTAAAAGAGACTGATTTACTGTCTGGCAAAGTTAAATATATAAATCTTTCTGAGTCTACACTAGTAGTACTTGATACCCTACAGTTCTCGCAGTCATGCTGCCATTGATAAGAAAGCCCAAACAGGTGATCTACATCTACACCTTCATCATGCAATACATCAAGCATATACATTAAAAACTCCTGACAATCTTGCTGACTATTTTGAGAGAATTGTGTTTGGCCTGAACATCTGTCTAACAGATTTCGAATTTCAGACACACTTTCTATGTTTCTTCTATCAGTGCTACATTTCTCTAACACAGAATTTAACAAACTGCAAAATCTTTGATCAGAATTGACCACAATCTCTTCTTTTACATTTTCTAGAGAAAACAAAACATTAACCACTACATTAGCATAGCAGTTGACACCAGAACTGTTTTCAAATTGAAAACCAACAACATCTTCAACAGAATCCTTTTTGTTTCTGCTTATAATTTCAGGTTCATCGACTTTTCGTCTTTTTGCTACAACCTCCCCAGTATTGGTCACATTTCTTCGTTTCCGGCCTACCACACGTTTCTCAAACAAAGGATACTGAGGCAAATGTGGCGCATACTCTCTTCTTAACCTATTGTATTCCTTAACACAATCTAGATCCGCACAAATGTTTGTGACATCACACTCAATCAAGTACAATCCCGATAAAGTTCTAACTCGTGACAATGCCACATATGCCATACCCTCCTTGAACACAGAACTGCCAATATTCACCAATGCACAGTCTACACTTAAACCTTGCGATTTATGGATTGTCACCGCATATGCCAAGCAAACAGGAAACTGCTTACGACGAACATATAAGTCTTTTACAAGCAAAAATCTAGCAGAACAACGACCAATTAGCTGTACTTCCTCAATGCCATCAAATTTAATTTTTAAAAATTCAATTCCATCTCTATTTCTGTATTTCACAAAATCAACAACATTACCCATTGATCCATTTACCAGACCTCTTTCAACATGTAAATTCCTTCTTAACACCTTAGGAGCTCGTAAACAAACCTCCCCAGTGCTGCGCTGTCCATTATCCAGTGCTGAACTGGACGTCCAGCGGTCGCACGCAGCACTGGGGAGGTAGTGCCCGTGACGACCGTTGGCCGACGGCAGCACCTAAAGGGTTAAAATTATACGGCAGTTCAAGCATACATTCAGAGTCTTTTCAAAACCCGCAGTTTTAGATATACTCTTCTCTAATGAATCCAATTTTGTTTTCAGATACTCAGACAAAATAATTGTTGATCCCATATGCTCTACTCTGTCAATAGCTTCCAGTTTCACAATCTCTTGCTTTTCTAAATGCAACATTTTGTTGTTGAATTTGGCACATTCTGCAAGAGTTGGCATCAAACATATTCCAGATTTTTTCTCAGTAATTTTCTGAAAAATATTCTCAGGCACAACATCTTCGTCTGGATATAAATTTGTCAGTAATCGTGCATGTAAAGCTTCTTTCCCATGCTCGGTCACTTTTCCAATTCTAACATCTTGTAGAATAGTCTTGTAAACTTCATCCTTTGCCTGACGCATATTTTCATGCAGTTCAGCATAATTGAAGTTTAACCATATATTGACGTTGCCAATGCTCCCTAAGCACTTCCTGGTATCTTCATGCGTGAGCATTTTGAACACAGGTTGCCCTTTCACTGGTGTCAGCTGCAGAAGATCTCCGAAAACAATGATGTGTTTGCCACCAAATAACACATCATACTCTGTTTTGAGAACTTCTTGCATTCTCAAATGCACAAAGGCAAGCATGACATTGGAAACCATGCTTACTTCGTCAATGATAAGAAGTTTCATTTTCCTCAAGACTCTTGAAACTTCAAAACAAGCATCTCCAGATAGCTTGTGATATTCTAATTTGTTGTCATGCTCCACTGGCAGCATCAGTAAACGATGTAAAGTAATCCCTTTAATGTTATGTGCTGCCAGTCCAGTTGGAGCGGTGACAACACAAGACAGCGATGACTCTGTCCTTTCCTGCAAATAACATGAAATTGCTTTAATAAGGAAACTTTTTCCAGTTCCCGCTTCTCCACTCACATACAGTCGGACAGGCTTGAACGACGTACATGAGCACTCTTTCTTGTCATGACTTAATCCATGATCAATTTGCATGGTAAGTTCGTCATATATTTTCCTCTGCTCAACGTTGAGTTGTCTTTCCAACTCTTCTAAGTTAACCGCATCCTCCTGAGCATGTGCCATGGCTCTTTCCACTTCATTCATAGCAGTGGCAGCTTCATTTTCGATAAGAGGTCCTCCTAGTGGATCCTGACTCAATGAAGCAGAACTCTGACTGTCCTGAGAACTGTCTCTGGCAATCTCGGCTGCAATCGTTGCTTCCTGCTCAATTTCCACATTCAACATTTCTACATATTTGGGAAAAGCAGGACATTCTATGGTCTCCTTGGCAGCATTGAATGAGTCTTCGTAACAAAGGAAATCTCCAAGCAGTTCCTCTTCTGCACGCCAAGGCTTAAAAAGTTGCAAAAGTGCTAAATAGAAAAACTCCTTTTTTTCAGGAGATTCGCCACTCAATTTTCGATGGTTTATCAAGTGGCATTTTCTTTGCTTGACCAGACATCCCTCACTTCCTATTACAGCATACACTCCTTTCTCAGTATCTTCTTTGATGTTCCTCTTGAATATGTAATTTTGCAGAACCTCATACAGACAAACATTCTCGAGGTGACTGCTTCGATTTGGATAATATGTATCCAACATGTTGCTCTTCAAAATGTCGGTACTGTTTGGCTCCTTTTCCGCCAAATACTCAATTTCCCGCACAGGTTTGAGAACTCGATTACGCGTTGCAGCAAGACCAACACTCGCCCAAACGATACTCCTGGACTTGGCATAGAGACTTGCTGAAGACAACCGGTCAGAACATTCGTAAGCTCCAATTTCTCGATGCGACAACATCTTCAGACTGAAACTGTACAACTTCTTGCTGAGGCTCTTTTCATGGGAAATGTCCTCCCACATATCCTTCAATTCTGTCTTCTCTTTTTTGGTGATGTAAGATGTCACATACCGAGCCACAGCCATACAGTTATCAGCCACAAACTGTATATCCATGTTAGCATTCCACATGGACAAAATCACCGGGTTGTAGTCGTTGATGTACTTAGACTCTTCGTTCCTCTTCAAATTGTATGTGTTTTTAGGTGATTTCTTCATCACATTATGTCGCAGCGAAGACATCAAACTGTTCACTCTTCCTTTAGAAATCACCGGTCGTGGAAAGCCGAAACGACATTTGGTGTAGAACTTGTCTTTGTTCCGGAATTTACGACGACAGTACTTTCCACATCGATGGCTTTGGAAACGTAGAACTTTTTCTCTTAGGCTTTTTTTCTCCTTTGCGATTGGAACAGCACACGTAGAATACTGTTCTATGAAACTCATCACTGAGTCTTCTGCATCCGTTCCAAATTTAGGTGCATCCTTGATCCACAGCAACATATGTATATGAGGAGCACCTCTTGCTTGGTACTCCTTCCTCCAGAAGAAATCCAACACCTCTCCAAGAGGTGGATTCTTCTTATTCATGATGAAAGACATCATACCTTCAAATCTATGATTGAAGTACCTACATACATTGACTGGATCCAAAGAGCACAGTTCTCCGGGTGTCTTGAATTCGATGTTTTCTACGTTAGCATTTGCCTCTCGTAGAAATTCAAGTAAGTCTTCCCAGCCATACTCAGCACAGCTCAAAGTGAGGAACCATGTGGGAGTTCCTAAGTTCCTCAGCATACATTTTAAATCACCATGACGACGGTACCAGTACTCATTAGTACCACGCTGACACGCCATGAGATTAATCAGGTGAGAACCCAAAATACTGTCTTGGACATTGACTTTATCCATAAAGTCACTTGCCGAGATGTTTTGCATGTGTATACCACTTTTCAAGATGTGGTTCACTGCATATGACAGTCCAGACAGATCGCTTTCAAACAGGAGATGAAACAAATAAGGAATGCATTGTCGAAACCTAGGATCTCCTGCATACAATCGCAAAGTCCGGTATTCAGAAGCAGGAATTTGATGAGGTCGCTCATCATATCTTCCTCCCTGACCTGTTGGAAAAAGCTGTGGGAAACACCGAGCTTCCAAACTTTCCTCCCAAACACTAATGGGACTCCCTTTCGCTTGTTTCATTTGAAACAACTCAATAGCATTCCCCATGACTTCCTTGGAATGCAAAGGATGAACACTATAATGTTCATATATTTCTTCACTAGTACAGGGTTCTACTTTCTCAATTTGACCAGCACACAAATCGCTATCCTCTTCCTCACTTACTTCCTCTTCTGCAACATATACATTTTTATAGTATTTATTATATTTTTTCAAATACAATGTTGCCCTTTTGACTTTCCTAACATCTACTAAATCTTGCCATATTTTCTTATTCTTTGTCGGAACCCCATTAACTAAGATAACAAGAGGTTCCTCTTCCACTTTTTCTACTCCAATTGTGTTAATGTTTTTCTTCAAATCTAGAGGCAAATAAACAACTCTTCCCTTTAATCCTCTCTGTAAATCTGATGGAGGCAATTTCCCTGTCTTTGGCTCCATTCTTACAATAGCCTGAAAGGGATGGATACTTTGAATCAAAATAGATTCATAAGTATTTAAATCCTTCAATTCAGAAGGAATCTCAACCAATTCCAGATTATTATGAACTGCTCTAGCAGGCATCTGGTTTTGATTTAATTTGTTTCAACAATAAGTACACACACGTTGATCCAATCCCAAATCAAAACAATTTTCTACCATCAAGTATGTTGTAAAATCCTTCCATTCACTATTATTTTCCCTTTCACTTTTTCCATATAAATCCACTAACTTAGTCTGATTCTTATAATAAGTGCGTCGACAACACACACAAGTGAAATTTGGCCTCTCACTTGATTTCACCTCAAACGTCGCAATTTCCCTCTGGAAATTATCTGTACTGGAAACCTGTACACTATCTTCCACATTACTCTCTTCTTCTTGGTCAATTTCAACATTCTCCTCTTTACTTCCAAAGTAACAAAACTCAATTTCTTCACATATATTCTTCACATCTATTTCAGAACCATGCAAAAGAGCAGCGCATAATTGTTTAAGCATAATTGCTGGACTCTTAGCATAATACAACATTCTAACTAATTTCCTCACTTTATTATGATGCACTGCTAGCATCCTGAAATGATGAAAAACACTCTGGCATACTCTCCTGGAAAGACAAGCCAGTGAATGACCATGCAAACCTATCACTTCTCTCACTCTGCAAGGATCTAATTCTTGCAACAACTTCATTTTCTGCTTCAAACTTTTCTTATTAAATGACCGTATAAAATCACAAAGCAAATTGATGGAATCCTGTCGTACACTGCAAATACTACTACACTTCCAGGTGTACACAGGACCCTTAGGACGTCTCCCTAAAACCTCATTACCTAACACCTCTTCTATCTCTGTTGTCACAAGTTTTTCTTTTTCAACTGGACAACCATCTTTCACTTCATAAGCTCGACCACTGGTGTCAACTGCATGCACCAAATCATTATCCTGGAAATAACTCTCCTCATTAAAAAATGCCTCAGAGCTTGAACTATGCATCCATTCTCCAGAAAAAACTTCACAAAAATTACTACGATTAACTATTCTCTTCCATCTACTATTTCTTTTGAAATCATAAATTGCCTTGTTTAGCTTCCTAATTCTATTGATTGTCAAAATAAATAACTTACGTTTAATTTCAAATGCCTGATCAATAACTTTCTCAACTATTTTTTTTCTCTTATAAAAAACCACTTTCTGTTGACCTTTCTTAATATTTTTTAACAAATTGCCAATTATCCTGTTGCGGAACATTCGTTTACGAATATCCCTAAACTGTTGTTTCCTTCTACTTTCATGCATAGAGTTATCTCTTACTCTAGCAGTAACATTTTTCATTGGCCTTTCCTTACCGTTTGAATTGCTTCTCCTTTTCTGGACTGAAACATTTTCTGTAGTAATATTTTTTTTACTACAGATATTTCTTATGAATGTTTTTGTACTCTTACCCGGTGCTTTCTTGGTGACTTGACAAATCTTTTTGTTAGAGGACTGCTGCTTTTTTTCATTCACCTGCTGTCTTTGACGTTTTGCAGCCTTTCTCACTCTTTCTTTGCTTGGCATCCTAAAATCTTGAAATAATCTGCAGTTGAATCTGTGGTAAAATATAATAAAAAATGTTATTAACCACTATTACCCAACAGTAAATTAATAACAGTCATCAAAAACTTAACACATTACTTAACATTTTTACATAGAACATTTTTTTGTACATGGCAAATTTAGAATACAGAAATAGCAGAAAAGAAATGGAATTTATATTCATTTTACCTGTGCTGTTTTATATATGAATCTGATCTAATTTTATGACCATATTTTAATATTTTATTGAAGACACTACACATAACCTGTTTTTGAAGGTGTCTTTATTTTTAAATTAAACGGTTTAAATATTTACTTTTTATTTATTATAAATTTATAAAATAAATGTTTATAGTTCCATAGGCTCAAGCACGCCAGCTTCCCATCCTATGTCATACAATTCTGACAAATCTGCATCCTCATCACGTTCTTCTTCATCCTCAGGATTGAAATCATCCAAGGGATCAACATCCACTGATGTTTCAATTACGAGTTCAATGATGAGGTCGAAATCAACTGATTGCTGATTGTCGCTCATGTTGATGTTGTCTTTATCTTTAAAGAGAGATAACAACAATGAGATGTTGCAGAGTAAGAGACAAATCTCAGAGATTATAATAGTAAAATTGTTTAACAAGAGTAACATTTTGCAGCTATTATTTAACCATGTCCAACGATGCTGAGAGGAGGTGAAGCCTATCTCCAATTTTTCACTGAACAGGACTCATCTCTTCTTAACCTTGGATAAACCTCACCGACTCTGTGTCCCCTGCACATAATTAAATGTAAAGGGGCAGATTTATATTAACTAGCACATCCCCAGGGATGCACCAGTTAACGTGCACCGCTGCTCTGCCACCCACGGTGTGCCGCATTTACAATCAGATAGGACAAAGCTGCATCAAAACCCTGCGCCTGCTTGAAGCAGGCATAGATCTTGACGCAGGTAGGCTGAAAGCTAAAGCAACAACTAAGTGTCGTGTGCAGAAGTTGCAAAAAAGGAAAAATGGCGTTTAAACCAGTAATGAGCCCATGCTAACTTAACACAGTGTAAAGATATCCAGGATCTACATCAGTTTGGGGTTCACGAACCTGGCAGGTACAAGGCACTGAGGCTTTGCACCGTGCATGTCTCATCCCAAATCATATGTTGTTTGTGAATGAAACAATTTCCCAGACCAAATGCTTTGGATTGCCTACTTCTAAAAAATTAAACACCCCTACTATCCCGGAGTTAGAGGAATATGATGGTTGGAGTAATTTTACTCGGTTGTCCATTAAAGATTTACAGGCCCTACTCCGTAATTCTTCCTTTAACATTTCCAGTATAAATCCAAAAGGTTGGCTGCTTTGGCAACGTGCCTTATCCACGGTTTAATAACGCTGCCTTTTGCTTTATATAAGTTTGCAAATTGTATGAAATATATACCAATAGGTCGTTATGAACCTTTAGGTAGTGGTTTTCTTCATGAGGTCTGGTCGCTTCCATACACATACAGATTTTCAAAGATGATCAAGAAGTTTATCTGAATGGAGAGGAATGCACTAAGACGCCAGATCATTCACTAATGTGTAGGCACATACAGTTACACGGTTCATGCAACAAACACCGACCAAATATGGCTTGCGTGTTGAAAGGCACGCCAGTTCCTGCTATCATCCCCACGTTCAAGTTGTTGGAAAATGGTAGTTATTTGATGCTCAATAATGAAGATTGTTCTGGGTTAATTAAAAGTATTCCTTTTATCGTAACAGTAAGTGAACGGGTTATTTGCTGCAGAAATGTTCTATTTCCTCCCACACATGAACATAGGGAGTTTTCAATCTGGCCACAAATACCAACCTTGGGAGCAGATTTCAACGGCATGGCAAGAATAAGAGCTCTTTTGTCTCAGAGAGAGGTGGCCTTGAGTTCGGCCCGTGAAACTTTCGTGCGTCACATAGCGAACACCCGTACAGAGGTGCAGACCCTTTTAAATACTGATTCGCCTTTGCATTTCAGCGACATGGTTCGGACTATCTTTAACGCGTCCTCCACAAAGGGCCTGGCGCACTTTTTTAAAGTTGTTACCAGTGGTCTTGTGACTTCATTTGAGAAAATCTTTGGAGTCATCCCTGCTTTCTTTCATTCTATTTTTTCCACTGTGCTTGGTGGATTCCCATTTTTACTTGCATTACCAGCGGACGCTCTTGTGCTTTTTTACATTTTTAAATATGGATGTCCCTCCTGTGCAAGCTCCCGCCCTGCAGCTGCTGACGCTGTTCCGCAATCGCATGCTTGAATATTATGGCACAATGCCGTTGGCGATATTAAGCACGGCATATGGATTATCTTTTCGATTCTCCTACTTCACCTGTGTCCAGCCTGTATTTCACTGCCTGACCTGTGATTTCGATTGGGCCATTGATTTGTGTCTCTGCGGACCGGTTTCTCCTGACGTCGACTTTAATCAGCTGATGACTCCTATCATTACTCACGAGTTGGTTTGTCCTGGCGAAAGGATTATGGCTGTGGCATTGATGCATGGACTAATTGGTCCCTGGAATTTACTGGCGGCAACACAGTCTTTCTTGGAACAGAGCTTTCTTGAAAACCCACCGAGCTGTCCTCTGATGGTGATAGAGGATCCGGTGCTGGGAGAGCACGTATGTTCTTTTCCGCTTTTAAATTGGATGGCTGAACTCTTTTCGGATGAAGACGGTGACTTCCTATTAGAGGCTGTTGCAGCTTATTTTGCATACACAGTTATGTCATAGACCTTTTTCATGTTTGATATGCTGAGTACTAGCATTTCATTGACAATTCATTGACTTATTTGTCAAGTTTTTATTATTTAGCTTGCCTATTGGCTTAAGCCTCGATAAAGTAGTTGGCTGTTTTATTTTTCTTTAGCATTAAATTTTCCTAGTTTTTAATGTTTTACCTTGCGGACCGTCCACATATAAAGTTGCAATCTGCTCTCATGAGATGGCACTTCTATTATCTTATTCAGTTCGTTTCCGGATCATGGGGAGGTGTCATCTAGATCAATCAATCAAGACATTTATATAGCGCACTACTCACCCGTAGGGTCTCAAGGCGCTAGGAGGTGGGGTGCCGTTACTGCTCGAACAGCCAGGTCTTGAGCTTCTTCCTGAAGGCGAGGTGGTCTTGGGTCAGGCGCAGGTCGGTCGGGAGGGAGTTCCAGGTCTTGGCGGCCAAGTAGGAGAAGGACCTTCCTCCTGTTGTCGCTCTTCGGATGCGTGGGACATCGGCGAGGCCGTGGCTGGTTGATCTGAGGTGGCGCTTGGGAGCGTAGAAGTTGATTCGGTTGTTGAGGTAGCTCGGGCCTTGGTCGTGTAGGGCTTTGTGTGCGTGGGTGAGGAGACGGAAGGTGATTCTTTTCCTGACGGGGAGCCAGTGCAGGTCTCTCAGGTGTCCGGAGATGTGGCTGTTTCGTGGGAGGTCGAGGATGAGTCTGGCTGAGGCGTTCTGTATCCGCTGGAGTCTCTTCTGGAGCTTGGCGCTGGATCCTGGATATCTTTACACCGTGTTAAGTTAGCATGGGCTCATTACCGGTTTAAACGCCATTTTTCCTTTTTTGCAACTTCTGCACACGACACTTAGTTGTTGCTTTAGCTTTCAACCTAATAGTTCATCGTGATTTACATGAGAATAATATGTTATTGCTCTACTATCTGCTTTACTTGTTAAACTATATCTGTACAGCGAGTGCTGAAGTTTCAAGAACAACACGATACAGAATTGTTATGAGGTCTGATCTCCACGACTTCATACTCATAACATAAGTGCAGCTTCTGCCAATTCTGGGCATGAGGCGGGTTTTATATTGCTTTGCCGAACACACATACACAACACTTGATGCGGTTCACATGAAGAGAGAGCTGGTGTATGCTGATGTGATTCCTTCAAATCTAAGACACTAAAGTATGGGCACGCCCTAAACCAACACAAAGAGACCTTCTTAGCAAATAATATAATATGTGTATTAGGGAGGGTGAGATATAAGCAGCCGCGGGCCGTGGAGGGAGTTACGGTGGGGCGGGGAGGGGGAGGGGCAGGGTGGTGCTTATAAGTGTTGCTAACTCTTATTCATTTACAGCATGTTAACATACTGTCACCATTCGCTTTTTATGTACTAGTAACTATGCTGGTAATTTTGCTACTGATAATATGTGTACTTGTATTATCTAAGATACTACGCCTGAGAAGACGGCATTAGTAAATAAACATTTCAAATACACATGTGTTCTTCTTAACTCCATGTTCTGGTTTCTAAGAAATATATAACGACCGAGTGTTCATGAGTTCCACGTATCCTGAGGTACTATAAGTTCATATTCTGGATTGTCTAAACATTGAGAGTTTGTTATATCCAATGTGACACTGTACCTAGCTTGCTAAGGGGTTTTTGATTACTAAGGTGAGTTTTGGGGCACCCTAATTCGTCGAGGTTCCAATCCTCTGTCCACAGTTCTGTGTGAGAACAGAAACCCTGCGACAGGGGCACCCCTGAGCCTTGCTGGAGCTTCATCACACTTGCGATACAACTCCAGCAATGCGCCACCTTTACGGCACAGATACGTCACGCATCTGTGCTGTTTTTGCCCCATGATGCGCCGCATTGTAAATGCAGCACACCATAGGTGGCGGAACAGCGGCACAGAATGACTAACACATCCCTGGTGATTCGCCAGTCATCATAAATCTATCCCTATGCTTCTTATCTTGTTAGAGATGAACCGCCATATGTATCATCAAAGTTTTTTGCATTTCCTAAATAGCGAACGTTAAGGAATAAATAGCGATTCTTTACCATTCCTAGTTTGCGATGAGCTATTTGCTAATTACAAATTACCCATTCATTTCCATGCAGCAGGAGGCCCATAGGAATGAAGGTGCAATTTGCGATTAGCAATTACCTCATCGCAAATTACGAATTTTTCCGAGGGTGCAGGGGTGTCTCAAGAACACCCTGCTGCACCCCTGAAAAAGAAATTTGGGGGCATATGGCGCACATAAATTTTGAAAACATTCCTTTACCTCAAAAACGATTTTCAACTCATAATTTGAAAACACTGCACATGGGGAAATGACTTAAAATGTCCTTAAGACACATAAAAGCGTTTTTTGATTGCCTTTGCAGCATGTTTCAGTCACCTTTAACATGCCTATGTAACGCAAACATTCAAAATCTAAATTTGCCATGCACAGGTGGGAGCATATTTACAAGCAATTTGCTCCACAGACAAACTTCTTACATTGAAATGGGAAAAATAACATCAGAGACTCTCAATTACCTTATAAAGAAGCAGACACCATTATGTCCTTGTCATCCATATTAAAACCATTGCTTTTCCTCAAAAACGATTTACAAGTCATAATTTGAAAACACTCCACAGCTCCTATGCACATAGAAACCCTGTCAGTACTAATACTTCACATTTTCTCCAATTACAATTTCTCAAAGAAACAAAATCTATTTGTAAAACACTTGAGACAAACCAACATTTGAAAAACACAACTTTCTTCATAATTTTCTCCTTAAAGCACACTATTTTCTATCTAAATTAAAGAAATCTTTTCTCACCTTAGCAAATACTTTGAGTTTCAAAACAGTCTCAGAAACACACCAATTTGTCTTCAGCAGAGCAAAAGGTATGCACTCCAGAGTCTGCAGCTATCAAAAGCACAGAAATGCTGTAATTCTTCACACATATCTCTCATGTCACCCAATCAAAACTCTTCCCTCACTTTTTTTCAAATCAAAACCCTTCCCCCCTCTGCCCCCTCTCTGCTTTTTCTGCATAGCAACCACCTCTTGCAAGACCTCTGGTGTTTCCAAGTTCACACAACAATGTTGCAATTGAACTCTGAACTCTCAGTGCACCTGCATATCCAGTGCAATCTTTCATTTAATGATTTTTTCTTCGCCACTCAAAATACATCTTTCAACGAACTCATCCATGCACCCTAACTTTCTGTTTTCAGCAATCAAAATCCACCAATCACTCTTACTGCTTCATTAACACAAACTCCTCAGTTTTTTTCATTTTACACTCTCATTTTTTCAACTGCCATTTCATTGCCACACTTCATCTGACTGCAGGAGAACCTTCTCTCGCCATGTTTTCTGTCTGGATTGTTGGACATAGTTACATCTATTGGGCTCAGAGGTACGCTGAAAACAGGAATTTACCTAACCTCAATTTACAAGATGTGGAAATTAAGTGGTTTGGCCACAGAGGATTAAAATGTCACCAATTGATACCATTGGTGAAAACCTTTATGCATTTGCCAAAACCTGACCTGTTAATTGTGCACTGTGGAGGTAATGATTTGGGCACTTTGACTGGGGTAGGTCTGGAAATGCTTTTAAAGGACACCTTTGAGCAATTGATGGCACTTTTTCCTCAGACTGCCTTGGTATATTCAAATATATGCCAAAGACAAAAATGGAGGTGGTCGAACCAATTTTGTCCACAAATTGAGAAATCGAGGAAGCATGTAAACAAATCTGTTTCAGCTTACATGAGAGACCATGGAATGGGCTCCCTGTACAACAATAACTTGCGTTACTACATGCAAGATATCTACAGAGGAGATGGAGTTCACTTCTCAGATGAGGGCAACAGAATTTTCACTCTGAATTTAAGACTGTGCATTGGTACCTACTTATAAGTACCTAAATGTACCATAAACCCAAAAGCTCTTCTCAGAGCTACCCTACATCTGATCACTCACAATTATTATTTTACTCTAACTTTTTTCACTAATTTTCAAGAAAGTACGCTCCCCAGAACGCTTCCCGGTTCGCGAACCGGGCGCACTCCACGCAAAAAAACTAAAAAAACGATATTTTTTTTTTTTGCCCTGCGAGACCCTTTTAAAGCCTCCACATCAAACCTAGGGGGTCAGGGAGGATCTACTATGCCCCCTTATGGTCATTTGCCCCTTCGCTTTGGCCTCCTCTTGTCTCTCGATCCTACCGAGAGACAAGATGGCGGCCGCTACGGACTGTTTGGAATGTTTACAGACGCCGAAGAACCAATCAGCTTCGCAAAGCTCCGTAACGCGAAAAGTAAGCGAAGCGGAGCTCTGTTACAGATGTATATCTTTTTTTGAACATTAATTTCTCAAAATCCACTGGAGCACATATATTGAGACCTAGCAAAGGCACATCGGGCTACCAGTCCCTACAATTTTGCCAATTTCGTGCAAATCCATTCCATTATTATTATTTTTTTTTTTTTGCCCCGCGGGGCCCTTTTAAAACCTCCACATCAAACCTAGAGGGTCAGGGAGGATCTACTATGCCCCCTTATGGTCATTTGCCACTTCGGTTTGGCCTCCGCTTGTCTCTCGATCCTACCGAGAGACAAGATGGCGGCCGCTACGGACTGTTTGGAATGTTTACAGACGCCGGAGAACCAATCAGCTTCGCTTCACAAAGCTCCGTACCGCGTAAAGTCCGCGAACCGGAGCGCTGCCCGGTCCGCTGTTACAGATATATATCTTTTTTTTTAACGTTAATTTCTCAAAATCCACTGAAGCACATATATTGAGACCTACAAAAGGCACATCGGGCTACCAGTCCCTACAATTTTGCCAAGTTTCGTGCAAATCCATTCAGCCGTTCGGGCTAAAAGTGAGGCCAACCGCCCTATGGAAAACTCAATGTTAAAAACACGTTTTGGGACCCCCCTTTTTTCTCGGCCCCCCCTTGACGAACCCCCCCCCCCAAATTTTCAGGGGCTGCTCAGAAACAAAATGTGCCATTTTCCTGAAAATTTCAGCCAATTCCGTCCACAAACGCCAAAGTTATTAGACATAGAATTTTCAAAAATCCCATAGAGAAAAAATCCTAACTATATATACCTACTGGCGACCGGCAGTAGGTAATATATATATATATATATATATATATATATATATATATATATATATATATATATATATATATATATATATATATATATATATATATATATATATATATATATATATATATGTGTATGTATGTATGTATGTATGTATGTATGTATATATATGTATGTATGTATATATACATATAAATGCATATGCATATATATGTGTATATGTGTGCGTGTAGAGAGAGGTAGAGACTAGTAGAGAGTGAGCAGTAGAGAGTAAGTAGTAGAGAGCAGTAGAGTGAGTAGCAGAGAGTGCGTAGCAGAGTAGTAGCGTGAGTAGTAGAGAGTGAGTAGTAGAGAGTGAGTAGTAGAGAGTAAGTAGTAGAGTGAGTAGTAGAGAGCAGTAGAGTGAGTAGTAGAGAGCAGTAGAGTGAGTAGTAGAGAGTGAGTAGTAGAGAGTGGGTAGCAGAGAGTGGGTAGCAGAGAGTGGGTAGCAGAGAGTGGGTAGCAGAGAGTGGGTAGCAGAGAGTGGGTAGCAGAGAGTGGGTAGCAGAGAGTGGGTAGCAGAGAGTGGGTAGCAGAGAGTGGGTAGCAGAGAGTGGGTAGCAGAGAGTAGTGGAGTAGTAGAGAGTGAGTAGTAGAGAGTAGTGGAGAATATTCCAAAGTTTGGCATAGCACCACTTGCACAACAAGTCCAATCAAATCATATCACTTAGAGTCCTTATTGAAGCGCTGAATCTTGGTGTATATTCAAATGCTTTTTTTCCCCTTAAGTTTATGTACCACAACCAGCCGACGCGTTTCGTTCTGTACAACAGAACTTCTTCAGGGCGTTCTTATTTCCTTCAAGTTATGTCGGTATCCTGTTGTCATATAACTAGATATTTCTTCCAAATGTTAGACGAGACCTACGTACATTCTTATTCAAAGTGACTAGGTATCAATTTTACCCACACAATTCGGGCAGACTTGAGTAATTGATAGCATCCTCAAAGTCAGTCTTTCAAAAATGCCAAAGTATAGGACATGATAATCCAAATCCAAATGTTTCTCAAGAAAAGTCATTTTCAATCGTTCGGAATATCGCGATTTAAAAAAAAAAAAAATTTGGGGCCTGGGGGGTCCTTGTGGGACCCCCTGAGCAGGCCTAGGGGGTAGGGTGCTTCTACCCTGCTCCTTTTGCGTGTTTTGCACCTTTGTTTCACTGCTTTCTTCGTTCTACCGAGGCACAAGATGGCTGCCAACACTTCCTGGTTTGGAGTGTTGACAGACAGTGGCAGCCAATCAGCATGCCTTCCCGAGAAAGCTGCATGCTCATTGGCTGTTAACACTTCTAACCAGGAAGTGTTGGAATCCATCTTGTGCTAGTGTTGACAGACCGTGGCAGCCAATCAGCATGCCTTCTGGAGAAAGCTGCATGCTCATTAGCTGTCAACACTTCTAACCAGGAAGTGTTGGCATCCATCTTGTGCTCGATAGACAAAGGCAAAAGAAAGCAAAAAAACAAACATGAAGAACACAAAAAGGGGGCAGGGTAGATGCACCCTGACTACCCTAGGCCTGCCCAGGTGGTCCCACATGACAAAAAAGGAGCAATTTTTTTTTTTTTTTTAACCTGGTCTGATTTTTAAAAAATTACCCCACGGGGGGACCAAATCGCGGGGGCATAGTGATAAAGAAGTGTGGGGGGGTCCACAATCCCCCCCACACTTCCCCGGGGACTGCCGCCCCCGGGGCAAAGCAACGCAGCCCCTTGGCGCACACTGGAGGCTCCTGGTGGGCTAGTTGGCCCCCAGGGACCCCCAGTATGCAATGGGAATTAGTTCCTACTCTGCAAATCAGTCTGCGCTGCAGAGAGGTGTAAAAAAAGAGTGTGGCCTCATTACACCTCTCGGCAATGCAGTCCCTTGGCGCATACTGCAGGTTCCAGGTGGGCTAGTTGGCCCCCGGGGACCCCCAGTATGCAAGGGGAATTAGTTCCCCCTCTGCAAAGACGCCCGGGGGCTGCGTTGCAGAGAGGTGTAAACAAGGGTGTGGCCTCATTACACCTCTCTGCAATGCAGTCCCCTGGCTTATATTGGAGGCTCCTGGTGGGCTAGTTGCCCCCCAGGGACCCCCAGTATGCAAGGGGAATTAGTTCCTCCTCTGCAAACGCGCCAGGGGTTGCGCTGCAGAGTGTTGTAAAAAGGGGGCGAGTCCTCTGAACACCTGACTGCAAAACTGTAGTAAATCAGTATAAAAAAAACAAAATTAATACATTTAAAAATTGTCATTTAAAAAAACGTTGAAATTATATGAAAAAACCATAGGTTTCAGGCCTTATATAGTTAGGAATTAGCATTTAAAAAACCTTGCATATTCAATTAAAAAACCATAGGTTTCAGGCCTTATATAGTTAGGAATTAGCATTTAAAAAACTTTGCAAATTCACTGAAAAAAACATAGGTTTTAGGCATTATATAGTTAGGAATTAGCATTTAAAAATCCGTGCAAATTCACTGAAAAAACCATAGGTTTCAGGCCTTATATAGTTAGGAATTAGCATTTTAAAAACCTTGCAAATTCACAGAAAAACCATAGGTTTCAGGCCTTTTATAGTTAGGAATTAGCTTTTAAAAAACCTTTGAAATTCACTCAAAAAACTATGTTTTAGGGGTGTTATAGTTAGCTGGACATTTCACTCATACAAAACCATTGAAATTGCTCCTATATAGTTAGTTGTACTAACTATATTTCGCGCACCCGCAATCCACTGCTGATGATGTCACACATTACATCATTCATGACATGGTCAGTGACATCACTGATGACATCTCAAATGACATCATCCACGTGACAATCACATACACCTTTTCATACACTAGTAAAATCTTTCATCACTCTTTGTAAAATAGAGAGTATCATATTTGAATCCATTGACACAGCAATACAAGTATTTAAAAACCCACTCATTGATTCCTAGATGTATACACACAGCTAATCACTTACCTGTAGATGCACTCATACATGCTGTCAATGAAAAATAGAACACTATCAAAAATACTAATACACCTATATCGACATTACACACCAGCACACAACCTATTCACATATGAAGTTATCCTACTCACTTATGCAAACAATGGATCATACTTACATACTTAGTTAGCTACACACTTATACAAACACCACTTCATCTATTCATTTAGATGGTAAGTCATATTTAGTATATTATAAAATCATTATTACAAGTATACAGTTATCCATACAGTCACTCACACAATCATTGAGTCTTATGTATACTTATTTATATACAACAACTGACACATACACTACCTTTTATTTTTCTAGTTTGTTGGACATGTACCATTGAGAAATATATTTGCTCATCACCACACCCATAAAGATATTCACTCACCCAAACAACTGTTAGAACATGTAGTTTTAACTTCATATATCTACTGAATCAACTATTCACACATCTTTGGGCAGTCACACACCCTCCACCGAACCACACACACATTCACTCTCCCATACAAATACTCAATTAACTAATCAATAACTGATATAGACTTTCACATAGCTAGTAACCAACTGGAGAACCAGTTTACACAACAACTGACAAAGTGATACAGATATTCACACAGTTTAGTCACTATCCACTATATTTAGTGAGACATTATACATTGTTAAAGTCCTCCATCCAAATATTTATTTTTATATATCCACTCATACTTCAATGCAAATTGCTATATATAATGCATATTTAAATAACAAAGCAAACCACATTCACTGGATGATGTCATCAGTGATGTCATCATTGATGTCATTTGAGATGCCATCAGTGATGTCACTGACCATGTCATGAATGATGTAATATGTGACTTCATCAGCAGTGGATTGCGGGTGCGCGAAATAGTTAGTACAACTAACTATATAGGAGCAATTTCAATGGTTTTGTATGAGTGAAATGTCCAGCTAACTATAACACCCCTAAAACTTATAGTTTTTTGAGTGAATTTCAAAGGTTTTTTAAAAGCTAATTCCTAACTATATAAGGCCTGAAACCTATGTTTTTTTCAGTGAATGAATATATATATATATATATATATATATATATATATTATATACTCACACACATACATATACTAGTGGTACTAGTTCAGTAATTATAGTTTATAGAAATGTATTCTAGTACAGTATTCTGTTTAGGTCACGGATACAACGGAGACTTAATATCTGTTATGTACTGCTTCTACATGCATTTCCACTCAGCAGCATAGTTAGTATGATTTGAATGCTGTCATTTTAAATACACAAATGAACATGTGCTAAAACTGTACAGTAAATTCAAGATATTGCTAGCTACCCTTTTCAGCAAATGGAGTTGTTTTGAAGCTAATGTGTCTGTGATAGCTTAACACAATATTCTATTGACCTACTTTCTGAAGTACGGAGTTTTTTCATTAACAATCTACATCTTAAAGTAACATGGAACATAAAGGCGTTTGCCAATGTTTACTTTAATTTTACTATGCAATATTCAAAATTGTATGGTTCAATGAGGATTGAGCGACATAGGTCGGGGATGGCCATATTCATGGCAAATTTTCAGACTTGCTATCACCTACAAGGACACCATCCGCTGCACAACTCCCCAGCCGACTCGACCCAGATAATAGAGCATCTCAACTTCCGAGTTCACAGAGACAAAAAAAGCACCATTAGAGGCACCCTCACCTACAGACGACCACGACCATGCCCCAGCGTCCTCAACTCCATCCCTCACCCCATCGCCCGCAACTCCATCCCTCACCTCATCGCCCGATTGCCATTGACTCTGAACACTACATCTTC
This sequence comes from Lissotriton helveticus, assembly GCF_964261635.1. NCBI lineage: Eukaryota > Metazoa > Chordata > Amphibia > Caudata > Salamandridae > Lissotriton > Lissotriton helveticus. The sequence continues at coordinate 364,764,157 of NC_136072.1, read as the reverse complement.
CTAGGGGATCTTAACTTCCACCTCCATGACCCCAGCGACACCAACCCAATTGACCTCCTGGAAAACTTCAGCAACACGGGCCTCAAGCAACATGTCACGACCCCACCCACACCGCTGTACACACATTCAAACCCATTTTCGACACCAACACAATTGACCTCCTGGAAAACTGCAGCAACACGGCCCTCAAGCAACATGTCACCGACCCCACCCACACCACTGGACACACGCTCAAACCCATTTTCGACACTAACACAATTGACCTCCTGGAAAACTGCAGCAACACGGCCCTCAAGCAACATGTCACCGATCCCACCCACACTGCTGGACACACGCTCAAACCCATTTTCGACACCAGCACAATTGACCTCCTGGAAAAGTGCAGCATCACGGCCTTCAAACAACATCTCACCGACCCCACCCACACCGCTGGACACACGCTCAAACCCATTTTCGACACCAACACAATGTCCTCCTGGAAAACTTCAGCAACACTGCCCTCAAGCAACATGTCACTGACCCCACCCACACCGCTGGACACACACTCGAACCCATTTTCAACACCAACGCAATTGAGCTCCTTAAAAACTTCAGCAACACGGCCCTCAAGCAACGTGTCACCGACCCAACCCACACCGCTGGACACACGCTCGAACCCATTTTTATGTCCAGTTGCAGCGTCCATTTTCACCATCTCAGGAACTGCCAGCACTGGCATTATGCCCCCCCCCCCCACCCCGGCTCCACACTGTGAAACTGGAAAAAGATCAGTGAGACAACTCTCAAAACTCCCACCTCCCAGATTCAACATTCAACACAGCCCAGGCTGGGAAGAACTTCTCCCAGTGGATCACAGAATATGCTGACACAATTGATTGCCCCTCCAAGCCAGCCAAATCCAAAGGACTCACCAGAAGAACCAGCTGATTTACCGCAGAGCTGAAATCCACCAAATGTCACTGCCGGCAACTTCGATGAAAGTGGCTCACCAGCAAAGAGACAGTAGACCATATTACCTTCAATACGGCATTCAACCATTACCACCGCCTCCTTCAAGAAACAAAAAACAACACCCTAGCAGACTGCATAGAAGCCAGCACAAACCACAGCAAGGAGCACTTCGCCATCATGAAGGAGTTATCCAACTCCGCAACCGCTGAGATGACATCACCTCCTCCATGAACTGTGTGACACCCTGGCAGACTTCTTCGATGACAAGATCTCAAACCCCCCCCACCGCTGACTGCATCAGCCTGCTCCCACCCACGAAAACTAACCCCGAACACCTGCTCACCTTTTGGGACCCTCTCACAAACTCGATCATGAACTCTGTACACGCCCGAGCACCCACGGACTCCGCTCCCCACCAGCTCTTTAACCTTGAGAACAAGACAATTGGCGACAAACTCAAGAAGTTCCTGAATACCTCCATCACCTCGGCCTCCTTCCCTGAGGCCTGGAAAGCTGCTGAAGTGAGGCCTCTCCTGAAGAAACCATCTTCCGATCCAGCAGAATAGAATTACTACTGGCACATCTCCCTGCTCCCTTTTACGTCAAAGGTTCTCGAGAGGGAAATCAACCAGCAGCTCTCCGAACACCTGGAACACAACAACCTTCTGGACCCCTTCCAGTCTTGATTTCAAACGAACCACAGCACCGGAAGAACCCTGATCGCAGCCACTGACTAAATCAGGGCCCACCTGGACGTGGCCAAACAGCAGCCCTCTTCCTTCTGGACCTGTCAGCCTCCTTTGACACTGTCTCCTATCACATCTTGATCAACAGACTCCACCACATCGGAATTCAGGGAGACTGGAAAGAACTCAAGACCCGGCTGTTAAAATAAACTGAGGACCACGAAGCAGAAAGCAACCACGGGTGATTTGCTGTGCTTTATAAATCGTTGATTGATTGAAATGCTATGTAAATCAATGTATCTTACATTCTTTGTATATTTCTTTAATTACCTGTCCTGAAAATATGATCTGGCCCTACATTGATTACCCCTCATTTATTATTCTTCTAGAAACTCATGCATATAATTCTGAAGATAATGACTGTGAATGTGTGAATTAGCGATTTGTGATGTCTGTCTTGGCATCAAATAAGGAAGCAAGACAATGGAAATGGCTAGGGCGTGGGTGGCGCTTGTAGAACTGATTAAGCACCCAGCTGAAGAGGATGAGACTCTACTTGTTGAGGTGGAGGGCGCTCAGGCTGAATGCGTGGCAAACACTTGATGATAGAGAGCCATGGGGTGACCTATAGGGACCTGACAGGGACCTTCCCTCGGTGTATCCCGTACTGCCCTGGATAGGGGCCTCTGAGGCAGAGATACTGGTGGGTGGTGCAGGAGATCTGGTAGATTCCCTGAGTATTTTAATGGTTAGCGACATGCTTGGAGGGGTGGGTGGGTATGGGGGGGCTTGTTTGGGTGTTTAAGTGTCGGGAGAGTGGGATGGTTATTGGGAGTTTCTTATTTGACCTTATGTAATTGGATTGTAACGTACCTAGAGACGAACTCGAACTGTACGCTGGTCTGTCTATGGGAAGTTGGTGGGGAATTGATGAAGCACTCCTGCAGGCCCCTTGGAGAACTTTTGGCTTGCAGCCAGCTCCGAGACAACTGCAAGAATACTGATGTGTATAATTGTACTCTGTGTCCCCTTTCCAGCTATATCTCTATGATGCACATGGGGCTGCTTGTATAGATTTTTTCAAAACACCAAATCAAATAAGGAAGAGAGGTTGCATTGGGTTGTAATCATCAGGCAAACAGCCTTTTAGGACACTGTGCATTAGCAGCTTCTCGCGGGTGGGGAACCAGCGGCACCGCAGGATTGGATCCCACTCAGAGCCTGCGATGTGGCGGGGTATATTGACTGCCAGTGGCTCTTCTCCTTCCCTCTGGGCAGCCACACCGGAGGATAACTTTGCTGTGCAGGGTCCTGGGGACGCTGTTGGGGGCTCTTGCGGCTTGACTCTTAAAAGTGAGCCTGATTGCTATTGGTAGTCGGTGGGATACTTGCCCTTGGATGGACGCTCTGCTCTCATGGCTTTGAAGGCACGGAGACGTCTCTTCTTTGTTCCGCAGGTATTGCGAATATCTGATAGACTACTAGCCGCAGGTTCCTTAACGTAGAATTATCCCGAGGCGTGAGACTGGATCTGGAAACTTTTCGCCACAGCATCTCTGCGCGCCGGGGGGCCACACCATCTGACCCCACCCTGACGTCCGCGAGGTCACATAACCCCCACCCCGGCACGCTGACGTCAGTTTCCTTCTTTTCCGCGTGCAATGTGGATCCGGAGTGTGTTCCCTTGACCTGTTTTCAGGCCTCTTTTAGCGCTTTCACTTTGGGAACAGTGTGCAATGCCTTCGGGTTTCAAGGTGTGTACTTGTACGCGTCAGATGTCTGCGACGGACCCCCACTCTATTTGTATGTGGTGTCTGGGCGAACATCATGATTCTACAGACTGCGACGCTTGTCAGCATCTCAAGCCGAAGTCCCGGCGGGAGCACTGAATGAAATTGCTTTCGGCCAATTTGTCCAGATTGGTCTCCTCATAGCATCCGTCCCCTACCTCGGAGGGGTCCAGGAGTCGCCGATTCGGGCTGCGGCATCGTCTTTCACCCCATGGGCGTCGCTCGCCCGCTGGTAAGTCCTGCAGCTTGTCACCGAGGCCCTGTCCTCATAATGCAGAGGGCACGGGTTCCTCTCAGGACGTGTGCCCTCGTCCGTCGCCCCCCTACCCGCCGTTCCCTGGCCTTGGGGCGACAAGGGCCCAACTGAAGGCCTACACTACGGCTCTGCAGGCTTTCTTGGCCCCCCTCCTCTTCCTGAGACGTGGGTGGTTCCCTCGCATTGCGCGGGGCCTTCCGCGGATTCGCCCCTGGAGCCGACGAGTTCGGCTTCAGGTCTTCGAGGGGTGGTGTAGTCGAGGTGTGGCCTGAAGTGGTTCCCCTTTTAGACCCTTGGCGCCCCTGCCTCGCTGTAAAACTCTGCGGGGTTCCCTGTAGCATCGCAGGAGGTTGCCGGGACTCGCGGCTTGTCCCGGAGTCTCCCTCAGTCCTCTGGGCAGACGGCTGTCTTGCCGGAGGCCGAGCCGACGCCGACAGCTTTCTTCCCCAGCCCTGGCAGCGCCGCGGGTGGAGGCCTGGACCTGGGGCGCCTCCCCGGGTCCCTCTCGGTCCTCGGCACGGGTGGCTGCCTCGTCTGAGGTCGAGCCGGTGCTTTGGCGCCGACCCCACCCCTTTCTCCTGTGAGGCACGTGGTGTTGGAGGCCTACTCGGCAGCCCTGGTGGACACTTCGGCGCCGATCGATGTTTCTCTGGTGCCCATTTCGGACTCCCCAGCGCCATCCCGACGTCGGATCGTCGACTCTTCTCCGGAGGTTCCTTCCTCTCCGGAGGCTTGTCGTCTCCTTGTCTCCTCTTCACCGGAGACTGGACGCCGCGTTGTTACCTTTTCACCGGCAGCTTCTAGGGTGGTTTCTATGCCGTCTCCGTGTCCAGAGCTCCCGGATTCGCTCTTCCGCACCTCGCAGTTGGTTGCCTCACAGGCTGTTCCGCCTTCTCCGGAGGCCCCTCACTCGTCCATGGGCCTTCCATCCTTCATGGGCTGGTCGTTTCTTTCTCCGCAGGGCACGGGGATGGGCGGCTTAGTTTGCAGCCTTCCAGCACAGAAGAGTTGCTCTCATCCTCACGACGCCCTACGGAGGAGAGTGTGGCCTTTGTCCGGGCCATTTCCACGGCCTCCTGCATTTTACAGATGGGCAACCCGGTCGCTCCAATCCAACAGACCACTTGTTAGAGGTTCTCCACCAGGGCTCTGGTGGAGGGGAGCCGCTTCTTCCATTCGAAGCTTCGCTCCACAACTCGCTTCTGGGGGCGTCCTGCTACGGGGGATTCGGTGCCTCAACCGCTCCTCCACCGCCCTGCCCCGGACAGTCCAATCTGTCTTCTTTCCCATCCATCTGCCCAGGGCCCTGTCCTGCAGTATGCTTTTCCTTCCTTGCCTTCAATGATGCTCCCTCCGTCACGGGAGGCCCGGTGGTTGGACTCCTGGGGGTAACATTTTCGCATCCACTAGTGCTGCTCTGCATGCACTCAACACACTTTGTGTGTTGGCCAGGGCTACCTCCGGCCTATGGGATTCCTCGGAGTCCCTTCTGTCTCGTACCTCCCACGAAGGTGTCCGCGCTGATCTGCGGCACCATGTGCTGGATGGTCGGCAATTAGCTGCATTCATTCTCCGTTCGGCCTTGGATGTCTCTGACTCTCTAGCCCGCGCTATGGCGAGTTCTGTGGCCCTCCGCCGCATGCTTGGTTGCGGGATGGCGTCTTTCCGGAGAATATTCGGGAGCGTCTTGTTGACCTTCCTTTTGATGGGGTTCTTTTATTTAACACCCACGCGGACTCCACTATTCAGCGACTTCTTGCGGGGCTCCGTCCTCCTCCCCCTCCGTAAGCTTCGGTTTGTCGGTCCTCGGGTGTCTTATGGGAGACATTTATCCCACTTTTCTCTTTGGGCCTAGTGTTTATGTTGGCCCTTCTGTGTGCTGTGTGTGTGGCTCAGACTACCTTTGGGGTCCTTCAGTGACCCCTCTTTACTTTTGGCTGCTGGTACAGTCCTTTAGCTTTGTGGTGTGTGTTTTTTGGCTGATAGTGAAGCCGTATTGGGCCCCAGGTTTTGGCTGATTGGTAAGCCGCCTGAGGTGACACCCGCAGGTCTTTTATGTTCTTGACCTCTGCTGCGGGTTTCCCTAAGAGGTTTACCCTAGCTGGGGTACTTATGGCTTGCTCTGCTTGGGATTTGGGCTTCTTGGCCGTGGGGCCGTTCCTGCCTTGTCCCCTGCCTGGGGGCTGATGCTCGTTCAGCTGTCCCCTTCGCTGTGTGAGTTCTCCTGAAGCGGGCTCTGCCTCCGTTTCCACCTCTTCTCCTTGGATTTTGCGGGTGGTTCTTTTCTTCCTTGGTACTCTCTTGGTGCAGTCTGTCCCTCTGGGGTTTCTGACGGATTCCCTTGCCCCTCGGGTAGGCTTGTGGTAGCCCGGCCTTCCCTTCTCCTTGTTCTTGCTTACTTCTGCTAGATGGGGGCTGGGCCGTCGTTCCTGTCCAGATGACACTGTTGGGGCCCTGTGTTCTTCCACACTGGTGGGGCTCTCTCGCAGACCCTCCTCTCCTCTGGGTATGGCTAAGGTATCTATTCTACGTTGAGGAATCTGTGGCTAGTAGTCTCTATCAGATGTAAAAGTTACTTACCTTCGGTAACGGTGTATCTGGTAGAGTCGATTCTAGCCGCAGATTCCTTCACGGCCCGCCCTTCCTTCCCGTTCTGCGAGGACCATTGGCCTTCTGCACTCGCCTCCCTCCTGGTGGCTTTGTATTCTGTGGGGCCCTCTTTCACTTCCTCCCTGGCAGGATGCTTTGTTCTGTTTATTTGTTCCACTCCTTTCTTTCTAGTAATTGGACGATGGGTCCATTTATACTCCTGCATCCCTACACCTTCGTTATTCCAGTGTGGGGCCTGCTCATGAGCTTCTTCCTTTTTCGTTGGCAGGGGTTTCTGCCTCCTCTGCAGTCCTCTGGGTTGGAGTCTCTTGGCTGTGTCTCGGCCCTTAGCTCTTTACAGGGGTTACAACACTCCTTGATGGTGTTGTCTTGGGGTAATTTGTCTCCGCTCTTCTGTTCTGGACTTGTTGTCCTTCACTGTTAATAGATTGACATTTTTCACGTCTTCTCCGCCTCCAGGGAGGATATCGCCTTTGCTTTGCAAGTAGCGGTGCTCTGCTCTTTCCCTTCTATGGCTTTCAGTACCACAGTGCCTGGCACCTTGCCAAATGGTGCTGCTCCTCTTCTTTCATTTATTTCCCTTCTGTTTATCTGCTTTTTTGCACACTGTTCCCATATTCTCACAGTTTTGTTTGTGATGGCTCCGTGTTGTGGAGCGGAAAAGTTCTCCGAAGAAAACTGACGTCAGGGCTCCGGAATGGGGCTATTGTGACCTCGATGACGTCACGTCCGTGGACGACGTCAGGGCGGGGTCACGTGGTGCGGCCCCCTGGCGCGCAGAGATGCAGTGGCCTGGGGATAATTCTACGTTACGGAATCTGTGGCTAGAATCGTCTCTACCAGATCAACCGTTACCGAAGTTAAGTAACTTGTACATCAAGCCGACCCCTGCGGTTTCTCAGTAGAAGACAGACAAGTACACTTTCAGCAGGCCCATGCAGTGGAAACGGGAGTGGAGTGGAGGGTGGGTCACCCATGCCGGAGGGAGACCTCCAGACCTCGCCTATCTTCCGCCCCATTCAAGACCTCCAGGTCCCTATGGAGAGCAAGATGGGGGAACTGAAGGTGGACCTGGCACTGATTCGACAGACTTACCCAATACCACGCACCGGGTGACCGAGGTGAAAGGCAGAATGTCAGAGGCTAAGGATGCCCTCAAATCGCATGGGGACCTCTGGGCCCCCCTGTAACACCAGGTGGATCAACTGGAGGCATGTGCTAGGATGTGAAGGGCAGATCCAGCAGGAAGAATCTCTATGTGGTGGGCATATCAGAGGGGGCAGAGAGCTCGTCCCCAACGAAATTCCAGAGGGACTGGTTGAACAGCTGGGTGCCCAAGGATAAGGTTTCAGGCTGCTTCCTTCTTTAGCGGGGTCATAGAGCATTATCGCCAAGCCACCGGTCGACGTACACCCCAGACCATCTATTGTAGCATACTCAACTACGCCGACAGGGATGTGGTCCTCGGGGCAGCTCGCAGGTCCAGTCAGTTGGCTTTTGAATCCTCCCCGGAGCTTTTCCCAGACTACATCCTGAAGGTACAACAGCAGCGCTGGTCCTTTCAAGAAGCTAAGAAAAAATTGAAAGCCAGGGGACTCGAGTATAGGCTCTTGTTCCCGGCCTTCCCGAAGGCTATAGCACTGGCTCTCACTTAACAGGATCTCCCTGACAGTCCGCCATCTGCCAGAGACCCTCCTCATTGACACAGACTAACGTAGCAGCGTCATCTTGCCATCTGAAGACGAAATGAGGCTACACTGGTTGGACACTTAGCTTCTATATTAACTGGACTAAGGTCAACTCTTTAGTGGGTTCGCCAGTGTGTAAAAAGGAAAGGCGGTCTACTAATGGATAGTGGTATTATCGATTGTCCTCTGCATCAAACTGTGTTATGCACTGGCCTTCTCGATCTTGAAGTCACCTGTGGTGCCATCTACCGGGAAACGTCTTTGCCACATCATGTTTCCATTTGCCTGAGTTACGTTTTTGATGTTAATTTTCTTTATCTACTCTCACGGGTTCAGTTCATGTTTACATGTGCCCCCATTTGTTCCCAGCACCTAAACACCTTTGACCACTGCCCAAGTAGTTGAATAAACATACATGTTTTAGCATTTTCAGTTTTCAAGAGCTTATTATTTTGCACTTTAATAAATTAGATTTTAGCGCCTCACAATGTGGCTTTTATAATGTCTCTTTTTGATATAACCAATTTATGGCTCCCAGAATGGCTAATACCTGGTGTGATTACAGTTCTGCTTTGTATGCTGCCTTTTTAAGTCTGTAGCTGTCATATTTATAATTGTAAACTTTACTATACAAGTACTACCACGCAGGGTTCCATTGGCCAAAAAGCCAGCACTGGCCAGAAGTGTAACAATGGTACACTTGCCATCTATGTAAAAAGAATGTTTTGGGGGTAAACTGAATTCAGTAGCGCTATAAATTGCTTCACATAAATCCTCTCTGTCTAATCTATTTCTGTGACTTTGAAATGTTGACCCTAGACTCATGTCTGTGATCCTGATATCTTTGTGCATTCTGCAGGTGGCAGGTCCAGTTACAGTAGGACAGCTCAGTTTTTGCTGAGGGCTAGCTACGTTGGTCACGCTGTAGCAAGTTCACAGGTTTCGATACCAGTAAAACAGCTGAGTAGGTTGAGCGTCTCTCTGCTTCAGAGGTAGGGCGGGGTGTGACTGTATGTGTGTGTAATTCTCAAAGAAAATATTTTTAAGAAAACACATGTAACCCGTTGAATCAGTCACTTAACATTTCTCTGATGCCAAAGGTTAGATTGTTTAGTGGAAATTTGTTTTATTGTACTGCTCCGGATACCATCCAGGAGCATTTATGGGCTTCCTCTGAAGATTGTTTTGGGCAAATGGTGCATTTTAAAGTAAATTAGCAGTATCATCTAACAAAAGCTCTAGTAGGGTTTGAAGATCACTACACAGGGTGGTTCATTGTCACTCCGTAATGAATTTGGAAGGAATGTAGTGCAAACTGTGTTTTAGATTAATACAATAGAAGGAAGCTTGAATTCAGAAGCTGGTACCTGTCCATAATTGGACAGTTAGAGAAGAAAAATGAGACCAGAAGAGATTCAGTGTGGAACGCACTAAACAAAAGAAAATTCACTCCAATTTAACGTAGTAGTTTTTCTGTCTCGGGTGATATGGGTGTTCCCCAGACTGACGTGTTAAGTTTCTCAGGGTCCACTTGTAAATTATGAGTGGATGGGTCACTAGGATATGTGGTCAAAAATGTAATTGCTCTGGAATGTGGCAGAGGACACTTCCCCTCAAAGCTTGTAACACACTTTGAGGATGGAGAACGCCTAAGAACTGTGCTGTAGCTGCATACTACTAAGCAAATTAACTGGTATGTCAGTTAGCATAGACTAAAATGTCAGACATGGAAATGCCCATGGTCTTCAGGAAAAAACATCCTAGCTTGAGGACAGATTTTAATTGTCGTTTTGAATGCAAAGGCTCACGGAATCTGCCCTGCCGATGGTAACCTGGGTCATTTATTCTCTTGTTAACCTAAAAATCAAATTGCCTGGCGCAGTTAAAAACCAGCGCTTATAACCGCATTACCGTTCCTTAAATGGCACAGAAGTGAAAGTATTGCTACTAGATACACAGCAAGACTTTGGTCTTCACCACTATTTTCATAATGGATGTAACTTCAGTGTAAAGAAAGCTCTACTGAAATAATTATTGTCCTTTGATTCTGTCAGTTACCTCCAGAATGTTTCATGATTGAGTTCAGGACACTTTGTAGATTACAAGTTGTGTCTTTCGGTTTAAATTTGGACTCTGTTATTCCTGGAAACACGATATAGCCAAGGAGAACAAATACTATAGTCTGTTCCAAAGGAAAATCTGAATGTCTGACAACGGTCTTCCGACAAGGAGAGCTGCCATATTTTTTGCAATGATAACCTTCCAGTTTGACGGGGCTTATTTAGGCGTTTGTTCACATCCAGCAGCTATAACAGCGTCCTCCCTAGCCGATAGTCTGTGCCTACTAAAATAAAACCTCAGGATAATGAGGTGCCAGCTTCACTTTCTGTACACAGAGTGCTAATCATTCAAGGGCTCTGTTAATGATGAGGCCGCACTATGCTTTCCTCCCACAGGATGTCAGCCATGCCAACTTTAATTGGAAGTCAGGCCAACAACTTGACATGGATCATCATAGACGCCCTTCTTTGAAAAATATTGTGGACTGGAGGGTTAACAAAAGCCCATTAGTTCATTGGCTACATCCCACAATGGAGAATGTCATTAACCAGGGGGATGGTACTTTGTTTCTTTATGTTCAAGGAGCCTACCTTTCAGAGTGAATGTGTAGTGGATGCTGTCTCTCGCTCACAAGTATGAAAAGGATGTCATCGTAGATTCTCTGGGTGGGAAAGGCTGTCACCATGCGTTGTTCAAGTGTGATTAGTTATGTGGTTCAAGGAGTTGGTCATAAGTCTCTGGTGAGAGGATATTGTGGTGTCTGAGCCAGTTCTCCTGAGAGCTGGTTTGAGAGAAACTTTAGAAATGGAGTAATTTCATCCAAATACTCAATATCTTATTTGTTTTTCCAAGGAGCCGCTGGCCTAATCAACCAAACACCTCCAAAATCAAATACCCTCCCAATGGCATAGTCAAATAGTTCAACATGGAAACACTTAATACACTAGCAAAGTTGAATATTTCCCATTCGAGCCTTTTTCCCACCCACTTCTACTGGTTTGCAGTGGCATGGATCACGATGGTTACATGGCACAGGTTGAGTCCACCAGGAAATGTATACCAGGCACTACAAGAAAATGGATCAAAGCAGTATGCCCAATAGCATAACTTGAATAAAAATGGGTCAGTGGTGTTGTCCACCCAGAAACGGTGAAAGTTTAAAAGTGTAAACAACTGCGGTGGCCAGGTCAGTTCCTCCCGTTAATCCTGGTCGAGTGCTGATGCATAGAATCAGCAGGGCTCTGCGGTTAGGTTCAGTTAGATGCCATTTACAAACAAGAAAGTCTTGGCAGTCTATCCTCAGTAAGATACCCTAGTTTGAGGTGTGAGAGAATGTCTTTTTATGGCCCAACTATGCTCACCCATTGTGCGTCTGTTGTTTCTTTTGTAGTAGTGATGGAACTCCACTATAGAAGCTACCAGGACAAAGGATGACAAAGTGCAGGCAGCTCAGTGTTACAATAAGCTAGAGACTAGATCTGCTAGGTCTCGGACTTGTCAGTATTTGTGTTCCTGGTGAGAGAGACCACTAGGGTTTGGAGTCTGTGAAAGATCCAGGTTTTCCAGGGGGTCTCGTTGAAAATAACCACCCCTTCTGAAACGGAGCCACACTTTCTCCATAGTACCCATTTCGGACTGCTGAGCTGCTCCTTTTTTTTGTTGTCTAATTAACATTCATTTTATTCCAACTTGCATGTTGTGTTTATTGAAAGGGAAGAATCTATTATACTGTGTGTAAAACCTTGTGGGGGCATTACAAGTTTAAGGCAATAAGGTGTCTGCCTCCTTCTGGCACATGGAGGAGCTGCTCAGTTGGGACACAACACCCTGCTTTCCTATCTCTGGCACAGGCGAGCCTCTCCTAAATGCAAAGAACATTTGTGCAGTCTCTAATCTTGTGTATCTGGGTAGGTCAGTGCCCCTCTACCCTTTGAACCTCATTCCACTATGGAAAAATCAAAAGGCTGCATATAACACAACCAATTACAACTAAATGTTGTGAGAATGAACTGTAACAATCACTTGTATTTCCTGGTTTTTATTAGTATAGCTTACCTCATGACAAATGAGTATATTGCTATTCCTTTAGTGATACAAACAGCTCGAGTTTACTTTATAAATACAACACCATTTGCACCAGCAAATGTTTGATTAACTAGGATAAATGAAGTTTATCAAATGTTAATTCTATCCAAACCTCTAACAATTGAAGTGATAAACATGATTTTTTTTAAATAAAATTTGGTAGACCGTTCTATGAATTCATAGTAGTCCGCGTTTTGCATATCCGCATTATAAATGCTTACATTAACTTGATTCCCTCCAAAGGTGTAAAGTGCTTATTTTGAAAAGCTGAAAATGTTACTTATAAAGCGCCTCTAGGACAAAAGCTGAAGGAATAGAGACTAGTCGAGTAAAGCGCATTCATGCTTATCCTAGTGTGTTTTGTGCACTACAGGAAAAAACAGCTCTGACAAAGTCAATAGGTCTCACCTAAGAGACCTATCGGCTTTGGCAATGTTTATTAGCCATGTGGTACAGCAGCATTGATTCTTTGCAGTGTGGCTAAAACGTATTTAATGACGTGTTATGACTTAGCCAGGGCTAATGGGCTTTTTTTTTTTTAAGGGCATTGGTGTTGGATGCATCTTAGTACTTTTTAAGATAGCAACCACACTGTTATACACCATGGCTACAAATCATTGCCATAGTCAGCAATGCCCATACTGTACAGCATGAACAAAAGGCACTGGCAGAGTCAGTGGTCTCAAAGGCGATAACTATTGGCTTTGCCAATGTTTGTTAGGTCTCTGCACAACACCCTGTGATTCAGAGTAAATCAGTTAATCGCCCGTTGTGTTTAAAAGAAAAAATAAACAATCATTGGCAATGCCAACAGGTCTGGTTTTAAAGGAATGTTATATGGTGATGTAAAGCATTACAAGTAAATAGCATAGCAATGTCTATGTATTTGTGTGGAAATCAGGAGCTTTAGAATAATATTGGTGAAAGTTAAAAAGTCAAGTGACAGTTGCACTGTGAAGCCAGACCTATAAATCCATACAGGTTAATGGATCCTCTCCTCCCATGTGTGCCTCTGCCAGAGGGAAAAACGCATACAGTTTCTAGTTACTAAGACGCTTTAATAGCATTTCAATGCCATTTGTGTGCCCCTGAAAGTTCAAGCTCAGGAGGCTGGATAAATAAACAAAATGATCACAGCTATGTAGACGGCAAACACTTTTTTATGGACATACACAGCTTCTGCCCAATCAGAATATGTACTCCTGGCTCACAACGTATGGGCGTAGCAAAGTCCCACTCCTGGTGGCTCTCACGTCCTTGTCTGGCGACAGCTGCTCTGTCAAGCCAGACCATAAAAATATGACGTTTGGCAAAAAAATCCTATTGCATAAAGTTGTTTATTGAAAATACATTCAGAAGCATATAACGTCTGTTGTCACAATAAAGGGAGATCACATCTATTGTCACAATAAACATGCATTTCAAATGAGAAAGGGTTTCTTTTAAATGAAGGTGGCATTATAAAACATAGCTACAAATGGCAAGCAGTTCAGCAAGAATGACGGGGAAGAAAAAATAAATAAAAGTAGTAACTCAAACACATCACAATTAGCAGAAGGACAGCAATCAAGCTAAAGCAATCAGTACTGAGTCCATCTTCCAGCCGAAAGAAGAGGAAGCACTTGATGGCCAATTAGAAGGCAGCAAATAAGAGTGACAAAGAAGCTAACAACGATCAACATTGGAGCTCTAATAATCCCCTTGTTGTATACAGTATCTCTTGCAGTGAGAGCACATCCACTGTCACAGGAGAGACCTAAAAAGACAAGACAAGATAAAGGAAAGCAAACTTTTTGATGTTTGTTGTATAGAATATCTCTCGCAAGCGAGAGCCCATGCAATGCATGCACTATTGTAGGTGAGACCTAAAAAGACCAAGGAAGCAAACTTTGTCTGATATTTTGACCTAAAGGGAGCTGTAGGGTTTCTTAAAGAGTTTGTCCTTGTTTGCCGAGTTATTGTGGAGGTGAGAGTTGTCTGCGTATGTGAGACACTGACCCTATTCAGCCTCTCTCTTCTGACTTAGCGTCTGTCCATAGCATTAGACTAGCCCTGGCAAGCACTCCACCCCCCTGACTAGCACTCACTAAACGCAACTCAATAAGATCTTTATCCTCCTTTGTGTGTGTTCAGAGACTGAGGGTGAGAGCATGTGGCCACAAAAATGCACCTGTTGGGACTTTGTCTGTTTCCAGTAAGGTTGGAATAGGAAAACCATACCGCCCAGAGAGGATAGAACCTCGCCTCTGCCAAAGAGGCTAAAAAATAATGTGCCAGTAGGAAACAGCTAATAGAGAGTTATGGAGTAGTGGGCAGCAAAGAAAGAATTGACCCCCAAAACAGAGGCTCCACTTCAAAGACACCTGAAAGATATGGGGCTGGTAAACGTTTTAAGTCCAAGTAGGAGTTCTTAATCTTAAAATAAATGAATAAATATTGTGACCTGTAGCCTTTTTTTCTGTCGATGCCCTCTAGAAATCGCAGTCATGTTTTTAAGTAACTTTGTGAAAAGAGTACTTATCTAGCTAAGGTTATTTTTTATTTTTTATTTTTTTTATATATATATTTTTATTGATTATAACACAAGAAAGAAAATATACATATCAGGTGTCATTTGGTGAAATACAGTCCAGCTGGGGACAGGCAAATAAGTTGAAGAAATACACCACAATCATAGGCATCGAAAAAAGATCAATACCAGCTTTAAGCTGAAGCAAAACAATAAGATGCGAAGGACCATAAGTACATCACAACAGCACCCGCCCACCAGGAATACAGGATATACGAATTGGACATGCGACACCCAGATATGATGGACAAAAGACCAGGAGAGTATGCCACATTTCTTGTGAAGAAAGGAAAAGGGAATAGAAAGGTCATAGAAAAAAATAAAGGAAAAAAAACACAACCCCCCACCCTACACCCCTGCCGATGGCTACGACCTAACCCCACTAGCAGCGTGTCTGTCGCCCACTAAATTACACCCCAAGGAAGGGAAAAGCTGGAGGAGGAGATATGGTACAAAACGATACGGGCTCCCAGATTCCCATCCCCCCACCAGAAGCAGACATCCCCTACCACAGCGTTAAGCAAGTTATAGCAGATCAATACAAATTTTCAATAGGGGAGCCACAAACAGAGAAAGGACCGTCCCGCCCGGCCCCCGGCACCACAGAGGCAGCACATCCCGTTTTGAACATAGCAGTTACACAATACCCAGACAATCAAAATCCCATCTGGCCCCCGCTCCCACAGACACAACCCGGCAAAGCCAAAAGAAAACATTGCAAAGTCAGCCCTGGCCCTGACGATCCATTACGCAGACCCCATCAAGTACGACCAGGCCGCTACGATTCCTCATGCGAGCCCTGACCATTCGAACCACCATCACAACAAGAACATCCAAAGACAGAAACGGCTCAAGGTCGCCACAGAAGGGGTGATACCAGGATAAACGCTGACAAAGTTCAAAAGTCAAACCAGGTCCACTGCCCACCAACGATAAGTCAGCAAAGCGTTTTTGAGCATTCTCTGAAAGAGGCGAGGTATGAATCCGATAGTCCGTGGAGAAGACACACTGAAGTACAGAAATAGTCACATCCATCTCGGGCGGTATCGACAGAGGGCAGAACACACAGCCAGTACTTTCGGGCTCGCTCGCCGCCATCTTAGGGTCGCAAGAAATTTCCAAGTCCGACTTCCGCACAGGGTCCTCGGGTCCATGACCCTGCCGCGTCGGGAATTGAACCCTGGTCCCGGGCTGACTTCTGCTCTCAGGCCTGCCGCCTCTAACCAGTGAGCCACACTACTCCACTGTTAGATAGAAGTACCAGACCTACATTTTCTACTATGGAGATGAAGACTAATGTTATGACAGACATTACAGCCTTGTCAAGCGCCTATAGAGCTTCAGTTGCCATTTAATGGGTACCCTTTTGGGCACTTGAAAAAAAACTATGCTGGGGGCCACCAGTTGATGGGCAGCATTCTCCGCACACGCAACCATGACTTTCTTCCATATAATCGCACACCAGAGAGCTTGATGATGCAAGCATCCACTAGTAGGGTTACTACCAAGTGTGCCCCCAGCACTGTCTGAACAGCATTCACTGAATGCACCCACCCAGCCCCAATACACTAAGCCTGTCTGGGGAGGTGGTTACACCTCCCTGTGACAGGAAACCTATTGTCCAGGCCTCCCCTGCCAGAGTTTCGTCCAGCAGCAGGAGGTCAGACTTGTGTCTGTGGTTGCAGCATCCATTTTGTGATGCTGGGGCTCTTTTAAACTATTACCGGTCAGGTAAGTGTGTACATGTCTTCTCCCTCTAGAAGGGTGGAATTCTACCCACGCCACCAGGACTGGCAGAGGGGGGGGTAGGATTCCAAAGTGTTCGACACCAAACCCGACATGTTTTGATGCAGCCATTCCAAAATTAGCATTTACCGCGAGGTTATAATGCACTTAAGAGTATATGGTATGGCTGTATCACAGAACAGCATCAGAGAATAGATTCCGAAAGCTGCAGAGGGGTCCTGCTCATGCATGGGCACCCTCTCACACAGAACCAAGTACTCTGCCTTCAGGATTGTTAAGGCCTGCCATAGGATAGACTTAAAGGTTTATATTTGTCTGTCATTGAAGGTAGATATAGGTAGCCTATATCTTAGTAAGGGGTGCAAGCACCACCTTACCCAGGCTGCAGTAGCAGACCTGTGGTGCCATTTGGAAAGGCTTCCCAGGGGTGGCATAATACATGCTTCAGCCCCTGGGGTGCCTATGCCCTTGGTACCGAAGTTACCATATACTAGGGACTCACAAGGGTAACCCAGTAACCAATCTGGAGTGTACCTAAAGTACCTGCAATCAATTTAGAGAGGAAGCAGCTAGGCTGGGGTCCTGCTAGGCTGAGGTCCTGAATAGCAGGGCCCCAGCCAGACTAAAGTCGAAAAACCGTTAAACACCAGCAAAAAGTGAGGGTAACCATAGTAAGCAGATCCTACTCTCCTACAGCCTTGATGCAGATAAATTTGTAATTCTCTCTGGCTTGGACGCGACCCACTACTTAGGTGGGTACAAGTGTCGCACTTTGACGCCACAACTGGATGGGGTCAACCGGCTTCTACAGGGATTTCGTAGCGTCCCTGATGGATATGGCATTTGATAGATCTCGCCTTTTTGGAGCTAAAGCTCACTTTTCCCTGGAACGTTTTAAAGAAAGCAGTGCCACAGTACTTTGTTTGAGCCGGTCTTCCCAACCCAGACAGTTCCATCATAAATGGTCTCCATGGTGTGGCTCCTGAATGGGTTTCCAATACCTCCAATGTCAGACCCCATTGCCAGCCCAAAAGTCGCCCAGACCTTACGTGGTCAAGGCGCAGTTTACAAAGATAGTGCCCATGATATCAGGAACAATATGCTGCTGGTTCTCCGTCCCTCCAGCAGCTGCAAACCCACTTTAGTGTGTCCTTTGTGGCAAACAGCCACCCTGAAGCAGGATCCAATATTGCCTCCAAAGGTGTCGAGACATCATGACAGACAAGTGGGTCCTCCAAATTGTACATTCGGGCTATCCCCTCCCATTTCTTTACGCCCGCCAAAACTTCCACCACCGCATTGGTGGCTGACAGCTGGCGAACTGTCTCTCTTGCAGCAAGAAGAGGACAGAGGGCCCATAGAGGTCTGACGTCGGAAGTAAGAGCTGGGTCATAGTCCTGCTACTTCTTGGTGTAGAAGGACAGAGGCCTTCATCCTGTTGTAGATCTCAGCCCTTGCAACGCCTTCCTGCAGAAGAACCAGTTAAAGATACTCATGCTAGCCGAGGGCCTGCCTGCCCTAAACACTTGACACTGGTTGGTGGCGCTGGGCATGGAGGACACTTATTGCAAATCTGACTGTCCTGCATTCCCAGAGGTACGACCTGGGGTTCACAGTGGCCAGGAGCTTTTTCAGTTCTCATTTTCAGCCTCATCAGTGTCCCTCCGGTTCTCACAGAAGCGATGGCGGTGGTCGCAGCACAACTTCAACGGTTGGAGATACCAGTTTTTCACCTTCCTTGATGTCTGGCTGTTTAAGCTGAGTTTGGCCCAGGCAATAGTCAACCAGGTGACAGCAAGCCTTCTCATATCATTGGGCATCACCACTGTTGCACCTGAATCTCCTTTGCAAGCGCTCCCTTTCATCTGAGGTATTCTGGATACAGTACAGTTTTGTGCATCTCTCCCAGAGAGGAGAGTCCAAGGCATTAGGGCTATGATCCCAATGTTTCAGCCTCTGTCTTGGATCTCAATGTAGATGACTTGAAGGCTTCTAGGAATGTTGATATCACACATCCTGCTAGTGAAACATGTCAGAGGGTCTGCAGTGGGACCTGAAGCCCAGTGGTCACAGCACCAGGGAAATTTGGTGAGTTATATCCAGGTTTCAGAGGACACTGTAAAAGACCAGCAATGGTGGCCCTGCGATTGGGTTATTGAAAGCCCCTCTCCTTACCCCACCCAGGTTTGACAGTGGAGATGAATGCATTGCTTCTGGATTTAGGAGGCCGCCTGGGAGAGGTGCAGATCAGAGGCTCCTGATAGTCTGGAGGGGGCCCCTCCAGGTACCATGCAGGGGACCCCCCTCAATTTTCGTTATGTCACTGCCTCAGGTCTCCAGTTTGTTGGAGTTGAGGATGATTCACTTAGCGTCTTCCTGCCCACCATCAGAGGAAGACTGGTACCGGTGCTCACAGACACCATCACTGTCATGTGGTGCTACAACAAGCAGGACGGGTGTAGTCTTGGGTCCTGTGCCTGCAGGCTCTATGACTCTGAAAGTGGCTGAACCATCAGGGAGTTTCTGTTGGTAACCACCTGATGGGATCTTAAAACTCCAGGGCGGATAATATCAGCCACCTGAGCTTAGCAGACCACAAATGGCTGTTATGCCTGGAGGTGGCACAGGGCAAGTTTCATTGATGCAGAGAACCCTGTTCCAATTGAGCAGCAGCAGTTGGCCTCATTTCACCTTCTTCCTGAGGTTGAGAGGTCTCACTCTACAAAATCGGTGTAAGTCAGTCCTTGGGACTCGGTGCGGCACCTGTCAAATTGACCCGCCACAAACCGCATTGTCTAAAGCGGTTTGTTGAGTCCCTGTCCAGGCAAGGACTTGCTTTGGGCAATAGTATGGGCTACTTGTAGTTTATATTGGCTTTTTCATGTTGCCAGATCAGCCTTCTTTAATTAAATCACCTATTGTGGTCAGATGTTTAAAAACTGTTTTCAACACGTTTCCACAATCGCCCTTTGTGATACCACGGCAGCATTTGAATGCACCCCTTTTGAGCAGCTGCACAGTTGTTTTTTAAGGCATCTTACTTTAAAAACTGTCTTTCTCATCAGCTAGGCATCTTTCTGTCAACCCACCTTATACAACAACCTTGTTGGTGTTGAGGACTTGAGCTTCACTTCTGCCAAAAGTGGTATCTCCATTTCATGTTGGGTAGGATATCATGCTGCCAGCATTCTATGTCTGACTTCATCTTTCTAAGGAGGCAGACAAACTCAATCAGTTAGACCCTAAGAGAGTACTAAGCTTCTATATAGTTCGCTCCAAGTACCATCAGGTGGACGATCATGTGTTTGTGGAGACCTCTGGGGCAAAGGAGGACAAGACAATAGTGCAAAACCGGACCATCTCTCGATGGATTGTGCTCCACACAATTGTCTGCTATGCACTGGTGGAAAAGCAGCCTCGAGAAGGCTTACCTGTTCATTCTGCAGAGTTAAGGCCGCTACCATCGTGCTAGCATTCCGAAATACCTGTTCTGGACATTTGCCAGGAGACTACGTAATTTATACATAAGTTTACAAAGCACTATTGTCTTGAAAGTCTTGTCTGTCGAGAGGGGTTATTTTTGCCATTCGGTCCTGCATGACGTTTTGATCTACTACCTGGGAGGTAATACTATGGTGTTAAATCCCAAGGTGAGGAATCTGGGTTTAGAAGTGTCCATGAGAAGAACAAGTTATTATGTGATGGATACTTTATGTAACTGCAGATTCCTCTCCGATCATCCTGCCTTTCCATTCTGTGATCGGAACTACGACATCTAAAAAGCTCTCAGTCTAGAGATCTTTACGCTGATCATGCCTATCTGCTGATGGGCTCTTCATCTGCAGTGTCGAACAGCCTAAGAACGCAACTAGCGTCCATGAACATGGGTATCGCTTATATACTCCGTTCGTCACTTCCAGATCTAAACTATGTTGGTGTGGAGACTCCAACTACAGGCTCTCAGGAGCACTGATTTAAAGTTTCTGGCTCCAGTCGTTCGCCTGGGGTGTATTTTCAAGGTGGGATATCTGCGGTCAGACGTTGGTGTCCACTTGAAAGATCTTTTCCCATGGTAAGTATCTTGTTCTTCCTGCACTGTGCCATCCTGTTTAACCTTCACCTTATTGCAACTAAAGCAGCATCGGTGACAGTCATTTTTATTTTTTAAAACAGATTTTATTTGTCACTGGAAAAGAAAGGCAAATATGATACAATTGTTTTCATGCTGACGTAACTTAAGTGCGTGCCATTGATAGGTATCCAGTGACACATGTAGAATATAAGCTCTTCGCTGCAATAACAGTAAATAAGCCATTGAATTAAAAGGAATGTATGTTGTGCCCACTCTAGACTATATGCCATATTGGCAACCTGTTTCTCCTGTAGTCCTCGACATACCCTGCAGTCTTTAAGTTTGGTGTCATGTCTGTCAGTAGTTATTAACGTGCATCTCCTAAGAAGGAACCTTGCCAGGGTTTATTTTCACATCACCCTGCTTTGAGCTCGGATTGCCCACTTTTCTGTTGTCCTTATACTCACAAGAATAAGTATTTAAAAATGTGTGGGTAGACATGGGAAACGACATTGGCATGTTGGCCTTTATTCAATGAATTCCCCCACCCTCCTTTGTTTGAATATTTTTTTTTGGTCACCACTGCGAAATTTAAACCTGCACAATACTCCAGTGAGCTGGTCCAGAATGCTAAACACACATTTCAAAGAAGCAATGCTGGAAGTGGGTTGGCACAAGGCATGCAATTGCTGTATTGGGCCAGTTAAAGCAGTGGATTAATGCGTTGATGACATGAACTCTGGCTACAGACCACTGTAATTGCGATCAGCCAAATATAACAAGGTAGATACGCTTTCTCAAAGTGCTTGCCTGAGGCCACAAAAGACTAGGTCCGAAGTAGCACACCATTTTATTCATAGGGAGTGATAAACTTTGAATAAATAATACTTTTGGTGAGATTGCAGGTGATCTATCTTTCTTTGGGACCAAACGTTCATGTTTTTTGTTTTTGTTTCTGCAGGCTATCTCACAGCAGGACCTTGTACATATGGCTATACAGATTGCCTGCGGAATGAGCTACTTGGCCAGAAGGGAAGTTATTCACAAAGATCTAGCAGCCCGTAATTGCGTGTAAGTTCATCTCTTACTGGTAACCAAACATCTGGGTTTCGGGTATGAATGGCAACTGACATGAAACAAAGGATGCACCTATGCATGTGAATACCTGCTGGGAGTTGTGCGAGAACCATCAGTCCAGTACACAGGCTCAGTTCCTGTTTGTGATATCGAACACATCAAGTGAAATATTGCACTATGCAAATGAGATTGTCCCAAGGGTGTTGTAAATTAGGTTATTTTTTTTAGTTTCTGTTCTCAGTTCAAAATCTTAACTAGGCATTAGATGTCCATGGGAACTCTGCCACACGGTCCGGCTGCAAGAACATAACTTCAAACTCCAGAATGCACATTTCAGTGGAAGATCAGGACAATGAGGATTGAACATGCACAATGCTCGACCGTGTTGTACGAGCTGCTTCTGATGGTGTATTTTGGACTGTGGTAGCCATAGTGCATCAAGGTGGTGCTTTTGATCTGTTCAAAATTGTGCCCTTGAAACATTGCTCGTTGTACAAGTTGCAGTACAGTTAACCAGGTCTCTTTTCTCTTCTCTTCAGCATTGATGATGCACTTCAGGTTAAGATAACCGACAATGCGCTGTCCCGGGATTTGTTCCCTATGGATTACCACTGCCTCGGTGACAATGAGAACAGGCCGGTACGGTGGATGGCTCTGGAGAGCCTCATGAATAACGAATTTTCCAGTGCCAGTGATGTGGTGAGTCTGGCTTTTTCTAATCTTAGAAAGTTTAAAAATTCGTATGCTTCAATTTCTGGAATGGGGGTGTTTCTCTGATGTATTGTTGTGGTCTTCCTGTGGTACAAGTTACTAACCATTTCTTACTGTACCTGTTTCATGGAGGACTCTTTTTGGTTGGCAGTGTGGACTACAAAAACAGCAATGTAGATGATTGTTAGCTCAAACTACCTGCTGGAGGTGGGCAATCCCACAAACTAATAGGAAGAGACGAGCCAGGGTCTGGCTTGTCTCTCAGATCATGTTCCCGAGCCGAACCAGGAAAACAGTTATCAATTAATTCATGCAACAGATTGCCTTCAGCAGTTCCTATCTGCTGAACATCTCAGCTCTTAATTTGTTCGGACTTTTCGAATGAAATGGGTTGGCGTAAGATTATTCTATTGTTTGAATCAAATAAATGTGCCCTTTGTCATACATTGTATGTGTGTGCATTTGGTGTGTCACTGTCCATGTTTGTTATAGTGCCAAGTCCTTAGGTCTCTCCACCACGCGCCCGGCCACATTTGCTTTTCTTTCCTTTCGTGGCCGCGGAAGGGGCGCCCGACACGTTTGTTCAGCCAGAAGCCTGCGCACATCTAACCTCTGCGCAGACATGGTGCCCGCAGCGGCGGGACAGGGCCCAGCGTACGGGTCAGTCCACCTCCGCCCTCGCAGCATCCGCCTCAAGGCCTTCCTAGTCCGAGCTTTGGGGCACACCACACGCCGGTGGGCGGCAGGATTCGCCATCACTTTCCTCACTGGCGTTCCATTACCTCGGACAGGTGGGTGCTGCAAATCGTCCAAAGGGGCTACTCCCTCCCCTCTGAGTCTGCCCCGCCAGCCATGCCACCTCAGTTCCACCGCAGGTCGGGGGACCATTTTGCGCTTCTCCAGCAGGAAGTCACGGCCCTCTTGGCAAAGGGGGTCATCAAGCACGTTCCTGGGCCAGAAGTAGCATGTGGTTGTTATTCCCACTGCTTTCTGGTCCACAGGAAGGACAAAGGGGGCCTGCATCCCATCTTGGCCCTCAGGAACGTCAACCACTTCCTCCGGAAGGAGAAGTTCAAGATGTTGACTCTAGCTCGGGACTTGCAGGATGCATATTTTCACATCCTCGTCCTGCCGGACCACCGGCGTTAACTGCGGTTCATGGTAGGCCAAGAGCACTTTCAGTTTGCTCCCCTTCGGCCTTATCAGTGCCCCTCGGTTGTTCACGAAAGTGTTGGCAGTGGTCGCAGCTCACCTGTGCAGATCAGGGCTTCCAGTCTTCCCCTATCTCGACGACTGGTTGTTGAAGGCTGGTTCGCCCCAGGCAGTGGTCTCCCACCTCCAGACTACGGCCGACCTCCTGCATTTGCTGGGGTTCTCAATCAATGTGCCAAAGTCACACAAGTCCCTCTCAGAAGCTCTCCTTCACGGAGCGGTTCCAGATTCAACGCAGTTTTGGATTTATCCTACCGAGCAGCGAGTCCGGGATATTCAGGCTATGATTCCGATCTTTCAGCCTCTATCCCGGGTTTGCCATGCTAAGTAACTCGGGAAACACTGGTATCTGTGACGTCATCTCGGCGCCTACGAAGCCGGGCGCGGAGCTGCACGACGCTACCTTTCGACACGCAGGGGTACTGCTGACGAAAACTTTACGGATCCAGTCTGACGCCTGGGGATATTCTAATGTAAGGAATCTATCAATAACTAATGTCTCTTACAGATATATTGTTACACAAGTAGTAACTTGTGCTTCACTGACGCCACAGTATAATAGCACTTTCAATTAGTCATTGTTTAAATTTAAGTCGTAGACTGTCATCACACAGGTTTCCTGGTATCTTCTGTGCTATGGCTTGTTCTTTGGCGGGCAGGGTTTGGGGACAGCTATCTGCTGGTCAAATAAGCTAGGGATTCTTTAAAGCACCCCATCCCGCTTCACTCTATCCCACATAGAAGGTGACCCGGAGGCCTGCATTACCAGTCTCTCTAGTGTGTAGACAGTGAGGGCTTTTTACATGTGGAAATATGCCAGATACTGTGGAATACCCCTGTAAATGTTAGTTGAACATTTTTGCAGTACATTGTCAGAACTCCTATAAGAGAACCACTGGAAATGCAGGGGCTACTTGGCCCAACCGTGGTGGTTGATGCTTTTTACGCCTGGTGTCCAGAGGCCCAACCTACTATGGATCTCGCTCAGCTGAGCAAGTACCCCTTCTGCACTTAACTCTCAATGGTAGAGCAGTCAAGGCTTCCTCGGGGGGAGGAATGTAAATACAAGTCAGGGAGCTAGACTCATAACTGCAAACACTACGAACAATAAATCAATGTCCAGCCCAAGTACTTGCTTTTATAAGAAAAAGTAGTATTTTATTTCTACCTCCACACAGGGAAAGAAATGTGACATTACAATGCCACAACACAATCCCCCTTAAGGCTGGGCTCTGGTAGTTGCCAGTCAAATACCTGTCCCACCCTCCTTTGTGTAACCTGTTCAGGGTTATTCCGCATTCACTGATGAAATGAAAACAGCATTTGTTAAGCGCGTTGCTACCCAGGGGCATCCCAGCGCTATGGCTGTAACAGAGAAGGACATCGCAGCACACTTAAGGGAAAGGCCAAGTCTTTAGTAGTTTCCTGAAGGCTAGATGGCTGTGTTCCCCCCGTAGGCGGAGGGTGTGCCACAGCTTGGCTATATTGTAAGCGAATAGTCGACCGCCACTTCTGGCCCTCTTAATCCTGGGAACAGCTGCCAGGTATAGATCGTCTGAGCGCGGCCGTCTATTCACCACATAAGGCTGGACCATGGAGTGGTTGATCACGGGACCATTCACTGTTAGCATCTTGTGGGCAATGCATATGGCCTTAAAGTTAACTCTCTCCCGAACAGGGAGCCAGTAGAGGGACTTCAAAGCGGGCTTTGCGGATTGCCGTTTTGGAATTCTCGCAGCGCAGTTTTGCACCATTTAGAGTTTTGTGAGGTTCGAAGCCGGAGCGCCAAGGTGAAGGGTGTTCCCGTAATCCAGGCGGGAAAGAATAAGTGCCTGTACCATAAGCTTTCTCGTCCGCAAGGGGAGAAGTGGAAGCACATTGCTGAGCATCCTGAGGCTTCTGTAGCAGGAAGCCACAACCTTCAGTGCCTGGACCATAAAGCGGAGATGTTGCTCCAGCCAGATACCCAGACTCTTCATCTGGGTCTTAGGGACAGGTACGGGCCCATGCAGGCTGGCCATAGAACATCTGCCTGGAAGAGGGATGGATGGCCAAGGAGCATCAACTCTGTCTACTCCCCATTTAGTTTTAAGTATGATTGACTCATCCATTTGAC
Organism: Lissotriton helveticus; assembly: GCF_964261635.1. NCBI lineage: Eukaryota > Metazoa > Chordata > Amphibia > Caudata > Salamandridae > Lissotriton > Lissotriton helveticus. The sequence goes on along the minus strand of NC_136072.1, from coordinate 364,738,527 downwards.
TACCTCTTCTAGACCGGGACAAAGGCCGATAGAGGCATTATCGGAGTGGTTCAGCGCCACAACCAGTTGGTGCCGTCAGCGTAAGTCACTATATGAATCCCCAATGAGAGCACGATCTCTGCAAGTGAAGTCATATGAACAATAAAAAGGGACGGGCTAAGGGACGACCCCTATGGTACTCCGCAGTGGAGAGCCAGAGGTTTTGAGGTGACATCACCCTCAAAGACCTGGAAGAATCTCTCTTCCAAGAATGATTGCAGCCTTGTTATAGCTACTCCATTCACCCCCAAACTTCTGAGTTGTAGGATCAGAATTTGGTGGTTGACCATGTCAAAGGCTGCACCGAGGTCCAAGAGGATAATCGCTGTTGAACCTCCGGCGTCAAATCTTTTTAGATTCTTCGACAACAGCCAATAGCGCAGTTTCTGTTCCGTGGGCGAAAGCCTGTTAGGGAGGGATGGAGGAGGTTGTGGGCTTCTGGATATGTCGAAAGTTCTATGTTGGCATGTTTCTCAGCTATTTTACTAATCCCTATGAGGAGCGAGATAGGGCGGAAATTACTCAGTAGTTCCGGATCAAGACTAGGTTTTTTCAGTAGAGGCTTTACCATCACTCTTTTCCACAGGGCTGGGACCACTCCAGAGGAGAGAGAGGCATTGATTAAGTCAAGAATGACCGGGGAAATTATTTCGGACACTTTTTACAAAATATTAGGTGGAGTTCGGTCTCTAGATGACCCGCTCTTTACGAGTGCTGAGATGGTTTGGAAAGATTCACAATCCATCAAGGGAAATGCCACTAGGGGGTGGTCTCTGCTGTGCAGATCCGTACCCTCTGAGCGGAGATTGTCTAGGATGTCCACAAGGGAGAATGACTAGTAGATTGTTTGGATTTTATTATGAAAATAGTCTGCAAGTTCATTACAACGTCGGCCAGTGCCATCCGGTCTATCCGGGAGTGAGGGGGATTTAAGTAATTTTTTTGCTTAGCGAAAAGTTTCCCAGAGAAATTGGCTGCCAGGGAGATTCTTTCCTCATAATATGAGGCCTGGGCCGATTTGATTTCGGCTTTGTATGATCTTATGGCGTCCCTGTATTCAGTTTTCTTGTTTGGTGAGAAATCTTTTCTCCAGGCTCTTTCAAACTTCTTGCAAATCTGTTTTAGCGCCCAGAGCTTAGGGGAATACCATGGAGTTCTGTTGGGCCCCACTTTAAATTGGGTGAGTTTCTTCGGGAGAACCTGATATAAAGTGCTCTCGATCCAGTAATTGAATCTTTTGTTGGCAACAATTGGAACACTATCCGCCGACGTTTTAGTGTTTTTTTTAGCTCCCGTACCCACTTTTCGAGGGGAATTTGGGCCAGGGATATGACAAGATTCTTATTGGCCTGGATGAGGACATGGCACAAGTGGGGGTCCAGGAAAAAGGGATCAAAAATGACCTGACCCGGGTATTGGGATTGGAGGTATTCCAGTTAATTCCTCTAGGTTGGAGAAAATGGGATCTAAGAGGTGACCCCTTGCATTAGTCACATTATATGTTTTTGTTTAAGTTGATATGAGGCAAGATCTTTAGTAAGCTCTACCGCTGCCACATGTGATGGATTATCAAAATGTAGATTAAAGTCGCCTAGCAAGGTAAAATTAGCAGGCGAGCTTGCCTTTGGCGTGACTTCAGCACACCAGCGGTGCGTCCGCTTCGTGCCTGGCTCGGCATGTGTCTTTAATTGCTGGCCGGTGCGAGTTGACCTGCTTCTCCTGGAAGTCAGGCAGATCAGGCGTATCCACTACCCTCTGCTCAATCGGCAGTGCCGTGGCAGCCCGGGGGAACTGAGACAGCATCTGTATCACCCAGGAGGTGGACAAGCAGTCCAGGAACCCACAGGTAAAAAAATAAAAGAAATATGAGGCCAATAACATTAAAAGTTCAAAATTAAGACAGCAAGAGCCGGAACTGTTAAAACAAGCTACCCTCAAATATAAAATTTAGAACCATGCATTTCCAGCACATGCTTACATTGTGCACTCACTGCACAGTACTACATCTTTTATGGCATATATTCCACACAGGCATACATTTACATGCAGCTCATGCACTAATCTCACATGTACTACACAGTACTGCTCTATCATTTTAATGTGCCATTTCCAGGCACACTTGCAACCTGTGCATAGTCACTACTCCTGTACTAAGCAGTACCACACATCTACTGGATATTGCCCATGGGTGAGTTAAGCACACAGCAGCTAAACATTTACAAAGATGAGTGAGCCTGTAGGCCTCACTCCAGTGACACAGGGTAAAAGTATCCTGTTCACTACTACTGATCAAGTCATGAGAGGAGAGGAGTTGGCCTAACGGCTAGGGCGCTCGACCTCGGGCCTGGGGATCTGGGTTCGAGTCTCGGTAACAACGCCAAAACCTCCTGTGATTCTGGGCAAATCACTTAATCTCCCCGTGCCTAAAAATGAATCTGTGTCCTCATGTAACGTAACTGGTGATATGTAAAGCGCTCTGATACCTGATTCGGTTCGGGTCTAGTTCGCGCTATATAAAACTCTTTAAAAAAAAAAAAAAAATGATATGCTGCCACTACTGTGCTTGTGCTGTTTAGCTATTAATGAAAGGTGCAGCCTTCCACCACTGAGGGTAGTCCTTTGGGTACCCCTCCCAGTCCAACAAGACTGCAGTACGTGAGACAGGTCTATATCATGGTGCACATGCAATGTCCATGTTCACCTATGACAACAAAATCAGCATAAGGGAACCAGTCACCAGTACAGTTGGGAACTCAATGTAGGAATACATATCTTAACAATGCAGCAAACTTATCCATCTCAACACACATATGTAGTGTTTAGTACTGCATCTGCAGATTCTTTGCCTTTGAAATAAAGCAGCTCCCTGACCGGGTCCACACAGTTATGAAGCAAAAGGATGTCATTTAGGTTCAAGACTATTGCGCTATTCATTGCCATCAGGTTGTGATGACACTCTAGGGTAACGTTCACACCGCTGTCCAAGGCAGCAGAGGCTCAAGCCAACTCTGCTCACACAAGTAGTAGCTCAAGTAGTACTAAGATATTTTAAGTCTATGTAGGAAGGTGGAATCTGACTATATGGTTGCCCCCGTTTTTTTCCTGGTGTTTTGCTGGTTTTTGACTTAGTTGGACTGGGACCCTGCTTATCAGGGCCCCAGTCTATCTGCTTTCTCTATAAAATGGACTCCATGTACTTTAGGTACATACCAGATTGGTTACTGGGTCACCTTTGTGAGCCCCTGTATAGTGTACCATAGGTACCCAGGGCATAGATGCATCCAAGGCCTACCAGGGGCTGCAGCATGTATTATGCCACCCCTGGCTGGCCCTCCAAACTGACACCACAGGTCTGTTCACACAGCCTGGGTAAGGTGGTGGAATCACCCCTTACTTAGATATAGTATACCTATATATATATATATATATATATATATATATATATATATATATATATATAGATATATATAGATATAGATATATATAGATATAGATATAGATATAGATATAGATATATATATATATATATATAGATATATATATAGATAGATATAGATATATATAGATATAGATATATATAGATATATATATATATATATAGATATATATATATAGATATAGATATATATAGATATATATATATAGATATAGATATATATATATAGATATATATATATAGATATATATATATGATATATATATATATGATATATATATATATATATGATATATATATATATATGATATATGATATATATATACCTATATATATACCTATATATGTATATATATGTGCAGTTCCACTTCCTTCACAAAAGTGCCGGGACACCAGGACAACGGTGCAAGACCGGGGCAAAGGTTACCCTGTATTGAATGCAGGTTCACAGCGTGTAGCCACAACAGCTACGCAAATGCACTCTCCTTGACCGCAACAAACAGGTAATCAATCCCAATCCTTTGTGTGCATTCCAAAAGTTTTTATTTTCTTAATTGCAGCATCGTGACAATCAACACGGAAAAAAACCCAACGCGTTTCAGCGATACCTTCGCCTTGGTCACGGCGAAGGTATCGCTGAAACGCGTTGGCTGTCAAGGAGAGTGCATTTGCGTAGCTGTTGTGGCTACACGCTGTGAACCTGCATGTATACATATGTGTATATATATATATATATATATATATCTCCTGCTCCAAAGTTACACCGCGCCAATATTAAAGCTCCAGGCCGTGTCTTCTTAATCCTGCCAAAAAGACACGCAGCACTCGCGGGGTCAAAGCTTCGAGCACCAAACTTCATTCAAACAAACGCGTTTCGGGAAAGACTCCCTTCGTCAGTGTCATAGAAAATGCATTTTGCGGCACCATTTTTAAAGCACGAGAGTTATCGGGAATTGACACAAACAAGGGACCAAGCCTCGTATTCTCATACGGGCGCCATCTTAGAACATGTTTGTCTAACATAGTTACATAATGCACTATTGTAAAATTAAAGGGCATGTAACAGCAATATTACACATAATTCCAAAATAATTAAATCTCGCAGTGGATCGGCAATTGCAACACTCAATCGTGTTGCCTTCTGTCCCAGCTCATAAACGTGTCCTCCTGATCAAATAGTACTGCATAGTATATTGGAGTGGTAAAGTTACAATAATGACACAGACTTAGTAATAAGTGTGTCATAAAATTATATTCGATCACCTTCACCTTTGTGTATCAAGTTGGGCCATTTTCTTCTATTTGAAGGCCATAGTCCATGTAATTTCAAACTTCTCACAATCTAGCCGTCGATCGGCAATGGCAACCCAATGGTTGCCCACATAAAAAAACACTCTAATAATATTTACTATGCCTCGTACAGCTGAATTGTTCCCGCACAATAAAATAACATATTCCAAGAGTCACCTCATCATCACAACCAATTTACACGCTCATATGGTACATTTTTCAGAAAAGAGAGAAAAAAAGGAAAAAAGAAAAAAGAGAGAAAACATTGTACGAAAATTCAGATCAGCAACACATAACAGTAATTCCATAATGTTACATATTAACAGACTTGGAATGTAAGATTCTATCTTACCCCAAATATGCAGACATTTCTTCCCCAATATTAAAACCTCCCAGGGCCTTAGTTTCTAAGTCAACAATATAGCGTGATTCCAGTATCCTAAGTTTGAGTCGATTGCCCCCCCTGATGTGTTCGGCACATGGTCCAAACAAAAATACTGTAGGAGATCTCTATCGCTCTGATGTTTTATAGCAAAGTGACGAGCAACGGGGTAAGAAGTCTTTATTTGCGATCGCTCTCATATGCTCCAAGATTCGTAATTTGACTAGATTGATTGTACTACCTACATATCTTATTTTGCATGGGCAACTTAAGCAATACACCGCATATCCAGTATGGCAGGACATGAATTTGGTCAGTTTTTTGCCTCCCTTGACACCTCGAACATCATAAGTCAAGACACGTTTGCTAAAGGCACATGCCTTGCAGCGCCCACAAGGAAAAAATCCTCTGGCATCTTTCAGTGTTGCCTTCTTTTTAACCACTGGATCTAAGTGGCTATGAACCAATTGATCCCTTAAAGATCTCGCCTTTTTGAATGTGATCATGGGGGCCCTAGGGATGTCCATACCAATTATATTGTCTGTTTTTAGAATGTGCCAGTGTTTTTTTAGGATCATTCTTAATTTGTTAGAATTGGAGGAATATGGGGTAATGATGCGAAACCTTCCACCCTCTTGTTCAGTTCTCACTGTCTTCTCAAATAATGTATTCCTAGGTAGACGGCTAACTCGATTCCGTGCATCCTTAAGGAGGTTGGGTTTATAACCTCTCTGAATGAATCTTGCGGTACATGCGTCCGCTGCCTTCTCAAAATCACTGTCAAGTGAACAGTTGTGGCGTATTCGTAGGAGTTCCCCGTAGGGGATACTGTTAATTAACCTCCTAGGGTGGCCGCTCGAGGCGTGTAAAACGCTATTGCCTGCAGTTGGTTTCCTATAAAGTTAGGTAACTGTGCTCTGCATGTCTTTTTGGCAGGATTAAGAAGACACGGTCTGGAGCTTTAATATATATATATATATATATATATATATATATATATGTGTGTGTATATGTATATATATATATGTATATATGTATATGTCACTCATATGGCGCGCCTTGACAATCCTGGCGGAAGAGTGCTTGGTTGTATGTGAGAGGGTGCCCTAGCATTAGCTGAGCCCCTCTGCAGCTTTCGGAACCATCTCCTTATAGCTGTTCTATGATATAGCCATACCATATACTCTTAAGTGCATTATAATCCTAGCGGTTAATGCTAACTTTGGTTTGGCTTTATCAAAACATGTCATGTTAGGTGTCAAACACCTTGGAATACTACCACCCCCTGCCAGTCCTGGCGGGGGGGGGGGGTGTTTAAGTTAAACAGAGCCCCAGCATCACAAAATGGATGCTGCTCCCACAGACACGAGTCTGACCTCCTGCTGCTGGTACGAAACTCCGGCAGGGGAGGCTGGGACAATAGGTTTCCTGTCCGGGGAGGTGCTGGCGTATTGGGGCAGGGAGGGTTGCATTCAGTGAATGCTTTTCAGGCACTGCCTGGGGCATACAAGGTGCTCCATGCATAGTCCAGTCCAAACCTGTTGCTGGGGCACTCAGCCCCAGCTCTGGCGTGAAACCGGACAAAGGGAAGGCCCCAGGTCCACCCATAGGAGGGACCTTACAGGTAGTCCAACCCCTAAACTGAGTATAAGTGTAGGAGCTGTGTCCCTAGGACTTTAGATTACCCTGGACAAAACTTTGAAACATACATCCAGGATCTTCGACATTCCATTTCGACTGGAAAACGGAAGACATCTCCCTTGTGGTCAAGGAGTGACCACCCTGTTCAAACAGGCACCAACAGCAACTTTGCCGGTCTGCATTTTCGTGGCTCCCATCGGATCCCGGAGAATCTGCGACACAGGACAGGGACTTCCAGACATCTCTGACCCCGACCCACAGCAAAGCTGAGACACGTGGCGGACATGAGAGACGTGAGACCGGAAGGCCTGGACATCCTGCTTTTTGCAAGCTGCACATCTTCCGCGAGGTATCTTGAAGTTGTGCATTGGGGTGCTTGAAGCCCCAGCCCCGAGCATCATTGCACCGAAGCACAGGCCCCCACACTCCACGAGTGTCCCGTAGGCCCCGCTTTTGCATTTCAGCTCAACGCGTCTTCCCGGTTCCTTACACGTTGGCTAGTGAGCCCCCTGAAGACTTTTTTCTTCTTCAGCTTCCATCCAAGGGAGAATCGCCACAGACCTTGCTGGTCTGCAACCAAGCCGATCGTCATCTCCTGCGTGGATTGCGTTTAGGAAGGCTTGTTGGTTCCAATCCGGATACCGACACCGCAGTCAACTAGATCCTTCGTGGGACAGCTCGAATCCAGCGCCTGGTCATTGTTGATGCCTCCTGGACCTCGTGGCTGCTGAGACAAGCTTCACCTCTTCACCTGAAATCACCCGACATCGCCTGGTTCCTTCCTGGTTCTTAACCTGGTCACTGGCAAGTGACCCAGACTCTGTCCCCTTCTGCTTTCAGGTTCTTCAGATCTTCGATTCACCCTTGGATCCACCCGGACATGTTTCCTCTGGTCGCATGCAGCACTTCTTTGCAGCTCTCCATTGAAAATGACGACGAAACCAGACACCAAAAGGCACCTATGCACCCGGCTTCCCTGGGTGAGGTAACACGAGTACTCCGGTGCTCCCGTGGGTCTTGACTCTCGAAGTGTCCTAGTTTGAAAGGGTTCCATCGTAGTCCATCCGGAAGTGTCCTTAAAATGTAACCTTGTAACTTCTTCGTTTCCCATTGAAAGTCAATGTTAACCTGCGACTGTGTTTAGACACTGAACACGTCTCCCGTGGGCCTCCTACTTCCTAACCTTTGGTTGTTTAGAGTAGCCCCAGCGATTCCACAGGCCCTAGGCCTGCTTTCTATTCTAGACGTGGTTCTTATACCCCTAGGGCATTACTCTATATTGTGTAACTTATCGTATGCTAATTGAGATTCTTGTAATGTACTTTGACCTCTGACCTCATAAAGAGTGCAGAGAGGTTGTGTTTAGAATAAATACATATATATTTGATATACCTTGTGTGGTGTACTGTCGTGTATTCCTATAGGTTCTGAATCGATCCCCCTATTCCTGACCCTATTCTGGTTAAACTAACTATCAAGTTAACTAACAGTCAGCCCATGAGGCAAGAAAACCCCCATGATGCAGATACCGTTATCTGACGCAGTCACACTACGGCACAGGAACGTGTTATCTGATTAGGTCATAACGCTTGAGATCTAATTAGACAAGCGACATTCCTCCAGCCCCTGATAAGGCATACGACGTTCTCATAACAAATCAAACCTATGACAACCTGGAAAATCCGTGCGGCCATTGTTTTGATTTCACAGAGAACTTTAGTAAAGAATGTGCTAACGAGCAAGTCGTATGACATCTTTATTGACGTATCTATGTCCATCCTTACGTCAATCTCGGCACCTTTAAGGTATAAATATTGCCGACCTTGCCCTATGCAAACACACACGTGGTGACAAGACGGAGCAGCCATACTTGCCGAAGCCGAGAGCAGAAGCAGACCCCGCTGGCAGCAGCCCGGCCTTCCTGACGCGCTGCTATCTCAAGCCGAGAGACCCAGCACCGGCGCTTCTGGGCAGCCCTCGCAGGCAGCCTGGAATATCGAGAGCAGAGAAAGAGATACCATTCCTCATCCATCCTAAATTCCAGGTACAGAACTGAATAACCCCTCACAGAGAATTCTTTAGTTATTCACTTGGCAAAAACAAAACTTAACTTAAACTGTAACTTTCTATTCCCGCCCACGCATTAGACTTAGGTCAGGTACACGGGGTAGGCGTATTTAGAAACACCAGTTGAGTACGTTTAGTCAAATGTATATGTGTATGTAAATATATTTTAATCATTTTAAACATCATATGGCTCAGAAACCATATCAATGTTTTTACAGTATTATTTTATACTATTGCTTTTAATGTATGCACTTTACTTAACGATAAGTATTGCAATAATATCGATCCATTTCTCATGTATGAGAAAAGAGACTGATCAATAAATAACACCTTTTTATTGAACACGCCCGTCTCTTCCTTTTCTCTACATTCTGATGAGACTAAGAATGCACGTACTGACTGAGTAAAATAATTGCCTTGTGCTCACACGACTCTCGAGATTGACTCTTGATTAGGGGAGAGCAAAGTTGTCATGTTCTATGGTTGTCAAAAACTAAATCCCTTCTCGTCATCATCATCAAATCAGGGGAGTTAATTCCTTCCTTGAACATTCGAGAAAGTTTCTAGCGAACTCTGAGCTTAGCTGGCAAACCCAAAAATTAAGTCTAGTATTGACAGTAGTAGACCTAGTTAACGTCTGGCCTAGGCCTTTACTGCTGTAGGTACTATTCCAATGCGCAGAGCCTATTGGGAAAATAGGAGCTACACTACATGGCGCCCAACGCGTTTGGAAAGGGCGATAAAACTAACGTAAGACATTTAGAGTAACTCAGTCGTGCTTTCTCACTCAGACCCCTTTTCCCAAATACTCCAAAGACGTCTGGAGTGGGTGAAAGGTTATATCCTCCAAAACCTCGCAGGAGGGAACTCCTATGTATGGTTCTTGGTCAAGTCAACGTTGAAGGATAAAAACAGTCCCAAAATATTGTGCATCTAATCTCTGTTTCCATAAGAAACCTGATCTGCAAATAGACATAATACCATCCTGTCTGTAAAATGGCAGAGAGTGATGACGAAAGAGAGGCAGTTAGATTAGCTACTGAACTCGCAGATGCTGATGCTACCATGCAAGCAGCAGACCCGAATATAACACTCATTCCGGTCATTAAAAGGAGATCTATAACCTTAAAACTTAAAGAAAATGGACTGACACCTAGAGGTGGCACAGTCATATTCGTAATTGAGGCACACGAATATCGGCAGACAGAGGTATACTATTCATGGATACATTTTCCAGCAGCAAATGCTGTAACAAAGTACTTCCACTATTACAAAGTAGAGGAACCTCCTGAAACGTACACTCCTTTCGAGGAGGTGGAAGTACCACTCAAATTCCAAGAGCATTTGCTCTTATTTGATGGCGCCCTAATACATAACAATCGCATTACAAGGCTCGGTCCTTTAGGAAGACCAGGAGCAACGTGGCCGGTCTTAGCCGGATACACACCGCATCCAGACATCGATAGAATGCCTGCAGCAGAGCTGTTAATACAGCTAAAACAACTACTAAAAATTCATAGACAATTAGTTCAGTATGTAATGCGGACTTCAACAATTCAGCCAGCGATTAAACTTCCACAGCTGACCCCTCACCAGGGGAACACAAATAAAATCACACCACAGAACATCCAATCCTGCCTAGGTAAAGTTCCAGCTAAACGGGAACAAATACCATTCTGGTTGGCACAGAAAACCACCCAAATAGAGGCGGTGTTTCCTGACACCACCCCATTAGAAAAACACAGGATTCTGACTATATGTCTCCCAATGGGAATCGCACCACACATTGAGGACTGTGACACTTGGGGTACAGTCTTTGCTTCCATCTACACAAAAACGCACGGTGTCCCATCCATTTCGGTAATACCAGATGTGCTAAAACAAATTCTAGATGAATACGGTCCAGAACCTGCTTTAACCCTTGGTATGAAATTACTAAAAGACTTCAAGCAGGTCTCGGCTATATTATTAGCCAACATAAAAGGTGAAGCAGCAAACGTGGCGATCCGCCAGAGGTTAAAAGAGACAGATGTAGCAGACCAACCAGCTGAAATTGCCAGAATCATAGAAAAATCCTATGAGGAACTAGGCAGAGATAGCCTAGGTGGAATACCAGTAAAACCGCAACTGACTACAAGTCCAGAAAAAATATTTTTTAATAATAATAATTCACCAAAAAAGAACTGGGATGGAAACAAACAATCCAATCCTAAAGAAAATAAATTCCAGTCCAGAGGGAGGTCTCCCAGGCGAAGAGAGAAATCTCCAAACCAAAGACAGAGGTCACCGCAGAGTGACCCCTCTGGGAATAGATGTAACCTTAGAAATAGGGATAATATTAAAAAACCTGATAGATATCAAGACATTGATACACGTCCCTCTCAATCTTTTCAGACTTCCTCGCAGAAATCGGAAAGAAGAGGACGATCAGAAGAGCACGCCAAGTCCAAAGACAAGGAACCTGCTCAACTAAAAAAGAAATTACAATTTCCAAAAAAGAAGGTAGCCAGTATCAAGGTAGTTAAAAATGCCGAGAATACTGAGGACACAACTGAAAAACGGAGAATGGGCTCAGACAATGCTAGACAGCGCAGCAGAGGTGAGCATAGCTCGCAAAGTCCTTATGAATCATCTGGAGACAGTGGACACGAATGAATACCTTCAAGTGGAAACTGCAGACACCAGAGTTAGTAAGCCCCACAAGATATACGAGATAACATTACGTATAGAGGGAGATAAGACTAGGAAAATAAGGGGACTATTTTGGGATAACCTCTCAAAGGGTTATGACATCCTTCTAGCTGAAAAAGACTGGCCACCAGAGTTTGTCAGGGAGTGCCCTCATGGCGAAGAAGTAATTATGCCTGCCTTCTCGAATCAGATCCCGATTCATAAAAAATACACACTTGCTAGAAAGTGGGCAGTGGCCTTAGCACCTGCTTTATATAAAAATCATGTAGGATGGGATGAGGATTCTCCTCCTCACAAAATCCAGTTAAAATCACAACCTACTGCACAAAGGCAGTACCCAATTAAGCAAGAAGCTAAAAAACAAGTAAATGAAATACTAGATCAGCTAGAATACCAGGGGGTGATTGAAACTTGCACCTCACAAATGAACAACCCTTTGTTTCCGGTCTCCAAACCAGACAATTCATATCGTCTAGTTTTGGATTACCGACACCTTAACACATGTTGCAAAACTTTTGCAGTGCAAAACTCACACAGTGCTGCACTAATGAATAACATAGTGCGCAAAAAATACAAAACAACCTTGGACATCTCCAATGGATTCTTTTGTCAAAACATAGCACCAGAGAGCAGATCTTTAACTGCATTCTCAGTAAATGGCACTCAAAAACAATTCTGTCGGTTAGCCCAGGGGTACAAGAACAGCCCAGGGGTATTCTCAGCGAGAGTAACAGAATTACTACAACTATATGATGATGAAGCATTATCTTATGTCGATGACATTTACTTAACAGATGATGACTTGGATACTCACTTGAAAAGAGTGAACACCATAATACTTGGGTTCGCTGCAGAGGGTTACAAATTCAACTTTAAAAAATCCAGAATTGCCCATCTGACAGTCCTGTTCTTAGGATATGAGTTATCAAGTGAAGGTAAAAGCCTGGCAGACAATTTCCTAGAGAAATGTGCCGTAATCCAAGCTCCTAAAACACTAAAAAACTTAGTCAATTCTAGGCTTCCTAAATTTCGGAAGAACTTACATTGCAAATTACGCAGAAAGGGTCAAACCCCTTTATGATCTAATTAAACCAGACTTTAAAAGATCCAATTGGACTCAAACACACACAGAAATTTTGAGATCCTTGCAAACAGACATGCTAATTAAAACAAAATTAGAAACACGTGATAACACACGCAACCTTGTGATCCGAGTCATCCCAGGGAGATGCGGATTCACATACCTGACTTCTAATGAAGGAGAAAAGGTACCAATTGCATTCAAATCACACTTGTACACTAAGGCTGAAATGAAATTTAGCCCAACGGAAAAAATTCTTACAGCAACACAGACAGCTATAGCAAAAGAACGAGCCCTGGCACAAGGTAAACGAATAATAATCGTGACACCAATACCAGCCTTAGAGGCGGTAACAAAGGCAAGCATTCCAAATGCTAAAGCACTCCATCCAAGATGGATACAATGGGCTAACTCTCTTGCTGCAACAGACGTGGTGTACGAATTTGATCCTTATTTAAAAACACAAGAATTTCTCCAATATGAATTTGAATGTCCTCCGCCAACCGAAATTCTGCCTCTAGATCACTACGGCTGTATAATATATACAGACGGATCAGCACAACCCGCAGTAGGGGGTAAACAAGCTTACAGTGCTGCGTGCGCGATTGTTAAAGGTCGTTGGCACGAAGGGAAATTTAAACCAACCCTCACTAAAACACAATCCCTAGGAGATTGTACAGCTCAGCGAGCTGAACTACTAGCATTCAAGATGGCGCTTGAAAATACCGATCGAGAATTCCCCACACTCATAGTGTGCGATTCGTATTATTGCGTTCAATCTTATAATGAATACTTGCAGATCTGGCTTCAGAACGGTTTCAAGGATGCGAAAGGTGGTACAATCAAGCATAAAATGCTCTGGGAACAAGTAGCTCTTTTACAAAAAGAACTACCAAAGACTCACGTGATACATACACTGAGTCATCAACGTGATGGCGTTCACGTTGCAGGGAATTCATTGGCTGATGAGGCCGCGAAGGCAGCTGTGCAAACGGCTTCCGTAGCTGCCGTCACCAGGTCAAAAACAAAAATAGACAGCGAAATATTACAAGCTGTCAGCGCTTCAGAAAAGGATTCGATAGAACCACTCCCTAAAGGCTTTCCAGTAAAATACTCATACATAACTGATGCAAACAATGTTCCTTTTGCTCAAATCCCTGGAGTGGGGGATAGGGCAATTCCAAACATGGAACATAGGTTAGGACTAATAATAGCGGCACACGAAGGGCTTGCTTCTATCCATGCTGGCGTCTCAGCCACAGTATCATTATTAAAACAGAGATACTGGTGGCCACAAATGAGAAGACAAACGAGGAACTATGTTCTAGCATGTGAAATATGTCAAAAAATGAAAGTATCAACGGTGAGACGTCCAGCGCAGACGCCCCTTCTAATCTCGGATAAACCATTAGCCTGTGTTTATCTAGACCACTGCGGTCCCTTACAAAGGGATGGTAACTATAAATATATCTTGGTCGCAGTGGACTCATGCACGAGATTCATATGGATGTGGCCCCAGCGAACGGCTGACGCCAGAACTGTTATAAAAGATTTGCGAGTCTTTATCGGCACATACGCAATTGGCATGCTGCATTCGGACAATGGTCCTGCTTTTAGCTCTCGGGCTTATAAGGAGGCCATGGTCAGCATGGGCGTGCAATTGCGGTACTCTTGTCCATTTCACCCTGAGGGGAACGGAATTGTTGAAAGAAAAAACCGTGACATAAAGCAATCTATAACGGCAAAGGTATTAGGTTCGGGAGCTGGGTGGGTCAAACATCTAATAAGTGTCCAACGTAGTCTAAATAACTTGCCAAGAAATTCTCTGAAGGGATTCAGTCCGTACGAATTATTATTCGGAACTAGGATGTTGATCTCTGACCTTGATAGTCAGACTTCAGTGGTAATAGAAAAAAGCTTTGATGTCAAAGACCGTTTGGCTATTTTGCAGGACTTAAACAAAACAAGAAAAGACCTGAGCAACATACAGTGAAACAACAGCCAACAACCACTGAAGAATCACCACCTGTCCCAGCAAGACCTGTCTGGATTCCAAAAGTCGGGGATCTAGTCAGGGAGAAGATCGCGGTAAAGAAGGAATTTGGGCCTTCTTACAGAAAAGCAGTTCCTGTCTTGTCTGTCAACGGGACACGATCAGTTGTACTACCGCCACTTGCTGGTAAAAAGGAGAACCGAGTTGTATCCATCGACCTGGTAAAACCACAAAATGTGGCCGATAACAAACAGTAGGCCAAGTGGACTCCCAATAAGTAGCAGAACACCAAGGTTTGCTACCAGCACAGAGGTCCTAACAAAAAGGCTCATCACATTCGAAACGCCTAAAGAAGAACAAGAAGGACTATGCAACAATGCAATAGAACTCAGACCTCTGAAAACCCAAATAAAGACATTTAGCAGAGACACACCAATCTACAATGAAGTGCCGAGTGACAATGCAAAAAACAGAAATCCTGAACCAATTGGAACAATTGACAGAACTGCATCCGGTTACTTCATCAACTTCGATGATTCCTCTGACGGCTTCAGTGAATCAAAGACACAGCCATCATCAAAATCCTTTAAAGACAAAGCTAAGGAACTTTTGAAACATCTGAAAGAAACATATCTGGTTTCTCCATGGATTGAATTTTGGGTGGGTTTTGGTGCATTTATCCTCATACTTTGGCTCATCATGGTATTTACTTTGGGACGCTTCATTGAGGGAAAATATGCTAAAATGGACACAGCAAGTCAGAACATCAACTTGGTCCTCAAACCACACACATCTTCACACGTCGAGAAAAGAGAACTTTCTTCAGCCAACTTCACAGCCAATCCGATACCTGGTGGGGTAGCCTGGGACAACACTGACTATGAAATTTATGGTCCGGTCGAGATCCTGAAATATCCACACCAAATCAAGATCTCCTTGAGTGACTTTGCAAAACCAAACTCATTTGCTGATGATTGGGACTTCGAAAGCATCAACAATATGATGTCTGACTTAGTAATGTCTGCTAAATTTACAAAACATGATTATTTGCAAGGTTCTACAAATTATGATAGTATGTATTGCTATAACCATTATGGTAACCATTTTTTGCATAAATCGGCACAACCTAGAAATGTTTTAAATTATAATCAATGGGAACATTGTGCTACACCTCCAAAAGGGAGCTCTAGAACCGTTTGACAAATATTCATATTTTTCAGGTTTTAACATAAGTAATGCTGAAACATTTTATTTTAAATTGTCAAACAAGACAGGGATGAAAACCATGATAACCAACACAAAATTGATATATTCAGATTCATTCTTCGAAAAAATGAATACTTTTGGATTTGATTATTGGGACAAAAATGTTGATTTGAAAAGTGTTTGGGGGACAAAAGAATGGCAAGTACAGGGTATAGAAGCTTTGTTTAGAGCCTGCATGATCCCAGAACAAATGATATTTTTAAATGACACTGTTCAACAAACCACCTGTCTTGGCTTAGCCAAAATCAAAGATTTAATTAAACCGTCTATTCCAAAGCCAACAATGTTTAGCAATAGCTCTGATACAGATGAAGAGATAGACGTAAACCATATACTAAACCAAAACAGAACACATCCTGATTGGAAACAATGGTTGATCTGGCCCACAGATACAAATAACTGTCAAGATAGATTCCTGAATAAAACACAGGGTTTCAAAATGACCAGGCCAGACCCTAGATATCCCCAAAGACATCACCCAGGGATAATAACAACCTACAGTGTGGGCAAATTATGCCTTCAATGGCTACAAACTTCCACACTGCCTGAAATTAAGCAACACCTAACTTTACTTACTGATGGTGCTGACTTGCGTGATTTCATACTGGGACCACGCAAACAGCGTCAAAAGCGTTTCATAGCAGCCTCTGTATATGCAGCATACAATGAGGCCTGGAAGGTTACTCAAATTGAGACAGCAGAAAGAATACGGGAAATTGACCGTATTAATTTGGAAAAATCACTTTCTATAGTGGACAATGGGTTAATGACTCTGTCCTCCAGAATTTTTTCATTGGACAGCATTGTGTCTTCAGCAATCGATATATTATCGCAAGACTTACTGTTATTACAACATGGTCAGTCACCATTGCGTTCCATTGTACAGCTTGGATGGACGTTACAAAATCTGCGTTCAGGCTATGTGCCTTGGCGTTTAATCAACACAACGTCACTATTCCAAATCTTTAACCTTACTGATAGACAAATCGGTATGGCGCAAAAGGGTGCTGATTATACAATCTTGAGCATTGAAAAACTAGAAAGATTACCAATGACAATGTCAGAACGACCTGTCAGTGAATGGATAATCCACGGAATCATAAATATTCCAATCTCAACCTTCAGGTTTCAATACTGCCAAAAATATATACAGGCTGGCATGTACGAGAAATTGGGAAAGGGGTACCTTAAAACAACTTGGAACCTGCCCTATTCACATGCATGTGTCAGTAATAAAGGACAGAAAGTGTTTCTTAGTGGCAACAATTGTGCTATGTCACTAAGCGGCACGCTTCTGTGTAACGGTATTAGTTTGCACGGAGCCTGTGAAGGGAATTCATACAACCTTTCATGTCACCAGCAAGGCGCACCTGCAACTGAAATAGAACCATTCTTTCAAAGACTCTATAATGGGAGTTACATTCTTATTGTAGACCGCAGATGTTGCAGTCTTATGCCCGGGACTCCTTATCTAGTAACTACAACGGCGAAGGTCAAGTGCTGTGGACGTTCTTTATTCCCCAGCTCCTTTCCAGACAGGGAGGCAAGGGCATGGCCCAGTTTGAAAATTACTTCTATTCGAATAGATACTTTAAGCAGAATGAAAACAGTGCTTCTTCAGACGCCTACAAGGCTCACGTCATCAAAAGAAACGTATGATCTACAAGTCGCAAGGACGACTGCAGAGATACATACATTATTATCAACTAATTCCCCCGTACATTTCGCGGAAATCCTAAGCGAAATCTTAAATATTTCTGATACCACAGGGGTCTCAAAGGTATTTAAGACAGTATTTTCGATGGCATTAACACCATTCAAAGCCATACTGGGTATTTTTCCAGATTTCGTCCATTCGATTTTTGGCGGACTTCCCCTGATCCTGGGACTAATTGCAGGAATGCTATTCCTAGTCCTTATTTTTCGTTATGGCAACCCATGTCACAGATCAAACTCTCGCGACAATGGAAGATACGATCCTAGCCATTGGATACCGGGACCGGATATCAAAAATCCTGGGACTCTCCCGGCTTAGAGACCTAAACATGACTTGGTTTCTATCATTTCGACCAATGTGGCAAAGGTGTGTTTTACCTGTATTAAGGTGCCTGCTATGCGGAGAAGAATGCGTGTTAGACACCTGTCTGACGCTACAATCGGATGCGCCAGTGGATGCAGATACACTGTTGGTTCCTACCAAGGTTCACGCTTTGTGCTGCCCTCAAAGGCTGCCAATCCTGATGACGGCATTCCTGGAATCTTCACCACTACGATTGAAGAGTAGTGAAGTTCAAGATGAAAGCAGCATCGATCAGGTACGACCTTCTGTCAGCAATGCGAATCAGAATGTCAATGCAGACAATCATGCGCACGAATGCATGGTTACCCCTATTTCCGACTTAGTGGAACTTTCCCATGAAGCTGTTGACAGTTTTTTCGAAAGCCTGAATGATATGATGTTCTCTCCAGAACAGAAATAGAGACTTTTGAGCAAGCTCGCACACGGCGTTCCCTGAATTCGGCCTTCAACTTTAAAAATAAAGTCACATGAACAATTCTTCCCACCAGTTCACGGACAACAATTTTTTAGCAGCCCCAAATTATTTTTCACAAATTTTTCGGGACACTTATCTTCTGCTTAAAGTAAGAAACTATTCCTAGAGAACTAAGATTTCTATTTTTAGATACTTTATAAAACTTTAGTTGCCCGCTGGGATGTTCACAAATATTTTATGTGATGAAGTGGTCTCGAACTTCCTTTCTGTATAGCTATATTAAGAGCCATTTCATGTGTATTTTTCAAATACCAAATTAGCAATAATGCATACAAATGCGTGTTTACTTTTGCATTTAATTCATAGCTTAAGTGCATACAATATATATGACTGCAATTTTTCAGTATATTTGAAAATTTCGAAATGCATTTATGTATTTTGGGGTGGTAAGGTATACACTATACTCTATAGTATGTTGTACTATGTTATACTATGCATAGATTAGTAAATATGACCATAGTTAGCGTGGAGTGGGTGTCGTGTATTCCTATAGGTTCTGAATCGATCCCCCTATTCCTGACCCTATTCTGGTTAAACTAACTATCAAGTTAACTAACAGTCAGCCCATGAGGCAAGAAAACCCCCATGATGCAGATACCGTTATCTGACGCAGTCACACTACGGCACAGGAACGTGTTATCTGATTAGGTCATAACGCTTGAGATCTAATTAGACAAGCGACATTCCTCCAGCCCCTGATAAGGCATACGACGTTCTCATAACAAATCAAACCTATGACAACCTGGAAAATCCGTGCGGCCATTGTTTTGATTTCACAGAGAACTTTAGTAAAGAATGTGCTAACGAGCAAGTCGTATGACATCTTTATTGACGTATCTATGTCCATCCTTACGTCAATCTCGGCACCTTTAAGGTATAAATATTGCCGACCTTGCCCTATGCAAACACACGCTTGGTGACAAGACGGAGCAGCCATACTTGCCGAAGCCGAGAGCAGAAGCAGACCCCGCTGGCAGCAGCCCCGCCTTCCTGACACGCTGAGAGACGCGCTGCTATCTCAAGCCGAGAGACCCAGCACCGGCGCTTCTGGGCAGCCCTCGCAGGCAGCCTGGAATATCGAGAGCAGAGAAAGAGATACCATTCCTCATTCATCCTAAATTCCAGGTACAGAACTGAATAACCCCTCACAGAGAATTCTTTAGTTATTCACTTGGCAAAAACAAACTTAACTTAAACTGTAACTTTCTATTCCCGCCCACGCATTAGACTTAGGTCAGGTACACGGGGTAGGCGTATTTAGAAACACCAGTTGAGTACGTTTAGTCAAATGTATATGTGTATGTAAATATATTTTAATCATTTTAAACATCATATGGCTCAGAAACCATATCAATGTTTTTACAGTATTATTTTATACTATTGCTTTTAATGTATGCACTTTACTTAACTATAAGTATTGCAATAATATCGATCCATTTCTCATGTATGAGAAAAGAGACTGATCAATAAATAACACCTTTTTATTGAACACGCCCGTCTCTTCCTTTTCTCTACATTCTGATGAGACTAAGAATGCACGTACTGACTGAGTAAAATAATTGCCTTGTGCTCACACGACTCTCGAGATTGACTCTTGATTAGGGGAGAGCAAAGTTGTCATGTTCTATGGTTGTCAGAAACTAAATCCCTTCTTGTCTAATCAGGGGAGTTAATTCCTTCCTTGAACATTCGAGAAAGTTTCTAGCGAACTCTGAGCTTAGCTGGCAAACCCAAAAATTAAGTCTAGTATTGACAGTAGTAGACCTAGTTAACGTCTGGCCTAGGCCTTTACTGCTGTAGGTACTATTCCAATGCGCAGAGCCTATTGGGAAAATAGGAGCTACACTACAGTACTTTCATTTGGTACTCAAGGGATTATAATTGGTAAAACAACTTACCTAACTCACCTACTGAATTCTTAACCTGATGACTGCTGGTCCATGGTACCACTAGGATAGCTTTCTAGAAGGTTGACTTTACAACCACCATCAATAAGGGTCGATTAGACTGGTGCAAGGTGCCCACTAGAACTAGTGGACATCATATGCCAGGCTAACTTCTCACAGTCAACACCTGTTAAATTACATTTAGTCCCATACCACCTTAAGATTGTGCATCGAAGGTTGCTCACTTGATTTAAACTCATGCAGATATTGATTTTATACTACTGTTATGCATGACAGCCATGCATTACTTACAAAAGCAGGAAGGCACTAGCTTTCGCCTGCTTTCTCATGAAGCTCAATCCATCTGGTGCTGGGTTCTCCGCACAGGATTTACCTGCTGGGTCAGTACCTTCCAGGGAGTTGGCAATGACTTTGCTGACTTGTTCAGCAGGATGTGGCAAAAAATACACCGGTTTCCTTGATACCCATTTTTCATTCTACATATTTCAACATATGAATTTCTCTATGCTCACTGCACTATGAAAAACTATTGTAAGGTGGTCCTAAAAACAGTGTGTATTTCTAAGAAAATTATCCAGAGGGACCTTGCAGGTAATAGGGTAAAAAGCAGAACAAAAAGAGGCCAAAGCAACAGTATGTTCTGTTGCTGAGGAAAAGAGTGATGGCTGTTTAAGGCTCCGTTTGCTGCAGAAATGGCCCACCAACCCTAAGTAGTCTCAAGAATCTGCTTCAAGAAACACATAGTTGAAGTATAGATTCAGTTGCAGTGACTTTAGACATCTGTGATAAAAGTAAAGTGAGACAATATTTTTCCCCCCAAGACCTTACTTGCAAAATTGCATATACCTTCACTGATGTAGCATAAGATTGCACTTTTCAACTTATAATTGCAAATTGTAAATCTATGGCACTTTTTACGAATATGCCTGCACCTCTGGAATGTTAAAGCACATGGTCAGCATGGTCAGCATTTGATGGGCTTTTATATCTATGTAGGTTTTGTGAGGGCTTCTGTTCTCTATCAGGACAAATGCAGCCGTTTGTTTCTATATCGAGGTAACTCATGAAGATGTGAACATTATTCTCTACGACTTAGTTTACTTTTGATCTCTGTGAAGCAATTGCCACTATATCATGCTCTAGCATGTCATATATAACAGCACAGTGCATCTCCTTTGTTTGAACTTCTTGTTGCTTCTTTTTGGGATTTACTGTCTTTGATCATGTAGAAAAATTCCCTCTTCTTGAATGATGCCCTTTTGTTTATATACTTGATTGACACTGGGCACTCGAAGGATGCTAAACATCCCAGAGTGCATGTGCACTGACACCTAAAATACGATTGAGTAACCCTGTTGGCCTGCCTGATGTTTAGGTAAGTCCAAAGTACATTGCTGCGGAAATTTTACCAGTCACCTAAAAGTCAGATACCAAATGTGGGTTTAATGCAGGCTTACACCATCCACTTGAAGGATACTAAAAGCATAGAACCCGTCCTCTGCATAGAACCTTCACTGGTCGCAGACCAAGTTGCAGTAAGTAATTTTCAAAATAAGCTCTTACAGCATGTTTAAAAGACTACTTCTAAAATTAACTAGGTTACTTGCAAGTGATATTTTGAGGCCTTCAAGCCATTAATGTCTAATGTGTTGAAGTGAGATATGTCAAATATATTTGGCCGGTATGCATATGTCAACCGGGATTGACGAGCTAATTACTGCACAGATTGGTGTAGTCCTATTTTCATAAAGATCTACTCTTGTCTATTCCCATAGGTTTGTGGGTTAACTATAAAATCCATTTTTGTAGGATTTCTATATTAAAAGTCTACCTCACAGGTTAACATGGATTTTTCGTTAATATGTTGAAAATAGGCTTCTAATATTATTTAGCTCAGACACGTGAACCTAGGCAGCATCCAGAGTGGATCTGCCAGGCTGCCAACCCTACATTGATGTAAACATCTGGGTGGATCTGGAGAACAAAAAGTCCTTTTAGGGCATCTCCATGAAGGAATATTCCTGACTGGAATACAGACGGAGAATAATTACAGGAACACACACTGCTACTTACCTTGAAACTGTAAGAAAGAGGAGACAACAGATAACCACAAAAAGGTCAAGCATGAACTTTGATATTTGCATGTTTGTCAAACACAGCACTTGCTTCTGAGGCTTACTTTCTCTTAGCCAACACTTGACTCCTGTCAACCTAGGATGCAAACTGGACCCAGAACCTGTATTTGTAGATGTTAAATGCTTAGTAGAGGAATGTGACTTGTTTTAACAGGCCAGAACCTTGGAAGGCTGACAGATCTCAACAGGGGAAACAGCATTTTGCCATCTTTGGAAGTACCCAGCATAGCACTTTCTGGCATTGTTTTGCTGTAAAGTTGCAGGAAATGCTACAAAACAGTTTTGAACTGAGTGTGGGAACTGTCCTACAATAGTCTTATGTCCTTTTGCTTCACCATAACTGCTAAGTTTGCAGATTGCTTGAGTGTGATATTTCCATTGTTTCCGTGAATATTCAATGACCAAATGTGTGATACTTAGTGGCACTTTCTCTTGATTAAAACTGAACAAACAACGAAGGGCATGGAAAGTAAAAAGAAACACATATATAAACAATTTTGAGCAGCAAGGCCTACTCCCCACCACTGGCATCAACTGACAGAACTAGTCTTCAAATGCTGCAGAAGAGCACTACTTTATCACGACCACCTCTAACACCAATCGGAGAAGCTCTGGACTGGCCATTTGCCACAGTGGCCTTTCAAATCCTACAACAGGCTTCTGCTGCCTCAAGTTCTGAGAGTAAGTCTGTCCTGCTGTTAGGCAGAGCTAAGGAGCCGTCGACATAGGGGTGGTGGCACTGGAAACTGGTGGTCCATACGTGCTTTTAAATACTGAATTGTGCACTCCTGGACTGGACACTGTGCGCACGACGATGCAGACAACAAACACACCATGTGACCAGAGCAGGATGAGAGAAGTTGATTTCTTCCTTGGTGCCTTGGAAGGTTGAGATGGTGGGTGGGCTGGCAGGACTCGGGGAATAGGCCTGGCTGACAGGTCCAGAATAACATCCTGCATGACCCTCCCCCACAGAGTGAGCACCACTGTGAAGGGGTCTTGCTGGGAAGGGCAGCAGTTCTAAGTCTTGTCAACGGCAAGAAAAAAAAAAGCTGCAGCTTGCTGCCTCACTCTGCCTAAGGGTCAATCAGGCATGGCACAGTCCCCACATCCACGTAATGGCACTGCCGAGTTTGGATTTGTTAATTATTCATCACCTTAGTGATCACGCTCCGACACAACCTGGTAAACTCCGTCTCAAATGACGGGCTCGGCTTCATTGAATGTCGCCCGGGCTGCACTTTATAATAGTTTATCAGATAACATTGCTGTGTGAATGTCTAAAGTAAGCAAGAGACGCCAGTCTATTTAATGGGGCAGCAGGCTCTACTCTCAGCAGTACAGGTTAATCACTGCCAGGGCGCTCGCTGCGTAATGCAGCTTCTTGTTGAGCATGCCTTGTCCAAAGGTCCCAGGGCTCAATAATGCAAGACTAATGCACTTTAGTGTGGTGATGGGGGCACAGCACTAAAATATGTTAGCCTAACCACTTATGTGTGGTACTTGGCAGGGCTTCTTCGGCAATCATTAGGCAGTAACTGTGATTAGAAAGGATTTGTCCAATAAGTCAAAGAACTTAACTGGACTTGGAAGAAGACAAGAAACTGGAGAAAGTGGCTGCTGTTTCCCTAATAGCGAACTGATGCAGTGGATCCTTCTTTCTCTTCTACCCATGCTACAGAAGTGTCTCTCCGGGTGCAGAGCAGCAGGACTCCTGCGGACATAAAGGACAAAGATTGGAATTTTTGGAGAATGAACTTCGGCTGGGCGCTGGCTGGAATAAGTAGCCGTACATGTTATCTGTGGACAGCTATCTTAGAAGCTCTCCCTATCACGCTGTGATATTCAGAGGTGACCAGGTGGAAGCCACCCAGTACCTTGAAATGTTTTAGACTGAGAACAATTTTCATCCTCCAAAGAATCAGGGCAAAGATTGGCAGGCAAGATTTTCTTGTTAGTCAGAGTTGTGCTACAAGAATACAAGCTGCTGCCAGACCTTGTAGAGGATACATCTGGCCTAATGGAACTTTTCCTGCACAGGTAGAACATTTAAAATTCACAAATGTGTCCAAGAGTATAAGGAGAAAGAGTTGAGGTGACCACAGCAAAGTGAATTCTTAATGATTTTCAAATGTGTCCCACTGACTGTTTTCTTTGCTGTTAAAACCCAAGGCTTCAGTAGGAACTTAAATCCAACATACCTTACCTTGTGAATCCT
The DNA here is from genome assembly GCF_964261635.1 of Lissotriton helveticus. NCBI lineage: Eukaryota > Metazoa > Chordata > Amphibia > Caudata > Salamandridae > Lissotriton > Lissotriton helveticus. Next base: position 364,713,826 of record NC_136072.1, on the reverse strand, counting down.
TCCTCCGCTTCCATTTTCTGTCTTGCTTTACTTGAGGATTTTGAACTTCAGGAAAGGTACACACAGTGTTAGCCAGCAGAAGCAGCCAAGTTACCTTGTTAAAGCGACCAGCGAATTTCAATAGCACCCTGCTCTGAGTATTTGTTGTCAGAACTGAGGGGTGTAGGACTCCTTCAGCCCAAAGTTCAATCTAATACCTGTGTGTAAGATATGGGGATCTCTGATCTTAGAGAGACAGCAAGTGCCTTAACTGCGATTCCTACTACTGGTAGCCCACATATTGAGGTTGGGCATATTCTGGATATACACACCAATGTGTTACCCAAAGTTTTTCAGAGTGTTGATAGTGCTTCAACCCACGAGCCCCAGGACGCTAATCTTTTTATTGTACCAGTAGTCGGGAATCCGCCAACTGTAGCTACTGAGGAGATAATTGGTAATACAACCGATGGAGCTGCTTTTGGGGGTGTCCCTGACAGCAGACACAGGGTAAATAACAGCTTAACTTTATTATCATGGGACCTAGCAGGGATACACTCCAATCTTCAAGATCCCGAATGGTTTACTGCTATGGGAAACATTGATATCTGTGTATTCCAAGAAACCTGGGCCATAGACAAGGTGTATATTAATGGCTACACCTCATATTGTGTGGAAGCTCTTCCTCCAAAAACAGGTAGGGCCAGTAGCGGATTGTTAACCCGTTTACCGCGGCGATAATTTTGTCGCAGTGCGGGGCGTTCCATTATGTGGGCGGGGCCGTGTCGGCCAACGGACGTGCACAGCACTACCAAGGTAGTGCTCGCTACGGCCGTTGGCCGACGGCAGCAGGGAAAGGTTTAATATTGGTTAAAAACACTGTAGCCTGTAGGTACAAGCAATTTTTAACTAAATTCACTTGACATTATGGGATTCAGCTCACATTTCCGTCTGGCCTAATCTTGACCTTGCTAAATGTTTATGCTCGGTCAAACCTTTTAGCAGTGAATCAGCGGTAGTTTCACTATTAAACGATCTAGTGGGAGGTTATCTAGTGAATTCTAAAATTATAGTAGCAGGGGACTTTAACGCCGTGTTTGAACCCTCCGCTCCATTAAGTGCTTCACTTGAAGAGGACGACAAGATATGGGGCATCCCCAATTTGGTAACTGGTAAACATGGCCAACGTTATTCAAACCTTTCATTACAGATTGCTTCCTTAACCGCTGGTAGGAGTCGGAGGGCCTATAACGGGAGAACTCCTTCAGATATAGGAAGAAAGGCTACTTTCAAGAGTGGTGCCTCTACACAAGCACCATAGATTATATTTTTGCTGATGTTAGGATATGGTCATTAGTGGAAGATATGATCATTGAATCAAGGATAGACAGCAATCATAACTCTACAATGGGGGTGGGGTCGCACACTACTCACACACCAGCGGGATCGCCCCTAAGGACTGTGGTAAGTGTAGTTCGTGGCCGCGATGCATCTTCTTTCGATTCTCTGCTATCTTCGCCATCCCTGGACACGTGTTTCGGGGTATTTACCCCTCATCAACAGGGATTAGGCCGTGTTCTGGGGTTGCCGGTGGCTGCCAAATATTGCCAGGTTTAGTACCACTCAGGCGTGCAGGTGCGGGGTCCCAGGCTCGTCAGCCAACTGCTCGAGGGAGCTTTAACATTACAATGGGGGTGGGGTCGCACACTACTCACACACCAGCGGGATCACCCTTAAGGACTGTGGTAAGTGTAGTTCGTGTTCCGCGATGCATCTTCTTTCGATTCTCTGCTATCTTCCCTATCTTCGCCATCCCTGGACACGTGTTTTGGGGTATTTACCCCTCATCAGCAGGGATTAGGCCGTGTTCTGGGGTTGCCAGTGGCTGCCAAAAATTGCCAGGTTTAGTACCACTCAGGCGCGCAGGTGCGGGGTCCCAGGCTCGTCAGCCAACTGCTCGAGGGAGCTTTAACATTACAATGGGGGTGGGGTCGCACACTACTCACATACCAGCGGGATCGCCCCTAAGGACTGTGGTAAGTGTAGTTCGTGTTCCGCGATGCATCTTCTTTCGATTCTCTGCTATCTTCGCCATCCGTGGACACGTGTTTCGGGGTATTTACCCCTCATCAGCAGGGATTAGGCCGTGTTCTGGGGTTGCCGGTGGCACAGATGGGAGGGCAGAGACTTGCACAGATGGGAGGACAGAGACAGAGACTAGCACAGATGGGAGGGCAGAGACTGGCACAGATGGGAGGGCAGAGACTGGCACAGATGGGAGGGCAGAGACTGGCACAGATGGGAGGGCAGAGACTAGCACAGATGGGAGGGCAGAGACTGAGACTGGCACAGATGGGAGGGCAGAGGCAGACACAGTGCCAGGCAGAGGCAGACAGGGAGGGCAGAGGCAGACAGACAGTGCCAGGCAGAGGCAGACAGGGAGGGCAGAGGCAGACAGACAGTGCCAGGCAGAGGCAGACAGCCAGTGCCAGGCAGAGGCAGACAGACAGTGCCAGGCAGAGGCAGACAGGGAGGGCAGAGGCAGACAGACAGTGCCAGGCAGAGGCAGACAGGGAGGGCAGAGGCAGACAGACAGTGCCAGGCAGAGGCAGACAGACAGTGCCAGGCAGAGGCAGACAGGGAGGGCAGAGGCAGACAGACAGTGCCAGGCAGAGGCAGACAGGGAGGGCAGAGGCAGAGACAGACAGGGAGGGCAGAGGCAGAGACAGACAGACAGGGAGGGCAGAGGCAGAGACAGACAGACAGGGAGGGCAGAGGCAGAGACAGACAGGGAGGGCAGAGACAGACAGGGAGGGCAGAGGCAGAGACAGACAGACAGGGAGGGCAGAGGCAGAGACAGACAGACAGGGAGGGCAGAGGCAGAGACAGACAGGGGGGGCAGAGGCAGAGACAGACAGGGGGGGCAGAGGCAGAGACAGAGAGCCAGAGACAGAGAGGCCGAGGCAGACAGACAGTGCCAGGCAGAGGCAGTTAGAGGCCGAGGCTGAGGCAGACAGACAGTGCCAGGCAGAGGCAGAGGCAGTTAGAGGCCGAGGCAGAGGCAGACAGACAGTGCCAGGCAGAGGCAGACAGACAGTGCCAGGCAGAGACAGATGGGAGGGCAGAGGCAGAGACAGACGGGGGGGGCAGAGGCAGAGACAGACGGGGGGGCAGAGGCAGAGACAGACAGAGGCAGATAGGACAGAGCCGGACAGAGACAGATAGGGGCAGAGCCGGACAGAGACAGATAGGGGCAGAGCCGGACAGAGACAGATAGGGGCAGAGACAGAGCCACATAGGGGTAGAGACAGATAGGGGCATAGACAGGGCCACATAGGGGTAGAGACAGATAGGGGCAGAGACAGGGCCACATAGGGGTAGAGACAGATAGGGGCAGAGACAGGGCCACATAGGGGTAGAGACAGATAGGGGCAGAGACAGGGCCACATAGGGGTAGAGACAGACGGGGGCAGAGACAGGGCCACATAGGGGTAGAGACAGACGGGGCAGAGACAGGGGCACATAGGGGTAGAGAAAGACGGGGGCAGAGACAGGGCCACATAGGGGTAGAGAAAGGCAGAGACAGACCAAGGCAGAGGCAGATAGGGGCAGAGACAGACCAAGACAGAGGCAGATAGGGGCAGAGTCAGGCAGAGACAGACCAAGACAGAGGCAGATGGGGGCAGAGACAGATGGACAGAGAGAGACTGAGGTAGATAGGGGCAGAGACCGATGGACGGACAGACAGAGACAGATAGGGGCTGAGACAGACGGGCAGAGCGAGACAGAGGCAGATAGGGGCAGAGAGACGGACAGAGGGGGGGAGGTGGGGAGAGGGAGGTGGAGGGAGGCGGAGAGAGGCGGAGAGAGGGAGATGTGTGTATGCCGTGTCTGGTGGCTCTGGGCGAATGCATCCACTGCAGGGGCCTCTGTTCAACCTCATAGTCCCAGTTTTTGTTGTTGCTCTAACCCCGACCCCTCCCCCACCTACCCCGCCCCTACTGGTGCGGCCCTCTGCCACAAACCACACTGTAAATGTGGCCCCCAAGAAAAAGTTAGTGAGTACCCATGATCTACACGCTACAGGGAAGCATTGACTTGTCTTTCTCCGTTGCAGGTAGTTTCTGACATTTACTTTAAAAAAACCATAACTATTTTGTGGAAAAGTAAATTTTGCCATGTTCTGTGTCCCTACGTGTCATCCATCATATGTTATGTGTGCATGATTAAATATGCATATGCATTCCCCATGTCTGATTAATGACGCAATTACAATTGTGTCCACCTCTAGTATGCCAGTTTCCAGTCCTCGTGAATAATACGAATATCAGGCCTATGTAAAGCTACGTTGCCACGTTTCTCAGTGTGCACGTTATTCCATTATAAAGTCCCGTTTCTAGGCCTCAAAAGGGCCTGGACACTAGATTCAGCTCCTGTCTCCTGAAGCCTCGCTGAGGAGCGATACAGCCCCCACCTGTATCCTCGACCCTTCACTTACTTCCTGCCTCTCAGTGCCCGGTCCAGCCTGGCTCTGCCTCTGAGTCTGCCAAGAGTATGTTATGAGTCCAGTTATCAGTTCAGTCCTCCTTCCCTGCATTCCTAAACTACTGAACTGCATCAATAGTTTCCGTCATTGTCTAGCCTTCACGTCTCCACGTTAGAGAAATACTGCATTTAATGGTCATTTAATATTCTTCATCACGCACTACATGTAGAATAATGCATGGTCCAGTCTTAGAATCAAGTTAGCCTTTCCCCTCTTGACTTCTAGTTTATATCAACATGTTCCCTAAACATCAGATACTAGATAGGGTTTAGGTACATGTCGCTCCGACCCTCCAGACTTCAGTCTCTGCTCCTAGCACAGAGTTCATAGCCCCCAGCTTCTCCTAGTGATACGTCATTGCCAGTTTGCGCGCACCACCAGGTTAGAGGTCCCGGCTCCTTAGGTAGCCCCCTCCATGGTTTCCGCCCCATTCGTGACATATCCTGTTACGTTTGCATCACATGTCTATGTATACGCCCAGTTACACCTACTTTCCCCCTTATCTTTCGCGACTGCTACGCGTCACGCCTTCTGCTCCACCCACTGCTACGCCTACTGCAATGTAATGCTATGTGTTTGCGTTATGTATATATGCTCATGTATTGTTATTAAAAGTCAGCGCGCTCATCCCAGATCCAACCCCAGCAGCTGCTGGGCCCTGTCATCCTATTCCTATGCAGGTTGTCCTGTTCCTGTCCTTATGCTGTATTAAACCTGCAAAACTCCTACTACCTCGAATTTTGACTCTTATTTATTGAGCTATCTGTTATGATATATGTCTACTCAAAAATAGGGTATTATTTATTTATTTACCACATAATGGCGCCCGAACAGGGACTTGCCCTTTCCCCACGCGTCGGTGAAGCCACGCCGACCCCCTGACCCTCTGCAGTCGTGACGGAACTCTTCTGCGCAGTGGCAGATATTTCTGCTCAAGTATCCCTCAGGCCCACGGAGGAGACGGAGGAGGCGGTCCAGCATCCAGACGAGACGGTGGAGGAACGCGGCGAGTCCCGACCAGAGCCCAAGCCAAGAGTCCAAGGTCCGAGGTATCCGGAGGTCCACCCGTAACTGAAGTCCGAAGTTCGTCGTCCGTCGTCGTAGCAGTCCAGTCCAGTCTGAGGCCTTCCGTTCTTGCTGCCCGGTGAGTACCGTTACTGGGGTGGTATCTAGACAGGGTCAATTTAATTGACTCTGGTCTGTGGGTTGGTGGTACACAGTCCCACAAACGAAGTGTCCACGTCGGTGGATGCGGGTCCTGACGTGTCTCTTTATGAGACCGGTAAGTTTCGTACTGTTTCAGCAGTGCATCTAGTTTCTGTTCTAGTCAGTTTCTGTTCTCGAGAAAATTTATGTGTTCTGTTCTCAATATTACCAGGTAGTATTCTGTTCGAACTGTTATTTTAAATGTTTTTCATGTATTTTAATGTCGTGGTATGAATGGGGAATAAGTATCGTGTTCATTGTGTATTGTATTGTGTCTAGATTACAGTTCAGTCATGCCCATATTTTCCAAGTTACGTCAGTTAAAAACTAGAAAGGGTCTGCTGGAAGCAGCAGTTCCCGTCCCGCCCAGGGACAGTCCAGGTCACTATATGTATCAGAAACATGGCATAAGTGCCATATTGTATCTAGATTTATGGGTAGAGTATACCAAACAGTTAGAAGAAAAGTATAGATGGCCCGTATCGGGTACATGGGATGCCGAATGCATCATGCGAGTAGAAGAAGCATTATGGAAAAAGAAAGCCAGACAATCACAGAAAGATGCCATTGAGTTATGGCGCAAAGAAGCTCATAAAAGAACTGAAAAGGAAATCAGGAAGTCAGAATTAAGTAGGGAATCCTTAGAACGAGCACAAGAAAAAGAACTAATCGAGATAGGTGAACAAGTCAAAGCCGAACAGTCAGACAGACAGAGGCATGCCCTTATTAAGGGTATGTATCCTCTTCTTGCCGAGGGCTTGCCAAAAGCGACCCCGGAGGCATCCAGTAATTTCCCGCCACCACTAGTTCCGACCAAGCTACGTCACAAACAGACCGCAGCTGATATTTTTATTTCGTCCTATTTGGACGACACAGTCCCTGAATATGCAAATCCTGTTCGCGCTCCGCCGTCCCAGTAAATCAGGCACATCCTGCTCCTCCAGACACCGGGGCACCCCATGCAGTACCTGCTACGGTACCCCCGGTCCAGCCAGCATTTCAATTTCCCGCTCCGCCACGAAGAATATCAGTCGACGATTCTAGCCTAGGGGCCGCAGGAGGAGGTCCTCCTCAAACCCCGCCGCCACGCAAGCGTTTATCAGCACTCGAATTACATGCTCAAGCATCACAGCGTACTCCCAAGAGTAATAAGTCTGTTGCAGAAATCAGGCAAGCCCTTGGCGAATGTGCCTATGACCCAGTCCCAGGCGAGAATAATATGGTTTTATATTCAGTACGCGTAAGGAGGGTGACCGAGTATCTAGTCACCCTACCCAATATGAAAGAAGATCTAGACAGAATCTATCGTTTCATCCGTACAGGGGATGATCCAGAAAGTATTAGTGATGCCATGTCTCAAAGGAAAGCTGAGATCCAGCGTATGATATTAAAGTTTTTAATTAACTGTCTAATAAGAGAACAAGATTACCCGTCTAAAGATCCGGCCGAAATGAAAACCCTGACAAAGTGGAGTGATAATATAGCCGAGGGTAAGCACAATACCATTAGTGCCATGGAGAGTATGTACAAGAAAATCCGTAGAGAAATAATAAAGATACACGAACAACGTAAAGCAGCACAAGTAAGCGAGAAAGAAAGTAACTCTGATCCTGAAGAGGAAGACGACGAGAATACCGCCAGGATAGCGTATGTAGGAAAATCTAGATTTCCAGATCGCCATTTACGCCTAGAACACAAGTCAATTTTCCATCATTCAGCACCAGAACAAGGTTCCCTAGAACAAGTGTTCCAAGCTACCGATCACATTCTGAAATCACGAATCGGTTACAGTGAGTTAAGTACTATGCATGAACAGGAACTAGCCCGATCAGCAGTCCGATGGATTACTGATTCTACCACTTTTCCAGACGAAATAGTGGCACAAATGTTTCTGAAATTGCCCCCAGCCGAGCAACGACTGGTGGGTATGTATATGATCCAGCACCTCATTACTTTGTATGAGGGTCAGCACTCTGATCCAGGTCCGTTACATGATGTCCTGAACGAGTTACTCCAGTATAGATGGAGAGGTCTAGGTACCGATTTAATTAGTGTCATTCTAGAACAGCGTCACAAATATAGAACGTTTCTGAACCCGCATTTTGTTCATGTCTCACCTCCAGAAAGTAAACCCTTTTACATGGAGAGACAGAATCCGTTACGAGAAGTGCATCCAGTTAAGACAGAGGACGGTGAAATGCAACGAGTGTTTGTATACACTCCAATAACAAAGATGGAACTCCTCGAAATGAAGAAATTAATTCCCTGTCATGACAAAGATCCAGCAGGGTTCCATAGAGAATTAAAAGACATGCTCCGTATGGGAGAATACACTTACCCAGATATCATTAAAATGTTAAAGGTCCTGTTGCCCGCAGGGGTGTATGAAAAGCTAAAGGAAAAAGAATGGGAGGTGGGAGAGAAAAAGATCGATTGGGCAGTTCTAGAAGCTGAAGATAAGTCACGTGTACCAGGTACTGGTCTAGGAGAGAAATGTAAAGAATTACCAGAACCATTGATTCAAGTTTTACCCAGATTATTGACAACTAGAAAAGAAGACTGGGATGCAATCTCAGCCTGTAAACAGAAACAAGAGGAAGATATTAGTGATTTTTATTCTAGGTTTGAAAAATGCTTTAGCATCAATAGTGGCCTCAAGACAAGTAGTGAGTCATACCCTCACCTTTTTGTTACTAAATTAGTCGAGAATTCAAGCCCACAAGTTAAAAATCGAGTTTTGAAAGTCGAAAGTACCTGGCAAGCTAATACCCCGTCCCAGATGTTGCAGATGCTTCAATACCACCAGAATAGAATCAGGGAAGAGCAAGAACACGAGAGAAAACGTATGAAAGACACGAAAATGAAAGTACTAGTTGCACAATCTGTTCCTCAAGACAGTCAGAAGAGGGGTCCGAATCAAGCCAGTCATCCTGCAGCTCCCGTTAAAGGGAACTGCAATTATTGTAAACAGCCAGGTCATTTTATAAACGAGTGTACAGTTCTGAAACACAACATAGCTACTGGTAAGACTAAAGAAAGACCACGTCCGCCTAGACAAGAGCAAGTTTCACAGACTCCTCAGCCACAGAATGCACAACAGACAGTTACAGCACCGCAGCCTATTGCTGCAACACAGCACGTTACATCGCAGATGTACCAGTATGCACAGTCTGAGTATCCAGAGTACCAGCAGTATTCATGAAACAGCCTAGAGAGGGAGGTAGGCTTGCCTCTCATCGAGATACCTGTAGATCAAGAAGGTCCCTATGTTCACAGTCCAGTATTAGGGAAAGACAGAAAGTTTTTGATTGATACAGGGGCAAGTAGGACCACAATTAGTCACGCCGAAGTTCCAGGGGCTCCGCTCTCAGGCTCAAGAAATGTTTCCCTTGGATTTTCAGGAAAACCTATCGTAAATGAGATTTCAAAGCCAGTTACTCTAGAAGTAGGTCCATTGTCCCGTACTACTGATCTGTTACTTACTAAGTCATGTCCAGAAAATCTATTAGGCATTAAAACACTGAAAGAGTTAGGTGCAGTTATATGTTGTTCCCCAGAGGGAATACGATTGTTCCTACGTGACTTTAAGGGTCACTATGTATTACGAGATTTTGATTCAAGACTGTCTAATGTTCCACAGCATTTATGGGCGCAAGGTCCAACTGATGTAGGTTACATGCAAATCACACCCTATCGTGTGACTCTCAAGCCAGGTGTAGTGTTACCACGAATCAGACAGTACAGATTGCCACCCGAGGCTGTAGCAGCCTTATCCAAAATTATTGACGAGCTCATTGCTCAAGGAGTAGTTGTAGAAACTGACTCCAATGTATGCAACTCTCCGATCATTCCAGTCATGAAACGTACTGATCCAAATGCACCCCCAGTATATCGATTAGTGATCGACCTACGAGAACTTAATAAATGTATTATTCCTCAGTATCCAGTTGTCCCAGACATCTCTTCCCTATTAACCGCCATTGATTCCGAAGCCACGTTCTTCACTGTCATAGACCTCAAGAACGCATTTTTTAGTGTTCCAATTCATCCAGACAGCCAGTTCCTTTTCGGATTCTGTTTAAATGGAAGGAGCTATATGTTCACACGCGCTCCTCAAGGTTTCACAGAAAGTCCTAGTATTTACAGTCAAGCACTCAAGAGACAACTAGACAACATTCACATGCCAACTGACACTGCCCTGCTCCAGTATGTCGATGATTTACTGATCACAGCCCGTTCTGAACGTGCTTGCGAGCGAGCATCCCTTACAGTTTTGTATTTCCTAGCCGAGATGGGGCACAAGGTGTCCCCTTCTAAGCTTCAATTCTGTGTCCAGCAAGTGGTATACTTAGGACACTTACTGTCCAAGAGGGGTAGGCAGTTGACACCAGACCGTATCCAGTTAATAGCGAGTCTTCCACAGCCCAAGACCCAGAAGGAGGTACGTGCCTTTATCGGCCTTACTTCTTACTGCAGACAATGGATTCCTCAGTATGCATTTCTAGCCAAGCCACTGATACAGTTAACGACACAGGAGGCAGCGGTATCGACTGTCCTCCCTTGGACATCTGAACATACACTGAGTTTCAACGAGTTAAAGAAAGCTTTATGCCAAGCTCCAGTTCTAGCTACACCGAACTACAGTAAGCCTGTTACACTTTTCGTTACTGAACGTGAAGGTACAGCATTATCTGTTCTCACACAAGATCAAGCAGGACAAAACAAACCCTGTGCTTATTTTTCGAGCACATTAGATCCTGTAGCCCAGGCTCTGCCTGCGTGCCTCAAGTCAGTTGCAGCCACAGCACTAGCTATCAGACAAAGTGATTCCATAGTCTTAGGACATACCTTGACGGTACAAGTCCCACACTCCGTGGAAGTTCTTTTAAACCGAACACAAACTCAGCACTTGACAATTGCACGTCTAACAGGTTATGAATTGACACTGTTCCAGCCACACATAGAAATCAGACGCTGCAACGTTTTAAATCCTGCTACACTGTTACCATCAGCTAAATCAAATCCTGACCCACATGACTGTGTGGAAGTAGTTAACATTACGACAAAGCCAAGACAAGATCTGACAGATATTCCGCTACCAGATCCCGACCTGACACTTTATGTGGATGGTTCATGTATGAGAACAAGTACAGGAGAACTAGTCGCCGCGTATGCAGTGACTACTGACACTGACGTTATTGAAACACACCGTATTGATACCCTGTCCTCTCAAGCAGCAGAGCTAGTTGCTCTGACACAAGCCTGCATACACGCCAAGAACCTGAAAGTTAATGTTTACACAGATTCACGCTACGCATTTGGAGTCGTACACGACTTTGGAGTGCTCTGGCAGGAGAGAGGTTTCATGACTTCTCATGGAACCAAGATTCAGCATGGTCTCCTTATTCAAGCTCTGTTAGATGCCATACATTTACCGACATCCATTGCTATCATGAAGTGCAAAGCACATACGAAAGTCACTGACATTATTTCCCAGGGTAACGATCTAGCAGATCGCACAGCCAAGCTTACAGCACAGACTCCAGACATTCCAGTTAACATGACACATACTCCAGATCCGATTACATGTATGACAGTTAAGGACCCTACTCAAGATGTCATAGATATCCAGTTACATGCTACTCCCGATGAAATCAAGAAATGGTCCGAACAAGGAGGGGTCCAGACAGATCAAGGATGGTTAACGAAGGGTAGAGCCACATGGTTTCTCCCCGACTCTATGGTTCAAGTCATTATTAATACCGCACATAGTCCAGCACATTTAGGAGAAAAAGCTATGTTAGACAGTATCCAGAACATTTGGTTCAACAAGCATTTACGAGCTGCAGCTAAGCAGAAAGTCCGTACCTGTATGATATGTTGTCAGTTTAATCCAGGTAAAAGTGTCCCGGTGGAACAAGGTGGTTTCCAGCCTCCTGACCACCCTTTTGAAGTCCTCCAGATGGATTATATTCAGATGGAGCGATGTCGAGGTTTTAAGTATGTCCTTGTAGTTGTATGCGCTTTGTCCAGGTGGACAGAAGCATATCCAGTCCCAGATTACACAGCCGCGACCACTGCCAAGCAGTTGGTTCGTGAATTCTTCCCCCGTTATGGACTCCCTAGAGTCGTATATTCTGACAACGGCCAGCCATTCTCATCTGTACTCATGAAGCACGTTTCCCTTTTGCTAGGGTACCAGTGGAAGTTCCATTGTGTACGCCATCCTGAAGCAGCCGGTCTCGTAGAAAGACATAACCAGACCCTGAAAATCCGAATTGCAAAAGTGTGTAAAGAAAAAGGTGTGGACTGGCTAGTAGCTCTGCCAGTCGCTTTATTTTATATGCGCATGGTCGCACATTCCAGATCAGGTCTGTCCCCGTATGAGGTCGTTTTCGGCCGCCCCCCAAATATGTGGGGTACTCCCAGACCCCGAAGTATTACCGATGTTTCAAGTAATATGCTGACGGATTACCTAGCTTCCTTGATGTCTGCCCTCAACTCATGTCGTTCACAGGTTGCCGCCGCATTTCCAGACAATACCGAGGTGGCACCGCATGAAATCGTTCCAGGATCCATGGTGATGGTCCGCAATTTTGACAGATCAAGTCCGCTGGAGCCTCGATGGAAAGAGCCCCGACAGGTCCTCCTCACCACCCGTACAGCTGTGAAGTTGGAAGGACGCAAGGGCTGGGTGCACCTTTCTCATGTTAAACTTTTTAATGGACTGAAACCCGTCTTTAAGAACATTTCCCAGGATTTGAAGGATTGCCAGAATATTGTTCTCAAGGACTGTCCCGCAAATGACATTGATTCAAAACCCCCCCTGTTAGAGAAAACTCCGCAGCAGGAGTATAAACAGAAACTACGGTCTAGTAAATAAATGAGTCAGTCAGTTTGATTGTCTAAGTCCTCCCCTAGGTGAAACGGTTAGACTGTTTCTGACATGTATAAAATAGACCCCCATAGTGAGAGAGTTAGTCAAAACTCAATCCGATGTATCGTTTTTCTATGTTTCATATTGTTTTCCAGCCTTATGATTTCCTGCACCAGTTATGCATTTTACCTATGTTTCCCAGTTTCACATGTAAATAAGTCTGCTAATGCTACAGTAGAGCACACGTTTAGTGATCTGCCTCCTCACGAGCTGTCCTACCGCCTCGCTATGCGAAATAACTCCTTTATCCGCATGTTACATTACTCACACCAGACCAGCAATGCCACTAATTGTTGGGTGTGTGGTCGACTCCCCCCTTTCCAGACACCGAAGGGAGTTCTGCCACTTTTTCCTTATCCATTTTCACATAATGGTTCGTGTGGAGCATGGTCCACGTTAACGTCATCCTCAACAGATATGTCTTTTCTTAACAGTACATGTTTCCCAGACAAGCAAGGTCTCCCTCACCGAACAGGGTTAGATCTAGAAAATGAAGTGTATAATTTAGGTAATTATTCGTCGAATTTTATGGTCCTGAATGTTCAGTCTGTTACTACTCCAGACTTACCTGCTATTTCAGTACTACCAGTCAAAGGCGAATTATGTGTCCGAAATAAGGGTTCCGTACACGTAGGACATAGTGATTGTACTACTATTGTCAAGTATAGTGACAGTGGGAAATCTATTTTTAAAGCTTCACGTCATTCTTATTTTATTTGTGGTCAAACCGCATATGTTCGTCTACCCCTCGATTGGGAGGGAACCTGTTACATTGCCTTCCTACTGCCACCTGTTTTCCTAGCCCCACCTGATTATCATAGAAATACACATCTAGTACACATTAGACATAGAAGGGAGTCCCCAATTGTCGATTATACTGAAACTACTCTAGAACAATATACCGATTTCAATAAAGGTTTCTTCTTCTTTATAGGACCTATCCAGAATAGTAAGTTAATCCGTAGGTTAACCAGAACCCTTGAAGCTGTAGTAAATGAGACTGCCTCTGCTCTAGGTAACCTAACCGAAGAGCAATCTGCTATGAGATTTGTCGTTTTGCAAAATCGTCTCGTCCTTGACGTCATACTGGCCGATAGGGGCGGGGCCTGTAGAGTCATCGGATCTAGTTGCTGCATTTTCATTCCAAATAACGCGCCGTCTGTCTATTCAGCTATAACCAGACTCCATAAAATTGCCCATCTGTTACACCAAGATCCAGGCACCTGGACATGGTCCGGTTGGTTCTGGAATATAATTTCCGCATGGGGATGGAAAATATTGTCCTTCCTAGGTATTGCAGTAGCGATCATATTCAGCTGCTGCCTCTGTATACAATGTGGCCCTGCGATTTGCGGCATTTGTGCTACCTCTTGTATTCCTAGTCCCAAGCCCCGTTCTAAACCCCGTTCCAGGATAATTCGAGACGAGCAAATGATACTGTATGAAATGATAGATGGTATCATGAATATTGATGTTTCCTGATGAAAACGTAGTGACAAGGAGGGAATGTGGAAAAGTAAATTTTGCCATGTTCTGTGTCCCTACGTGTCATCCATCATATGTTATGTGTGCATGATTAAATATGCATATGCATTCCCCATGTCTGATTAATGACGCAATTACAATTGTGTCCACCTCTAGTATGCCAGTTTCCAGTCCTCGTGAATAATACGAATATCAGGCCTATGTAAAGCTACGTTGCCACGTTTCTCAGTGTGCACGTTATTCCATTATAAAGTCCTGTTTCTAGGCCTCAAAAGGGCCTGGACACTAGATTCAGCTCCTGTCTCCTGAAGCCTCGCTGAGGAGCGATACAGCCCCCACCTGTATCCTCGACCCTTCACTTACTTCCTGCCTCTCAGTGCCCGGTCCAGCCTGGCTCTGCCTCTGAGTCTGCCAAGAGTATGTTATGAGTCCAGTTATCAGTTCAGTCCTCCTTCCCTGCATTCCTAAACTACTGAACTGCATCAATAGTTTCCGTCATTGTCTAGCCTTCACGTCTCCACGTTAGAGAAATACTGCATTTAATGGTCATTTAATATTCTTCATCACGCACTACATGTAGAATAATGCATGGTCCAGTCTTAGAATCAAGTTAGCCTTTCCCCTCTTGACTTCTAGTTTATATCAACATGTTCCCTAAACATCAGATACTAGATAGGGTTTAGGTACATGTCGCTCCGACCCTCCAGACTTCAGTCTCTGCTCCTAGCACAGAGTTCATAGCCCCCAGCTTCTCCTAGTGATACGTCATTGCCAGTTTGCGCGCACCACCAGGTTAGAGGTCCCGGCTCCTTAGGTAGCCCCCTCCATGGTTTCCGCCCCATTCGTGACATATCCTGTTACGTTTGCATCACATGTCTATGTATACGCCCAGTTACACCTACTTTCCCCCTTATCTTTCGCGACTGCTACGCGTCACGCCTTCTGCTCCACCCACTGCTACGCCTACTGCAATGTAATGCTATGTGTTTGCGTTATGTATATATGCTCATGTATTGTTATTAAAAGTCAGCGCGCTCATCCCAGATCCAACCCCAGCAGCTGCTGGGCCCTGTCATCCTATTCCTATGCAGGTTGTCCTGTTCCTGTCCTTATGCTGTATTAAACCTGCAAAACTCCTACTACCTCGAATTTTGACTCTTATTTATTGAGCTATCTGTTATGATATATGTCTAGTCAAAAATAGGGTATTATTTATTTATTTACCACAATTTAACCCCTTGACTTAAGTTTACCAGTCAGATGTTATGGTTTTTGAACATTTGTCCCTTTTACTAATCTAGTTTGGGAATTTTAGTGTTTACTTTTATGGTTGTAATATTGTTTTAGTGCTGCTTACATACGGTGTTCACGTTTTTCTCAGAGAGAATCCCATTTTTTTAGATTGATCATTGAAATCTGTATTTTGCATCTGAAGAATTGGGTTACTTCATTTTGTGAGAATTTAAACCTTGCTTTTCTTATTTGTGGCGTATTCAGGTAAAAATACAGGCACAGTAAACAATCCTAAAGAACAAAACAATTTCAGCAATACAATGCTACAATAGTATATCTTAAATTAATAGAAATATTTACAACAAGGGGTGGTGAGGGACAGAGTCTCTGAATTAAGCAGAATACTCTCACCCAGTCAAAAGATCAGGGCTAGATCCAACACCGTTTTTTAGCTCATTGCACCATCCCAGTTTCAGAACCTGGCTGTATGCAAATTAGTCTGTTCCTGTCCCAGTGCATGATAGGAACAGGGCAAACCAAACTACAAAAGCCAATTCTTACACTGGGAAGGAAACAAGCTTCCGGGGACCGGTTTCTGGCATTACAGCCGTCTTCGGCCCGGCTTGCTTGAATCCTGATGGTGCAATGAGCAAGGGACTCATGTCTGAGTATACCCTTCCACGCTTAGGGTGGACAAAAATATTTACAACAAGGGGTGGTGAGGGACAGAGTCTCTGAATTAAGCAGAATACTCTCACCCAGTCAAAAGATCAGGGCTAGATCCAACACCGTTTTTTAGCTCATTGCACCATCCCAGTTTCAGAACCTGGCTGTATGCAAATTAGTCTGTTCCTGTCCCAGTGCATGATGGGAACAGGGCAAACCAAACTACAAAAGCCAATTCTTACACTGGGAAGGAAACAAGCTTCCGGGGACCGGTTTCTGGCATTACAGCCGTCTTCGGCCCGGCTTGCTTGAATCCTGATGGTGCAATGAGCAAGGGACTCATGTCTGAGTATACCCTTCCACGCTTAGGGTGGACAAAAATATTTACAACAAGGGGTGGTGAGGGACAGAGTCTCTGAATTAAGCAGAATACTCTCACCCAGTCAAAAGATCAGGGCTAGATCCAACACCGTTTTTTAGCTCATTGCACCATCCCAGTTTCAGAACCTGGCTGTATGCAAATTAGTCTGTTCCTGTCCCAGTGCATGATGGGAACAGGGCAAACCAAGCTACAAAAGCCAATTCTTGCACTGGGAAGGAAACAAGCTTCCGGGGACCGGTTTCTGGCATTACAGCCGTCTTCGGCCCGGCTTGCTTGAATCCTGATGGTGCAATGAGCAAGGGACTCATGTCTGAGTATACCCTTCCACGCTTAGGGTGGACAAAAATATTTACAACAAGGGGTGGTGAGGGACAGAGTCTCTGAATTAAGCAGAATACTCTCACCCAGTCAAAAGATCAGGGCTAGATCCAACACCGTTTTTTTAGCTCATTGCACCATCCCAGTTTCAGAACCTGGCTGTATGCAAATTAGTCTGTTCCTGTCCCAGTGCATGATGGGAACAGGGCAACCCAAACTACAAAAGCCAATTCTTACACTGGGAAGGAAACAAGCTTCCGGGGACCGGTTTCTGGCATTACAGCCGTCTTCGGCCCGGCTTGCTTGAATCCTGATGGTGCAATGATCAAGGGACTCATGTCTGAGTATACCCTTCCACGCTTAGGGTGGACAAAAATATTTACAACAAGGGGTGGTGAGGGACAGAGTCTCTGAATTAAGCAGAATACTCTCACCCAGTCAAAAGATCAGGGCTAGATCCAACACCGTTTTTTAGCTCATTGCACCATCCTAGTTTCAGAACCTGGCTGTATGCAAATTAGTCTGTTCCTGTCCCAGTGCATGATGGGAACAGGGCAAACCAAACTACAAAAGCCAATTCTTACACTGGGAAGGAAACAAGCTTCCGGGGACCGGTTTCTGGCATTACAGCCGTCTTCGGCCTGGCTTGCTTGAATCCTGATGGTGCAATGAGCAAGGGACTCATGTCTGAGTATACCCTTCCACGCTTAGGGTGGACAAAAATATTTACAACAAGGGGTGGTGAGGGACAGAGTCTCTGAATTAAGCAGAATACTCTCACCCAGTCAAAAGATCAGGGCTAGATCCAACACCGTTTTTTAGCTCATTGCACCATCCCAGTTTCAGAACCTGGCTGTATGCAAATTAGTCTGTTCCTGTCCCAGTGCATGATGGGAACAGGGCAAACCAAACTACAAAAGCCAATTCTTACACTGGGAAGGAAACAAGCTTCCGGGGACCGGTTTCTGGCCTGTGTAGGCCCATAGGAATGAATGGGAAGTTATTCCTTATTTGCGATTAGCAATTTGCTAATCGCAATTAAGGAAGATGTAGAAATCGCAATATTTTTTGCAATTCCTACATGAATCCCATTTTGCAAGTCCTTAATAGCGATTCCTTATGAATCGCTATTACAGACTCGCAAAACGGGACTTTGATAAATCTAGGTGATAGTTGGATACAGGTACTTTCAGTTGGATATGGTGAAGTGTCTGTCGGATTTCTCAAGTAATGTTAATATACACTCAGACAAGAACTGAAGACTTTAAAAACAGAGGGGGAGAGAGTTGGAGAGTTCTCCCCCTCTGTTTTGAAAGCCTTCAAAAATATTGGTTAATTAAAAAAATATTGTTTTCTCTCACCGTAGTATCTCCAGCCATCCATATTTTCCTCCCTTTACACCACCCCTAACGCCACTTTCACGCTCCCTGCTGGTCTATAATGTACTTTAACATTCTATCCATAGTGATTGTTGGAAAACCTGGAGCACATCCCCCAAACTTAGTGGCCAGGCTACGCCCCTGTCTATACTGAGTTAGCATCGTAATGCGTTCTCCTTGCCTCATTTCTTTAACATTTAAAAGCAAGAGTAAATGTGGCTTTCGGAACTTGGTGTTAATAGTGTTTTGGGCCTCCCTTCTGAAAACTCTGTTATCTGAAGTTCAAACAGACAGTATTTCCGACAGTAAATTGTGTATCACAGGCCCTTTGGAGTCCGCAGTCTTATCTATTGGAATTGCCGCCCGCTTGCCACTTAGGAGCGTTCTATAAAACAGGTAGTCGGGCAAGTTGAAACACAAACATTGTTTCTTTGCTCAATATCCTCTCGGCCTTGTTCACGCAAGCCTTTCTACGAAAACATGGTTTTATGTTTGTTTCCTGGTAGCTTGAAGGCAGCTGATTACAAGCAAGGAAATGTACGTTTACTTTTGGATGAATTCGACAGCCTTTGTAGGTCCGAATCTTAAACGAACGTTGTGCAATTCCACACGTTATGTTGTTGCGTCCGAAGCAACAGATCAACATTAAACTATTCTGTGAAAAACTGTAATATTCTGCTTGAATATTTCAAGGATTTTTGGAGCTTGATGTGAGTAATTTAAATATACTTTTTCTAAGTAACTTAAAAGATATTATGTTATTTCTTTGTGAAATTGGTTGATCTGCTACCGTTATCCCCGTTCCTAAAACTTTTTTTTGTGGAGCAAACATACTGATTCTAGCTTCGGTTGCTGAAGTAACTTCAGTTGTTTTCACTTTGACAGAAATAGTCTAAATAGTTCTGTTTGTGAAACCACATCTTTGCACTTAATACATTGCAAGCGTCTTGTTCACATTTTGTACAACGAGTTCCTTTAGAGTTTTCATGGTGTTTCTACTATTCACCTCTCTGAGAATTTCATTGCCCTAACTAACTTCTGCTTTTATTTACTGACACTGTTCAACTGCTGTCGTAAAATACTGAAGAGATCCATTTTTATCATATCCTACTAACCAATTCTAAGGTGATGACTTTTCAGGTCAACATCAAGATTCTATTTTATTTTTCTAAAGCAATTTACATTTGTATTTTAACTGCAGGAAAAGTTTACCTGTGAGCGTTTGAAAATCAGTGCATGGCATCTAGCCTACTTATAGTCGAATGTAAACTTGTACTTGCTCTGTAACAAAGTACTGATGTGATTGAGCACACAATGAACCATTGTGTTGGTCGTCTGCAGTGTTTCTGGACCATGACTTTAGAAAAAGTGCTCGACTTTAGGCTTAACATAATAGAAAGTATATTTTTGTTTATTCCTTCAGTGGGCGTTTGGGGTCACACTTTGGGAGCTGATGACCTTAGGACAGACACCCTACGTCGACATAGATCCTTTTGAGATGGCTGCATATCTTAAAGATGGCTACAGAATAGCTCAACCAATCAACTGTCCTGATGAGCTGTAAGTTATGTTTTTCAATGTATATTTTGGAGATGTTATTTTGATATTTTTGTATTTAGGAAGAATATACAACCTCTATATTTTGAGTCTTGATTGAATTGTGTTTCGAATGTGTGCGTTACAACAGATTTTAAATGATGTAGCAAGAATGATTAATTCATTTATTTGCTCACCAGCCATTCATCCTGAAACATCCAGAGGATACTTTGGGGGTCTGATTTTGACATGTCTTTTTTTTTTTTTTTTTTTTTAAACATCCTAATGCATAATTTGTTGAATTTTCGAAACAGAGGCACAATGTTGTTTAAGCATTGCCATTAGAGAAGAGTTAGTAAATTATAAGAGCTATCAGAAGATTATAAAGCTATGGTGGGGTTTAAGAATATGTTTTGGTTGGCAAGCAAAGAATGTCCACTCCGTGGCACTTGAATTATCAAGATGTATGAGTGCTTCCTCATGAATGGAAATGTCCTGTATTTGTAAAGCGCGAACAATTACCAGAGGGTGTCAAGGTGCTGGGGGCCGTCTGGAAGATTAAGCGAGCTATTGCCCAGAGTCACGTGGTGCCAGTGCATTAGTCAATATGCAGTACCCGGGGATTTGTTTCGTTTAAATATGACTGAATGGGGGCTACTCATTTCCTCGTTGCTTAATGCTTCCTACTGTGGTGCAGTCCTCCCTGACTCATGGATGGGTGCTGAGGTCGTTCCTATCTTTAAGAAGGGGAATAGGGACGACCCAGCAAATTATAGGCCCATAAGCCTAATTGACTCATCCCAGAAGGTGGTGGGGAAGGTGGTTCTGGGGAGAATACTCCAGTGGATAGAGGACAATAAAATTCTTTCAGATCTGCAGGCTGGGTTTAGGTCGGGTACTGGGACCATCGAGCAAACCTTCAGATTGATGCTTCTGTATTGGAAAGTGGTTATCCTGGGTAAAGGCAGTTTATATCTTGCCTTTATTGATTTACGGACAGCGTTCGATCTTGTCCCCCGGAGCCTTTTGTGGAAGGTTTTGCTTGATTTGGGAATGCCTATTTACCTTCTATCTTTAGTGATTAAGCTCCACTCTGGGAATTTTGCTCGGGTGAGGTGGGGTAAGCAGGGTGAGAAATCTGCAAAAATACCGGTAAACAGGGGAGTATGCCAGGGATGTGTGCTCGCCCCCACTCTGTTCTCGTTGTATGTGAACGGAGTGGTGGAACATCTTCTGGAAAAGCCATCCGATCCACCATCCCTGGCGGGTAGGAGAGTTCCTACCCTACTCTTTGCCGACGACACCCTGCTCATCTCTAAGTTGCCTATGGGATTACAAATTCTCCTCGATAGTTTTCAACTTTTTTGTGAGAAAAGGGGCCTTCAAATTAATACAGATAAAAGCAAATATTTGATCCTCGATCCACCGTAAAAGCTTGGGAAACCACCATTATTAAATCGGGTACATTTGGAGAGGGTCAAAGAATTTGATTATTTGGGCATCCGCCTGTCCGACACCATGAGGTGGTCAACACACCTACAAAAGATGTTGTTGAGCCATAAAAGGGTGGCAGGGGCTCTCCTTAAAGAGCAGCGCTCATCATCCTTCAAACCTATAGCTCCTGTAATGGATATCTATTCAGCCAGAGGGGTTAGTGCGGCCCTGTACGGCGCTGAGCTATGGGGATCGGAGAATGTTGATCAGTTAGCATCCTCAGAATCCAAATTTTTGAAATATTTATTGTCCCTCCCTTACAGTACCCCAACCTTACCACTATTTCTGGACTTGGGATGTGCCCCATCAGAGACCAGGCTAGACTGCGCCCTCTGCTCCTCTGGGCTCGACTTTGGAGAGTCCCAGAGCTTTCCAGTTATGCAGATGGTCTCAGAGAGATACTAGAACTGCCTGGATGGTCAAAGATCTGGTGGCTGCGGGACGTAAAATCACTACTCTGGGAATTAGGGCTTTGGGAGTCACGGTATTCTAGGACTGCCCCGCCCAAATCTACCCTGAAGAGGATTTATTGGGACTGGCTGACGGGGAAGAGAATCTCGAACCCCGACCTTTGCAGATCCTCTAGGGACTTTATCTTGGTAAAGGATGTGTTTTATCGGGAACCCTACCTCGATGTAATATCAAAATCTAGAGACAGGGCCCTGTTTATCAAATTTAGACTGGGTATTTTACCAGTGAGAGAATTGACATCGACCTGGAAAATCCCGGCGTAAACCATTTCAACATGTGCCTTTTGCCCCCAGAGGACTGAGTCGGTCCCTCATTTATTTTTTGAATGTCCTGCCTACAAAGCCCCTAGATCTAGATGGCTTAAACCTATCTGTAGGGATTTGGGTATGAGGCATTGTATGGTAGCTCTGAGAATTTTAAAGTATGACATCCGGCCCTTATTTGTGTGTGGCATTGCAAAATTTTTAAGTTGGGCCTGGGTGATCAGATCAAGAAGGCTTAAATTAATTGTTTAATCTGAGATATTAACTGTACCTGTTTTAGCTAATTTATAAATGTTATCTTTTTATGGAAATCTTAAAGAATATAATGTTTTGAATCTTTTCTATTGTATGTACTGCTTTTTAAGATTTTATTATCGAAATAAAGCCTATTTTGACTGACTGACTGGCATTAGTCAATTTGTCTCCAAGAAATGTTTATTGGATGATTTTCTTGTCGTAGGGACGGATGGCTTTGACACATTAAGCTTTTATTAACTAGATTTCATGTAAAAGAATATCTTTAGCGTCAATTTTAAAATATTAGCAAGGATGGCTTTAGGCCTCAATCTCTAAAAATATACCTAAAATCAGCTTGTGCACCCCAATGTAATGAAATTCATACCACACCACATATGTTTAGCGGTTGAAATCGTAGACTAGAGTAATATTTAATGTTTCTCAAATAGAAAACATATTAGTAGGAAATCTGCTATATGATGCTGCAGAACGTGATTGCAGTTAAGTTGGATTTTCTACACTTTTGGGTTTAATGATTTACAAAAAAGTAGGGAAGGAAATGAAACCTTTTAATTAATCATTTCTTTATTTTTCTTAAACATCTTATAAAGTTTTAATAAATTATTGACTAACCATGTATTACATGGACTTTAAAATATTGAAAAGATTGAGCTTTGGTCTTACACTGATCCGTGAAGAAAAAACATTGTCTCACAAAGTTGCATTGTCTGATAGAGACTTCTAGCTGCAGATTCCTTACCGTTGAATTTCCCAGGCATCAGGCTGGATCCGGAAACTTTTGCTGAGCAATACTCCTTGCACGTGACGCCCGATGGCTCCGTTTGGCTCCGCGTGATATCGTCCAAGTCGGTTATGACGTTGCAGTGTCTATATATGTGCCACCCAGGCACGCGTACGTCAGTTCTTTTCTTTCCACATAAGTGAAGTGCCAATCCGGGAAGAGCTACCCCTCTGCCACTGTTTGGCAGGCTTTTTCTTGACTGTTTGGGATTTTTCCGACTTCATGTGTGAGGGATGTCTTTGAGAAGTACAGGTTTCAAGCCTTGCGGGACTTGTTTCCGCATGATGTCAGTCACCAATCCCAAACGGGTATGTCTTTCCTGTCTTGAGCGCGACCACAATATGAAGTTGTGTTCGGACTGTCAGACGATGGCTCGGAAGACCTTGAGGGAGCGGGCGATGAAGTTACTCGTGGCCTGGCAGTCAACACCGTCCAGCGAAACTCTGAGGAGGTCATGGTCCCGATCGAAGAGGAGGAGATTGCAAGACCGTGCACGGAGCCCTAAGTCCTCTCCCTCCCATTCGAGGTCCTCTGGAAACTCGGGGAAGAGGCACAAGAAGAAGTCCAAGCGAACTTTGTCTTCACCTCAACTGGCGTCTGTCATCGAGAGAGGTAAGGAGCACTGACGCTCTAGGTACGGTTCCACGGAGCCAGAGTCTACTTCATGTCTCCACCCCCCTGCCCCCTTTCCGGAAGCCGGAGTGACTTTTGCTCAAATAATTTTTACAAGGCCACGCGCCGCGTATTTGAACTGAACGACCCCGCTGGTGAGCCTTAGTGGTCCGAAGGTGCCCCATTGGGTTAGACGCAGTCGGCTTTGGCCACGACGCCAGTGTGGCCCCAGGGATCCGATCCCGGATCTGGTTCGGTGCCGGTCGTGCCAACGCGACCTTCCCGGCGTCGAACCCAACGTTTTTGCCTGCATCGTCACCAATGCCTGTCGGTGGCACAAGCCCCATCCTCATCACCACCGACACAGAGCCAGAATGGTGTGCTATGCTCAGGAGAGCATCGGGAGGGATTTGGAGACCCTCTTGAAACCCAGGAAGTCTCTGAGGAGAGTTTGGACTGGTATGGGGAACTTGGGAGGCCAGTGGACTGGATACTTCTCCAGATACTGGCATGCTCTCTCCACCTACGCTGGCTACGGAGGAGGGATCATCCTATGCCATGGTGTATAAGAGGGCAGCCAAGGTCCTTGGACTGGAGCTGCCCTCGGTGCAGGTCAGGACTGATCTCCTGACTGAGATGTTTCAACCTGGGGCTTCTAGTGCCGAACCCCTGTACAGACATCCTTTTAGGAACATGCTCCAAACCTACCACAGGGGCTCCTGTGAATAGGTCGATTGCACGCCGCCATCGCTCAGCTCCGGACGACCCAAAATTCCTCAGGTGACACATCACCCAGTGAATTTGGTGGTGCATACCTCTACGTCCCAAGGCACATTCCCTTTCAACCCCTCCTCCTCCTAGCATTGCTGTCAGTGAATACTGCATGCTTATTGGGTCGTTTCTCCCATTCCGTTTGGGAGACAGTTGAGCAAGTGCTGTCGCAAGTCCAGGAGGAGGCCCGGGCTGCGCTCTCCCTAGGTGTCCAGGAAGGGAGGGATGCAGCATAATTCACCATACGGTGTGGCCTAGATATGACCGATTCGCTGGGCTGATTGATTTCAACGACGGTGGCTCTGAGGTGCCACGCTTGGCTTCATACAACTGTTTTCTTGGGACGATGTCCAAGCCAATTTGATGGACATGCCCTTTGATGGAACCTGCCTCTTGGTGGAAAAGACAGACTTGGCAGTTGTCATGTTTAAGGACTCTTGAGCTACGGCCAGATCCTTGGGCCTCTCTTCCACCCCCCGTGGCCAGTCTTCTTTCGTGGCAACGGAAGGGGTTTCTAGCCGCATCAGCCATATCCCAGCCACCGTCCCGCACGGACTACCCAAGCCGTGCGAGGACGCGGTGCATTCCAATATGGGAATGGAGGCCAGAAGTCAACCACCACACTGCCCCCAGCAGCCGCAGCCTCCAAGCAATTCTAGTCTGATTCTGCAGGACCACACTGCTCCAGTTGGTGGGAGAATTTGTTATCTCCCCCACTGGAGACCCATAACACTGGACAAGTGGTTCTTGCAGATAGTCCAGAAGGGCTATTCCCTACCTTTTCTTTTTTTTTCCTCCTATTCTGCCAAATCAGAAACTGCTAAAGGAGGATCATTTAAAGTTGCTCGAAGAGTAAGTTATGGCCCCTCTTTCCCAAGGGAACTATAGAAAGGGTCCCTGTTTCAGAAGTAGGCGGTGGCGGTTATTCCTGCTACTTTCTTATTCCGAAGAAGAACAAGGGGCTACAGCCCATTTTAGATCTTCGGACTGTCAATCTCTTCCTCAAAAAGGATACATTCAAAATACTCACTCTGGCTCAGGTCTTGTCTGCCCTAGACCAAGAAGACTGGATGGTAGCATTGGACCTGCAGGACGTGTATTTTCACATTCCCAACCTGCCAGGCCACAGCGCATTCAGTTCACAGTGTTCCCCTGTGGTCTTACCTTGCCCCTTGAGTGTTCACCAAGGTGATGGCTGTGGTCGCAGCTCATCTGCGCAGATTAGGGATGTCTTCCCCTAGCTCGACGACTTTCTGTTGAAGACATCCTTGCCCCAGGCTGTCTTCTCCCACCTTCAGACTACGGTGAACCTTCTGCATTCGCTGGGGTTCCCAATAAACGTGCATAGGTCACACCTGACTCCTCAGACGCTCCCTTTTATCTAAGCTGTTCTGGACCTAGTTCAGTTTAGGGCTTATCCTCCCGAGCAGTGAGTCCAGGATATTCAGGCTATGATTCAGATATTTCAGCCTCTAGCCTGGACTTCATGGCCTCCTGTTGGTATGACGTCAGATTGGGTATGTGGCCTCTGCAGTGGGACTTGAAGTTCCAATGGGCACAGCATCGGGGAAATCGTACCGACGTGGTTCAGATCTCAGAAGGAACTGCGAAAGATCTGCAGTGTCGGTTCACGAACCACGATTGGGCCAATGGCAGACCGATCTCCCTTCCCCAACCAGATCTCAAAGTTGTGACATGTGTCATATCTGGGATGGGCAGCCAACTGGGAGAGGTAGAGATCAGGGGAGCTCCGAGCAATTTGGTTGGCATTGAAGGCATTCCTTCCTTCTGTCAAGGGGAAGTTGGTGTAGATGTTCACAGACAACACCACTGCCATGTGATACTGCAACAAGCAGGGTGGATTGGGGTCGTGGACCCTTTGTTGAGAGGACCTGCGTCTCTGGATATGGCTGGAGCAGCAGGGCATAACCCTGGTGGTTCAACATCTGGTAGGTTCTCTGAACTCCAGGGCGTACAAACTCAGCCTTTGATGCCTAGCGGATCATGAGTGGCGTCTCCAGTCAGAGGTGACGTAAAGTCTCTTTCAGCAGTGGGGAGAACCTTCCTTAGATTTGTTTGCCTCCAAAGATAAGGTGCAGTGTCAGCTGTACTGCGCGCTGGAGTTTCCAAGACTGCTATCGCTCGACGGCACTTTTCATCGCGATTGGAACTCGGGCCTGTTGTACGCCTTTCTGCCTATACCACTCCTGCCCAGGGTTCTGAAGATCAGGAGCGACGGGGCCCAAGTCATTCTTGTTGCGCCGGACTGTGCGTGGAGAGTCTGGTATCCAGAGCTTCCCAGAATGTGTATTGATCCTCTGATCAGGCTACCCATTTGGGAGGATCTTCTGTTGCAGCAGCTGGGGAGAGTTCTCCACCCGAACCTGTCAACTCTGCGCCTCCGTGCGTGGAAATAGAGCGAAGACAGTTGATAGCTTTTCACCTTCCTCCCTAAGTCTGTAACATTATGGCGGCCAGGCAGCCCTTCACTAAGACTGAATACGCCTGCCGTTGGCAGAAATGTGTTTTATACTGTATGGAAAGGTCCTCTGAACCTCTTTCTGCTTCTCTTTCTACTGTCCTTTTATTCATTTGAACCCTTGCCCAGCAGGGCTCTGCCTTGGGAACTCTCATGGGTTATCTTTCCGCTCTCTCTGCTTTTTTTATGCCTTTAGACCAGCCCTCTCTCTTTTCAAGTCTCCTGTTGTGAATAGACTTCTAAAAGGGCTGGCTCATTTATTGCCTCCCATGCCCTTTGTTATTCCACAGTGGGACCTTAATTTGGTCTTTACCTATTTGATGTGTGCTCCCTTTTAGCCTTTGCACAATTGTGTCCTCCAGCTGTTGACCATCAATTCAGCCTTCTAAGTGGTGATTACATCTGCCTGGAGGGTGAGTGAGTTGCAGGCATTATCTTGCTCGCCTCCTTATCTTATGTCCTTTCTAGACAAGGTAGTGTAGTGTTTGGCACCGGGGCATCTTTTTTTCCAAAGGCTGTGACACAATTCCATCCGGGTAAACCCATCACGTTGCTATCCAACATCGCGCGTATGAAGTATAGCTCAGCAACAGTTTCCGGATTCAGCCTGAGTCCTGGGAAATTCAAAGATCAGGAATCTGTAGCTAGATAGAGTAACTACCAGATAACGTATTACCGCATGTAAGTAACTTAGTCTATTAACAACTAACTTTCAGAAAGTGTTATTTTATCATATTATTTACTGTTTGATATTTGAATGGGCTCAGTCAGTCACAAAGCTTCAAAACTTGCAATAACTGTGATTATTGACTTAAATTCTAAGATTAGAAACTAGTACATTCAGGATACAGACAGCATCTATATTTGATGTCTTAGATGAGGTAGGCGGCTGGTGATCACTTGTTGTTGGTCATGAACAACTATTAAATGCTTTATTATTTGTCCCAAGCTGAATACATAATTTCTTTAGGTACCTGGGTGACATAAAGTAAAATAATCAAGGCAAAATTACATTAATTTGGATGCCCATAAGTGGAGTTATGGAAATCCATAGACAACGCATTTTACATCTAGTGACATTATCTGTGTTATAACGGATCCTTTTACTTAACTGATCATGTTTTTCAACAGTTCAAGGAAATAAAGGCGATAGGTTTCTGGTGTACACTAAAATACGGGGTAATTATTCATTTTGATGTCTGGGTGAGATTTGTATGGACGTTGGTTAGATAGTTTGGTTGAATACATTTTTATTGTGATTATGGACGAGATCTATTTTACACTAAGTTAAAAGCACTAAATATCCTTTTGGCACAATGTTTTCTTTGTTATAGAATGGCTTCTATAATCTAATAAAATGAGAATAATTTAAATATTCCTTGGTAAAATCAACAAATTGCCAGTGAACTTAAAAGGTTGGGAATGTTACTAAAGTTACTGGTCTCCCAAACAACCACTCAAAATCTTTTCATAAAAAGTAGTTAAATGTTTTTTACAGAGTTTAAAGTTTGTCAAAATGTGTGTTTGCTTTCCATTATGTGGATAGGTTATTAAGGAGACGTCCGAGGTGTGTTATAGCTCTTGTGACATGACTGACTCTGCTCTACCTCTATCACCCTTGAAAAAGCAAATATGAGTGCTTATGCACCAGTCCAGCTGCCTTTCCAAGGTGATCATGATAAGTGACTTCTTTCAGCACAACTGATCTTTTGTTTTCTCACAGCCTTGGCATATCTGATGCTGAACATGTCTTGCCAGATTGTCAGAGGTAAATGTCATTTAAGTTGACACTTACCAAGCCAAATTGGCTCATTACAGGTGCATCATTAATTAGTACTAAGTTCGGCTATTGTGCATAATGGTAGTGCTGACCTTTGATTGCTTCTGTTCCAACACTTTCCCGTCTTTAAGCTATGGTAATAGAAAAACACTGCAGTGGTGCCAGGTTACCCCATGTTACATGTGACTAATTTAAAAAGCCTAGCCTTTAAACCAGCACCTCTTTGTATTCTGAAAATAGTAGTTTTCCTTTATAGATGGCTTCCGTTTTACAGCACGTTGTAGTATTGTTAGCTTGTAAGCCAGAAATGGCAGCGGGTATTGCATTTGGGATAGGACCCTTAACGTATATGTGACTGATTTCTCCCCATCCCTACCTACTTTACAGAGGCTGATAGGAGAACACACAAGCTTGCATTAAAAAATAATTGAGCAAGACCTGTCACACATGTATTGTCTAGGCAAATGCATGTATTACTAGAATTTGCAAAAACCGCATTTCATTTCCATGCTTTCACTCTTGAATGGATTTATTTCTTTATCCTTACATTGGAAACAAAATACAGTGGTTCACTCTTACTCACTCAATGACAGATTACTCTCAAAGGGTTCAGGTCTGTGGAGTTTTAAGTTCAAAGAGGACTGTCATTAGAAAAGGACTTTATTTGCCATTTGGCTTGAGTAAAGAGGTAAAAAAAAACTGTCTTTGATTGTAGTCACCAATTTGAGAGGGTGCGAACAATTGAGTCCTGCATTTATCAACAATTATTATAAAATTATGCATTTGAGGTTAATATTGCTATCCATTTTGAGCAGTAAGAAAATCCCATGGCTTAGTTACATTAAGGCACTCAGTAATAGAATAGGAAGGTCGGAGCTATGGGAAGCACCAGATATAGCGTGCTCATCAGTAACTAGGGCAGATCTGGTGCGACATATTATAGGCACCACAATTTGTCAACCCTCCAAGCAAGTTCCACTGCTTGGCGCTTGACAACAGAGTTTCTCCAAGTGAAAGCGGAATATAAAAAAGAAGAGTTTCTAGACTTGATTTACCACCCTGCGGCTAGGAAACTATACATGCAATTCAGATTGGGGACTCTTCCTCTTGGGCCGTTTACTAGCAAATGGGACAATGAAAAGAATAATGAATGTCCAGCGTGTAAATATAAGCTAGAGTCTGAAATCCATGTCTTTTTTTATCTGCACTGCATATTGTGCATCCCGCAAACGATGGGTAATTCCAATTTGTAGAAACTTGGGTTTTAGACTCTGTTCTCAAGCTTTTAGGGTTTTAAAGTATGACACCCACCCCCCTATTTTTTTTTTTTTTTGCTGTCTCGCGTTTTTTGGACGGGATGTGGCACAAGCGTAGGAGTTTTTTTAAAATAATCATACGTGGAACTGTATACTTGCCTCCTGTTAAAAGAAAATTATGAAGGCACTGATGTATTTGGGTATTTGGAACTTTTTTTTAACTTAGCGACTAACATCGATAACTTTCAATGAATTTTGACTTTGTTTTCATAATGGGATGGCTGAAGCCTAGTTTTAACTTGGTAAATGATTGTTTTATATTGTTCTGTTATTTATTAACTTGGTTGTTGTTTGTATGTATGTAGCAATGTGCTTTTATGTTCTGATGTGACCGAAATAAAGTTATCGATTGGATTGGCTATCCATTTTTTTCATTTGTGTATTCTTTTCAAATAAATATACTTTTCTGCTAGTGACTTCTAATTGCAGATTCTAACTTAATGGATTTCCTGACTCACCAGATTGGATCCAGAAATCTCTGTATTAGCTCCTGTGTGCCAACTGCCTCAAGCCTCCACATTAACGCTGCACTGTGTGATAAAAGCAAACAGAAGGAGATGATGGACTGAGCGCTGAAACCTTTCAGACACCCGCCCCCAGTCACCTATCTGGGTTGAATCCATCATCTTTCTTTAACTCCCTTCGCCACCCCAGTCCAGGCCCAGCCATATGAAATCAGTCTTGACCCTGTTCCTCATGGGAACAGTCCAGCCTGAACTACCAAGCCAGATCTTCCCTGGACCGGAAACAAGCATCCTGGGACGGGTTTTGGGGTAACACCCTTCATGAACCAGGCTAGCTAGCTTGAATCCAGTGGCAAAGGGAGCAAGAGATCCATGTCTGGGCATACCCAGATCTTTGACTGGAGGTGAGTGTCTGAAAAGTTTCAGTGCTTCGTCCATCATCTCCTTGTGTTTACTTTGTTCGCCCTAAGTTGGCAGGGTATGTCCAGATGTGCGTTTCTTGGTCACTTTGCCACTGGATCTAGAAATCCTAGAGGTGCAGGCTTTCACTACCAAGATTAATCCGAATGTCTTCCTTGCACATCCTTCAGACAGGGAGCCTAAACAGATTGATACCTTAGGCAAATGTATTTTTTCGTCAACAACTTGAGCTGTTCACTTGCTCTGTTGAGACATTGCCAGTGAAATTATGCCATCACTTCCTGTGGCTATCAAGAATTACTACGCACAGACTGTTCACAACAGGTAAGTTGTGGCCAGATAGGTACTTTAACCTGGCTGTATGCCTCAGATTCACCACCATGCTAGAATGCATGCCACTGGTTTTTTGGTCATGTCCAAGCTTCTTTAGTGGCCATGCCATTTGATCGAGCCATACACTATGGTGACCTGGATTTAGACTGCAATAAAGACATCTGAAAGAAACACGTTAGTTATAGTGACCCTTGACCCTCGGGTAGGTCACTTCCCCACCGCTACAGCTCCGCCTGCCTGCCCGCCTTCATGCCTGCTCTGCCTCCAGGTCAGCGCTCTGACCAATCGCCGCCTGCCTTGAGACCCCTCTCTCTTCTGTACCCCGAGTGCCAGGTTCGCCCCAACTGTAATTTCCACTTGTACCCCGTGTGCCTGCACCTCCCTCTCTCTTTTGTACCCCGAGTGCCAGTATCGCCCCCACTGTATTTTTTTCCACTTGTACCCCGTGTGCCTGCACCTCCCTCTCTCTTTTGTACCCTGAGTGACAGTCTCGCTCCCATTGTATTTCCCTGCTGTACCCCGTTCGCCTAGTGGACTGCCCCGGCCAGCGCTCGCTTCCTTCGCGCCGTTTCCTGCCGCTGCCTCCCGTGCGGCCCCGCCCCGATTGGCTCTTCCCTCCCGCCTCCCAGCTGTCCCCTCCCTCCCTCTTATGGCGACCACTGCGCGGCTGCGCCGCTGGCGCGCCGAAGGCGCACCAAAGGCAAGCCCGTCCACGCCTGGACCGCGCCCAGCGGCAGGAACCCTGGCCCCCGTCGATGCAAGACTACTCGACTGACCTACGACGCCACCACCCTCCACGCACTCAATCACGGCCGGAACCCTGCCTGCTACCGAGCCACCCCGAGACGCACCCACGGACCCTTCACCTGCCAAGCCTGCCGATTCACCTGCCGATTCACCTGCCCCCGGACCTGCACCACCCCCGCCAAGTCGAGCACCAGCAGCAACCACCTGAAGTGCATCCTGCTGAACACCCGCTCCGTCCACAGGCACGCCGTGGAACTCTGGGACCTGCTCGACGCGACCGCACCGGACGTCGCCTTCCTCACGAAACCTGGATGAACGCCTCCTCAGCGCCCGACATTGCCATCGCCATCCCGGACGGATACAAGATCACCCGTAAGGACCGCATCAACCAGACGGGAGGAGGCATCGCCATCGTACACAAGAACACCATCCGCATCTCGACCAACTCCGACGATACCCTCATCGCCGCCGAACACCTGCACTTCCAGATACACACTGATCCCAAGACCACCCTCCGAGGCACCCTCATCTACAGACCCCCGGGACCATGCACACAATTCAGCGAAGACATGGCAGACTTCATCAGCCCGCACGCCCTGCCCTCCGACGACTACATCCTCCTAGGGGACCTCAACTTCCACCTGGAGAACAACGACAGAAACACCACCGCCCTGCTGGACAACCTCGGACTCAAGCAACTGGTGAACACTCCCACCCACTACGCCGGCCACACGCTTGACCCCGTCTTCTCATCCAGCAAGCTCATCTCCTTCAGCCACGCCACCGGACTCCACTGGACCGACCACAGCTGCGTCCACTTCAGCTTCAGAAAAACTGCGACCCGCCACCACCCACAACAGGTTCCCCAACGGACCTGGAGCAAGATCACCGCCGAGCAGCTCACCGCCTCCCTCAGCCAGAACACACCCAACAACACAACGGACCCAAACGAAGCAGCCAGCAACCTCACCAAGTGGCTGACCGCCTGCGCCGACGACCTCGCACCACTAAAGAACCCTCCCAGCAGACCCGGAAGCAAGAAAACTCCCTGGTTCACCAACGAAATCAAGGAATCCAAGAAGAACTGCCGCACCCTCGAGAAAGCATGGCGGCTCAACCAGACCACAGACAACAGAACCACCCTCAAGCACGCCACCCGCAAACGCCACCAGCTGATCCGCGCCACCAAGAAGTCAGCACTCAAAGAACGACTGGACAACAACGCCCACGACTGCAAGGAACTTTTCAGCATCGTCAAAGAGTTCTCCAACCCCAACCCGAAAACAACAACATCACCCCCTCGCAGGACCTCTGCAACTCACGCGCCACGTTCTTTCACCGCAAGATCGGCGACATAACAGCTTCGACGCACAGACCACGCACCCCAACGCCGAACCAACACCCGTCACCACCACTCTCTGCAACTGGACCCCGATCAACACCGAAGACACCACCCGCACGATGAACTCCATCCACTCCGGATCACCAACCGACCCCTGCCCACACCACGTCTTCAACAAAGCCGACGCCATCATCGCACCCCACCTCCGGGACATCATCAACTCCTCCTTCCACACCGCCACCTTCCCCGAGAGCTGGAAGCACGCCGAGCTTACCGCCCACCTGAAGAAACCTACGGCGGACCCCACCGACCTCAAGAACTACCGTCCCATCTCGCTCCTTCCCTTTCCGGCCAAAGTCATCGAGAAGACCGTCAACAGACAGCTTGCCGCCTTCCTCGAGACGAATGGTTCCCTCGACCCCTCGCAGTCCGGGTTTCGGGCCAACCACAGCACCGAGACCGCCCTAATCGCAGCCACCGATGACATCAGAACCCTGATCGACAACGGGGAAACAGCGGCCCTCATCCACTTGGACCTCTCTGCGGCGTTCGACACCGTCTGCCACCGCACCCTAGTGAAGCGCCTCAGCAACATCGGAATCCGAGAGAAAGCACTGGAGTGGATCATCTCGTTCCTCGCCGGAAGAACCCAGAGAGTCCGCCTCCCCCTGTTCAGATGCGAGGCCACCGAAGTCATCTGCGGCGTACCACAAGGCTCTTCACTCAGTCCCACCCTCTTCAACGTCTACATGAGCCCCCTTGCAGCCATCGCACGCCAACACGACCTCAACATCAT
Source organism: Lissotriton helveticus (assembly GCF_964261635.1). NCBI lineage: Eukaryota > Metazoa > Chordata > Amphibia > Caudata > Salamandridae > Lissotriton > Lissotriton helveticus. The sequence continues at coordinate 364,679,832 of NC_136072.1, read as the reverse complement.
CTCCTACGCCGACGACACCCAGCTGATCCTCTCCCTCACCAACGACCCCACCACCGCCAGAGCCAACCTACACGAAGGGATGAAAGACGTCGCCGACTGGATGAAGAACAGCCGCCTTAAACTGAACTCAGACAAGACGGAAGTCCTCATCCTGGGATCATCACCCTCCACCTGGAACGACTCCTGGTGGCCCCCGGCCCTGGGCACCGCTCCCAAGCCAACGGACCACACACGCAACCTGGGCTTCATCCTGGACTCCTCCCTGTCGATGACCAGACAAGTCAACGCCGTCTCATCCTCATGCTTCAACACCCTGCGCATGCTCCGCAAGATCTTCAGATGGATCCCCACTGAAACCAGGAAGACCGTCACCCAGGCACTCGTCACCAGCCGACTGGACTACGGGAACACCCTCTACGCCGGAACCACAGCCAGACTTAAAAAAAGACTCCAGCGCATCCAGAATGCCTCCGCACGACTCATCCTGGACATCCCCCGACACAACCACATCACCGGACACCTGAGAGACCTGCACTGGCTCCCAGTCAGCAAGAGAATCACGTTCAGACTCCTCACCCACGCACACAAGGCTCTCCACGACCTGGGCCCCAAGTACCTCAACGACCGCATGACCTTTTACACGCCCACCCGCCAGCTACGATCGACCAGCCACGCCCTCGCCACCGTACCACGCATCCGCAGAGCCACCGCCGGAGGAAGATCCTTCTCCTACCTGGCAGCCAAGACATGGAACTCCCTCCACATCCACCTTCGGCTGACCCAGGACCAGCTTTCCTTCAGGAAGCAGCTCAAGACCTGGCTGTTCGAGCAGTAACATACCCCCTCCCCAGCGCCTTGAGACCCTCCCGGGTGAGTAGCTCGCTTTATAAATGCCGTGATTGATTGATTCTTTACCTTAGAATTACCCCCAGGCGTCAGACTAGATCCAGAAAGTTTTTTCATTAGCAGTACCTCTGCGCGTCGGAAGGTGGCGTCTGTCGGCTCCGCGTTAAGCGTCGTGGTCGCCAGGATGATGTCGCGTCAGCTACTTAGATGCCGCCCTCGCGCGCTGACGTCAGGATTTTTTTTTCCCGCGCCAGCCGGCGCAGATCCGGGATGAGCGGTACCTCGGTCATTTTTTGACTAACGTTTTTCTCGACTTTTGTCGACATCGTTTAGAGTCTTCGATACCGAACAGGTGTACGAGGGATGCCTGGTTTCAAGGCCTGCGGTTCCTGTAACCGACTAATGTCGGTGACTGATCCGCCCCGCGTGTGCCTCTTTTGCCTGGAGCGCGACCATGACCTTAAGTCGTGCTGCGACTGTCAGTTGTTTACGCTGAAGGGGGAGTGCCGTTCAAGGTCCCGGTCGAGAGGGAGGTAGAGGGACTGGTTGCGGAGCCACCATCAGTCCGGATCGAACTCTTCCCACTCTGGTCGGGTAAGTCGAAGCATAAGAAGTCGAAGAAGCATCATCGCTCTTCGCCTTTTCCTCGTTGGTCGGCCGACTCAACGAGGCGCGTGGGTGGTTCCACTGCCACGTGCGGAGCCTGAAGGGTCGACTCCGAGCTTCCCTCCCTTTCAGGGACAAGGAGCGACCCCCGCTCAACATTGTTTGTTCTACAAAGCGATGTATGCCATCTTTGGGCAGACTGACTCCGCTGGCATGCCTTCGGGTCCCGCAGACTCTGTTGGGGGGCCTAGGTCTTCGCTGCCGGCGGCTTGGGCCTTGTAGCCGCAGGCCCCCCCTTGGATCCAGGCCAGTTGACCTTATTACGCCTCCACCGGTGTCGCTTCCGACGGCACCACTACCGTGCCTGATGCCGGTCGCCCCCAGCCTCCTTTCTGATGTGGGTACGGCACCGGACCCTTTAAGTGACCAGCTTGGTTCCGAACAGGACTGGAGAGGAGAACTTGGGGATGCCAGTGGTCTTGACACTTCACCCAACCTTGGCATGTTGTCTCCTTGGCATGTTGTCTCCTCCTACCATGGCTACAGAGGAAGGAGCGGTATACGCTGTGGCTTTGCGTAGGGCGGCGGAGGCTCTCAACCTCGAGCTTTCTGCGGTGGCGGTCAGGACTAACCTCCTAACTGAAGTGCTTCAACCGGCGGCAAGCTCATTCAGAGCCTCTGCTTCTCTTTAATGAGACCCTCACTGACATCCTTTTGGGCACATGGTCCAGGCCCAACAAGGGGGCTCCCGTGGACAGGATAATCGCCCGGCTCCAGGGGACCCCTCTTTCCTCTCCCAACACCCCACCCCGGAGAGCTTGGTGGTCCAAGCCTCCACCTCCAAGAGCACCTACCCGAACGCTCCACCGGAAAGGGAATCCAAGAAGCTGGACCATCTTGGGAAGATTTTCTCTTCCGCCAGCGTAGGGTTGCGATCCGTAACCACACCGCTTGCCTCTTGGGCAGTTATTCACACTTTGTGTGGGATGCGGTGGCACAAGTGCTGCCTCAGTGTCCGGAGGAGGCCCGGACAGTGCTCTCCCAGGCTATCGCTGCCGGGAGAGATGCAGCGAAGTTTACGATCCGTTGTGGGCTGGACACGTCGACTCTCTGGGCAGGAACCTTTCAACATCGATAGCGCTTCATCACTACGCCTGGATGAGGTCCACTGGCTTTTATGGGCATGTCAAGAACACCCTGATGGACATGCCCTTTGATGGCCGTCGCCTCTTTGGCGACGAAGCAGACCACGCCCTAGAGTGCTTCAAAGGCTACGGCCAAGTTCTTGGGCCTCTCCTCCCGTCTGGCGCAGTCTGCTTTTCATCCCTTCCGTCCCATCCAGGGCCACAGGCCGCAGCAAGTTACCCAGCCTTCCCGCAGCCGGGACCGTGGAAACCAGCGTCGTGGTTCTGGGGGCCAGCGGGTGGGCCAGTCCACCAAACCCCGCTCTGCAACAGCCTCCAAACTCTCCTAGTCTGACCTTTCAGGCCCATCAAACGCCAGTGGTCGACAGAATTCGCCATCGCCTCCCCCTCTGGCGCACCATCACTTCGGACAGGTTGGTTTTGCAGACAGTCCAAACGGGCTACTCCCTCCCCTTCGAGACTACCCCTCCAGCCATGCCACCTCTTTACCACCGCATGTCGGAGGATCATCTGGCACTTCTCCACCAGGAAGTTACGGCTTTCTTGGCCAAGGGAGCCATCAAGCAAGTTCCTGTTCCAGAAGTAGGTTGTGGTTGCTACTCTCACTACGTTCTGGTTCCCAAGAAGGATAAGGTCCTGCGTCCTTTCTTGAATCTCAGGGACGTCAATCGCTTCCTCCGGAAGGAGAAGTCTAAATGTTGACGCTTGCTCAGGTCTTGTCTGTCCATGACCCGTAAGACTGGATGGTAGCGTTGGACTTGCAGGATGCATATTTTCACTTCCCCCTCCTGCCAGCACACCGGCGTTACCTGTGGTTCATGGTATGCCACGAGCATTTTCAGTTAACCGTGCTCCCAGTAGGCCTTACCAACGCCCTTCAGGTGTTTACTGGCTGTTAAAGGCGGGCTCGCCCCAGGCAGTCGTCTCCCACTTCCAGACTACGGCCGACCTCCTGCATCTGCTGGAGTTCTCCATCAATGTGCCAAAGTCGCACCTGATTCCCTCTCAGAAGTTCCACTTTATCAGAGCGGTTCTGGACACAGCGAAGTTTCGGGTCTATCCTACCGAACAGCAAGTCCAGGACATTCGGGCTATGATTACGATCTTTCAGCCCTTGTCCCAGGTTTTGGTCAGAATGACCCTGAGGCTGTTGGGCCTCCTGGCCTCCTGTATCCTGATGACCAATCATGCCAGGTGGCATATGCGGGCTCTACAGTGGGACCTAAAGTTCCAGTGGGCGCAGCATCGGTGGAGTCTGTCCAACTACTTTCAGATCTCGAAGTGCACTGCTCAACAACTGCAGTGGTGGCTTACGAACCAGGATTGGGTCAGTGGCAGATCCCTCTCCCTTCCCTCACCCAACTACACTGTGGTGACGGATGCCTCCCTTCTAGGGTGGGGTGGCCACATGGGAGAGGCAGAGATCAGAGGCCTCTGGTCTCCGGCGGAGTCTGCTTTACATCAACCTTCTGGAGCTCCAGGCGATATGTCTTGCATTGAAGGAATTCCTTCCCTCTGTCCGGGGAAGAGTAGTGCAGGTGTTCACGGACAACACCACCGCCATGTGGTATTGCAACAAACAGGGCGGGGTGGGGTCGTGGACCCTATGTCAGGAGGCCCTTCGCCTCTGGACATGGCTGGAACATCAGGCATTTCCTTGGTCGTTGGTCGTTCAACACCTGGCAGGTTCTCTGAACACCATGGCGGACTAACTCAGCCGCCGGTGCATGATGGATCACGAATGGCGTCTTCACTCGGAGGTGGTGCAAGGTCTCTTTCTACAGTAGGGTGAGCCTTGGTTAGATCTATTCGCCATTGAAGAGAACGCGCAATGTCAGCAATTCTGCGGCAGGCGGCACTTGCTCGGCGACGTTTTTCGTAACACATGGCGTTATGGTCTGTTGTACGCCTTTTCGCCTATGCCACTTCTGCCCAGAGTGCTGAAGAAGATCAGGCATGACCGGGCCCAAGTCATTCTTGTTGCTCTGGATTGGGCACGAAGAATCTGGTATCCCGAGCTGCTCAACATGGCCATCGATCCTCTGATCCGACTGCCTCTTAGGGAGGATCTTCTGTCGCAGCAGGGGACAGTCCTCCACCCGAACCTGTCCAGTTTCCACCTCCTTGCGTGGAGATTGAGCTGCAGCAGTTGACGTCTTTCGACCTGCCTCCCGAAGTCTGTGATGTAATATTGACAGCCAGGCGTCCCTCCACGAAGACGCTATATGCCTGCAGGTGGAACACATTTGTTGCATGGTGCACAGCAAATGCTGTGTATCCCCTTTCTTCCCCTCTCTCTGAAGGCCTCTCGTTCCTTCTCTCTTTGGCCCAGCAGGGCTCTGCTCTGGGCCCTATCAAGGGCTACCTTTCAGCCATCTCTGCCTTCCTTCCGCTGCCAGATCAGCCTTCTCTTTTCAAGTCCCCGGTAGTTAACCGTTTCTTGAAAGGCTTAACACATCTCTTTCCTCCAATTCCTTTCGTTATTCCTCAGTGGGACTTGAATCTTTTACTAACTTATTTAGTGTGCGCTCCCTTTGAACCGCTTCATAACTGTCCTTTACGGCTCTTGACTCTTAAGACTGCTTTCCTGCTAGATATCACTTCTGCTAGAAGGGTGAGTGAGCTCCAGGCTCTTTCCTCAAAGCCTCCTTTCCTGTCTTTTCACCCAGACAAAGTGGTTCTCTGGACCAGTCCATCCTTTCTTCCTACGGTGATCACTGCCTTCCACATCGGGCAGACCATTACTTTGCCCACCTTCTTTCCGCCTCCGCATCCTTCAAAGTAAGGAGAGGGGCTCCATGTCTAGACCCAAAACGTGCACTCCTTCTATCTGGATCGCACAAAACAGTTCCGGGTAGATGCTCACTCTTTTGTTGGCTACATGGGTGCAAAGAAGGGTCAGCCCGTATACAAGCGCACCATTTCTAGATGGGTCGTGTTGTGTAATAAGGCTTGTTACTCTCTAGCTAAAAAGGAGCCTCCAGTGGGGCTACGCGATCACTCCACCAAGGCGGCGGCAGCCACTACTGCCTTGGGAAGAGGAGTGCCTCTGAATGACATCTGCCAAGTGGCCACGTGGGCATCGCTGCACACGTTCACCAAACACTACTGCCTGGACAGCCAAGTCCAGAGAGACTGCTTCTTTGGCCATTCTGTTCTCCAGGACTTTATGGTGTGATCTTGGTTCGCAGACCCACCACTGGGGTTGGTATTGCTGGGTTATCTATTCTCAGGTAAGCAATCTATAACGAACGTGTTTTTTCCAGATGCACACGTTACTTACCTTTAGTAACGATATATCTGTAAGAAACATTACTTAGTGATAGATTCCTTACCACCCCACCCATCCTCCCCGTTCTGCGAACGGATTTCTAGGGTTAGGGACATCCTTTCAGGGCCCTAGTTTTGTGCACCATTGGTCACTGTCTTGCATGGCTCTGCGTTTCTGGCGCGGAAAGTTGTGTACAGAACTGACGTCAGCACGTGAGGGCGGTGTCTAAGTAGCTGCTGCGACGTCATCCCGGCAACCACGACGCCGAAGGCAAAGCCGACCAACGCCACCTTCCGAAGTGCAGAGGTACTGCTGACAAAAAACCTTCCGTATCCAGTGTGACGCTTGGGGGGTAATTCTAAGGTAAGGGATCTATAACTAACTAATGTTTCTTACAGATGTATCGTTACCAAAGGTAAGTAACTTGTGCAACAGGCCTATGGTGCGCTCTCTAGGTCTTATTTGACTGATCAGTTCCACCAGTGGTTCCTGGGCTATTTTAGAGACCTTGCCTATTGACCGAGGTAGACCTCACAACCAGTCCAGCAGGATGTTCAGAATTTGTGTGGCCCTTTAAGGAAGGGGTGGTGACTTGGGCTGTATCCCTCAATAAACCCAGCATTCCTCCACCTCCTAACCAGCTTTGGCTACCATCAAACTGCTTTAGCCCCCCTTCCATTTTCATTTGGGCCAGTAGTGGACAGAATCCAATTTTGTTCAAGTCTTTCAAATTGTTAAAGTTTGTTACGCCCTACCTTTTGTGTCTACACTTACCTATGTTCCTTCCATTGTTACTCAGGTTTTGGAGGCCCATGCTTTTGTACGGTACAGAGAATTACCCTCTCTGCTTGCCAAGTCCATGATATAGTGGTACCCAAGCCAGAGATGCAGAGGACATTAACAGCCGATAACTCCTGGTGCCTGGGGGAGGGGGGGGGGAGGAATCTTTGACCTCAGACTTCTGAACATCTTCCTGAGATTGCATTTTTTCCTTGGACTTGCAGATGCATACTTTCATGTGCCAATGCAGTATACTTTTATGTGCCAATCTTGTAGTCCTAAATGCGTTACTTCCAGTTCATGGTTAGAATGGTTACTAGGTTAGCATTATTGTACAGTTAATTTAAACAGTACAATTGAAGCGAAAAAGATAAAAATAAAACTGTTAAAAGAAACCATCCAACGGTTTACTTCTTGTGCCATGTAAATATTTTACTTAGGAAATAAGTTGATGTGTAAAGTGTTTCCATTGGATACTGATTCTGTCCAGGTGTGGTTATGCCAAGACTTAGTAGCCAATCCTTCATTTGTTAGCAGCGAGAGAATACCTATTCCATCTAACTGCGCAAAGCTTTCAAGACTATTTTACTCTAGCAACTTACTATCATTAGGAGCCTATTACATTAACGTGATCTAAACACTCGGGTCAATGTTTATTACTTTGATACAGTTTTATAGGTTAAAGTGCTACTAGTTATTTCAGATACCCTGGTTTGTGAGTCCGTTTTACCCTCGTCAGGTTGGCTTCAGTGTTCTCATCACAGGTTTTATATTCAGTTACTGCAGTTTGCACTTTTTCACTTGTCCCATTTTTCCTTACTCTGTCTTTACTAAACCTGTTTTGCAGTCACAAGGTGACAAAGGAGGCATACTCTTTGTTACCTTATTTAGGAATCTTGCAAAGTGACCGTTTAATTGCCTTGAATTTGGATCGAAACAGGGCAGTGCTGTCTGTCTGCTGGTTCAGGGTCCTCTTTCATTGAAGAGGGAATGAAGCAATGATCGTTGCTCCTCCAAGAGTTTTGTGCAAATGCATATTATATGCAGAAGGTGTTCGCGCCTGGTCCCACTTAAGTGGCAGGAGGACTTAGTTGTGTTCCACTTCCAAGGCGGTAAATGTGGGAGCAACGGTAGCATGACCAGACGATATTTCAAAAATTTCTCCTTTACTGCCAGGTTGAAGACTATGGAAAAATATGGTTGTGGCCTTGCTGTGGTATAGGTGTATAGTCCAAGGCAGCAATGAGACCTGGCCGCCAGCGTTGTCTTATCCTCTATTAATGAGGTAATTGTAATAGTTTTAGTGAGGAGTGTTTTGAACCTGGCGTGAGTTGGTAGGATCTCCCATACTACCTGTAGTCCTAGCTGAGCTATAGACTCATGATTTCCTATCTGGATGGAATGCAGCTTTACCAATCATTACCAATTGAGTGTCCCTTTTAGCCTTACCTCAGTTGTCAGGTGTTCACAAAAGTGTTTAAGTGATGTTGATGGTGGTGGTCCATCTTTTCAGTTACGTTTATTTACACACTGCAATGACTAGCTCTTAAAGACAGATTCTCCTCCTATGTCTTAGACCACATGCAGGCAATGATTTTGTTGCTGTCCACACTAGGGCTCTTCATGTAAATGTCAATCAATCAATCAAAGTATTTGTATAGCGCGCTACTCACCCGGAGGGTCTCAAGGCGCTTGGGGGAGGGGGGTCCTCTACTGCTCGAACAGCCAGGTATTGAGTTGCTTCCTGAAGGAGAGGTGGTCTTGGGTCAGGCGGAGGTGGATGGGGAGGGAGTTCCACGTCTTGGCAGCCAGGTAGGAGAAGGATCTTCCTCCTGTTGTGGTTCTTTGGATGCGGGGAACGGCGGCGAGGGCGTGGCTGGTCGATCGTAGCTGGCGGGTGGGAGTGTAGAAGGTCAGGCGGTCGTTGAGGTATCTGGGGCCTTGGTTGTGGAGAGCTTTGTGTGCGTGGGTGAGGAGTCTGAACGTGATTCTCTTGCTGACGGGGAGCCAGTGCAGGTCTCTCAGGTGTCCGGCGATGTGGCTGTGTCGGGGGATGTCCATGATGAGTCGTGCTGAGGCGTTCTGAATGCGCTGGAGTCTTTTCTGGAGTTTGGCTGTGGTTCCGGCGTAGAGGGAGTTGCCGTAGTCCAGTCGGCTGGTGATGAGGGCCTGGGTGACCGTTTTCCTGGTTTCGGTGGGGATCCACCGGAAGGTCTTGCGTAGCATGCGTAGGATGTTGAAGCATGACGAGGAGACGGCGTTGACTTGTCTGGTCATCGAGAGGGAGGAGTCCAGGATGAAGCTCAGGTTGCGTGCGTGATCCGTTGGTTTGGGTGCGCTGCCCAGGGCAGGGGGCCACCAGGAGTCGTCCCAGGCGGAGGGTGATGATCCTAGGATGAGGACTTCCGTCTTATCTGAGGTCAGTTTCAGGCGGCTGTTCATCATCCACTCTGCTACGTCTTTCATCCCTTCGTGTAGGTTGGTTCTGGCGGTTGCGGGGTCGTTGGTGAGGGAGAGGATCAGCTGGGTGTCGTCGGCGTAGGAGAGGATGTTGAGGTTGTGTTGGCGTGCGATGGCCGCGAGGGGGCTCATGTAGATGTTGAACAGCGTGGGGCTGAGTGATGAACCTTGTGATACGCCGCAGATGACTTCGGTGGCCTCGGACCTGAACGGGGGGAGGCAGACTCTGTGTTCTTCCGGCGAGGAAGGAGATGATCCACTCCAGTGCCTTCTCCTGGATTCTGATGTTGTTCAGGCGCTGCACTAGGGTGCGGTGGCAGACAGTGTCGAACGCTGCGGAGAGGTCCAGGAGGATGAGGGCCGCTGTTTCCCCGTTGTCGAGCAGGGCTCGGATGTCGTCGGTGGCTGCGATGAGGGCGGTCTCGGTGCGGTGGTTGGCCCGGAAGCCGGACTGTGAGTGGTCGAGGGATCCATTCGTCTTGAGGAAGGCGGCCAGCTGTCTGTTGACAGTCTTCTCGATGACTTTGGCAGGAAAAGGAAAGAGCGAGATGGGGCGGTAGTTTTTGAGGTAGGTGGGGTCCGCTGATGGTTTCTTCAGTAGGGCGCTGAGTTCTGCGTGCTTCCAGCTCTCTGGGAAGGTGGCGGTGTCGAAGGAGGTGTTGATGATGTCCCGGAGATGGGGTGCGATGACGGAGTCGGCCTTGTTGAAGACGTGGTGAGGGCAGGGGTCGGTTGGTGAACCGGAGTGGATGGAGTTCATCGTGCGGATGGTGTCTTCGGTGTTGACCGGGGTCCAGGCGCGGAGGGTGGTGGTGGGGGGCGTTGGTACGGTCGTAGGGTGCGTCGGCTGTGTGCTGAAACTGTTGTGTATATCTGCGATCTTGCTGTGGAAGAACGAGGCGAGCGAGTTGCAGAGGTCTTGCGAGGGAGTGATGTCGTTTTTTCCGGCGCTGGGGTTCGAGAGCTCTTTGACGATGTTGAAGAGTTCCTTGCTGTTGTGGGCGTTGTTGTCCAGTCGTTCCTTGAATGCGGTTTTCTTGGTGGTGTGGATCAGCTGGTGGTGTTTTCGGGTGGCGTGCTTGAGGGTGGTCATGTTGTCTGTATTCGGGTCTCTGCGCCAGGCTTTCTCGAGGGCCCGGCAGTTCTTCTTGGAGCTCTTAAGTTCGTCGGTGAACCAGGATGCTTTCTTGCTGCCGGGTCTGACGGGGGGGGGGGGGTTCTCAGTGGAGCGAGGTCGTCTGCGCAGTTGGTGATCCATCTTGTGAGGTTGTCGACGGCTTGGTTGGGGTTCGTTGAGCTGGCGGGAGGGTTCTGGCTCAGGGATGTGGTGAGTTGGTCGGTGGTGATCTTGTTCCAGCTTCTGCGGGGAACCTGTTGCGGGTGGTGGTGAGTGGTGGTCCTACTGAAGCTGAAGTGGACGCAGCTGTGGTCTGTCCAGTATTTGTAAATCACAAACAATTACCCGAAGGTGCAAGCCACTGGGGGCCGTCGGGAAGATTAAGCAAGCTATTGCCAGAGTCGCATGGTGCTGGGCTGATCTGCCGATGGCACCAGGGATCGAACCGTGAGCCCCCGGGTTCCGGAGTCAGTTGCCCTGGCTGTTGCACAACACCTCTTTCCTTGTTTTCAACTTAAGTGACCAATGTTACAAGTTTTAGTCGTACAGATTTCAAGAATAATCAACAACCTGAAATCCCATCTTCGCTCCATGCAGAAGATTCCCTTCATTGATCTCATCCAGAATCCAGTGGTATGAAGGCCTTTCTGCACCTACAGCGAATGCAGAGCATATCTGCCGTTATTTCAATGTTTCGGGCAGAAGCCTTTGATTTGGCCTGCATGGTTCTTAGGCTTCTTGGTCTCCTGGCCTAGTGTGTCCTGCTGGGGACTCGCACATGTTGGAACATGCAGGGTCTGCAGTTGAATTTTCATCCTCAGTGGGGTCAGCACTTGGGTTGCCTGTCAGGCAACATATAAATCTTGGACAAGGCAGCTTAGGACCTTCAACGCAACAGGCTTCTTTCTACATAGGCTTTTGGCTACACCTTCACCTGTCACTATTGCATTGATTCACCAGTCCTTAGGGAGAAATATTGTGCTCTATCGGTCAAGCACGACTTCTTGGAGGCTGCTCCTCAGTTCATCTGTCTGTTGGTGGATACTGCTTTGGTTTCAGTTAAGAACATGAGGAATCTGTGGAAAGTGCATTTTGGTAAGGCTCTCTAAAGAGGATACTTTATATAAACACAGATTCTTCATGTCCTGCCTCTCTTTCCCTCTTCTGTATAGCAGCCTTCTTGCACTCAATAAAATAACAAATTAGGGGTTGTACACTATTTTCTTAATTGTTAGTCACCCAGCACCTGAGGGTGCCAAATGTGTAAAAGAAAAAACTGCCGTCTGCATGAAGGTGTGGTGTTCCATGTTGTCACAACTTGAGGCAGCGCAAAATTAACAAGGAGGCTGCCAACACCACCTATCAGTGTGCTGGAGCTATTACACAAATTTCTGGATCTAGTCCGAGTCCTGGAAGGATTCATAGGGTGTGGAATCCGCAGTGTGAGTATCTATCAAAAAGACATTATCAAAGGTAAGTAACTTATTTTTTGTTTTTTCTAGGTGCCCGGTTTGAGAACTTTGTATCCCTATGGGCTACATTAAAAAAAATTAGTAGTGAACACAAGGAAACTCCTGAATGTAAACACATTTCCCGTGGCATCTTCCAAGGCCAAGTGTTTCATGGGATGGGACTTCGAAGGGGCTACACTTTTCTCTGGGAATCTCACATGGCAACTTTTTGTGAAGGGCTTTACATGTTATGTTTTTTCTTCACTGATCTTCCTATAACTACCTCTATTCCAAAGCCTTTTAGGCATATTCCATTTCTTAAGTGTAGTTTAAATAACTACGCATACATTTTAAGAGGCATTTCTGTTTATGCCTTCATGGGTTAGCAGTCCAGTCCTCACTCAGCTTGTCATGGGTAACCTTTTCTATCAGACCTTGTGAGGAATTTCCTTGAGCTGAACATGTATTTCAGATCTGCGACAAGCGAGCCAGCAACTAGCTTTATATTCATTTGTCTTCTGTGTTTTTCTAGGTTTGCGGTCATGGCCTGCTGTTGGGCATTGGATGCAGAAGAACGACCCAAATTCCAGCAGTTGGTGCAATGCCTCACCGAGTTTCATGCAGCTCTTGGCGCCTATGTTTAAAGCAAATGACAACTCTAAACCGTTCCCAGAGGTTCAGGGACTATTGAGAAACCAAAAGAGAATCGGCATTCAGGGTCCATAAATTCCTCTAGGCTGTCATGATGGACGTTTAATCAGGATTTCATGACAAAGACTACAATGTATGAAAGCTACACCTTTGGGAATGAAGCCCATCTCCCAAATCACTGTGCCTTTGAATGCTTCATTAGTAAACATTTTTGTAAGATATCATAATATTGAGTATTTTGTAGAGGATATTATCACTTTTTCTATTGAAAACAGACATTTTAGTGAAGATTTTCAAAATAATGTAGTCATGTTGGACTAAAACATTATTGGATGAACTTTTGAACACTATTCTTACAAAAACACGTGTTTTATTTTTTAAGTAATGAAGTTTGTACCTTTTATAAATATTTGGACTAGAACGTTTTGTATTAAATCATGAAAACTTTCTTGGATGGAAATTCAAGCAATACAGTCTTTTTATTTAATTGTTTTTGTTTATTTAAGGATATCTCGACACCTGCATATCTGTCTTTTAGGAAACTGATCTTTAAAATGTTGTCTTGTGTTTACATTTTTTTTACTCTGAATGGCCATTGAATATTGAGGTTTCAAATCCAGTATGTTAATTGTGGGCTACTTTGTTAAATCACGATATATTGTTTGAATCCTTTTCCCAAAGTCTGTTATGAAATGTTACTGAGTAGCACTGAAGAAAAACCGTTGTCATGTTTTCAACTAAAGTGACCAATATTGCAAGTTTTAGTTGTACAGATTTCAAGAATAATCATACTAAGCAAAGTGGGTATCCTCCCTTAAAATAAGTCAGTAAAATTCTCTAAGATCATCATTGACATTCTGCGCGCTTTAAGATTTTCAAGAGGTTAATTTCTACATGTGTGGGTCTAAGATTCTTGTTTGTGTAAGGTTCGATATTATTCCATATGAGAAACCACTGCTATAATCCCCATTATATGTGCATCATTAACCACACAAGTCTGTTATATACATATATTAGCTTGTATGACTAAGAATGCCCACATACACTTAATATACCATAGTATTTGGCAAGATATATATGTATACATTTTAAGATGTTAATGTACTTCAAGTTCTTGTGAAGAATAGGTAAAAAGGAAATGATCTGGAAATGAAAAAATTAGAAAGTGTTACATGTTTTTTTGGACTTTTGCATAAGGTTAATAACGATTTTCAAATGAGTGAGCCTGACTTCTCAGGGTCGTTCTCGATTTGCCCATGATGCTACGGACCAGAATGGATTAGTTGTCAAGCTCTTCCACTTCCCCTCCATCTTATTGGATGCCAGACCTTCTTTATCCTTTAAAAGAACAAGTTGGTAGCATTAGGAACTTCATAAAACCAGAAATTCAACTCTGGGGGGAAAAAAAACAATCCTTCAAATGCTGCAATACCAAATATGTTGTTTATGCCATCCAAAGTACTGCAGCCAGAACGGTGTCTTCAAAGAAACAAGGATACTTGTTTACAATCCTCACCCAAGACACGTCAGTAGTACACCATTAAATGCCTTTGACCTAATGTCTATGACATACTCTCTATAGGAAAGACCCCCCAATTACTGCAATACAATAGTTGCTACTTTTTAGGCTGTTAATCTATTCTGCCAGTCAAACTACACTTGAACAGAAAGGAGCTTGAAAGAACGCCTTCCTTATATTTAAGCTGCACTGGCATCAGATCATGCGTCATATTGACATGCTCTCCTACAGAACTTAACTCACTTTTGCAAAGAAATGCAAAAAGCATTTTGCTTAACCTATTTGCAACCACGTTTTCTGTCAGTCGATAGCTATAACTCCATAGTGACGCCTCAATTCTGAGCTGTAATTTAGTCCCACATAGACCGCCACTGTCTTTTAATATTCGTGTTAATTACCATTAAGTTGTTTTTATTTTTGTTCTAGCAAAGCAAAGGTTCTGTTATATGTTAAAAAATAGTAAATGGGTCATGGGAAGTACTTTTCCGATGTATCCTTGATACAAGATTAATAATGTGCCTTATTAAGAGATTTGTATTAGGTTGCTGTCCCCTTATGTGAAATACTACCCACTCTGAAAATCAGTAAGTAGTACAGGATTCCATTAATCGCCTTCCACGATTTGAATCTCTGGGGTCAAGAGATTACAGTTATGTACTTGGTATTTTTAATGGTGACCTTTACCTTTGTTTCTCATTGTTTAAGGATGTACTTGCATTTGGTTTCCTTTTTTGCTGTACTTCTATTGTGATGGTTATAAATATTTGACTTCATGGAGAATTTAGAAGTGAATATACAGATAGGGTGCCCTCTCTCCGGGAATGAGACTGAAAACGAGATTCATCAATAAAAGAGAAAAGGGTCTTCAGAGATTTACGAAACACTACTAGGTTGTTGTCTATAAGATGTCAATTAGGTGGTAAGAAGTTCCATTTCAATGGCAGAAGGTACGAAAAGAAGCGGCTGTCGAGATGAAGATTGATAAGGATGCAATTTAGTTTTTCAGGAGATGGATGCTTACTGAGCAAAGGCCTGATTAACAAAGTAAAGGCATTTAAACATGTAACTTTTCAAACTATCTACCATCTGGCAAGTCGATCTCATGAGGTACCACATTATTGCAATTTGGCGTACTCTAAGTGAGATAGTAGCATAGACTGAAATACTACCTTCCAGCAGAAAAGTGGAAGTGAACACATCTTGTGAAGCATTTTCATAAAGTAAGAGCAGACAGGTGCAAAATAATTGATCTTACTGGATATAGATAAAGCATGGGCCAGCTGAAGTTCAGATTTTCTGTCGTCCATGGTAACAGATCAGACAATGGCCAGCACTTCAGTCTTGCTTGCGTTGAGCCTTAGTGTATTGGTCCAACTCCTACTATCATTGCTTAACTTAATATTTTAATCCATCAACTTGTCATCTGCATGTCTGTCAATAGGTTAAAATTATTAAGGCATGATATAGAATAGGTTTCCGTGTGAGTCTGTATAGGAAAAACAATCATGTGCGTTAACTGTTAGTCTCCAGCTTTTCATGGCACTTTTGAAAGGTGATAGAGCAGGCTTCTCGCACGAGTAGCTCGTAAACTACTGGTAGCTCTCCAGCCCCCTTTGAGTAGCTCTCCTGTCTTTGGCCGAGTCTACTCAATTAGAAGATTTTGCTTGACATAATTGATATATTTATTCCAAAATTGAAAAGTATGTATTCAAAATGAAAATGTGTTTGAGGCATTTGTGAATGTAGATACACATGCTCCGCATATTTCCGCCATCTAGTGTTGGTTCTGGATGTGTGCAAGTTGTTTTTCTTTGAAGAAGTCTTTCGAGTCCCAAGACAAAGTGACTCCTCCTCTTGGTGATAATGTACATGGGTATCGACTCCATTAGATCGTTTTCTTCCAGTCATCTGGTTGGGACATGATTTATAGCGCTGTAGGCCCGAGACCGTCTCAGGCTTACTTTAGTTCGCTGTTCAGTTCGACCCTCGTCTGTATTGTTTAGGCTGCATTTCCATTGTCGTGTGCTGAAAACCAGAAAACATTAGTCCGTCGATTCGATGTGCTCCGCTCACGGCCTTGGGGCCTACTCTTTATATCACCGGCTTCAACCGAGAATACACTGCTAATAGGACGGACTCCATTTCACTTCTGTCCCAGGTGCCACACGAAGTACCCGAGAATCGCCCTCCATCAGATTTGCAACTTGTGTCTGTCTCCAGACTATCAGGAAGCGGACTTTACGTTGCATAGAGATGCAGTGCAGGGACAAGGAAGAAACGCCCAACCTCTTCAGACAACAATGAGGTGGGGAGGAACAGAAAGAGCTCCATAAGCCCTCTGCAGATGAGGAAGAGGCTTTTTCCATCCATGACTCTGACCTTGACATCATTCTCCAAATCCAGGATCTTCCTCCGGCCAGCTTTCCATGAGTACCGATGCCAACTGGCCAAAAGACACTTGGTTTCGAACAAGTATATGGCTCCTGGGCCACCACTGCCAACAGGCCATGGTTGGCAATGACCATCTCCTGCGGACACCCCAGTCTCAGACTTGTCACTGAAAACAAAGCCACTCCCTTCTGCACAGAGCCGGACGGACTTGTTACAGAGCTGACCATCTGTCTCCTTGGTTCGAGCACCTGGGCTCCCAGAAAGCAGTCTGTTTTGGCACCGAAAACTTTGGCATCGACACCCAAGTTGCCTACGGAACCAATCTTCCAAATCATGCAGAAACGACTCGATCCTTAAAAGAAAAAACGGCATATACAGGCACGCACTGTCTGTATTTTAGTTAAGACTGTGCATCTGGCGCCCCAACCATCTAAGTGCCAGCTTTCTTTTAAAGAGGTTATAGTTTTACCAGTGCCTACAAAAAAAAGATATAGCAGCCAGCCCTCTGCATCGTCCTCTTCCTCCACCACCTTTCTCCACCACCTTAGCCACTTCCTCCACCCTCTTTACCACCACCTCATTCACATGATGAACCAGGAGATATTACACCACTGGCGTCCCCACAGACTTCCACGGATGATCATTTGCGGGGATGGGGCGTAAAATCATTCTTATCCACAGCCCACAGATTCTTGGGACAATTGTGTTATTGATCCCCCTGGGTGATACTGACCCAGATCTCTACCCACCAAACCATCACTTCCTTATGATGCTTCGTCTTATCAAGACCTAATTTTTAGGGTAGCAGTATATCACCAGGTCCGCTTACACAAAGACTCTACTAAGGACGATTTCTGTTTTGAACCATTGTCAAGAATGCACAGATCATGCCAATCTCTTCCTATGCTCAAGGGCAGGCTGCTCCACTCTGACATATTTTAGGACCCACTGTGGGCACGTATTATTACACCCATGGTCAACACAAAATATAATCCAGCCCCCTCGTATCCTATTTACATCAAGGGTCAGCTTCCCCCAAACTCAATAGTTGTGGCTAATGTCCATAAAAGGGCCTACTCTCAATACTCAGCGATGCTCCTCCACCTGAGGAGTCCAAACTTATCTACGCTTTAGGGAAGCGTGTGGCAGCACTATCCTCCAATCACTGTTGGATCACCAACATGCACGCTTTATTGGAAAGATATGACAGGGCACATTGGGTTGAGATGGAGGAGCTCCACCAAAACCTCCCTGAGGAGTATAAAAAAGACCTGGAACTGTAAATGAGGTAAAATAAATCTCCTTTACCTCCGATCAGGTGTGCCCTGGACTCGGAGGACACAGCGTATTGTTGCGTAGACATGCTTGGCTCTGCGTATCTGACTTCAAGCCAGACGTACAACAAACACTGTTAAAAGTTCTATTTGATAAGGTGCATCTCGTTGGTTTCTGGGTAGACCAAGCATTGAAAAAAGTAAAAAGTACACCCAGGTAGCAAAATCAAGGGGGGTTCTCCAAATCCCTGCTTCATGTGGCTCCATTCCACATCCCTCATGCAAACAGGGGACCAAAACTACACCACCCTGGTGTGTCTACCTTCCCGTATAGTCCGCATCAGACCTCCCTCTCAAGGGAATACTACGGAGTTACATATAAAGGAAACAATTCCAAGGGTCACTGTAAGGGGTGCCCTCCGCATGCACTGCACCCTCCACTTTCTTCTCATCCCCCCGACCATTTAGCACTTGTCGGAGGGGTTGACTACAGCATTTCTTCCCCACTTGGAAAACTATAACATCACATCAGTGGGTGTTGGATATTATCTAACATAGTTATTGTCTGGAGCTCATCACCACACCTCCAAACATTCCCTCTCACAGACACAATCTCTCCATGGAACGTGAAAGCCTGCTCAAACAAGAAGTAAAGGGTCTGTTGCTCAAAGGAGCTTCAGAGCCCATCCTTTTCCCTCAGCAAGGTTCCGGAGTGTATTCCCTATACTTTCTAGTTTCCAAAAAGGACGGATCACTGGGCCATCTTAGATTACAGACCTTTAAATCATTACATACTGTCAGAACACTTCCATATGGTCCCTTTTCAGGACAGGAGCCCATTCCTTCAAAAAGTCACCTTTAAGTCTGTTCTTGACTTAAAGAATGCCTGATTTCACATCCCAATCATTCTAGCTCATCGCAAATTCCTCCGATTCTTTTTTTTTTTTTTGTGATAACTATTTTTTTTGTTGAGATTACAAAAAGCACCAGCCAATCAACAAGACCCCATGATAAAAGAGAAATATAAGCATTGATCTGCACAACCCCGCGGTCAGAGGCATATAAGATCCTCAGATTTTTCAAATCTGGAAGGCATGACAAGTTCAAAGTACTACCATTTGGCGACACTACTGCACCCTGCATGTTCACCGGAGGCCTAGCAGTGGTAGCAGCACATCTGTGCAGACAGAACATTCATGTATTCCAATATCTGGACGACTGGCTTATCAAAGCCAGTACACTTCTCATGTGTCTGCAACACACACAAACTACTGTCCATCAATTGGGGTTACTGTCAACATACAGAAGTCATACCTTCAGCCTTTACAGATTCCGCTGTATTTGGGGGCTTGCTCGATAGATGGTTGGGGTTAGCATACCCAGATGTGGCCAGGATTCTTAATATTAAAACCCTGCTACAACGTTTCTTATGCATGATGGCATCCTGCATTGCAATAGTACCACATGCTCGACTAAATATGCGCCCTCTGCAAAAATGTCTGGTACACCAATGGTCTTAGTCACAGGGTCAGCTAAACGATCTAGTGTTGGTAGACTTTGCCACACTCATCGCTCTCTGCAGTGGTGTAACACACAAAACCTATCAAAGGGGTGGCCATTTCGGGACCCTGTTCCCCAGATCATTCTCACAGTGGCTGCATCCCTAACACGATGGGAGGCTCACCTCCAGGATCTCACAGTTTAGTGTTTCTGGAATACCAAACACCAGGATCTCCTCATCATCTACCTCAAGTGTCAGGCTATTCACCTAGCATTGGAAGCATTTTTAACTCACCTGGCAGACAAATGTCTTGGTCCAGGCAACATGCCAACTATGTGCTCTTTACAAAAAACCAGGGGGGGGGGGGGAACGCACTCGTACAGCTGTCACACCTGTCTCAGATGATTTGGTGTAGGGCAATACATCACAACATCCACCTGCTAGCCGAACCCCTCACAGTGAAGGACAGCCGCTTTGTTGACCTCAGCAGGATGCAGCAACAAGTCCACAAGTGGGAACTCCACTCCCAAGTTCCCCTCCTATATTTTCAAAAGTGGGAGTTTCCACAGATAGACCTGTCGGCAACTGCGGACAACTCAAAATGCCAACACTTTGCCTCTAGGTTCCTACACCCAGTATTCAAAGGCAATGCTCTGTGGATGAACTGGACAGGGATATTTGCTTATGCTTTTCCACCTCTGCCTCTTCCGTTTGTGGTTTGGAAGCTCAGGCAAATGTCTCACCCTCGTTCTATTTATTTATTTATTTATAAAGTTTTATATAGCGCGAACTTGACCCAAGAGGGTATCAGAGCGCCTTACATTTAGGACCGTTGCATTACAAGTTGCATCAAATACAAGAGCATAGTAAGGTATAGTACACATAAACAATGTTTCAATAATTCGTAGGAGATAGGGGAGGAAGGAGTAATAGCAGGGAGACGAGGAGGAACAATGCCTTATATCCGGCTCTTTCACTCATCTAATTGAACAAACAGACATCTTGCCCAAGTTAGTATCAGATCACTCATGTATTAGTACTAAATTAGCTGGTAGCCACACTACACCTTCGCCCAAAAGATGGCGTTTTAACAACGATGTCATTTCAGATCCTGCTGACAAAAAGAAGATTGAAGAAACAATCATGGATTATCTTAAGTATAACGACCTCCCTGAGACAGATGTAAACATCCTATGGGACGCATTGAAGGAAACAGTTAGAGGAGTCCTCATTGGAATTAAAACGTGAATTAATAAAAAACTTACATCTGAGCCAATTAATTTAGAACGTGAGATTAAACTCCTGGAGACCTCCCATGCCAATTCGTTAGACAACAATAACACAAAAGAAATATGAATATAACAAAATCCTAAGTAATCGTGCTGGAGTATGGATTAATTAAATGTAAGGCTCTTAAACTCTGCGATCAGGTAAATTATTAGCCTCCTATCTTAAACATAAATAAAGACAAAACACTATTTTCTCTATCAAAGATGCTAATAAAACACAGACTAAACAGAAAGACATTTTAAATACCTTTAAATCCTTCTACAAAGATTTATATAAGAATAATCAAGATTTTAATCCGGAAGAGTGCGCCAACTATTTGAATACACTGAATCTCCCTCTAGTAATTCCCAATTTGGCTCGCCAACCATGGTTCACTACACTGCTCAAACTCTCTGTAGTTCCCCACGAGAATCTTCCTCTCAATCCAGATCTTCTCACTTAGAAACATTGTGAAATTAGGCACCCAAATCCAAAGGAGCTCAACTTTTGCGATTTGGCTTCTTAGGTCATAGAATTCGATTACCTTAATCTCCCACCTGAATGTAAAGCCATTTTTTTCAAGAAGCTCATTGGCCTACAACTAAAGCATGTTACACAGTGAAGTGGAAAAGATTTGTCTTCTGCTGTTGCAGTAAACAAATTAATCAAATAGATGCAGCTGTGCAAAACATTGTTTGTTACCTTCTTCATTTCCTTTAATACGTCCACATTTAGCTGCAGTTTCTGCCCATCTACAATACAGGCAACACTTATCTTTGTTCAAGGTCCAGTTATTAAGGCATTTATGGAAGGCCTTAAAAGAGGAATTGCACCTGCACACGCATGGAATCCCAATACTGTATATACCCGACTCGTAGGTCCACCATTTGAACCGTTGCATAACTGTCCCCTTCAATTTTCATCTTGGAAGGTTGCTTTTATGAAAGCCATTACCTCACTTAGGCATGTCAGCGAGATCCAGGCATTAAACTTGGAAGAACCTTTCTTCCAGTTACACAAGGATAGGGTGGTCGTTTGACCCAACCCAAAATTCCTTCCAAAAAGGGCTTTCCACCTCAGTTGAATTACCTGGTTTGTTTCGGCAACTGGAATGTGAAAGAAACACGTTAGTTATAGATTCCTTACCTTAGAATTACCCCCAGGCGACAGACTGGATCCGTAAAGTATTTTTGTCTCCAGGACCCCTTGCACGTCGGAAGGTGCCCTTGGTCGGCTCTACGTTCATCGTCATGACGTCACGGCAGCTACTTGGACGCCGCCCTAACGCGCTGAAGTCAGTTCTGTCTTTTTCCGCGCCAGCCAGCGCAGATCCGGGAAGAGCAGTAAATCAGTCATTTTTTTACTAACTTTTTCTCTACTTTTGTCGACGTCTTGTTTCGAGTCTTCGACTCCGAATAGGTGCACGATTAATGCCCGGTTTCAAGGCCTACGGTTCTTGTAACCGACTGATGTCGGTGACCGATCCGCACCACTTATGTATTTTTTGCCTGGAGAGCGACCATGACCCCAAGTCGTGCTCTGACTGTCAGTTGTTGACACTGAAGGCTTTGCGGGAGCAGTCCCGAAAGCTGCTTGAATAACGGCATTCGGCTCCTCGCCGTTCGAGGTCCCAGTCAAGAGGGAGGCCGAGGAACCGGTCGCAGAGCCACCATTAGTCTTCGCACTCAGGGTCGGGTAAGTTGAAGCATAAGAAGTCGAAGAAGCATAGTCGCTCTACGCCTTCTGCTTGTCGGTCGGCTGACTCGATGAGGCGCGCAGGTAGTGCCACTCCCGCGGCTCCATATGCAGAGCCTGAAGGGTCGACTCCGAGTTTCCCACCCTTTCTGGGACCTGGAGCGTCCCCCGCCCAGTTTAGTACGTTCTACGAAGTGATGCTTTGGGCGGACCAACCCCGCTGCCGTGACCCCCCCCCCCCCTCCCCCAGCAGGCATCTACCTCAGCCTCCTTCCTGACATGGACACGTGCCGGACCGACGTCGATCGATGCCGGAACTGGCGCCAGATGGGGTTTTTGTGCCCCTGTTCACTACTGGGGCCCTTTTCCAACCACAGTGGCAACCAGAGAAATATAGGAGGATTGGGAGGGGTCAGGTGACCCTTTAACTGACCAGCTTGGTTCTGAACAGGACTGGAGATAGGAACTGGGGAATGCCAGTGGTCTTGACACTTCACCCGACCGTGGCATGTTGTCTCCTCCTACTGTGGCTACGGAGGAGGGACCATCATACCCTGTGGTGTTGCGTAGGGTGGCTGAGTCTCTCAACCTCGAGCTTCCTGCGGTCAGGACTAACCTCCTGACTGAGGTGCTTCAGCCGGCGGCGAGCTCTTCGGAGCCCCTGCTTCTGTTTAATGAGGCCCTCACTGACATCCTTTTGGGCACCTGGTTCAGGCCCAACATAGGGGCTCCCGTGGACTGGATGATCGCCCAACGCCTTCGGGCGACCCCACTTTCCTCTCCCAACGCCCCACCCCGGAGAGCTTGGTGGTCCAATCCTCCACCTCCAAGAGTGCCTTCCTTACAGCTCCACCACAAAGGGAATCCAAGAAGCTGGACCATCTTGGGAAGAAGATTTTCTCTTCCGTTAGCTTAGGGCTGCAGTCCGTAAACACTACATGCCACCCTGACAGTGCTCTCCCAGGCCCTGTCATTGTCTCCTCCGAACACTGAGGCAGCACTTGTGCCACCGTATCCCACACGGAGTGCAAATAACGACCCAAGAGGCATGCAGTGTTTATGGACCGCAGCCCTAAGCTGGCGGATGAGAAAATCTTCTTCCCAAGATGGTCCAGCTTCTTGGATTCCCGTTCCGGTGGAGCGGTAGGGAAGGCGCTCTTGGAGTTGGAGGACTTGACCACCAAGCTCTCCGGGGTGGGGTTTTGGGAGAGGAAAGTGGGGTTGCCCGGTGGAGTCGTGCGACCCGTAAACACTGCAGGCCTCTTGGGACGTTATTTGCACTCCGTGGGGGATACGGTGGCACAAGTGCTGCCTCAGTGTTCGGAGGAGACCCTGACTGCTCTCCCAGGCTACCGCCGCCGGGAGAGATGCAGCGAAGTTTACGATCCGTTGTGGGCAGGAAACCGCCGACTCTCTGGGCAGGACCATTTCAACTTTGGTAGCGCTTTGTCGCTACGCCTGGATGAGGTCCACTGGCTTTTCAGGGGATGTCCATAACACCTTGATGAACATGTGCTTTGATGGCTGTCGCCTCTTTGGCGGCAAAGCAGACAACTCCCTAGAGCGCTTTGAGGACTCACGGGCTACGGCCAAGTCCTTAGGTCTCTCTTCCTGTCCGGCACAGTCTGCTTTTCGCCCCTTTCGTTGCTACGGAAGGGGTGCCCCGCTACTTCCCACCCAGGGCCACAGGCCGCAGCAAGTTACCCAGCCTTTGTGTGGCCAGGGACGAGGGAACCAACGTTGTGGTTCCGGGGGCCAGCGGGCGGCCAGACCACCAACTCTCTGCAGCAGCCTCCAAACCCTCCTAGTCCGACCTTTCAGGCCCATCAAACACTTTGGGTGGCAGGATTCGCCATCACCTCCTCCACTGGCGCACCATCACTTCGGACAGGTGGGTTTTGCAGATAGGCCGAAGGGGCTACTCCCTCCCCTTCAAGACTACCCCTCAACGCATGCCACCTCGTTACCACTGCATCTCGGAGGATAATCTGGCACTTCTCCAGCAGGAAGTTATGGCTCTTTTGACCAAGGGAGCCATCGAGCGAGTTCCTATCCAAGAAGTAGGTCGTGGTTGCTACTTCCACTACTTTCTGGTTCCCAAGAAGGACAAGGGCCTGCATCCTATCTTGGATTTCAGGGTCGTCAATCGCTTCCTCCAGAAGGAGAAGTTCAAAATGTTGACGTTTGCTCAGGTCTGGTCTGCCCTTGACCCGCAAGACTAGATGATAGCGTTGGACTTGCAGGATGCTTATTTTCCCCGTCCTGCCGGCCCAACGGCGTTACCTGCGGTTCAAGGTAGGCCACGAGCATTTACAGTTGACTGTGCTCCCCTTTGGCCTTACCAGCACCCCTCGGTGTTCACAAAAGTGATGTCGGTAGACGCAGCTCATCTGTGCAGATCAGGGGTTTAAGTCTTCCCCTATCTCGATGACTGGCTGTTGAAGGCTGGCTCGCCCGAGGTAGTAGTCGCCCACCTCCAGACTACGGCCTACCTCCTGCATCTGCTGGGGTACTCCATAAGTGTGCAAAAATTGCACCTGATTCCCACTCAGAAGCTCCTCTTCATCGGTGCGGTTCTGGACATGGCGCAGTTTCGGGGCTATGATCACGATCTTTCAGCCCTTGTCCCGGGTTTCAGTCAGAATGACCCTGAGGCTACTGGGCCCCATGGCCTCACGTGTCCTGCTGACCATTCATGCCAGGTGGCATATGCGGGCTCTACAGTGGGACCTGAAGTTCCAGTGGGTGAGGCAGCGGGGGAATCTGTCAGACTACGTTCAGATCTCGGAGGGCACTGCTCAACAACTACAGTGGTGGCTCACGAACCAGGATTGGGTCAGTGACAGATCCCTCTCCCTTCCCCAACCCTAGCACACTGTGGTGACGGATGCCTCCCTTCTGGGGTGGGGGGGCCACATGGGAGAGGCGGAGATCAGAGGCCTCTGGTCTCCGGTGCGGCGGAGTCCGTGCTTCACATCAACCTTCTGGAGCGCCAGGTGATTTGTCTTGCACTGAGGGTATTCCTTCCCTCTGTCCGGGGAAGAGTATTGTAGGTGTTCAAGGACAACACCACCGCCATGTGGTATTGCAACAAACAGGACGGGGTGGGGTTCAGGACCCTATGTCGGGAGACCTTTCGCCTCTGGACAGGGCTGGAACAGCAAGGTATTTCCTTGGTGGTTCAACACCTGGCAGGTTCTCTGAACGCCAGGGCAGACAAACTCAGCCGCAGGTGCATGATGGATCACAAATGGTGTCTTCACTCGGAGGTGGTGCAAGTTCTCTTTCTACAGTGAGGAGAGCCTTGGTTAGATCTATTTGCCACCAAAGAAAACGCGCAATGTCAGCAATTCTACTCGTTGGAATTTCCAAGGCAGCACTTGCTTGGCGGTGCTTTTCGACGCGAGTGGAGTTGCGGTCTGCTGTACGCCTTTCCGCCTATACCACTTCTGCCCAGAGTGCTGAATCAGATCAGGCGCGACCGGGCCCAAGTCATTCTTGTGGCTCCAGATTGGGCACTAAGAGTCTGGTATCCCGAGCTGCTCAAAATGGCCATTGATCCTCCGATCCGACTGCCTCTTTGAGAGGATCTTCGGTCGCAGCAGTAGGAGATGGTTCTCCACCCGAACTTGTCCAGACTTTACCTCCTTGCGTGGCGATTGAGCGGCAGCAGTTGACTTCTTTCGGCCTGCCTTCCGAAGTCTGTGACTTAATGTTTCAGCCAGGCGTCTCTCCACAAAGACAGTATACGCCAGCAGGTGGAACAAATTTGTGGCATGGTGCACAGCAAAGGCTGTGGATCCCCTTTCTGCCCCTCTCTCTGAAGTCCTCTTGTTCCTTCTCTCTTTGGCCCAGCAGGGCTCTGCTCTGGGCACTATCCAGGGCTACCTTTCAGCCATCTCTGCCTTCTTTCGGCTGCTAGATCAGCCTTCTCTTTTCAAGTACCCAGTAGTTCACTGTTTCTTTAAAGGCTTAACACATCTCTTTCCTCCAATTCCTTTCGTTATGCCTCAGTGGGACTTGAATCTTGTACTAACTTACTTAGTGTGCGCTCCCTTTGAGCTGCTTCATAACTGTCCTTTACGTCGCTTGACTCTTAAGACTGCTTTCCTGGTACCCATCACTTCTGCTAGAAGGGTGAGTGAGCTCCAGGCTCTTCCCTCAAAGCTTCCTTTCCTGTCCGTGCAACCAGACAAGGTAGTTTCTTCCTAAGGTGGTCACTGCCTTCCACATTGGGCAGACCATTACTTTGCCCACCTTCTTTCCGCCTCTGCATCCTTCAAAGGAAGAAGAGAGGCTCCACCGTCTGGACCCAAAATGTGCGCTCTCCTATCTGGATCGCACAAAACAGTTCTGGGTGAATTATCAACTTTTTGTTGGCCACGTGGGTGCAAAGAAGGGTCGGGCCGTACACAGGCGCACCATTTCTAGATGGGTTGTGTTGTGTAATAAGGCTTGTTACGCTCTAGCTAAAAAGGAGCCTCCAGTGGGCCTACACGCTCACTCCACTAGGGCGACGGCAGCCACTACTGCCTTGGGAAGAGGAGTACCTCTGAATGACATCTGTCAGTGACCACGTGGTCATTGCTGCACACGTTCACCAAACACTACTGCCTGGACAGCCAAGTCCAGAGAGACGTCTTCTTTGGCCGTTCTCTTCTCCAGGATTTTCTGGTGTGATCTTGGTTCACAGACCCACCACCGGGGTTGGTATTGCTGGGGTATCTATTCTAAGGTAAGGAATCTATAACTAACGTGTTTCTTTCAGATGCACAAGTTACTTACCTTTGGTAACTATATATCTGTAAGAAACATTAGTTAGTTATAGATTCTTTACCGCCCCAACCATCCTTCCCATTCTGAAAACTGATTTCTAGGGTTAAGGAAATCCTTTCAGGGCCCTAGTTTTGTGCAGCAATGGTCAGTGTCAATCATGGTTCTGCGTTTCTGGCGCGGAAAGTTGTGTACAGAACTGACGTCCGCATGCGAGGGCGGTGTTCTAGTAGCTGCCGTGACGGCGATGTTCTAGTAGCTGCCGCGACGTCATCCCGCCAAAAATGACGTTGAACGCGAGCCGACCGACGCCACCTTCTGACGCGCAGAGGTACTGCTGCCGAAAAAACTTTCCGGATCCAGACTGACACCTGGGGGTAATTCTAAAGTAAGGAATCTATAACTAACTAATGTTTCTTACAGATATATTGTTACAGAAGGTGAGTAACTTGTGCTTCAATTGCAGAAGAGATATTCATACACTAGATGTCAAAAGTGCTCTGATGTATTATAATGACAGAACTAAAGATTTTCATAACACTAAACAAATCTTTGTTGCTTTTTTACCCCCTCACAAAGTAAAGTCCATATCTAAGTCGGGCATTGCTTGATGGATAATTAAATACATTCAGACAGGTTATGCCTAAGCTAAAAGGACTTTCCCTACAACCCCTAAGGCACACTCTACTCATAAGATAGGGGCTTCAATAGCTTTCCTGGGCAGTATCCCAATAGCTGACATTTGCAAGTTTGGTACTTAGTTGACACTGCACACTTTCACCAAACATTATTGTGTGGATGTCTTGGCACGCCAACTAGCCAATGTAGGTCAGGCAGCGCTACGTCCTCTCTTTCAAAAAACTGCAATACCCACAGGTTAACCACTGCTTTTAGAGAGGGACTGCTTAACAGATAATGCAAAGCCTGTGTATCTACAGCCACACATGCCCAAACTGAATATCTCTCTAGTGATGTAGATTCAAATGCGCCCACCATCCTCCCCGGACACCTGTGGCCATTGCAGTGTCTTTTGACTTTTATGTGCATGGCCATCTCTTTACTGATACTTCCTCTCACTCTGGTCTCATCCGCCTGCGGGAAAACAATGGAGACGATGCCCATTGAATTATCACCAAGAGGAGGAGTCATTTTGGCTCGTGATTCGAAAGATTTCTTTGAAGAAAAACAACTTGCACACATCTGGACCCAACACTAGATGGTGGAAGTATGCAGAGCATGTCAATCTACATGCCACGTATAGATGCTTACAGGGTACGTAATATATTCCTTACTTTCATACCCGTAGAAGATGCTGTCTGAAAAAAATGGTTGAATTTACAAAGTAATTTTAAAGCTGATATTTGAGTGATAAATCATGTGGTGTTGGGGAGCTGTATTACCTTAGCCCACAAGCATTGCAGCTATGGCTGTTAAGTATTACCTATGTAAAGGCGTTCCAAATGAACCACACCTTTTTAGGTCTCGGGACCTATAAGCTGTGCAAAGCACAGCTTCCGGTCCGGAGAATTAATGTCATCTAGTGGGGCTTCAGAACCCGCCCCCCTTGCCCTGTCTCTCCACCATTGGCTGGCTTCCTAAATGGAGGCCAGCCATTGGAGGAGAGAGCCGTCCCTCCAAAGAAGCTCCGTCTTTTTCGGATTCGGGGGCGTGATTTTTTGCATTCTTTAGCCCTGTGACGTCGTCTGTCACTCAGGGCTCAAAAAACACGCCCCCGAATCTGAAAATGGCGGCGCTTTTCTTTAGGCCATTTCACAACAACAGCCGCCCCAAGAAGTCGCAGCCTCCTCCACCTGGCAGTCTCTGTGTGTACACATCGGGCCGTCTCGTTTTCTGTGGGCAGACAGGCATTGGGGTCACCACAGGGAGCCGCGGAGCGCACTCTGCAAAGCCGCCCTGCCGCTCTTATCTTTCGCAGGTCCGGGTCCCCGCTGCGCATTGCACAAGCCGTGTGATCTGGTGAAGCACCGTGCGGGTAGTAATGACAGTAACGTTCACCTGACATCTAGCCGAGCGGTTTGCATCCATGCTGAATAAAGAGTGCGCTCTCACAAAGCCATGTATAATTCTCCCCCCCCGCCCCCTCCCTCCGCCCGCAGCTTTCCTTAGTCCCGCTCCCCCTCCCTCCCTCCCTCCGCCCGCAGCTCTCCGGTAGTCTGCTCTTGCTTTGGGTATGACACCCGTATCATGGTGTCAAGGATCGGGCAGGAGTTCCGCACTTGCCACACGGGCAGTCAGGTAAGTTTTCTTTTTTTTTAAATGTATTTTTTAACCCCCGCCAGTCCCGTCCCCCGCGAGTCCCCCCCCCCCCCCCCCACGTGTCCCGTCCCCCTGCGCAAGTCTTGTCCCCCCTGCGAGTTGTAAGAAAAGTTCGCCCATTTAAGGCTTGTTCCCCTCGTCGCTCTGGTCTGTGCCCACCATCCCTAATATGTGTCCGGCATCTCTGTTCTGTGCCCGCCCCCCCCCGCGGCGCTGGACGTCTCAGCAGCGGAGGGGTCGTGCAGCTCCACCGGCCCCCCACTGCACGGGGCCCCAGGGCGTCACACCTGCCCAGGGCTGAGAGCGCGTGGACGGAGCCCAGAGCATCGCATCACTGCAGGGCTGGGACGAGTGCACTATTCTCAGGTGGTCACCACTGCACACGCGACCAAGGGGCTGCATTATTCCGACGTGATTGCTTGAACAAGGGAGGCGGGCAGTGGTGCCTGTCGCAGGTGGACACTCGTGCACCAGAGCCGCGGTGCTGCGCAGCTCTGGAGTAGGCAGCGCAGCACGGATTCACTGGTGAACTGCCCTTATGGTGAAACGAGTGTACGAGAGTCGGGGTGCTGCGCCGATCTACAGTGGACACTCGTGCACCGGTGCCAGGGTACTAAAATGCTCGGTGGTGGGCATTAGTGGGCGGAGCCACGTGCACTACTACTTTTGGTTGGACGCTAAAGCCACGAGTGAGGGGGCTGCACTGCTCTGGAGTTGACATTTGTGCACCGGGGTGCCGGACTGTTCTAGGGTGGATACTTGTGCACAGGAGCTAGAGTGATGGTTCGTGTGTGGTAGGAATTAGTGCACTGCATTACCTAACTTCAGTGCTCCGGACCAGGGTGCCGGACTGGTCGGGGGTAGATACGTGTGCACGGGGACCAGGGGGCTGACTGCTGTGCGGTGGGCATTATTGCACGGGGTCCAGGGCGCCGAACTGCTGTGGACACTAGTGCAAGTGAGGCAGTGTCCTGTACCACTTCGGGACGAGCACCGGTGAGAGGGGCCAGGGGGTTGCTCCGCTCTGTGGGAGCACTAGTGCACGGGAACCTAGGAGCTGCACCATCCTGGTGGAACACTCGTGAACAGAAGACGGAGGTGTCAGTCTTCCATCGGCTCTGCAAGGATGAAGGTCCAGGGAGTGTGTCTAACCCTCCTCGCCCTTCCTCTCATCGTTAAGGTGTCTGGAGG
The DNA here is from genome assembly GCF_964261635.1 of Lissotriton helveticus. Lineage (NCBI taxonomy): Eukaryota > Metazoa > Chordata > Amphibia > Caudata > Salamandridae > Lissotriton > Lissotriton helveticus. The sequence continues at coordinate 364,649,615 of NC_136072.1, read as the reverse complement.
AGGTAAGTCCATAGGGGACATGTTGGGGTGTCTCAGTCTTTGCAGGGTGCATTCTCCCCCCTCCATCCCTTCAGGAACTCTTGCGCATTGCAGGGGTTCGGTAGAGAGGGCAGGAAGGAATCTATCTGCATACACCCACACATTGTAAATCACAAAGCTAGTTCTGAAGTAGAATTTGGCCTTATGGCCAGAGCTGCTGACTTTGGACTTGGACAACGAGGTTCCATTCCTGGCTTTAGCTCAACAACCTGTGATTCTGGGCAAATTACTTAATCTCCCTGCGCTTTAAAACAGAGAGTAATCTAATCTGGGGCTCATGCAAAGCGCTGTAAGGACCCTGGGCTAAATTTGCGCTATAAAAAAATCAGTCGATCCGATGTTTGGGCTTTGGTACCCCTGACATTGCTCGCCTACCCGTAGTCTAAAGCCAGTAGAAGTAACAGGAAGTATACTGGGCTGTTGCAACACTGTTTCCAAACTGTTCCTGGCTTAATGCCCCTATGTAAAGGCCGTCAGGATAGATGAGTTTAATATTTACTGATGAAACATGCAGTGATCTCCAAGTCATTGAATTCGAATCTTGGCAAGGCTGGCTCTGACTTTCACCCTTCTGAGGTCGGTAAATTAGGTATCATTAAAGTGGGCGATAGTCACATCTATTGTTTACAGTATTTAAAAACGGAAGGAGTGTGGTATGAAGCGTTATATTAAGATTAATGTATTCTGCCATGCAATTCAATTCAATATTTTTATTAATAATAATGGCCAAAAAATTATATATTTGAAGATTCAGTTTTTCAGCTGATGTGTACACAGCATCCTGCTCAGACGGTGCTGTTGTGTGCTACATGGTATTGGCACTCTTCACACGGTCACATCGGGTGATGAGACATTTTTGCACGATGAACAGCCATGTGATTTGGAACACCTTACATGTAGCTTTCCAGGTCATGGGTGGTAGCTCTGCACTGTTGTAACTCAGTGCGGTGTTTTCAGCTTTGATGGGAGGCAGCATCGGGTACTTTTGGTGGTTCTGTTGGGGTTGTTAACTGTAGTTCCTGAGCTGCTTTGACAAAGTCAACTCTCAAAAGCCACGGCCAACCTTAATGGCTCATGGCCAAACCCTAAAGGATCACACTTTCAAAATATTACAAGTTTGCCAGGCCTTTGTAGGCCAGTGCACCTTCCCGTCTCTCTCCCACTCTGTCTCACACACTCTCTCTCTCTCTCACACGCTCTCTCTCACACGCTCTCTCTCACACGCTCTCTCACACTCTCTCTCTCACACTCTCTCTCTCACACTCTCTCTCACACACACACACTCTCACACACACTCTCTCACAAACACACACTCTTTCTCACAAACACACTCTCACAAACACTCTCTCACAAACACACACTCTTTCTCACAAACACACTCTCACAAACACTCTCACAAACACACACTCTCTCTCACAAACACACACTCTCTCACAAACACACTCTCTCACACACACACACTCTCACACACACACACACACTCTCTCTCACACACACACACACACACTCTCTCTCACACACACACACACACACTCTCTCTCACTCACACTCTCTCTCTCACACACACACTCTCTCACTCACACACTCTCTCTCACACACACACACTCTCTCACTCACACTCTCTCACACACACACACACTCTCTCACTCACTCTCACACACACACACACACACACACTCTACTACTCAACATTACTCACTCATAATTAGTCACTCTATACTACTCACTCTTTACTACTGAAACTAAAAATACACTTTGTATATGTAAGGGTGTGGCTGTGCATGTAAATATGTGTGGCTCTAGGACTATTTACTACTCACTCTCTCACTATTTAATACTCACTCTTTCACTTTGTACTACTCGCTCTCTAATACTCGCTTTCCTAATAACTCTCTCCTACTCACTATCAACTACTCACTCTACTACTTACTCTGTGTGTGGGTACTAATGCAATAGGTCTCGCATATGCAAGCTATTGGCAATATAAATGATAATGCCATTTATTTATGATTTAAAAAAAAAAAGAAATTTCATGAGCAATGCCAATAGCTCTACCTTTAATAATGCCGAGACCATTGCATTGTAAATGCTTGTTTACGTTGCTGCTGGTAACACTTCCTGGCTCGCTTAGGTATTCAGTGCTTGTAATCCTGCATAGGATGGCCACTAATCTTGTTTGATTTTGTCAGTATTACAATACTAACAACAGTAGCTTGGGATAATTTTCATCGAACATAAGTAGCTCTTAGAGAGTATCTAGATACACTTTCTAAAAGAGTGTATCTGAAAGAGACACGTTAGTATTAGATTCCTTACCTTAGAATATCCCCAGGCGTCAGACTGGATCCGGAAATTTTTGCGTAGCAGTACCCTTGCGCGTCGGTAGGCGTCGTCTGCGGCTCCGCGTCTGTCGTCGGCGTCGTGGGTGCCGTGATGACGTCGTCAGAGTACTTAGACGCCGCCTCCGCATGCTGACGTCAGTTCTTCTTTTTTCCGCGCCAGCAAGCGCAGATCTGGAAAAAGCAGTAACCCTAGTCAATTTTTGACTAACTTTTTGATCACTTTTTGATTGTTGTCGAAGTCTCTCGACTCCGAACGGTGCCGTAGGGATGCCCGGCTTCAAGCACTGTGACGATTGCGACCGCCTGATGTCGGTCACGGATCCTCACCGCGTGTGTTTGTCTTGTCTCGGCGTCGACCACGACGACAAGGCCTGCTCCGACTGCCGGGCCCTCTCTTCGAAAGCCAGGCAGGAGCGGTCCCGCAGGCGACTCGAACTCCGGCAGTCGGTCCCGCGCCGCGAGAGGTCCCGGTCCCACGGGAGGTCGAGGGACAGGTCGCGGGGTCGGAGCCACCACAGCCCCGAGAGTAGGCCGCACTCCTCCGGGTCGAAGTCGTCGTCGGGTAAGAGGCACAAGAAGTCCAAGCGGCGTCATCGCTCTTCAGACTCCCCCCGACGCTCGCGCGATGCGGCCGGGGGTTCGGGTGACACCACCCACGCGGCTCTGTTGGAGTCGCAGGCGCCGCGTTCAGCTCCACACCCTCCGGTCCCTGGGGTAAACGCGACGCAGGAGGAGATCGAGCGCTTCCTCATGGCCATGAGGAAACTCTCTCCTCCGACGGGCTCCGCGGCGTCTTCGGGCCCAGCGGACCCGTCTGGGGCCCCTAGCGGGTCGGCGGCTCCGGCCCCGACGCCGTCGGGTGCTTCGGCCCCGGCGCCGCAGGTCCCCACTATCCCGATGCCGCCGGCGCCTTCGGGGTTCAGTTGTTCCGGCGCCGCCGGCGCCTTTGGGCCCGGCGCCGCAGGACGCCGCTGGACCTCCTTCGGGATCTGGTTCGTCGCTGGTGGATCTTACGACCTCCCCGGCGTCAGACCCATAGGTGTCGCCTCCGGGGCCGTCCTCGGGCGGCGCCGTCCCCGGTTCCACCTTCGTTCCTGTTCAGCCGTCTGGACGGCCCCGATGGGCGCCGCTCCAGACGTCGTTTGGTGAATTTCACTTTTATGAACAGGCCCCATTGGTTGAGAACCCTGAGTTTCAGGAGATGGGTGATGAAGAGGACTGGGAGGGGTCTGAGGACCCTCTGACCAGGGAGTGTCAGTCTCATGAGGACTGGGCAAGAGACCTTGGGGAAGCCAGTGGCCTGGACACTTCTCCAGACACTGGTTTTGTCTCCCCTCCTACCGTGGCTTTGGAGGAGGGGGCAACCTACAGTGTGGTGCTGATGAGGGCTGCCAAGGCCTTGGGCCTTGAGCTCCCCGTCGCGGCCGTGAGGACTAATCTCCTCACTGAGGTCCTTAAACCGCAGTCCAGCTCGGCCGAGCCTCTGCTGCCCTTTAATGAGGCCTTGACCGACGTTCTTCTGGGCACTTGGTCCAAGCCCGCTACGGGTTCGCCCGTAGATAGGAACGTGGCCAGACGCCACCGCCCAGCCCCGGCGACCCATGTTTCCTGTCCACCCACCCCACCCCCGAGAGCCTGGTCATCCAGGCCTCTAATTCCCAGACCGCATTCCCGTCCGCCTCGCCGGACAGGGAATCCAAGAGGTATGAGCAGTATGGAAAGAAGATATTCTCATCCCTTAGTCTGGGTCTGCGGTCTTCCAACACCGCATGCCTCTTGGGCCGCTACACCCACTCTTTGTGGGATACGGTCGCGGATGTGCTGCCAGAGTGCCCGTTGGAGGTACGGGCCAAACTCGGCCAAGCCCTTGTCGAGGGCCGGGACGCAGCCAAGTATTCCATTAGGTGTGGGCTGGATACCACCGACTCGCTAGGCAGAGCGATGGCAACGACGGTGGCGGTCAGACAGCCTGGCTGAGGTCCGCCAACTTTTCGGCAGATGTCCAGAACACACTCATGGACATGCCGTTCGATGGCCGTCGCCTCTTTGGCGACAAAGCAGACCATGCGCTTGAGCGCTTTAAGAACTCCAGGGCTACGGCCAAGTCCTTGGGCCTCTCGGCCCCGCGCCAGCAATCGGCTGCTTATCACTCCTTTCGTGGCCACAAAAGGGGTGCGCCCACACGTGCCGCTAGCCACGCTCCGCAGGGCAATACCCAACGCGGTGGCGGCCGTGGTAACCGCCGTCCGGGCGGTTGGGGTCAAAGGCGAGGTCAGTCCACACCTTCCCCCGCAGCATCCGCCTCAAAACCCTCCTAGTCCGTGCTTTCAGGCCCATGTGACGCCAGTGGGGGGCAGAGTTCGCCATCACCACCTCCACTGGCGCACTGTCACTTCGGACAGGTGGGTGCTGCAGATCGTCCGAAGGGGCTACTCCCTCCCCTTCGAGGCGACTCCTCCAGCCATGCCACCGCAGAACCACCGTGTATCGGGGGATCACTTGCGACTTCTGCAGGAGGAAGTTACGGCCCTCTTGGCCAAGGGGGCCATCGAGTGCGTTCCTGGGCCAGAAGTAGGGTGTGGTTGCTACTCCCACTACTTTCTGGTACCCAAGAAGGGCAAGGGGGGCCTACGCCCTATCTTGGATCTGCGGAACGTCAACGGTTTCCTCCGGAAGGAGAAGTTCAAAATGCTGACACTGGCTCAGGTCTTGGCTGTCCTGGACCCAGGAGACTGGATGGTAGCGTTGGACTTGCAGGACGCTTATTTCCACATCCCCGTCCTGCCGGCCCACCGGCGCTACCTGCGGTTCATGGTTGGCCACGAGCACTTTCAGTTTACCGTGCTCCCCTTCGGCCTTACCAGCGCCCCACGGGTGTTCACAAAGGTGATGGCGGTGGTCGCAGCTCATCTGCGCAGGTTAGGGGTTTCAGTCTTCCCCTACCTCGACGACTGGCTGTTGAAGGCGGGCTCGCCCCAGACAGTCGTCAGCCACCTCCAGACTACGGCAGATCTCCTGCACCAGCTGGGGTTCTCCATCAATGTGCCAAAGTCACACCTGTGCCCCTCTCAGAAGCTCCTCTTCATCGGAGCAGTTCTCGACTCGGCGCGGTTTCGGGTTTATCCACTCGAACAGCGGGTCCGGGATATTCAGGCTCTGATTCCCATCTTTCAGCCGTTATCCCGGGTCTCGGTCAGGTTGACGCTGCGGCTTCTGGGGCTGATGGCCTCCTGCATCCTACTGGTGCATCACGCCAGGTGGCGGATGCGGGCTCTGCAGTGGGACCTGAAGTTTCAGTGGGCCCAGCATCAGGGCAACCTGTCCGACCACGTCCTGATCTCGGAGGGCACTGCGAGACAGCTGCAGTGGTGGCTCACGGACCGCGATTGGGTCAGCGGCAGATCCCTCTCCCTTCCCCAACCGGAGCACGTAGTTGTGACGGACGCGTTCCCTCCAGGGCTGGGGAGGCCACATGGGAGAGGCGGAGATCAGAGGCCTCTGGTCTCCGGCGGAGGCCCGGCTCCACATCAACCTGTTGGAGTTACGGGCGATTCGTCTAGCACTGAAGGCATTCCTCCCTTCTGTCCGGGGGAGTGTAGTGCAGGTGTTCACGGACAACACCACCGCCATGTGGTACTGCAACAAACAGGGCGGGGTGGGGTCGTGGACCCTTTGCCAGGAGGCTCTGCGCCTCTGGCAATGGCTGGAACGCCAGGGTGTGACCCTGGTGGCTCAACACCTGGCAGGTTCTCTGAACGCCAGGGCGGACGAGCTCAGCCGTCGGTGCATGATGGATCACGAATGGCGTCTGAACTCGGACGTGGCGCAAGGCCTCTTTCAGCAATGGGGAGAGCCTTGGTTAGATCTATTCGCCACCGAAGAGAACGTGCAAAGTCATCTGTTCTGCGCGTTGGAATTTCCAAGGCGGCACTCGCTCGGAGACGCTTTTCGTCGCGAGTGGAGTTGCGGTCTGTTGTACGCCTTTCCGCCTATACCACTTCTGCCCAGAGTGCTGAAGAAGATCAAGCGCGACCGGGCCCAAGTCATCCTTGTGGCTCTGGACCGGGCGAGAAGGTACTGGTATCCAGAGCTACTCAGTATGTCAGTCGATCCCCCGGTTCGTCTGCCTCTTCAGGAGGACCTTCTGTCGCAGCAGCAGGGGACGGTCCTCCACCCGAACCTGTCCAGTCTCCACCTCCATGCTTGGACATTGAGCGGCGACAGTTGAGGCCATTTGACTTGCCTCCTGAAGTCTGTAACGTCATTCTGGCAGCCAGGCGTCCCTCCACAAAGTAGGTATACGCCTGCAGGTGGAACAGATTTGTGGCATGGTGCACAGCAAAGGCTGTGGATCCTCTTGCTGCCCCTCTTTCTGAGGTTCTTCTCTTCCTTCTTTCTCTTGCCCAGCAGGGCTCTGCTCTGGGCACTATCAAGGGCTACCTTTCTGCCCTTTCAGCCTTTCTCAGGCTACCTGATCAGCCTTCTTTGTTCAAGTCCCCTATTGTGAATAGATTTCTTAAGGGCATCACACACACGTTTCCTCCTGTTCCGTTTGTGATGCCTCAGTGGGACTTGAACCTGGTTCTTACTTTTCTGATGTGCGCTCCCTTTGAGCCACTTCACAACTTTCCTCTTGGCCTTATGACTTTGAAGACTGCTTTCCTGGTTGCCATCACCTCTGCCAGGAGAGTGAGTGAGCTCAAGGCCCTTTCTTGTTCTCCACCTTTCCTTTCTGTCCATCCGGACAAAGTGGTGCTACGTACCAAACCTTCTTTCCTGCCCAAGGTTGTCACGGCCTTCCACATCGGGCAGTCTATCACCTTGCCAACCTTCTTTCCGCCACCGCATCCCTCTAAAGAGGAAGAGCGGCTCCACCGTCTGGACGCAAAACGTGCGCTCTCATTTTATTTGGATCGTACACGCCAGTTCCGGGTGGATGACCAACTCTTTATTGGTTACGTGGGCGCTAAGAAGGGGAAAGCGGTACACAAGAGGACCATCTCCCAGTGGATCATCTTGTGTATCCAGGCATGCTACTCCTTGGCTAGGAAGGAGCCCCCTGCTGGATTGCGGGCTCATTCTACCCGAGCCATGGCGACTACCACTGCTCTGGACAGGGGTGTGCCCTTACAAGACATCTGTCAGGCAGCTACGTGGGCATCGCTGCACAAGTTTGCAAGACACTACTGCCTGGACAGCCAAGTCCGGAGGGATGGCTTCTTTGGCCGTTCCGTCCTCCAGGACTTTCTGGTGTGATTATTGGTTCGCAGACCCACCACCGGGGTTGGTATTGCTGGGGTATCTATTCTAAGGTAAGGAATCTAATACTAACGTGTCTCTTTCAGATGCACAAGTTACTACTTGTGTAACGAAATATCTGTAAGAGACATTAGTTAGTATCAGATTCCTTACCGACCCACCCATCCTCCCCGTTCTGCGAACCGATATCTAGGGTCAGGGTTATCCCCTTTCAGGGCCCTAGTTTCAATGGCACCAGTATTGGTTTTTAACATGGCTCTGCGTTTCTGGCGCGGAAAAGCTGTGTCTAAGAACTGACGTCAGCACGCGGAGGCGGCGTCTAAGTACTCCGACGACGTCATCGCGGCGCTGCCGACGACGGACGCGGAGCCACAGACGACGCCTACCGATGCGAAAGGGTACTGCTACGCAAAAATTTCCGGATCCAGTCTGACGCCTGGGGATATTCTAAGGTAAGGAATCTAATACTAACTAATGTCTCTTACAGATATATCGTTACACAAGTAGTAACTTGTGCTTCGTGTCCTACTCAATATAAGTGCTTGAAAGTAGTCCCGAATAGTGAGATAATCTTGACATTAAATAGGTTCAAGAGCTGATGAGCTGCTTTCTCTGTTTGTCATGTGGCTCATAAGCAATACAGTGCTCTTATTAATGTAGAAATGAAGTTGATGGCAGACTGTGATTAGACACCCCACTCCTTTCTGGATTTCGTTTGGCTTTCTCTGTCACCATGCAGCATGTACTTGCAGGGCTCTGCTGAAGATAGTGACTTAATCTACTTTTCGTTTACTATGATGGACTTGTGAGATTTTATAAACTTGCTTTGGATTATTTGTAGGTGTGTTTAATATCTTCCACCACTTGAGAGTGGTGATTTAATGATGGGATGGAATCACTTACCCATGTGCTTCCCTGTAACAGATGAAGCGGTGATTTGGAAGCTGCTATCTCAGTCTTAAATGTTAGTATCTGTTTCCAAGAGGCGATAGTGACAGTGATCAGAATTTGATGCTTATTAAGGGAAAATGGTGTAGAAGGCCCTTTACTAGATCGGGAAAACCATTAGATTTACTCTGCCATCTTATAGAGTTGTATGATTACTTGTGTACTTTGAGGTCAAGTGTTTTTAATATTACTGCTAGAACCCCTATCATAGTGTATCCAAACTTTTTTTTTTTTTTACTGAACTCCCCTATACTAGCATCACCGGCTTCTTGTGGCTCCACCAGAATTGATGTGCTAACCGCCTTATAATGTACACCTTTACTGGTGACATCAGTATTTATTTGCAGGTTTGTATAGCGCTGTGAATCACTCCCGGAGGAGTATCTCCGCGCTTTTGACGACAGATCTGATAAAGCAATAGTCCTAACAGAAGAATTGATGCATTGAATCTGAACCAAAAAGGATAAATTAAATTAACTGACTAAACTAAACAGGAAGGTTTTCCGATCTTTCCTAAAATTCAAATGGTCGGAACACTGCCTCAGTGATAGTGGGAGCATATTCCAGTGTGTTGGCCCCACTACTGACAAGGCCCTGCCACCCAGTCTGGTCTTGTTGAATTTAGGCACTATTAGCAACAGCTGTTGGCTGGATCTGAGAGTACGAATGGGGTTATATGGGGCAAATTTGGTAGACAGATATTCAGGTCCTAAATTATGGAGACTTTTATGGATAATACAACAAGTCTTAAACTTGACTCGCAGTCGTATGGGCAGCCAATGGAGTTTGCATAACAAAGGTTTCGATGGGGTTCTTGGAGGTGCGTTCAGCACCAATCTGGCAGCAGTATTCTGTATTACCTGCAAACGGTCAAGAACCTCTTCATTAGCTCCTGCTAAAAGACCGTTGCAGTAATCCAGACGACTGATCACCAGAGCCTGGACTAAGGGTTTTCTGTAGGAATCAGGCAGGAAAGGGAATATCCTACGGAGAAGGCCAATCATATGAAAACATAGTCCCACTGTTACATTGACATTCTGTTTCATAGTCCGCTCAGGTTCTAGCCGAACTCCCAAGTTCTTGATTGTGGATTAGGGTTCGGGGATTGGGCCTAGGTCCAGAGGCCACCAATCAGGAGACCATTGGATTTTGGCTTTCCCAAAAAGCATCACCTCTGTTTTCCCCACATTGCATTGGAGAAGATTACAGGACATCCAACGCGCTACTGCCTGCATCCCTTCTGAGAAAGATTGTATGATCTCAGAGGTAAGATGTTTAAAAGGGAAGAGTAGCTGCGTATCATCAGCGTATGACACTTATTTCTGCCAAGGGGGCCACATAGGAATTAAATAGGGTCGGGCTTAAGCAGGATCCTTATGGAACCCCCTTGGTGATTTTAACCTCTTCAGATCTAAAATCACCCATGATGACACGTTGGGTGCGATTCAAGAGGAAACTTTTGATCCAGTCCAGTGCCTTACCACCGATTCCACTCTCAGACAGGCGTTCGATCAAGATGTTATGAGATATAGTATCGAACGCTGCCGATAAGTCAAGTAGCACCAGGACAACTGAAAAACCATTGTCCTGGTACATACGTAGGTCGTCCGTTATCGACAGCAAGGCCGTTTCGGTGCTGTATTTTGGCCTAAAACCTGACTGAGATAGATCGAGGCTATTGGAATGCTCCAAATACGTTGAGAGATGTTTATTTGTATGTTTCTCAATGATCTTCCCCAAAAAAGGTAGCAGGGAGATTGGTCTTAGATTGGACATATTGGTCCAAGGAAGTGATGTGTTTTTCAGAATTGGTCTAACCAAGGCCATTTTCCATTCCTGGGGGACTTTAGCAGTGTTAAGAGAGAGATTAATAAGTTTTTGGATATCCGATCCGAGGGTGGTCCCTAGAGGTCCCATGAGCCTAGCTGGGAGAAGATCTATCGGGCTTCCACTTTTGATGTCCGTGGACAGTTTCAGGACCTCTTGTAGAGTGATTTCTGGGAAGTTCATAAATGAATGCAATCCGGTAGGCGTAATAGGCACCGGGGCTGTATATCCTGGATCAGTCCTAGCGAAAGTATGTGCCTTTATTTTATCATAAATGGCGTCAATTTTTTCAGTGAAAAAGTGTGATATACTGTCACAAAGATGTTGGGACGCCATATCTAAACTCTCACATGCTGAAGGTTTTAAGAAGGTATTAACGATCTGATATAAAGCTTTAGGGTCGTTACCAGCTGCCTCTAACTGGGTGGTTACATGATTCTTGCGTGCAGCTCTTATAGCTTTGTGATATACCCTCAGAGCCTGTTGATAATTATTTTTATCAGTATCCAGATGGCACTTCCTCCAAATTTTTTCTATCTTTCGAGCCCTCTGTTTGAGGTTACGAAGTTCTTCAGAGAACCAAACCTCTTGTTTCCTCGCTAAACGTTGTTTAAAAGTTTTTAGCGGGGCTATTCGATGAACTGTGGTTTTAATAACTGTGTTCCACTGTGAAAGAGCGGAATCTATATCATCTGTGGGCTGAATGACAGGGGGACAGTATTCCCTTTGAAAATTGGTATTAGAAATTTTATGCCATTGTCTTCGAGTGGATGAAATTTGCTTCGTGGGGATGGAACAGATAGCCCTCCCAGGCATAGAAAATTCAAGCAAGTAATGATCTGTCCATAGGCATGGCAAGGGAGGCTGACATTCTATTCCCAAAAAATTAGATATAATCATGTCTAAAGTATGTCCTGCTTGGTGAGTTGGTCCAGAGTTATGCTGTATTAATCCCATAGTGGATAAGTCGGCCAGAAAAGTTTGTACCTCACTGTTGTTGGTATCTTCACTATGAATATTGAAGTCTCCAACCAGCAGAAAGTCTTTATCTGAACTTACATGGGGAGCTAATGCTTCCAGTAAAAGTTTAGATATGTTCCTCATGGGGCCAGGGGGGCGATAGACCAAGGCACCTTTCCTACAGTGTTTGGCCAATGAGCCGAACCTAAAAATCAGCATTTCAAAATCCTTATTACAAATTTGCAACCAGAACAGATACTAAAATGCTGTCCTTAAATACAATAGCTATACCCCCACCGGTTTTTAGGGGTCTGTCTAATCTTGCTATTTTATATCCATCCGGTATACCAAGTGTGATGGCTGGAATAGAGTGGGGCTTGAGCCATGTCTCCGTTAAAAAACACATATCTGGCCTATGGGTAGAGATATGATCCCAAACCTCTATATAGTGTTTGGCCAGGGAGCGTACATTACATAAAAAATAATTTCCTCCTTGAGATACAACAGGGTAGTGTTCAATAGTATGTTGTGTGGATGAGGTATCTTTGTATAACGTGAACTGATGGTGGCAATGCCTACATGTAAAAGGTCCTTCGGGACTACAGCGATGGAGATTAGGACAGATCGAGACACATAGGTTATCACGTACAGTTGTCAAAGCCCGTGAGGTATAGTGTAATCGAGGTACCCTATGTGAGCTGACGAAGTCTGCCATGGCCCCTGGTCCCGTCCTGTCGCGGACGGGCGCAGACGGGCTTCTCTCTGGCGCTTCGCTGCGCGCGACCGCTGCGCGCTTGCTGTGACGAGGGGGCTAAATACTCGTCAGCGCGCATGAACTAGAGCGCTGACCGCTCGATGCAGGGAGTGGCCTGGCTCTGCCTGACCCGCCCTCCGCTCAACGGCACTGGTTGCCGAGTCGGACCGGGGCGGGCAGGACAGGTGATCGAGCCCAGGCTGCTTTACAGTTTTGCCCTGAGAGATGTGGTCTCTACTAGCGGCGCTATAACACACAGCAATAACACAGAGCAGGTAACAATATTTAAAAGAGTTTAAAATCCGGCGCTTTTAAAATCAGTCAATTACCAGATTAAAATTCAATTTCAATGACTTTACAGTTCATATGCATCAGACATTTGCAGCTTAGGCGTCAGCGGGTTGGGAGACACTGCCACCGTCCTCCTTACCGCGATTCCCGCCTGCTCCTCGCTGCCTAAATACTCGTCAGCGCGCATGAACTAGAGCGCTGACCGCTCGATGCAGGAAGTGGCTCTGCCTGACCCGCCCTCCGCTCAACGGCACTGGTTGCCGAGTCGGACCGGGGCGGGCAGGACAGGTGATCGAGCCCAGGCTGCTTTACAGTTTTGCCCTGAGAGATGTGTACAACCCCCACCCCCCTTAACAGACGAGGATCAAATGCCATTGAGTTTTCTCCACTTTTAATTGCTGTTTTTGTCATATTTAGGACAGAAACTGCTATATGTCGGTTACTTATCAATATGGTCTCTGGAGTCAGCCGCATTGTGACCTTTGCCAAGGAATTCATCAAAAGACATTCAGCGAAAGACACATTTCTTAGTGTTGGTGAAAAAGGGTGGGTGTTCTCCTTTTAAATGCTCAAGCTCAAAACTCAAATGTGTACATCTCAGTGTCATTCACAGATTTGTCAGACGAAACATAAGGAAAAACCTGCTCGCATAACAGTACAATGAGGAATGGGCTTCGTCAAGTTCCTATTCAAAGTTATTCTATGTAATGGGGTCAGTTCCTGTAATGGAGTTAGGCTCGCTGGCTAGCTTTTCAACTGCTGGTTCGTCAGTACAGCAGACTTAAGCCTTTTAAAAAGACTGTGTTAAAAACATTTGCGACAACTCCTGCTGAGACCTCATTAGTCTTTCTGGGAGTTTTCTGTGTGATTTTCTACAGTGCCATGTCTGCCTTACTTTTATAGTATGGAAAGTTGGAAGCTCTATGAACAAAGATGGTTGTATCTGGCAATTTGGCACTTTTTTCCTCCTAATACTAAATGCATATTCCAATTATGCTTTGTGTCATTTGGAAAAGTTTGCTATACCTTTACTGCCAGAAGAGTCCTTTGAAAAAATTGGATCAGGATGGTATGGATGCCTCCCATCAGTCCATGTAAATGTGAATAGATGTTGGTGCAGTAGTTTGTTGAATTGGCTCATTTGTTGCCTCAAGACGCCATGGCACGTGTAACGACCTGTTTCTTATCTGGCATTCAAGCACAATTATCATACCTGTTTGATGGGGAGAGTTTATTTGGTAAGACAACACATGTCTCTGAAACGTTTTAGACAGTAGTATAATAGCTAAGGCCTTGGGTTTTGAGAGGTTCTACTGTTTCTAAACCAGTTTATGGAAAAAAGATAAATATAAAATATTGACTGTACAACCGGTTCTGGCTGCCTTAGCTAACTATATTGTGTAGTGTTCCCAGATCTTCAGTGCACCTATTTGTGCATTCCAATATCTGTCACAAACAGTTTCTGAGATTCACTGTTGGAAACCTTCATTAGGAAATTGGCCACTTTTGACCCTTATTGAGATGGCTGATCAATAAAGACCAGTTCCCAGTGTTTTGTTTCCTGGGGATCACCCAAGTAAAATCAACTTTTTGAAAAATGTGGGGTTATCTGTGAATTGGAAGAAATAATCACTGGACCACTCAATTGATACTGTTTATTAGGGTACTTTGGATTCATCAGTGATAAGGGCCTTTAGCTCCCCGGGCGAGTTATATATTAAACAGGACCTTTTTCTGCAAGTAATATCTGCTTTGGAGTTTGATGGATTCATCCGTGGTGATTCAAGCTCTGCTGAGGAAGCAAGCTTTTCAGTAATGTTCATAGGTGTAGCATTGCCTGAGCTCAAAGATGAGGTTAATATTGCTGTTGATAAAGCAACCTGTCAATTGCCTGGGTTGCGGCTCTTTGGCAGATTAGATATGGTATGTGCTGCCTGTATTGCTAAGTCAGCCTTCCTGGCTGCTACTACAGCTTTCAGATGGAAAACTACCAACCTGTTAGAAACCTGCAGGACCTCGCGGGCAAAGTAATTGGAACTTTGGTATGGTCATTATTTATATTTATGTGAATTCATGAATCTCTAGTTCACTCAGGCTATTTGCAGTATAAACCGCAATTAAAAAACAGATCCGATGTAGTTCCCCCCGAGCACATTGAGCTGGCCAGGTGACAACTGGTGAGGGAGCCTCAGATATTGCCAGATGCTGCCACCGCTCATATTCCGCTCACATTGTACTCCTGGGCTCGAGAAATCATTTAATTTTTACTAGACCTGCAGGTCTAGTAACCTACAAAATCTACTGTCCTAACTGAAATGCACCTGACCTCGGTCTGTGAAAGCAAGCAAATGTGACAAGTTAACCAGATTTAAAGGCATTTTTATTGCTCATTTACTTTGTGAGCAATAAAGATGTATTTAAATCTTGCTATCGTCAATTTTCTTCTGCTTTCAGAGACAGAGATCAAAAGTCTGTTTATTTTCCTACTCGCCAGAAAGGGCGAGTAGGACCTAAAAATTGCTTGCCCTAATTAAATCTGGTTCGAAAATGCGAGTGGATTATTCGAGCCCTGCGCATGCAATACTAAGACCTGTGCCTATTTTCTTCAATCTGTCTTAACAACAGCCACCAGATGACGTCAATACTAAATCCTGATCTGAGATGCCTGACTCGCTCAACAGTGAGCCTCTGCCCCCTCCTAAATGCACTCTGACTAGGTGAGACCTTCGTCTTGACTGTCACGGGGCACTCCACCATGTACCAGATCCTCCAGTGCCTTGTGGCGCTCTGAGGACTAGTGCTTGGGGCTTAGAACTTATATGCTTTTGTGCCAGGGTGCATCTGCAGAATGAGGCCGATTGCAAGTTGTAAGCAGAAGAACGAGGCAACTAAATTAAATCAAGACAAGGCGTCAAAGCAAACAATACCAGGCAAATGATGGGTTCAGGTTAACCCAGGCGGAGATAAGCGGCCAGACAACTGGAAAGAAGTGAAGCAAAAAGCCGAACGTGGGAGCATGACTTTATTTCTTAAACAACGCCACACATTGCACGTAAGGAGGTGATGTCTGGAAGTGCCACACATCACTGTACAGCCTCTTCGATAGGATTCAAATATCAATGGAGCCAGTCCTGTGGAGATTTGAAGAAGAACATCTGCTTTAATTTCAAGGTTGTAATGGATTTCCTACAGTGGAAGTGTACATAGAATCTCCAGAAGGGAGGGTCTGTGTATCCTTCATGGCCAAGGGTCATGTTCTGGAGCGGAGAGGCATCAAGCTTGGATGATGGGTTTTCTTTCGTTTAATCCAGTTCAAGTTTGTTCAAATCTTGACAGACAACACCATTGTGATGTAGTACTTCAAGAAAGTGTAGGTTCTCAATCAAAATCAAATCAATTTAGCTTTATTTGATTTTAAAAATACAAAATCATAAAGGCATTCATTAAAAAACACGATAAAAAGAGATCTATACTCATAAAATTTGATTTATATAAAAGAAGAGAGGTGCTGTAATACAATTCATACAAGGCTGGTAGTTATCCAAAAATCACTCTGCTCGGTACAATTTATATATCCAGTATCAAAAGATAAAAGGGTTAGACATTTATGTATATATGGTAAGTCTAAGATGATTACAATCTCTTTATACACTATGTAATTGCTTTCCAGAAATATTCTGGTCTTGATGGAAGACAGTGGCCATGTGTATTACATCGAGTTCCTGAACCTAATAAGTTTTAGATAAGAAGATACAGCTTTGATGGAATAGGCGTTTTCTAATATTTTTAACTTATGAAAGGCCACTCTACAGGAGCGTAAACCCCAGGCCTTTAATATAGGTTTCAAGAATCTCTCCCTCGAAATCAGATAAAACGTGCAAAACAATACACAGTGAATATTGGATTGATATAAGGTGTCATCACACGGACAGATTACTCTTTCCCTTGTCCAATCATTACATACTGGGAAGGTAACCAATCTGTAAAAAGTGTCCGTGCGGAAATGGGTCAACAGCATGCGAGCAAAGGAGCTTGGTTCCAATAATAAATACTGCTGAACCCCGCCACTGATGGTAATTAGCTGGTTCTCTATAACTGCATTTTGCCTTTTCCAGAAGCCACCTTTTATTGTCAAGATGCTCAAGGACCATCTTTTTCAATGTGCCTCTAGACACGGCTTCCATACTTGCAAGATTTACAAAGAATTCCTGGTGCCCAATGTCAATGAGCATTTGTCTTATGTAGTTCAACCCTTTATGTTGGCCACTCCATCTAGCTTAAGGCAGTCTTTGATGACTTCTCTATTTAAGCTTGTCTCAGGTGTTACCCATACTTTGTGCCACAGTAGTAAGGGGGAGGCTTTAATAATATCAGAAATATATGGGAGGCCCAATTCATTATGAGAAACATAAGTAGCTATAGATTTGGGGGCTGCTAATAAAAAATCAATGTAGTGGTTCTCACGAAGTTGAATATAGTCTGCATGTTCTATCCCCAGAGACCTGCTCCATAAGTGCCGGTGGATACACATTTTGATTTATAGATCTGTAAAAGTTCTCCAACAGGTCTTCCTCCCAGTTTTTCAGGAAAGTTGGTCAATGCTCCGGTGGCCCTAGAGAAAGCTAGATACCTTGCAGTCACAGCTGCCTGCCATGTGCCCCTTCTATCAAAGTTAATTCCTAGATACGAAAATCGATTTTTTTTCGCATCCAGGAAAATTGGGCACGGTGTCCTTTAGTCCCAGTTCCACAGGACATAGTGTAAGTTTTAGAGACATTTACTTTTAGGCCTCTGCCTCTCATGTAATCAGTAAATTTAACTACAGCCCTTTGCAGGCCAACCCTGGTCCGAGACATTGTTGCGGCGTCATCTGCGTATAAGAGTATTGGTACTGGTATCCGCCTTATTATTGGGTGATCGTGCTGGAATTCACTATGGTGTTGGCCAATGGAATTGATATAAAAGGTGAAAAGCAGGGGTGCTAAAATGCAGCCCTGTCTCACACCTCTTCGTATCTCGAACTTCTCTGAGCACTCGCCCTTCCTGCCATATCGAACTCTGGCACCTGCCCCCTATAAAGTTCTTTAATGAATGAAAGAATTGTATGTCTATACCAATGTCGCTAAGTATCGACCATAACATCTCATGGTATACACAATCGAAAGCGGAGCTTAAGTCCACAAAGGAGACATAGAGGTTTCCTTTTTAGCCTGCGTATATTTGGCTATTGCTAGTGCCAAGTTGAGGCCCTGTTCTATTGTGCCTTTGCCTGCCTGGAAGCCATATTGTAAATTAGAGATGACACCGTGTTCCTCCGCCCATTCCTGGATCCTATTTAAAATTATCCGCCCGGCCACCTTCATCAATGCATCGAGTAGCGATATTGGGTGGTAACAGGTCAGGTCGTTCCTGTCCCCTTTTTTAAAAATCGGTACCACGATTGCATCTGGCCAGGTTGGAATAAATCCAGAACTATTAGAGGAATTTAATACATTGGTGAGCAAGGTAGCCCAAAGGTCGATCTCGGGTTTGTAGACATCTATTGGAACACAATCCGGGCCGGGTGCTTTTCCTGAAGGGCTTTCCTTTATTGCCCTGATAACCTCCTCACATTCAAATACGATGCCCAGAGGAAACGCACTAGGTGGATTGTACTCGGCAGTATCGCCTGAGTCATTTTCAATTGTAATTCCAGGCTCCGCTACGTGGACCTTGTCATATAGACCTTTAAAGTGTGTGACCCAGGTTTCACCTGTAATTGTGAGGTTGATTACGTCAGCCTCTTTACTTTGAAGGAACGGGGCATTAACCGCTTTCCAAAAAGCTACATTATCTTTTCTTTGGGATGCTTCGTGGAGTGCCAGCCATGCCTCTTTCTTTAATTGTTTTGTCCTTCTGATTAAGGCGGTACGGTAGGATTTTCTCGCTCTCTTAATTAATTTGATGGATCTCGGGGAAGCATGTAGGGCATTTTTCAAGGTAGTTAATGCCTTAGTGCAGCCCTTGTCGAACCAGCCGTGACCTTTGTTCGCACCCTGATGGTATTCCCTAGTTAACAGTGTTTTTGATTCCGCTAAGATATTAGTAAAGGAATCAATAACTATGTGGGGTTCCTCTTTTTGCGAGAGGCAGATTTGCATATCCTCATAGGTATTTTTAACTAGGTTTTGAAGGAAAGCCACGGGCTCCACTTTGTCCGATTTGATAGTATATCCATTTCTGCTAGCCAGCCTTATTGGTGGGTTGTATGGAGGATTATCCATCAATTTTTGTTCGGCGCCCTTTAGTTTTATGGCAAACGTGATTGGATAATGATCACTGAGGGTGGTATCGAGTATTCCCCTGGTTAATACTTACCCTGAGTACCTCGAGGGTAAGAGGGTGAAATCGATGATCGAATTGCACCCTCTCTCGTTAAAGGTGGGCCGGAAAGGTATAATAGGTGAACATAATTCATTCATATATGACAAATTAAAGCGGAAGATCAGGTTGTTTAGCAACTCCCCCAATTTGGAATGGGTGAAGTGGGTAGGATCATCCTCCTTGTTATCGCCTAAACCACAGATACCAGCGGCACCACGGGGGCATAAGGTACAATTAAAGTCGCCTACCCTAGCCATTATGTTTTTTCACACTTTGTGGATTAACTGGTGGGTGATGGTTTGTCCTCAATTCAATACAATCCATCAGTAGTTCTTCCACAGATAATTTTTGATTTCACATTGCACCCCGGACGAAGTCAAGGGCATACTCGCAAACATGTGTTGGCTGTTCTTCTATCAGCGTTTCATGAACTACATAATGGGTATGGAATATTTGAATCTTCATAACTTCAGAAATTGGATGGTTTCTATTTGAGTGCTCAGAGCTCTTCCTTGTTAATAAAAACAGTGATGGCAGGTGTTCAAGGGCAAAAGGGATGTTGCCCTACCATCATTAGGGAAGGCAGTTCAAGCAGCTTGTGTTAAATAAAATAGCTTCCATTTTTTTGTTGGTCTTTGGTGAGGGATTGGGGCTAGAACTGGAGAGCCCTGGGCTTGTGTGGAGTGAGGAAAGCCTCACCCTTCATGCATAAGCCAGGGCAGTGACATCACAGTGGTGAGTGTGGGATGGTTTAGCAGTGCTAAATCTGTTTGCATTTGGGCGTTCATAAATCGCGCCCAGGGTGGAGATGGCAGAACTCAAAGTAAAGGGCTGGAGTGGAGCAGATCAACGAGGACAAGGAAGCAGTGGGTGGTAACCACTATAGTGTGGATTCCCTTTCCTTCACTAGCACCCACTGCTTGTTTGCTTTTGCTTGAGCCTGACTTACGGTTTCATTTGTTGAAGTGTTGAAGAGCACTTTGTGCAGTGGAAGAGCTCTTCATCAGCTCCACCGACTCATTCTTGAGTGTTTTGATAACTTTATTGACCTTTTAACTGAGTTAATGCCTTCCCCTTGCACTGCTTGTTCAATAAAAGTAAGACACCCATGACTGAATTAACAGTCAAACCACCGGTTGATTGATGTTTTATTGTTGCTGCAGTTAGACCCTACAGCATTTCGCAATGTACAAATTTGTTGCAATATTCGTGAAGCTGCATGAAGCCTGTGTACCTAGCTTTCCTTGAAAAATGGAAAAGGTTCACATGTTCTCCCTGTTGCGTTTGTATATAAAATGAGGCCTTGCCATTGCCTTTCATGCTGCAGGTCATTAGGTTTCTTCAGGAAAGCCTTGGCGGAGACACTAGAGTGGTCTTTTGATGTTCTCCTTTACCTGCACCAGTGGGCCATGACCTGCCGGGGATTGGGGGATAGGCAGCGAAAAAACATCCAGATATGTTTGTAGAGAAAGAAACCGTTTTTAGGTCGAGCCTGAGTCGGTGTACATGCTCTACTCTGCGAGGCTTGTTGTAGTGGAGAATGGAAGAGAAGTCCCGCCCATATTTTTAATTGGCTTGTGTCATTGTCCTTCGCAAACACTGGATTGTCTTTATTAGGGTTGTCAGTCTGTCCTTAGTACAGCCTTGTCTGAATTTGTTACCTCACATGGCGACTAGCCCTTTTACTACGGATGCGACACGGTATGACTTAGAGTTTGTAGGCACTCTTTTCTTTAAAGAGTTTCTCCTACTGCAGGCATGACGTCTTTTCCACGCCATGCCCGCTTTCACTTTCAAGAAGCCCTGACAATGGCGACC
Source organism: Lissotriton helveticus (assembly GCF_964261635.1). Taxonomy (NCBI): domain Eukaryota; kingdom Metazoa; phylum Chordata; class Amphibia; order Caudata; family Salamandridae; genus Lissotriton; species Lissotriton helveticus. Next base: position 364,629,014 of record NC_136072.1, on the reverse strand, counting down.
GCTTCTCTGAAATGAAATAGGTCTCTCATTTACAAGAGTTTGAGCTATTGCAAGTGACAATAGCTTTAACTCTTGTAAATACATCTATTGCATAGCAAATGCTTGTCTTTTCCTCCACCCTAGCATGAGAACTTAATTGAGGAGAGAGCGTCTATGTGCCCGTTAAAACTTCATTATCTTTTCTTTTTTAAATCTGTGCAGCATGGCTCCTTGGCTCACTGGGACTGGCAGCACAGATAAAAACTCAAGCTTTAGTGAATAAATCAATCAGCTGGCAAGCACACACAAATACTATATAAATGCATAATTCCTAGACAAAGGATTTTAGTCAAAGTCGCCTTGCTTTGGTATAGCATGGCTCAGTTTTTGTTGTCAGGAAAAACGGAAGAGAAATCGTCGGAGGGACTGGTGCAGTGGGTTTATGTGAGCCTTTAATTGAGACACTAAACTAATTATAAACTGAATAGAAGTGTTCGTGGAAATGTGCTTCTTTTAACTACAAAAAAAGCTTTGCCTGCGCAATGGCCATTTTTAAAATTTCATTGTTGCCTGTTTAGATTTCCATACAAAAGGGGATGATGGACGGAGCGTTTGAACAAATCAAACACTCACCCCCAGTCAACTGATCTGGGTTTAATCCATCACCATTCTTTAGTTCACTCAGCCACCCCAGTTCAGACATGGCTATATGCAAATCAGTCTGACCCTGTGCCTCATGGGAACAGTGCAGCCCGAACTGCCAAGCCATGTCTTCCCTGGACTGGAAACAAGCATCCTGGGACCGGTTTCGGATTCATAATCCTCATCAGCCAGGCTATCTTGAATCCAGTGGCCAAGTGAACAAGGGACTCACGTCTGAGCATACCCTGCCACACTTAGGGCGAACAAAGCGATACAAAAGGGGATGATGGACGGAGCATTTGAACAAATCAAACACTCACCCCCAGTCAACTGATCTGGGTTTAATCCATCACCATTCTTTAGTTCACTCAGCCACCCCAGTTCAGACATGGCTATATGCAAATCAGTCTGACCCTGTGCCTCATGGGAACAGTGCAGCCCGAACTGCCAAGCCATGTCTTCCCTGGACCGAAAACAAGCATCCTGGGACCGGTTTCGGATTCATAATCCTCATCAGCCAGGCTATCTTGATTCCAGTGGCCAAATGAACAAGGGACTCACGTCTGAGCATACCCTGCCACACTTAGGGCGAAAAAAGCGATACAAAAGGGGATGATGGACGGAGCGTTTGAACAAATCAAACACTCACCCCCAGTCAACTGATCTGGGTTTAATCCATCACCATTCTTTAGTTCACTCAGCCACCCCAGTTCAGACATGGTTGTGTTTTTATTCTAACCTCATCATTCCTTATATGCTTAAATGGGACAGAGAGCACGGATACAAGGGATGCAAAGTAGCACACAGGCAATGCCCCGAATGTTGCAGCACAGTTCCTCACACCTCGTTCAGGAGTCCTATAGGTCTGGGCTCTGCTCTGGATCTTGCTTCCTCCAACATGCTCCTATCCTTAACAGCCACACCGGCCTTGGCAAGCAGGCAGGCAGGTACTGGTGCTCCAGACTCCAGGTCAGATGATCTTGGTTTCCCTGGGTGATGTCCACTCACCCAGCAGAGGGACTAGTAGGCTGGGCTTTTAGTCTTGGTCACAGGTAGAAGTCTTGCAGAGCTTCCCCTCCTCATTCAGCCCGATTGGTTCCTTGGCAGATGACAAAGTATGGGGCCCCACAGTCCCCTACTTATAGTTCTTTTCCAGGCAGCAAGTGTGATTTAAGGGCTGGCCCTTTGAGTTTTTATGTTGGGGTTTTGCTTCTTTGATATGGACATCACTTCCTTTCATCCTTCCCTCTGAAAGATGTTTGTCACAGCAGGTATGACTCAGACGCTGACTAACCAAAAATAAGATTTGTGGGAGTGACCAGAGTTCACACCTGGATGTCAGCCACAATGATCTATGCATCAAAGGTAATCCCGGGCCCTCAGCTCTACCCTTTATGATTCCCTTATTAGCCTCATTTCCCTCATGCTGAGATGTGTCCAGCCCTTTCCTTTTGATCTATCACTGAAACAAAGAGCCCTTTGAAATGCTCAGGGAAAGCCTAGCTCCCTCTCCCCCCTCGTGGAAGAGGTGTGGCGCAGTGGCCAGGATGCCTGACTCCGGACCACGGGGTTTCATAGTTCGATCCCCAGTGCCGGTGGCAGGTTAGCCCAGCACCATGTGACTCTGGGCAATAGCTCGCTTTATCTTCCCAATGTCCTCCAGCATCGGGACACCTCTCCGGAGGTAGCTGTGTGCTTTACAAATGCTGGTATATTTAATCCAGTGTTTGTTTCACCCACCTTACAGGAAAACAGCAATAAACAGTTTTGTCTGGGGAAAGTTCCTCAACTCCTCATGTTTTAACCAGACAGACCTGGACTTCCCAAAATGGAACCCAAGGTCCTCCTAACAATGTACCAGTGCAAGCATTTCTGCTCTCAGTGTACAGTCACAGCACACTGCACTGTTTAGTGTTGTGCTCATGTCCTATGCTACCACCAGCATTTCCACATGCAGCACACACACACTCAGTCTGTGCACTCTGTCCAATACTACTTTCTTTCTGTACTGAACCTGAGTGTCAATTTAAACATCCTCTGCCAGCGCACACACATTTACCATGTACCCACTGTTACGCGCTGCACTCTCTGTGTAGTACATTTCCTACACGCTCACATGTACTCAGCACATGTTTTCTCAGTGCATGCACTTCTACATCAACCTGATGTAGGCCAAGGGTTTAAAAAAAATGTTTTGTTAATTTTATTGATAAGTAAGAATCAAAGCATTACATAAACACAATGTGCACCAGTGCCTTTTAGACATGACATTATCAGGTTCACAGTGCTTTTTCAGTAGTACATATGCAGGTATAAATATGCAACATAGTAATGTACCCATTAAACAAGGTGCATTTCTCCCTATGGCCCATCTGAGGTGACAACCAAGTATGCCGTAAGAGGACCCCAAATGTCTTTAGGTCTTGAGGCAAGCAGCAATTCTTCTGCATACAGTTGCAGTTGGGATCCATAGTAGGCCAGATCCAACAGCCAATTCCTCTTAGTGGGCACTGCTCGTTTACCACAATGCAGGGCTACTCTCCTCTTTCATAACAGCTGGGCCACAGACACAAATTTTCGGTTTCCGGTTGCAAGCCCTAGACTAGCCCCAGTAGACACACTCCTAGCTTGAGCACTGTAGGAGAGTAGGGTCTGCTTTCCTATGGTCACCCCACTTTTTTGCTTTTTGATTCACTGGTTTTTGACTTAGATGTGGCTGTGGGCCTGCTAATCAGACCCACAGCCCTGCTGTTCTCTCTCTAAATTCACACCATGTACTTTAGGTACATCAGCAATTGGGAATTGGGTCACTCTTGTGAGTCCCTGTACAGTGTACCAAAGGTACCCAGGGCATAGGTGGACCCAAGGCCTACCAGGGGCTGCAGCATATCTTTTGCCACCCCTGGCTGGCTATCCAAACTGACACAACTGGCTGATCACTCAGCTGGGGCAAGGTCGTGTAATCACCCCTTGCTTATTTATAGTATTCCTATATCTAACCTTATGTCTAGAAACATATACACCTATAAGTCACTCCTATGGCAGGCCTTAACAATCCTGGAGGCAGAGTGCTTGGTTATATGTGTGATGAGGCTCTAGCATGAGCTGAGCCTGTCTGCAGCTTTCGGAACCATGTCCTTATAGCTGTTCTAGGATATAGCCTTGCCATATACTCTTAAGTGCATTATGAACCTCGCGGTTAAATGCTAACTTTGGTTTGGCTTTATCAAAACGTGTTGTGTAAGGTTTCATACGCTTTGGAATACTACCCCCTCACCAGTTCTGGCGACGGGGGTAGCATTCCACCCTTCTAGAGGGAGAAGACATGTTGTTCCTACTAATCCCGGTTAAAGTTAACCAGAGCCTCAGCATCACAAAATGGATGCTGCTGCCACAGACACAAGTCTGACCTCATGCTGCTGGGAGTCCTTCCAGCGAGGGAGGTTTGGACTTTAGGTTTCCTGTCTTGGAGGTGTGAGCACCACCCCAGACAGGCCATAGTGTATTGGGGCAGGGAGGGCTGAATGAGCCTTTTTCGAATGATATCTGGGCAGATACCTATACTTTAAGGCTGTTTCCATCTTTGTTTAGAGGGCGAATCCCGCCTTTAAACTCCGCCTCGTAATACCGGTAGGGAACCTGCTGCATGTTGATAGTTAAATAAGAAAGGTCACGACACGCGGTAACTTTTCTAACTATGCTCGCATGCCATATACTAACTAGTAAAATACTTATATCATACACTCTAATCGATATGTAGAACATTACGCTAAGTTCTCGAAGATGCGAACATGTGAATTCATGCAGCGCACTCGCCAGTACGAGCAATCATCCCATTTGTAGATCCTCTTTAAGAACTTACATAGGAGCTAAACAGCTACTAGCCTTCTTTTGAGATCCTATGTACTCTGACAAAAAGCACCTATCCTTGAGACACACTGGATATGAGAATGTTACACTGTGATGCATACTTTTCTTTCACTCTTTATAGGAAGCGGTCACAATTCTTTTGTTGTTTCTGCTTCCTTTTTAAACAGAGCGGTGCTTCCCTCGTTCCCTGAGCCGTTTCCAGGCGAGGCGAGGCCTCGAACTCCTATGACTCGGGTAAGATGGAGTTTTCCAGTTACATGGAGGATTAACAATTTAGTGCCTTCATGATGATAAAATAACATACAAATTATGTTTTGTGCAGACATTGTTGTCGAGATAGAATATGTTTATTAGCTACATATCTAGATGTCTATGTTTGTGTGTTTACTTACCTGTTGTCTGTCTGTACATATATATATATATATATATATATCTTTTATCTTCCAACCAGAGACATCACAAGGACGACCACAACGGGTCTAGACCACACCTATATCACCAGGTGATCTTTTTCCTTGTTATAAGATGTCACATACACAGTCATTATTTTAAAAATTGTCTTCACTATTTGTGTCTCACTTTCGAATTGCAGTAGCACTTTTTATACATATCTAGGTCCTGATGAAGGCAATGGACATAACGGTCCAACTTTGCCGAAACATGTTGACCACTTTATCGATCTGGGTAGTTATTTGTTAAAACTACCTTTGCTGCTCTTTTAACTTTGGTGGAGCGAGTAATATACAGAATAAAATTTCATATTTGCTCCCTCACCCAATTTTATCTTTATCCTCACTATTATTCACACTTTTTTTGCACTGCAACCCAGTCACAGATACAACCACATAGCAAAATCACCGATACTGAGACTACTCTGATCACTACCAGGTTAGGAGGTTATAACATCTAACCTTCCGTGTCCACCGGTAGTGTTCCAAACAAACTGGTCTACAAGGTGGAGTAGTGTGGCTCACTGGTTAGAGGCGGCAGGCCCGAGAGCAGAAGTCGGCCCGGGACCAGGGTTCAATTCCCGACGCGGCAGGGTCGTGGACCTTGGTCAGCTGACTCGATAATTCTCGCTTCGGTGCTTACTCTAATCAGGGGTTCCACTCGGCAACTCTGGGCAATAGCTTGCCTAATCTCCACAACGGCCCCACCAATTCCAGGGATGCCTGGCTCCACCTTGGGGACTCCCAGCAAGGGACCATCCCACAGGGAAAGCCAGGACGGGTTCCCCAGAGTTATACAGCGCCAGGAGACCTATGGACGGGTAGCAGTGCGCTTTACAAGCTCAAAAACATAAACATAAACAAGGTAACCCAAATGATGAAGGGCGGTTTCGTGTGGTGACTGATGGGTATCCCTTGTTGGTCATATTACTACCTAAGATACCTCTCGGTAAATTTTTTACTGTGTATTTATTTAAATGTAGTATGACACAGACAGCACAGGTTTAATGTTTCACACATAGACTTCTCCTTTTAGACCCATCAACACTTTTTGTGTTTTGTATTCCAGTGTAGGGAACGTGTCTTTGCGTGGTCTTTAAATTTCCCTTGGGCCCCCCTCTACCTTCTTTGTTTATATTGAAATGAGACACTGCCTGGGACAAGCTGTCCCATGCATAGTCCAGTTCAAACGGGTGCTGGGGCACTCCAGCCCCAGCTCTGGCGCGAAACTGGACAAAGAGAAAGGGGTGTAACCACCCCCTTCCCTGGTCCCACCCATAGGAGGGACCTAGCAGGTAATCCAGCCCCTAAATTTGGTATATAGGTAGGAGCTGAGTCCCAAGACTTTAGATTTATCCTGACTGAAACTTGAAATGAAACTATGGACCTTCGACGTTCTACTTGAAGATAGAAGACTGAAGAATCTCCCTTGTGGTCAAAGAGTGACCACCCTGTGCAAGCAGGCACCATCAAGCGATCAACAGTTTGCTTTGTCGATGCTCCCGCTGGAGCCCGAGCACAGAGCCTGACAAGACCCAGACTTCCAGCCTTCCAACAGGCCGATCCACAGTCACAGCAGAGCTAAGACCCATGGAGGCGACGAGAGACGTGGGACCGGCCATCTTGGAAAGCCAGCAAATTGCTTTCCGTACAACTTGTGAGGCACCCTTTAAGTTGTGCATTGGGGATTGAGAAGCCCCAGCCCTGAGCACCAACTGCACCGAAGATCAGCCCTCCACACTCCACGAGTTCTGTGTGGGGCCCTTCTGCATTTTTCTGCTTGATGCGTCTGTCCGGTCACTTGCCCGTTGGCTAGTGGCCTCCGTGACAACAAACCCTTTGATTTACACTACTGGTCTGGTTGCTCCAGACTGGCCCCTGCTTCCCCCGAAAAGGAGAAGCCCATCAGACCTTGCTGGTCTGATCCGTAAGCCATCTTCGATTCCTGCGTGGGTTGCCTTTGCCAAGGCTTGTTGACTCCAATCCGGAAGCCGACACCGCCGACAGTGAGAGCCTTTGTGGGACATTCCGTATCCAGCTCCTGGTTGTCGTCGACACCTCCTGGTCCACGTGGCTGTAGAGACAAGCTTCACGACATCACCTGATTGCTTTGCGACATCGCCTGGTTCCTTCCTGGTTCCATCCTGGTCACTGGCTAGTGACCCAGACTCTGTTCCCTCTGCTTTCAGGTACTCTTCATTGTCGATCCGCCCTTGGATCCAAACGGACACTTATCTACTGGTCGCCTGCAACATCTTTCTTCAAGTCTTCATAGGATTCAGCGACGAAACCCGACACACTTTGACACCTATGCACCCGCTTCCTGTGGGTGAGGTAATGCCAGTACTTCAGTACTCCTGTGGGTATTTACTATCCTAGTGTCTAGCTTTCAAGTAGCTTTCTCCTTGTCCATCCGGAAGTGACCTAAAAGAGCTAGTTTCCATTTCTTTCGTTCCCATTCGAACTCTATGGTAACTCGCGTGTGTGTAAAGACACTGCACGCGCATCCCGTGGGCCTCTTGCTCCCTATCCTTTGGTAGTACAGCGTAGCCCCAGCGATTCTCCAGGCCGTAGGCCTATCCTTTGTTCGTGACGTGGTTCTTATATCACTATTTTAGTATATGGTTCGAAGTGCCCCTAGGGCATTACCGTATTTTGTGCAACTTATTGTATGTTGATTAAGTATTGAGGTACTGGGTTTTTCAGAACCGGTACCGAACCGGTAACCCAGTGGTGTCAGGGTACACCCTAAGATCTCGAGTACTTTCCTGATTCAGACACAGAAACTCAGAGTCTTCTAGGTGAAGTCAAAGATCGAATTTATTGGCTGCAACCAAGTAACAGGCGTCCTAGAAGTACAACAACACGGTGTGTATATTCTCAGGAGACTGCTCAATCTTACAAAGCCAGGCTTCTCTTTTTATACGAAATATTGTGCTTTAGGCAAACATTCTTCACATTTTAGTATACCATTCACATGTTTTCACTACAAAGGAAAAGCAGAGTCATGATGACAAGCCCACATTACAGTTCGTCCAGCCCGTAACAAATCACCCGGCAAGGCCCAACATTTTCATCAGATATCGGTGGACCCCCAATAAAAACGGGCACCTCCTCCTCGTAAAGCAAGTAAGAGAGAAAGGAACAGGGACAGGTGGGAGCAAGATTAGGCAGGGTGTGTGTGCGATGAAAAGGTTTATGGCAGGCTGTGCCTTGATGCTATCTCGCTCGGCCACCGGGAAAGGAACTGACCAAACAGGTTCGGCCTGGGGCAATGGTTTCAGCTTGCCCAGGTCAGAGAGAAGTCAATTAAGGTGTACGTGTCCTTGTGAATCGAATTTAGCTGTATTATAAGCCTATGTGAGGGCAACCCACAAAATGGCTGCCGTACACAAAATGGAAGCCAAGGGTTCAGGATGAGAATGACGATTTCGAGGTGAAATCGTTACTGGAATATGACGAAAATGCTTGTACATAGTGTACTAGCCATTTTCGGTCTTTTGATATAAAAATCGTCATGCTACGACGAAGTTTTATTCACGAGTTCAGAATTTTCAGTACTACAAACCCTCCTTTTGCCCTTACATAGGCAATTAACCTATCCTCATGCTAATCTGAGTCCAGGTCTATATTCCTAAAGTCATTGAGATGTTGCTGTAACATCATCCTAGTACTTAGCTCGTCTCTTGATGCAGGTTTCCAAACACATGATGTAGCACAGAGGCCACATATTGCAGGAGCACACTGCACACACAGACAGAACAGGAAAAGAATGGCTAAGACCATCCCAATGACCATCAGAATTTTCCATCCCCAGGCGGATATCAGTTCCCAGAACCATCACATTAACGACCAATCTCCTTTATCCACATGAATAGATTCGGAAATCTTATGTAGTTTGGAGATGGCCTGGTACACTGTTGGAGCGTTATCTGGAATGAAAACACAGCAACTCGATTGGATCAATTTACATACCCCACCTCGGTCTGCAAGTATGACATCTAATGCGACCCTGTTCTGAAGGGTCATAAGACGATCCGACTGGAGCTCAGCAATCAAGTTACTAAGGGCACCGGCAGTTTCAACCACGGTGGATTCAACCACCCTTGTCAATTGCCTTATGTTCCTGCTGTTAGCCATCGGTCCCCAGAACGGCAGAAAACCCTTTACGAAGTCCCCAAATTCTTGTCCTGCAGTGTCTTCTTTACTCAAGACACCTCTAACTATCCTTGTCTTGTGGTAATCTGCCGCTGCTGTGTAGGTGGGAGGCAACAGGAACGAAACAAAACATGTGCCCGAAAAGTCAGGGGGCAACCATGTATAGGCTCTATCATGGCAGATGAAATAGGTACCCTTAGCTGCTAAAAACGAAGGGGAAGTCTGGGCTATAAAAACATACGTTTTAGTGCAGATACTCTTCCCTAACTGAGCTCTGGGATTCTTGCCATTACCTTGCAGACACAGGTGACCCTGATGGGGTACAATCCAAATCGGGGAAGATCTCTTAGCTTGCTGTTTCTCACTTAGAGTAGCTCCATATTCGGTTACGTTCCATCCTGTGTATACTAGTGTCTCATCTCTCGGGATAGTCTCATAAGAAATGTCTTCCTTTATCATATCTACTATACCCTTAACTAGAGCACTATTCTTAGGATTGTCTGTTACAGAACGTAGGGGGTAGACTTCATGTGCATAGATGAACATTGTTCTGTATGCCCACACAGAACCATTGTGGCTGAAAGGCAGGACCAGATAAGGGATACCTTTATCCGTTGTGTGAGGCATAAGACCACACACCCAACAGTTAGTCGTGTTCATTACTAGTTGGTGTTGGTGTAAAAGCTGAAGAAAGGAGTTATTAATAAACTCTAATCTCCTAGCGGATTCATGTTCAGGAAGGGGTTGAAAAGAATGAGAGGAAACTGTGGAAGGAGGAGGTATAGGCGATGTAGTGGGTGCAAATGTTACTCGAAAGGAGAATAAAACATAACCTATAAAAAATATCATCACACTGAATAACATGAAAATGCACAATATCAAAATGCTTTTCTTTGTCATCATTTTACATATTCTGTTTTTAAAGTTCGTTTCCTTGGCAGGTCTCTCCATCTCGAGAAACTCCATCCTCTATACAATGCTGCCCGCGATGGGAGGTTGTTTCTGCTAAGGAATGCTTCTGTCAGTCTAGGGCAACTCCCTTAGACCAACCAGAACTGTCGACCTAACGTCGTCAGCTGCACCCCAAAGACTTTGGGCAATCGCGGCCCTAGCAGCGGAACCCGGATGGCGGTTGGAAAAACAAAAATAAGCAAGTTTCTCAGATGGGAGAGATGCGCTTTCAAAAATAGCAAAAAGGAAAATTTTATTTATTTGTCCATAGGTCTCGGCCTCAAATTATAACGTTTTCTCCCAGGTACTGTTTGGTCTTGGAAAAGGAGTTCAGGTTCTGTAGTGTCCAATCGTATTGACGGTGATACAGCTGGTTGCAAAATATTGTCACTCTCTTGTTCAGTAAGTGTTCCTTTTACACGTGCATCACTGAAAGGCAGAAAACGTGGCACAGTTTCAGTCTCTGAGTCAGCGACACCCTCCTGGACCCACCGGTCGTATGGCAGAGGCAGAGGGATCCGCTTGCAGTGGATCCCGTAGATCCAGTTTTTCTTCCCCTCCACTCGAACAGTTGTTGAGAGAAGAACGAGATGCGGTCCGGTCCACCTGGGCTGATCGTTCTTTGTTCGCTGGAAGTTTTTTACTAGAACCCAGGATCCAGGGTCGATGAGATGACCTGGAGTTTCAGAGACCGGAGGCAGGGTGTCATGGACCTGTTGGTGTAAAACACGCAATTTAGCCGTCAATTCGTACAAATAATCAAGCAAAACAGGGTGTTCGATTTCACTGAACTTTGTGGGCCTTGGCACTCCCCATATGTTGGCCGGGCGGCCAAAAACAATTTCATATGGGACTAAGTCCCACTCGCGAATGCACAGTCATTCTGGTGGATAGGAGTGCTAAGGGTAGAGCATCAGGCCATTTAAGACCAGTGCTCGCTTGAATTTTGGCCAATTTAAGTTTGAATGTGCCATTGTAACATTCTACTAGTCCAGCTGATTGGAGGTGATTTGCAGCGTGAAATTCCTGATGAATGCCTAGCCCTTCACATACTTTCTTCATCACTCGACCCACAAATTCACTTCCATTGTCACTCCAGACCATTTTAGGCATTCCGAATCTGGGGAAGAACTCTTTCACAAGGGCTTTAGCTGTGGATAAGGCAGTGTTGTCTTTTAGGGGGTAAGCTTCCACCCATCTTGAAAAGGCACAAACAACAACGAGTACGTATTTTAAATTGTTGCACCTCTCCATGTGGATGAAATCTAGCTGCAAAACCTCGAACGGATACGTAGGAGGTGCAAAATGACCAGCTGGAGTTGGGGTTCCCCTACCAGGATTGTGTTTCAGACACACCATGCAATTCTTGACCACATTTTCTGCACACTTAGGAATTCCAGCATTTTACCATACCGGAGCCAACAACTTGCAAATCCCTTTCACACTGATGTGAGCCATTCCATGGGCCATTGTAACCACTGCAAGCACGTACGCATCGGGTAACAACCATCTCTGATGCTCTGACAATTCAACCCAACAACCATTGGCATCCAATTTACCCATACTTTCTCTCCACACACTCAACTCTTTCTCTGTAGCTTCAGCTTGAATAGACTTCACACTCTCTATCGTGTCTTCACACATTCCAACATCACCAACCCATCTTGCAGGGCCTGCAACATACATTCGGCTCATTACATTCCTTGCTGTTTCTTTTGCGATTTCGTCAGCAAATGCATTTCCACGACCAACATCATCAGTCACCTTCTTGTGTGCGCTAAATTTCACAATCGCAACTTGCAAGGGCAAAATCAGTGACTCAAGAAGCTAATTCACCAACTGACCATGCTGAATCTTAGCTCCATGCGAAGTCAGGAACCCACGTTCTTTCCACAATCGTCCAAAACTGTGAGCCACACCAAATGCATACTGGCTGTCGGTATAGATGGTCACTTTCATTCCTTTCGACAACACACATGCTCTCGTGAGTGCAACAATTCTGCTGCTTGAGCTGAATTATGTGGAATACGTGCAGCTTCAACAATTGTATGCAAAGTCGTGACAGCATACGCTGCAGTCGCATCACCATTCGGAAGCTTGAAGCATGAACCATCCACCCATAATGTACCATCACACTTTGCAAGAGAAGTATCCTGGAGGTCTATTCTCCCTTTCGTTTCTTCTTCTGTTCTAAGAAAACAATCATGCTGTTCAGAAGTATCTAACTCTGCTACACTCGGCAACAACGTAGCTGGGTTAAGAGTGTTGCATCTTTTTATGTGCACATGGCTCGCTAACAATGTCAACTCGTAACCTGACAATCGAGCACTAATTAAGTGCTGTGTCTTGGTTCTGTTTAACAACGTGTCTACTGCATGTGGGACCATTACAATTAACGTGTTATTCATCACTAGACCAGCAGACTGTCGAATAGAAACAGCTGCTGCCGCTGTTGCTCTTAAACAACTCGGCAATGCTCTAGCTACCGGATCCAAAGTCGACGAAAAATATGCACATTGACGCTGCTTGTCTCCAAACAACTGTGTCAACACTGACAATGCACAACCTTGTTTATCATGGACATACAATGTAAAGGGCTTGCTGTAGTCGGGGGTACCCAACACAGGGGCCGAACATAATGCTGTGCGCAATTCGGAAAAACTTTTCTGACACTCTTCAGACCAAGGAACGGGATTTGGTGTATCTTTACACGTTAATGCCACCAAAGGTTTGGCCAGCAAAGAAAAATTTGGTATCCATTGCCTGCAATACGATGTAGTACCCAAGAAAGCACGCACTTCTCTCTGTGTTCTTGGCACACTCAATTTCGCTATTGCCTGAATTCTTTCTGGGGTCAGTTTCCTTCCCTCCTTCGATAAGAGATGACCTAAGTAGGTCACTTCTTGTCGACAATATTGCAATTTTGAGAGAGACACTTTGTGATGCAAATCACACAAATGACGCAATAAAGACAATGTGGCTTCTTTACAGATTTTCTCAGTATCTGCAGCAACAAGCAAATCATCAACATACTGAATGAGGGTAGCGCCATCAGGTAAAACAATCGTATCAAGCTGTGTTTTTAAAGCTTGACAATATATTGATGGACTTTCACAGTAGCCCTGGGGAGCGCGTTTAAAGCGGAAGCTTCATCCTCCTAAACTGAAGCCAAAAATATCCCTACTCTCCTCAGCAATCGGGATGCTGAAGAAAGCATTCTTCAAGTCAATCACCAAAAACCAGGTGGCAGAAGCTGGAATCATAGTCAATAGGGCAGTAATGTCAGGAACAACTAGAAATTGTGGTACAATTATTTTATTCTCCTCTCTAAGATCAATCACAAATCTGTAAACTGGTGGCTGGGAAGGGTCAGTTCGCTTCAAAACAGGCAGAACAGGACTATTGCAAACGTTGCCTCTTGTCTCTTCAATCACATCTTTTTCAATCAAATCGTAAATGATCGCTAGCAAAGCTTTTTCACCTTCACTAGAAATTTTATATTGGGGAATGCGTGGCATTTTAACATTGGCTTTCAATGTTACAACATATGGTGGTATTTCCAAAAGACCCACATCATTAGGACCAGTAGCCCAAAGAATATCAGGAAGAAACGACAATTCTTTTATCCCTTGACAAATACATTGGAGAAATCACTTTCTTACCCAGTGTAAGTTGTACTCCCGAAGGAGAACAGTACAAAGTCGCATACAATCTTTTCAGCAAATCTAATCCTAGCAAGTTTTCACCACAACCTGTTGTCAGAATAAGGGGTGCTTCTAATTCACAAGGTCCAACAGAAAGGGACAAAGGGTCAGAAATCGGATTCCTAACCGGGGCGCCAGAAAAACCTACAGAAACATTCATTTCGCCAGACAAAGGTGCGCCAGGGAGTTTGGAGTGCATAATAGAACTCTTTGTAGCACCAGTATCCAACAGAAAAGGTTCTGACACACCTGATGTAATCACCTCAACGTAAGGTCCACTCTGATCTACTGGAACTGAAACAACTCCCTTTCTTTGTCTATGGCTGTCCTAGCAATCATTACCGTCCATATTCTCATCTTCTGCATAGTAATCATCAGCAATAGTACTGAGCCGTCCTACCAGACGCGTTATTCTGCTGATCAAACCTATTCATTGAATTCTGAGGCAGAAAGGAACGAGCGTTCTGGGGGAAATTTCCACGTCCTCTACCTCTAGGTGCTTGCTGAACACCTCGACCTCGTGCACCTGAGACACCATTCGCGCGCTGTAACAAAACAGGGCAGCTATACTTGAAGTGACCCTCTTCCTTACAATAGGAACATTGATTGGGACCTACAGGGACACGTGGTTGAGTATACTCGACTCTTTGCGAGTTCCTCTGAAACTGTTGAGGTTGCTGATAATTATTCTGATAGTTACTCTGAGCACCACTATATTGACCACCACGTGGCGGGTACGCTTGCTGTAACAAAACCTTAGTTTTCAACTCTTTAGTTTTCTTCTCTGCTCTATCTTTCTCATCTTTGTCCCTATTTTCGTAGTACTGGGCAGTAGCCAATATCTGTGCTGAAGAGGAAACTGCCCAAGAACTCTCTGAATCTTTCAACTTTTTACACAACTCGGGAAGCAGATTGTGCACAAATTTATCGACGAACAATCGCTGAACACCTTCGGTGCTCATATCTTGACCACTGTGGTCGACAAACGTCTCTTCAAACCTGGTGAAGAAATCAGACACGGTTTCATCTTTCTTCTGCTTACACGCAGACAATTTATCCCAATTTACTCGCATGGCAGGCATTATAGTTTTCATGTAATCAATGATTTTACCAGGAAGTTCAGCTACTAAAGGCTCAGGTTTAGCACCACCAACTTGTCGGCCATCTGCAGCCGTAATATTAGCCCATGAGTCACCTAACTCCTGATCATGATCTGCATGACGAATCTTTCTCCATAAAGGCTGTGGAACAACATTCCCAAACAACATGTCTATGTCAGCTAAATTCATGATGCATGAACCTGCAGTCTGTGACAATTCCTTATAATACCCTGCAGGATTTTTACGGGGATCAGGCAATGTCTGCTTAAGGGCCAAAACTTCAGCTCGCTTCCATGGAACATGTACCCACACACGCTGAAAATGTGCTGGTATAGCTGGTGCAACATTACCAGGACCGGCTGCTACTGTTTCCTTCCATACTGGAGGAACTTCTCTCATGGGATATTGTCTTACCTTCTTCTTAACAGAGGAATCAGACTCAAACAACAACCTAGAAACACCTTCAGTCCTAAGCGACAACAACGTCGCAACTGCTTTCTCAACATCTGAACCCACAATTGCGCCTTTCGAAAACTCGAACCGTACATGGCTCAACTCGGGCAGATTAGAGTCCAAATCATTGTCCTCTAAATCTTCACATAGGAAACCACACATTTTCTCAAAAACGTATCTCTGTTTCGATGCTTCCCACTGATGGAAGACATCCATAACAGATTTTAGGTCTAATTTAGTCGGTTCGGTCATCCATCTATGTGCCAAATAATTCAACGTTTCCTTCTCCCTAGAATCAGGCAGTTGGCTACGCAACTGCTTACGCTCTGTGTCAGGAGTTACACTTGTTGCACCAAAGAAAGGATACAGAAGACTAGAAACAGTACTAGTCACTCTCTGTCGAACAGAAGGAGAAGTCGATGAAAAGGCAAGCGGAAAAGCAGGAGGAGTCAAGGCAGATGTAGAGGCAGTATCAGAAGGAATACCAGGAGTGGTAGTCGATATAGTAGTTAAAGTTGTAGGAAGTATAGGAGGAGCAGATGTAAAAGCCGGTGGCCCTTGAGGAGGCTGCACCGGAGGAGCAGGAGCCAACTGAAGAACAGCTGGTGGGTGCTGTAGAGGAGCAGGAGGCAATGCAACCACAGGTTGCGCAGCTAAAGGTTGCGGAGGTGCCGTAGCATTCTGCGCATAAGTGGGTGGCGAACTTAACAAATGCGACATTAGGGGATCTTTTTCAAGGTCTTTTGCTGCATCTTGCTGAAGAGGCGGCAAAACTGGATAGCATTTATCAATCACCATTTTACGTTGCCTGTGCAACTGCTCACTCATCTGTTCTTCTTCATTGTCTTTAAACTGCATAGCAGCTTGCATTATCGAAATACCCCTTTCTCTCTTATTTTTCTTCGCTAATTTAATTTCCTTCTGTTTGGCTTCCTTACGCTATAGGCGGAAAGAGTCAAACATCGCCGGCCGGGCTTTCATCTTAAAAAGTTTAACTTCGAGATTGTCTAAGATTTCCGTGTCAAAGCTACCATATTGGGGCCATTTTAAAACACCATCTTTTCTGGTGTATTTGATCCACACTTCATTATATGTGATGGGGCCTACTCCATGTTTCACATACAATTCATAAGTTGGAGTTCCAATCGGAGGAACCGGACACGAGTCCTCCAATCGGGAATCCCTTTTATTACAACCAAGACAAAACAAATTTCCAAGTCTGCTAAAACCAGGCATCTTCGCTCTCTAGTCTAGCTTCAAACTTCAGAGGATTATCGATTAACGATATTCTCGTGAATACACGAGTCCTTCGGCTTTGGTACTTGCAAGTTCCAAATCAAAGATCCCGAAGGGATACCCAAAACTAAGAACCAACTAAGGACTGGGAGATGCTCCACTTATACTTAACTGAGATATCGATGACGTCACTAGAAGACTCGTCTATCGTTTCGCCCTACCAAACATCAAGGGTCCAAATCAGGGCGATAGCCAGGGCAGCAGTCCTTTGTAGCCGTCGGGAAGCGGGGAACCTCGCAGCAAAGACTTTTGGACCACGTCGACATGCAGGGGTCGATGAAGTGGCGACCTTCCTCCAGAATTTTCACACGAAGCTCCTCACGAACCTCTGGCTTGGACCGTACCGTTGGTATCGCCCCACGTTGGGCGCCAGCTGAGGTACTGGGTTTTTCAGAACCGGTACCGAACCGGTAACCCAGTGGTGTCAGGGTACACCCTAAGACCTCGAGTACTTTCCTGATTCAGACACAGAAACTCAGAGTCTTCTAGGTGAAGTCAAAGATCGAATTTATTGGCTGCAACCAAGTAACAGGCGTCCTAGAAGTACAACAACACGGTGTGTATATTCTCAGGAGACTGCTCAATCTTACAAAGCCAGGCTTCTCTTTTTATACGAAATATTGTGCTTTAGGCAAACATTCTTCACATTTTAGTATACCATTCACATGTTTTCACTACAAAGGAAAAGCAGAGTCATGATGACAAGCCCACATTACAGTTCGTCCAGCCCGTAACAAATCACCCGGCAAGGCCCAACATTTTCATCAGATATCGGTGGACCCCCAATAAAAACGGGCACCTCCTCCTCGTAAAGCAAGTAAGAGAGAAAGGAACAGGGACATGTGGGAGCAAGATTAGGCAGGGTGTGTGTGCGATGAAAAGGTTTATGGCAGGCTGTGCCTTGATGCTATCTCGCTCGGCCACCGGGAAAGGAACTGACCAAACAGGTTCGGCCTGGGGCAATGGTTTCAGCTTGCCCAGGTCAGAGAGAAGTCAATTAAGGTGTACGTGTCCTTGTGAATCGAATTTAGCTGTATTATAAGCCTATGTGAGGGCAACCCACAAAATGGCTGCCGTACACAAAATGGAAGCCAAGGGTTCAGGACGAGAATGACGATTTCGAGGTGAAATCGTTACTGGAATATGACGAAAATGCTTGTACATAGTGTACTAGCCATTTTCGGTCTTTTGATATAAAAATCGTCATGCTACGACGAAGTTTTATTCACGAGTTCAGAATTTTCAGAACTACAGTATCTTGTCATGTGCTTGTGCCTCTGACCTCATAAAGAGTTCAGAGGATTAATTTAGTAATAAATACACATATATTTTATATCCTGTGTGGTGTCCTTTCATTTGGTATTAAAGGGATTGCATATGGTAAAACAGCTGGCTTCACATGCCCTCTTGAGTTTAGCCTAAGACTGCTTTGTTCATGCTATCATAGGATAGCTGGTCTATAAGGTTGACTTTCCAACCATCACCATAAGGGTTGTTTGGACTGATACAGGGTGCCCACTAGAATAGTGGACATCACATATCAGGCCAACGTCTCACATTGGTGGCAGCGGTTGGGATTTGAGCTTGATGTTGTTTTACCAATTGTAATCTTTGAGATATCATTTGAAAGATCACAATAGGTACCATAGGTACATATAACAAGACCTAGAATACTTAAGTTCTACTGAACTTAGTTGTTGTAAACCAAAGGGCCTAGCACACCCTGACTACAACTCCTAGAGAGGTTTAGTAGATAACACTTAGTGTAGGTAGGTGCACACACCACACCTCACTAGACAATGTCAGCCACAGGTGAACCTAGTGTGGCTCTACCTGTGGGAGGTGACCCTCCAAGGGCACCCTCCAAGTTTGACATACTCAACTTCAGATAGCTGAGACACTTGTGTACCACAGGGAAGTTGAAACAGGGTTCCAACCCTACCCTTCAGCACCTGATAGAACTCTTAGAATAATATGAGGTTCTTAAGGCCTCTAGTACAGGTCCTAAAGGAAATGCAGAAGGCCTGCCATCCACAGAAGACGATGTCCTTGACCCTACTGTCATAGATGAAGATGAGGTAGTAGAGGAGGAAGATTCTGAGGATGAGGTAGGCAGCCAGGGCCAGGTTGAAGTTAGGAGACTCAGCCAGGCTAACTTAAGCCTACATGGGGCTGGAGACCTGTCAGTAGACTTAACCAGAGGTATAGGAGGGAAAGATCTCACTCAGGTGAATCTCTCCACTCCAATACCTCTAGAGGTTCTCAGAGGGGAACGACTTCCTCTCAAAGGAGAGAACACCAGGCTAGGATGAGGGAAGTCCAAATCAGAATAGAGAGGGAAGAACTTGCCCTAGCCCAAGCAAAACTTGCTTTAGCAAGGGAGCAAACGTTAAGTGGATTAGATTCCACTGGTGGCAGCAATAACCCTAAGGATAAAGACAGGTCCTATGACAATAGACACCTGAGTAAGATTGTGCCCCCCTACGAAGTTGAGGATGACATCCACAAATGGATAACTGCTTTGGAGACGGCCTGCAAAGTACAGCAGGTACCCCAAAGTCAGTGGGCAGAAATCTTGTGGCTCTCCTTTTCAGAAAAAGGAAGAGACAAGCTCCTCACAGTTAGTGATGATGATGCTAACAATTACACTGTCCTGAAGAGTGCTGTGATTGATGGGTTTGGCCTAACCACTGAACAGTACAGGTTGATGTTCAGAGATACCCAGAAGACACAGACTCAGGACTGGACTGATTTTGTTGATTGTGCCACTAAGGCTCTGGGAGGCTGGTTGCTGGGAAGTAAAGTTAAGGACTATACAGGATTGTATAATTTGATCATGAGAGAACAAATGCTTAACAAATCTCAGAACCAGTTGTTGCACCAACACCTGATTGTCTCAGATCTGACCTCTCCCCAAGAATTGGGAAAGAAGGCAGACAAATGGGTCAGAACCAGGGTTAAGCAGAAAAACCAGGTCCAAGGTGGTGATCAGAAAAAGGCAGACCAAAAGGTGGGGATCAGAAACCAAAAGATCAGAAGTCTTCATCAGGCCCCCAAAATTCTACTGAAGGGGGGTCCCAAACTTCTAAGAAGAAGAAGAAAGAAGGTCCAAAGAAACCTTGGTGTAATTATTGTAAAACTGCCTCTCACTGGTTTAGTGAGTGCACCAAGAAAGGTACAGCCCCTACCACTGTAGCCACTATGGCATCTGCACCCCCTAGTACAGTTAACAGTGGTAGTTCCCAACCCAAGCCTATAGTGGGGTTAACCATGGCTACTGAGGTGGATTCTGGCTTAGTCAGGATACCAACCCAGGCTATTTTTGTCTGTAATGTGGACATGGCTATGTCCTCAACTGCGAGTCCCACTACTCTGGGAAAGTACAGGCAAACACATTTAATCAATGACAAAGTGGCTCAGGCCTACAGGGACACATGTGCCAGTGTCGCTATGGTGACACCTAACTTTGTGGACCCTGGACAGATTGTACTGATTGATAATTACCTGGTGACCAATGCAAGCAATGTCACTACTACCCATAGTGTGGCAGCTGTTAACTTCTCCTGAGGAGGGGTAACTGGCCTCAAAAGAGTTGTGGTAAGTGCAGACCTCACAATTGAATGTCTGTTGGGCAATGATCTTGAATCCTCAGTATGGTCAGAAGTGGAGTATAGGACTCATGCAGAGATGTTAGGCATATCAGCTCATGTCCTTGCTGTGACCAGGTTACAGGCCAAAAAGTGACAAACTGTACAGGCCTTGGATCCTGAAACTATGGACCAAGTGCCATCCAAGAGAAAGAGCAGTAGGGTTAAGGCAGTGCCTTCCCCCCTGCCTGCAAGTGAGGATCAGCCTTCTTAGGAAGCTGATTCTGAGACCCCTGAAGGAACTGTCCTAGAAGAACTTGAACCTGACCAGGTTGAGTTTTTTGGGACAGGGGGACCTTCAAGGGCAGACTTGAGGCAGGCACAGTTAGACTGCCCCTCTATTGAACCCCTCAGACAGCAAGCTGCTTCTGAGGCTTCTGGGAATGCTACAGGTACCCATAGAGTTTATAGGGATGAAGGACTCCTTTATTCTGAGGATAGAGATCCCAAGCCTGGTGCTTCCAGGAGGTTGGTCATACCTCAGGCCTTTAGGGGTTTCCTTCTTACCTTAGCCCATGATATTCCCTTAGCAGGACATCTAGGCCAGAACAAGACTTGGGACAGGCTTGTCCCTCACTTTCACTGGCCCCATATGTCAGAAGATACTAAGGAGTTTTGTCACTCCTGTCTGACCTGCCAAGCCAGTGGCAAATCAGGTGGCACAACAAAGGCCCCCCTTATACCACTACCTGTGGTGGGGGTACCGTTTGAAAGAGTAGGGATTGACATTGTTGGACCAATGGATCCCCAAACAGCCTCTGGGCACAGATTTATACTGGTGGTAGTGGATCATGCCACCAGGTGTCCAGAAGCTATTCCCCTAAGGACCACAACAGCACCTGTTGTGGCAAGAGCCTTCCTGGGAGTTTTCTCATGGGTGGGCTTTCCAAAGGAGGTTGTCTCAGATAGAGGTCCAAAGTTCATGTCTGGGTACTTGACTGCTATGTGGAAGGAGTGTGGTGTTAATTCGATTCGATTCAAATAACTTTATTTCGATTCCTCAAGGAAATCATAAAAGTATACATCAATTTAAAAATACACAAACCATAATAAAATCACAATACATTTCTATCTAATCTTGTAGAAACATCATGATACATAGTTACATAATTCTGATTTACACAAATATAATCTGTAGCGGTTTCTGAGCATTAATGAATCTATCGTTACAAATCGTTACAAAAGAAGGAGGAAATTATCCCATAATATTAACAATTAATAGCGCTTTCCGTGCTTATTACTATTGTACAATGATTCCGGCCTATTGAAAGCAGAAGGGCCACTACCATTCCATGCACAGGCGGTTCTACCCATCAGATAGTTGTACCTTGCCTTTGGTCTTAAAGGCGAGATGTATTGCACACTAGGGCAAAAGTCATATAAGTCCCAGGTGAATATAAGACCATCTCCTTCTTGAGGTTGCCAAGTTTTTAAGTATGGGACAACATATCTGTTCCTGAATTTTACTAACACTAGGTCACCGGGAATGTCTTTTGGTAAGGAACCCAACCAACCCACCCTTCTAGCACTCAATATTCGTCCATCAAGGTCGGGTGGAAGGGGTCTATTTTTTGCTAGCCAAAACGTAACCTTGTTAAGTAAGTCTTGCTGACTTTCGGGTTTACCATATGGGAGTGCTGGTACTCCCGCCAGGACAGACACAAATGGGGCAGCCTCTGGGGGTAAATGAATATGGGCAACTTTTTTAGTCTCTGTTCTAGCAAGGTTGTGCTGCGTTGAGGTGACCCTTCGAGCTTTTGAGATTGTTGTATCAGAGTCTAGCGACAGGATTTGAGCACTTTTACTTGTTGTATGTAGCGTGGTCTCTTTAGAAGCTGCTAATAGCTGAGAGCAATTAGATGTTTTGATAATTTTGGTGGGTGGGAAGATATCCTTGATCCTTTCTTCTATTCCCGTCAGCCTATCCCCTAGAGTGTTAATTTAGAGAGTAAAGGCTGCTTTGAAGAAGATCTGTTTCTGTGGTTAAGGGGGAATTATTAGAAGACAATGAGGGGCTTAGGCACAATGTTTGTAACTTTAGATGGTTCCCATTTTGTTTGACTCCATCGCACTTCCTTTTAACACAAGAGATCTGTGGGAGTACTATGCTTTGAGTGTTAGCTTTTTTAGGTGAGAGGGGAGATTCCTGCGGGCAGTCATTAATAGGTAATGTACAGCCACTGATTATGGTACAGGATGGAACGATGTTTTGTTCGTTTAACGGTTCCAATGGGACGTACCTGGATTTACACAGGCTATTTAATTCCTCCCACAGTGCGAAACATTGCGTAGTATCGGCTGTATGTGAAGAAGATTGTAAGCTGGGTGTGGCAGGTGTACTAACTATGAACAGGGGAGAGTCATTTTCTGCTGTTTCATCAGGAGTAAGCACTGTTGTCCTATTAAAATGAAAATCTAATGTCCCTTTGCAAAATCCCCTTTGTGGGGTAGCTTTATTGGTGAACCCTTGCTGAGTCATAGTCTAATTTAGTTATGACTTAGCTCTATAGGGAATATGGCGTAGTAACACAGTCTGAGTATTTATACAAGAAGGGTCAGGTCCGTTGGTATAATCAATAGGTAGGTGTAGAAAATATGAATGTGTAAATCTATCTACCTCCTCTGTAGTGCCTGCCAAGGGGGGTGGCCCGACCGACCACTGCTGACCACTGAGGGCCACAGAGGGCCCGCCCTTTGCCCGGGCTTCGCCCGGCACCGCCCGCGCGCGTCCGCGACGCGGAGGGAGCTCCTGTCCTTTATGCGCCTCCGGGCGCGCTGACCGGCGGAAGTGGGCGGGGCGGGCAAAGGAGCCTGGGAGCTGTAGTCTCCTTCCTCTGCGGCCGCGCGATGGTGCTTGCGGCGGCAGCGGAGACCAACAGCGTCAGGGCCCCAGGAGTATCCAGTAGGCAAGGTGAGTGTGGCAGCCTGTGCTCCGTGCGGCGTTTGAGTCCCCCGCTCCTCAGTGGGAGCTCCTGTCCTTTATGCGCCTCCGGGCGCGCTGACCGGCGGAAGTGGGCGGGGCGGGCAAAGGAGCCTGGGAGCTGTAGTCTCCTTCCTCTGCGACCGCGCGATGGTGCTTGCGGCGGCAGCGGAAACCAACAGCGTCAGGGCCCCAGGAGTATCCAGTAGGCAAGGTGAGTGTGGCAGCCTGTGCTCCGTGCGGCGTTTGAGTCCCCTAAGGACCACAACAGCACCTGTTGTGGCAAGAGCCTTCCTGGGAGTTTTCTCAAGGGTGGGCTTTCCAAAGGAGGTTGTCTCAGATAGAGGTCCAAAGTTCATGTCTGGGTACTTGACTGCTATGTGGAAGGAGTGTGGTGTTAATTACAAATTCACTACACCCTACCATCCACAGTGCAATGGGCTGGTTGAAAGATTTAACAAGACCCTCAAGGGTATGATCAAGGGTTTACCTGAAAAGCTTAGGCGAAGTTCGGACATCCTTCTACCCTGCCTTCTGTTTGCTTACAGAGAGGTCCCACAAAAGGGGGTTGGCAACAGCCCTTTTGAGCTTTTGTTTGGGCATCCTGTAAGGGGACCCCTATGTCTCGTAAAGGAAGGATGGGAGTTACCTCTCAAAAAGCCTAAACAAGACATAGTGGACTATGTACTTGGTCTCCGCTCCAGGATGGATGAGTATATGAAGAAGGCTTCTAAAAACCTTGAGGCTAGCCAAGAACTTCAAAAAGCTTGGCATGACCAAAAGGCTGTGCTAACTGAGTACCAGCCAGGACAGACGGTGTGGGTGCTGGAGTCAGTGGCCCCAGTAGTACTCCAAGACAAATGGTCTGGACCCCACACAATTGTTGAGAAAAAGGGAGTGGTCACCTACTTGGTGGACCTTGGAACTCCCAGGAGCCCCCACAGGGTGCTCCATGTCAACAGACTCAAAGCATATGTTGACAGGGCAGACATGGGCTTGCTCATGGCTACATATGAGGGACAGGAGGAAGAGAGTGACCCTCTCCCAGACCTGTTGACTCAGAACCCTGATGATGGTTCAGTTGATGGTGTGGCCTTAGCTGGCAGCCTCACTGGCCAGCAGCAACAGGACTGCAGACACGTTCCACAGTCCTTCAGACATATGTTTTCCTTGACACCTAGTCAGACTAACTGGTGCACCCATGAGGTGGACACTGGTGATAGTCTGCC
Organism: Lissotriton helveticus; assembly: GCF_964261635.1. Classification (NCBI taxonomy): domain Eukaryota; kingdom Metazoa; phylum Chordata; class Amphibia; order Caudata; family Salamandridae; genus Lissotriton; species Lissotriton helveticus. Next base: position 364,604,616 of record NC_136072.1, on the reverse strand, counting down.
TGTGAAGAGTAAGATCTACAGGCAACCTGACCATGTCAGGGACTGTATAAAGACTGAGGTACAGAAAATGTTGGAGCTGGGAGTAATTAAGCCATCAGAGAGCCCCTGGGCCAGCCCAGGAGTCCTTGTACCAAAACCTCACACCCAAGATGGTAAGAGAGAGATGAGGTTCTGTGTGGACTACAGAGGTCTCAATGCTGTAACTAGGACAGATGCTCACCCAATTCCAAGAGCAGATGAGCTCATTGATAGATTGGCTTCTGCCAAGTTTCTGAGCACATTTGATTTGACAGCTGGCTATTGGCAAATCAGGTTAGCTGAGGTTGCCAAGGCCAAAACTGCTTTCTCAACCCCAGGAGGTCATTACCAATTTGTGGTGATGCCCTTTGGCTTGAAGAATGCACCTGCCACTTTCCAAAGGTTGGTGAACCAAGTCCTCACTGGGTTGGATGACTTTTGTGCAGCTTATCGTGATGATATTGCTGTCTTCAGCTCCACCTGGAGGATCACCTGATCCACCTGAAGAAGGCTTTAGAGGCCCTGCAGAAGGCAGGCCTAACTATCAAGGCCACAAAGTGCCAGATAGGGCAGAGTAAGGTTGTGTACCTGGACCACCTTGTAGGTGGGGGTCAGGTTCAACCACTGGAGAGTAAGATCCAGACCATCAAGGACTGGGCTCCTCCAACCACCCAGACGTAGGTCCGAGCTTTCTTGGGCCTGTCTGGTTAGTACAGAAAGTTTGTTAAGAATTATGGGTCCAGTGTGACACCACTTAATGACTTGACTTCAAAGAAGATGTCAAAAAAGGTTCAGTGGACAGTAAGCTGTCAAAAGGCATTTGATGACCTGAAGAAGGCCATGTGCTCTGCACCTATCTTGAAGAGTCCTGACTACTCCAAAGAGTTCATTGTCCAAACAGATGCTTCTGAGTTGGGGGTGGGAGCTGTGCTTTCACAACTTAATGTAGATGGTCAATACCAGCCCATTGCTTTTATTAGCAGAAGGCTGAACCCTAGAGAGAAACGTTGGTCAGCCATTGAGAGGGAGGCCTTTGCTGTGGTTTGGGCCCTGAAAAAGTTGAGGCCATACTTGTTTGGCACTCACTTCAAAATTCAGACCTACCATAAGACCCTCTTGTGGCTAAATGAGATGAAGGGTGAGAATCCCAAACTGCTCAGGTGGTCCATTTCCCTACAGGGGATGGACTTTACAGTGGAGCAGGGACTGACCATGGCAATGCAGATGGTCTCTCCAGGTACTTCCACTTAGAACATGAAGACACAACTGGTCACGGTTAGTCTAATGTCCCTGCGTTTGGGGGGGTTATGTAGGAGAGTAGGGTCTGCTTTCGTATGGTCACCCCACTTTTTTGCTTCTTGCTTCACTGGTTTTCGACTTAGATTTGGCTGTGGGCCTGCTAATCAGACCCACAGCCCTGATGTTCTCTCTCTAAATTCACACCATGTACTTTAGGTACATCAGCAATTGGGAATTGGGTCACTCTTGTGAGTCCCTCTACAGTGTATCATAGGTACCCAGGCATAGGTGCACCCAAGGCCTACCAGGGGCTGCAGCATATCTTTTGCCACCCCTGGCTGGCCATCCAAACTGACACAACTGGCTGATCACTCAGCTGGGGCAAGGTCGTGTAATCATCCCTTGCTTAGGTATAGTATTCCTATATCTAACCTTATGTCTAGACACATATACACCTATAAGTCACTCCTATGGCAGGCCTTAACAATCCTGGAGGCAGAGTGCTTGGTTTTATGTGAGACGAGGCTCTAGCATGAGCTGAGCCTGTCTGCAGCTTTCGGAACCATGTCCTTATAGCTGTTCTAGGATATAGCCATACCATATACTCTTAAGTGCATTATGAACCTCGTGGTTAAATGCTAACTTTGGTTTGGCTTTATCAAAACATGTCGTGTAAGGTGTCATACGCTTTGGAATACTACCCCCTCGCCAGTTCTGGTGACGGGGGTAGCATTCCACCCTTCTAGAGGGAGAAGACATGTGGTTCCTACTAATCCCGGTTAAAGTTAACCAGAGCCTCAGCATCACAAAATGGATGCTGCTGCCACAGACACAAGTCTGACCTCCTGCTGCTGGGAGTACTTCCAGCGAGGGAGGCTTGGACAATAAGTTTCCTGTCTTGGGAGGTGCGAGCACCACCCCAGACAGGCCATAGTGTATTGGGGCAGGGAGGGCTGAATGAAATGAGACACTGAATGGGGCACACAAGGTGTCCCATGCATAGTCCAGTTCAAACCGGTGCTGGGGCACTCCAGACCCAGCTCTGGCGCGAAACTAGACAAAGGGAAAGGGGTGTAACCACCCCTTCCCTGGTCCCACCCATAGGAGCGACCTAGCAGGTAATCCAGCCCCTAAATTTGGTATATAGGTAGGAGCTGAGTCCCAAGACTTTAGATTTATCCTGACTGAAACTTGAAATGAAACTCTGGACCTTCGACGTTCTACTTGAAGATAGAAGACTGAAGAATCTCCCTTGTGGTCAAGGAGTGACCACCCTGTGCAAGCAGGCCCCATCAAGCGATCAACGGTTTGCTTTGTCGATGCTCCCGCCGGAGCCCGAGCACAGAGCCTGACAAGACCCGGACTTCCAGACTTTCAACAGCCCGATCCACAGTCACAGCAGAGCTGAGACCCGTGGATGTGACGAGAGACGTGGGACCGGCCATCTTGGAAAGCCAGTGAATTGCTTTCCGTGCAACTTCTGAGGCACCCTCAAAGCTGTGCATTGGGGATTGAGAAGCCCGAGCCCCGAACACCAACTGCACTGAAGTTCAGCCCTCCACACTCCACGAGTTCTGCGTGGGGCCCTTCTGCATTTTTCTGCTCAACGCGTCTGTCCGGTCACTTGCCCGTTGGTTAGTGGCCTCTGTGACGACGAATCCTTTGATTTTCACTGCTGGTCTGGTTGCTCCAGACTGGCCCCTGCTTCCCCAAAAAGGAGAAGCCCATCAGACCTTGCTGGTCTGATCCGTAAGCCATCTTTGATGCCTGCGTGGGTTGCCTTTGCCAAGACTTGTTGACTCCAATCCGGAAGCCGACACCGCCGACAGCGAGAGCCTTTGTGGAACAGTCCGTATCCAGCTCCTGGTCATCGTTGACACCTCCTGGTCTACGTGGCTGCAGAGACAAGCTTCATGACATCACCTGATTGCTTCGCGACACGCCTGGTTCCTTCCTGGTTCCATCCTGGTCACTGGCTAATGACCCAGACTCTGTCCCCTCTGCTTTCAGGTACTTTTCATCCTCTATCCACCCTTGGATCCTACCGGACACTTCTCTCCTGGTCGCCTGCAGCATCTTTCTTCAAGGCTCCATAGGATTCAGTGACGAAACCCGACACACTTTGACACCTATGCACCCGCTTTCTGTGGGTGATGTAACGCGAGTACTTCGGTGCTCCTGTGGGTATTTACTATCCTAGTGTCTAAATTTCAAGTAGCTTTCTCCCTGTCCATCCGGAAGTGACCTAAAAGAACTAGTTTCCATTTCTTTCGTTCCCATTCGAACTCTATGGTAACTCGTGTGTGTGTAAAGACACTGCACGCGCATCCCGTGGGCCTCTTGCTCCCTATCCTTTGGTAGTACAGCGTAGCCCCAGCGATTCTCCAGGCCCTAGGCCTATCCTTTGTTCTTGACGTGGTTCTTATACCACTATTTTAGTATATGCTTCGAAGTGCCCCTAGGGCATTACTGTATTTTGTGCAACTTATTGTATGTTGATTAAGTATCTTGTTATGTGCTTGTGCCCCTGACCTCATAAAGAGTTCAGAGGATTAATTGAGTAATAAATACACATATATTTTATATATATATCCTGTGTGGTGTCCTTTCATTTGGTATTAAAGGGATTGCATATGGTAAAACAGCTGGCTTCACATGCCCTCTTGAGTTTAGCCTAAGACTGCTTTGTCCAATGCTACCACTAGGATAGCTGGTCTATAAGGTTGACTTTACAACCATCACCATAAGGGTGGTTTGGACTGATACAGGGTGCCCACTAGAATAGTGGACATCACATATCAGGCCAACTTCTCACAAGCACCATGACTTAAAGTGTTCCAGAGAATCTGCATCTGCCGAACTACATCTCACACAGTTTGCATCCTCTCAGGCCAAATTTACAAAACTTAGCAGGGTTTGCAACTGTGCACAGCAGAATTTCCAGTTATCTACCTCCAGTGGCCTTTCACGCCCAACATTCCAGCTCTCATATATAAAGCAGCACAGACAGACCAGCCGCGGGCCCCTGACAAGGCCTGCGGCTGGTCTGCCTGGGCCCCTGCCAAGGCACTGCTTTATATAATTCTGTGATCAGGTGTCGCCGTGTGTCACTAGTGGGAAGTGTCTGCAGTGCATTGAGTTTGGGATGCTCTTCTGGGAATTGTCGGGAAATCACACACAGTGCAGTTCTGAGGCGATAGTATGTAAATGTCAGCAATAAGGTTTGTTGTTGAGTGCGTGAAATATCTTCAAGTCCCACAAAGGTGCCATTGGGATAGGCATCATCACCCATAGTTTTTAGGCCCGCTTGGTTAAGTAATCGCAGAGCGGCACTCTCTTTGGAGACCGACATTGCGGGGTGTTATTCTAGCGGTAGCGCCGGGGCATATACGTTTTTTTTTTCCTGCTCGCACTTACAGCACCCGCCATACCTTTGTGGTGGAGTGCACTGTGTTTATTTCCATGCGTGGTATCCCCTCTCCCTTATGCAGCAGAATAGTCTGGAGTGGTATGGGATGGGCATCGTCATTTTCCACCGCAAGGTGTGGTACATACTCAAGTGACGGAAACCAATAATGTGCAAAATGAGCCTGTGCGCACAAATAATATAGATGTAAGACTGGCACATTGAAACCTCCTCATGAATGTGGCAGTGTAAGTATATCCCAACTGATTCTCGGCTGGTTACCAGCCCATGTTAATGTTAGCAAATGTGCCTTAAGTGTTTTTTTCAAATACAGCGGTAATATAATGGGTACGTTAATATAGCCTTAGCGGGCTATACCGGCTATTAAAGGCTCGCTGAATCGTTAAAGGCCCGAGCCGAAGGCGAGGGACTTTAACGAGACAGAGGGACTTTAATAGCCGGTATAGCCCTGCTACGAAGGGCTATAAGGCTATTAGAACATTCTGCCACTAGAGGGCAGAATGTTCTAACAAATTAAACAAAGGGTTCTCGAAGCTCGAGGGGATATAAATCCCCTCCAGCTTCAATAAGCCAATTGTAGAACATTGGAATGTTGCTCTGCGGGCCTTTACCGGCGGGTAGAAGCAGGGAGCACTCCATTGTCTGCAATGGAGCTCCCAACATTCCAATGTTCTAATAAAAAGGTATAGAAACTTAGGCCAGACCACCATTTTCATAATGGCTATCCTATCAGCTGAGGACAATGGCAGCCATAACCACCTAGATACATATTCTTCTATTTTGGAAAAAACCCTACAATAGTTGTACCTAATTACCAGTCTGGGTCTCTATGAATCCATATGCCTAGATATTTAACAGGGCTCATGTTCCACACTAATGGAAAATCTAGTGGGTACTTGAGAGTACTAGGAGTTAGTGGGAATATAAGCAATTTCGTCCAATTGATAGTCAACCCCGAGTAGCTTTCAATCCGGAAGTATTCAATAATCACAGGCGACAAATGCATGGGGGATGTCTGACGTGCACAAACCTGGCTTGTAATAGGCCGACGGTATTAAGTGAGGTGCTTATGTTCGATAAGTCTGTTGCTCTTTTGTATCTTTGGAATTCACCATGACATTGACATAGACTAGAGGGATATACTAAGGCATGGGTATGCGTAAACGTTTTCCCTGGGGCCACAGAGTAAGATCTGTGGTGTGCCTAAGGGCCACATTAATGCCAGCATGGTGGAAGCTGGACTTTTTATCATCCTGTATCTGAATCGCAGTCCCTCTACCGCACCTCAGGGTAAGCCTTCTTTGCATGCAGTCCTTACTTTGGGAGGGTCAAGTGTTATAAGGAGGTAACTTAATTGTTGAACTGAAATGAAATAGAATTGCACAATATGGAACCATAAAACCTGGGATTAATCATGGCTCTCCACTTGACGAAATTGTGTGATCCTAGACAATTGTCTATTTCACTTTGCCTCGATTATCTTCATTTTGACATATAGGAGCACCTTGAAATACATGTGGGCAAGATATATGCTGTATAAAACTTTCTCTTGTGTTTGATTTATTAAACCATCATGTTGTCCTTCTACATTAACAACCCAGCCCACTCTGAGGGTTCATCATGATAGCTGACTTGCCTCTTAGTTCAGTATTGGTGACATGACTGTTTCTATGTTCATTCTGAAAACTGTCACTTTTGAAAATGCATTTCAAGGCATAGATATAATTTGATGTACTAAGGTGAAACGTATGTTAATGAAATACACTTTTTTCAAAATTCGAAATACATTATTTTTACAGGTTTGTTGAAAGATGTCTTAAAAATTGATGTGTTCTTAAAGAGTGGAGTACACCTTATTTGCTTCTTTTCTTGTTTTTCAGTTAGTGTACATTAACGCTTGCCCTTTTCATTAACGTCTTTATGATGCTAGCGCTCTCAGCAGCCCAGTGTGTTGTTTGGGGGGGGGGGGGGGGTGTCGCATGTGAAGGTCAGGACCGTACTTTCAGTATCATTGTACAAAGGGGACTCAGCAGAAAATGTTATGCAGAGGCAACATGCCTCCGTCTAATGGCATAGGCCAGTGGTTTCAACGTTATCATAAATAATAATGGCGACAAAGGGCCCATATTTCATGCACCCCTGTGTATGTGTAATCCCTCTGAGGTGTGAGGATCAATGTGCACTCAGGTTACCGGGTTAGTGTATAGTAAGCTAATCCAGCACAGAAATGCTGCCTGAATCTCCAAACAGGCCAAGAGGGTGAACATATAATTCCATTCAATGGAGCCAAAGGCTTTTGCGGTGTCCAGTAAGACTGCCGCTGCCTGCAGGGAGGGATTGATTGGTGCAGCAAAGCAAAAATGGTGCACAAGCTATGTGCAGTGGATCTGGCTGGTAGGAACCCTGACTAACCAGGCAGTATCAATTTGAGGAGTAAAGGTTGGAGGTCTGTTGCCATTGCCTTGGCTAGAATTTGTGTATCAATAATAATTAATGATAGCACCCTGTGTGACTCGCAAAGTTCTGGCATTTTCTCAGGCTTCAGCAAAGCCACTATAATCGTTTTTGCGCAAGGAAGGGGACACCAGCTGCTTTTGATACCCCTCCTCCAACATGCCTTGAAAGTGTGCAGTCAGGAGTTCAGCATACTCTTTAAAGAACTCTTCAGTTGGACCATCTAGTCCCAGGGCCTTACTGTTTGAAAGCTTGCATATGGCTTCTTCGTGGCCACCCATGTGCACATCTCACTGGACACCAACCAGTAGGCTAGTCATGACTAGGACCCATGTACAGAAGAGGTGTACATGCCCTAGAGCAATGTTTGGTGTTGTACCTGCCAAATGTCCACCAGACAATATTCGTCAGCCCATCCCGGACTACCCTAGCAGACTGCTTGCCATGCCGGTCTGTCACAGTTGACCTGTCCAGTTTGGGGTCCAAGAAGATGATACGGTCAACCCCACACAATATTTGCCATGCCAATGTTTGTATATGTTGCCAAAGAGTGACGAAAAACTCGGGTTGTTTACATTGGGGCCGTATGTATTTTCGACGGTTATAGGGGAACCATACAGGCTACCCTGTGCTATCACAAGGTGACCCTGTTCATCTATAACAGAATTGTTAACCGTAAATGGCACTTCCCATTTCACCAATATCATAACTCCTCTTGCATAGAAGTAGTAGGACAATGTCAGCTTGTACAACGCCCAACGTGTTTCAATGGCATGTTCTGTACATCGTGTCAAATAAGTTTCCTGCAAAAGGAAATCTGGATTTTGTGTTGATCTAAGTAGGAGAGCACCAGTCAGGTTTTTTGTTGATTATTTAGTCCCCGTATGTTCCAAGCCAATGAGCTTACATGTCCCATGTGTTGGGTCATATCACTATTATGAGTTTGGATGCAGCATGATGGAACCTAATGAGCAGTGTATAGCAAACCGTGGAATTAATGTCGTAATCAGCACTCTGGTGTCATGTATAACAACAAACAGACATCTCACGTCAGCATCCCAAATTTGCCTGTAAAATCATATTCTCGACGTTGTTAATGTACTATAACATAAATGGATAAAAATTCTTAACAGTATCAATAACTGCAGGTGTGCTGGCACCAGGACACATTGGTGTGATGAGTTCATTGAGCCACAAATATAACTGTTTAGGTCGAGCATTCAAGACCTCTTGTATATACTTTGGTATATACTTATATGTGTATGTACTTTGTGGCCTCTGGAGATGCTCCCGCTTAGGGACTTTTTTTCTGTACAACTGCCTCTATTTAACTGTCTTGATAGAAAACGACCAGTAGAGGTCAGTAAAATATCAGAATTGCTTTCTGCTTGTTCAACTGCTTCTATTTAACTGTCTTGATAGAAAACGACCAGTAGAAGTCAGTAAAATACCTGAATTGCTTTCTGCTGAGGGACTTTCTTTTTGTATTTTTCAGGCAACTGCCTCTATTTAACTTTCTTTTTTTCAAATACTGTTTTTTCAGTGATACGACCACCGAAGGCCCTGATGATATATTAAAAAAAGATCTTAGGGGGGAGGAGCTTCGCGCGCATCTAAGATGGCCGCGTGAGCTAGGGACTCCCGAGACCCTCGTATCCTCCCGCATATATCCTGCTACATATCCTGATCGCTGTGGATGACCCTGAGTGTATGAACCACGAGAGAGATGAAAGCTGAAAACCGTGTCCCGATCGGACCCCGAGAACCGAAGTTGTGAGGTGGAGAAGTTTGCGGCCTACTTTTCCGGATGCCTGGTGCTTGAGTTGGCAGAGTCCCCGAGGTGTAATTGAACAACATCGGCATGGACTAGCGGAGGAGGCTGGCATAGTCTCACTTTCACGTTCGCTTTTGACACTTGGACTGGTCTTGGAATAGGAAGACGCCTCATTGAGAAGGCAACCCTTACCCCCCGGAGCGCTCACTAATATTCGACAACTACACAAATTATTTGACTTTCGCCTGAGGGGTTCGCTGTTCTTCATTTGAGCCACTTTGAGTGCAGAACCCGACTGTTCCGAAATGGCGACCAAACCGGAGGGGGACCGGCAGAAGCTCAGAACCAACAGAAGGGGCGGATATGTCCAGTCCAATGTCATGGATAGATATACCCAGGTCAAGGGATCGCCCGGTAGCCCGGGAAGTTCCCAAGATGCCACGAGGGATTCTGCGTCTTCGAACACCGACCCGACTTTGGTGGACGTAATGGGTGCAATCGAGGGAGTCAGATCAACCCTTGGACAACAGATTGAGGCCCTTGCACATAAACCGGACACTGTGTCTATAGATGTGAATTTAATTTGCACGGACCTCGCAAAAACGAATGAAAAGGTCAAATCACTAGAAATCAAATTGTCGAGTTTAACCGATGACGTCGTGGCGCTACAGACTGAAGTTCGGAATCTGAGGGCCGTGAATGACACAGTTGTTCGTCGCCTGGAGGATTTTAAAGGGAGGTCCCGGAGGAACAATGTCCGTATAATCGGAGTTCCGGAGAAGGCGGAAGATCAAGCTACCGGCCTCTTTGTTGAAGACCTTATCTCTACCCACCTGCAGCCCAAGGGACTCAGCCAATGTTTTACCGTGGAGCGAGCTCACAGAGTCCCTGGTGGCAAACCGAAAGTGGGTGCCCCACCGAGGCCTATCATAGCACGGATCTTTAACTTTCGGGACAGAGATGTCGTTCTTCAGGCCTCCCGTGCGAATGGTCCCTTGCAGTTTGAGAACTCGCCTGTCAGCTTTTTTCCGGACTTCACCCAAGCGGTTCAAAGGCAAAGACTCAGCTTCATGGGGGTGAAGAGACGACTTCGGGACATGGGACTTAAATACGTCATGCTTTTTCCATCCAAGCTGAGAATTGAGCGGGACGGCAGGACTTATTTCTTTGACAAGCCCGACATGGTGGCTGACTGGTTGAACACGATACCGGCCCGACAAGACCGGGAGGAACAGTCTGGTGGTGTGGTGAGCGAACACATGGACCAGCAATAAATCTTGTTTATATGACTCTTGGGGTCGCCAGGGTATTTCCTATTGCTATGGTTCTACTTATCAGGTGCAGCTCCATACAGCGGAACTGGGAGGATTACTGAGTTATCGGAGGATCTCTCTCCTCCTCAGCTTTACTTTTTGTAGTTTAGTTTAGATGGTGGGGCGACAGGCACACTGCGAGTTGGGGTGGCTTTATAGTCGGAAGCAGGGGTGCAGGGTGGGGGGTATTGTATCGATTTGTGTGGGTAGGGGTGGTGGGGGGGTGTTGGTTTTTTGTTCCCTTTTTCAACAAGGCGCTATATTGCAAACGACTGACTTTGAGGTGCTGGGCTCAGAGGGGGGATGGGTCTTCTTTCTGTTTTATGATGGGGTCTAGGGGGTTGAGGTTGATAAGCTGGAATGTCAACGGGCTGGGGGACAGGATTAAGCGCGGGGTGGTGTTGCAGCTTTTGAAGCGACACTCCCCAGACGTGGTTTTGTTACAGGAAACACACTTGGTTGGGAATACATGTCGCGCCATGAATCGGAAGGGATATCGTTTGGTTGCTCATGCTGGGTTTACATCTGGTTCCCGTGGGGTTGGAATCCTCCTCAAGAACTCTCTTCCTTTTGAAGTAGATTCCATGATCCTTGATGAGAGAGGACGCTATGTGGCTCTATCTGGGCGGTGGGAGTGTCGCACACTTTCCTTGGTGTCTGTTTATGTTCCTCCTGGTTTACAGTCTACTACCTTTGCCGACCTGGGTCGAGTTCTACTGGATCTCCCTGGGGGGTTTCTGATTATGGGAGGTGATTTTAATTTAGTGGTGTCTGGGGTGTTGGACAGGTACCCACCTAGGGATCTAAAGGGAGCTCAAGGCTGGCTAACAGACTACATTGATACGATGGGCTTAGGAGACTGCTGGAGATTGCTTCACACTACTCAAAGGCAATATACATTTCTTTCTGGCGTTCACAGTAGTCTCTCCAGGATAGACTATGTATTAGTGCCGGCTTCACAGGTGTCCTATGTAGCAGAGGTCAGGCATTTGGCTCGGGTTATTTCCGACCACTCCTCGCTCTGGTTTTGATTTGAATTAGCGCCTGGTTCTGGTGGAAGGGTGGCTCCTATTAACCCTTGGTATCTTCGTAATTCCAAGACTCGTTCTGCTTTGGTTGAGGTATTAGACCATTATTTCTCCGAAAACGAGGGTTCGGTTTCCTCCTCCATTTCACTATGGGAAGCTTTCAAGACTGTCATTCGAGGTCAAGCTCTCTCTTTTATTGCTGGTGTTAAAAAACAGAAAGAAGAGGATGTTGTGAAGATAGAGACGGAGATCACTGATTTAGAATTGGAATTGGAACAGGAGGTTACCCGCTCTAGGTTACATGTCCTGCGCCTGAAGCAGTTGGATTATAGAACATTAGTGACAGATGGCGCGAAGGCCCTTAGTCGAGAGCAACAGGGGCGTCTTTATGATGTGGTAGACAAGGCGAGTAAACTGATTGCATGGCTGGACAGGAAAGACAGTGCCAATCGTGTAGTGCCGGAGATTGAGATAGAAGGCGGTGTTCTGGTCACTGACCCACAGGATATAGTGACAAGTTTTGCTGACCATTTTCGATCTGTGTACTCTTCTGTGTCAGACCGGCCGAAGGAGGACTCATGTTTGTTGTTGCGAGACATAGCGCTCCCGTGCCTATCAGCGGAGGATAGGGACCTTATGGATAGTGAGATTACCGCAGATGAGGTGGTGTTGGCTATGCGTTCTCTGAATTCTGGTAAGGCGATGGGTCCCAACGGTCTCCCGATTGAGCTATACAAACTTCGCCCGGATAGGATAGCCCCGTATTTGAGGGATATGTTTTTAGAGACCCGAGAACTCGGTCTCCTTCCTCATGAGCAGAGATTGGCTTCGATAGTAGTGATTCACAAGGAGGGGAAACCTAGGAATAGATGTGCATCGTATAGACCGATTTCATTGCTAAACGCTGAACCTAAGATTCTCGCAAAATTGTTAGCTAACAGACTGGTAAAGGTTATTTGCGAGTTGGTTCACCCGGATCAATCGGGCTTTATTCCACACAGGAATACGGCGCTGAATCTTAGACGTTTGCATGGAGTGCTCGCAAGGGCCTCCACATTACGGGAGTCGGCCATTTTGGCGTCATTGGACGCCACAATGGCGTTTGATACTGTTGAATGGCCGTATTTGTGGGCGGTACTGGCTAAATTTGGTTTCGGTTCAGATTTCATTGGCTGGGTGCGTCTTCTTTACGCCGACCCACTTGCTCAAATTATTGTCAATGGTCGCGCCTCGGAGCCTTTTTCGCTCGGGCGGAGGTCTCGCCAGGGCTGTCCGCTATCGCCTCTCTTATTTGCCTTAGCCCTTGAGCCTCTCGCGGCCTGGATCCGATGGGAGCCCTCGATAAAGGGCATTAGCTGGTCTCCGCAGTTTGAGGACCGTATCTCGCTATATGCAGATGACATTTTGCTGTATTTGACCTCCCCTAGGAAATCCTTAATAGTACTCTGTGATGTTCTGGCCTCTTTTGGCAGAAACTCCGGCTTAGTTATTAATTGGGCGAAATCTTATTTGTATGTGCTTAGTGGCGAAACACCGATCCCACCGCTCGATTGTCCCATTCAGATAGCTCGAGATGGGTTCCGATATCTCGGAATCTATATCTCAATGAATCCAGCGGTTCGGTATGAGAGAAACCTCCTCCCTCCCTTGACCCGGTTGAAGCAAGATGTTGCGAATTGGCGGAAACTCCCGTTGTCAATGCTTGGGCGAGCGGCCCTCTTTAAAATGATGTCGCTCCCTCGGTTTCTTTATGCTCTTCAAAATACTCTTGATATCGTCCCAGCTAGCTATTTCCGCTCCGTGGAAGAGCTACAGCGTAAGCTATTGTGGGATGGGAGACCGCACATTGGCCTGACCAAACTGACACTCCCGTGGTATGACGGAGGTATCGCCCTTCCTGATATTAAGAGATATTACTGGGCTTCACAACTAAGTGCTATTAATCATGGGATGTACGGCCCTGAGTTAAACCCTGGTCTTGCCATGGATAGGTGGTTACTCCCTGGCGGCAATTATTATAGAGCCTTGTATTCTGGATCGGTGTTGAAGGCTTTGTCTGGGCCAACGAAGACGGCTGTGCAGATTTGGCGTGATGCCACTCATTCGTTAGGGTGGAAAGACCGTCTGACTTTAGCTACTCTGCTCTTTGGATCTGACAAATTTGGCAAATTGTGGAACACTAAAGGGTTTGACAAATGGGATATTATTGGTATTTCTAAAGTTGGAGACCTCTGGGTGAAGAGACGGGTGAAATCGTTTGCAGTTCTCCAGGCTGAGTTTGAATTGGGAAACTCTGAGTATTTTCGATATGTTCAGATTAGGCATGCATTGATGTCTGTCTTCCCAGAGGGGGAGGGGATACCGGTTTCTACCCCTTTAGAGGATCGTGTTTTGGATGGCCATATGCCTGACAGTGCCATTTCCCTAATATATAAGAAACTGATTAATCAAAGGGCGGACCTTCTTTCGCATCTGCGCGACCAATGGACCAGTGACTGGCTCGAGCTTGATAATGAGGACTGGCAGTCGGCGGTTTCCTCACCAAAAGAGGTGGGGATTCCGGCACGATTGAGATTAGTCCAGCTCAAAATCTTGCATAGAATATACACCACGGGTCCCCGATTGGTCCGTATGGGCTTTTCGGGCATTCTATTAAATGTTTGGGAGCCCACCGATCATAATGTGGGTCAGACTCAGTGGGTGACCCTAGGGGCCATGGTAGCTAAAAGGAACATTGCACAGCTATGGGGATCCCCAAGGCCTCCTACACTTGATGTTTGGGTGGAAAACATGGATTGGTGCATGTTCAGAGAGAAAACAGTGTACTTGGCTCGGGGTCGCCCCCGAAAATGGCATACGATTTGGGGCCCCTGGAACCGCTATAGAGGAGATATATGTGATCCGCCTGTACCTTTGATGCCTGATATCTTGCTTTCCCCCTGACCCTTTACTGTTATTGTTTCTGATGCCTCCCTTTCCTCCCCCCTTTCCCCGTCACTGTGATTCTTATTGTAATGATTACCGATATGCCTCTGCCCTCTTTGGGTCTCAGCAACCTTGGATACTGTATAAGCCTTGTTTTGTGTTCTATTTAAAAAAAAGAAATATTAAAAAAAAAAAAAGAGCTTAGGACTATAACATTTCCAGCTGAGAGGGAATATTTCTCTCCACATGCTTCCATATCTGGCATGTCACGCAGTTTGGTGCTTAATCCATGTTAAAGAACAGTAGATTTTTCAGCACCCAGGCCAATGTGCTGCATAGCTAAATACATATAAGGTCCCACAGGCGAGACCGATTGCATTGCAAATGCTTGTTTTTTTATTGCCACCAGAACAGAGTATGGATGACAGCCATTTACTATGCTTTAGTGCTTGTGGCATCGTAGCTGCGCCATTCCTAGTCTCGCCATCTAATCAGTGCTTAATTTGTAAAAAATAAATACACACCAGGGCTCTCGTCAAGAGACCTCTGCAGCTTGCAGCACACATTGCCCCTCCCAGCGCTGCCACTGATGGTAACAACACAACTTCTAATCATCTCGCTCCTACAACCGTTACAATTTCAGGCCATCAAATCTATAAGAATGGTGTACGTGGCACGTAATAATCATTTTTAATGTAAGTTGAATTATTAGTTCACTGTTATTGTGGTCACCCCTAAATTTGTCAGACAGCAATATCTTGTGGCAGACTGTAAAGAGCTGGTGCGGAGCACCTGAAACCACCAGCTCAAATTAAGCACTGCATTTCTTCAACTGTTATCAAACCTCAGGATGAAAGAGTCGCTGCAGTACAGACCCTACATAGTTCATGAGTGAAACCTTTCTTGCACACAGTCCTGGGCTGTGCAATATTCGTTTTTTTTACTATTCACCTCTTGTACTTAGGGGGTAGCTTCTCACCAGGTCACGAGCTGCAAGCTCCGTGTCTTGAACTGTCTGCACACTCGACTCACCGCAGACTCGCCTGCCTGATATTTCAAGCATTTGTGGAGCTTGGCTGGCGTTACAAGTCACTCCACAGCCCCGAGAGTGGCCTGATCCTTTCTTATCAGAGCAGAGAATAATAGACGGGCCCTGTTTTGTGAACCAACTCCTGGATTGCTTCCGGCCTGGCGCACACCGCTTCCGCATTGGCTTTCTGTGAACACCAGCTTGGCGGGGTTATCGGCCTGACCCCGAGACTGGCAAGGAAGTCTTCCATTCTTCACTCGCCACTGACTGTTTTCTTTTAGATTAACATGTTTGAGATATTATTAACCTTTTTTTCAACTTTGCTGGGGTGATTTCGCCTGGAGGAACAGAGAGGATAGGGATGTTCAACCATCATAAAAGAGACATTAAGCTTCGTCTATCATTTTATCAGGATCACACCATGGGGCGAAAGTGCGCAGTACTCATGTGTCATACAACGAGACAGCTGTGAAATTGAATATTTAAATGCCCCAATTTCCTAGAATGGCCGTAGCGAAATCCAAGGACCACATACTTATGAAATACACGGTGGCCCCCACCCTTAGGCAGACATTCATTTGTGTTTGGGAGAGGGCGCCCTGTGGTATTTTCAAATATATGCAATTAGTGCAGGGTGATAACTGGTGGCTGCTCCCCCTCTGTTCTCAGGCTCATTTTTATCATAGTGTTGCGTCACCCTAGAAAGGGGGCGCAAGGGCCAGGGCTGTACTGGCCGTAGGGGGCACCGGTCATTCCCCTGGTGGGTCACCAGGGTGGGGGCCGGTTTTCGGCCCCTCGGTCGATTTATTTTACTGGGGGTCAGCAATATCAGCCCCCTGTAACAAAATCTGCCGAAACTGGCCCTAGCAAAGAGCTCGGCCACCCCCCCCCCCCCTCCCCGTCCAGGGAGGCCGGCAGAGCAGTTTGCCAGGGCTGGTTTCTGTTCCTAGTCCGGCCTTGCAGACGCTACACTAAAGTCAGATTTATCAATCGCTGCCTCTCGTTACTCTGCCCCAGGGAGGCAGTCCATGGGTGGACCATGGTTGTCCCCATACATCCACCCATGGATTTGGCGCATTCCTAGGATAACCATGAAGGGTAGACCTGGGAATGCGTCAAAACGCTACACCTCGCAAGGAGAAATAACTTTATTTTTTCATGTAGAAAAAGGAAAATGCCTCGGAGGATTGGTTTTGTGCAGGAAGGTGTTCCTTCCTGCACAAAAAAAATCCTGCTTACAAAGCAGTCACCCTTGCACCATGACGCATGGGTACCTCCATTGGCGCATTGCAGCCCGTTTTGTGCCATAGCAAGGAAAGGACAGGAATGCGCCGTATATAATGTTAAATACGCCACATTCCTGACCTTTCCCTTTCACACAGAACAGCAAGGTTGCCTGCTGCCTTGCGCTGCAAAAAAGTGAGATAAATCAGGGCCTCAGTGTCCAGAGCATGGGCACCGCTTCCTCCACGGTGTGGGGATGCAGAGAAATGCCGCACATGCCAACAGACCGAATACAGTACGGAGATTGTGGAAGCCAAAATGGCTTTATTGCACCTGTCTCTCACCTACAATTACCTGTGCTTTAATAGATGTAAATTTGTACAGGACAGTGGTCCCTAGACAACCATAATTTATGAATGATAAATATAGACTGAATGAGTACTATATTCTTTGTCCAGCCGGACAGTTTTTATTTGAATAATAAAAGGTTTTAACAAATTTACAAAAAATGACAGCAGGACACCAGCCGATGTCCGACTAACACACTAAGAAAAAGACAAACAATATAATATATTGCCTGAAACTCTTGTTTGTCTTTTTCTTAGTGTGTTAGTCGGACATCGGCTGGTGTCCTGCTGTCATTTTTTGTAAATTTGTTAAAACCTTTTATTATTCAAATAAAAACTGTCCGGCTGGACAAAGAAGATAGTACTCATTCAGTCTATATTTATCATTCATAAATTATGGTTGTCTAGGGACCACTGTCCTTTACAAAGATATATTCCCTAAGGTCCCTAGCATATTGCTTCCTTGGGTTCCCTTGTGTAATTAAAATAATGTTAATAGATGTAAATGGAAAAAATACATTCCCCCCATTGTTTTTTCTGAATCCCCCACTTTCCTGTTTTAAAATGTTGGCATGTATGCAATAGCAGTCCCTTGTTTCCTGCCGATGAGTATTCAATATGCGGGCCCACTGATCTGAGTATAGCTCCTGTTGCTGCTTGAAATGTCAGAATCACTTATTTTCTCTGGGTTATTCAAGTGTTCCTGGACATATTACTACACCTGGGCCTAAGTGCACAGCTAGCAGAATAAGTAGATGAAAAGTCACTGATCATCAAATTATAATAAAACTGTTTCTATGAGCTTAGGGGCCCCAATAAGCAAATGTTCTCAAAGTGGTTCCAGACATGCCTGAACCTGGAATAGTACAATTATTTAGGGGTGGGCAAAATGTGCCTAGTTACACAAATGTTTGCTAAAACTGGGTGAAATTGGGCAAAATACAGGCCTGGAATTTGGCACTGTATTGTAGCCTGAAATTAGTCCTCGACCCACTTTGGACAAAAGGATGCATTTTACACTAAAAATAAGTGCAGAAAACGAACGCTGTACGAACACCAGCTGCTCGCGGTCTGTGGTTCGCCTTTGTCCCCGTGAGTGTGTGGTAAATGTTTATGACGAGCTGCAGCAGCAGTTGTTAACCTGCGGTCCGTGGATCCCTGGGGGTGCATAACACCTAGATTTTTTAAACAGTAAAAAAAATATTAACAGATTAATAAAGTAGATACATAATATAATAAGATAGCAGCACACACAATTTAAAACATTTAGGGCCAGATGTAAGTAAAACCGAAATGCCGAGTCCTTAATAGCGAATTTTACCGATTCGTAATTAAGGACTCGGTATTTCAGATGTAGATAAAAAATCTGTAAAATTTAGCGATTCGGTAAAAATAGCTAAAGAAATGATTGAATCCCCATTATCGAATCGGTATCACCGATTCCTTAATACCGATTTGGTAATTAGCGAATCCAGTAATTGGAAGAATCAGCCAATCCTGTGCTTCCTCATGACCTCACAACAAGGAAGTGGCCACACCCATGCAGCTGGACTGTTCCTGGAGCTGTTGGAGAGGCAGGGAGCAGGAGCAAGAGCACAGGAGCTGCACAGATACCACCCAGCCAACACAGAGGACCTGCACCATGGCCTCACAGGAGAAGGGGAAGGATGCTGGCGAAAGGAAAGCGCAAGCACAAGTTTAGTGAGAGGGAGTTGGAGGTCCTCATAGAGGAGGTTTTCAAAGATTACAACCAGCTCTTTGGCAAGTAATCCCTGCATGTCCCTGAGGCCCATAAAAGGAGGATTTGGCTGGGGATCCAGCAGAAGATCAATGCGATTGGCGTCACACATCGCTCAACAGACGACCTAAAGAAGGGATGGTATGATCTGAGGAAACGTGCCAAGGAGAGGGTGGCTGACCGGCTGAAACAAGCCAGAAAGACAGGCGGGGGAACTTCTACAGTGCCAGCTCCAACTGCCCTAGAGCAAATGGTTGAGTCCACCCTCCAGCCGGAAAGCGTCAGTGGCATCTGGGACGTGGAGAGCTCAGCATCAACATCCAACAGACAAGGTAAGATGCATGCACAGCATGCTGTCTCCCCTTCCTAACCCCAATCCCCCTGCAAGATTCCCACTCCAGAACATGTTTTTTCTAAAATCAGCAATGCATCATGGGAGATGTAGTCCCTATCAACTATTAGCAAATCAGGCAGTCCCCAAAAAGCATAGGCATGTCACACACATCAACAGATGAGCTAGCGGAGGACAGACAGCTAGATTGTCAGTCATGAAATTTATTTGCAGACAAATGCTGTCAGACAAGTGAATAATAGTACATTCTGTATCCACAGGCGGAACATCACCCCAGGCTGCAGAAGGGGAGACTGGCGAGGCTTCCAGGGAGGAAAACACAATTGAGGAGGAAGTCTCATCACCTGCTAACACCACACCAACATCATCACCACCACCACTGCCACCACCAGCACGATCAAGGTGGCATACAGTGGCTAGCCTCCAGGAGATAGATGCCACAGAGGATGACAGCCAGGGAGCACAACAGACCACGCCGGACGATGACACACAGGCATCTGTGACACACAGTCCCCTGTGGAGGATGGCAACACAGGTGCCCGTAGACGGCGACAAAGGGCACAGAGTCCTGATGCTGAGGAATCCAGTGTCTTCTCTGGTCTGGAGGGGCAGATGCTCAAAGTGCAGCGCCTGCAGGGAAAGACAATGAGGGCCATTCAACGTCAGATGGTGGCAAACAACAGAAATATTGACAACATGATGGAGGCCATATACTGCCTCAACAATACTGTAGCAGAGGGCATGGAGGAGATGTCGGATGCAGTGAGGCAGTTATGCTGCAGATTTGATTCAGACCGTGCTGCAAGGTGCAGAGACAGGCAGCAACTTGCAGGGCACACCAAGTCTGTCAGCAGGCTGTGCAATGCAACCCATGTGCTCAGTCGTCGCTCAGTGGCCCTGCAACTGGAAATGGCAAAGTGCAGCTGTGAAGTCACTCAGGGCCTTGTAACAGTCACCAGTACTTTAGAGGTGCTTCAGACAAACTAAATTGCTGCCACCAGAACCGGGAACGGGGCTGAGAGTGAGGAGGCAACCAGTCGCAGCAGCATAACACCCCCTTGCCAGAGAACAGGAGGAGCAGTGTTAGGCATGGTTCTTCCGCAGGACACAGCACTGGTGAGGACAGTGTGCCTGCTGGACGCAGCAGTGGTGCGCGTGGGCGCAGGAGATGAGCACTGGCATCACGTTCCATTGTGTGGTGGGTAATGCAACCCATTGTACACAATGATGGGACTAGTGATTTTGCATGAGGGAGTGACTATGCCATGTTGTGCTTGATAAGGTGCTGTGAGGCCATCATTGGTGTTACGGTGTGCTGTACAATTGCCTGTTGTAAGGTCAATTAAACACCCTGACACAATTGCATTAACTGGCTTTGTCTCATTACTTACTCAGAAATAATTTTGTGTGATCTCTTACTGTCTCTGTGACCCATCTGCTGCAGCTGCGCCGCCTGCAGCGCTGTGCCGTTGCTGTGTACCTTCCTCCTCTTCATCCTCCTCTTCAGATTCACTAATTTCTACGGGTGTCCCCCTCTTAGTGGCAAGGTTATGCAGCAATGCAACATGCAGCGATGATTTTGCAGCAGACCAGGGGCCGGTACTGCTGTGCACCTCCACTTGTTCGCTCAACCACATTGCGCGTAGATCTATGTGCAACATTATATTGCCTTTCACTTGGGGTTGATGAGTGCAGGTACGGAGTCAGGATGAAGGAACCCACCCCATAGGCGCTGTCACCTAAGTGTGAGAAGAAAGTAAGTTATTCATAGTCAACAATCATAGCAACAGGTGTATACTTCAGGGGGTGTCACATGTATTTACCTAGGAGGTAGCCTGCTCTAAATTCATCCGCAATGAGAGGGGTATAGATCCCACTGTTCCTGAATATGTATGAATCATACGTGCTTCCTGGGAATTTTGCAACTATGTCGGTGATGATGGAAGAGGCATCACATATGACCTGTACATTTATAGAATGGGTGGATTTGCGATTGCGGTAGATGTACTCAGTCACAGCAGGGGGCAGATTGGTATATGTGTCCCGTCAATGCAACCTATGTCGTGTGGGAAGTGGGCCTTCTGGTAAAAGTCCATCTTGCTCTTCTGCAGTTCTGCCTGTGTGCTGGGGAATTGGATGTAGTGTGGCATCCTTTGCAACATGGCGTCCAGGAATGTATTGAGAAAACGCGACAGGCAACTCTGTGAGACACCACCTGCCGCAGCTATTACCCCTTGGTAACTGCCAGATGCCAGGAGGTGCCGGCAACACAGTACCTGTACATGAGTAGGTATTGCGTGCTCCCATGGTATCTGGTGCTCCAGATATGGGTGCAGGTCCCGTATCAGGTCCAGGATAGTGTTTGGGTGTAGCCTGTACCTCTCATGGATTTCAGCCTCTGTGAGTTGGAATAAGGTGATGCGCAATCTGTAGACGCGTTCCTGTTGTCTCCATATCCTTTGTGCTGCAGTTCGGATCCTTAACCGCCTTGCAATGACGTAGAGGGCCGCCATTGTGTTCAAGATGATGAATTCTGGGGCTGTTTATATGCTGTACACCTGGTTTACCACCTGATTTGAGTCCATGGTAATTTGCGACTCTTAATAAGCGATTTCTTAAGGATTCGGTAATACCGATTTTATGTACATAGGTTTGTGATTTTTTCTACCGATTCCTTATTTTGCGAGTCGCTAAATAGTGAGTTGGTGTGGCATATTCGCTAAATAAGGATTCTCTAGTTGTTTTCTGTTATTTTTAGCGATTCCTTATTTAGCGATTCGGTGTCTCTGCTCCTACATTTCACAAGCTTTTTTTAGTGATCGCTAACGCTGAAATTCTGCGAATTTCTGCATTAGGGATCGCTAATTGCCCACCTATATCGGGCCCCTAAACTTCTTCATATATCATATCATCAGGGTAATTATAAGTCCCTGTTACACCTCTCCATTCTGAATTGGTCCCAAAACCTGGATGCATTAACAACCAAGGGGTTTCTTTACCTGCACGACCTGCTCAATATGCAAGCTGAGTGTGAATAAGACCATCCGATTTAAATACAAATCTGCTTGGGTGTATAAAATTAGACATTTCATTAATTGGCACACTAATTGTGTGATTTATGTTATTATTTGCGGCTGCATTAGGATCTATGTGGGGAGTACCTCAAGCGAGTTGAGATTTTGAAACATGTTAGAGCATGTACAAAATTACCACATATCCATTGCCATTGCATTAGTGATGGAGAATCTTTTCAATTCCATGGTGTTGATTATATACTGAGCAATGTGAGAGATCGTGAATGAGACCGCTCTTTGAGACAATGTGAGGCTGACTGGATCTGTCACCTTAGAACAGTACAGTATGGACTCAATAGAGAATGTCAATACCATAAATTTCTATAGCTTATCCTCTGGCAGTAAGGGGATCACTCTAACAGTGCACAGCGTAAGAGCACTTAGGTTACTAAGACTTTATTGGGTTGGAGTTTGAACCCATGATGTGAGAGTGCAATAAATATAATTCAATTGATATATGTTTTTCTATTTATGGGTTTATTAGTGGTCAATAGGATCTATTTCTAGGGTGTTTTGAATTTCGCTACTTTTCAAAATGGATAATACAATATCGCCCAAGTGCATGCCCTGAGTATATTAATATATAGGACTCTAAGGGGCATGTTCAGAAGGAGCTATCGCCAAATTAACGACACTTTATCGCAGCCAAAGTCGTGATAAATTTACCCCACCATTCACAAGCTGGTGCTAACAGCAGACATCGTCAGAATTCCCGCGATAACAGTCCCAAAACCTAACACCATGGTGGACACCACCAACTAATGATAATGAGATGCAGAGTAGGCGTTTCTGTGCAGAAACACATGAAAAAACAACAACACAACTTTCACAACGAAGTGACAGATCCGCCAAGCAAACCGAAAACAGCCGATAGGCCTCAAACAAGTGTAAAGGCGGAGCCGCACACAGCCACACCCGAAGAACAAACAACACCATGGAGCTACTCATCATGCAGCTCAGAGCCCCAACAGGGCCACAACACCCACTGCCACCGCCCCCCCCCCGCCCCGGGACCGCCACCACCCCTGGACCAACACAGAGGTAGGGCAGAGTAAGACAGCGGTCCTACCAAAAACGCACCACTCTCAGACAAAGCTGCTGGCTGTCCTGCACCTGTTGGCCTCTGGTACCTTCCAACAAACAACTGCCCGAGTCAGAGGGGTCTCTTAGCCAGCCATATCAAAGTTCATCACACCTGTCCTGGATGCCATCCTCAGCTTCATACCACAGTACCTTTACTTCCCCAACACTGCGCAGAAACAGCTGGGGACAAAGCAAGGCTTCTACACCATAGCCGTATTCCCGGCCGTGTTGGGGGCGATCAACTACACACATGTCCCACTTGTGCCCCCTGCGTATACTGCACACCACAACCGCAACAGAAAGCACTTGCATTCCATCAATGTGCAGGCAATAGTGGACCACCGGGGACTCTTCACCAATGTCGCCGCCAACTACCCAGGCAGGGTACATGATTCCTTCATCTTCCAACAGTCCATCATCAACCAGAGCTTCCAGGATCGCACATATGGAACGGGACTGTTGTTGGTAAGTACCAAGTCAACACACCACACATCCCAATGCCTCCACAGCACAATGCACAACTGTGGGGATGCATATGTGACCAAACCACAATTAACATGTCAAACTACATGACCACCTACCAGACATGACTACACCACTCCATGGTCATCCGGGCCTACCCCTGCACCCAAAACAGACATTTCATGGCACCACAGCCACACAACAGTTGAACCTGTAGAGTAGTGCAATGCAGCCATAACACATTTGTGGCACTGCTCTGCCCGCATGACCCTACCCCAGTCTCCCGCAGGTCAGCGTCCCGTGCCGGTGGGCCTGTTTCTCCCACTGTGCAAGCAGGGCAACTAGCCCTGTGCGAATTGGGCCATCCCCCCTTGTAGTTCTGTCATTGCATTTCTGGGTGCCTGGTAACCATTGGTGTAGTTGCCAGCATCAGCTACTCCCTGCGGGCTGGCTTACACACACCCCACACACAGCCAGCACAGGCGTCACTGGATTGGTGGACCTGCCATCACATTCTGCCGACCCAAGTATTGACTCTTTTCTCCCTGCACTGTCACAGGTGATCAAGGATATGCACTCTGCCCTTGGATGATGAAACCCCTCTGAGATCCGAACACACCCACCCAGGGGCAGTACAATGCAGCACACATACGCACCAGGGGCATCGTGGAATGCACATTTGGCGTGCTGAAGTCACGTTTCAGGTGCCTGGACGGCATAGGTGGGAAGCTTCTGTACAGTCCGGACATCGTGTGCAAGCTGATCGTTGCATGTTGTTTGTTGCACAACATCTGTGTTTGCACCAGGGCCCATGGATCCCAGTCCCAGAGGTACCAGACAATGATGGTGGTGATGGGGCAGGTGGGCCACATCCCACTGCAGCAGCGGCAGGACTGGCCCATATGAATACCATCATTGACACTTCACGTAACAGTGTGGCCATCCATGGCAATCAAGCAACAGTAATAAATGTCCATATTCACTGCATGTGTGAATGAAATGAAATGAAAAGAGGTGTTATTAAGCGCAGCAGCTGCCCTGAGGCGTCCAGGCGCTAGGAACTAGAATGAGCCTTCCGGTGAGTCGGTCCAAGGGGGCTTAATTTAGTTAAAAAGAAAAGTTTTAAGCTGTCTTCGGAAGGTCGACAGATTGGGGTTGGATCTTAGTTGCAGAGGAAGCGAGTTCCATAGCTTGGGGGCATTGTAAGAGAAGGACCGGCCTCCTGCTCTGGATCTCCGGATCCGAGGAACTGCTGCCAGAAAAGCATGGGAGGAGCGAAGCTCTTTCTTTGGATAATAAGGGGTGATCAGAGGGTGACTGATTGTTGGGCCTACTTTCCAGTAAGCTTGATGAGGGATACACATGGATTTAAACTTAATTCTTTCTCTGACAGGAAGCCAGTGTAGAGCTCTCAGCCCAGGCTCTATCGGGGTTCTGCGTGGTATTCCAAGGAGTGTGCGTGCTGCACAGTTCTGGATTCGCTGCAGTTTTTGCAGGCAGTATTTGGGCGCCCCTAAATACAGGGCGTTATGGAAATCAATGCGAGACTGGATTATACCCTGAATAACTACCTGTTTGGCATCAAAAGGTAGGAGCGGGAGGATTTTTTTCATCATCCTGATGAGGCCAAAACAGGTCGCTGACAATTTAGTTGCTTGAGTGTTAAACGTCAGGGATTTATCCACCCACACCCCGAGGCTTTTTATGTTTTCTTTCGGCGTGGGGGGTGCACCTAAGCTGGTCGGCCATAACAGCTCCAAGGTGGAGGGAGCTGGAGGGCCAAGAAGCATAAGCTCAGTTTTATCCCCGTTGAGTTTCAGGCATGACTTCGTCATCCAGCTCTTCACCTGCTCCAGGCAGGTAATCAGGTTGGTCTGAGGTTGGTGGCTGTTCTTATGCGTAAGAGAGACCACCAGCTGGGTGTCGTCAGCATATGTGATGATGTTAATACCATGCGGACGAACAATCCCAGCTAGCGGTCTCATATACGCATTAAACAGCGTAGGGCTCAGGGAGGAGCCTTGAGGTACCCCGCAAACCAGAGACTTGGTTGCGGATACAGAGGCTCCTTCAAAGACCTGGAATGTCCGATCACCCAGAAAGGACTTAAACCAGGCTAAGGCTTCTCCTGATATTCCTGTGCTGAGAAGACGGCTCAGGAGGATTTTATGGTTCACTGTATCAAAGGCGGCGCTCAGGTCAAGGAGGATCACTGCCACTGATCCCCCCTGATCCAAGATCCGCCTTGCCTCCTCTGTTACTGCCATCAGAGCCGTCTCCGTCCCATGTTTGGGACGAAAGCCCGTCTGGGTAGCGTTGAGCAAATGGTTATCCTCGAGAAACCTGGTTAGACAGATGTTAATGTGTTTTTCAAGGACCTTGCTTACCCAGGGGAGCAATGAGATCGGGCGATAGTTATTAAGGTTGTCAGGATCAAGGGTGGGTTTCTTCAGGAGTGCTCGCACCAAGGCATGTTTCCAGGTGGATGGTACAGTGCTAGTCACGATAGAGGAGTTAAGCAACTCTATTAGCGTCGGAAGAATGACCTGGTAAGCCAAAACCAGCGTGCTAGGTGGAGCAGGGTCGCACGGGGATCCAGATTTTATTTGGTGAATCAGGGGCTCGAGTGTTTCTAGGTCTAGCTGTAGAAAATGGTCTAGGGTGTTTTGATGAGGCTCTTCCACTTCGACAGCTAGACGGAGTCCTTGAGTGGGAGGCTCAGAGTCAGAGTCTGGGAAGGATAAGTAAATTTTGTTGACTTTGTGAAAAAAGAATTCAGCCAAGTCATTACAGCGTGAAAGAGGCTTATGGTTGGCCATTGACGGTGGTGGGAGTCTTGTCAGGCTTCTTACCGTTTGATACATTTCTTTGGGCTTAGATTTCGCCGACATGATTCTTTCAGTGTAATAGGCCGATTGTGTCATTTTTATCGAGGATTTGTAAAGTCTGATCGTCTCCCTGTAGACAGCTTTATCCGTGGCAGCATAGCTCAGACGCCACTTTCTTTCCATCCTCTTGCATAAACGCTTTTTGCCTCTAAGCTCTTCTAAGTACCAGGGTGCTGTTTTACGTTGTCTCTTTGAGCTAGTGGTACGGAGGGGGAGTACGACATCCAGCGAATTCGTAATCCAGTTGTCGTATTCCTTGTAATCTAAGGAGGGGTCGCAGTTGAGTGTGGGTCTGGTAGTTGGGAGAACGCTAGTCCAATGGTCCGTACAGAGTTTAAACCAATTTCGCATACTGCGAGGAAAGAGGGTGGGGGGGCAAATTTATGTGTGGTCCAGGTGAGGGGGATCAAAAAATGATCAGTCCAGGGGAGACGACTAATAGTGCCTACTTTGAGGTACTCGCTGTTGCTGAATACCGGATCTAGCAAGTGGCCTTTGACGTGTGTAGAGGAGGGGACAAGTTGTTCTAATTGGACTGCAGCCAGACTCGTCATCATCTCTGCTGCAGTTCTATCCGAAAGGTTATCGAAATGTACATTAAGATCACCAAGTAGCGTGAAGTTTGCCGGGGAGGTGACCAATCTGGCCACAACCGAGGGTAGCGCTGTCTGAAACTGTTTAAGTGCCCCTGGAGGGCGATAGATGAGAATGCCAGTGAAGTTGTCATTGGGGGAGAATTCAATAACAAAATGCATACTTTTGCAGTCTGCGATGGGCTCGGGGGAACTACGACACATATATGTGTCCTTATAGATGATGGCGAGTCCCCCGCCTTTTCCATGGACACGGTCTGAGCGGACTATCTGATAGCCAGGTATGAGGGCTTGCACCAGATCAGGCTCGGAATCTTGAGTTAGCCATGTTTCCGTCAGGAAGACTATATCCGGCATATGCTCATCCAGCAGCATTGATATTTCTAAACTATGTTTAGGAAGAGATCTGCAATTTAGGAGAAGCATATGATAGTCCCACAGATCATTCTTGTGGGTAGGGGTCGTGAGCTCT
Organism: Lissotriton helveticus; assembly: GCF_964261635.1. NCBI lineage: Eukaryota > Metazoa > Chordata > Amphibia > Caudata > Salamandridae > Lissotriton > Lissotriton helveticus. Next base: position 364,577,175 of record NC_136072.1, on the reverse strand, counting down.
ATATTGCAGTGGGGACAGAGGAGAGGGATCTCCAAGGGATGAATCTGGTGGCTGCAGCTTGTTATTACGGGGGTCCTCGGTTGGTAGAGAGACTCTCTACTATAGTACTTCCTCGATCCTATTGCAGGGGCAGGGGGGGTGGCCCCTGGCTCTGGTCTGGCGCGGACGGGCACAGACGGGCTTGCCTTTGGCGCGCCGCCGGCGTGCCCGCTGCGCCCGCCCGCTGCGCCGTCGGGATTCAGCGTTCATTTTAACAGGCCGAGGAGGGTGTGAGGCAGCCAACCGCTGGTGCGCTAACCTCGTTACCCCTAAGATGGCGTCCGACCCTGTCTACCCCGCGTCAGAGCCCAATCGTCTGACCGGGAGAGGGGTTCGAGTTACGGCGAGGGACAGAGGTCTCAGTGAGTTTTAAAATATTGTTGTAATCACAATACAGACACAAATAATAATAAAGGTTTTAAAAATACCGTAACAGCTTAGCCCCCGGCTTCCGCCTCAGGGGAGTACAATACTAGTTCTGGGCCCGCGCGTGTCAGCGTGTCTTAAATACTTTTGGGAGGGCGTGAGGCAGCCAACCGCTGGTGCGCTAACCTCGTTACCCCTAAGATGGCATCCGACCCTGTCTACACCCGCGTCAGAGCCCAATCGTCTGACCGGGGAGCGGGGTTCGAGTTACGGCGAGGGACAGAGGTCTCAGTGAGTTTTAAAATATTGTTGTAATCACAATACAGACACAAATAATAATAAAGGTTTTAAAAATATCGTAACAGCTTAGCCCCCGGCTTCCGCCTCAGGGGAGTACAATACTAGTCGAATAAAACATATTTGCAGGTTTTGACTTGTACTTGTACATTTTAATGTTACTTTTACCAGCAAATTCAGATGTGATTTGCCAGGTCGTGCACATTTGCGGAATCAGTTGTGTCCTGTGCTCAAATGTGGTGGGGGTGCTGTTTGTACCGGGATGTTGTCAATGTCGAGGTGCACTCCTGCCTATGTGCATATGCTGCTCGGTGGATGTGTCGCTTGTACGGCTCTGATTTGTCTGCCACTGGTCTCTTTCATGTGGTGTGCCTGTCAGTTCTGTTCTGCCACGGTGCTTGGATGTTGTGGTGTACATGTTGTCTTCTGCAGTTGGCCAGGGTGCATCCGTGGTACTCTGCTGTTGCTGGATTTTGTTCTGTGGCTTTTTCAGTATGCTGTTCTTGTGCTTTTTTCCGCATTGCACATGTGTATTGCTGCCCTCGTGCTGGTTGTCACTGTTTTCTTATCGCACTTTTGCCCATCGCAGGTTTTTTAGTGTTGTGGTTTGTGTTTGTGTCTCCATCGAGATGGTTGTATCGCGGGCAATGGTTTCGGTAGACTATCGCATGCTACCGCTGTGTTGTGAATTCCACGTTGCCACTGGGTTATTTTCCAGCGATAGGCTGCAATGTTGAAAGTTGCGTTACGCTACTCTTGCTGTAGTTATCACACGTTCTTGTGAATATTCCCCCAAGATGGCTGGCATAGTCTGGCTTTACAGACTCGGGTGATACTATTAGTTGACAGCTTAGTACTCTGCATGTTCCTATTTTTAGATACCTCTAGTGTGACTTATAGATAGCCCTCGTGATAGATGTACCTATAGTACTGGGCTTTACCTAAAGAAGGTTGACACAGAGCTGCTTAATAGACTCTAGCCATTATAACGTTTGTTAGTTCAGTGCTTGGCACGTTTCTATTTCAAACACCTCAATTAAGTGGTGCTTTTTTTTTTACTTGGAGATGTTTGGATATTTGGGGGTGTTGTGCAAGGTACAGCAATACTAATAAGGATGACACTCGTGAAGGATGTATTAATAGTACTGAGTATTTCCTAAAAATGGCTGACACAAATTTGTATAACTGACATTAATTATGTTACTGGTTGAGTTTATCACATGGTGCACTGTTTCTCTCATGTCAGTCACGTACATGTAATTCTTCTGGGATTGGGGCGTATTTTAAGGAGTGAATTACTACATGGTGCCTTTTCTTTACTTGGATGTGATGACACTATGATAAGTATGATTTGAGTATCTTTACTCACCTTGAAGCGTTAGCCGTATTGTATGCGGCGTAAGGAGTTTAACATTGATATAGATTTTGTTTGGAGCATCCAAACTATATGGCTTCGCATTAAGTCAGTTTATTCCCGATACAAAATGAAAAAAAAATAAACTTAAAGTTCCTCCATCGTGCAATTCTGTTTCATTTACTAGCTGCTTAGGATGACGTTTTATCAATTATAAATGGCCATTAGGTACTCCCTTTAACTGAACCCTGTGATAGATGTACAGTTAATATCGGGTCTGATTTAAAGATGTCCGACATGGATTTGCTGAATGAACTCTGGTTTTCATATCATGTGACAGTCGAGTACTTGGTATGTTTTTACTTTTAAATGACTTTAATGGGACATGCGGTGATTTGTTATTTATTAGTGTAGATGTCACAGTAAAAAAATAGTAATAAGGATAACACTTATATATTAACAAGGATGATGCTTGTGTCAGAATTATCAATAGTACTGAGCATTACTTAAAGATGGGTGAGACAAATTTACTTAACGTTCACTAATTGTAGTACTAGTTGACTGTCTAGCACTTGTTGCAGTATTTTTTACACGTCTGCAACATATACATAGTTCTCCAAGAATGGGGCATATTTAAAGGAAAGACTGAAAAATGTCCTAGTTAACATGAAGGAAAATTTAAATTCTATTAAGGATGCGGAGGTGAGGATTGTGCATTACTTTCTTCACTTTTTGTAAACAACAAGTTCAAAGTTCACAAGTAAAAACTAAAACACCACTATACAGTATTACAACTCCCATGAACCACAGGGAGTAACCATGGCGACCATAAGCCAATCCTGTAACCGTCCATGAGTCCATATATCACAATTGGATGTATGATATTACAACGCGGTGTCTACACCGCGGTACCATTACAACGCGTCAATCACAACGCAAGTCGTTACAACGGCTTGCTCTGGAGGCGCTGGATTTTGGAATAGTATGATTTACTATTCCAACTCCAGCCTACGTTAGAGTAGGGAAGGTGTTGGAATTGTAAATCATGCAATTCCTTAGTACATAGCGCCATCCAGCGCAAGTCGTTGTAACGACTTGCATCATGATTGACGCGTTGTAATGGTACCAGGGTGTAAAAACCGCGTGGTAATGGCTGTCTCCCATCACAAGCTATGCCATAGTCCTTCCTTTTCTTCACTGAAGGAAGTTGAGCATGCTGGACCACAATCCGCCTTTCAGCCCGAGCCTAGGAGGATATGGAGATCGTTAAGACTCTTCCAACTGAACATATAATCCTCTTTCAAAGACATGTAGAGTCATAACTTCATCAATCTACAGTTAGACATATGAATGTCATTTCCAACTATTAACTTAAGTCCCTAACATTCGGCACAAGCTCTGCCGCCATAAGATATCATCTCACAGAATATGCAGACCTGCTAGGTCGAGAAAAAAAGGAATCTCTAAACAACAATACAGAATAACAGTTTGTCTATAAATAAATACCACAGTACTTCTCTGTTAATCACGGAATCCATCTCACCATCTCAAGTTGTTAATATAAAGATATCCCTGTAAGCTCTCCAAGGCGGGATAGCATAGAGATAACATGCTAGGGTGATAATCCACGCTTCCGCATCCTTAGTAGAATAGAATTTAAATTTTCCTTCATGTTAATTTGGAAATTTTTCATTCTATGTCAGGACTGGGGTGGAGGATTATGTATGTTTAAAGCTTACTTACCACCAATGTGGCCGAGTCACAAATCGGTTTAAAATAGAACCTTTTAAAATTGGAGTCCGAGGACCAATCCGCTGCATTCATATAATACTCAAGCCTGTCACCTGCCTGGACAGCCTTGGAAGCCATAGCCCCCTTAGTCGAGTATGTCCCAAAAGCAGTGGTATCAATGCCGACCTCTGCCATGACCCATTTTACCCACCTGGCAATGGTCGGAGAGAACACCGCCTTGAATATTTATTTTTTATTTAATAATTTTATTAAATTTAAACTTGTCACATTCAGGATAGCATTAGTATATATTCCATTACAGAAAAACAATAATAAATCGACATTTTTGGTGCACAGCGTTTCAGTCCATCATTACAGTCCTTTGGTCCCCCTTTTTTGACATTTCCGTTTCTACCGTTGGTGAAATACATAATTCTCCTCGATATGCATTCCAGGCCCCCCATTTTTTGTCCCACTTTTTAGGACAGCCCCTGGATTTGTAGACCTCTTTTTCAGCAACCATACCTTTGTCCATTTCTGCCACCCATCCTATTGTCAGTGGTTGATCTACTGCCCCCATTTCATAGCGATTGCCCTTTTCACCAATGTGTATCCTAGGGTGGGTAATTGTTGCTCTATGTCTGTTAGGTCAGTTGCATCCCATACATTCAGAATCCCCATTAAAGGTGTTAGAGTGATTTGTTACCCTAGTGCATATTGTAGCTTTTCTGTGGCCCTCTCCCACAGGAGTCGGATCTGGGGGCAGAACCATAGAATATGATAAAATGTTGCCGTTTGGTTACATCCACACAGACAGAGTGTGTCCTGCCTTGTTCCTATTTTAGCTAGGGTTACTCCGGTGAAGTACGTTCTGTGTAAAACTTTTAATTGAATCAATTGAAAACAATGATTTATGGCTGTCTCTCTTAGGGACATCAAAGCGGTTTGCCAATCATCATCTTCGATCTGCCCCAAATCTGCCAGCCAATGGTTCCTGAGAGTGTGGAAGGGGTCTGGTTTGTTGTTGCATAACTTACGATAAGTAAGTGAAATGGCTTTGGTTGTGATAGGCCCTGATAATAGTTGGTCCTCTAAAGGGGGATGAATCTGGTATATGTGTCACATCCGGGAGTGCAGTCCTAAGCGCATGGCGAATCTGTAGATACCAATATATCTCCCTGTGTGCTAGTTCGTGCTTTGCTTGTCATTCTTTAAATGTGTGGATCTTACCCTTTTGTAGGAGATTGCCAATAGTGAAGATTCAGATGGGGTCCCATTTGTCAAACCCTATGCGACGACAAAGCAGCCCCAGCTGTTGAGAGGACCACAGGGTTGTAGCTTTCGTCATCTCTCCTATACGGCCCAGACGCTTGGTTGCCATATGCCAGATGGATACCGTTTGAGCCATAGGGCCCAGATATCTCCCTTTGTGGAGCTTGGTGTATATGGCCCCAAGATACCCCTCTCGTCCTTTCTGATATCTTTCTAGCCTGTATGCTGGGTTCACCGGGGTACCATACATCCATTGATTAACCGCCACCAATTGTGATGCCCAATAATAGAGCCGTATGTGTGGAAGTGCGATCCCCCCGTCTTACCACCCTTTCGTCAATTTCCCTAAAGCTAATCGTGGTGTACCTCCATCCCACAATAGTGTTCGGACATCCACCTCAACGCTATTAAAATAGGAGTCTGGGACATGGTATGGGCAATTCTGAAGCAGGTAAAGGAATCGTGGCAGAGCTAGCATTTTAAATAGGGCCGCTCTACCTAATAGTGACAGTGGCAGCGAATTCCAATGTTTAACATCTTCACGAAGTCTATTTAAGAGACTGCTAAGTTTTTGTCATAAAAAGTTTTAGGGTCAGGAGTAATGGAGATTCCCAAATACCAGAATCCTTCACAGGCCACCTTAATTTCACATCCCTTGGGGTAGCCTAGGTGTGGGGCCATTGAGAACGAAAAGCATTGACTTAGCCCAATTAATAGCATATCCCGAATATTTGCTGAAGTTTTTGAATATGTTTAGTAATCTATATATTGAGGCATAGGGGGTTGCTCAGTAGATCAGGATATCATCTGCATACAATGAAATCCAACCTCATTGTCTGCCTCCCATTTTAGGCCCCTGAGAGCCACATCCCGTCTCACCCATGATGCCAGTGGTTCTAATACTAGGGCGAAAAGTAGGGGGGACAGGGGCAGCCCTGTCTGGTCCCTCTTTGTAGCTTAAACGTCTGTGACATGTGGTTATTCACACTCACCTGACCCTGCAACTCAGTGTAAAGCATCCTGGTCCAATTTATGAACCACTGGCCAAACCCCAGGTGGGCCAGCACTTCAAAAAGATAGGGCCACTCTATAGAATCGAATGCCATGGAGGCATCCAACGAGAGAATTACCGCGTCCTCTTCTATACATTGCTGACGTGCATGAACATTGTGTACCCGGCAAATATTCAGTGCCGTGTTCTGTCCCAGCACAAAGCCGGATTGATCTGTGTGAACCAATGAAGGGAGAACAGCATTGAGAGGGGACGCTAGCAGTTTCGCTAGAATTTTAGCCTCCACATTTATCAAGCAGATTGGCATATAAGAGCTACAACTATCCGCCGGCTTCCCGTGTTTACAGATTACTACTATCGGGGCCAATCTTTGATCTTCAGGCAGAATTCCCTTCTCCAAACTTTCTGTATACATGTGTTTAAGGTGGGGTGCTATCCATAAGGCTATTGATTTCAGGAACTCAATTGGAATCCCGTTGGGCCCCATTGCTTTCCCTGATTGGACGCTAAATATGGCTTTGCAAATCTCGTCATCCATTATGTCGGCGTCCAACTCGTCTCTGTCTGTCTCTGACAATGAGGGCAGATTTATATCTACCAACAGCTGTCGAGAGTCCTCAGAGGTATAGGTGGTGGAGGATGTATACACCGTCTCCACATAATCCGCAAATGCTTCCACTATTTCTTGGGGGTCGGAGACCCTTTTATTCCTGTTAACAGCTAGTTCAGGTACCCACTGCTCTCCTTTTTCCCTTCTCTCTAGCCAGGCAAGCAATTTCCCTGCTCAGTCTCCCAGTTCGTACACCTTGTGACGTGTATAGAGTACTCTTGCCCAGGCTTTTTCTCGCACCAGAGTTTTATACTTGAGTTGTTTAATGGTTAAGCGGTGTGTGGTGGCCTCGCTGGGCGAGGAATTATGTTGTGTCTCTAGCTGTTGGAGCTCACTCTCTAACTGTAGTATTTGTCGTTATGTCGTTGGATATAACCAATCTTTAATGCCAGTGCGTGCCCTTTCAGCACCGCTTTGTAAGCCTCCCAGATGGTCTGTGCTGAGTCTACGGATCTCAGATTTTGAGTAAAATAACAGTCTGTCTGCTCGGTGAGCTCTCCCTTTATGTCTGGGACCATTAGAAGCCACAGATTAATAATAATGGAGCTGTGCTGCTTTTTTTGGTGAAAGATGAGCTCGAGCCGTACTGGGGAGTGATCTGAGATCCCCCTTGAGAGCCCACGAGGATTTTGGAAGTGGCCAATGTCTGCTAAGTGGGTAAGGAAGTAATCGATGCGGGACATACTATTATGTGCCTTAGAGTAGTGGGTGTAATACGACATGTGTGGATGCAGTGAGCGCCATATTTTTGTCATTCCCATGCTTGAGCAAACTCCACCATTTGAGTGCTATGTCGGGAGGTGGGTCATCGGGGAAACCTATCTAGTGCATCGTCCATAGTCATGTTAAAGTCACCGCCCAGTATTAGGGTACCATCGGGGAGATCAATCAGGATCTTGCCTAAATCGCTGAGTGCCTCTTTTCCCAGTGCTGGCGGGAGATTCACTGACACCACATTTATCAGTTTCCCCTCACAGGTGGTCCCCATCACCGCGAATCTCCCTTGTGGAACCGCCCATGTATGAGTGGGCGTGAGGGCTAGGCTCTTCTGCACTAGGATACCCGTCCCCCTGGAACAAGACGTAAACCCTGCATGAACCAATAGTTTGTACCCTCATCTGCTGAGAGCCTTGCAATTGTTACCCACTAGGTGAGTTTCTTGTAGCAATACTAAGTCTCGTGCCTGTCTCTTGAGGTACTGCGACACTACTCCCCACTTTATTTTGTCTCCCAATCCGTTTACATTCCATATCAAAATGGACAGTTTTGTGGCTATAGTGCTACCCCATGATGAATCGTTGGTAGGAATAGCGGAGTACATGCGGAGGTCACCAAAAGGGTGAGCGATTCCTTCAATGCATGAGCAGCTATCTGCATTAACCTGGGACTGTCATACGTTTCGGAACATTCAGTGAACTTCAGCTGTCCATACCGTGTCCATTTAGGGAGGAGACAACTTTCCAAATCTGTTTTTTTAACAATGTGCATTGTGACATTCAACATTAAAACTAACAAAAGAACCCCCTCAGCCCCCCCACTCTACCCCCCTCCGTGCCCTCCTGCCTGTAGATTTCAAACTACCCACCCGCCAACAAGTCAGAGCGCCTGTCGCCCCCCCCCATATGCGAGGTGCTTGGTTTACAACCCTCTTTCCCTCGCCGTGAATTAAGGATGTAAGCATATTACACATTATATAATTTGGACATGTTCTAGTTCCATCTGAATCTTTAACCCTCAGAGCGGCATGTCATCGGCAGTCCCACCTAGGTTAACATTAGTGGAGCATTCCTTGTCAGCGACGGGCCGGTGACGAATACCCCTGTACCTTTGTCAGGTGTCTTACCCTGTACCCATGGGCATCATTTGTCTCCCAGGCTACAGTGCTTAGAGTCCACAATGCGTTGCTTCTTCAGCCCTTCAAGGTGGGGTTCAGCTCTTCCTGAGTTTGATCATCCCCTGGTGTGTCACCATTGTTCAATCTACTACCACAGGTTCTGTCATTTCAATTTCCATTCGGCCTCTCAACTCTTTGCCAACCCTCAAACCATTCCCAAGTCTTTTCTGGAGATGAGAAGAACCAAGTTTTGCCCACGGATTCAACCCGGACCTTCGCCGGGAAGAGCATAGAGTATTTTATTTCTTTGTCCCATAGTGCTTTCTTGACTGTAGTGAATCTGCGTCTTTGAGCTTGTACTTCGGTGGTGAAGTCTGCGAAGAAGGTGACTGCACTGTCCTCCAGTGTCAATAGTGGGCAGGCTCTTGCCGTTTGAAGTATGACATCACGGTTGTGAAAATGGAATACTTGTGCTACAATTGGACTCGGAGGGGCTCCCGGCTTTGGTCTACCCCCGGGGACCCGATAAGCGCGTTCAATGGAAAAGTAACTGGATAGGCGCTTCGGCTGGAGTTTTGTCAGTAATAGGTCCTCAACTAAGAGCAATACTACGACAAGGGTATAGGGCAATAAAATGACTGCACTACAACCACTATCTTCCGGTCTGGTTATGTTTGTGGGTGCCAGAAACCTGAAGCCATATACCCCTAGGCTTCCAAAGTCAATGCCCTAAGGCACTTTTTACAATACACCACAATGGTTCAGCACACCATACAAAATACAGAAACAGTTTCGATCAAATCAATGATATCAGTAGGCCATAGAGTTTTCTTTTCTTGCTTTTATTCCAAAAGATCTTCACATACAAGTAGCAAACGCGTTTCGTCCGAAGGACTTCTTCAGGGCGAAAGGTATCAAAGAGTGGATCATGGATTAATCATTCCAAGGCTTTTTCTCGAGGCATTTCTTCAAATATTAAGTGGCATGGATAGCCTGATTTTAAAATACATTAGTCTGTTCTTCTCAGATGGATTTTGATAGGACGGAAAGGTAATGGAATGGCATCATTATTTATATCCAATTCCGGTGATATATGTAGTCACCATAGGTAGTTGCGGCGTCTAAGTCTTCCCTCGGTCACTGCCTCGAGTTGATGTCCTCAACGAAGAGGTCCGCAGCCGGCCCCTCAGCCCGCTCCGGGACTCCCAGGATGCGTATGTTATTCCTGCGTGCTCTTCCTTCGTAGTCATCGAGGAGCCCCTCCATTTTCATCTGCTGGTCACGGAGTTGGGCCACCTGCTGCTTAAGGAGAGCCGTGTCTGATTTTAATGTCTCAGTAGCTTCCACACGTCTTTCACTCTGGCTTCCATTTTCCGCAAGTCGGCCCTGATGAGGGAAACCTCAATGTTAACGGAATCAATGCGAGTTTCTAGTGAGGTCCGCACCCCAGCTATGGCCTCCATGACATTGTGGAGGGTAAGATCTGGTTGATGGGTCTGTGGTTGAGGATTTTTTGTTCCTCCCGTGGTGATGGCATCGTTCTCCTCACTTGTTTTGCCCCAGGTAAACTTGGTTAATTTATATTGAGCCTGCTTCTTGAATCCTTTTCCACTGACCATTGCTGCTCAGTAGTGAGTAGTGTCCTCCCAGTTGTTCAGGGCCTTGTACCAGTATTCGCCGCCGCCTGCACAGGGGGGGGATTCCCGCCTCTGCCGGCCTGTCGGGTTTCCTGGTCAGGCGAGTGGGTCGGTCTTCTGGGGGTGAGTAGTGATGAGGTGCTGCACTGAATCGCCGTATTGTAGGTGAGAGGCGAGGGGGGGGCCGGAGCCGGGAGAGCCCGCGATTTCACCACACAGCCCCCCGATTTTTTCTGTTCATGCGCAATAATGTTGCCAGCAAAATTGGTAGTGTGGCACTGGCGGGTCGGTGGGCCCCGTGTATCCATGATTTCTGGCCTCAGGGAGTCACCGCAGATCAAGTGACTTGCTGCCTTGTGCTCTGCGTTGCCCACTGTGTGTGGAAAGCTGTTCGCGTCTGTCCCGGGCCGCAGACGCTTATCGCGGGGCCTTCACCATACATAACCGTTTCCTCAGCCGAGCGCCCCTGTGGCTCCCAACTCCTCGCTGGTGCCGCCAATTTCCTGGGCTATGCGGCAGTGCGTTGTCTCAGTCGCCCTGCCTCCTAAGTCACATGCCCATCTAGCAGGATGAGGACGACCGTCCAGGAGGGTTCCTTCCTCTGGTGCCGCGATCCGCATGGCCACAAAGCGAGCCTCGAGTATCCTCTCAGCCTTACTGCCACCACTGTCGCAGACTCTCAGACCCCTCCTACTGCTGGTACGGATCAATATCGAGAAGCAGGCCGCATCCGTTGTCGGGCGCGTGGCTGGCAGTCATCTATTGCAGGGCCCTCTAACAGTCCTTGTCTCCGTTGCAGCCCTGCGTCCTCACCTAAATTGCTGGAGGTACAGGGAAGGGCCGCCATGTTTGTCCCGCATGAACTCCGATGGTGCCGGTAGTTTCACTGGTCTGCCGTTCTCTTCACAGCGGGCTGCACAGGTTTGGTGGCTTGAGCTTCTCTTGGACCTGTACCCCCGAATACAAGAAATAAGACAGAGCAGCAAAGCCAGCTTTGCAGAGATCTTCTACCTAGTAAGGTACAGGCTATCTTGCCGGGAGGATAACAAGTGCAAGAATAGATTGACATCCCGGATGCCGGAGTACCCAGGCTTCACAGGACGAGATATCCTGATGCCTATGAGATGTTTTCTTACAAAAGGATGTTCACCTAGCATAACGTTGTTCACTGGCCCATGGCCCTCTGAAATAGCTGACCTGAAAGAGTGAATGGTACAATACGCCAGTCCCTCATGGAAAAGCTAGCCAAACAATTCATGATGCCAGTAACACTGGTGTCCACGGGATCCAGGTGTTTCTCCACACACACCTACAAACCCACCTCCTCCAAGCCGATCTCCACCTCTTGGTAGTCCTTGGAGCCCATGCCTGTTGGATGAGGAATTTAGCTCCTTGCCTGACATCTTTCAAACGTTGCCTGAAATCCTCCATGCCATGAGATGAAGATGGCCCTGAAGAACCAGAGCATGTGGATGGCCCAGGGAATCAGTTAGGGTCACAGGAAATGATTACAGAAGCACTGGAGCAGCCCACGCCAGTTCCAGGAGAGAAGAGAACCATGCTTGTGATCGCCATACTGGAGTGATCAGTACCAGAGAAGCCCTCTGACACCACGGCCGGACTGGGAACCAAAACCGGCCCTGGCTAAGTGCTCGGCCGGCCCCCCCTCCTCCCCTTGGGGGAGGGGGGGATGCCACCAAGCTCTTTACCAGGGCCGCTTTTCCGCCGAATTTGTTACAGGGCCGATTTTGCAGCTTTGCTGCAAAAACGGCCCTGTCACAAAAACGGCCCCCAGGGGCCCAAAAACAGCCCCCACCCTTGCGGCCGACCGGGGAATTGCCCGGTGCCCGCAACGGCCAGTCCGGGCCTGTCTGACACCTGACGAGCCGCAACTCGCTGAATTAGGTGAAAAGGAGGAAAGGCGTAAGCTTGATCCATCGACCAGTCCTGGAGGGAGGCATTCACTGCCCCCACCCCCTTATCCGGTATTCAGCTGAAGTAGAGGGAGAAGCTGCGTGTTCCATCTAGAAGCAAACAAATCCACCTTACAAGGGCCACATTATGTCATCAGAGCCTGAAATACCCTCTGGTTGAACCTTCAATCACTGGCATCCTTGAGGTACCTGGAGTTCCAGTCTGCCACTGAGTCCCGTGCTCCCAGAAAGTATTCCGCTGTCACTGAAATCTGCAGTTGGAGGCAGTAGTGCTAGAAGTCCTTGGCTAGTTCAGCTAGAGCTTGTGAGCTGGTCCCACCCGGTCGGTTGATATAGTGGACTGCTGTTGTGTTGTCCATTCTCAGGAGTACACAGCACGATACTCTGTCCCTCGTGAGGGACGAAATTTGCAAAGATCCTGCTAGCAGCTCCAGACAGTTGATATGAAGGCTCAATTCTTCCTCTGTCCATCTGCCTCCCATGGCGATGGAGCCACATCTGGATCCCCATCCGAGGCGACTGGCATTCGATTCTATCACTAGGTCTAGACAGGAACTGAATATCACCCACCCGTTCCATGCCTTCATGTGGTCTATCCACCACTGCATCTCTGTCTCGGCCTCCGATGTCAGTGATACCAGCTTTAAGCACATGAGGCTCCTCCAAAGATGAGCTGCCTTCAGTCTTTGCAGGGCCCTGTAGTGGAGTGGCTCCAGGAACATGGCTTGGATCGAGGAAGATAGCAATCCAACAATCCTGGCCAGCTGCCGCAGGAATATTCTGTCTCTCGTGAGAAACGTCTTCAGTTCCTTAATGATCTAGGCTACCTTCTGGTCTGGCGAACTCAGGGTCGCTGCTCTGGAATCTATGCAAAAACCCAGAAAAGTCATGGTCTGCTGTGGAACCAAATCTGACTTTTGTTGGTGATGACAAATCCTTAGTCCTGAAGCAAGGTTCTGGTGGTGTTCAGGTGAGACATCAGAATATTGAGTGATTGATCCATCAGGAGAATATCACGGAGGTAGATTATTAACCTGATGCCCGGTGTCTGCAGGTGTTCCACCTCAGGTTTGAGGAGCTTCATAGAGCAACATGGTGCTCATGACAGACCGAACAGGTGAGTCACAAACTCAAAGCTCTGCCCTCTCCATTCAAATTGCAGAAACCTGCAATGTGAAGGAAAAATGGGGACCGTCAGGTAGGCGTCCTCGAGGTCTTGAAGTGGTAACCAATTGACCTGGAGCAGAAAGTCCCTGAGGAGATGGATCCCCTCCATCTTGAAATGGCAGTAAAACAGCCATTTGTTGAACGACCTGAGGTTGATCATGGGACAGAAGCCTTTGTCCTGTTTCTCCACCAGAAACAAGTAGCGGGGGAAGCCCCTTGGATGAAGAGTGAATGCGCATACGGCACCCTTGGGCCAATAAGAAAGGCGTGCTATGTGGAAAAATACAGTGGGCGGGGTTTTACTGTCTGGACACAGGTTCTGTAAAACTCTATGTGGTACCCTTGCACAGTCTCCAGCACCCACTGGTCTGCCGTGATTTCTGCCCCCTTGTGCGAGATCAAATGCAGTCTCCCCCCAAATGGAGAGGTAATGAAAGTATGGGGCTTACCGTTGTATCCGCAGCTGTTTCTGGCCACTCTCCAAGCCCAGTTGTTCTTTCCTCCTCCACCGCCATGGGTGGGGTAGAACGTCCCTTGACGGTCGTCGTGCCATCCGTTGTTCCTCTTGGCCTGTGCTCTGTTAGCGCCTTGGTAGGACTGGAGGCTGGAGGAGCGACCCGTGTGTCTTCCGGCCCCTCCAAAAACCCTCCCAGGAAGATATTCCTCATGGATTTGTGAAGGGCTGAAAAAGTCGAGACAAACTTACCAACTACTTGATAAAAGGCTTGCCGAACACGTTGCCCAGCGCTACAGGCTCTGCCTCCGATGAAGAGAGTTCCCCCAGGTTGGGGTCTATTTTTATGAGCAAGGAGCAGCTTTCTTTCACAGAGAGGGTACAGTTGGCATTGCCGAGGAGGCAGACCACCCTCTGAGCCCAATCCGCAATGTCCTCTGAGGGTAGGGGTCTCCCTATCTGTTTAGCCTGCTCGATGATCTACAATAAGGGTCCTACCACGTCAAGGAGTTTATCCTGACACGCCCTCCAGGAGCGGTCAATCCCCTTCTTAGGGTCCTTCATGTACTTGGTGAAGTAGGTACACATCATAGGGTCGATATCAGAGGTAGCAGTGACCCCATCATCCAAGGAAGGTCTGGGACACTCCTCTCGTAGACAAGCTTGCACCTTCTTGTTGTTGGGTTGGCGGATCTTACTCGCCACACAGTCTGCCACTTTTTTGTCTGGGATATATACCCTCAGGGTCAAACATGTAACTAGGGGAAGCATCCTACTCCTATGGTTCTGAGATGGTCGAATTCAGGCACCAGAATGTACCCAAGACCTTGGTCTCATCTGATGAAACCTCATCACCTTCTAGATCACCCTCTCCTTGATTGGGGAACCCCTCCTCTGGGTCAAAGTCCGTTGCGATATCATCGAACATTATGAGATAGTAAAGGAAGGGGATGATATTCCTGGATGGTACTGGCGCTACACCAAATATCGGTAGTTCAAGTTAATAACTTATTACAGGTTTAGGTTGTTGGGTGCCTAGGTCGGGGTCATCATCCAAACCCACCAATGCTCCGTAGATCTAATAGTAACTCAAGCAAATCCTATCACACCAACTATAATATACATTAACAGGGTCATAAATTGCTTCCACAAAAGAAAATCGGGTTGAGTGAAATATGGTTCTTTTAATCCATAAGGCTTTTTTCAAGACCAGCCAACACGTGTTTCGTCATTTGGGCAGATACTCACGACTTCATCAGGGCTGATTTTCAGTTGGTGGTTAGCTGTATGCCTTCTGGCTGGTTGTAATTCCGTCCCAGCCTTATCCGGCTGGGTTTAAAAAGTCCTTTCACACACGCGGGTCTGTCTTTATATTCGTGCTGAGCATCGATAATGTAATCTTATCACCCGTGTTGTTACTGGGACCACGAATTATGTGGATCCAAAATTTCAGGTATTTGACCATTAGTTGTGCCTCATGTCCGATAGAATTATCGCTATCGTCACCCCAACTTCGTAATTAGAAGTTCCGGGAGAGAAGTATCATGCAGCGTCTGGAAACGGTCTCCCCGAATCGAACATTAGCCTGGGTGTTTCCTCCTCCCAGGAGGGTGCATCCTTCAACGTATGTGCACTCTTATGCAAGACATCAACCCGCAAGTTGCTCCACCTCACGCTTGCCGGCCTTGTGCGTGGTGACCCGCTAGGCCCATGTCTTCTAAAGGAATCCAGTTGATTGCAAGGTCATAGATAGATTCAGGGTGGATTCTATTCAATTATTTACAGATGCCTAATAAATAGTCACTAAAACCCAGGCTGGTGTGTGAAACACAAGGCAATAGCTTTCACGACTTCAAAAACTGTTATTGTAAGCAAAATTCTGTGATGAAAGCCTGCTGCCAGTGCACAGGTCAGATTGGCCAGCTGGCTACAGTTGAACAATCTGACCTGCGCACTTCAGATCCTGTAATCCCCAGGCTGAGAAACAGCTGAGGGATTGCAGCTGCAGGCCCCCAGCCTCAAAATGAGTGGTGCGTTAGCCTGCTCCCACCAATCCTTTTTTTTTTTTTTTTTATTGTACTAGGGTGGAAGTCCTTCCCTTTCTGCCCAAGTCACCACTGAGGAGAACGCCAGGAGGAAGAAGGAGGCGCATCCAGAGCCTGCGCTGCCGCGAGGACACGGAAGAGAGTGCCGGGCAACAGGCGGAAGGTAAGTTCTTTGTATTTTTTTTTTATGTTTATTTGTTTTCCGTTTTCACTCACTCCTCCCAACCTCCCCGTTGTCCCCCCTGGACCCCTACCTCGCCACTCCGCTCTCACAACAGCTGCTACTGCTCTGGAGCGCATACATGATTGTGAAGAAGAGCACTTAGCTTGACCCTGAAGAACACAGACAAGCATAATGCAGTGCTGTAATACCATAAAAGAAATTCACATCAGCCTAGAGCCACTCGGTCATAGGAAATCTGTAACTTCTTTTGTAGTCAGTCCCGTCTTGGGGTAGGTGTCAGAGGAGGGCTTCCAAATTGCAACTAACTCCTCGCCCCTCATTCTGATAAAAACACACAGTGCATATTTTTAGGGTGACATGTCTGCCAACAGCATTTTAGTAATCATTTATTTGAGTGCACTATTACAAGAGATTACTGAACGTAATTGCAATGCTTGAACTGTTAAATATGTTTCCAGTTGTCAAGTCACGCCACATCTCATCCAACCTCTTCAGCTAGCCAAGGTATTTTAGCCAACAAAATATTGCATAAAGTTTTGTATTTAGCATAAACATGTATTTTTGAACAACATGCAGATGCGTTTGGCTGAAAGCCAGGAAATGGCTGGATGTATCACAGAAAACACAGGGTCTATGCCAGCTGAATTTAACAAGCATTGGCATAGCCAATAGGTCTCGCCTTTGGGACCTTATGCGTTTAGCCAGAACTTTTGGCTATGTTGTAGAGCATTGTGGCTACTGTGCATTATGTTGAAAAGTTATAGTAAAAAGTGTTAAGCATTTTTATTACCTTTATACAAATGAAGACGACATTATATACAACTGAAAAACCTGATAAAAAAAGATTTTAACATAAAAAATGTCTTCTAGTCTTTTGTACTTCCACTGCTGCCAACTTCTTCCTGCATGTTCTCATGCTGGTTTGTTATACTTTTTTTTGTTATGGGGAGTGGGACATAAATAACGGGGGAGTGGAGGTTGGAAAACAGTAATTTAATTAGAACACAAGCAGCAGACGTACACTAGGGGAGAATCAACAGATGCCAGATTCCAAGGGCAGACTGACCTGATGCTTAGGTGGTGTGCTGGAGTTGAAATATGTTGTTTGGTGTGTATTATGCGGTGTGTATTGGAAATGTGTGGAGTTGAATTGTGTGGCCTGGAACTGTGGTGTTGAGTGAAATTATGCTAAGTGAAAGTGTGTAATTCTGTGGTACTGAGTGGTATTATGTTGAGTCTATTTATGTGGCATTGAGTAGAGTGTAAATATGTGGCGTGTAACTATGTCACACTGAGTGGTATTATGTGGAGTGTATTCATGTTGCATTGAGTAGAGTGTAATTATGTGGTGTGTAATGATGTGGCACTGAGTGGTATTATGTGGAGTGTATTTATGTTCCACAAACACCCCAGTTCCATCTAGGGAAAATGTGACTCACTTGCATAGCTCATCCACTGTCAGCGAGTGAAATTAGTAGCAGGAAATGTATGTGGCATTGAGTAGAGTTTAAATATGTGGCGTGTAACTATGTCACACTGAGTAGTATTATGTGGAGTGTATTTATGTTGCATTGAGTAGAGTGTAATTATGTGGTGTGTAATGATGTGGCACTGAGTGGTAATATGTGGAGTGTATTTGTTGCATTGAGTAGAGTGTAATTATGTGGCATGAAACTATGTCACACTGAGTGGTAGTATGTGGAGTGTATTTATGTTCCACAAACACCCCGGTTCCATCTAGGGAAAATGTGACTCACTTGCATAGCTGATCCACTGTGAGCTAGTGAAATTAGTAGCAGGAAATGTATGTGGCATTGAGTAGAGTGTACATATGTGGCGTGTAACTATGTCACACTGAGTGGTATTATGTGGAGTGTATTTATGTTGCATTGAGTAGAGTGTAATTATGTGGTGTGTAATGATGTGGCACTGAGTGGTAATATGTGGAGTGTATTTATGTTGCATTGAGTAGAGTGTAATTATGTGGCTTGTAATTATGTGGTACTGAGTGGTATGTGGGGTGTATTTGTTGCATTAAGTAGGGTGTAATTATGTGGTGTGTAACGATGTCACACTGAGTGGTATTATGTGGAGTGTATTTATGTTCCACAAACACCCCGGTTCCATCTAGGGAAAATGTGACTCACTTGCATAGCTTATCCACTCTGAGCTAGAGAAATTAGTAGCACGTATTTACGCCCCACTATTTCACCAACTACCACTGTTAATGGTTGCCCTTTCTATCAACCTTCCGTCTTCTCGTTTTGAAAATTCAGCAACTGTGACGGACCAATGTCCTGAATTGGGGAACACTTCGCCACCAGTTTATGTATAAATTATAATCCAAAAAGCAATATTAAGAAACATTTATAGAATATATTCTAACAACCATACATGAGTCTACCAACCCTACTACCTCACACAAAGCACTTGGGGGAATTAAACTTGACTTGTTAGACTTCACCAGCTGTCACTGTTCACAGCTGCTGTTTATGACATATGTTTTGAAAGTTCAGTAGCTACAACTGACCAAGGTGCCCACTGAAAAGCAATGTGACACAAAACCCTGCCCTGCCATTGGTGGCAGCAATGGGTTTTAGAAGTGTGGCTAGTGCACAGGTGGTCCTTTGGATGGCCTTGAATATGCATGTGCTGTGAATTACTAGTGTACGTAATGGCATCAATGGGATGTGAACAGTAGGACTGGGGGGTGCAAATGGGAACATTTCTATACAAGTGGAATATGTGAGTGGATGTGATATACAGGTGAATAAAGTTAGGGTGCTATGACTAAGTGTAGATGACGTGAACTAGTACACCTAGGATAAATGGGGCGCTAGGATTTGAAGTTACTGCATTGTCATTGGAAGGTGCACATTGGATCTCAGTGTTCTATCTGTTACTGGATAGTACACATCTCAGTTCTGTAATGCATGAGTGCTGTGAAAGAGTGAAGCACATGTTTGCTCATTCAATAGGTACTATAATTGTATGGTACACTTTAGGGCATTTTGAATGCTGTAACTGGTTAATGAATGTGTGGGTCTTTCTATGCTTGGGACGGTGTGCCTAGATAGCAATGTAAGTGTGCTCAGAGGGGTTCTATTTATAGGTATTAACTGGATGATGCAGAAAGCCGTTCTTTTGAGTGGCTGCTGTAACATGAGTATTTCAATGTGGATGACTGCTGACTGGGTGGCCTACATGGTGGGAGTTTAATGTCTAGGAGCTGGCATTGGGTGGTGGACAAGAGCAGTGGATTTTGAAATTGATGATGCACGTGGGTTAAAACGTTGGTCACAATTGGGTTTCAGTGTGGGTGCTCTGACTGGTGCACTGGGGTTGTATGTGTGTTTGATTAGACTGGGGGTGGAACATGAGTATCCAAGTGAGTATGCTGTGCCTGGGTGAGCACATTGCTTACTATTTCTGGTTTCTAAGCACCATTGAAAATAATAGACCTTAACAGCACTTTGACAGGAGATATGATGTTACAAGTAGTCAAGTTTTGAGCTCTCCTAAAGTTAAACTGATCTCCAGTGGAACTCACGTGAAATTAAATGAGCTCCCTGGATGTTGACCGAAACATTAGAAGACCTATAAATTAAATACATTGGCAGTACATATCAATATGACAGCCCTGGCATCTGACTGACTGAAGGAGCAGACTTTCTGGGGGTGGGTCACCCATTACAATTGCTCACAGTTTGGGGGTAATTTACTCAAGAGTTGGTCAGATGCAGTGTTTTTTGCATGTGCGGTTTGCTCTAAAATTCTAAATGCTTCCATGCTAATGTCTCAAACAATACCATACCTGTCTACCCACCCGCATTTGGCTGCTATCACCTGCTTCTGTTATTCATGCACCTGACAAAATGACTTCAATGGAATTATCTGCTTTTGCAACCTACATCACCCTCCCAAAAAAGTGTTTATTCCCCATTGACCTTAATGGGATTGCCCTCTGAAGCGCCTGACTTCACCTACATTTTTTAGACGAAGGTCTGACAGGCAGTAAACCGGTTTCTCTTGAGGAAAATAAGGTAACCCTAATTTATAACAGTAGTGCTGTAGAAGAACACTATGGGGTTATTTACAGGTTGGTGGAGAGAGTAGGCTTAGTGGCTTAAAGGGTGGTCATGTGTGGTATTTTATTCCTAGTGTGCCTCTGTTGGCTTTACCAATCCACTTCTCGCCAACTGTCAGATGAGGCTGTGCAGTACTTTTCACCCCGCCTGGGTCTGTCTCGTATACTTTTGATTTAGGCTGATCTGGTGAGCGGATTCACATGCCTCATATTTCTGTTGATGTAGGACGTGGGCAAATATTTTATCGTGTCAGAGGTAACAACGGCTTCGGCGTGGATAGGGTGATCAAATCTACCTGACCAATACATTATTACGAGCCTAATGGGGTTTAAAGTAAGAGATTACAAATCCCATCAAATATCATGCCTCGTTGCAGTTTTCCCAGCACACACTGTCAGTAAACCGAATTCTTAATAGTCAAATGAAGTTGCAGAACAGAACGAGAACTGTGTTAATGCATGAATTAGGCGACACCCCAGCGGGCGATTAGCGGGAAACCGTGAATGGATGGTGCAATTGGGGGTTATCATCTGCAAGTACTGGGGGGTGCACTACTGCATTCACAATAGTGTATTATTAAGGCCAACATCAATGAATGCCAGGGATGGCATGCAGTCTACTATTTGCTCAACAACTCCACCCCCTCACCCCTCACCCCCTAGTGTGAGCTTGATAACATGACTGTTAAGAATGATCAACTTTTTCTCTCCCTTTAGAGTGACTGCCGGAAACAAGCATGGCAAGTGCCTAAGTTTTGTCTGGTTATGTCTGAAAGGTACTGACGTTGGCCTTGCAAGGTGTTTGTGAAAGTGGTATGTTCAGGCCACCAAAAAGTCCTTGTGTAAAGATCCGTAAACAAAGCGCAGATTGGAACATTCCCTAGAGCTGCGGCTCGCACTTCCCGCCACGCGCCGACGCCCCTGTTGTTTACCTACTAGCAGCTGGGTGCCGCCTCGGCGTAATGCTAAGCCATTCGCACTGTAGCACAGCATGTCTTCCCGCCATCGAACCACCTTCACAGCCCCAGCGATACCATGGCCAATTACAGCGCTGTTTGCT
Source organism: Lissotriton helveticus (assembly GCF_964261635.1). Lineage (NCBI taxonomy): Eukaryota > Metazoa > Chordata > Amphibia > Caudata > Salamandridae > Lissotriton > Lissotriton helveticus. Next base: position 364,556,092 of record NC_136072.1, on the reverse strand, counting down.
TTCGCTGGTAAGCAATTGGTGACCTCTGTGTTGAAGAGTAAATGACCAACGAAAGAGAGAAGGCCGATTGGACCTGCGCGTTCTAGAAAGGGTTACAGAGATGGGTGGAGGGGCGTCAGTACCCTCCGGCAGAGGTCCATGGAGTTTGTCCTTTAAAGACAGGAGTACAAACTGAGATGAAATACCTCTCACATATACCAACACCTTAGCGCGTGCTTCACATACAAACATATGGGGGCATATTATCAAGCGGCAGAAAACTTCTGCTAAAACCGCAATAATGGGCTTGATAATATGCTCTATGGAATTCCAATTGAAGCCCATGTTAAATGTGAAGGACATCTAACATGGGCTTCGATTGGAATTCCATAGACCATATTATCAAGCCCATTATCGCCGTTTTAGCAGCAGTTTTCGGCTGCTAAAACTGCGATAATTTTATCGCCTGTCTTGATAATATGCCCCATAGACCCTTGTAACACACCCACACATAATAGGTCCTGAAGAAGGCCAGTATAATAAAAGGCCTGGCTAAAACTAGTCGACCACACTGGACGTGGGAGACCATAAGTCTACCATACACGTCCTAAGCCTTTGTTTTTAACTTCTGCCTGGGGCCCACTAATAAAGTAACCTTTTGGGACCCCAAGGACAGTATTTAAAAACACTCTTGCACAGCACACTCACGTCTCAAAAAACCCACTCCGCAGTAGCCTGGTGTCACAGCACACCTGAGGCGCACTCGGTGCCTTGGGTGGGGCACGATGATGATGCACAAAACCAAATGGTTTTCCATACAGAGACATAGTACACTAACAGAGCTAGTTCTTTTTGTTTACTCATCATATTGTGGACAAATGCCTTTGAACTCGCCTTTAGTAGGAAAACAAGCGTGTGCGCCGAAAGTAAAAAAAAACAAAAAACTGTTTCACGAGGACAGGAGGCAGCAGGGGAGGGGAAAGAGGAGGGGGCCTGCTCCTGTTTCCCTTGCAGGAGCTAGCAGGAACCATCTGTTAATTACAAACAGATGGTTTCAAAGCTCGCTCCCGCAAGGGAATCGCCAAACGTGCACTCGTTGCCATTGAAAGCAATGCAAAGCGTGCACGTTTTTAGCAGAAAAAGGGAATCGATTACTAAAGGTCTCCTCCTATGCAGCGCATGCGAGCTCCGTAGGCGAGATCTAAAAATGAGAAAGAAATGAAAGGCAAGAAGGAACATCAGTTTTTTTTTTTTCAAATGCCCTCTAAAATCCCTCATACATTCTGGCTCCTTTTCCTAACAAGATATTTTTAGTTTCACAGATTGGATGTTTCATAAGACAAAAAAAAAACAGAACAATGCATTTAGACTATTTTTTAAACCACGTACCAACCCAGCAATCCTCATGAAATGTCTTGTTAGCTTGATGTGTTTTACAATGCATATGAAAAATTGTCTATATTATCTGAAAGAGGGACGTTAGTGATAGATTCCTTACCTTAGAATATCCCCAGGCGTCAGACTGGACCTGGAAACTTTTGCGTAGCAATACCCCTGCGCGTCGGTAGGCGTCGTCCACGGCTCTGCGTCCGTCGTCGGCGTCGTTAGCACCGAAATGACATCACCGGAGTACTTAGACGACGCCCTCGCGCGCTGACGTCAGTTCTTCTTTTTTCCACGCCAGCTAGCGCAGATCCGGAGAAGCTCTACCCCATAGTCACTTTTTGACTAAACTTTTTTGATCTTTAGATCTGTTTTTTCTCGACTCACTACGACTCCTACAGTGCCGGTAGGGATGCCCGGGTTCAAACCCTGTTCCAAGTGTGGCCGCATGATGTCGGTTACCGATCCCCATCGCCAGTGTCATCAGTGTCTAGGCCTCGACCACGACGACCGAACCTGCTCCGACTGCCGGGCCCTGACGTCTAAGGCTAGGCGGGAGCGGTCCCGCAAGAGGCTTGAGCTCCGGCAGTCGGTCCCACAGGAGGTCGAGGGACCGGTCGCGGGGTCGGAGCCCTCGTAGCTCCGGGAGTCGGCATCGGTCTTCTGGATCCAGGTCCTCAGGTAAGAGGCATGAACGGTCGGAAAGGCGTCATCGTTCTTCTGACCCACCCCGGCGCTCGCGCGATGCGGCCGGGGGTTCGGGTGACACCACCCACGCGGTTCCCACTGAGCAGGTCGAGCGGTACCCATGAGGTCTCTCCCTGCTCCGCCGGGCTCCGTGGCACCTTCGGGCCCAGCGGTCCCGGCTGGGGGGCCTAGCGGGTAGGGTGCTTCGGCCCCGATGCTGTCGGGCGCTTCGGCCCCGGCGCCGCCGGCGCCTTCGGTCCCGGCGCCGCAGGCCTCCACTGGATCCGGTTCCGGATCCGGGTCTTTGCCGGTCGACCTCATGACCTCACCGACGCCAGCCCCTCGGGTGTTGCCCCAGGCGCCGCATGCGGGTGACGGCATCCCCAATCCTACCCTTGATTCGGTTCCGGCTGGGCGCCGCTCTCGACGTCGTATGGAGACTTTTATTTCCACAAACTGGCCCCATCCGTTGAACCTGAATTTCAGGTGATGGGTGACGAGGGTGATTGGTAGGGGTCTGTGGATCCTCTGGCACAGGAGTGCCAGTCTCAACAGGACTGGGCATTTGAGCTTGGGGATGCCAGTGGCCTGGACACTTCGCCAGACACTGGTTTTGTCTCCCCTCCAACCGTGGCTTCGGAGGAGGGGGCTGCCTACAGTGTAATGTTGACGCGGGCGGCCAAGGCATTGGGCCTTGAGCTCCCCGTTGCGGCCGTGAGGACTAACCTCCTCACTGAGGTCCTTAAACCGCAGGCAGGCTCCACAGAGCCTCTGCTGCCGTTTAATGAGGCCTTGTGTGACGTTCTTTTGGTCACTTGGTCCAAGCCCGCTACAGGTCAGCCTGTAGATAGGAACGTGGTCAGACGCTACCGCCTGGCTCCGGGCGACCCTTGCTTCTTGTCCACCCACCCCACCCCGAGAGCCTGGTTATTCAGGCCTCTACTTCCCAGACCGCATTCCCGACGGCTCCGCCAGATCGGGAATCCAAGAGGTACGAACAATTCGGTAAGAAGGTGTTCTCGTCCCGGAGTTTGGGACTGCGGTCAGTCAATACCGCGTACCTCTTGGGCCGCTACACCCACACTCTGTGGGACACGGCCGCGGACGTGCTGCCACAATGTCTGGAGGATGCCTCGCCCAAGCCCTTGCCAAGGGTCGAGATGCGGCACGCTATTCCATCCAGTGTGGGATGGATACCACGGATTCACTGGGCAGAGCGATGGCAACGACGGTGGCGGTTCGACACCATGCCTGGTTGAGGACTGCCAACTTTTCGGCTGAGGTCCAGGCCACCCTTCTGGACATGCAGTTTGATGGCCGTCGCCTCTTTGGCGACAAGGCAGACCATGCGCTTGAGCGTTTTAAGGACTCCAGGGCTACGGCCAAGTCCTTGTGCCTCTCGGCCCCATGCCAGCAAACGGGTGCCTTTCGCTCCTTTCATGGCCAAGGAAGGGGCGCCCCCACACGTGCTGCCAGCCACGCACCGTAGACTAATACACAGTGCGGTGGCGGCCGTGGAAACCGCTGTGGCGGCGGTCGGGGACAACAGCGAGGCCAGTCCACACATCCACCTGCAGCATCCGCCTCAAAACCCTCCTAGTCCGTGCTTTCAGGCCCATGTGTGCCAGTGGGGGGCAGGGTTCGCCATCACCACTTCCACTGGCGCACTGTCACGTCGGACATGTGGGTGCTGCAAATCGTCCGAAGTGGCTACTCCCTCCCCTTCGAGGTGACCCCTCCAGCCATGCCACCGCAATACCACCGTGTGTCGGAGGATCACTTGCAACTTCTGCAAGAGGAAGTTATGGCCCTCTTGGCCAAGGGGGCCATCGAGCGCGTTCCTGAACCAGAAGTAGGGTGTCGTTGTTACTCCCACCACTTTCTGGTACCCAAGAAGGGCAAAGGGGGCCTGCGCCCTATCTTGGACCTGCGAAACATCAACGGCTTCCTACGGAAGGAGAAGTTTAAGATGCTGACATTGGCTCAGGTCTTAGCTGCCCTAGACCCTGGAGACTGGATGGTAGCGTTGGACTTGCAGGACGCTTATTTTCACATCCCTGTCCTGCCGGCCCACCGGCGTTACCTGCGGTTTACGGTAGGCCACGAGCACTTCAGTTTACCGTGCTCCCCTTCGGCCTTACCAGCGCTCCACGGGTGTTCACGAAGGTGATGGCGGTGGTCGCAGCTCATCTGCGCAGGTTAGGGGTTTCAGTGTTCCCCTACCTCGACAACTTGTTGTTGAAGGCGGGCTCGCCCCAGACAGTCGTCAGCCACCTCCAGACTACGTCCGACCTCCTGCACCTGCTGGGGTTCTCCATCAATGTGCCGAAGTCACACCTGTGTCCCTCTCAGAAGCTCCTCTTCATCAGAGCGGTTCTAGACTCGGCGCAGTTTCGGGTTTATCCACCTGAACAGCAGGTTTGGGATATTCAGGCTCTGATTCCGATCTTTCAGCCTTTATCCCGAGTCTCGGTCATGTTGACGCTGCGGCTTCTGGGGCTGATGGCCTCCTGCATCCTTCTGATGCATCACGCCCGGTGGCGGATGCAGGCTCTGCAGGGGGACCTGAAGTTTCAGTGGGCCCAGCATCAGGGCAACTTGTCCGACCATGTCTTGATCTCGGAGGGCACTGCAAGACAGTTGCAGTGGTGGCTCACGGACAGCGATTGGGTCAGCGGCAGATCCCTCTCCCTACCCCAACCGGAGCACGTAGTTGTGACGGATGCGTCCCTTCAGGGCTGGGGGGCTACATGGGAGAGGCGGAGATCAGAGGCCTCTGGTCTCCGGCGGAGTCCCAGCTCCACATCAACCGTCTGGACCTGCGGGCGATCCAACTTGCACTGAAGGCATTCCTCCCCTCTGTCCGGGGCAGTGTAGTGCAGGTGTTCACGGACAACACCACCGTCATGTGGTACTGCAACAAACAGGGCGGGTGGGGTCGTGGAGCCTCTGCCAGGAGGCTCTGCGCCTCTGGCAGTGCCTGGAACATCAGGGCGTGACCCTGGTGGTTCAACACCTGGCAGGTTCTCTGAACGCCAGAGCGGACGAACTCAGCCATCGGGGCATGATGGATCACGAATGGCGTCTGAACGCGGACGTGGCGCAAGGCTTCTTTCAGCAGTGGTGAGAGCCTTGGTTAGATCTGTTCGCCACAGAAGAGAACGCGCAATGTCATCAGTTCTGCGCATTGTAATTTCCAAGGCCGCACTCGCTCGGAGACGCTTTTCGTCGCAAGTGGAGTTGCGGTCTATTGTACGCCTTTCCGCCTATACCACTTCTGCCCAGAGTGCTGAAGAAGATCAGGCGCAACTGGGCCCAGGTAATCCTTGTGGCTCAGGACTGGGCACGAAGATATTGGTATCCAGAGCTACTCAGCATGTCTGTCGATCCCCCGATTCATCTGCCTCTTCAGGAGGACCTTCTGTCGCAGCAGCAGGGGACAGTCCTCCACCCGAACCTGTCCAATCTCCACCTACAAGCTTGGAGATTGAGCGGCGGCAGTTGAGGCCATTTGACTTGCCTCCTGAAGTCTGTAATGTCATTCTGGCAGCCAGGCGTCCCTCCACAAAATCGGTATACGCCTGCAGGTGGAACAGATTTGTGGCATGGTGCACAGCAAAGGCTGTGAATCCACTCTCTGCCCCCCTTTCTGAGGTTCTCCTCTTCCTTCTTTATCTTGCCCAGCGGGGCACTGCTCTGGGCACTATCTAGGGCTACCTTTCTGCCCTTTCCGCCTTCTTAAGGCTACCTGATCAGCCATCTTTGTTCAAGTCCCCAATTGTACATAGGTTTTTGAAGAGCATCACACACATGTTCCCTCCTGTTCCATTCGTGATGCCTCAGTGGGACTTGAACCTTGTACTTACTTTTCTGATGTGCGCTCCCTTTGAGCCACTTCATAACTGTCCTCTCCGTCTTCTTACTCTGAAGACTGCTTTCCTTGTTGCCATCACCTCTGCCAGGAGAGTGAGTGAGCTCCAGGATCTTTCTTCCAAACCTCCTTTCCTTTCTGTCCATCCGGACATGGTTGTGTTGCGGACAAGACGCTCTTTCCTGCCCAAGGTAGTCACAGCCTTCCACATCGGGCAGTCCATCACCTTGCCCACCTTCTTTCCGCCTCCGCATCCCTCGAAAGAGGAAGAGAGGCTCCACCATCTGGACCCAAAACGTGCGCTCTCTTACTATCTGGATAGCACACGCCAGTTCCGGGTGGATGACCAACTCTTTGTTGGTTACGTGGGCGCTAAGAAAGGACGGGCGGTGCACAAGCGGACCATCTCTCGGTGGATCGTATTGTGCATCCAGGCGTGTTACTCCTTGGCTAAAAAGGAACTTCCTGTTGGGTTTAGGGCCCACTCCACTCGGGCCACGGCGACTACTACTGCCCTGGGCCGGGGAGTCCCCTTGCAGGACATTTGTCAGGCAGCTACGTGGGCCTCGCTGCACACGTTCGCAAGACACTACTGCCTGGACAGTCAAGTCCGGAGGGATGGCTTCTTTGGCCGTGTCATCCTCCAGGACTTTCTGGTGTGATTATTGGTTCGCAGACCCACCACCGGGGTTGGTATTGCTGGGGTATCTATTCTAAGGTACGGAATCTATCACTAACGTGTCTCTTTCAGATGCACAAGTTACTACTTGTGTAACGATATATCTGTAAGAGACATTAGTTAGTGATAGATTCCTTACCGACCCACCCATCCTCCCCGTTCTGCGAACCGATATCTAGGGTTAAGGTCATCCCCTTTCAGGGCCCTAGTTTCATGGCACCAGTGTTGGTTCTATCATGGCTCTACGTATCTGGTGCGCAAAAGCTATGTATCAGAACTGACGTCAGCGCGCGAGGGCGGCGTCTAAGTACTCCGGCGATGTCATTCCGGCGCTAACGACGCCTACCGACGCACAGGGGTATTGCTACGCAAAAGTTTCTGGATCCAGTCTGACGCCTGGGGATATTCTAAGGTAAGGAATCTATCACTAACTAATGTCGCTTACAGATATATCGTTACACAAGTAGTAACTTGTGCTTTAGAAGGCATACCCTCAAGCCAAATACAATTCTCCAGCTTGCTTGCAGTATTTAACATTTTATGTGATACATTTGCGCAAATATGTTTGTCGTTTTTCGGGTGCCCAGAAAAAATTATTTTACAGGAAGGGGCGTGGTATTCAACATTTGAAGACTATAGATTTAGAGTAATAGAAGGTGAAATAAGTGGCTACATCCTAATCTGCTTAAAACAGATACTTTTCAGGACTAAACTACACCCTCGGGATGAATGGCAGCTGAGTAGGAACTAGGAAGAGCAGCTACTTGATGTGCACTTGATGTGCATTTTCAATTTTCCGAACAAGGTTTTCCTCTGAAGTCAGTGAGTTCCTCTCAGATAAGCTCAATATGGGTCATGCATAGGAGGCGATAGGGAGCGACTCCCTGGAGCAGCATTTCTAAAATGTTGATGCAGCATTCAGGAAGCCGCACCAGGAAGAGGCTGTGATAATCTAATCTTAACAGCAAAAGTCAGTTACAGCTGTTTTGTGTTCTTTCGTATTTTTCACAGTGACAAAAACATCATGGCCTTGTGTTACCCTCTAACAGTAAGAGCGAGCTGAAAGTGTACCTTAGGTGATGACATTGACCAGTTATTTGTTTAGGTGCTCTGTGTCGAGCTGCGCATTGAAGCTCCTTTGCAGCACCAACTCAGTGAGAATAATTGCTGGTTCTCCTGGTTCAAGATGGTTGTTTCGAGCTTCGTGAGGTTTTATCAACTTTTTAGCTGAATTGATCTTGAGCTGAGGTATCTATATTTTTATACAGCAAATATTGGAAACTCCGAGGAGTCGCCTTTGATTAAGTGTTTGTGCGTGCTGAGCAGTGTCATTTCCCCGGGTATTATTACGGAAATTCAGCACATTCCACTCCAATGATTTTTTTTTGTATTAGACTTTTAGCCGCAGAGGTGTCAAGATTAATTAATGTTACTTCTCAAGCAGTGATTGGCTAGAAGCAGAATAGCACACAAGTACCTCTACGACGTTGCAACTTTCAATTGCCCCACATTCTATTGACCCACACGACTCGCAAATAGGCCTGGGCGGTAAATTCCACTCCGCTCGCGGAATTTGCAGAATTTGGGTAATTTCGTGTTCCGCGGAGAACGCAGTATTGTCAATTAATACCGCGGCTTCGTGGAATTTTTTGCTTGTTCGCGTTCTCAAAATTTCTCCCCGAGCATTCAAACAGCGTTCGCAAACAGGAAAAAAGCATCGCGAACGGACAGAACAAGCAATTCCGCGTGTACGCAGAACTTTTGCGTGCTTGCGGAGATTTTTTACCATTTCGTGGAGCTTTGCGTAGCGCGACTATGCAAATTCCGCCCACCCCTACTCGCAAATGCAGTGAAAGCGGAATGAAAATGTTGCAGGTGGTGAAGCGCGGGGATAAGTATACCTTTATTATTTTTCACAGACTCACAGGAAACAGTGTCATCGAAGTTAGCACTAGTAGTACTACCCCCCTCGAGACACCTAACCCATCAATCAATTGATAAATCTCTCTTCCAGTCAGTCTTCATAGATGCCTTACCTGGTATTTGTCACATTATTCATTTGATATGGGACATTTCACAACGTACGAGCCATGTGGTTACAGTAACACCTTTTTTCACACTGTGAAATTCACATTGAGGTTTTTAAATCCAGTGCTTAACCTGTGCCCTTGTTTTCAAGCGCTCAGCACCCACACTTGTTTCCTGCCACCGGCTCACAGTACACCACATGATTGGTTTCTCAGTCTATTGATTTTTTAAAGCGCGTATGAGCAACATATTATAAAATATATGGTAACAATAATAATACCGGGGTGCCCAGAACCTTCCTACAGCTTTGGATCACCTGGTACGGTCCCAATTGTAGCATGTGTAGGGCCATAATGGCAACTAGATGCCCTTGGCACTGGTTGTTGGCATCACTGGCAGGGACCTGAAGTGGCACAAGCAGCAAAGGCCTCCTGCAAACTATCTTGAGCCCTGGCACTTATTGGTTTGCACATTAGGAACCGGTGACCTTCTGGCAGTTTGTTGACAAAGATTAGGAGTGTAATTAGCTGGAATGGTGTTTGTATATATAAGAACACTCTGTACACTAACTGATCAAGTCCCACAAGGAATTAGGTCAGCTTGGCCAGCAACCTGAGACCTGAGGGGCACCTACGAACCAGTTACCCTGAGCTATACTAAAAGGCTGCTAAAAGTAAAATTCAGGGCTATGGTGTCTCAGGACCTAATGGTAACGCTGGCTCTTTGTTTATAACTGATATTGATTATTAGACCTGCTGGTTATTTCCTCTATGTCATGCCTTATTCCAGCAAGCACAAGTCCTCTATCCATGGCAATGGGTCAATTTGGCAACCCATCTTTAAGAAGAGTGAAAGAATGGACCCGCCACTTATAGATGTATGTCTTATTACTTTCTGGTAATCGTCATTACTCCGGGTCCCATTGTCTTCGTCACCTTCATACTTAACAAGTGAGATGAATCTATCTTACCAAGAGAAAAAAGAAAGGAGGAATGCTTGTACCACCCCCCTTCCCACTGAGAGTACATAACCGTACTCTAGCCAAAATTCCTCCTGAACCACCAAGCCCCAGATGAGGGCCGTCAAGCCCGGGAGGGGGGGGGATGCAATGGAGGGGACGAGGACAACGGGACATGGAGTAATGAAGATTACCGGTAAGTAATAAGATATTACTCCCAGGTCCGTCCTGTCTTCGTCCCCTTCATACTACTAGTGAGAATACCCAAGCAGCAACAGGTCATCATCCCACAACAAACTGCCAGGACACAGAACAAGAGCAAACCCAGTGATTTATTGAAACACAGAACATAAAGAAGAAAAGGGAATCAGGAGCACATAGCCCGAAGCACCCCCAGACCAAAGTTAGCATCATCCCCCAGAACATTCTGAATACGGTAATGCCTAACAAAGGTATTAGCAGAAACCCAGGTGTCCGCCCTACAAATGTCAGACAGGGACACCCCACGAACTTCCGTCCAAGATGCCACTACCCCATGAGTAGAACGCCCCTGAACCCCAGCCGGAGGAGGGAAGGCCCAAAAGGCCAACATAATAACCTGCTTCAGCCAGCGATCAATGGAGGAAGTGGAAGCCCTGCACCCCCTAGAGGACACACCGAAAGAAACAATCAGGGAGTCAGACTGCCTAAAAGGACAAGTACTGTCCACATAGATCCGCAATGCAGGGCAAACATCCAACAAAGCCCAAGGAAGATCACTCCCATCCACCTGCTCCGCACACAAAGCAGGCAAGACCAGTTCCTGGGAGCGATGGAACTGGGACAAAACTTTGGGAAAGAAGGGCGAATCCAAATGTAGAACCACGCCATTGTCTGAAAAAGACAGAAAATGTTCTCGAGCCATCAAAGCACCCAACACCCCAAGGCGCCTAGCCGAAGTATTGGCTACCAAAAAAACAACGTTGAAAGTAACAAACTTCAGATCAACGTCCTCCAAAGTGTCAAAAGGAGCAGCCACCAAAGCCCTCAACACCAAAGTGGAAAAGAAGGCCGTACCACAGGTCGCGACAAGGAAAAACTGCGCAATAAACACGAAACTAGGTCATCAACATCAGGAAAATTCCCCCTAAGGGGAACGGAAAGCCCCAATAGCAGCCCACTGGGCTCACAAAGTGGAGACAGACAAATCCTTCTCAAACCCCTCCATGAGAAACTGAAGGACATCAGGAAAGGGACAAACCAGGAGACAAAGTCAGACCCAGACACCAACGCTCGAAGTTACCCCCAGTGACGAGTGTGGGATTTGAGAGTAGACGGCTTCCAGGACTGTTGAATTGCCAAAGCTAAATGCTCGGGGAGACCCCGATTCCTCCACCCCTGCCTTTCAATCTCCAGGCCAACAGGTGAAGCCACCTGAGGAACAGCATCGGAGAGGACCGCAAGGGAGATAGAGGGAACAGGAAGAGCCAAGGACCCTGAACAGCCAACAAATACAGAGTGGTAAACCATGACTTACGGGGGCAGAAGGGCACCACCACCACCTCCAGATCCTCCATCACCAGCTGAGACAGAAACTGAGAGATCAGCGCAATAGGAGGAAAGGCATACAGCAGCCAAGACGGCCTAGGAATGGTCAGAGCATCCACTCCCCAAGATCCAGCCTGAGGGACCCGGGAGCAAAAGTGGGGAAGCTGAGCATTGAGCTGGGAAGCAAAGAGGTCGAGATAAGGGAGATCAAACCTCACGTACACCAGACGAAAGGTCACTGGAGTCAAGGCAAACTCCTGAGAGGCTGGGAAGCAATGACTGAGGACAACAGCCACCCCATTGTCCACTCCCCATATATGAACAGCTGCCAGAGACAAGAGGTGCCCCTCCACCCAGCAAAAGAACGGGGACATCACAGCGTTCAGGGACTTCGACTTGATACCCCGCTGGTGATTCAGGTAGGCCAACGCCCCCATGTTGTCCTAACAAACCAGCACATTGCGGTTCAACCACGGAATCCGGAACCCCATGACCGCCCTAAACGCAGCAGACAACGTTCGCCAATTCGAAGACCGCCGACTCTCCAGAAGGGACCAACGACCCTGAAGGAATTCCAACCCCAATGTTGCCCCCCACCCCACTGCACTGGGATCCATCGTGAGAACACCCAAAGGCGAGAGCTGCAGAGGCGTGCCCCTGATGAGATTGACCAACACTGCCCACCAGCGCAGAGTAGGGAGGATTGAGAGAGACACAGGAACCAAGAGGGATAAATTGTGGGACAGTGGATCCTACCGAGCCAACAGGAAGGACCAAAGAAACCGCAGATGGAATCGTGCCCAAAGCACCATGAACACTGTAGCTGCCATCAGACCCAGAAGCCGCAACCAGAGACAGACTTGAAAGGAACAACTCTCCAGAAAACGACGAGCAAGCCACCGGCAGGAAAACCTGATCCAGATTGGTGCGGAAATGAGTTCCTATGAACGTCAAATTCTGGGAAGGCACCAGTTGACACTTGGGGAGATTCAGCAAAAACCCATGGGCCCTCAACGCTGAGCATACCAATTCCTGATCCCTCAACAACTGATCCCTGGAAGGAGCATGAAGGAGCCAATCGTCCAAGTTTGGGTAAATCAAAACACCCTGAAGATGAAACAAAGCCACCAATAACGGCAACCGCAGGCCAAAGGGTAGAACCTGAAGCTGATAATGCCTCTTCCAAAGACAAAACCTCAGGAACTGAAGAGACAGGGGGTGAACCGGAACATGATAATAAGTGTCCTGAAGATTCGGGGTGCACATGAAATGACCCGGGAGAATCAGGGGAATCACCCGTTGGAGAGTCTCCATTATGAATGGCAGAAGCAACAAAAATGTGTTAAGAGCCTTCAAATCCAGGACAAGACAAAACCCCCCTGTCACCTTGGGTACCAGGAAAATTATGGATTATAACCCCCATCCCCTCTCCACAGGAGGGACCCCCTGCACAGCCCCCTTGTCCAGCAGAGCCTGTATCCCCAGGCACAGCTCCAACCTCTTGGACAGACAAGATGGCCAGGGAGTCAGACGGACCCCAGAGTCCGGAGGGGGTTCCTGAAATTCGATGAGGTACACCAGTTTTACAAAGTCCAGGTCTCACATATCTGATCAGGAGCTGATCCAAGTTGGAAGAAAGAACTGAAGCCGTCATCCAACCAAGAATCCGGCGTCGCCGCCAGATAGACAGGAATAAGGCTTTGCAGGAGGAGACTTTGCCTTCTTGTCCCGACCTCTACCATAAAGAAACTGTCCCCAACCACGAACAAACTGCCTGCAAGAGGGGGTATGGAAGAAGGACTTGGCTTTAGAAGAAACCGTTACAGTGGACGACTGCTTGAATGAGAAGGAATGCTTATTTTCTTTAAAAAGACGATACAGTTTGCCCTCCAACTCCTCCCTAAACATCATGCTAGCCTGAAAGGGCAACCGAATGGCAGAAGACTTCTGGGCTGAATCTGTTTTCCAGTCTTTCAGAACCAAATTGCTGCGAGCCGCCACACAAGCCTCGCCGGAGAGGGCCGAAGCTCTCACCACGTCAAAGGAATCATCAGACAGGAACTCCACCTGCCTCAAAATATGTTCCAGAAGTCCTGAACAGTCAGTATAATCATCCCTAGACCCATACAGAGACTTGATATCCGAAATAAGTGACTGATCCACATAAGGCTCATAAATGCCTGCCCTGAGCGCCAGATGGGAACCAGAATAAACCTTCCGAAGGGAAGCGTCCACTTTCTTACCTACAGGATCCCTGACCACCGTCTCCTCAGCCAAGGAAGTACGACCCACCAGATTGGCCCCAAAAGAATAAATAGGAATGGAGTCAGCTAATTCCTTGGTCATATCCTGAAGAGGAAAGAGTTTTGCTATGAAATGGGGAAGCATAATGCGATAAGGGTCCTTCCACTCCTGGTTAAGAACTTCAGGGATATAGGCATGGACCGGAACATCAACAGCAGTAGTGCTTTGGAACTGGCGAAGCAAGGAACCCCCAGAAGTGCTCGGGGAATCATCACACGGAAACCCCATATTTTACTTTGCATGCTTCAACAAGTCTGGTAACAACTCCTTGTCAATGTACTTGCCCTTTAGCTCATCACCCCCCAACCACTCATCCTCCGAAGCAGAAGAAGGCGAAGACGGAGCGGGACCAGAACTCTTGGACCTAGGAGCTCCACCATCTCCAGCAAAGCCTCCTTGATTAAACGCCTAATCTGGGCATCACTACCCTCATTGAGCCACCTGGAGTGCGGAATAGGGCGAAGAAGATGATACTGAGGAAGAAGAGGACGAAACCGCTACAATCCTGCTCTTCCTGGCATGTTTACCCATGGTCCAAAAAAAGGAGCAGGAGCACAATCCCAACAGAAGCGAAGGGTCATAGGTGTGCCACACAGGAGAAATTGCCTCAGACAGGGATATCTGTAGGATGTCAGGACCAGCAAAAAAATTAGAACCTTAGCAGAGCGCCACACAGAGGATCTCAACTGGAAATCACCCAGCAGAAGTACAGCGGACACACCCCGGAGGAAGGCAACCCACAGCAGCCCACAATCCACAGAACACAAGACGGACTGACCAAAACACTGGGGCTGCAAGTGGGAGCAGAAAGCAACAGCAACGTAAGCCAACAGCGAAAATGAGCAAGTTCCAAGTAAAATAACTAAAAAACCACTGAGCGGTACTTACATTCTGGCCGGTAATCACCCATGCCACCGTCGCCAGCCGCATGGCATTAGAAAGCCTGACTTCCATCACCAAACCCATGAAGTCACCCATAGGCCGGAAGGAATTGCCCCAGACTCCCGAGGGACGCCGTGTAATCGAAGGAACACCTTTCAACAATGAACAGGAACCGCCGTGGCCTCAACATGCCCAGCAACCCGGGAGGCGGGGCGAAGACCCCCCAAGCTGCAGATTCCACCGCAAGACAATGCAGGAAAATTGAAATACGACCCAAGATCGAGGAGCCAGTAGGACACCCCCCAAGCCCGGCAGGGAGGGAGTACAAGAAATACAGCAACTCACCTGCTGACCAGCAGCAGGTAAGCCCCAGGAGCCTCCAGGCTCCTGGACCCCTTCATACTGTTAGTAGACAGAAAAAAGAACAGGAGGAATGCTTGGTAGAGTACAGTACTGTACTCCCAGTGGGGGTGAGGGGTGTTACCAGCATTCCTTATTTCTTTTTTCTGCTGGTGAGATAGATTATCTCACTAGTTAAGTATGAAGGGGACGAGGACAGAGAGGGACCTGGGGGTAATAGCACTTGGATGTAGAAGCAAAAGCATACGCCAGAATGTGATTAGGTGAACTGGAACAATGGGCAGAGGGAAAACATAATAATCCTTTTTTATCAGACTGGTTTTAGACAAAACCGTTTTACGATTGATAACATTTTATCTGTGAACTGCCTGGCACATATTTTCACACTTCCTTACCGAACTATGTTTTTGCTTGTTTTGTTCATTATTCTTAGGCATTTGACATCTCTGAATAATCTATAAAGAAAACTAATTAAAGGGGGAAAAAAATAATTAAATGGGGATCCGGAACACATAGACATGAATAGCGATCCTAAACAAGGGTATGCATTGTCTCACCAGTTCTTTTCTTTTTCAATTCCCAAAAGACAGCCAGCAGTGGGGTTTCTGGTTGGCACCGGTCAAGCATCTCAATCTTACAGTTCCCTTATGCCCACTCCTGGAGTTCTGAATGCCTCCAAAACTCAATCCTTGGTAAATGTTTTCACAATATTAGGAGGGCAACCTAGTTTCCTTGTTCACATTGAACTTTCCAATTCGCATTGCATGTATCTGTAATCACTCTTTTGTTTTCAATTACTTTCCATATTACGTTTTTCAAGCTACATCCAGACCCAGTTTATTTCCCCCAAAGACAGGCCCCAAAAAGGTTCAGTTATATTATGATGATTATTCAGTATTACATTTCCAGTGAGCATTGAACACATTGAATAATTACAACCAATGTAAAAGAATTGGTGGCAACTGTTCCCAAAGCAAGCTTGCCGTCTTTTGAAAATATAGTAATAAATAGAAGAAAACCTGTGTCCTTGGCTCTGTTAAGCTATAGTATAAATCAGCTAAAAATTGCTTGGAAGTTATCTGGCACAGGAAACTACACAACCTTTACCAAGTGGGGCATTTAGCATGAAGTCTTTACCATGCAAGTAAGTACCACATTGCTATGTATTTGTCCCTTTACCACACAGTGTTTTACCATGTAGGAAGGTATTTTTTTTTTAATTAGCATGCATTTTATGGTATTTTTTTAAAGAGAGCGGTTTAGTTGGGGATAGAGGTAAAAGGAGGTAAGAGAGAATGCATGGGTGAATTTAGGGTTTAGGGATAGGTAGAGGTAAAGGGCGGTTTTAGGGTGAGTAGAGGCAAGGGGAGGAAATGGTGATTTTAGGATTAAAGGATGAGAACAGGTAAAGGGAGGTACTGATGAATGTAGAGTTCTGGGGTGCGTAGAGGTAAAGGGAGGTAGTGATCATTTTAGACTTTATGGGTGGGTAGAGGTAAAAGACGATACGGGAAATTTCATAGTTTAAGAAATGGGAGAGGTAAAGGGGGCCTTCCAATAAAATATAATAAAAGTGGGGAGTTGTCAGTGTTCCCCCAAAAAATAAAATGAAAAATCTATCTATCTATCTATCTATCTATCTATCTATCTATCTATCTATCTATCTATCTATCTATCTATCTATCTATCTATCTATCTATCTATCTATCTATCTATCTATCTATCTATCTATCTATCTCTATATATGTCTGTATTACCTACTGGCGGTCGCCAGTAGGTATATATAGTTAGGATTTTTTCCCTATGGGATTTTTGAAAATTCTATGTCTAATAACTGTGGCGTTTGTGGACGGAATTGGCTGAAATTTTCAGGAAAATGGAACATTTTGTTTCTGAGCAGCCCCTGAAAATTTGGGGGGGGGTTCGTGAAGGGGGGGCCGAGAAAAAAGGGGGGTCCCAAAACGTGTTTTTCCAATGTTAATTTCCATAGGGCGGTTGGCCTCACTTTTAGCCCGAACGGCTGAATGGATTTGCACGAAACTTGGCAAAATTGTAGGGACTGTTAGCCCGATGTGCCTTTGCTAGGTCTCAATATATGTACTCCAGTGGATTTTGAGAAATTAACGTTAAAAAAAAGATATATATCTGTAAGCGCGCTCTGGGCAGCGCTCCGGTTCGCGTACTTGACGCGTAACGGAACTTCGCGAAGCGAAGCTGATTGGCTCTCCGGTGTCTGTCAACATTCTAAACAGTCCGGAGCGGCCGCCATCTTGTCTCTCGGTAGGATCGAGAGACAAGAGGAGGCCAAAACAAAGGGGGAAATGACCATAAGGGGGCATAGTAGATCCTCCCTGACCCCCTAGGTTTGATGTGGAGGCTTTAAAAGGGCCCCGCAGGGGTAAAAAAAAAAAATATTTTTTTTTGTTTTTTTGCGTGGGCAGCGCCCGGTTCGCGAACCGGGAAGCGTTCTGGGGAGCGTACTATAGGGAAAAAAGAATGATAGACTTTTCAAATACTGTATGTTAATTGATTGTTGGTTTTGTTGATTATTTTTTAATTTCTTTATTTTTTAAGCAATTATTTATTATTGTGATTGTGTTTCAAAATTTAATAAACTTTCTAACATTTCACTGTCTGAAATGTCATTATTTTCATTGAACATAGTTTGTAATCTCTGAGGGTGTAAAATGTCCTCATTTTGAAGGAGGTCATCTACTGCTTGCACACATTGCAGTAGTTCTTGGTCCCAAGTTTCATCCATAAATTCTATATAATTTGGATCAATTATTTCTTGGCTGCTCTCTTGCAGGACAATTTGAAATGAAACTTTGTGTTCGCCTTCCATTTTGCCTGAAATTTGGAAAAAATATATATATATTAGTAGAGATAGGGCACTGTTGGGATTAATTTTAGATAGGCAGTTTTTATCAGTGAATTTATCTTTGGGCAGTGTATAGTATCAGAGTGGAAGTAGGAATATAAAAAAGTGTATGTGATTTAACGTAAGTAATTTCATAATTATACAAGAGAAGCCTAACTCCATCCATAACTATAACAGAGAAGTCTATCTAAATCTATAACTACTACAGAGGGATAGTATATAAATATCAGAAAAAGTTTACCATATTAACTGATAGTGCACAATATACTTCAGCTTTTAAAATAACAACTTACCTTTACAAAGAAGTTGAAGTGATTAGTGAAAATCCAATTGAAATGTACACCAGGAAGTAGTAGTCAAAATGGCTGTGTTTCATGCTCTTCCTTTATATATATTCAGGTATATAACCAATCAAATGTCAGGTAAAAAAAGTAGAAAATGAAAGTAACATTTTCATTGGTTGTCAATTCCAACACTTCAGATGTGTTGTGTGAAATAATTTACCTCACGGTATTTAGAGAGGTCTACAGGTTAAATGGCTAAATGGAATTTCAATCAAATTTGTGAAAATGATAGGGATTGGTATGTAGTATGAGGTAATCTATATTTGGTGAAAGTGTCTCCAGTCGTTTTTCTGTAAATTACTTTCCCACCTTTTTTGATGGAGCGCTTCCCGGGGAGCGACCCGGTACGCGAACTGGCGAGCGCCCCGGTACGCGAACCTGAAGCGTTACGGGAGTCCACCATTTTGTGTTTCGGTCGAATTAAGATACAAGATGGAGGGCAACTAATGTTCAGAATGGGTAGAAGGGGGCACGGTAGACTTATCTTGACCCCCTAGGTTTTGTGAGGGTGGCTGAGGAGGCCCATATGTGCGAAAAAAAACATTTTTTTTAAAAATTTCGCGAGGTTAGCTTCCGGTTCGCGTACCGGGTAGCGCCCCGGGGAGCGTACTTTGTTGAAAATTAGTGAAAAAAGTTAGAGTAAAATAATAATTGTGAGTGATCAGATGTAGGGTAGCTCTGAGAAGAGCTTTTGGGTTTATGGTACATTTAGGTACTTATAAGTAGGTACCAATGCACAGTCTTAAATTCAGAATGAAAATTCTGTTGCCCTCATCTGAGAAGTGAACTCCAGCTCCTCTGTAGATATCTTGCATGTAGTAACGCAAGTTATTGTTGTACACGGAGCCCATTCCATGGTCTCTCATGTAAGCTGAAACAGATTTGTTTACATGCTTCCTCGACTTCTCAATTTGTGGACAAAATTGGTTCGACCACCTCCATTTCTGTCTTTGGCATATATTTGAATATACCAAGGCAGTCTGAGGAAAAAGTGCCATTAATTGCTCAAAGGTGTCCTTTAAAAGCATTTCCAGACCTACCCCAGTCAAAGTGCCCAAGTCATTACCTCCACAGTGCACAATTAACAGGTCAGGTTTTGGCAAATGCATAAAGGTTTTCACCAATGGTATCAATTGGTGACATTTTAATCCTCTGTGGCCAAACCACTTAATTTCCACATCTTGTAAATTGAGGTTAGGTAAATTTCTGTTATAAGCATACCTCTGAGCCCAGTAGATGTAACTATGTCCAACAATCCAGACAGAAAACATGGTGAGAGAAGGTTCTGCTGCAGTCAGATGAAGTGTGGCAATGAAATGGCAGTTGAAAAAATAAGAGTTTAAAATGAAAAAAACTGTGGAGTTTCTGTGTTAATGAAGCAGTAACAGTGATTGGTGGATTTTGATTGCTGAAAACAGAAAGTTAGGGTGCATGGATGAGTTCTTTGAAAGATGTATTTTGAGTGGTCAATAAAAAATCATTAAATGAAAGATTGCACTGGATATGCAGGTGCACTGAGAGTTCAGAGTTCAATTGAAACATTGTTGTGTGAACTTGCAAACACCAGAGGTCTTCCAAGAGGTGGTTGCTATGCAAAAAAGGCAGAGAGGGCAGAGGGGGGAAGGGTTTTGATTTGAAAAAAGTGAGGGAAGAGTTTTGATTGGGTGACATGAGAGATATGTGTGAAGAATTACAGCATTTCTGTGCTTTTGATAGCTGCAGACTCTGGAGTGCATACCTTTTGCTCTGCTAAAGACAAAGTGGTGTGTTTCTGAGACTGTTTTGAAACTCATAAAGTATTTGCTAAGGTGAGAAAAGATTTATTTAATTTAGATAGAGAATAGTGTGCTTTAAGGAGAAAATTATGAAGAAAGTTGTGTTTTTAAAATGTTGCTTTGCCTCAAGTGTTTTACAAATAGATTTTGTTTCTTTGAGAAATTGTAATTGGAGAAAATGTGAAGTATTAGTACTGACAGGGTGTTTTTGTGCATAGGAGCTGTGGAGTGTTTTCAAATTATGACTTGAAAATCGTTTTTGAGGAAAAGGAATGGTTTTAAAATTTATGACAAGGACATAATGGTGTATGCTTCTTTATAAGGCATTTCAGTGTCTCTGATGTTATTTTTCCCATTTTAATGTAAGACCTTTCCCTGTGGAGCAAATTGCTTGTAAATATGCTCCCACCTGTGCATGGCAAATTTAGATTTTGATTGTTTGCATTACATAGCCATGTAAAAAGTGACCCAAACATGCTGCAAAGGCAATCAAAAAACGCTTTCATGTGTCTTAAGGACATTTTAAGTCATTTCCCCATGTGGAGTGTTTTCAAATTATGACTTGAAAATCGTTTTTGAGGAAAAGGAATGGTTTTAAAATTTATGACAAGGACATAATGGTGTATGCTTCTTTATAAGGTATTTCAGTGTTTCTGATGTTATTTTTCCCATATTAAATTAAAAGACCTTTCCCCGTGGAGCAAATTCCTTGTAAATATGCTCCCACCTGTGCATGGTAAATTTAGATTTTGATTGTTTGCATTACATAGCCATGTAAAAAGTGACCCAAACATGCTGCAAAGGCAATCAAAAAACGCTTTCATGTGTCTTAAGGACATTTTAAGTCATTTCCCCATGTGGAGTGTTTTCAAATTATGACTTGAAAATCGTTTTTGAAGAAAAGGAATGGTTTTAAAATTTATGACAAGGACATAATGGTGTATGCTTCTTTATAAGGCATTTCAGTGTCTCTGATGTTATTTTTCCCATATTAAATTAAAAGACCTTTCCCCGTGGAGCAAATTCCTTGTAAATATGCTCCCACCTGTGCATGGTAAATTTAGATTTTGATTGATTGAGTTACATAGCCATGTTAAAAGTGACCCAAAAAAGTTGCAAAGGCTTTAAAAAAACACTTTCATGTGTCTTAAGGACATTTTAAGTCATTTCCCCGTGGGCAGTGTTTTCAAATTATGACTTGAAAATCGTTTAAGAGGTAAAGGAATGTTTTTAAAATTTATGTGCGCCATATGCCCCCAAATTTCTTTTTCAGGGGTACAGCAGGGTGTTCTTGAGACACCCCTGCACCCTTGGAAAAATTCCTAATTTGCGATGAGCTAATTGCTAATCGCAAATTGCACCTTCATTCCTATGGGCCTCCTGGCCCATGGAAATGAATGGGTAATTTGCAATTAGCAATTTGCTCATCGCAAATTAGGAATGGTAAAGAATCGCTATTTATTCCTTAAAATTCGCTATTTAGGAAATGCAAAATAGTTTGATGATACATATGGCGGTTCATCTCTAACAAGATAAGAAGCTTAGGGATAGATTTATGATGACTGGCGCAATGAAGTGGACATCACTTACTTCATTGGTAGGCCTTTACATGTATTATCTCCTCTGTATTCTTCAACAAGTGTAACTTTGATCTGCAACCCTGAGTAGGCCTCACCTTAAAGAAACCTCTGGATAGGCCACACCTTATTGTCATCCTGAATTAATCATTTAAAATGCTAGGGACAGATTTATGATAGGTGTATGCCTCTTTTGCGCCACTGTGCGTCACTTTTGTGATGCAGCGGCGGTGCAAAAGATTTGCTATGAGGCGACAAAATTACAAATTGATGCATTTAGGCAGATGTGTCATGCTGTAAAAAAAACGTGCCACATGAAACCGATGCAGCAGTGAAGCAAAAGATGCACCATGTTGCAAGACAGGCCTCACTTGGGGCCATATGTATCAAGCTAATTAGCATTCGCAAAGGCCGAAATTCGCAGAATTTCGGCCTTTGCGAATGCTAATTAGACAAATGGTATGTATCAAACAAATTTGATGCAAAATAAGGAATAGCAACATTTGCTATTCCTTATTTTGCGATTGCACTTAAGGATTTGCAAGTTTTGCGATTCCTTAAATGCAATGTATCAAACAAAAAATATGCAAAAAATGCCATTAAGGATTTGCAAAGTACCACCAACTTCTAGTTGGTGGTAATTTGCAAATTCTTTTCAAAAAGCTTTTTTTCCAAAAAACAAAAGGTTCCATATGACGCCCATACATGCCCTTAGGGCATGTATGTGCGCCATATGCCCCCAAATTTCTTTTTCAGGGGTGCAGCAGGGTGTTCTTGAGACACTCCTGCACCCTTGGAAAAATTGCTAATTTGCGATGAGCTAATTGCTAATCGCAAATTGCACCTTCATTCCTATGGGCCTCCTGGCCCATGGAAATGAATGGGTAATTTGCAATTAGCAATTTGCTCATCGCAAATTAGGAATGGTAAAGAATTGCTATTTATTCCTTAAAATTTGCTATTTAGGAAATGCAAAATAGTTTGATGATACATATGGCGGTTCATCTCTAACAAGATAAGAAGCTTAGGGATAGATTTATGATGACTGGCGCAATGAAGTGGACATCACTTACTTCATTGGTAGGCCTTTACATGTATTATCTCCTCTGTATTCTTCAACAAGCGTAACTTTGATCTGCAACCCTGAGTAGGCCTCACCTTAAACAAACCTCTGGATAGGCCACAGCTTATCGTCATCCTGTATTAATCATTTAAAATGCTAGGGACAGATTTATGATAGGTGTATGCCTCTTTTGCACCACTGTGCGTCACTTTTGTTATGCAGCGGCGGTGCAAAAGATTTGCTATGAGGCGACAAAATTACAAATTGATGCATTTAGGCAGATGTGTCATGCTATAAAAAAACCGTGCCACATGAAACCGATGCAGCAGTGATGCAAAAGATGCACCATGTTGCAAGACAGGCCTCACTTGGGGCCATATGTATCAAGCTATTTAGCATTCGCAAAGGCCGAAATTCTGCGAATTTCGGCCTTTGCGAATGCTAATTAGACAAATGGTATGTATCAAACAAGTTTGATGCAAAATAAGGAATAGCAAAATTTGCTATTCCTTATTTTGCGATTGCACTTAAGGATTTGCAAATTTTGCGATTCCTTAAATGCAATGTATCAAACAAAAAATATGCAAAAAATGCCATTAAGGATTTGCAAATTACCACCAACTTCTAGTTGGTGGTAATTTGCAAATTCTTTTCAAAAAGCTTTTTTTCCAAAAAACCAAAAGGTGCCATATGACGCCCATACATGCCCTTAGGGCATGTATGTGCGCCATATGCCCCCAAATTTCTTTTTCAGGGGTGCAGCAGGGTGTTCTTGAGACACCCCTGCACCCTTGGAAAAATTCCTAATTTGCGATGAGCTAATTGCTAATCGCAAATTGCACCTTCATTCCTATGGGCCTCCTGGCCCATGGAAATGAATGGGTAATTTGCAATTAGCAATTTGCTCATCGCAAATTAGGAATGGTAAAGAATCGCTATTTATTCCTTAAAATTCGCTATTTAGGAAATGCAAAATAGTTTGATGATACATAAGGCGTTTCATCTCTAACAAGATAAGAAGCTTAGGGATAGATTTATGATGACTGGCGCATCACCAGGGATGTGCCAGTCATCCTGCGCCGCTGTTCCGCCACCCATGGTGTGCTGCATTTACAATGCGGCGCACCATGGGGCAAAAACGGCACAGATGCGTGACGCATCTGTGCCGTAAAGGTGGCGCATTGCTGGAGTTGTATCGCAAGTGCGATGCAGCTCCAGCAAGGCTCAGGGGTGCCCTATCTCCACAATGCTGCGTCAAGATCTATGCCTGCTTCAAGCAGGTGCAAGGTTTTGACGCAGCTTTGTCTTATCTGATTGTAAATGCGGCACACCATGGGTGGCAGAGCAGCGGTGCACGTTAACTGGTGAATCCCTGGGGATGTGCCAGTTAACATAAATCTGCCCCTTTACATTTAAGTATGTGCAGGGGACACAGAGTCGGTGAGGCTTATCCAAGGTTAAGAAGAGATGAGTCCTGTTCACTGAAAAATTGGACATCGGCTTCACCTCCTCAGCATCGCTGGACATGGCTAAATAATAGCTGCAAAATGTTACTCTTGTTAAACAATTTTACTATTATAATCTCTGAGATTTGTCTCTTACTCTGCAACATCTCATTGTTGTTATCTTTCTTTAAAGATAAAGACAACATCAACATGAGCGACAATCAGCAATCAGTTGATTTCGACCTCATCATTGAACTCGCACAGGTAAAATGAATATAAATTCCATTTCTTTTCTGCTATTTCTGTATTCTAAATTTGCCAAGCACTAAAAAATCTTCTATGTAAAAATATCAAGTAGTGTGTTAAGTTTTTGATGACTGTTATTGATTTACTGTTGGGTAATAGTGGTTAATAACATTTTTTATTATATTTTACCACAGATTCAACTGGAGATCATTTCAAGATTTCAGCATGCCAACCAAAGAAAGACTGAGAAAGGCTGCAAAACGTCAAAGACAGCAGGTCAATGAAAAAAAGCAGCAGTCCTCTAACAAAAAGATTTGTCAAGTCACCAAGAAAGCACCGGGTAAGAGTACAAAAACATTCATAAGAAATATCTGTAGTAAAAAAAATATTACTACAGAAAATGTTTCAGTCCAGAAAAAGAGAAGCAATTCAAACGGAAAGGAAAGGCCAATGAAAAATGTTACTGCTAGAGCAAGAGATAACTCTGTGCATGATAGTAGAAGGAAACAACAGTTTAGGGACATTCGTAAACGAATGTTCCGCAACAGGATAATTGGCAATTTGTTAAAAATATTAAGAAAGGTCAACAGAAAATGGTTTTTTATAAGAGAAAAAAAATAGTTGAGAAAGTTATTGATCAGGCATTTGAAATTAAACGAAAGTTATTTATTTTGATAATCAATAGAATTAGGAAGCTAAACAAGGCAATTTATGATTTCAAAAGAAATAGTAGATGGAAGAGAATAGTTAATCGTAGTAATTTTTGTGAAGTTTTTTCTGGAGAATGGATGCATAGTTCAAGCTGTGAGGCATTTTTTAATGAGGAGAGTTATTTCCAGGATAATGATTTGGTGCATGCAGTTGACACCAGTGGTCGAGCTT
Source organism: Lissotriton helveticus (assembly GCF_964261635.1). Taxonomy (NCBI): domain Eukaryota; kingdom Metazoa; phylum Chordata; class Amphibia; order Caudata; family Salamandridae; genus Lissotriton; species Lissotriton helveticus. The sequence continues at coordinate 364,531,221 of NC_136072.1, read as the reverse complement.
ATGAAGTGAAAGACGGTTGTCCAGTTGAAAAAGAAAAACTTGTGACAACAGAGATAGAAGAGGTGTTAGGTAATGAGGTTTTAGGAAGACGTCCTAAGGGTCCTGTGTACACCTGGAAGTGTAGTAGTATTTGCAGTGTGCGACAGGATTCCATCAATTTGCTTTGTGATTTTGTACGGTCATTTAATAAGAAAAGTTTGAAGCAGAAAATGAAGTTGTTGCAAGAATTAGATCCTTGCAGAGTGAGAGAAGTGACAGGTTTGCATGGTCATTCACTGGCTTGTCTTTCCAGGAGAGTATGCCAGAGTGTTTTTCATCATTTCAGGATGCTAGCAGTGCATCATAATAAAGTGAGGAAATTAGTTAGAATGTTGTATTATGCTAAGAGTCCAGCAATTATGCTTAAACAATTATGCGCTGCTCTTTTGCATGGTTCTGAAATAGATGTGAAGAATATATGTGAAGAAAATGAGTTTTGTTACTTTGGAAGTAAAGAGGAGAATGTTGAAATTGACCAAGAAGAAGAGGGTAGTGTGGAAGATAGTGTACAGGTTTCCAGTACAGATAATTTCCAGAGGGAAATTGCGACGTTTGAGGTGAAATCAAGTGAGAGGCCAAATTTCACTTGTGTGTGTTGTCGACGCACTTATTATAAGAATCAGACTAAGTTAGTGGATTTATATGCAAAAAGTGAAAGGGAAAATAATATTGAATGGAAGGATTTCACAACATACTTGATGGTAGAAAATTGTTTTGATTTGGGATTGGATCAACGTGTGTGTACTTATTGTTGTAACAAATTAAATCAAAACCAGATGCCTGCTAGAGCAGTTCATAATAATCTGGAATTGGTTGAGATTCCTTCTGAATTGAAGGATTTAAATACTTATGAATCTATTTTGATTCAAAGTATCCATCCCTTTCAGGCTATTGTAAGAATGGAGCCAAAGACAGGGAAATTGCCTCCATCAGATTTACAGAGAGGATTAAAGGGAAGAGTTGTTTATTTGCCTCTAGATTTGAAGAAAAACATTAACACAATTGGAGTAGAAAAAGTGGAAGAGGAACCTCTGGTTATCTTAGTTAATGGGGTTCCGACAAAGAATAAGAAAATATGGCAAGATTTAGTGGATGTTAGGAAAGTTAAAAAGGCAACATTGTATTTGAAAAAAAATAATAAATACTATAAGAATGTATATGTTGCAGAAGAGGAAGTAAGTGAGGAAGAGGATAGCGATTTGTGTGCTGGTCAAATTGAGAAAGTAGAACCCTGTACTAGTGAAGAAATATATGAACATTATAGTGTTCATCCTTTGCATTCCAAGGAAGTCATGGGGAATGCTATTGAGTTGTTTCAAATGAAACAAGCCAAAGGGAGTCCCATTAGTGTTTGGGAGGAAAGTTTGGAAGCTCGGTGTTTCCCACAGCTTTTTCCAACAGGTCAGGGAGGAAGATATGATGAGCGACCTCATCAAATTCCTGCTTCTGAATACCGGACTTTGCGATTGTATGCAGGAGATACTAGGTTTCGACAATGCATTCCCTATTTGTTTCATCTCCTGTTTGAAAGCGATCTGTCTGGACTGTCATATGCAGTGAACCACATCTTGAAAAGTGGTATACACATGCAAAACATCTCGGCAAGTGACTTTATGGATAAAGTCAATGTCCAAGACAGTATTTTGGATTCTCACCTGATTAATCTCATGGCGTGTCAGCGTGGTACTAATGAGTACTGGTACCGTCGTCATGGTGATTTAAAATGTATGCTGAGGAACTTAGGAACTCCCACATGGTTCCTCACTCTGAGCTGTGCCGAGTATGGCTGGGAAGACTTGCTTGCATTTCTACGAGAGGCAAATGGAAACATCGAAAACATCGAATTCAAGACACCCGGAGAACTGTGCTCTTTGGATCCAGTCAATGTATGCAGGTACTTCAATCATAGATTTGAAGCTATGATGTCTTTCATCATGAATAAGAAGAATCCACCTCTTGGAGAGGTTTTGGATTTCTTCTGGAGAAAGGAGTACCAAGCAAGAGGTGCTCCTCATATACATATGCTGCTGTGGATCAAGGATGTACCTAAATTTGGAACGGATCCAGAAGACTCAGTGATGAGTTTCATACAACAGTATTCTACGTGTGCTGTTCCAAACGCAAAGGAGAAGAAAAGCCTAAGAGAAAAAGTTCTACGTTTCCAAAGCCATCGATGTGGAAAGTACTGTCGTCGTAAATTCCGAAACAAGGACAAGTTCTACACCAAATGTCGTTTCGGCTTTCCACGACCGGTGATTTCTAAAGGAAGAGTAAACAGTTTGATGTCTTCGCTGCGACATAATGTGATGAAGAAATCACCTAAAAACACATACAATTTGAAGAGGAACGAAGAGTCCAAGTACATCAACGACTACAACCCGGTGATTTTGTCCATGTGGAATGCTAACATGGATTTACAGTTTGTGGCTGATAACTGTATGGCTGTGGCTCGGTATGTGACATCTTACATCACCAAAAAAGAGAAGACAGAATTGAAGGATATGTGGGAGGACATTTCCCATGAAAAGAGCCTCAGTAAGAAGTTGTACAGTTTCAGTCTGAAGATGTTGTCGCATCGAGAAATCGGAGCTTACGAATGTTCTGACCGGTTGTCTTCAGCAAGTCTCTATGCCAAGTCCAGGAGTATCGTTTGGGCGAGTCTTGGTCTTGCTGCAACGCGTAATCGAGTTCTGAAACCTGTGCGGGAAATTGAGTATTTGGCGGAAAAGGAGCCCAACAGTACCGACATTTTGAAGACCAACATGTTGGATACATATTATCCAAATCGAAGCAGTCACCTCGAAAATGTTTGTCTGTATGAGGTTCTTCAAAATTACATATTCAAGAGGAACATCAAAGAAGATACTGAGAAAGGAGTGTATGCTGTAATAGGAAGTGAGGGATGTCTGGTCAAGTAAAGAAAATGCCACTTGGTAAATCATCGAAAATTGAGAGGCGAATCTCCTGAAAAAAAGGAGTTTTTCTATTTAGCACTTTTGCAACTTTTCAAGCCTTGGCGTGCAGAAGAGGAACTGCTTGGAGATTTCCTCTGTTACGAAGACTCTTTCAATGCTGCCAAGGAGACCATAGAATGTCCTGCTTTTCCCAAATATGTAGAAATGTTGAATGCGGAAATTGAGCAGGAAGCAACGATTGCAGCCGAGATTGCCAGAGACAGTTCTCAGGACAGTCAGAGTTCTGCTTCATTGAGTCAGGATCCACTAGGAGGACCTGTTATCGAAAATGAAGCTGCCACTGCTATGAATGAAGTGGAAAGAGCCATGGCACATGCTCAGGAGGATGCGGTTAACTTAGAAGAGTTGGAAAGACAACTCAACGTTGAGCAGAGGAAAATATATGACGAAGTTACCATGCAAATTGATCATGGATTAAGTCATGAGAAGAAAGAGTGCTCATGTACGTCGTTGAAGCCTGTCCGACTGTACGTGAGTGGAGAAGCGGGAACTGGAAAAAGTTTCCTTATTAAAGCAATTTCATGTTATTTGCAGGAAAGGACAGAGTCATCGCTGTCTTGTGTTGTCACCGCTCCAACTGGACTGGCAGCACATAACATTAAAGGGATTACTTTACATCGTTTACTGATGCTGCCAGTGGAGCATGACAACAAATTACAATATCACAAGCTATCTGGAGATGCTTGTTGTGAAGTTTCAAGAATCTTGAGGAAAATGAAACTTCTTATCATTGACGAAGTAAGCATGGTTTCCAATGTCATGCTTGCCTTTGTGCATTTGAGAATGCAAGAAGTTCTCAAAACAGAGTATGATGTGTTATTTGGTGGCAAACACATCATTGTTTTCGGAGATCTTCTGCAGCTGACACCAGTGAAAGGGCAACCTGTGTTCAAAATGCTCACGCATGAAGATACCAGGAAGTGCCTAGGGAGCATTGGCAACGTCAATATATGGTTAAACTTCAATTATGCTGAACTGCATGAAAATATGCGTCAGACAAAGGATGAAGTTTACAAGACTATTCTACAAGATGTTAGAATTGGAAAAGTGACCGAGCATGGGAAATAAGCTTTACATGCACGATTACTGTCAAATTTATATCCAGAACAAGATGTTGTGCCTGAGAATATTTTTCAGAAAATTACTGAGAAGAAATCTGGAATATGTTTGATGCCAACTCTTGCAGAATGTGCCAAATTCAACAACAAAATGTTGCATTTAGAAAAGCAAGAGATTGTGAAACTGGAAGCTATTGACAGAGTAGAGCATATGGGATCAACAATTATTTTATCTGAGAATTTGAAAACAAAATTGGATTCATTAGAGAAGACTATATCTAAAACTGCAGGTTTTGAAAAGACTCTGAATGTGTGCTTGAACTGCCGTATAATTTTAAGAAGGAATTTACATGTTGAAAGAGGTCTGGTAAATGGATCAATGGGTAATGTTGTTGATTTTGTAAAATACAGAAATAGAGATGGAATTGAATTTTTAAAAATTAAATTTGATGGCATTGAGGAAGTACAGCTAATTGGTCGTTGTTCTGCTAGATTTTTGCTTGTAAAAGACTTATATGTTCGCCGTAAGCAGTTTCCTGTTTGCTTGGCATATGCGGTGACAATCCATAAATCGCAAGGTTTAAGTGTAGACAGTGCATTGGTGAATATTGGCAGTTCTGTGTTCAAGGAGGGTATGGCATATGTGGCATTGTCACAAGTTAGAACTTTATTGGGATTGTACTTGATTGAGTGTGATGTCACAAACATTTGTGCGGATCTAGATTGTGTTAAGGAATACAATAGGTTAAGAAGAGAGTATGCGCCACATTTGCCTCAATATCCTTTGTTTGAGAAACGTGTGGTAGGCCGGAAACGAAGAAATGTGACCAATACTGGGGAGGTTGTAGCAAAAAGACGAAAAGTCGATGAACCTGAAATTATAAGCAGAAACAAAAAGGATTCTGTTGAAGATGTTGTTGGTTTTCAATTTGAAAACAGTTCTGGTGTCAACTGCTATGCTAATGTAGTGGTTAATGTTTTGTTTTCTCTAGAAAATGTAAAAGAAGAGATTGTGGTCAATTCTGATCAAAGATTTTGCAGTTTGTTAAATTCTGTTTTAGAGAAATGTAGCACTGATAGAACAAAAATAGAAAGTGTGTCTGAAATTCGAAATCTGTTAGACAGATGTTCAGGCCAAACACAATTCTCTCAAAATATTCAGCAAGATTGTCAGGACTTTTTAATGTATATGCTTGATGTATTACATGCTGAAGGTGTAGATGTAGATCACCTGTTTGGGCTTTCTTATCAATGGCAGCATGACTGCGAGAACTGTAGGGTATGAAGTACTACTAGTGTAGACTCAGAAAGATTTATATATTTAACTTTGCCAGACAGTAAATCAGTCTCTTTTAATAAACTAGTAAAAGCAGCTGATCACAACATGGAGTGTAGCCAATGTAAATCTGAAATGATGTCCACATTATTTATACGAACATATGGCCAGTATGTTATTTTAATGTTCCAACGATGTAGGCCTGATGGAACAAAATTGACAACTTTAATTAAAAATGTTGTGGCTTCACAGTTGTCAATATCAGGAAGGACTTTTGTAACTGCAGCAATTATATATCATGACGGTCCTTCAATAACATCAGGACATTACACAGCTTATTTAAAGTCTAGAAATGGCTGGTCATTCTGCAATGATTCTGTTTTAATTTTCAAAAAAAATTGCCGTATGACCTTAAAAAGTCTTACCTGGTGTTTTTAAAACCAAAATTTCAGGGAAAGAATCTCGGGATGTGCTCTGAGGAATTTCAAGAAGTTCTAATGGCTCCTACACGATTTGGCCTTGAGGATAAGTGTAGTACAGAGACATAACTTCTTACCATTACACTGGACGTCATGGAGAAATAACTGCACTTTGAATGAATTCAGAAAAACTGTTTCTTTTTATAAGCAAATTCAAGCAGCCAATCAAAACATGGAGTAGAGGGAATGTAAGTCTGCAATGCTGTCTACTGTTTTATATTGCTTTGTGATTAAAAGTGATGTAGAGAATTAAATAATTGTAGTAGTCATAGAGATAGTGTAAGTCTGCTTCATAGTAAGCAGTATCAGTGTCATAGGAAATGTAGAACATGAGTGAGCAAGAAAGGTAAGATATTAGTAATCCAGGATTGTGAAAATGATCTTCAACATTTTAATTCTGAAAGTTGCGGAAATACAACATGACGGGATTGGCTTACAAGAATTCCAAGAGTTATAAATGGCTCTGACACGATTTGGCCTTGTGGAAACGTGTGGTAGAGAGCGAGAAGTCATTTATTGTATGTAACATATTTTTCAAAACGATGGAGGTTTTCTTTCAGAAAGTGGCGGGCTGAAAGTAATAACAGCACAACAGAGTGTAAGCTGTTCATAGGACATCCTTCGACGTCATGGAAAGTAAGTTAACTTTAAGGAGTTCTGAATTCTGATTTGTTATGTTGTATGGTTTTTTTAAACACAATCATTTTGATTGTGTTTTTTTTTCCCCGCTGTTATATGATGAATACCTTCAAGTCACTGTTTTTAGTGAAATTTGATACATTCTGAGAACAGCAAAAATAAACCATTTAACCTGTATAATTAATTCTGTACTGTTTGCATTTATGATGTACATGTAGAACTGTGTAGGAGACATGGAGAAGGTGAGGCTTCTGTAAGTGTCAAAGTTGTTGCATACAGTGCTCATATTCTACCTAGTCTTTCATATGATAGACTACATTTCCACAATGAGATACCTAAGCAAAGAAAACACAGGTGATATGATTGTGGAATGAGCAAAAAAAATTGCACGTTTTTAAATTATATTACCTGTGTTTCCTAACATTACACATCACATTGTGTAGATGAGGTTTAGGCCTGTTCCTGGAGACAGAGGAGGTCTGACATTTGTTCAAGAGTGCAGTGGACATGACACACTTGGTTGGTAGGCCTGCACATGTATTTTCTCCTCTGTATTCTTCAACAAACCTAAATTTCATCTGCAACTCTGAGTAGGACGTACCTGAAACAAATCTGTGAATAGGTTACAGCTTATCGGCATCTTGAAACAATGATTTAAAATGTTAGGGTCAGATTTATGATGGCTGTGCGCCTCTTTTGCTCCGCTGTGGGTCACTTTTGTGTAAAAGATGCACCATGTTGCAAGATAGGTTTCAGTTCATCTCCAGCAAGATACCATCAGTTTAAAATGTATATAATTAGCACTGTGTAGGGGGCATGCAGAAGCTGAAGCTTTTCTAAGTGTCAAAATTGTTGTATACACTGCTCAACTTCTGTGTACTGTTTGATATGCTAGACTCCATCTGCACTATGAGATACCTAAGCAAAGGCAACACAGGTGATGTGATTGTGAAATGAGGAAAATAAACTCCACATTTTTCAATTACATCACCTGTGTTTCCTAAGTTTACGAATGACATTGTGCAGATGAAGTTTAGGTCTGTCCACGGACACAGAAGAGGTCTGGCCTTTGTTCAAGAGTGAAGTGGACATGACTTACTTCATTAGTAGGCCTTCACATGTATTATCTCCTCTGTATTCTTCAACAAGTGTAAATTTGATCTGCAACCCTGAGTAGGCCTCACCTTAAACAAACCTCTGGATAGGCCACACCTTATTGTCATCCTGAATCAATCATTTAACATGTTAGGGACAGATTTATGATAGGTGTATGCCTCTTTTGCGCCACTGTGCGTCACTTTTGTGACGCAGTGGCGGTTGAAAAGATTTGCTATGAGGCGACAAAAATATAAAATGATGCATCTAGGCAGATGTGTCATGCTGTAAAAAAACAATGCCACATGAAACCGATGCAGCAGTCATGCAAAAGATGCACCATGTGGCAAGATAGGACTCACTTCATCTGCATCAAGATACTGTTAGTTTAAAATGTATATTTTTAGGACTGTGTAGAGGCATGGAGAAGCAGAGGCTTCTGTAAGTGTCAAAGTTGTTGAAAAACTGTTTGTCCTTCTATCTTTTCCCTTGTCTTTTCTAATTTATTAAAAACATGTTTTAATATTTTTTAAATGTTTGTTCTCTCTTTCACAGATTGAAAGTATAAAAATAACAAATGACTAACTTAACGACAATTATAAGGTAAATGTTTTGTACTCTTTTCGTTATATTTCTATCACATTTAACTTCTATTAGTTCCATTGCTTCATTTCTTTAAGCATCACTTTCCTGCCTTTGCTACTTCCCTCATTCCTTTCTCTATTACTTAATTACTCTACTCCTTCCACTATTTTTCTTAGTCCCTCTCTTCTCATACTTCTTCACTCTTGGTCACTCACTCTGTCTCTATTACTGTCACTGTTTCTGACTGATCAAATTTTTTTTTTAAAAAAAGAACAGTAAGTATAAGGGAAGGAAACAGACAGTTATGTTAAAAGAAAGACAGCTATAGGGAGTAAACTAGGGATACTGTTACCCGCAATCCTCTGCTGATGATGTCACTGACCATGTCATGAATGATGTAATATGTGACATCATCAGCAGTGGATTGCGGGTAACAGTATCTCTAGTTTACTCCCCTATAGCTGTCTTTCTTTTAACATAACTGTCTGTTTCCTTCCCTTATACTTACTGTTCTTTTTAAAAAAAAAAAATGTTTGGTTCGCTCCCGCTTCGCGTACCGGCGAGCGAACCGGGAAGCGAACCAAGAGAAATAGAGGTTGGCAGAGTTCCAAATATTCTACCAATTTTTTTATAACGGGGAGGTAGTTCTGAAAAGAACTTTTTTTTAAATTGTTTTTGTTGTTTTATATTTTTTTTATTATTTTTATGAACATTTTTTTACTTTTTTTGAATTTTTCTGAACGGTTTTATATTTTTTTGGGGTTTTTTTGGGGGGGGAAACGAAAACGATTCATTGTAAAGGGCTCAACAGGAGCAACAAAAAAAAAGAATTTATTGTCTGGGGCGTTTCGGACAAACATGATTCTCGATAGCTCTGTTGATCAGAGTGATGCTACTTTCTCTGTAGCAAATGAACCCATTGCAAAGTACGCAGACTTGTTTTACTTCCCCGAATCTCATTTGTATATTTGGCACCATCTCCCTCCCCTCTGGTCCCGTCACTTCCGGTACATCAGATCTTCTGGCCATAATAGGGGGATTATCTTGTTCGTTACGTAACTGTGCAGCACTGTAGTTGTTAGGATGCCACCTACTCATATGGCGATGCATTGTGTAGTTTCCGTAACTGTATTTCTTCTCGGTCCCTCTGGACAGTCTATCTTGACATATAAGGCAAGTTACGTACCTTGCATTTACTTTTTTCTGGCCTTTGGGAAATTCAAAAAATTGCCAAATAAAATTTTCTTTCAGGTGAGACCTCCTAGGCTCCTCAGGCAAAAACTGCCTCTCTTCCTGCTCTTCCTCCTCTTCCTCTTCTTCCTCTTCTTGCTGACTTATAACTTCAGCAGGTGGTCCTCTCTTCCTTGGATGTGGTGGAGGTGGTGGGGAAGCACCAGCTGAAGCTACTAAAGAAGCCATTGCTCACTGGTAACAAAGGGTATTTCTCTCACAAAGATGAAAGTCAGAGTGAGGAAAGAAGGAGGGGTTTTCATCATTTGGGAAAAACAATAGTTCTAAACCAATGAAAAGTGTTAATTTTAGATCACATGACCTAGTCTTACATCATTAGGAAACCAAAAGTGAAATGAACCAATGAAAAGTGTTATTACCAAGTCACATGACCTGCTGTGTTTACGTTACGCGCTTTGCGCCGCGTCCCGGTTCGCTTCCGGGAAGCTGCGCTTCGCGCCTCGCTTTGCGTACCGGTTCGCTTCCGGGTACGCTAACGTAGCACGTCATATGACGTATCACGCGACAACGCGAAACGTCATGCGGACGCGACGCGTCACGATGTTGTTTTCTAACGCGGCAGTTGCGCTAACGGAACGTTTACCGGTTCGCGGACTGGGTCGCGGCATCAAGATGAGCTAACGGGTAGCTTCCCGGTTCGCGAACCGGGAGCGAACAAAAAAAAAGTATTAAAAAAAAAAATTATTAATAAACATATAAAATATATTTTTGGATTTAAAGAAGAATACATTTTACAGCTACAGATATTAGCTTTTAAAAAACCAATGAAATTCACTGAAAAAACCATAGGTTATAGACCATATATAGTTAGGAATTAGCATTTACAAAACCTTGAAAATTCACTGAAAAAACCATAGGTTATAGACCATATATAGTTAGGAATTAGCATTTAAAAAACCTTATTTTACTCACACAAAACCATTGAAATTCCATATATAGTTAGTTGTACTAACTATATATCGCGCACCCGCAATCCACTGCTGATCATGTCACATATTACATCATTCATGACATGGTCAGTGACATCACTGATGACATCACTGATGACATCTCAAATGACATCACTGATGACATCACTGATGACATCTCAAATGACATCACTGATGACATCACTGATGACATCTCAAATGACATATATTTTATATATATATATATATATATATATATATATCTCAACAAAAGTACCTTCTGCTTAAGGACGCCACTCCACGAAAAATAAGTTCACAGAACCCTTTATTTTGTGAAACCAGCTCAGCTTTCCAATTGTTCATTACCTTCCCTGATGCATTTCAAAGCCACAAGCTTCTTTTTCAAAGGGAAAACACCATCTGTCAGCCACAGGTCTGCACAGCACTTTCTCCAGCCTTCAATTCGTTTTTTTCTTTTTTTCTCCAATTAACCTCCCCAGAGGCCTCGCCTTATCAGGTGTGTAAATTCGTGTGCATTCTGGGGCTGGAAGTCTTTGTGCTGTGCCCAATTCTTCCCCACCAGTGGGGTCTGTGTATTTGCTTGCAGATAATAATTTTTAAAGCAGTGTTAATTATTCGGTTGTTTTTCAAGCCCTCCAGTGGGCCTCAGAAAGGCGCGCCGGTTCCTTTTACTTATTTTATTTCTCATGCTGCAGACAGGTTAAGTCCAGTCCCAACCATGCAGACCCATCATTTAATGGCGGTGCATCCTTCACGACGAGGCAGCCGTGTATTTAAATCTCAACAAAAGTACCTTCTGCTTAAGGACGCCACTCCACGAAAAATAAGTTCACAGAACCCTTTATTTTGTGAAACCAGCTCAGCTTTCCAATTGTTCATTACCTTCCCTGATGCATTTCAAAGCCACAAGCTTCTTTTTCAAAGGGAAAACACCATCTGTCAGCCACAGGTCTGCACAGCACTTTCTCCAGCCTTCAATTCGTTTTTTTCTTTTTTTCTCCAATTAACCTCCCCAGAGGCCTCGCCTTATCAGGTGTGTAAATTCGTGTGCATTCTGGGGCTGGAAGTCTTTGTGCTGTGTCCAATTCTTCCCCACCAGTGGGGTCTGTGTATTTGCTTGCAGATAATAATTTTTAAAGCAGTGTTAATTATTCGGTTGTTTTTCAAGCCCTCCAGTGGGCCTCAGAAAGGCGCGCCGGTTCCTTTTACTTATTTTATTTCTCATGCTGCAGACAGGTTAAGTCCAGTCCCAACCATGCAGACCCATCATTTAATGGCGGTGCATCCTTCACGACGAGGCAGCCGTGTATTTAAATCTCAACAAAAGTACCTTCTGCTTAAGGACGCCACTCCACGAAAAATAAGTTCACAGAACCCTTTATTTTGTGAAACCAGCTCAGCTTTCCAATTGTTCATTACCTTCCCTGATGCATTTCAAAGCCACAAGCTTCTTTTTCAAAGGGAAAACACCATCTGTCAGCCACAGGTCTGCACAGCACTTTCTCCAGCCTTCAATTCGTTTTTTTCTTTTTTTCTCCAATTAACCTCCCCAGAGGCCTCGCCTTATCAGGTGTGTAAATTCGTGTGCATTCTGGGGCTGGAAGTCTTTGTGCTGTGCCCAATTCTTCCCCACCAGTGGGGTCTGTGTATTTGCTTGCAGATAATAATTTTTAAAGCAGTGTTAATTATTCGGTTGTTTTTCAAGCCCTCCAGTGGGCCTCAGAAAGGCGCGCCGGTTCCTTTTACTTATTTTATTTCTCATGCTGCAGACAGGTTAAGTCCAGTCCCAACCATGCAGACCCATCATTTAATGGTGGTGCATCCTTCACGACGAGGCAGCCGTGTATTTAAATCTCAACAAAAGTACCTTCTGCTTAAGGACGCCACTCCACGAAAAATAAGTTCACAGAACCCTTTATTTTGTGAAACCAGCTCAGCTTTCCAATTGTTCATTACCTTCCCTGATGCATTTCAAAGCCACAAGCTTCTTTTTCAAAGGGAAAACACCATCTGTCAGCCACAGGTCTGCACAGCACTTTCTCCAGCCTTCAATTCGTTTTTTTCTTTTTTTCTCCAATTAACCTCCCCAGAGGCCTCGCCTTATCAGGTGTGTAAATTCGTGTGCATTCTGGGGCTGGAAGTCTTTGTGCTGTGCCCAATTCTTCCCCACCAGTGGGGTCTGTGTATTTGCTTGCAGATAATAATTTTTAAAGCAGTGTTAATTATTCGGTTGTTTTTCAAGCCCTCCAGTGGGCCTCAGAAAGGCGCGCCAGTTCCTTTTACTTATTTTATTTCTCATGCTGCAGACAGGTTAAGTCCAGTCCCAACCATGCAGACCCATCATTTAATGGCGGTGCATCCTTCACGACGAGGCAGCCGTGTATTTAAATCTCAACAAAAGTACCTTCTGCTTAAGGACGCCACTCCACGAAAAATAAGTTCACAGAACCCTTTATTTTGTGAAACCAGCTCAGCTTTCCAATTGTTCATTACCTTCCCTGATGCATTTCAAAGCCACAAGCTTCTTTTTCAAAGGGAAAACACCATCTGTCAGCCACAGGTCTGCACAGCACTTTCTCCAGCCTTCAATTCGTTTTTTTCTTTTTTTCTCCAATTAACCTCCCCAGAGGCCTCGCCTTATCAGGTGTGTAAATTCGTGTGCATTCTGGGGCTGGAAGTCTTTGTGCTGTGCCCAATTCTTCCCCACCAGTGGGGTCTGTGTATTTGCTTGCAGATAATAATTTTTAAAGCAGTGTTAATTATTCGGTTGTTTTTCAAGCCCTCCAGTGGGCCTCAGAAAGGCGCGCCGGTTCCTTTTACTTATTTTATTTCTCATGCTGCAGACAGGTTAAGTCCAGTCCCAACCATGCAGACCCATCATTTAATGGCGGTGCATCCTTCACGACGAGGCAGCCGTGTATTTAAATCTCAACAAAAGTACCTTCTGCTTAAGGACGCCACTCCACGAAAAATAAGTTCACAGAACCCTTTATTTTGTGAAACCAGCTCAGCTTTCCAATTGTTCATTACCTTCCCTGATGCATTTCAAAGCCACAAGCTTCTTTTTCAAAGGGAAAACACCATCTGTCAGCCACAGGTCTGCACAGCACTTTCTCCAGCCTTCAATTCTCTTTTTTTCTTTTTTTCTCCAATTAACCTCCCCAGAGGCCTCGCCTTATCAGGTGTGTAAATTCGTGTGCATTCTGGGGCTGGAAGTCTTTGTGCTGTGCCCAATTCTTCCCCACCAGTGGGGTCTGTGTATTTGCTTGCAGATAATAATTTTTAAAGCAGTGTTAATTATTCGGTTGTTTTTCAAGCCCTCCAGTGGGCCTCAGAAAGGCGCGCCGGTTCCTTTTACTTATTTTATTTCTCATGCTGCAGACAGGTTAAGTCCAGTCCCAACCATGCAGACCCATCATTTAATGGCGGTGCATCCTTCACGACGAGGCAGCCGTGTATTTAAATCTCAACAAAAGTACCTTCTGCTTAAGGACGCCACTCCACGAAAAATAAGTTCACAGAACCCTTTATTTTGTGAAACCAGCTCAGCTTTCCAATTGTTCATTACCTTCCCTGATGCATTTCAAAGCCACAAGCTTCTTTTTCAAAGGGAAAACACCATCTGTCAGCCACAGGTCTGCACAGCACTTTCTCCAGCCTTCAATTCTTTTTTTTCTTTTTTTCTCCAATTAACCTCCCCAGAGGCCTCGCCTTATCAGGTGTGTAAATTCGTGTGCATTCTGGGGCTGGAAGTCTTTGTGCTGTGCCCAATTCTTCCCCACCAGTGGGGTCTGTGTATTTGCTTGCAGATAATAATTTTTAAAGCAGTGTTAATTATTCGGTTGTTTTTCAAGCCCTCCAGTGGGCTATATATATATATATAGTTCTCTGAAGAACAAGGCAGGCCTCAAGCAGCGGGGCAGTCCTCTGGTAGTAGCAGGACAGTCCTCTAAGAAACAAGACATGCCTAATTCAGCAGGGCAGTCCTCTGAGAAACAAAGCAGCCCTCAAGCAGCAGGACAGTCCTCTGAGAAACAAAGCAGCCCTCAAGCAGCAGGGCAATCATCTGAGAAACAAAACAGCCCTCAAGCAGCAGGTCAAGGAGTGTGCTGAAGAGTTGATCTAAGGGTCCACTAATTATACCTAGTACCAGCTTTGAAGTGGAAGAAACATTTGGGGTTTCCCACCCAAGGTTTGGTTCTAGAATTTCCTTTCTTCCTACCCAGGTCCCACAATGTCAGAGGTGACAACAGCCCGGTGTCTAGTTCATTGTGAGTCTGCTGAGACAGCTCCTTTGAAATGTAAGTGGGACAGGGAACAGCTCCGCCCATCCCATACTGGCAGGATGGCTCTCTCCCAGCTACACCAAGATCCTATTGTTGATTCTCTGTATATATACAAATATACGTGTTTGTATATTCAAACACACATAGATATACACATATATATATGTGTGTATGTCTTATGTGCACACACACAGATATTCACGAAATGTTTCAAAAAGTGCTTTATTTTGACTAGTTTTTGCATGGAAAATTTTAGGATACTCTATCAAGCAGGGGCAGTGTCCCAAAATTTAAAATCCCCATGCATTTTCCATAGACTTTTTAAAGAAGCACTGCAAATGACACCAAATTTTTAAATAAGCTAGATCTCGGTCTAGAAAGAGTGCTTTTGTGATTTAATGTATATCAATTTAGTAGCTTTTGAGAATTTAAGGTTCAAAATGTATAGGTATCTGAACAGTTGGGGACTCATTAGGCTGGTGGGCAGAGGTACCTCCCTGGTGCTGACGGTGGTAGAAATGTAATTTTCTGCAAGCCAGCAGCGGTCCTCACGTCCACCATATTACAATGAGCTACATTGCCCATTTCCGGTCCGCAACGGTGCAACGTGAACCGCCATAAAAATGCGCCCACCACCGCGGCGGTGGGAGCTAATAGAGACCCACCGGTGTGGAGAATGACGTCCGACCACCGTACAAATCAGAATGCCCCACACAGCCCGTCACACCGCAGCGGAGAAACCACCCAACCAGAGTTGGCGGAAGCGCGACAGCGGAGCACAAAACTAGACTCCCACTCCCCTCCACCCGGCCCCAAACGCAATGGATCCAGCTTTACATGCCTTTTCGGTGATGTACCTGATCCACTACCAGCAAGTAATGCACCATCGCGGACAACGCTGCAGGTACGCAATCGCACAACTCTGCACACAACCACAGCACACTACTCATGGGCTGATATACAGTTCCTGTCCACACCAGACACACTGGTGGGTACAGGAACACATCCACAAGTGTACCCACACAGGTTCTACCTGTCATAAAATAACCCCTCCGCATCCAGGTCACCCATCAACCACAAAATCACAACAATCTTCCGGTCATGTCACCACAGCGGTGCAGATGCGGGAAAACATGCGCTCAATGTAGTAGGCAGGGCCAGCGCCAGGCATGGGCAGTCCACAAATATCATAGGGCCACACTTCCACCCTTCACACACTAGCCCCCCCCACACCCATTAGGGGACATGCTGTGTGCCCTTCCTGTGTCCACCTGCACAATTAACCATCCAGGTGCACCCAGATACTGTACCACACACACCAAACAACCAGGGAGCCTGTCTCAGAAGGTGGGGCTGAAGAGGAACACCCTTCATAGAAGTTCAAGGCCAGGGCAACCCTCCTCCCCACACCTACCCTCCGCTCATGTCAAGCAAATTGAGTCCAATCACAAAATGAACACTCACACTGCATATGAACATCCACTGAACTGCCTACACTGCCTGTTAAGTCACTCAGACATACCCGACACTGACAGACAGCCACATACACATACCAGATGTCAGCAGCAACAGAGGACAATGAATGGGATAGCCAAAAGTGAGGTGGACAGTGATGGAAAATCATGGAGCAAGTCACAAAGCATGTGTAAATCACATGCAAGGGAAGGAACATATCACACCACTCTTCGGCTATCACATCAGACATGGCTGGCACAGTGAGTGAAATTAAACCACAGTGACCTCTGTGCAACAACTCAGGGAGACAGCAAGGCAAGCCATGCTTAGGCACAGGGATGATAGGAAGTGTCTAAAGTCAAACAGTGATCATCTACACATCTGTCACAAATACTTGACATGTGTATGTCATCAGCACGAGAATTTAACAAGAGGGGGGAGAGAGAGAGTCAGTGGATTCGGCCTCCCTAGTTATATGAATAAACAAAGTAGAATCCACTCAGAGTGGTGGTGATCCCTAACAAGATGGGGAACATACAGTGTTGTTAAAATGCCCCTCACACACCAACAGGCCCCTTGGTGTCATGCTTCATCATCGGGGCCTTCGCACCCCTCTACGGGATGCGGCGTGCTACGACTCGCGAATACGCAGGAGCACTTGAAAGTGAACTATGTGAGGGGATGTGTCTAAAAAAGTGTGAGTGAGGTGAGGTGAAACAATGGTTAAAAAATACCTGGCGCGTGGGTGAAACAAATTTATTAAATCCCCGGCTGGTATCCACTTCATCGGAGCCGCGTTGAGGGAAGGCAGGCGACTAGCCATTGCAGTAACCGTCATTTTCTGAACAGAAAGGAAGGATCCCCCAATAACACGCACAGGCTCATGAGGTCTGATTTTTGAGAACTTTAAGTTTTCATCGCCAATTGGGCGCAACGACACCCACCTACATATATAACATTGTTAGGTACATTACACATTGTTGTAATTAATTTTTACACTTTTACATTTACATGTGAGTAAGGGGAGGGTAAGTGCTATCCTTGTCCTGAAGAAGGAGCCTCTGAGCTCCGAAACATGTTGACACTTTTCACAGTGGTTGTAATACCCTAATCTGTATTCTTTCAACCACGCCTTGCACTTTTTTTAATAATACCAGCCGGGGATTTAATAAATTTGTTTCACCCACGCGCCAGGTATTTTTTAACCATTGTTTCACCTCACCTCACTCACACTTTTTTAGACACACCCCCTCACATAGTTCACTTTCAAGTGCTCCTGCGTATTCGCGAGTCGTAGCACGCCGCATCCCGTAGAGGGGTGCGAAGGCCCCGATGATGAAGCATGACACCAAGGGGCCTGTTGGTGTGTGAGGGGCATTTTAACAACAATGTGTGTTCCCCATCTTGTTATGTCATCAGCACAACACACCTGGCTCATTGTCACACTTCCTGACTGTCAAACACAAGTTGGATCCTTCACACATACCCCTCCTCCACCCACCTCACACCTGCACCACTCAACTCCAGTGTGAAACACACAGAATGGTGCAAATAATGTCTTTTGGGAGTAAACTGATAAACAATCAGATTACCTGGGGCGCATCCACAAACATCACACACACACTTAGGGATGCCTGTACCAATGCTGGCAAAAAAACAATAGACAAACACAAACCTCACAAATAACATTCACAGAAGTACCCCATATAGCCAGCCAAACAGTGGAAAAGCAATGGGACCCCAGAAAGAACAAGAGTACACAACATTGTCACTCAGGACCAATGCACATACACCATACCCCAACACAAACAAGAAGTGCATCATCTCAAAACAATCATGGACACAAACTGGGATCAATGGGACAGTAACTTAACACAGACAGACATACCACACCACCGATCAAGTCAACATGGTGTCATAGTGTACCACATGCATGCACATGCAGAATCCTGACAAGTGACAGGTCAAAAATAGGAGGACAAACCACCAAGGGGCACCTAAAACAAGCTCAGGAACAAGAGTCCCCCTAACTGCATGTGACAGACACACAAGTAATGCGCACTATACGTGCAACACACATTTGAATGTTTCACAATGCACAACAACTCACACACAATGACATGCAAATAGAACATCACACACAGAGCATCCGTCAGCTGAAAGAGCTAACACAGGCCAAACACTGCACACATCCATATCAAACACACAACAGATGCACATGTCAATCCCTCACATTGCAACCACAGCTGGACATCAGGGGATGCACACCAGGCAAGTACAAGGAAACATACACCCACAGCACTGCATACACAACAAGCAGTGTGTGCACACCAAAGAAACCAGTAGCACACATATCTGAGTGCCACACTATGAACCCCCCACAACACAAATCATCACAGCACACAGACAACATCACACTCAGGAAGGGTAGCAGTACCTCAGCAAACACACATACAGCTAACCCAACACCCACAAATACACAACTCAGGGACACCCAGGTGCAAACAACATGACCAGAGGACTGTACAGCACAGACAGTAGCACTGCACATGAGCAAATCTGACTGCAAACAGGTACAAGAAAATCACACATAACTAATTGAGAAACTGTCCTGAGTGGCACATTGGTCCTGTGCACAGATCAGCACCACAAAGTATAGTGTAACAAATGAAGTGGTGGGGAGGCACACGCACTGACAATCCAAGGGGATAGCTGACATGAGAGTGAAGTGGTGTGTACGTCAGTAGAGGACAGGTCAGGAGTGTACTATACACAAATATATGGAAGAGTCACTCACAATGGGTAGGCGTCAGAAGCGCAGATAGGGGATGGTATAACTCCACAACCCACATACCATACTGGAACCAAAAATGGCTCAAGTGACAGCAATGCATGAGTAAACACACCCACAATGTCAGTGTGGCTGAGCAGGTCTACACAGTGAACACAAACAGTGACAATGCACAAGGCTGAACAACAAAACACAGCACAGATTTGCCAGTCACACACTCTGCATACTCATAACTGGCAGCAACAACTAGTGGGTGGCCCACAGGAGTGAAAGGACACATCAACACACTGAACAGTGCCCAGCCGACAACTCCCACATGTACACACAATCACAAGCACAGGGCTGACAAATCAAACTAAAAGGCACTCAGCTCCTGGGTGACACATGTGCGCAGTTACCATTGCAGGGGCACACACACATCAACACTACTGACAAAGGCACACCATTCACACTGCACACTTCATGACCACCCAAGTGCACATATTGAAATGTACCCATGTGACAGGGATGACAGGCCATCACAAGATGACCATACACCAACACTGCTATTCACACATCAAGAAATATCACACATACATGATGGACCCTGGCCAGCCTGGCTGCCATCCTGTTGATAGAATCCCCCTCTGTGCTGACAGTGCATCCAAACATGACATGTGTACAATTTAGCAAATCTGACCATAGAATGATTAGGATAACAGTAGGTCATTAAAAACAACTATCATTGCACCCCAAGCCTCAGGGTCAAGAAGAACTAAAGTGCCTGTCACCTCTGCAAAACCCAGAAAAAGTGAAACAAGCCATTGGCAATGTTAAAATGGCATACAGAGCATGTGCCACATTAAACCATACCCATGCAGAAAACCCTTTAAATATCAAGGACACTGACAAAGCAGACAACAGGAGTAACTGTCTTTATTACATATTACACAGATAGGTATCAAAAGTAGACAAGAGCAAGACCAGTCACCATTCCACACTTCAAAGTAGGCACATGTGTGCATGAGAAGCTGCACAGGGAATGGGCATCAAAAGTGATGAACAGCAAGACCAGTGGCCAATACAAAGTGCAAAGTATGTACATGAGAACCTACACAAAGAATGGGCGAACACAGTAAGAA
This sequence comes from Lissotriton helveticus, assembly GCF_964261635.1. Lineage (NCBI taxonomy): Eukaryota > Metazoa > Chordata > Amphibia > Caudata > Salamandridae > Lissotriton > Lissotriton helveticus. The sequence goes on along the minus strand of NC_136072.1, from coordinate 364,511,242 downwards.
CAGCAAGGCTAGTGGCCAGTCCATACAGCAAAGTAGGTACATGTGTGCATGAGAAGCTGCACAGGAAAGGGCATCAAAAATGATGAACAGCAAGGCCAGTGGCCAGTACAAAGTGCAGAGTAGGTAGATGAGAACCTGCACAGGGAATGGGCAAACACAGTAATAAACAGCAAGGCCAGTGGCCAGTACAACTGGCAAAGTAGGTACATATGTGCATGAGAACCTGCACAGGGAATGGGCATCAAAATGATTACCATTAAGGCCAGTGGCTAGTACAAAGTTCAGAGTAGGTACATGAGAACCTGCACAGGGAATAGGCAAACACAGTACTAAACAGCAAGGCCAATGACCAGTACAAAGTGCAGAGTAGGTACATGTGAACCTGCACAGGGAATGGGCAAACGCAGTAATAAACAGCAAGGCCAGTGGCCAGTACAAAGTGCAAAGTAGGTACATGAGAACCTGCACAGGGAATGGGCAAACTCAGTAATAAACAGCAAGGTCATTGGTAAGTACACAGTGCAAAGTAGGTACATGAGAACCTGCACAGGAAATGGGCAAACACAGTAATAAACAGCAAGGTCAGTGGCCAGTACAAAGTACAAAGTAGGTACATGTGTCTATGAGAACCTACACAGGGAATGGGCATCAAACACGATGAACAGCAAGGCCAGTACAAAGTGCAGGGTAAATACATGAGAACCTGCACAGGGAATGGTCAAACACAGTGATAAGCAGCAAGGCCAGTGGCCAGTCCATACTTCAAAGTAGGCACATGTGTGCATGAGAGCCGGCTGTAGCTGCTGCACGCATCGCGTGCACGCCAGACCCAGCATTTAGCGCACTACAAATACGTGTGATCCCGCGGCTTTCGGCACATTACACAGAATTCTGCCGCCGCCCAGCTGTGTGTCCTCCGCAACCTTTTCCAGCCCATTTGTAACTCTATTTGCTTCAACACGTTTTTCTTCCCCTATTCACAGCCACAATGATGCCTTGAATCATCACAACGTCGCGATTGGTACTATTAACACGTCCAACCGCCTCTGCTCTTTAAAGCATTTAGAAGTCCAGGTATGCCTTTCCCTCAACTCTATTGTGACTTTATGTTACGGCTTTTTATTACAAACCCTTTATTAAGGATACATTCCGGGGCAGATTTATGTTACCTGGCGCATCCCCAGGGATGCGCCAGTTAACGTGCGCCACAGTGCGCCACAGCTCCGCCACCCATGGTGCGCCGCATTTACAATGCGGCGCACCATGGGGCAAAAACGGCACAGATGCGTGACGCATCTGTGCCGTAAAGATGGCGCATTGCTGGAGTTGCGTCACAAGCGCGACGCAGCTCCAGCAAGGCTCGGGGGTGCCCTATCTGACCAATGCTGCATCAAGACCTACGCCTGCTTCAAGCAGGCGCAGGCTTTTGACGCAGCATTGGCCTGAAAGTGACTGAGTGAAATCTTATAGATTTCACTCGGCCACTTTTGCGAGGCACACCTGCCCCGGAACGCCCACCCTGCTCCGGAACGCCCTCAAGTGGCGCAGGGCTTTACAACGTGACGCATCTGCCTAGATGCGTCACGTTGTGAATCGTTCGTAGGGATGCGCCACGTTTACACCGCCTTGCGTGACGCAACAGCGGCGTAAACGTGGCGCAAGGGCCTCATAAATCTGCCCCTCCATTTCTCCACAGTCTTATGAGCCACATCCGGTTGATTGTTCACCATGGTCTCGCAATTAAGTAATTGACTTGGCTGAGACCTCTGAGTGCCAGGAATAATCGTCTACCTGTCTTATCCTTCATCATCAGGTAGGCAGGACTCATTATTCCATCCCTTAACATTAAGGGATGTTCACCCTCAATCCGTTCTAACTCAATCCCCCATGATTACCCTAGGTAACTAAGTCAGTCTACCTCCAACCACCAATTGGACAAAATCCCTGGTGGACACACCCCAAGGCTTTGGGGTAGAGTTTCACGTGCTCCCCGAGACAATTTGAAGTACTGGTGGGTACTTTGTATGCACCCCATGCAATGACATGGACTTACAGACGCTTGAATGCATACTCACTGTATTACTTTCTCTCTGCAGGCTGTCCATCTTATCTCTTTGTCCTGAAGAGCACCCGTGTTGACATCGTTAATTTTTGCTGTTTGTCAGGGTCGAAACGTTGACGGTTTTTGGTCCATGCTTCAATAGGCCCACTAGCACACCAATTCATGTAATTAATTTATCAAGCCAGAGCGACTGCCATTGTTTGATGTGTAATAGGACCTTGTCTTCAATATTACCTTGCGTAAATACATGTATAGTATTAGTTCACCTTGTTGTATAACACACAGATCCTGTCACTTTGTCATTTCACTCACCTTGTCACTATAATCACGTCCACATGCGCCACTTTGTTAATTGAATTATCGGACAGCCTCTTTCCTCTTATGTCGTGGGTATTCTTGACCTTATTTAAGGAGTTCGGAAATATGAAGTAAAATAGCATTTTCTTTATGAATGAGACAAATTTGTCCCTTTGTTTGTGTTGAAGTTGTTCGTGTATATTAATCACCTTTTTCCCATGTAAATATTTAATATTACAAAGAAATTGTTTGACCCGATGGAACCAATTGTTGCTTGTATTATGACATATCCATGGTGGCAATATAAAGTCAGACACACTTCCATCAGTACCCTCTGGACGGAAACTCTTGGTAATTTTACAGATGAGCTGTGAAGATCCTCATGGACCCATACATCCATTAGCACAGGCAATTTCTGTCATGACTCCGGCTTACCAAACTTGCTGTGTCACTGTATGGCTGCAAAAACAATGCATGCCCCTCCCATCCTGAAATGCAGCCAGGGAAATGTTTAAAATAGGCTACAAACCCCTTTCCCCTGGAGTCAGCATGCTAGACAGTGTATCACACAAAGCCACACTCCCAGGCACATACTGCAGCAGATCAACTTCATTCATGCACTCCCTGCACTCTCAATTCCACTCTGAAACACTTACAATGACAGCTGGAGCACCATGTAGCCTCCCACCCATACCATGTGAGCACCTCGCCCACCAGAACCTCTAGCTCCTCTGTGGTGAAGGGATGGGCCCTGATGTTCTCAGTCTTCACCATCACTGGGTCCAGGAGACAGGAGCAACAGCAGTTGGTGGTGAGGAGTGGCAGGCAGCAGTGTCTGGAGACAGGAGCAGCAGCAGTTGGTGGTGAGGAGTGTCAGGCAGCAGTGTCTGGAGACAGGAGCAGCAGCAGTTGGTGGTGAGGAGTGGCAGGCAGCAGTTTGTGGAGACAGGAGCAGTAGCAGTTGGCGGGGAGCAGTTTCAGGCAGCAGTGTCTGGAGACTGGAGACAGGAGCAGCAGCAGTTGGTGGTGAGAAGTTTCAGGCAGCAGTATCTGGAGACAGGAGACAGGAGCAGCACCAGTTGCTGGTGAGGAGTATCAGGCAGCAATGTCTGGAGACAGGAGCAGCAGCAGTTGGTGGTGAGGAGTGTCAGGCAGCAGTGTCTGTAGACAGGAGCAGCAGCAGTTGGTGGTGAGGAGTGTCAGGCAGCAGTGTCTGGAGACATGAGCAGCAGCAGTTGGTGGTGAGGAGTGGCAGGTAGCAGTGTCTGGAGACAGGAGCAGCAGCAGTTGGTGGTGAGGAGTGTCAGGCAGCAGTGTCTGGAGACAGGAGCAGCAGCAGTTGGTGGTGAGGAGTGGCAGGCTGCAGTTTGTGGAGACAGGAGCAGCAGCAGTTGGCGGGGAGGAGTTTCAGGCAGCAGTGTCTGGAGACAGGAGACAGGAGCAGCAGCAGTTGGTGGTGAGGAGTTTCAGGCAGCAGTGTCTGGAGACAGGAGACAGGAGCAGCACCAGTTGGTGGTGCGGAGTATCAGGCAGCAATGTCTGGAGACAGGAGCAGCAGCAGTTGGTGGTGAGGAGTGTCAGGCAGCAGTGTCTGGAGACAGGAGGCAGGAGCAGCAGCAGTTGGTGGTGAGGAGTTTCAGGCAGCAGTGTCTGGAGACAGTAGACAGGAGCAGCAGCAGCAGCAGTTGGTGGTGAGGAGTGTCAGGCAGCAATATCTGGAAGCCGTGGAAATGTGAGGTTCTTTTCCACACATAGTTTCAGTGGTTCTAAGCTGCTGCAATTGGTGTTTCAGGTCCGCTTTTTTCAAATGCATCCAATGACCGGCCACGCTGTGGGGGAGCACACCTACCGCTATTTTCAAAAATGCATTAGACTATTGCGATTGTGGTTCCCATTGGCTGTTAGGGCATGGGCATTGGCAGTGACACACCGCAGAGGCCAGGCGATTGCTATCGCGATCGTGCATCTTTCAATTGCATCCAATGACCCGCCGCGGTGGCAGACCATGCCTACCGCTATTTTCAAAACTGCATTAGGATACCGTGATTGCGGTTCCCATTGGCTGTAAGGGCATGGACATTGGCGGTGACACACCGCAGGGGCCAGGCGGTCGCTACCGCGACATGGCTGCTATACATTGGTCAAAAACAAGGTTGGTGGAGGGTCTAAGGGGGAAATTATTTAAAGACCAGAGGACAGACAAACCCCTTATTCACAGTATAACAATACAAAAGGACTGTCACTGGTCTGTACAACTAATACGGGCAAAGAAAAATGTGACGGACTCTGTGTCTACCTGTAAAGTGTGTACAACAAAAAGGAAATAAATCCCATCAGTCCACCCATATGGCAGAGCTTCATCATCTGGGATAGAACCAAAGATGGTCCGGTTAGGGAGCCACACACCTGTTGGAATTATGTGCTTCTCCAAACCCAAGGAACCACCAGTGATGCATCATACCATAAGTCAAATCAGTTTGGAATGGTGTGGGATGTTAAATTGCAGTGAGAAAAAATGTGTGCAAAAAGAATCAAAAAGTGAGATGTAAAATTGGCTACCATGATTTGGGGACAGGGGACAGGGGTGCCTGATGGGAATTGTAGGACAGGCCTCCCACTCCCAAACACCCCTTCCTGGGAAGATGGCTACATACCTGTAAGTTTGGTTGTTGTAATACAATGGCTGCCACATGATTCTGGGTGTGGGGGAGTGCTACATCCTGCTCAGGGGTAGGATAGGGGTGCCTGGTGGGAGTTGTAGTGCAGGCCGCCCACCCCCAAACCCCCCTTCCTGGGAAGATGGCTACATACCTGTAAATTTGTTTGTGTGATACAATGGCTGCCACATGCTTCTGGGTGGGGTGGGAGTGCTACATCTTGCTGAGCTGTGGAACAAGGGGGCCTGGTGGGAGTTGTAGTGCTGGCTGTCCGTACTCATGCAACCCTGGGAATGTTGCTGGCTACCTTTATTTGTGGTCTTTAGAGATTTCTCAGAGATTGATCTGACCTCTCTTTTCTTGTTTATGTACCTTTGAGGTGATTCAGATGGAGTGTATGTTACATCTGTGAGACCTGTGTTAGGTATGGTGATGCAGATGAATGAATTGGGCCTAGGAGGTTTAGCTTTGTGGTTGTGCAAGTCAGTACATAGCAGTGTAATGGTATACATTTGTTTGTACTTACAAGCCTGCACTCCTCCGGCTATTCCTGTGAGACTCTCTGGATGCAGTATGGCAAGCACCTTCTCATCCCATGCAGTGAATGGTCTTGTTGGGAGGGCCACTGCCAGTCATCTGAGCCAGCTGACAGTTCTTGTTGTTCTTCTCTTTCACCGTCCTCTTCAGGTCATGCAACGCTTCAGGATTTCCTGCTTGCTGCGCGGGGTAGTTCCTACTGCATTGACCTGGTCAACTATCCTTGCCCACATTTGTGCTCTTGTGGCTCATGGTGTCTGTTGGACCAGGGTACCAAACAATTGTGGTTCTACTCTGATTATCTCATCTGCCATGACTGACATCTCACTCTCAGTGAATTTGGGCATTTTCTTTTGTTCCATGGTATGTGATGTGCAAATGGTTTGAGGTGCAGTTGTGAGGGAGGTAGGGCTGGTGTAGGTGGTGTGTGTTGTTGTGCTGGTGAGATGTGTGGTGTTTTGCCTATCCAATGTGCCGCAGGGTTTAGTTCCTTCAGAGTTGAATTAGTGCAAAGGATTCTGGTCAGGGAAGGGGCTGGTTTATACTCAGCTATGTGGGTGTATCAAAATGCAGTATTGCTATTAGGTGTGTTGTGTGGGCTGTCCTGGGATTTGTTTTTTTTAAAAATTGCAATGGGGGTGTGTCATTGGGGTGTGTTAGGTGTTTTTGGGGGCTGAGCTAGTTTGATGTGTGCACTTGGTGGCCTTGTTGGTGTTTTTTTGTCGACCACCATATTTGTCACCGAGCCTCCGCGGAGGTGGCTCTGCAACAGCCCTTCCGCTGGCTCTCCCATTCATCACTGTTTCCGATTGCAGCAGTTGGAAACAGCGGAACGTCCCACTGTCACCTCAGTGCGGTCATTCCGCTGGCCTCGCAGCAGTTTTGTGTGTTTCTGCCGCAAATCAGACAGCCGTGGATGAATTTTCACCAGCCCTGCCGCCTACCGGCGGCCTTTCATGGCATCGTTTCGCCGCAGTCAGGAATCTTTGGCGTTTGATCCTAATTGGACCACTGCTTTTGCTGCGGTACCAGCGGACGGTTGATTTCCGCTGCCATGGTGGTCGGAATGGGACCGCCATCCTAATAGACCCCTTACGTGTCCAGATATGCTCTGATTAGTCAATTTAAAGAATCTAAGTGAATTCTGATTAGTTAGTGACAACCTGAACAATTTGTTTTGATAGCCATTGCAAGACTCAGGGACTTAGTCCCGATGCCCTGTAATGAATTAAGAAAATATGTGAGAAGGACCCAAAGGGGCTCAGCTAACTAGAACTGCTGAATTTCACTGGTTTTGTACAACTGAAATCTGAACCTAACTATAATGTCCCTGTAACCTTTGGTTTTTCAGTGAATCTTTAAGGTATTTTAATTGCTAATTCCTAAGTACAATGTCCCTGTAACCTTTGTTTTTTTCAGTGAATTTCATAGGGTTTTTAAGTAGTAGTCGCATTAGCAGAGTGGTGGAGCAAGGGGGATGGGCCTTCGACCACCTGCTCTCAGGAATCTGAGTAGGACTTACAGGAGGTAACAGGAGGGCTTTGTGGCCCCAAAGTCCCTCAGGAGTAAAGTGGGCCTCCTCGTATTAGTGAGCCTCAGAGGCGGGGGTCCCTTGCGCGCTCCGTCCTATAATAACAAATGTCCCCAGGACCTGGCCCACCCAGGGGCTTATAATTAACAAAGTGATGGAGCCCACACTTTGTGTTTGTAAAAAAACAATTCTTTAGGATTTGTGGATCCTGTGCGACTCCTGCTGAAATTCTTTTTAAAAAAATGCTTTTTTGGCCCTGGGGACCCTCTAAAGAGGCCTAAGTAGTCAGGGTGTTTCTACGCAACCCCTCTTTCTTTAAAAAACATCTTTTTTTCTATGACTCAGTTTAACTGAGTCACAAGATGGCTGCCAACACTTCCTGGTTTGAAGTGTTGGCACACAATCAGATCTCAACACAAGATCCGGAGGGGTCGGGATCCACCGCGTCCCTATATATAAAACTGGCAATCTCTTTAAGTAACTCCAAAGCTGCTGAACAGATTTACAAAATTTACCAAAAATGCTACTTTCTGGACCAACAGCTACCTTTCTGCCAAATTTGTAATTCCATTCACCAGTTCGGGATGTAGCCTTGTTTAAACTGGGGAAAACACTTTTTGGGACCCTCCTTTTTCTCTGCCCCGCTTGAGGGATCACCCCGAAACTTTTCAAACAGCAGCTGAAAAGAGAGTCACACTAGTTTTGAAAAATTTGCTAGGATTCGTCAAACGACGCCAAAGTTATTGCCAAATCAAAAAACGCTCTCCCTCTGGTACCTACATCCTAACTATAACTAACAACTAACAGTAATATACATACATATATATATTACCTACTGGTATATATAGTTAGGATTTTTTCCCTATGGGATTTTTGAAAATTCTATGTCTAATAACTTTGGCGTTTGTGGACGGAATTGGCTGAAATTTTCTGGAAAATGGAACATTTTGTTTCTGAGCAGCCCTTGAAAATTTGGGGGGGGTTCGTCCAGGGGGGGGCCGAGAAAAAAGGGGGGTCCCAAAACGTGTTTTTAACATTGAGTTTTCCATAGGGCGGTTAGCCTCACTTTTAGCCCGAACGGCTGAATGGATTTGCACGAAACTTGGCAAAATTGTAGGGACTGGTAGCCCGATGTGCCTTTTGTAGGTCTCAATATATGTGCTCCAGTGGATTTAGAGAAATTAACGTTTAAAAAAAGATATATATCTGTAAGCGCGGACCAGGCAGCGCCCCGGTTCGCGGACCTTACGCGTATCGGAACTTCACGTAGCGAAGCTAATTGGTTCTCCGGTGTCTGTCAACATTCTAAACAGTCCGGAGCGGCCGCCATCTTGTCTCTCGGTAGGATTGAGAGACAAGAGGAGGCCAAAACAAAGGGGGAAATAACCATAAGGGGGCATAGTAGATCCTCCCTGACCCCCTAGGTTTAATGTGGAGGCTTTAAAAGGGCCCCGCGGGGCAAAAAAAAATAATTTTTTTTTTGTTTTTTTTCGTGGGTAGCGCCCGGTCCGCGAACCGGGAAGCGTTCTGGGCAGCGTACTGCAATGAAAAATGAATGAGAGACTTTTCAAATGCAGTATGTTAATTGATTGTTGGTTTTGTTGATTATTTTTTATTTTTTTTAGTTTTTTAAGCAATTATTTATTATTGTGATTGTGGTTGAAAATTTAATAACATTTCTAACATTTAACTAGTTTATTAATTACATATAAAAATGATTAAAGACTCAAACAATTTTTTAATATTACATACAATTTTATTTTTCGGATTGTTTTTCAAAATTTAATAGAACGTCTAGCATTTGACTGTCCGATATGTCCTCTTGTTGAGTGAACATAAGTTCCCACATTTGACCGTCATCATAATGAAGTAAATGATCCACAGATTCTACACATTGAACTAATTCATGGTCCCGTGATTCATCCATGAAATCTGAGTCATCATTGTCCTCAATATCTTTTTCTGTGTTGTTCTCCAGAACAATTTCAAAGGAAACATTCTGCTCACCTTCCATTTTCTTGCTGTAATTTGCATAAAAAATAAATATATCAGTAGAGATAGGGCACTGTTGGGTTTACGTTCAGACAGGTACTTGTGAGTTTATAACAGAGAAGTAATCTATGGGCACTGTATGGTTTCAGGCGTGAAGTAGTACTATTAAAAAGTGCCTGTGAAGAAGCCTAAGTAAATTCATAATTATACCACAGAAACCTAAATCAATCCATAATTATAATAAAGAAGCCTTTCTCAATGTCTAACTCTTACAGAGGGATAGTATATAACTATCTGAAAATGTTTTCAAATTTATAAAATAATATCTCACCTTCTAAAAACAAGTTTAAGTTGTGAGTGAAAATGATCTTGCAATGTAGTTCAGGAAGTAGTAGTCAAAATGGCTGTGTTTCTCTCTCTTCCTTTATATATATTCAGGTACATAACCAATCAAATGTCAGGTAAAAAAAGTAGAAAATGAAAGTAACATTTTCATTGGTTGTCAATTCCAACACTTCAGATGTGTTTTGTGAAGTAATTTACCTCAGGGTATTTAGAGAGGTCTACAGGCTAAATGGCTAAATGGAATTCCAATCAAATTTGTGAAAATGGTAGGGATTGGTATGTAGTATGAGCTAATCTATATTTGGTGAAATTGTCTCCAGTGGCTTTTCTGTGAACTACTTTCCCACCTTTTTTGATGGTGCGCTTCCCAGGGAGCGACCCGGTACGCGAACCGTTGAGCGCCTCGGTTCGCGAACCTTAAGCGTTACGGGAGTCCACCATTTTGTGTTTCGGTCGAATTAAGATACAAGATGGAGGGCAAATAATGTTCAGAATGGGTAGAAGGGGGCACGGTAGACTTATCTTGACCCCCTAGGTTTTCTGAGGGTGGCTGAGGAGGCTTATATGTGCGAAAAAAAAACATTTTTAAAAAAAATTTCGCGAGGTTAGCTCCCGGTTCGCGTACCGGGTAGCGGCCCTGGTAGCGTACTTTGTTGAAAATTAGTGAAAAATGTTAGAGTTAAATAATAATTGTGAGTGATCAGATGTAGGGTAGCTCTGAGAAGAGCTTTTGGGTTTATGGTACATTTAGGTACTTATAAGTAGGTACCAATGCACATTCTTAAATTCAGAGTGAAAATTCTGTTGCCCTCATCTGAGAAGTGAACTCCATCTCCTCTGTAGATATCTTGCATGTAGTAACGCAAGTTATTGTTGTACAGGGAGCCCATTCCATGGTCTCTCATGTAAGCTGAAACAGATTTGTTTACATGCTTCCTCGACTTCTCAATTTGTGGACAAAATTGGTCTGACCACCTCCATTTCTGTCTTTGGCATATATTTGAATATACCAAGGCAGTCTGAGGAAAAAGTGCCATTAATTGCTCAAAGGTGTCCTTTAAAAGCATTTCCAGACCTACCCCAGTCAAAGTGCCCAAATCATTACCTCCACAGTGCACAATTAACAGGTCAGGTTTGGGCAAATGCATAAAGGTTTTCACCAATGGTATCAATTGGTGACATTTTAATCCTCTGTGGCCAAACCACTTAATTTCCACATCTTGTAAATTGAGGTTAGGTAAATTCCTGTTTTCAACGTACCTTTGAGCCCAGTGAATATAACTATGTCCAACAATCCAGACAGAAAACATGGTGAGAGAAGGTTCTGCTGCAGTCAGATGAAGTGTGGCAATGAAATGGCAGTTGAAAAAATGAGAGTGTAAAATGAAAAAAAACTGTGGAGTTTCTGTGTTCATGAAGCAGTAACAGTGATTGGTGGATTTTGATTGATGAAAACAGAAAGTTAGGGTGCACAGATGTGTTCTTTGAAAGATGTATTTTGAGTGGTCAATAAAAAATCATTAAATGAAAGAATGCACTGGATATGCAGGTGCACTGAGAGTTCAGAGTTCAATTGCAACATTGTTGTGTGAACTTGCAAACACCAGAAGTCTTCCAAGAGGTGGTTGCTATGGAAAATAGGCAGAAAGGGCAGAGGGGGGAAGGGTTTTCATTTGAAAAAAAGTGAGGGAAGAGTTTTGATTGGGTGACATGAGAAATATGTGTGAAGAATTACAGCATTTCTGTGCTTTTGATAGCTGCAGACTCTGGAGTGCATACCTTTTGCTCTGCTGAAGACAAATTGGTGTGTTTCTGAGACTGTTTTCAAACTCAAAGTATTTGCTAAGGTGAGAAAATATTTCTTTAATTTAGATAGAGAATAGTGTGCTTTAAGGAGAAAATTATGAATTATGTGGCGCAAATTGCTTGTAAATATGCTCCCACATGTGCATGGAAAATTTTGATTTTGAATGTTTGTGTTACATAGCCATGTTAAAAGTGACCCAACCATGCTGGAAAGGCAATCAAAAAATGCTTTCATGTGTTTTAATGACATTTTAAGTCATTTTCCCATGTGCAGTGTTTTGAAATTATGATTTGAAAATCGTTTTTGGGGAAAAGGAATTGTTTTTAGATTCATGACAAGGACATAATGGTGTATGCTTCTTTATAAGGCAATTGACTGTCCCTGATGTTATTTTTCTCATTTTAGTGTAAGACCTTTCTCTGTGGCGCAAATTGCTTGTAAATATGCTCCCACATGTGCATGGAAAATTTTGATTTTGAATGTTTGTGTTACATAGCCATGTTAAAAGTGACCCAACCATGCTGGAAAGGCAATCAAAAAACGCTTTCATGTGTTTTAATGACATTTTAAGTCATTTTCCCATGTGCAGTGTTTTGAAATTATGATTTGAAAATCGTTTTTGGGGAAAAGGAATTGTTTTTAAATTCATGACAAGGACATAATGGTGTATGGTTCTTTATAAGGCAATTGACTGTCCCTGATGTTATTTTTCTCATTTTAGTGTAAGACCTTTCTCTGTGGCGCAAATTGCTTGTAAATATGCTCCCACATGTGCATGGAAAATTTAGATTTTGAATGTTTGTGTTACATAGCCATGTTAAAAGTGACCCTACCATGCAGGAAAGCCAATCAAAAAACGCTTTTATGTGTCTTAAGGACATTTTAAGTAATTTTCCCATGTGTAGTGTTTTGAAGTTATGATTTGAAAATCGTTTTTGAGGTAAAGGAATGTTGTTAAAATTTATGTGCGCCATATGCCCCCAAATTTCTTTTTTAGGGGTGCAGCAGGGTGTTCTTGAGACACCCCTGCACCTTTGGAAAAAATTCCTAATTTGTGATGAGCAAATTGTTAATCGCAAATTGCACCTTCATTTATATGAGCCTCCTAGCCCATGGAAATGAATGGGTAATTTGCAATTAGCAATTTTCTCATCGCAAATTTGGAATGGTAAAGAATCGCTATTTATTCCTTAAAATTCGCTTTTTTGGAAATGCAAAATAGTTATATGATACATATGGCGGTTGATGTCTAACAAGATAAGAAGCTTATGGATTCATTTATGCTGACTGGCGCAATGAAGTAGACATCACTTACTTCATTGGTAGAGCTTTACATGTATTATCTCCTCTGTATTCTTCATCAAGCGTAACTTTAATCTGCAATCCTGAGTAGGCCTCACTTTAAACAAACCTCTGGATAGGCTACATCTTATTGTTATCCTGAATTAATCATTTAAAATGCTAGGGACAGATTTATGATAGGTGTATGCCTCTTTTGCGCCACTTAGAAAACATTGTCCATGGGGAAATGACTTAAAATGTCCTTAAGACACATGAATGTGTTTTTTTAAAACGTTTGCAATTTTTTTGGGTCACTTTTAACATGGCTATGTGACTCAAACAGTCAAAATCTAAATTCGCAATGCACAGGTGGGAGCATATTTACAAGGAATGTGCTCCATGGGGAAAGGTCTTATAATGTAATATGGGAAAAATGACATCAGAGACACTGAAATGCCTTATAGAGAAGCATACACCATTATGTCCTTGTCATAAATTTGCAAACCATTACTTTTCCCCAAAAACGATTTTCAAATCATAATTTGAAAACACTGCACATGTGGAAATGACTTAAAATGTCATTAATTCAAAATTTGCGATTCCTTAAATGCAATGTATCAAACAAAAAATATGTAAAAAATGATATTAAGGATTTGGAAACTACCACCAACTTCTAGTTTGTGGTAATTTGCGAATTCTTTTCAAAAAGCATTTTTTTCTAAAAAACAAAAGGTCCCATATGACGCCCATACATGCCCTTAGGGCATGTAGGTGTGCCATATGCCCCCAAATTTCTTTTTCAGGGGTGCAGCAGGGTGTTCTTGAGATACCCCTGCACGCTTGAAAAAAATCCTATTTTGTGATGAGCTAATTGCTAATCACAAATTGCAACCTTCATTCCTATGAGCCTCCTAGCCCATGGAAATGAATGGGTAATTTGCAATTAGCAATTTGCTCATTGCAAATTAGGAATAGTAAAGAATTGCTATTTATTCCTTAAAATTTGCTATTTAGGAAATGCAAAATAGTTTGATGGTACATATGGTGGTTCATCTGTAACAAGATAAGAAGCTTAGGGATACATTTATGATGACTGGCGCAATAAAGTGCACATTACTTACTTCATTGGTAGGCCTTTACATGTATTATCTCCTCTGTATTCTTCATCAAGCGTAACTTTAATCTGCAATCCTGAGTAGGCCTCACCTTAAACAAACCTCTGGATAGGACACACTTTATCATCATCCTGGATTAATCATTTAAAATGCTAGGGACAGATTTATGATAGGTGTATGCCTCTTTTGTGCCACTGTGCGTCACTTTTATGATGCAGCGGTGGTGCAAAAGATTTGCTATGAGGCGACAACATTACAAATTGATGCATTTAGGCAGATATGTCATGGTGTAAAAAAAACGTACCACATGAAACCGATGCAGCAGTGATGCAAAAGATGCACCATGTCGCAAGACAGGCCTCACTTGGGGCCATATGTATCAAGCTAATTAGCATTCGCAAAGATCAAAATTCTACGAATTTCGGCCTTTGCGAATGTTAATTAGACAAATGGTATGTATCAAACAAGTTTGATGCAAAATAAGGAGTAGCAAAATTTGCTATTCCTTATTTTGCAATTGCACTGAAGGATTTGCAAATTTTGTGACTACTTAAATGCAATGTATCAAACAAAAACTATGTAAAAAATGACATTAAGGATTTGGAAACTATTGTGGTAAATTGGTGGTAATTTGTGAATTCTTTTCAAAAAGCTTTTTTTCAAAAAAACAAAAGGTGCCATATGACGCCAACACATGCCCTTAGGGCATGTATGTGTGCCATATGCCCCCAAATTTCTTTTTCAGGGGTGCAGCAGGGTGTTCTTGAGACACCCCTGCACCCTTGGAAAAATTCCTAATTTGTGATGAGCAAATTGCTAATCGCAAATTAAACCTTCATTCCTATGAGCCTCCTAGCCCATGGAAATGAATGGGTAACTTGCAATAAGCAATTTGCTCATCGCAAATTAGGAATGGTAAAGAATCACTATTTATTCCTTAAAATTTGCTATTTAGAAAATGTAAAATATTTTGATGATACATATGGCAGTTCATCTCTAACAAGATAAGAAGCTTAGGGATAGATTTATGATGACTGGCGCATCACCAGGGATGTGACAGTCATCCTGCGCCGCTGTTCAGCCACCCATGGTGTGCTGCATTTACAATGCGGCGCAGCATGGGGCAAAAACGGCACAGATGCGTGACGCATCTGTGCCGTAAAGGTGGCGCATTGCTGGAGTTGTATCACAAGTGCGATGCAGCTCCAGCAAGGCTCAGGGGTGCCCCATCTCCACAATGCTGCGTCAAGACCTATGCCAGCTTCAAGCAGGCGCAGGGTTTTGACGCAGCTTTCTCCTATCTGATTGTAAATGCGGCACACCATGGGTGGCAGAGCAGTGGTGCACGTTAACTGGTGCATGCCTGGGGATGTGCCATTTAACATAAATCTGCCCCTTTACATTTAAGTATGTGCAGGGGACACAGAGTCGGTGAGGCTTATCCAAGGTTAAGAAGAGATGAGTCCTGTTCAGTGAAAAATTAGACATAGGCTTCACCTGCTCAGCATCGCTGGACATGGCTAAATAATAGCTGCAAAATGTTACTCTTGTTAAACAATTTTACTATTATAATCTCTGAGATTTGTCTCTTACTCTGCAACATCTCATTGTTGTTATCTTTCTTTAAAGATAAAGACAACCTCAACATGAGCGACAATCTGCAATCAGTTGATTTTGACCTCATCATTGAACTTGTAATTGAAACATCAGTGGATGTTGATCCTTTGGATGATTTAAATCCTGAGGATGAAGAAGAGCGTGATGAGGATGCAGATTTGTCCGAATTATATGATATAGGATGGGAAGCTGACCTGCTTGAGCCTTTGGAAATATAAACATTTATTTTTAAAATTTATAATTAATAAAAAGTAAAAAGGTAAACCGTTTAATTTAAAAATAAAGACACCTTCAAAAACAGGTTATGTGTAGTGTCTTCAATAAAATATTAAAATATGCTCATAAAATTAGATCAGATTCACATATAAAATAGCATAGGTAACATAAATATAAATGTCATTTCTTTTCTGGTATTTCTGTATTGTAAATTTGCCAACGACTAAAAAATCTTCTAATTAAAATGTCAAGTAGTGTGTTAAGTTTTTGATCACTGTTACTGATTTACTGTTTGGTAATAATGGTTAATAACATTTTTTATTATATTTTTCCACAGATTGAACTGCAGATCATTTCAAGATTTCACCATGCCTACAATAGAAAGACAGATAAAGGCTGCAAAACGTCAAAGACAGCAGGTGAAAAAAAAAACGCAGCAGTCCTCTAACAAAAAGATTTCTCAAGCCACGAAGAAAGCACCGGGTAAGAGCTCTAAATATTTCATAAGAAATATTTGTAGTAAAAAAAATATTACTACAGAAAATGTTTCAGTCCATAAAACGAGAAGGAAATCAAATGGAAAGGAAAGGACAATGAAAAATGTTACTGCTAGAGCAAGAGATAAATCTGTGCATGATAGTAGAAGGAAACAACAGTTTAGGGAGATTCGTAAACGAATGTTCCGGAACAGGATAATTGGCAATTTGTTAAAAAATATTAAGAAAGGTCAACAGAAACTAGTTTTTTATAAGAGAAAAAAAAAAGTTGAGAAAGTTATTGATCAGGCATTTGAAATTAAACGTAAGTTATTTATTTTGATAATCAATAGAATTAGGAAGCTAAACAAGGCAATTTTTGATTTCAAAAGAAATAGTAGATGGAAGAGAATAGTTAATCGTAGTAATTTTTGTGAAGTTTTTTCTGGAGAATGGATGCATAGTTCAAGCTGTGAGGCATTTTTTAATGAGGAGAGTTATTTCCAGGATAATGATTTGGTGCATGCAGTTGACACCAGTGGTCGTGCTTATGAAGTGAAAGATGGTTGTCCAGTTGAAAAAGAAAAACTTGTGACAACAGAGGCAGAAGAGGTGTTAGGTAATGAGGTTTTAGGAAGACGTGCTAAGGGTCCTGTGTACACCTGGAAGTGTAGTAGTATTTGCAGTGTGCGACAGGATTCCATCAATTTGCTTTGTGATTTTGTACGGTCATTTAATAAAAAAAGTTTGAAGCAGAAAATGATGTTGTTGCAAGAATTAGATCCTTGCAGAGTAAGAGAAGTGACAGGTTTGCATGGTCATTCACTGGCTTGTCTTTCCAGGAGAGTATGCCAGAGTGTTTTTCATCATTTCAGGATGCTAGCAGTGCATCATAACAAAGTGAGGAAATTAGTTAGAATGTTGTATTATGCTAAGAGTCCAGCAATTATGCTGAAACAATTATGCGCTGCTCTTTTGCATGGTTCTGAAATAGATGTGAAGAATAAATGTGAAGAAATTGAGTTTTGTTACTTTGGAAGTAAAGAGGAGAATGTTGAAATTGAGCAAGAAGAAGAGGGTCATGTGGAAGATAGTGTACAGGTTTCCAGTACAGATAATTTCCAGAGGGAAATTGCGACGTTTGAGGTGAAATCAAGTGAGCGGCCTAATTTCACTTGTGTGTGTTGTCGACGCACTTATTATAAGAATCAGACTAAGTTAGTGGATTTATATGCAAAAAGTGAAAGGGAAAATAATAGTGAATGGAAGGATTTTGCAACATACTTGATGGTAGAAAATTGTTTTGATTTGGGATTGGATCAACGTGTGTGTACTTATTGTTGTTGCAAATTAAATCAAAACCAGATGCCTGCTAGAGCAGTTCATAATAATCTGGAATTGGTTGAGATTCCTTCTGAATTGAAGGATTTAAATACTTATGAATCTATTTTGATTCAAAGTATCCATCCCTTTCAGGCTATTGTAAGAATGGAGCCAAAGACAGGGAAATTGCCTCCATCAGATTTACAGAGAGGATTAAAGGGAAGAGTTGTGTATTTGCCTCTAGATTTGAAGAAAAACATTAACACAATTGGAGTAGAAAAAGTGGAAGAGGAACCTCTGGTTATCTTAGTTAATGGGGTTCCGACAAAGAATAAGAAAATATGGCAAGATTTAGTAGATGTTAGGAAAGTCAAAAAGGCAACATTGTATTTGAAAAAAAATAATAAATACTATAAGAATGTATATGTTGCAGAAGAGGAAGTAAGTGAGGAAGGGATAGCGATTTGTGTGCTGGTCAAATTGAGAAAGTAGAACCCTCTACTAGTGAAGAAATATATGAACATTATAGTGTTCATCCTTTGCATTCCAAGGAAGTCATGGGGAATGCTATTGAGTTGTTTCAAATGAAACAAGCCAAAGGGAGTCCCATTAGTGTTTGGGAGGAAAATTTGGAAGCTCGGTGTTTCCCACAGCTTTTTCCAACAGGTCAGGGAGGAAGATATGATGAGCGACCTCATCAAATTCCTGCTTCTGAATACCGGACTTTGCGATTGTATGCAGGAGATGCTAGGTTTCGACAATGCATTCCTTATTTGTTTCATCTCCTGTTTGAAAGCGATCTGTCTGGACTGTCATATGCAGTGAACCACATCTTGAAAAGTGGTATACACATGCAAAACATCTCGGCAAGTGACTTTATGGATAAAGTCAATGTCCAAGATAGTATTTTGGATTCTCACCTGATTAATCTCATGGCGTGTCAGCGTGGTACTAATGAGTACTGGTACCGTCGTCATGGTGATTTAAAATGTATGCTGAGGAACTTAGGTACTCCCACATGGTTCCTCACTCTGAGCTGTGCCGAGTATGGCTGGGAAGACTTACTTGAATTTCTACGAGAGGCAAATGCTAACGTAGATAAAATCGAATTCAAGACACCCGGAGAACTGTGCTCTTTGGATCCAGTCAATGTATGTAGGTACTTCAATCACAGATTTGAAGCTATGATGTCTTTCATCATGAATAAGAAGAATCCACCTCTTGGAGAGGTGTTGGATTTCTTCTGGAGAAAGGAGTACCAAGCAAGAGGTGCTCCTCATATACATATGTTGCTGTGGATCAAGGATGCACCTAAATTTGGAACGGATCCAGAAGACTCAGTGATGAGTTTCATCCAACAGTATTCTACGTGTGCTGTTCCAAACGCAAAGGAGAAGAAAAGCCTAAGAGAAAAAGTTCTGCGTTTCCAAAGCCATCGATGTGGAAAGTACTGCCGTCGTAAATTCCGAAACAAAGACAAGTTCTACACTAAATGTCGTTTCGGCTTTCCACGACCGGTGATTTCTAAAGGAAGAGTAAACAGTTTGATGTCTTCGCTGCGACACAATGTCATGAAGAAATCACCTAAAAACACTTACAATTTGAAGAGGAACGAAGAGTCCAAGTACATCAGCGACTACAACCCGGTGATTTTGTCCATGTGGAATGCTAACATGGATATACAGTTTGTGGCTGATAACTGTATGGCTGTGGCTCGGTATGTGACGTCTTACATCACCAAAAAAGAGAAGACAGAATTGAAGGATATGTGGGAGGACATTTCCCATGAAAAGAGCCTCAGCAAGAAGTTGTACAGTTTCAGTCTGAAGATGTTGTCGCATCGAGAAATCGGAGCGTACGAATGTTCTGACCGGTTGTCTTCAGCAAGTCTCTATGCCAAGTCCAGGAGTATCGTTTGGGCGAGTCTTGGTCTTGCTGCAACGCGTAATCGAGTTCTCAAACCTGTGCGGGAAATTGAGTATTTGGCGGAAAAGGAGCCAAACAGTACCGACATTTTGAAGACAAACATGTTGGATACATATTATCCAAATCGAAGCAGTCACCTCGAGAATGTTTGTCTGTATGAGGTTCTGCAAAATTACATATTCAAGAGGAACATCAAAGAAGATACTGAGAAAGGAGTGTATGCTGTAATAGGAAGTGAGGGATGTCTGGTCAAGCAAAGAAAATGCCACTTGGTAAACCATCGAAAATTGAGTGGCGAATCTCCTGAAAAAAAGGAGTTTTTCTATTTAGCACTTTTGCAACTTTTCAAGCCTTGGCGTGCAGAAGAGGAACTGCTTGGAGATTTCCTCTGTTACGAAGACTCTTTCAATGCCGCCAAGGAGACCATAGAATGTCCTGCTTTTCCCAAATATGTAGAAATGTTGAATGCGGAAATTGAGCAGGAAGCAACGATTGCAGCCGAGATTGCCAGAGACAGTTCTCAGGACAGTCAGAGTTCTGCTTCATTGAGTCAGGATCCACTAGGAGGACCTGTTATCGAAAATGAAGCTGCCACTGCTATGAATGAAGTGGAAAGAGCCATGGCACATGCTCAAGAGGATGCGGTTAACTTAGAAGAGTTGGAAAGACAACTCAACGTTGAGCAGAGGAAAATATATGACGAAGTTACCATGCAAATTGATCATGGATTAAGTCATGATAAGAAAGAGTGCTCATGTACGTCGTTGAAGCCTGTCCGACTGTACGTGAGTGGAGAAGCGGGAACTGGAAAAAGTTTCCTCATTAAAGCAATTTCATACTATTTGCAGGAAAGGACAGAGTCATCGCTGTCTTGTGTTTCACTGCTCCAACTGGACTGGCAGCACATAATATTAAAGGGATTACTTTACATCGTTTACTGATGCTGCCAGTGGAGCATGACAACAAATTACAATATCACAAGCTATCTGGAGATGCTTGTTTTGAAGTTTCAAGAATCTTGAGGAAAATGAAACTTCTTATCATTGACGAAGTAAGCATGGTTTCCAATGTCATGCTTGCCTTTGTGCATTTGAGGATGCAAGAAGTTCTCAAAACAGAGTATGATGTGTTATTTGGTGGCAAACACATCATTGTTTTCGGAGATCTTCTGCAGCTGACACCAGTGAAAGGGCAACCTGTGTTCAAAATGCTCACGCATGAAGATACCAGGAAGTGCCTAGGCAGCATTGGCAACGTCAATATATGGTTAAACTTCAATTATGCTGAACTGCATGAAAATATGCGTCAGGCGAAGGATGAAGTTTACAAGACTATTCTACAAGATGTTAGAATTGGAAAAGTGACCGAGCATGGGAAAGAAGCTTTACATGCACGATTACTGTCAAATTTATATCCAGAACAAGATGTTGTGCCTGAGAATATTTTTCAGAAAATTACTGAGAAGAAATCTGGAATATGTTTGATGCCAACTCTTGCAGAATGTGCCAAATTTAACAACAAAATGTTGCATTTAGAAAAGCAAGAGATTGTGAAACTGGAAGCTATTGATAGAGTAGAGCATATGGGATCAACAATTATTTTGTCTGAGAATCTGAAAACAAAATTGGATTCATTAGAGAAGAGTATATCTAAAACTGCAGGTTTTGAAAAGACTCTGAATGTGTGCTTGAACTGCCGTATAATTTTAAGAAGGAATTTACATGTTGAAAGAGGTCTGGTAAATGGATCAATGGGTAATGTTGTTGATTTTGTAAAATACAGAAATAGAGATGGAATTGAATTTTTAAAAATTAAATTTGATGGCATTGAGGAAGTACAGCTAATTGCTCGTTGTTCTGCTAGATTTTTGCTTGTAAAAGACTTATATGTTCGCCGTAAGCAGTTTCCTGTTTGCTTGGCATATGCGGTGACAATCCATAAATCGCAAGGTTTAAGTGTAGACAGTGCATTGGTGAATATTGGCAGTTCTGTGTTCAAGGAGGGTATGGCATATGTGGCATTGTCACGAGTTAGAACTTTATCGGGATTGTACTTGATTGAGTGTGATGTCACAAACATTTGTGCGGATCTAGATTGTGTTAAGGAATACAATAGGTTAAGAAGAGAGTATGCGCCACATTTGCCTCAGTATCCTTTGTTTGAGAAACGTGTGGTAGGCCGGAAACGAAGAAATGAGAACAATACTGGGGAGGTTGTAGCAAAAAGACAAAAAGTCAATGAACCTAAAATTACAAGCAGAAACAAAAAGGATTCTGTTGAAGATGTTGTTGGTTTTCAGTTTGAAAACAGTTCTGGTGTCAACTGCTATGCTAATGTAGTGATTAATGTTTTGTTTTCTCTAAAAAATGTAAAAGAAGAGATTGTGGTCAATTCTGATCAAAGATTTTGCAGTTTGTTAAATTCTGTGTTAGAGAAATGTACCACTGATAGAAGAGACATAGAAAGTGTGTCTGAAATTCGAAATCTGTTAGACAGATGTTCAGGCCAAACACAATTCTCTCAAAATATTCAGCAAGATTGTCAGGAGTTTTTAATGTATATGCTTGATGTATTACATGCTGAAGGTGTAGATGTAGATCAGCTGTTTGGGCTTTCTTATCAATGGCAGCATGACTGCGAGAACTGTATGGTATCAAGTACTACTAGTGTAGACTCAGAAAGATTTATATATTTAACTTTGCCAGACAGTAAATCAGTCTCCTTTAATAAGCTAGTAAAAGCAGCTGATCACAACATGGAGTGTAGCCAATGTAAATCTGAAATGATGTCCACATTATTTATACGAACATATGGCCAGTATGTCATTTTAATGTTCCAACGATGTAGGCCTGATGGAACAAAATTGACAACTTTAATTAAAAATTTTGTAGCTTCGCAGTTGTCAATATCAGGAAGGACTTTTGTAACTGCAGCAATTATATATCATGACGGCCCTTCAATAACATCAGGACATTACACAGCTTATTTAAAGTCTAGAAATGGCTGGTCATTCTGCAATGATTCTGTTTTAATTTTCAAAAAAAAATTGCCGTATGACCTTAAAAACTCTTACCTGGTGTTTTTAAAACCAAAATTTTAGGGAAATAATCTCGGGATGTGCTCTGTGGAATTTCAAGAAGTTCTAATGGCTCCTACACAATTTGGCCTTGAGGATAAGTGTAGTTCAGAGACATAACTTCTAACCATAGGACTGGACATTATTGAGAAATACGTGCACTTTGAATGAGTTCAGAAAAACTGTTTCTTTTTATAAACTAATTGAAGCAGCCAATCAAAACATGGAGTAGAGGGAATGTAAGTCTGCAATGCTGTCTACTGTTTTACATTGCTTTGTGATTAAAAGTGATGTAGAGAATTAAATAATTGTAGTAGTCATAGAGGTAGTGTAAGTCTGCTTGTAGCAGTGTCATAGGAAAAGTAGAACATGACTGAGCAAGAAGGGGAAGATATTACTATTCCAGGATTGTGAAAATAATCTTCAACATTTTAATTCTGAAAGTTGCGGAAATGCCAAATGACGGGATTGGCTTACAAGAAATCCAAGAGTTATAAATGGCTCTGACTAGATTTGGCCTTGTGGAAAATTGTGGTAGAGAGCAAGAAGTCATTTATTGCATGTAACGTGTTTTTAAAAACGATGGAGATTTTCTTTCAGAAAGTGGCGGGCTGAAAGTAATAACAGCACAAAAGAGTGTAAGCTGTTCGTAGGACATCCTTGGACGTCATGGAAAGTAAGTTAACTTTAAGGAGTTCTGAATTTTGATTTCTGATGTTGTATGGGTTTTTTAAACACAATCATTTTGATTGTGTTTTTTTTCCCCTGCTGTTACATGATGAATACCTTCAAGTCACTGTTTTTAGTGAATTTTGATACATTCTGAGAACAGCAAAAATAAACCATTTAACATGTATAATTAATTCTGTACTGTTTGCATTTATGATGTATATGTAGAACTGTGTAGGAGGCATGGAGAAGGTGAGGCTTCTGTAAGTGTCAAAGTTGTTGCATGCAGTGCTGCACTTCTGCGTATTCTTTCATATGCTAGACTACATCTGCACAATGAGATACCTAAGCAAAGGAAACACAAGTGATGTGATTGTGAAATGAGCAAAATAAATTGCATGTATTTCAATTACATCACCTGTGTTTCCTATCATTACGAATCACATTGTGCAGATCAAGTTTAGGTCTGTCCAGGGAAACATAGGAGGTTTGGACTTTGTTGAAGATTGCAGTGGACATGACTCACTTCATTGGTAGACCTTCACATGTATTATGTCCTCTATTCTCTTCAACAACTCGAAATTTCATCTGCAACCCTGAGTAGGCCTCACCTGAAACAAAACTCTGGATAGTAGACATCTTATTGGCATCCTGAAGCAATTATTTAAAATTTTAGTGTCTTGCAACACTTTTCTGAAACAACAGCAATGCAAAATATGCACCATGTTTTAAGATAGGCCTCACTTCATCTGCATCAAGATACTGTTAGTTTAAAATGTATATCTTTAGGACTGTGTAGCTTCTGTAAGTGTCAAAGTTGTTGAAAAACTGTTTGTCCTTCAATCTTTGCCCTTGTCTTTTGTAATTTTTTAATACATGTTTTTATATTTTTCAAATGTTTGTTCTCTCTTTCACAGATTGAAAGTATAAAAACAAAAAGTGAGTAATTTAACGACAATTATAAGGTAAATATTTTGTACTCTTTTCGTTACATTTCTATCACATTGAACTACTATTAGTTCCACTGCTTCATTTCTTTAATCCTCAGTTTCCTGCCTTTGCTACTTCCCTCATTCCTTTCTCTATTACCTACTTACTCAACTCCTTCCACTCTTTTTCTCAGTCCCTCTCTTCTCATAGTTCCTCACTCTTGTTCACTCACTCCGTCTCTATTACTCTTAGTGTCTTTGACTGATCACTGTATCACTATTTGTTCATAATGCTTTCTCTGTGTAGTTGAAGCACACTAAGGGGCATATTATGAATACAGCCAATAAAATTATTGCTCTTTTTATTGGCAGAAAACTGGTGCAAAAGCGGCTTTAGCGGCAGTTTTCTGCCGCAAAAGCAGCTTTAGCGACACATTTCTGCCGATAAAAGCTGCAAAACTTTTATTGCCTATGTTGATAATATGCCCCTATGTTATTTACATTAGGGCTGTACATAAAATGCCGTGCGATAATTCACTCTAGTTTTACTTAGGCTCTCACAATGTTTTTAAGTAACGTGACAGCTGCAACATATTTAAGTGCCCAGAGAGCTACAACCACACTTGTGAACAGCATTTCTTACCCCGCTCGGTAGGCGGGGTCATGACTTCATTCAAATGGTGAACAATGGCATGGGAGTCAAGAGCATCGCAGAGTAGGGTTATAAGCTGGCCGGTGCTTGTTCTACATTGGCATGCAGCTCTCCCTTTGAAGACTAGATTCCTGTTTGTATTCCCCAGTCTAATATAAACAAGCATTTTTTATACTGCAATCAAAATAAAATAAAGCGGAACAGGACCGTAAATTATGTGTGACGTACATTGCATACAAACTGAGGATTCACGTGTGTTTGTCTATACACTCCAGCACCCGCTTACACATACAGTGGTACCTACACAGCAGCACACACACACTAACAAACATAGATAGATACACAGCACAGCGTGGGACACGCACACAAACACAGTGGCTCACACACGCACACTCACAGTAGGCCACATACAGTAACTCGCTGTACACATACGCGCACACACACGCAGTACATCACGCTCCACATACACAGGCACTCAAGGTTAAATGCACACGCATAAAGTGGCACAAACACAGAGTGAGTCACACACAACTGCAAGGTCAGTAATTGTCAGGTACAAACCCACTCGCAAACAGCGTGACTCACAAGAGCAGTAATGCATACCCTCACACTGTTACATGCTTAAAGTGGCACACAGTCTAAGATGCAGTGACACATAGACTATTACTATGAAGCACACACACTTAGATAGACATACCTAGGCACGTGCACACGAGCACTCCTAATTTCAGATTTGGACATAGCATTCGCTGAGTTTTGTAGTCTGAGAGGCATTTGAAACACTCAACCACCTGCCTTTAGCTCATACACTCAGAAGGTGCCAGCACAGGGCTCCCTCCTATATCCGCCTTAATGCGCTGTTGTTCTGCCAATTAATTAGCCTCCGAGGGTGGGAGCGGTCGCTCTTGTGATCCCTCCGCCTGCCGGGAGGCTCGGGCACATTACAGACGGAATAGCAGTGGTCCCCACGCCACCAGCTGCCTAATAACTGAGCTGCCTGCAGCCCGGCAGAGCACAGCTGGCACCTGCCCCACCAGGCTCGGCACCAACAGCTCCCCTAATCAGCCGGGCCAGCCGGCCACTGCGAGCCGCTCTTTAGTGGGCAGATGGTGTGACTTTGGACACTTTTACCTGCGTTAAAGTATTGCATGCCTCCCTCGCCCCCCCCCCTCACTCCCCTCAAACTATACACCCCTGATTTCAAGTGGAGACTGGAGGGCATCTTACTCATTCTAGAGACTAATTACAACTCTGATTTCTAGTGTTTATTTGGAAGGGGCATAGAAGTTGCAATTGTGTGTTGCATTATTTCTTATCAAGCACGTAGCAGCAAACACCTGGGTAGGTCAAATGCATGAGAGTATTTTTCTAGGGTTTATCCCAAGCTCAAGCATTTAAAAGTACTTTGAGATGTGATAAATGTCCAAGATCACACAGGGTGTGCCTGCAATGACACTGTAATTGTGCCCAGCTATCAGGTTTTACAATTTGCACTTCAGCCGCTGGATGGTAGGTAGGATTTGTAAAGTGTGCCCAGGATCACACAGTGTGGTCATGCAGCAGTTTAATTGTCTACTGGACCAATAAAACTAACATTGTCCAGTATAACAATCAAAATTGCTCTCCAAAGACACCAGGCAAAGCAGACGCTCCCTCAAACAGATCACCAAGCGCAATTTACCCTACTTACAGCCTAGCCTGTTCTCTGTCGAGACTTTAGCAATCTTTAGAGCACAAGATAAGATCTTTTCACATGGAAGAGTCAGACGTATTGCAATTCTACTTAAGAAACAAGCATTGGCATAGACAATAGGTCTCGCCTTTGGGACCTTATACGTGTTTAGCCATGCAACAGTTGATGTTGCTGCACCAAGGATATTATGCTGCATAACTAAATACTTAGAAGGTCCCAAAGGCGAGACCTATTGGCTATGCCAATGCTTGTTTTTCTTTCACTTCGTTATCTATTTTGTTTTTCACAATTATACCCTCTTCTGTCTTTTCTTCGGTAAATAGATCTATTAAACAGTATCTCTTCTTTACTCCCTATAGCTGTCTTTCTTTTAACATCACTCTCTGTTTACTTTCCTTATACTTACACTTTTTAAAAAAAAAAAAAAATGTTTTGGTTAGCTCCCGGTCCGCGTACCGGGAAGCTAACCCGGGAGCGAACCAAAAGAAATAGAGCTTGCCAGAGTGCTAAACATTGTAGCAATTTTTTTTGAAAGGGAAGGTAGTTCTGAAAAGAACTTTTTTTTAATATTTTTGTTGTTTTATATTTTTTTTGTATTTTTTGAACGATTTTATATTTTTTTTGGTTTTTTTGGGGGGGAAACAACAAAAAACAGGCGTTGAAAAGGGCTCAACAGGAGCAAAAAAAAATTACTGGGGGCGGTTAGGGCAATCATGGTGTTCATATGCAAGGTTGAGTGCATTGATGCTCATGTTGCCACAAGCTAATAATGCACGACAGTGCATACATAAATGTATCATATGCCCAAAATTTTGTTGGATATTTGGCACAGTTTCCCGTGCCTCCTCTGGTGTTAAAGAAACCGATGTTGTTGGTCTCGCCACAGGAGTTGGTCTAGGATTGTCCATCATATCCCTTAATTCCGCCCGGCTGTAATTTAGGGGATGTTTCCTCGTCATGTGCCTATGCATGGTGTGATTACCATAACTGTATTTTTTGTCCGTCCCTCTGGACAATTGTTCCTTGCATATGAGGCATGTTGCGTACCTGGCATTGACCTTTTTTTGGCCAGGAGGGATGGAAAAAAACTGCCAGATGAAACTGGCTTTCTTTCTTGAAACCCGGGGCAACTCTTCCAGGAATTGTGGTTGTTCTCCCTCCTCATCCATTTCTTCATCTTCCTCCTCAGTGTTGGTAACCACCTGGGGAGGTGGTCCTCTCTTCCCATGAGGAGGTGGAGGTGGTGGTGGGGGTCCACCAGCTGAAGCAATCAATGAAGCCATTTTCACACAAGCAAAATAGGTCTTCCAACAAGCAAAATAGGTCTTCCTCTCACAATAATGAAAGTCAGAGTGAGGAAAGAAGGAGTGGTTTTCATCATTTGGAAAAAACAATACTTCTCAACCAATGAAAAGTGTTATTTTTAGGTCACCTGACCTAGCCTTCCATAATTATGAAACTAAAAGTGAAATGAACCAATGAAAAGTTTTATTAACAAGTCACATGACCTCTCACGCTCATGTTACGCGCTGCGGAACGCTCCCCGGTTAGCTTCCGGGTCGCTCCCCTTCGCGCCGCGGTCCGCGCCCCGGGACACTTCCGGGTGCGCTAACGCGATACGTCACAAGACGCATTTCGCGTCAACGCGATACGTCGCGCTTTCGCGCCGCGGATCGCTTCCGGGGAGTTGCGTTTCGCGCCTCGGTCCGCGCCCCGGGGCACTTCCGGGTGCGCTAACGCAGTACGTCATAAGACGCATTACGCGGCAACGCGATACCGTCACTATGTTGATTTCTTACCGGTTCGCGGACCGGATCGCGGAATCAAATTGAGCTAACGGGAAGCTTCCCGGTTCGCGGACCGGGAGCGAAACAAAAAAAATATTAAAAAAAAATTATTAATAAACATATAAAATATATTTTTGGATTTAAAGAAGAATAAATTTTACAGCTATAGATATTAGCTTTTAAAAAACCAATGAAATTCATTGAAAAAACCATAGGTTATAGACCATATATAGTTAGGAATTAGCATTTACAAAACCTTGAAAATTCACTGAAAAAACCATAGGTTATACACCATATATAGTTAGGAATTAGCATTTAAAAAACCTTATTTTACTCACACAAAACCAATGAAATTCCATATATAGTTAGTTGTACTAACTATATATCGCGCACCCGCAATCCACTGCTGATCATGTCACATATTACATCATTCATGACATGGTCAGTGACATCACTGATGACATCACTGATGACATCTCAAATGACATCACTGATGACATCACTGATGACATCTCAAATGACATCACTGATGACATCACTGATGACAACATCCAGTGACTGTATTTTTCTGTAAAGTTAAAATATGTCTTACATATTTAAGAATGAGTGGATGTATAAGTGTCTGGATGAAGGATTTAGTAGGTGCATGACTGACTGTATGAGTGAGTGGTTAAATGTGTCTCACTGAGTGCATGGGTTAGTGACTAAACTGTCTTAATTTGTGCATCATTATGTCTGTTCTTCTGTAAACTGCTGCATGTGTTGATCAGTAGCTATATGAGTAACTATATGGGTTATTGATTGGTTGCCCAAGCATTTCTATGGGACACTGAGTGTGTGTGTGGGTGGCTGGGAGGTGTATGACTCTGTGCATAGATGTATGGGTTCAAAAGTGCATGTGGAAACAGCTGTATGGGCGGTTGACTGTGTGCATGACTGTATTGGTGAGTGAATAGATATCTCAGTGCTACATGTCAAAATAAGTACATATGTAAAATACAGTACATGTGAGAGTTGACATATATAAATAACTGTGCATAAGAGCCAGTGAATGTGTGAGTGGCTGTATGGATCATTGTGCACTTGTATCCAGGATTGTATAAGTGAGTAAATATGTTTTAGTATATGTTTGAATAAGTAAGGTGTGTATAACTGTATAGTTGAGGAAATGGAGGTGTGATTGATTCTTTGCATAACTGACTAGGTGTGTAAGTAACTCCATGGATGAGTGACAGTCTGTGAGTGTCTGTTTACACTGAGTGTATCTAAGGTTATATTAGAGTCTGAAGAGGTTCATCGTATTATCACATGAATGATGTCATCAGTGATGTGATCAGTAATGTCAAATGAGATGTTATCAGTGATGTCATCAGTGATGTCATTTGAGATGTCATCAGTGATGTCATCAGTGATGTCATTTGAGATGTCATCAGTGATGTCATCAGTGATGTCACTGACCATGTCATGAATGATGTAATATGTGACATGATCAGCAGTGGATTGCGGGTGCGCGATATATAGTTAGTACAACTAACTATATATGGAATTTCATTGGTTTTGTGTGAGTAAAATAAGGTTTTTTAAATGCTAATTCCTAACTATATATGGTGTATAACCTATGGTTTTTTCAGTGAATTTTCAAGGTTTTGTAAATGCTAATTCCTAACTATATATGGTCTATAACCTATGGTTTTTTCAATGAATATATATATATATATATATTCACTGAAAAAACCATAGGTTATAGACCATATATAGTTAGGAATTAGCATTTACAAAACCTTATTTTACTCACACAAAACCATTGAAATTCGCATATATAGTTAGTTGTCACATATTACATCATTCATGACATGGTCAGTGACATAACTGATGACATCACTGATGATATCTCAAATGACATCACTGATGACATCACTGATGACATCTCAAATGACATCACTGATGACATCACTGATGACATTACTGAGCACATCACTGATGACATTATTCATGTGATAATACGATGAACCTCTTCAGACTCTAATATAACCTTAGATACACTCAGTGTAAACAGACACTCACAGACTGTCACTCATCCATGGAGTTACACACACACCTAGTCAGTCATGCAAAGAATCAATCACACCTCCATTTTCTCAACTATACAGTTATACACACCTTACTTATTCAAACATATACTAACACATATTTACTCTCTTATACAATCCCGGATACAAGTTCACAATTTATTTATTTATTTATTTATTTATTTGCGAGTTTGTAACGCGCTAGGATCACCTCCCGAAGGAGTATCTCCGCGCCTTTGGCAGCCTTATTGCAAATAAACAATACTGTCATTGTAGCTTGGTGATGATTTTAAAATAGAAACGTTTTTAGCTGTCTCCTAAAAGGGAGATGCTCCTTGCAGAGTCTTAGGGAGAGTAGGAGGGTATTCCACAGCGTAGGACCGGCAATGGAAAGAGCTCTGTCCCCTTGTCTCACCTTTTTTGCTCTAGGTACCTGCAACAGCGCCTGTTCGCTGGATCTCAGGGTCCATGATCCAACAATGATCCATACAGCCACTCACACATTCACTAGCTCTTTATGCACAGTTATTCATATATGTCAACTCTCACATGTACTGTGTTTTACATATGTACTTACTTTGACATGTAGCACTGAGATATCCATTCACTCACCAATACACTCATGCACACAGTCAACCGCCCATACAGCTGTTTCCACATGCACTTTTGAACCCATACATCTAGTGAATCAACTGCTCACACATCTATGCACAGAGTCATACACCTCCCAGCCACCCACACACACACTCAGTCTCCCATACAAATACTTGGGCAACCAATCAATAACCCATATAGTTACTCATATAGCTACTGATCAACACATGCAGCAGATTACAGAACAACAGACATAATGATGCACAAATTAAGACAGTTTAGTCACTAACCCATGCACTCAGTGAGACACATTTAATCACTCACTCATACAGTCAGTCATGCACCTACTAAATCCTTCATCCAGACATTTATACATCCACTCATTCTTCAATATGTAAGACATTTTAACTTTACAGAAATACACAGTCATTGGATGTTGTCATCAGTGATGTCATCAGTGATGTCATTTGAGATGTCATCAGTGATGTCATCAGTGATGTCATTTGAGATGTCATCAGTGATGTCATCAGTGATGTCACTGACCATGTCATGAATGATGTAATATGTGACATGATCAGCAGTGGATTGCGGGTGCGCGATATATAGTTAGTACAACTAACTATATATGCGAATTTCAATGGTTTTGTGTGAGTAAAATAAGGTTTTGTAAATGCTAATTCCTAACTATATATGGTCTATAACCTATGGTTTTTTCAGTAAATTTTCAAGGTTTTGTAAATGCTAATTCCTAACTATATATGGTCTATAACCTATGTTTTTTTCATTGAATTTCAATGGTTTTTTAATAGCAAATATCAAAAGCTTTAAAATTTATTCTTCTTTAAATCGAAAAATATATTTTATATGTTTTTAATCCAATTTTTTAATGTATTTTTTTTTATTATTTTTTTTTTGTTTCGCTCCCGGTCCGCGAACCGGGTAGCTTCCCGTTAGCTGAATTTGGTGCCGCGACCCGGTCCGCGAACCGGTAAACGTTCCGTTTGCGCAACTGCCGCGTTAGAAAAGAACATCGTGACGCGTCGCGTAAGCGCGACGTATGGCGTTCTCGCGTAATGCGTCTTATGACGCGCCGCGTTAGCGCACCCAGAAGTGCTCCGGAGCGCGAACCGAGGCGCGAAGCGCAGCTCCCCGGAAGCGATCCGGGGCGCGGTGCGCAGCACGTAACGTAAGCGTAACAGGTCATGTGACTTGTTAATAAAACTTTTCATTGGTTCATTTCACTTTTGGTTTCCTAATGATGTAAAGCTAGGTCATGTGACCTAAAAATAACACTTTTCATTGGTTTAGAAGATTTTTTTTTCCCAAATGATGAAAGCCCCCACCTTTTTTCTCACTCTGACTTTCAACTTTGTGAGAGGAAGACCTATTTTGACTAATAAGCAATGGCTTCATTAGTAGCTGCAGCTGGTGCACCCCCACCACCACCACCACCTCCTAGGAAGAGAGGACCACCTCCTCAGGTAATCCTCAATCAAGAGGAGGAAGAAGAGGAAGAAGAGGAAGAGGAGCAAGGGACGAGGCAGTTTTTGCCTGAAGAACCAAGGAGGTCCCATGTAAAAGAAGATTACATCTGGCAATTTTACTCATTTCCCCGGGGCCAAAAAAAAGTTAATGCCCGCTACGTTACCTGTCTCATCTGTAAAAAAATCTGTCCAGAGGGACTGATAAGAAGTACAGCTATGGCAATTACACCATGCATCGGCATATGGAGAGGTGGCACCCTATAAATTATAGTGCTGCGCAGGTACGTCACCTGCAGGAAACCCCCCCCCCCCCCTGTGGCCAGTACATCATCTGGAGAGGCAGTGACGGGACCAGAGGCAAGGGAGACGGTCCCCAACATCCAGTTGAAGTTCGGGGAAGTGAAGCAAGTGTGCATTTATTGCGGCAAATTAATTTGCTACAGGGAGAGTAGCATAAATTTGATCAATGTAGCAATTGAAAATCATAAATGTCCAAAACGCCCCAGAAATTAAATTATCTTTTTTTTTTGTTGCTCCTGTTGAGCCCGTTATAATCAATGATTTTCGTTTCCCCCCCCCAAAAAAACAAAAAAATATAAAACCGTTCAAAAAATACAAAAAAAGTAAAAAAATGTTCATAAAAATAATAAAAAAAATATAAAACAACAAAAACAATTTAAAAAAGTTGTTTTCAGAACTACCTCCCCTTTATAAAAAATTGCTAGAATGTTTAGCACTCTGGCAACCTCTATTTCTTTTGATTCGCTTCCCGGTTCGCGCGCCGGTACGCGAACCGGAAGCGAAACAAAAATAAAAAAAATAAAAAAAAGGAAGAGTGAGTATAAGGGAAGGAAACAGAGAGTAATGTTAAAAGAAAGACAGCCAGAGGGAGTAACACAGAGATACTGTTTAATACATCTATTTACCAAAGAAAAGATGTAAGAGGGTATAATTGAGAAACACAAAATAGATAAGGAAGTGAAAGAAAAAAAGGAGAGTAGAAGAATAATAAACAAGAGTTTCTTGGAGAATTTGAGTGAATGTTCAAATTAAGAAGAAAAACAGTAAAGGATGTGGAATGAGAGGTAGGTATAGAACCGGACTAAAAGAACAACCCTGAGGGAAAGTGTTAAGAAAAGAGTGAGTGAAAGTAAGTAGGAATAAAACAAGATGTTTGACAGTGACTAAGGTTAAAACATGTGGAATAACAGAGACAAAAAACAGAAAGCAGAAAAGAAGAAGTGAGAGAAAAGAATTAATTGAAACAGCAAAGAAATGTAAATAACATAGTGTGCTTGAACTACAGGGAGAAAGCATAATGAACAAGTAGTGAAAGAGTGATCAGTCAGAGACAGTAAGTGTAATAGAGACGGAGTGAGTGAACAGGAGTGAGGAACTATGAGAACAGAGGGACTGAGAAAAAGAGTGGAAGGAGTAGAGTAAGTAAGTAATAGAGAAAGGAATGAGGGAAGTAGCAAAGGCAGGAAACTTAGGGTTAAAGAAATGAAGCAGTGGAACTAATAGAAGTTAAATGTGATAGAAATGTAACGAAAAGAGTACAAAACACTTACCTTATAATTGTCGTTAACTTAGTCACTTGTTATTTTTATACTTTCAATCTGTGAAAGAAAGAACAAAAATTTGAAAAATATTAAAACATGTATTAAAAAATTAGAAAAGACAAGGGAAAAGATTGAAAATCATCCAATTTTACAAAGAAATAAAGTTAGAGATAAACATGCAGAAAAAAAGAGAAAGAAACGGTGATAGACAGTCAGAGACAAAAAGAAATTGTAATAGAGTAAATTACTAAGAGAAAAAAAAGGAAGATACTTTCAGTGACAGAAAAGAAGGATAAAAGAGAAAACTAAATTGAAGTTGTGTAAGCTACTAAAAGAAAGTGAGTAAGGTACACTATATAAGGAAAGGGTGAATAAGGAAAAGAGAGTGAGGGAGAGAGGAGACAGAGGAAGTGAAGGAAAGAGTGTCAGATACAGACTGAGTGAGGCAACAAAGAAAGATAAATGAGTGAGGGTGAGTTATACTAACTGATTGCACCAAAACAGGAGAACCCAAAAATATTTAATTTAGAAAACAAAGGGAGGAAAGATGGAAAAGACAAGCGAAGCAGAAGGTCTAAAAGCTGAAAAATGGTGCAAGGGAGAAAAGAAAAAAGCAGAGTTGGATTAGGGAAACAAAGGTTGAAGATATGAAAGATAAGTGGAGTTAGACAGCAAGGGTGAAAGAGAATAAAACAAAAGGCAATGTGAGTATGTAAGGAAGATTGATAGAAGGTAGTAAAAGATGAGTGAGCATGAGATAAGACGAGTACAAATTAAAATTCACTATACAAAGTACAGAATTAATTATACATGTTAAATGGTTTATTTTTGCTGTTCTCAGAATATATCAAATTTCACTAAAAACAGTGAGTTGAAGGTATTCATCATATAACAGCGGGGAAAAAAAAACACAATCAAAATGATTGTGTTTAAAAAACCCATATTACATAACCAATCAGAAATCAGAACTCCTTAAAAGTAACTTACTTTCCATGACGTCGAAGGATGTCCTATGAACATCTTATACTCTGTTGTGCTGTTATTATTTTCAGCCCGCCACTTTCTGAAAGAAAAGCTCCATCGTTTTGACAAATATGTTACATACAATAAATGACTTCTCGCTCTCTACCGCACTTCTCCTCAAGGCCAAATCGTGTAAGAGCTATTTATAACTCTTGGAATTCTTCTAAGCAAATCCCGTCATTTTCTTTTTCCGCAACTTTCAGAAAGAAAACGTTCAAGATCACTTTCACAATCCTGTATTAGTAATATCTCACCCTTCTTGCTCACTCATGTTCCACATTTCCTCTGACACTGATACTGCTTACTATGAGGCACACTTACACTACCTCTATGACTACTACAATTATTTAATTCTCTACATCACTTTTAATCACAAAGCAATTTAAAACAGTACATGAAATTATATCAACTCCTAGAATCATTATAGGCCAGTTACCTACCCAAAATTCTCTCTTCTGAAAACAGAAAGTAAGAATATTTTTAAGTCAAAAGGCAACATTGTTTCATAGTCAAATGTGAATCATTTCCGAAACATCAGCTTTTTTTACATTTTAAATAAGCTGTGTAATAAGCGGATGTTGTCAAAGGACCATTATGTCATATAATAGCTGCAGTTACAAATGTTCTTCCTAAAATCAACGACTGTGTAGCCACAACATTTGTAATTAAAGTTGAAAACTTACTTTCATCAGGTTTATATAGTTGGAATTTTAAAATGACATTATAACCAAAAGTTTGTACAAATTATGTGGACAGCATTGCAGACTTACATTACCTCTACTCCATGTTTTGATTGGCTGCTTGAATTAGCTTATTAAAAGAAACAGTTTTTCTGAACTCATTCAAAGTGCAGTTATTTTTCCATGACGTCAAGTGTTATGGTAAGAACACCGTTTGCTTTGGGAAATACTCTGTTGTCCTTTAACTAATCCGTGCCCACCACTTTCTGTAAGAAAACCTTCTTTTTTTTCAGGAACTATTTAAAACTCAAAAATAACTTTTTACTCTGTACTACACTTATCCTCAAGGCCAAATAGTGTAGGAGCCATTAGAACCTCTTGAAATTCCTCAGAGCGAATCCCGAGATTCTTTTCCTAAAATTTTGGTTGTAAAAACACCAGGTAAGGGGGCGTGGCTACGCGGGCGAAGATGGTGGACGCAGCTTGTTAGAGCTCCCACCGGCCCGTTCTTAATCCGATTAATTATCCTGGCTTCCGGACCCCTTTAGTCACCCACACCGCCGGTGAGAGTTGCGGAGGGCAGTAGGTGTCATCCGGTGTGCCCTTCGGTGCTCCCGGATCGTTGGCAGAGCCGAAAGCAGCGGCAGCAGTCTGCGGCCTTGTCCCCGAGGGAAAGCCGGGACCTCGAGTTTGGCGCTCCCCGGCCGGGGGGTCTTCGCGCCGGCCAGCTGACACCCGCTTCCTCGGGGCTGGCGGGGCTCTCCTAACTGGCGGAGCGAGGAGCTGCTGGACGGACCCTCCAGCTGTGGTGGGTGTTTCGTTCTGGCGTCAGGAGGCAGCTGGAGAGCGACGCGGCCTACATCGAGGCCGAGAGACCGGGGCCTCAATTTTCGGGGTCTTCAACAACAACAGCAGAGGCAGTGCGGAGGCAGCGAGGCCGGCTGGAGCAGCAGCAGGGGCGATCCTGAGAAGACCGGTGGGGGTGCCTGGCTGGACGATATCCTGGTTGGCCCTGAGAGCCGCCGGTGAGTGCCCGAGACTGCTGGTCGACAGAGCGGGGGGGCTCCCCGACTGACTACAGGTGGTGGTTTGCGGTGTGGACGGGAGTGGCCTCACGGGACCTCCCGCTGGTGTCTGGAGTACCGGTGGGGTAAGGCGGAGCAGAGGCTGGGCCCGGCCGGTGCACTGCAGTGCACACGTTCTCTCCAGACGATCTAGTGGAGCGCGGGTGACGATAAGAAGAAAGCCCCCTCCTCCCCCCTGGCCCTTTATTCCCCCCCTGGTGGCGGACAGTGCTTGAGGACTTGTGGGCCAGGTGTCCATCCTGCGGTGAGTGCGTGCCGGTGGTCCGGGGTGCTGAGGTGGGCCCAGAGGCTGGTCGCAACTGCTCGGACATTTGTCGGACCTTGGGGTGCTGTGGCCATGACCAGAGGAGGGGGCGGTAGCGGATCCGCTAAGCAAGGGACCCTGGATAAATTTACCGGAACGAGTGGGGCATCGGGTGCCTCGGGCGGGGGCCATGGCTCGGGCCCTGACAACGCGGCTCTGATGGCGGCAATCACTCAGTCCAGAGACATGCTGGACGCCAAGATCGGGGCGGTTGGCGCGGATGTGACCCTCCTGCGTCAGGATTTGAGGAACGCCGTGGTGCGCATTACTGAAGCCGAATCCCGAATATCTGAGGTGGAAGACGACGTCGTGACCCTGAAGCGAAAAATGGCGGCGATGGAAAACGTTCAGCGAGGCCTTGCGCTCCGCGTGGAGGACGCGGAAGGGCGGGCGCGCAGAAACAACCTGCGTTTCGTGGGCTTCCCGGAAGGCTGCGAGAAGGGCAACATGGAGCAATTCTTGTCCCAATGGCTGGAGTCCTGGCTTCCCCCTGAGGTGCTGTCACGATGTTTTGTGATTGAGCGGGCACATAGGGCCCTGACGCAGAAACCGCCGGCGGGGGAGCGGCCCAGACCAGTGATCGCACGGATCCTAAACTTCCACGACAGGGACACTATCCTACGGGAAGCACGGTCCAAAGACTCGCTTTTATTTGAAAATCAGAAGATAATGATCTTCCCGGATTATACCAGGATTGTGCAACAACAGCGCCACTCGTTTATCGCAGCCAAGGCAAAGCTGCGAGGCCTGAAGATCCAGTACTCTCTTCTTTATCCGGCCCGCCTGCGGGTAATATTCCAGTCACGGACTCACTTCTTTGACACTCCAGAGGATGTCTTTAAGTGGACGGATGAGACAGTAAGGGTCCGGCCGCACGACCAGCCGGGACTGAACCCGGGCCACTCGAGGGGCCCGTCGCCGGAGCGTGAGGATCCCGTCGTCAAAGGCAAAAGAAATAGACGGTCAAGGTCACGTAAACGCTCCCCTTCACGGGGTGGGAGGCGGGAAGGCGCGCCTGCAGACTCGGACCACTCTGGCAAGGACGGTGGTACCTCAGGGGACTGACTCAACGTGTGCTGATTACAAACTCCTGCTGGGAGTAGGGCTTTCCTAGGTCTGTTTGGACAGCTGCTTGCTGCCAGAACTGTGTCATTGCTGGTTGCTAGATATCCTAACAGTTGTGTAGCGGTGTGGGAGATAGGGGGGGTTCGGTTAGCCCTTCTATAGGGGCTTTGCCTCCTACTTAAGTGGGAGATGTTGGGGAGGGGAGTCGATTAGTTGGGTGGGTAGTTGGGACAGTTGGGGAAGAGACTTATGGGGATCCATTGGAGTGGGTGGCCGCTGACCCCCCGTTGGGGGTTGGGGCGCGCCTGCGCCGCGACAGGTACTTCAATGTTGTTGAGGTATGGGGGAGGGGGGTGGTTGGGATGCGGGATGTTGTGTTGGGGTTGGGTCTGGGGGCTGGGGGAGGGGGGATGCACAATGTTTGGGTCCACAGGGGTAACTTGTTCACGCACGATGGTTCGCCAGGTTCGATTCTTGTCATTTGAGCAGGTGTGCTCTCCTATGCCCGGGCGGCTGCGCCCAGATGCTTTTCATGGCGGCTAGAGGTCGTACTTTGGAGCCCTCTAGGGCTGCGTTGAAAGTTGTAAGTTGGAATGTGAGGGGCATGCTCGACAAAATCAAGCGTGGGGCTGTGCTACGTCAGGGGAAGCGGGAAAAAGCAGACGTCCTTTTACTACAGGAAACCCATCTGCTAGGTACGAAGACGCTGAGTCTGCAACGCTATGGGTATCACCAGGTGTTTCATGCAGGGTTTGTCCGGGGGTCCCGGGGGGTGGCGATCTTGGTCCATCGTAGGGTTGCTTATACCCATTCCTCGCAATGGATTGACGCCCAAGGGAGGTATGTCATCATTAAGGGAATGATCGGTGAGGAACAAGTGGTGTTTGGTAGTGTGTATGCTCCCCCCCCATTGCAATGGTCTCTAGTGGAGAAGCTGTTTATGGTCTGGGCTGAGGTGCCGGATGTATTGACGGTGATTGGCGGAGACTGGAATGATGTAATGGATGGCTCTGTGGATCGCTTTAGGCCTGATGGCGGACCGCTGGCGGCTGCACCTACGAAACTGAGTGATATGGTCGGTGGTATGGGATGGATGGATGCCTGGCGCTGCCAACACCCTCACAGTAGAGAATTCACATACGTGTCGGCTGTACATCGCTCATTCTCGCGGCTAGATTATCTGTTTGTCCCGCGCGCCGTCATGGGAAGGGTGGCATCGACCGCTATTTTGCCCAGGGGGCTTTCGGACCACTCCCCGATTACGGTTGACATCCTTCTAGACAGGCGGCGCCAGCCGTTTCGATGGCGCCTATCCACCTGGCATTTACAACGGGAGGATTATCAATCCCACATGCGTGAAGCTATAGCTCACTACTGGGAGGAGAATGAGGGTCCCGACATGGATGCGGTGACCCTGTGGGAAGCTATGAAGCCAACGCTCAGAGGTGTGGACATAGCCTGGTGCGCGAGGGCCCGTAAAACTCGGAAGGAAGACTTGGAGAAGGCGGAGGATCGCGTCCGCACTCTCGAGGCGCGGTCTACGGAGACGGGGGCGGAGGAGGATACGCGACGGCTCCTGCAGGCGCAGAATGATGCTGCCTCTATGTTACTTGAGGAGTCGCGCACTATATGGCTAGCCACGCAGAGTAGAATATACCAGTGGGGGGATAAATCCAGCTCTATGCTGTACAGGCTATGCCAGGGGGCGCTCCAGGCGCACACAATGCCTGCACTGATGGATGACGCTGGGACCCCTATCACCGACCCTGGGGCCGTGGCTGCCAGTTTCGCGCGTTACTATGAGGCGCAGTACGCCCCCAGGGATTCCCTGCTGGCGGCGGAGGTAGACAAATTTCTGGCGGATCTCCTGCCGCGGGGGGTCTCCGATGAGGAGCGGGTGGATCTGGAGCTCCCTCTGTCCGCGGAAGAACTGGATGGGGCATTGGGCGAGCTGAATGCCGGAAAGGCCCCTGGGCCGAACGGTTTCCCGTGCGAGTTTGTAAGGAAATACCACCCCCAGTTAGGGCCCCGCTTCAAGAAGGCATTGGACGCAGCAAGGGAGCGAGGTCGGATGCCGCAGGACTGGAGACATGCAGAGATAGTGGTGTTTTGTAAGCCAGGGAGGCCGCCGGATAGACACAACTCTTATCGCCCTATCTCTCTCCTGAATGTAGAGGCGAAGATCCTGGCGAAGGCACTGGCCAATCGTCTCCTGCCTCTCATTACCACTCTGGTCCACCCGGACCAGGCTGGTTTCATGCCCCACAGGGCCACTAGGCACAACATTAGGCGGGCCCAAGTTGCTCTGGAAATGATGAACGCCACTGGCTCCCAGGGGGCGCTCCTCTTAGCCGACATAGATAGGGCCTTTGATTCCCTGAGCTGGCCGTACCTGCAAGCGCTCCTGCCTCGCTTGAATCTTGGACCTCACTTTCTTTCGTATGTGCGACTACTATATACGGATCTGACGGCGTCTGTGCGGGTGGCAGGCGCAATTTCCGACGCATTCGCCATCGGCAGGGGCACCCGGCAGGGCTGCCCGCTCTCGCCGTACTTATTTGCTCTCACAATGGAACCCCTTGCGGCTTGGGTGAGAATCGATGCGCAAATGAGAGGCTTCGAGTGGGAAGCGGGACCGTCGGACCGCATCGCGTTATACGCGGATGATGTCCTGTTTTTTCTTACGGACCTCAACAGATCGGGCCCCAGGGTCCTGGAGATCATGAGAGTGTTTGGCGAGGTGTCGGGGCTGCATCTCAATGTGAGGAAGTCTGTTCTATGGACCCTAGGTGGAGGGATGGCTCCCGGTGCCTGGGCCTCGGCTCTCCAAATAGCGACGGGAGGCCTTAAATACCTAGGGGTGTTCCTGACCGACATCCCTGGGGTATCATGGGAGCGTAATGTTGTTCCGGTCTGGGACCGAGTCCGATCGGACATGAAGACGTGGTCCCGTATGCCCTTGAATCTCTATGGCCGCTCGGCCATCTTTAAGATGGTCGCCCTTCCACGCTTACTTTATCAACTACAGAACCACCCATATCCTGTTTCGCCACAGTGGTTCCGCCAGGTCAATTCGGCCCTGGGCCGCTTCCTCTGGGCTGGGGGTGCGGTGCGCGTGGCCCTGCGCACCTGCTTTTTGTCCACGTACTGCGGTGGCCTGGCGTCGTCAGACATTCTATCCTACTATCAGGCATCCCATCTCCTGATACTTAATGAGTGGTGGTATGGGGATCGAGGCGACCCGACATACGCCTTGGAGAGGTACTTAATGGTACCCGACACCCTACACACGCTCCTCTACTCAGCCGGGAAAAGGAAGAAGCTTCCGGTAGTTACGCAGACTGTCTTTCAGGTCTGGCGTCGAGCGCTTGGTCGTATGGGGTGGTGGAATAAGCTGACGGGGGAGACCCCGCTGTGGCAGAATGGCCGCCTGCCGGCCTTGTCGACCCTATCAGGGTTTCGAGGTTGGGACCTGATAGGCATCTCGTCGTTGGGACACGTTATGAAGGGCACGACCCTGAAGTCCTTCCAGGAACTGAGAGATGAATTTGAAATGCCGAGCACCCAGTTCTTCCGATATCTGCAGTTCCGTCATGCTCTCTCCCCCGCGTTGGAGGGGTTGGACTCCCTCCCGGAATTTAGTCCTATAGAGGCTAAACTGTTCATGGGTGAATTGACGGAGAAGAAGATTTCGAGCATATACCAGTCCCTTGTTACACACTGTGCGCCCTCCTTAGATGGCCTGCGGTCTAAATGGGAGAGTGATGTTGGTGAGATTGATGAGGACGGGTGGAGGGAGGCTCTTGCGGCCCCGAGGGAGGCGGCTGTCGCCGTGCGGCTGCGTTTTATCCAATTTAAATACTTACACAGAGCGTATTACACGAGAGAGAGGCTGTGGCGGTCTGGGTTGATTGCCTCCCCTGACTGTTTGAGATGTGGAAGGGAGATGGGCACGTTTCTGCACACAGTATGGTCCTGTGGGGTTCTTGCCCGCTATTGGAAGCGTGTTTGGGACTGCTTGGATGAGGTTCTGGGCTGGCAGCTCCCGCGCACGGCGCAGCTGGGCCTTCTACATGTCTTGGAGCAGGTGGGCGGCAACGTCTATAAGCGGCACCTCTTGCTTTTGGGCCTTACAGTTGCTAAGCGGGATGTGGCCCGCGCCTGGAAGGATCCGGGGGCGCCCCCGATTGGAGTCTGGAAACGGGGCTTGGACTATTGTATGGGACTGGAACGCCCCGTCTTTGAGGCCCGGGGCTGCCCCAGAAAACATTATAAAATATGGCAGAGGTGGGCAGAATATAGGGGACTGTGGCTG
Source organism: Lissotriton helveticus (assembly GCF_964261635.1). Taxonomy (NCBI): domain Eukaryota; kingdom Metazoa; phylum Chordata; class Amphibia; order Caudata; family Salamandridae; genus Lissotriton; species Lissotriton helveticus. The sequence continues at coordinate 364,469,073 of NC_136072.1, read as the reverse complement.
GAGCCGCCACTGCAGCAGGACTCATTAGTGGACCAACAGCCATGTGTACCGGGGCGGGAGTGAGAGTGAACACATGCTTCTGTACAGCTCATGTTTTCTTCGTTACTGGTGACCATCGTGAACGGGACAGGGGTGGGAACCGGGTGGGGGGTTGTTGGGGTGTTGGAGGGAGGGATCCGGGAGGTTAAAGCAATACATCCTCTGTAGGTTAACTGCAGATTGCGGCCATTATGATTCTTGGTTCTGTGCTTACAGCCTCTCCAGTGTCTGGAGCGCTGTGAATGTTTTCGCAATCCGTATTTGAAAATGTCAATAAAATCTGGTTTTGAAAAAAAAACAACACCAGGTAAGAATTTTTAAGGTCAAAAGGCAATTTTTTTTTTAAAGTTAAAACAGAATCATTGCAGAATGACCAACCGTTTCTAGACTTCAAATAAGCTATGTAATGTCCTGATGTTGTTGAAGGACCGTCATGATATATAATTACTGTAGTTACAAAAGTCCTTCCTGATATTGACAACTGCGAAGCCACAAAATTTTTAATTAAAGTTGTCAATTTTGTTCCATCAGGCCTACATCGTTGGAACATTAAAATGACATACTGGCCATATGTTCGTATAAATAATGTGGACAGCATTGCAGACTTACATTGGCTACACTCCATGTTGTGATCGGCTGCTTTTACTAGCTTATTAAAGGACACTGATTTACTGTCTGGCAAAGTTAAATATATAAATCTTTCTGAGTCTACACTAGTAGTACTTGATACCCTACAGTTCTCACAGTCATGCTGCCATTGATAAGAAAGGCCAAACAGATGATCTACATCTACACCTTCATCTTGCAATACATCAAGCATATACATTAAAAACTCCTGACAATCTTGCTGAATATTTTGAGAGAATTGCGTTTGACCTGAACATTTGTCTAACAGATTTCGAATTTCAGACACACTTTCTATTTTTGTTCTATCAGTGCTACATTTCTCTAACACAGAGTTCAGTAAACAGCAAAAACTTTGATCCGAATTGATCGCAATCTGTTCTTTTAAAGTTTCTAGAGAAAATACAACATTAACCACTACATTAGCATAGCAGTTGACACCAGAACTATTTTCAAATTGAAAACCAACAACATCTTCAACAGAATCCATTTTCTTTCTGCTTATAATTTCGGGTTCATCGACTTTTTGTGTTTTTGCTACAACCTCCCTACTATTGGTCACATTTCTTCGTTTCCGGCCTACCACACGTTTCTCAAACAAAGGATATTGAGGCAAATGTGGCGCATACTCTCTTCTTAACCTATTGTATTCCTTAACACAATCTAGATCCGCACAAATGTTTGTGACATCACACTCAATCAAGTATAATCCCGATAAAGTTCTGACTCGTGACAATGCCACATATGCCATTCCCTCCTTGAACACAGAACTGCCAATATTCACCAATGCACTGTCTACACTTAAACCTTGCGATTTATGGATTGTCACCACATATGCCAAGCAAACAGAAAACTGCTTACGGCGAACATATAAGTCTTTTAAAAGCAAAAATTTAGCAGAGCAACGACCAATTAACTGTACTTCCTCAATGCCATCAAATTTAATTTTTAAAAATTCAATTCCATCTCTATTTCTGTATTTCTCAAAATCAACAACATTACCCATTGATCCATTTACCAGACCTCTTTCAACATGTAAATTCCTTCTCAAAATGATACGGCAATTTAAGCACACATTCAGAGTCTTTTCAAAACCAGCAGTTTTAGATATAGTCTTCTCTAATGAATCCAATTTTGATTTCAAATTCTCAGACAAAATAATTGTTGCTCCCATATGCTCTATTCTGTCAATAGCTTCCAGTTTCACAATCTCTTGGTTTTCTAAATTCAACATTTTGTTGTTGAAGATGGCACATTCTGCAAGAGTTGGCATCAAACATATTCCAGATTTCTTCTCAGTAATTTTCCGAAAAATATTCTCTGGCACAACGTCTTCTTCTGGATACAAATTTGACAGTAATCGTGCATGTAAAGCTTCTTTCCCATGCTCGGTCACTTTTCCGATTCTAACATCTTGTAGAATATTCTTATAATCTTCATCCTTCGCTTGACGCATATTTTCACGCAGTTCAGCATAATTGAAGTTTAACCATATATTAACGTTGCCAATGCTCCCTAGGCACTTCCTGGTATCTTCATGTGTAAGTAGTTTAAACACTGGTTGTCCTTTCACTGGTGTCAGCTGCAGAAGATCACCGAAAACAATGATGTGTTTGCCACCAAATAACACATCATACTCTGTTTTAAGAACTTCTTGCATTCTCAAATGCACAAAGGCAAGCATGACATTAGAAACCATGCTTACTTCGTCAATGATAAGAAGTTTCATTTTCCTCAAGACTCTTGAAACTTCACAACAAGCATCTCCAGATAACTTGTGGTATTGTTATTTGTTATCATGCTCCACTGGCAGCATCAGTAGACGATGCAAAGTAATACCTTTAATGTTATGTGCTGCCAGTCCAGTTGGAGCGGTGACAACACAAGACAGCGATGACTCAGTCCTTTTCTGCAAATAACATGAAATTGCTTTAATGAGGAAACTTTTTCCAGTTCCTGTCACGTACAGTTGGACAGGCTTCAACGACATACATGAGCACTCTTTCTTCTCATGACTTAATCCATGATCAATTTGGTTGGTAACTTCGTCATATATTTTCCTCTGCTCAACGTTGAGTTGTCTTTCCAAATCTTCTAAGTTAACCGCATCCTCCTGAGCATGTGCATGGCTCTTTCCACTTCAATCATGGCAGTGGCAGCTTCATTTTCGATAACTGGTCCTCCTAGTGGATCCTGACTCAATGAAACAGAACTCTGACTGTCCTGAGAACTGTCTCTAGCAATCTCGGCTGCAATTGTTGCTTCCTGCTCGATTTCCGCATTCAACATTTCTAGATATTTTGGAAAAACAGGACATTCTATGGTGTCCTTGGCTGCATTGAAAGAGTCTTCGTAACAGAGGAAATCTCCAAGCAGTTCCTCTTCTGCACGCCAAGGCTTGAAAAGTTGCAAAAGAGCTAAATAGAAAAACTCTTTTCTTTCAGGAGATTCGCCACTCAATTTTCGATGATTTACCAATTGGCATTTTCTTTGCTTGACCAGACATCCCTCACTTCCAATTATAGCATACACTCCTTTATCAATATCTTCTTTGATGTTCCTCTTGAATATGTAATTTTGTAGAACCTCATACAGACAAACATTCTCGAGGTGACTGCTTCTATTTGGATAATATGTATCCAACATGTTGGTCTTCAAAATATCTGTACTGTTTGGCTCCTTTTCCGCCAAATACTCAATTTCCCGTACAGGTTTCAGAACTCGATTACGTGTTGCAGCAAGACCAAGACTCGCCCAAATGATACTCCTAGATTTGGCATAGAGACTTGCTGAAGATAACCGGTCAGAACATTCGTAAGCTCCGATTTCTCGATGCGACAACATCTTCAAACTGAAACTGTACAACTTCTTACTGAGGCTCTTTTCATGGGAAATGTCCTCCCACATATCCTTCAATTCTGTCTTTTCTTTTTTTGTGATGTAAGATGTCACATACCGAGCCACAGCCATACAGTTATCAGCCACAAACTGTATATCCATGTTAGCATTCCACATGGACAAAATCACTGGGTTGTAGTCGTTGATGTACTTGGACTCTTCGTTTCTTTTCAAATTGTATGTATTTTTGGGTGATTTCCTCGTCACATTATGTCGCAGCGAAGACATCAAACTGTTAACTCTTCCTTTAGAAATCACCGGTTGTGGAAAGCTGAAACGACATTTTGTGTAGAACTTGTCCTTGTTTCTGAATTTACGACGACAGTACTTTCCACAACGATGGCTTTGAAAGCGTAAAACTTGTTCTCTTAGGCTTTTGTCTTCCTTTGTCTTTGGAACAGCACATGTAGAATACTGTTCTATGAAACTCATCACTAAGTCATCCGGATCAGTTCCAAATTTGGGTGCATCTTTGATCCATAGCAGCATATGTATATGAGGAGTACCTCTTGCTTGATACTCCTTTCTCCAGAAGAAATCCAACACCTCTCCAAGAGGTAGATTTTTCTTGTTCATGATGAAAGACATCATAGCTTCAAATCTATGATTGAAGTACCTGCATACATTCACTGGATCCAAAGAGCACAGTTCTCCGGGTGTCTTGAATTCGATATTTTCAATGTTTCCATTTGCCTCTCGTAGAAATTCAAGTAAGTCTTCCCAGCCATACTCGGCACAGCTGAGAGTGAGGAACCATGTGGGAGTTCCTAAGTTCCTCAGCATACATTTTAAATCTCCATGTCGACGGTACCAGTACTCATTAGTACCACGCTGACATGCCATGAGATTAATCAGGTGAGAATCCAAAATACTGTCTTGCACATTGACTTTATCCATAAAGTCCCTTGCTGAGATATTTTGCATCTGTATACCACTTTTCAAGATGTGGTTCACTGCATATGACAGTCCAGACAGATCGCTTTCAAACAGTAGATGAAACAAATAGGGAATGCATTGACGAAACCTAGGATCTTCTGCATACAATCGTAAAGTCCGGTATTCAGAAGCAGGAATTTGATCAGGTCGCTCATCATATCTTCCTCCTTGACCTGTTGGAAATAGTTATGGGAAACACCGAGCTTCCAAACTTTCCTCCCAAACACTAATGGGACTCCCTTTGGCTTGTTTCATTTGAAACAACTCAATAGCATTCCCCATGACTTCCTTGGAATACAAAGGATGAACACTATAATGTTCATATATTTCTTCATTTTTAGAGGCTTCTACTTTCTCAATTTGTCCAGCACACAAATCGCTGTCCTCTTCTTCACTTACTTCCTCTTCTGCAACATATACATTCTTGTAGTACTTATTGTTTTTCATCAAATACAATGTTGCCTTTTTGACTTTCCTAACATCCACTAAATCTTGCCAGATTTTCTTACTCTTTGTTGGAACCCCATTAACTAAGATAACCAGAGGTTCCTCTTCCACTTTCTCTACTCCAATTGTATTAATGTTTTTCTTCAAATCTAGAGGCAAATAAACAACTCTTCCCTTTAATCCTCTCTGTAAATCTGATGGAGGCAATTTCCCTGTCTTTGGCTCCATTCGTACAATAGCCTGAAAGAGATGGACACTTTGAATCAAAATAGATTCTTAGGTATTTAAATCCTTCAATTCAGAAGGAATGTCAACCAATTCCAGATTATTATGAACCGCTCTAGCAGGCATCTGGTTTTGATTTAATTTGTTACAACAATAAGTACATACACGTTGATCCGATCCCAAATCAAAACAATTTTCTACCATCAAGTATGTTGCGAAATCCTTCCATTCACTATTATTTTCCCTTTCACTTTTTGCATATAAATCCACTAACTTAGTCTGATTCTTATAATAAGTGCGTCGACAATACACACAAGTGAAATTAGGCCTCTCACTTGATTTCACCTGAAATGTGGCAATTTCCTTCTGAAAATTATCTGTACTGGAAACCTGTACACTCTCTTCCACATTACCTTCTTCTTCTGGGTCAATTTCAACATTCTTCTCTTTACTTGCAAAGTAACAAAACTCAATTTCTTCACAAATATTCTTCACATCTACTTCAGAACCATGCAAAAGAGCAGTGCATAATTGTTTAAGCATAATTGCTGGACTCTTAGCATAATACAACATTCTAACTAATTTCCTCACTTTATTATGATGCACTGCTAGCATCCTGAAATGATGAAAAACACTCTGGCATACTCTCCTGGAAAGACAAGTCAGTGAATGACCATGCAAACCTGTCACTTCTCTCACTCTGCAAGGATCTAATTCTTGCAACAACTTCATTTTCTGTTTTAAAGTTTTGTCCGTACAAAATCACAAAGCAAATTGATGGAATCCTGTCGCACACTGAAAATACTACTACACTTCCAGGTGTACACTGGTCCCTTAGGACGTCTTCCTAAAACCTCATTACCTAACACCTCTTCTGCCTCTGTTGACACAAGTTTTTCTTTTTCAACCGGACAACCATCTTTCACCTCATATGCTCGACCACTGGTGTCAACTGCATGCACCAAATCATTATCCTGGAAATAACTCTCCTCATTAAAAAGTGCCTCACAACTTGAACTATGCATCCATTCTCCTGAAAAAACTTCACAAAAATTACTACGATTAACTGTTCTCTTCCATCTACTATTTGTTTTGAAATCATAAATTACCCTGTTTAGTTTCCTAATTCTATTGATTATCAAAATAAATAACTTTCGCTTAATTTCGAATGCCTGATCAATAATTTTCTCAATGTTTCTCTTTCTCTTATAAAAAGCCACTTTCTGTTGACGTTTCTCAATATTTTTTAACAAATTGCCAATTATCCTGTTGCGGAACATTCGTCTACGAATGTCCCTAAACTAATTTTTCCTTCTACTACCATGCACAGAGTTATCTCCTGCTCTAGCAGTAACATTTTTGAGTGGCCTTTCCTTTCCGTTTAAATTGGCTCTCTTTTTCTGGACTAAAACATGTTCTGTAGTGATACTTTTTTTTCTGGAAATGTTTCTTAGGAAAGATTTCGTTCTCTTACCCGGAGCTTTTTTGGTGACTTGACAAGTTTTTATTGTAGAGGACTGCTGCAAGCATGTAGTAAGCTGCTGTGTTTGACGTTTTGTAGCCTTTCTCCTTCTTTGCTTCGAAGGCATTGTGTAATTTTGAAATGATCTGCAGTTGAATCTGTGGTAAAATATAATAAAAAATGTTATTAACCACTATTACCAAACAGTAAATCAATAACAGTTGTCAAAAAATTAACACACTACTTGTCAATTCTACATACAATAATTTTTAGTGCATTGGCAAATTTAAAACTCACAAATAGTAGCAAAGAAATGGAATGCTTCTACATTTGACCTGTGCTCTTTTATATGTGAATCTGAACTAATTTTATTAGCATATTTCACTATTTTATTAAAGACACTTCACACAAGCTGTTTTTGAAGTTGTATTTAATTTTAAATGAAACGGTTAACATGGTTATTTTTCATTTCCAGTAACTTTTAAAAATAAGTCTTTATAGTTCCATAGGCTCGAGCAGGTCAGCTTCCCACCCTATGTCATACAATTCTGATAAATCGGCATCCTCATCATATTCTTCATCATCCACAGGATTTAAATCATCCAAGGGATCTACTTCCACTGATGTTTCAATGACAAGTTCAATGATAAGATCGAGATCAACAGATTGCTCATTATCACTCATGCTTGATGTTGTCGTTATCTTTAAAGAAAGAGAACAACAATGAGATGTTGCAGAGTAAGAGACAAATCTCAGAGACTATAATAGTAAAATTGTTTAACAAGAGTAACATTTTGCAGATATTATTTAACCATGTCCAGCGATGCTGAGGAGGTGAGGCCTATGTCCAAGTTTTCAGTGAACAGGACTCATCTCTTCTTAACCTTGGATAAGCCTCACCAACTCTGTGTCCCCTGCTCATACTTAAATGTAAAGGGGTAGATTTATGTTAACTGGCGCATCCCCAGGGATGCACCAGTTAACGTGCGCCGCTGCTCTGCCACCCATGATGTGCCGCATTTACAATGTGGAGCACCATTGAGCAAAAACAGCACAGATGCGTCACGCATCTGTGCCGCAAAAGCGGCGCATTGCAGGAATCACGTCGTAAGCGCGACATGTCTACTGCAATGCACAGGGGCAAGCCACACATTGCATGGTGCATCACTCCTTATGCCTGTTTCAAACAGGCGTAAGGATTTGATTCAGCAATGCCATAAAGCTGACTCAGTGAAATCTTCTAAATTTCACTGTGTTCGTTTTACAGGGCTTTCATGCAAATGAATGCCCACCCTGCAACAAAACGCCCACATGAAACCTGACACAGGTTTCATGTGGCACAGGACTTTACACCGTGACACATCTGCCTAGATGCATCAAGTTGTAAATATGTCGCAACATAGCGCATCTTTTGCACCACTGCTGCGTCACAAAAGTGACGCAACAGCGGCGCAAAAGAGGCGCACGGCCATCATAAATCTGCCCCTAACATTTTAAATGATTGATTCAGGATGACGATAAGGTGTGGCCTATCCAGAGGTTTGTTTGAGGTGAGGCCTACTCAGGGTTGCAGATGAAATTTAGGCTTGTTGAAGAGTACAGAGGAGATAATACATGTGCAGGCCTACCAATGAAGTGAGTCATGTCCACTGCACTCTTGAACAAAGGCCAGACCTCCTCTGTCTCCCTGGACAGACCTAAACCTCATCTGCACAATGTGATTCGTAATGTTAAGACACACAGGTGATATAATTGAAAAACGTGCAAATATTTATGCTCAATTCACAATCACATCACCTGTGTTTCCTCAGCTTAGGTATCTCATTGTGCAGATGTAGTCTAGCATATCCAAGAGTACGCAGAAGATGAGGACTGTATGCAACAGAGCAATGTACATTACTCACCTCCCTTGACAATTACAGAAGCCTCAGTTTCTCCATGCCTCCTACACAGTTCTAAATGTATATCATTATCATCATAGTGACTATGAAACTCTTGCAGAACATATTGTGAAACCTTAATGACTTCAAGAAACGTGTTTTTAAACCGGCAAACAAGGAAAATTATTCTCACATATTCATGGTGGAAGGTAAAATATTTATTTAAAGAAGCAGACACCATTATGACCTTCTCATAAATGTGAAAAGCATTTCTTTTTTTTAAAAACGATTTTCTGGTCATAATTTGAAAACACAACACAGCTCCTATGTAGAAGCACACCCTGTCAGTTCTTAAATTTGCCAAGCACACATGGGGGCGTATTTACAAGGACCTTGCACCACGGGGAAATGACTTAAATTAAAATGGGGAAAATAACATCAAAGTGACTCAAAGGCCTTGTAAATATGCCCCAAGCAGACTATGAAACTCTAGCAGTACATATCAAGAAACCTAATTGACTTCAAGAAACGTTTTTAAACACATCAAGTAAACCAATTATTCACCCACATTCATGGGGAAGTGACTTAAAATGCCCTAACACACATGAAAGCGTATTTTTAAGACCCTTGCACCATTTTTGCGTCACTTTTAACATGGCTATGTAACTCAAAGAAACAAAATCTATTTGTAAAACACTTGACACAAAGCAACATTTTAAATACACAACTTTCTTCATAATTTTCTCCCTAAAGCATACTATTCTCTATCTAAATTAAATGAATCTTTTCTCACCTTAGCAAATACTTTTTGAGTTTCAAAACAGTCTCAGACACACACCAATTTTTCTTTAGCAGAGCAAAGGGTATGCACTCCAGAGGCTGCAACCAACAAAGGCACAGAAATGCTGTAATTCATCACACATATCTCTCATGTCACCCAATCAAAACTCTTCCCTCACTTTTTTCAAATCAACACCCTTCCCCCCTCTGCCCTTTCTGCCTTTTTTCCATAGCAACCACCTCCTGAAAGACCTGTCATGTTTACAAGTTCACACAACAATGTTTCAATTGAACTCTGAACTCTCAGTACACCTGCGTATCCAGTGCAATCTTTCATAAAATGATTTTTTCTTGACCATTCAAATTACATCTTTCAAAGAACTCATCCATGCACCCTAATTTTCTGTTTTCAGCAATCAAAATCCACCAATCACTGCTACTGAATCATTAGCACAGAAACTCCACAGTTTTTTTCATTACAAACTCCTACTGTTTCAACTGCCATTTCATTCCCACACTTCATTTGACTGCAGCAGAACCTCCTCTCACCATGTTTTCTGTCTGGATTGTTGGACATAGTTACATCCACTGGGCTCAAAGGTATGCTGATAACAGAAATTTACACAACCTCAATTTACAAAATGTGGAAATCAACTGGATTGGTCACAGAGGATTAAGATGTCACCAATTGATACCATTTGTGAAAACCTTTTTGCATTTGCCAAAACCTGACCTGTTAATTGTGCACTGTGGAGGAAATGACTTGGGCACTTTGACTGGGGTAGGTCTGGAAATGCTTTTAAAGGACACCTTTGAGCAATTGATGGCACTTTTTCCTCAAACTGCCTTGGTATATTCAAATATATGCCAAAGACAGAAATGGAGGTGGTCCAACCAATTTTGTCCACAAATTGAGAAATCGAGGAAGCATTAAATAAGTCTGTTTCAGCTTACATGAGAGACCATGGAATGGGCTCCATCTACAACAATAACTTGCGTTACTACATGCAAGATATCTACAGAGGAGATGGAGTTCACTTGATGAGGGGAACAGAGTTTTCATCCTGAATTTAAGACTATGTATTGGTACCTACTTATAAGTACCTAAATATACCACATACCCAAAAGCTCTTCTCAGAGCTACCCTAACTATGATCACTCTAAACAAATTTTAAATGTAACTTTGTTTTTTACTAATTTTCACGATTTACGCTTTCCGGAACGCTACCCGGTTCGCGCACCGGACGCTAACCGCGCGAAAATTTTAAAAAAAATGTGGGTTTTTTTTCACACATATGGGCCTCCTCAGCCACCCTCAGAAAACCTAGGGGGTCAGGATACGTCTCCCGTGCCCCCTTATACCCATTTCCCACATTGTTTTTCCTCCATCTTGTGATTAAATTTCGCCGAAACACAAGATGGCGGAATCTCGTTACGCTACCGGTTAGCTACCCGGTTCGCGTACCGGGTAGCGCCTCTACCGCGAAAAAACAAAAATTCTTTATTTTTTATTTTTTGCCCCGCGGGACGCTTTAATAACCTCCTCATCAATCCTAGGGGGTCAGGAGGGGTCTACCTTGCCCCATTTCATTAATTTCCCCCTTCGTTTTTCTTCACCTCTTGTCTCTCGATCCTACCGAGAGACAAGATGGCGGCCGCTACGGACTGTTTAGAATGTTGACAGACACCGGAGAGCCAATCAGCTTCGCTTCGCGAAGTTCCGTTACGCGTCAGGTATGCGAACCGGGGCGCTAACCGGAGCGCTGTTACAGATATATATATTTTTTTGAACGTTAATTTATCAAAATCCACTGGAGCACATATATTGAGACCTAGCAAAGGCACATCGGCCAAACAATATCTACAATTTTGCCAAGTTTCGTGTAAATCCATTCAGCCGTTCGAGCTAAAAGTGAGTCCAACCGCCCTATGGAAAATTGCATGGGAAAAACGCGTTTTGGGACCCCCCTTGACGAAACCCCCCCACATTTTCAGGGGCTGCTCAGAAACAAAATGTTCCATTTTCCTGAAAATTTCAGCCAATTCCATCCTCAAACGCCAAAGTTATTCGACATAGAATTTTCAAAAATCCCATAGAGAAAAAATCCTAACTATATATACCTACTGGCGACCGCCAGTAGGTATATATAGTTAGGATTTTTTCTCTATGGGATTTTTGAAAATTCTATGTCTAATAACTTTGGCGTTTGTGGACGGAATTGGCTGAAATTTTCAGGAAAATGGAACATTTTGTTTCTGAGCAGCCCCTGAAAATTTGGGGGGGTTTCGTCAAGGGGGGGCCGAGAAAAAAGGGGGGTCCCAAAACGTGTTTTTAACATTGAGTTTTCCATAGGGCGGTTGGCCTCACTTTTAGCCTGAACGGCTGAATGGATTTGCACGAAACTTGGCAAAATTGTAGGGACTGGTAGCCCGATGTGCCTTTTGTAGGTCTCAATATATGTGCTCCAGTGGATTTTGAGTAATTAACGTTCAAAAAAAGATATATCTGTAACAGCGGACCGGGCAGCGCTCCGGTTCGCGGACTTTTCGCGTTACGGAGCTTTGTGAAGCGAAGCTGATTGGTTCTCCGGCGTCTGTAAACATTCCAAACAGTCCGTAGCGGCCGCCATCTTGTCTCTCGGTAGGATCGAGAGACAAGAGGAGGCCAAAGCGAAGGGGCAAATGACCATAAGGGGGCATAGTAGATCCTCCCTGACCCCCTAGGTTTGATGTGGAGGTTTTAGAAAGGCCCCGCGGGGCAAAAAAAAATAAAAATAATAATAATCGAACGGCTGAATGGATTTGCACGAAACTTGGGGAAATTGTAGGTACTGGTAGCCCGATGTGCCTTTGCTAGGTCTCAATATATGTGCTCCAGTGGATTTTGAGAAATTAACGTTCAAAAAAAGAAATATATCTGTAACAGCGCTCCGCTTCGCGTACTTTTTGCGTTACGGAGCTTTGCGAAGCTGATTGGTTCTTCGGCGTCTGTAAACATTGCAAACAGTCCGTAGCGGCCGCCATCTTGTCTCTCGGTAGGATCGAGAGAGAAGAGGAGGCCAAAGCGAAGGGGTTAAATGACCATAAGGGGGCATAGTAGGTCCTCCCTGACCCCCTAGGTTTGATGTGGAGGCTTTAAAAGGGCCTCGCAGGGCAAAAAAAAAAATATCGTTTTTTTAGTTCTTTTGCGTGGGGAGCGCCCGGTTCGCGAACCGGGAAGCGTTCTGGGGAGCGTACTTTCTTGAAAATTAGTGAAAAAAGTTAGAGTAAAATAATAATTGTGAGTGATGAGATGTAGGGTAGCTCTGAGAAGAGCTTTTGGGTTTATGGTACATTTAGGTACTTATAAGTAGGTACCAATGCACAGTCTTAAATTCAGAATGAAAATTCTGTTGCCCTCATCTGAGAAGTGAACTCCATCTCCTCTGTAGATATCTTGCATGTAGTAACGCAAGTTATTGTTGTACAAGGAGCCCATTCCATGGTCTCTCATGTAAGCTGAAACAGATTTGTTTACATGCTTCCTCGACTTCTCAATTTGTGGACAAAATTGGTTCGACCACCTCCATTTCTGTCTTTGGCATATATTTGAATATACCAAGGCAGTCTGAGGAAAAAGTGCCATCAATTGCTCAAAGGTGTCCTTTAAAAGCATTTCCAGACCTACCCCAGTCAAAGTGCCCAAGTCATTACCTCCACAGTGCACAATTAACAGGTCAGGTTTTGGCAAATGCATAAAGGTTTTCACCAATGGTATCAATTGGTGACATTTTAATCCTCTGTGGCCAAACCACTTAATTTCCACATCTTGTAAATTGAGGTTAGGTAAATTCCTGTTTTCAGCGTACCTCTGAGCCCAATAGATGTAACTATGTCCAACAATCCAGACAGAAAACATGGCGAGAGAAGGTTCTGCTGCAGTCAGATGAAGTGTGGCAATGAAATGGCAGTTGAAAAAATAAGAGTTTAAAATGAAAAAAACTGTGGAGTTTCTGTGTTAATGAAGCAGTAACAGTGATTGGTGGATTTTGATTGCTGAAAACAGAAAGTTAGGGTGCATGGATGAGTTCGTTGAAAGATGTATTTTGAGTGGCAAGAAAAAATCATTAAATGGAAGAATGCACTGGATATGCAGGTGCACTGAGAGTTCAGAGTTCAATTGCAACATTGTTGTGTGAACTTGCAAACACCAGAGGTCTTGCAAGAGGTGGTTGCTATGCAAAAAAGCAGAGAGGGCAGAGGGGGGAAGGGTTTTGATTTGAAAAAAAGTGAGGGAAGAGTTTTGATTGGGTGACATGAGAGATATGTGTGAAGAATTACAGCATTTCTGTGCTTTTGATAGCTGCAGACTCTGGAGTGCATACCTTTTGCTCTGCTGAAGACAAATTGGTGTGTTTCTGAGACTGTTTTGAAACTCAAAGTATTTGCTAAGGTGAGAAAAGATTTCTTTAATTTAGATAGAAAATAGTGTGCTTTAAGGAGAAAATTATGAAGAAAGTTGTGTTTTTCAAATGTTGCTTTGTCTCAAGTGTTTTACAAATAGATTTTGTTTCTTTGAGAAATTGTAATTGGAGAAAATGTGAAGTATTAGTACTGACAGGGTTTTTATGTGCATAGGAGCTGTGGAGTGTTTTCAAATTATGACTTGTAAATCGTTTTTGAGGAAAAGGAATGGTTTTAATATTTATGACAAGGACATAATGGTGTATGCTTCTTTATAAGGCAATTGAGTGTCTCTGATGTTATTTTTCCCATTTTAATGTAAGACGTTTTCCTTTGGAGCAAATTGCTTGTAAATATGCTCCCACCTGTGCATGGCAAATTTAGATTTTGAATGTTTGCGTTACATAGGCATGTTAAAGGTGACCGAAACATGCTGCAAAGACAATCAAAAAACGCTTTCATGTGTCTCAAGGACATTTTAAGTCATTTCCCCATGTGGAGTGTTTTTAAATTATGACTTGAAAATCGTTTTTGGGGAAAATGAATGCTTTTAAAATTTATGACAAGGACATAATGGTGTATGCTTCTTTATAAGGCATTTCAGTGTCTCTGATGTTATTTTTGCAATATTAAATTAAAAGACCTTTCTCCGTGGAGCAAATTCCTTGTAAATATGCTCCCACCTGTGCATGGTAAATTTAGATTTTGACTGTTTGAGTTACTTAGCCATGTTAAAAGTGACCCAAAAAAGTTGCAAAGGCTTTAAAAAAACATTTTCATGTGTCTTGAGGACATTTTAAGTCATTTCCCCGTGGGCAGTGTTTTCAAATTATGAGTTGAAAATCGTTTTTGAGGTAAAGGAATGTTTTCAAAATTTATGTGCGCCATATGCCCCCAAATTTCTTTTTCAGGGGTGCAGCAGGGTGTTCTTGAGACACCCCTGCACCCTCGGAAAAATTCCTAATTTGCGATGAGCTAATTGCTAATCGCAAATTGCACGTTCATTCCTATGGGCCTCCAGCTCCATGGAAATGAATGGGTAATTTGTAATTAGCAAATAGCTCATCGCAAACTAGGAATGGTAAAGAATCGCTATTTATTCCTTAAAGTTCGCTATTTAGGAAATGTAAAAAACTTTGATGATACATATGGCGGTTCATCTCTAACAAGATAAGAAGCTTAGGGATAGATTTATGATGACTGGCGTATCATCAGGGATGTGCCAGTCATCCAATCGCGGGCCGTGGAGGGAGTTACGGTGGGGCAGGGAGGCGGGGAGGGGGAGGGGCAGGGTGGAGGGACCTAAAAACTGGCATATGGATAATTGCAGGTAAGTACACAATTTAATTATTCAAACGAAATTCGTAGCGCGCACAGCATCCCATTTTGCGATGCAGTGCGCGCTACGAAATTCGTTTGAATAATTAAATTGTGTACTTACCTGCAATTATCCATATGCCAGTTTTTGGGTCCCTCCACCCTGCCCCTCCCCCTTCCCGCCTCCCTGCCCCACCGTAACTTCCTCCACGGCCCGCGGCTACAGTCATCCTGTGCCGCTGTTCCGCCACCCATGGTGTGCTGCATTTACAATGCGGCGCATCATGGGGCAAAAACAGCATAGATGCGTGACGCATCTGTGCCGTAAAGGTGGCGCATTGCTGGAGTTGTATCGCAAGTGTGATGAAGCTCCAGCAAGGCTCAGGGGTGCCCCTGTCGCAGGGTTTCTGTTCTCACACAGAACTGTGCACAGAGGATTGGAACCTCGGCGAATTAGGGTGCCCCAAAACTCACCTTAGTACCGAAAAACCCCTTAGCAAGCTAGCTACAGTGTCACATTGGATATAACAAACTCTCAATGTTTAGACAATCCAGAATATGAACTTACAGTACCTCAGGATACGTGGAACTCATGAACACTCGGTCGTTATATATTCATTACAAACCAGAACATGGAGTTAAGAAGAACACATGTGTATTTGAAATGTTTATTTACTAATGCCGTCTTCTCAGGCGTAGTATCTTAGATAATACAAGTACACATCTTCGTCGCCATTGTAATAATGTGAGAACGTACGTCTTTAAATGCTTTTTAGTTATCTTTACTCCGGAGCGCCGGGGCTAAGCTGTTGCTCAACGGTCGGCGCCAAGCAAACAATATGGCCGCCTTTCGCTTTCTGTTTCCCCAAATCCTGTTCCTGTGCAGGAACACTAGAACGCTACCACAATTATCAGTAGCAAAATTACCAGCATAGTTACTAGTACATAAAAAGCGAATGGTGACAGTATGTTAACATGCTGTAAATGAATAAGAGTTATCAACACTTATATCTCACCCTGCCTAATACACATATTATATTATTTGCTAAGAAGGTCTCTTTGGGTTAGTTTAGGGCGTGCCTATACTTTAGTGTCCCAGATTTGAAGGAATCACATCAGCATACACCAGCTCTCTCTTCATGTGAACCGCATCAAGTGTTGTGTATGTGTGTGTTCGGCAAAGCAATATAAAACCCGCCTCATGCCCAGAATTGGCAGAAGCTGCACTTATGTTATGACTATGAAGTCGTGGAGATCAGACCTCATAACAATTCTGTATCGTGTTGTTCTTGAAACTTCAGCACTCGCTGTACAGATATAGTTTAAGAAGCAAAGCAGATAGTAGAGCAATAACATATTATTCTCATGTAAACCATGATGAACTACTAGGTTGAAAGCTAAAGCAACAACTAAGTGTCGTGTGCAGAAGTTGCAAAAAAGGAAAAATGGCGTTTAAACCGGTAATGAGCCCATGCTAACTTAACACGGTGTAAAGATATCCAGGATCTACATGACACCCCTACATGATCCGGAAACGAACAAAATAAGGTAATAGAAGTGCCATCTCATGAGAGCATATTGCAACTTTATATGTGCACGGTCCGCAAGGTAAAACATTAAAAACTAGCAAAATTTAATGCTAAGAAAAAATAAAACAGTCAACTAGTTTATCGAGGCTTAAGCCAATAGGCAAGCTAAATAATAAAAACTTGACAAATAAGTCAATGAATTGTCAATGAAATGCTAGTACTCAGCATATCAAACATGAAAAAGGTCTATGACATAATTGTGTATGCAAAATAAGCTGCAACAGCCTCCAATAGGAAGTCACCGTCTTCATCCGAAAAGAGTTCAGCCATCCAATTTAAAAGCGGAAAAGAACATACGTGCTCTCCCAGCACCGGATCCTCTATCACCATCAGAGGACAGCTCGGTGGGTTTTCAAGAAAGCTCTGTTCCAAGAAAGACTGTGTTGCCGCCAGTAAATTCCAGGGACCAATTAGTCCATGCATCAATGCCACAGCCATAATCCTTTCGCCAGGACAAACCAACTCGTGAGCAATGATAGGACTCATCAGCTGATTAAAGTCGACGTCAGGAGAAACCGGTCCGTAGAGACACAAATTAATGGCCCAATCGAAATCACAGGTCAGGCAGTGAAATACAGGCTGGACACAGGTGAAGTAGGAGAATCGAAAAGATAATCCATATGCCGTGCTTAATATCGCCAACGGCATTGTGCCATAATATTCAAGCATGCGATTGCGGAACAGCGTTAGCAGCTGCAGGGCGGGACCTTGCACAGGAGGGACATCCATATTTAAAAATGTAAAAAAGCACAAGAGCGTCCGGTGCTAATGCAAGTAAAACTGGGAATCCACCAAACAAAGTGGAAAGAATAGAATGAAAGAAAGCAGGGATGACTCCAAAGATTTTCTCAAATGAAGTCACGAGACCACTGCTAACAACTTTAAAAAAATGCGCCAGGGCCTTTGTGGAGGACGCGTTAAAGATAGTCCGAACCATCTCGCTGAAATGCAAAGGCGAATCAGTATTTAAAAGGGTCTGCACCTCTGTACGGGTGTTCGCTATGTGAAGCACGAAAGTTTCACGGGCCGAACTCAAGGCCACCTCTGTCTGAGACAAAAGAGCCCTTATTCTTGCCATGCCGTTGAAATCTGCTCCCAAGGTTGGTATTTGTGGCCAGATTGAAAACTCCCTATGTTCATGTGTGGGAGGAAATAGAACATTTCTGCAGCAAATAACCCGTTCACTTACTGTTACGATAAAAGGAATACTTTTAATTAACCCAGAACAATCTTCAATATTGAGCATCAAATAACTACCATTTTCCAACAACTTGAACGTGGGGATGATAGCAGGAACTGGCGTGCCTTGCAACACGCAAGCCATATTTGGTCGGTCTTTGTTGCATGAACCGTGTAACTGTATGTGCGTACACATTAGTGAATGATCTGGCGTCTCAGTGCATTCCTCTCCATTCAGATAAACTTCTTGATCATCTTTGAAACATCTGTATGTGTATGGAAGCGACCAGACCTCATGAAGAAAACCACTACCTAAAGGTTCATAACGACCTATTGGTATATATTTCATACAATTTGAAAACTTATATAAAGCAAAAGGCAGCGTTATTAAACCGTGGATAAGGCACGTTGCCAAAGCAGCCAACCTTTTGGATTTATACTGGAAATGTTAAAGGAAGAATTACGGAGTAGGGCCTGTAAATCACTAATGGACAACCGAGTAAAATGACTCCAACCATCATATTCCTCTAACTCCGGGATAGTAGGGGTGTTTAATTTTTTAAAAGTAGCCAATCCAAAGCATTTGGTCTGGGAAATTGTTTCATTCACAAACAACATATGATTTGGGATGAGACATGCACGGTGCAAAGCCTCAGTGCCTTGTACCTGCCAGGTTCGTGAACCACAAACTGATGTAGATCCTGGATATCTTTACACTGTGTTAAGTTAGCATGGGCTCATTACCGGTTTAAACGCCATTTTTCCTTTTTTGCAACTTCTGCACACAACACTTAGTTGTTGCTTTAGCTTTCAGCCTACCTGCGTCAAGATCTATGCCTGCTTCAAGCAGGCGCAGGGTTTTGACGCAGCTTTGTCCTATCTGATTGTAAATGCGGCACACCATGGGTGGCAGAGCAGCGGTGCACGTTAACTGGTGCATCCCTGGGGATGTGCTAGTTAACATAAATCTGCCCCTTTTATTATTAATTATATGCAGGGGACACAGAGTCGGTGAGGTTTATCCAAGGTTAAGAAGAGATGAGTCCTGTTCACTGAAAAATTGGACATAGGCTTCACCTCCTCACAGCCGCGGGCCGTGGAGGGAGTTACGGTGGGGCAGGGAGGCGGGGAGGGGGAGGGGCAGGGTGGAGGGACCTAAAAACTGGCATATGGATAATTGCAGGTAAGTACACAATTTAATTATTCAAACGAAATTCGTAGCGCGCACAGCATCGCATTTTGCGATGCAGTGCGTGCTACGAAATTCGTTTGAATAATTAAATTGTGTACTTACCTGCAATTATCCATATGCCAGTTTTTAGGTCCCTCCACCCTGCCCCTCCCCCTTCCCGCCTCCCTGCCCCACCGTAACTTCCTCCACAGCCCGCGGCTGCCTCCTCAGCATCGCTGGACATGGTTAAATAATAGCTGCAAAATGTTACTCTTGTTAAACAATTTTACTATTATAATCTCTGAGATTTGTCTCTTACTCTGCAACATCTCATTGTTGTTATCTTTCTTTAAAGATAAAGACAACATCAACATGAGCGACAATCAGCAATTAATTGATTTCGACCTCATCATTGAACTTGTAATTGAAACATCTGTGGATGTTGATCCTTTGGATGATATAAATCCTGAGGATGAAGAAGAACGTGATGAGGATGCAGATTTGTCAGAATTGTATGACATAGGATGGGAAGCTGACGTGCTTGAGCCTATGGAACTATAAACATTTATTTTATAAATTTATAATAAATAAAAAGTAAAAATGTAAACCGTTTAATTTAAAAATAAAGACACCTTCAAAAACAGGTTATGTGTAGTGTCTTCAATAAAATATTAAAATATGCTCATAAAATTAGATCAGATTCACATATAAAACAGCACAGGTAAAATGAATATAAATTCCATTTCTTTTCTGCTATTTCTGTATTCTAAATTTGCCATGCACAAAAAAATCTTCTATGTAAAAATGTTAAGTAATGTGTTAAGTTTTTGATGACTGTTATTGATTTACTGTTGGGTAATAGTGGTTAATAACATTTTTTATTATATTTTACCACAGATTCAACTGCAGATCATTTCAAGATTTCAGCATGCCAACCAAAGAAAGAGTGAGAAAGGCTGCAAAACGTCAAAGACAGCAGGTGAATGAAAAAAAGCAGCAGTCCTCTAACAATAAGATTTGTCAAGTCACCAAGAAAGCACCGGGTAAGAGTACAAAAACATTCATAAGAAATATCTGTGGTAAAAAAAATATTACTACAGAAAATGTTTCAGTCCAGAAAAGGAGAAGCAATTCAAACGGAAAGGAAAGGCCAATGAAAAATGTTACTGCTAGAGTAAGAGATAACTCTATGCATGAAAGTAGAAGGAAACAACAGTTTAGGGACATTCGTAAACGAATGTTCCGCAACAGGATAATTGGCAATTTGTTAAAAAATATTAAGAAAGGTCAACAGAAAGTGGTTTTTTATAAGAGAAAAAAAATAGTTGAGAAAGTTATGGATCAGGCATTTGAAATTAAACGTAAGTTATTTATTTTGACAATCAATAGAATTAGGAAGCTAAACAAGGCAATTTATGATTTCAAAAGAAATAGTAGATGGAAGAGAATAGTTAATCGTAGTAATTTTTGTGAAGTTTTTTCTGGAGAATGGATGCATAATTCAAGCTCTGAGGCATTTTTTAA
This sequence comes from Lissotriton helveticus, assembly GCF_964261635.1. Taxonomy (NCBI): domain Eukaryota; kingdom Metazoa; phylum Chordata; class Amphibia; order Caudata; family Salamandridae; genus Lissotriton; species Lissotriton helveticus. The sequence goes on along the minus strand of NC_136072.1, from coordinate 364,448,559 downwards.
TGAGGAGAGTTATTTCCAGGATAATGATTTGGTGCATGCAGTTGACACCAGTGGTCGAGCTTATGAAGTGAAAGATGGTTGTCCAGTTGAAAAAGAAAAACTTGTGACAACAGAGATAGAAGAGGTGTTACGTAATGAGGTTTTAGGGAGACGTCCTAAGGGTCCTGTGTACACCTGGAAGTGTAGTAGTATTTGCAGTGTACGACAGGATTCCATCAATTTGCTTTGTGATTTTATACGGTCATTTAATAAGAAAAGTTTGAAGCAGAAAATGAAGTTGTTGCAAGAATTAGATCCTTGCAGAGTGAGAGAAGTGATAGGTTTGCATGGTCATTCACTGGCTTGTCTTTCCAGGAGAGTATGCCAGAGTGTTTTTCATCATTTCAGGATGCTAGCAGTGCATCATAATAAAGTGAGGAAATTAGTTAGAATGTTGTATTATGCTAAGAGTCCAGCAATTATGCTTAAACAATTATGCGCTGCTCTTTTGCATGGTTCTGAAATAGATGTGAAGAATATATGTGAAGAAATTGAGTTTTGTTACTTTGGAAGTAAAGAGGAGAATGTTGAAATTGACCAAGAAGAAGAGAGTAATGTGGAAGATAGTGTACAGGTTTCCAGTACAGATAATTTCCCGAGGGAAATTGCGACGTTTGAGGTGAAATCAAGTGAGAGGCCAAATTTCACTTGTGTGTGTTGTCGACGCACTTATTATAAGAATCAGACTAAGTTAGTGGATTTATATGCAAAAAGTGAAAGGGAAAATAATAGTGAATGGAAGGATTTTACAACATACTTCATGGTAGAAAATTGTTTTGATTTGGGATTGGATCAACGTGTGTGTACTTATTGTTGTAACAAATTAAATCAAAACCAGATGCCTGCTAGAGCAGTTCATAATAATCTGGAATTGGTTGAGATTCCTTCTGAATTGAAGGATTTAAATACTTATGAATCTATTTTGATTCAAAGTATCCATCCCTTTCAGGCTATTGTAAGAATGGAGCCAAAGACAGGGAAATTGCCTCCATCAGATTTACAGAGAGGATTAAAGGGAAGAGTTGTTTATTTGCCTCTAGATTTCAAGAAAAACATTAACACAATTGGAGAAGAAAAAGTGGAAGAGGAACCTCTGGTTATCTTAGTTAATGGGGTTCCGACAAAGAATAAGAAAATATGGCAAGATTTAGTAGATGTTAGGAAAGTCAAAAGGGCAACATTGTATTTGAAAAAAAATAATAAATACTATAAAAATGTATATGTTGCAGAAGAGGAAGTAAGTGAGGAAGAGGATAGCGATTTGTGTGCTGGTCAAATTGAGAAAGTAGAACCCTGTACTAGTGAAGAAATATATGAACATTATAGTGTTCATCCTTTGCATTCCAAGGAAGTCATGGGGAATGCTATTGAGTTGTTTCAAATGAAACAAGCCAAAGGGAGTCCCATTAGTGTTTGGGAGGAAAGTTTGGAAGCTCGGTGTTTCCCACAGCTTTTTCCAACAGGTCAGGGAGGAAGATATGATGAGCGACCTCATCAAATTCCTGCTTCTGAATACCGGACTTTGCGATTGTATGCAGGAGATGCTAGGTTTCGACAATGCATTCCTTATTTGTTTCATCTCCTGTTTGAAAGCGATCGGTCTGGACTGTCGTATGCAGTGAACCACATCTTGAAAAGTGGTATACACATGCAAAACATCTCGGCAAGTGACTTTTTGGATAAAGTCAATGTCCAAGACAGTATTTTGGATTCTCACCTGATTAATCTCATGGCGTGTCAGCGTGGTACTAATGAGTACTGGTACCGTCGTCATGGTGATTTAAAATGTATGCTGAGGAACTTAGGAACTCCCACATGGTTCCTCACTCTGAGCTGTGCTGAGTATGGCTGGGAAGACTTACTTGAATTTCTACGAGAGGCAAATGCTAACGTAGAAAACATCGAATTCAAGACACCCGGAGAACTGTGCTCTTTGGATCCAGTCAATGTATGTAGGTACTTCAATCATAGATTTGAAGGTATGATGTCTTTCATCATGAATAAGAAGAATCCACCTCTTGGAGAGGTGTTGGATTTCTTCTGGAGAAAGGAGTACCAAGCAAGAGGTGCTCCTCATATACATATGTTGCTGTGGATCAAGGATGCACCTAAATTTGGAACGGATCCAGAAGACTCAGTGATGAGTTTTATAGAACAGTATTCTACGTGTGCTGTTCCAAACGCAAAGGAGAAAAAAAGCCTAAGAGAAAAAGTTCTACGTTTCCAAAGCCATCGATGTGGAAAGTACTGTCGTCGTAAATTCCGAAACAAAGACAAGTTCTACACCAAATGTCGTTTCGGCTTTCCACGACCGGTGATTTCTAAAGGAAGAGTGAACAGTTTGATGTCTTCGCTGCGACATAATGTGATGAAGAAATCACCTAAAAACACATACAATTTGAAGAGGAACGAAGAGTCTAAGTACATCAACGACTACAACCCGGTGATTTTGTCCATGTGGAATGCTAACATGGATATACAGTTCGTGGCTGATAACTGTATGGCTGTGGCTCGGTATGTGACATCTTACATCACCAAAAAAGAGAAGACAGAATTGAAGGATATGTGGGAGGACATTTCCCATGAAAAGAGCCTCAGCAAGAAGTTGTACAGTTTCAGTCTGAAGATGTTGTCGCATCGAGAAATCGGAGCTTACGAATGTTCTGACCGGTTGTCTTCAGCATGTCTCTATGCCAAGTCCAGGAGTATCGTTTGGGCGAGTCTTGGTCTTGCTGCAACGCGTAATCGAGTTCTCAAACCTGTGCGGGAAATTGAGTATTTGGCGGAAAAGGAGCCAAACAGTACCGACATTTTGAAGGGCAACATGTTGGATACAAATTATCCAAATCGAAGCAGTCACCTCGAGAATGTTTGTCTGTATGAGGTTCTGCAAAATTACATATTCAAGAGGAACATCAAAGAAGATACTGAGAAAGGAGTGTATGCTGTAATAGGAAGTGAGGGATGTCTGGTGAAGCAAAGAAAATGCCACTTGATAAACCATCGAAAATTGAATGGCGAATCTCCTGAAAAAAAGGAGTTTTTCTATTTAGCACTTTTGCAACTTTTTAAGCCTTGGCGTGCAGAAGAGGAACTGCTTGGAGATTTCCTCTGTTATGAAGACTCTTTCAATGCTGCCAAGGAGACCATAGAATGTCCTGCTTTTCCCAAATATGTAGAAATGTTGAATGTAGAAATTGAGCAGGAAGCAACGATTGCAGCGGAGATTGCCAGAGACAGTTCTCAGGACAGTCAGAGTTCTGCTTCATTGAGTCAGGATCCACTAGGAGGACCTGTTATCGAAAATGAAGCTGCCACTGCTATGAATGAAGTGGAAAGAGCAATGGCACATGCTCAGGAGGATGCGGTTAACTTAGAAGAGTTGGAAAGACAACTCAACGTTGAGCAGAGGAAAATATATGACGAAGTTACCATGCAAATTGATCATGGATTAAGTCATGACAAGAAAGAGTGCTCATGTACGTCGTTGAAGCCTGTTCGACTGTACGTGAGTGGAGAAGCGGGAACTGGAAAAAGTTTCCTTATTAAAGCAATTTCATGTTATTTGCAGGAAAGGACAGAGTCATCGCTGTCTTGTGTTGTCACCGCTCCAACTGGACTGGCAGCACATAACATTAAAGGGATTACTTTACATCGTTTACTGATGCTGCCAGTGGAGCATGACAACAAATTACAATATCACAAGCTATCAGGAGATGCTTGTTTTGAAGTTTCTAGAGTCTTGAGGAAAATGAAACTTCTTATCATTGACGAAGTAAGCATGGTTTCCAATGTCATGCTTGCCTTTGTGCATTTGAGAATGCAAGAAGTTCTCAAAACAGAGTATGATGTGTTATTTGGTGGCAAACACATCATTGTTTTCGGAGATCTTCTGCAGCTGACACCAGTGAAAGGGCAACCTGTGTTCAAAATGCTCACGCATGAAGATACCAGGAAGTGCCTAGGGAGCATTGGCAACGTCAATATATGGTTAAACTTCAATTATGCTGAACTGCATGAAAATATGCGTCAGGCGAAGGATGAAGTTTACAAGACTATTCTACAAGATGTTAGAATTGGAAAAGTGACCGAGCATGGGAAAGAAGCTTTACATGCACGATTACTGACAAATTTATATCCAGACCAAGATGTTGTGCCTGAGAATATTTTTCAGAAAATTACTGAGAAGAAATCTGGAATATGTTTGATGCCAACTCTTGCAGAATGTGCCAAATTCAACAACAAAATGTTGCATTTAGAAAAGCAAGAGATTGTGAAACTGGAAGCTATTGACAGAGTAGAGCATATGGGATCAACAATTATTTTGTCTGAGAATCTGAAAACAAAATTGGATTCATTAGAGAAGAGTATATCTAAAACTGCAGGTTTTGAAAAGACTCTGAATGTGTGCTTGAACTGCCGTATAATTTTAAGAAGGAATTTACATGTTGAAAGAGGTCTGGTAAATGGATCAATGGGTAATGTTGTTGATTTTGTGAAATACAGAAATAGAGATGGAATTGAATTTTTAAAAATTAAATTTGATGGCATTGAGGAAGTACAGCTAATTGGTCGTTGTTCTGCTAGATTTTTGCTTGTAAAAGACTTATATGTTCGTCGTAAGCAGTTTCCTGTTTGCTTGGCATATGCGGTGACAATCCATAAATCGCAAGGTTTAAGTGTAGACAGTGCATTGGTGAATATTGGCAGTTCTGTGTTCAAGGAGGGTATGGCATATGTGGCATTGTCACGAGTTAGAACTTTATCGGGATTGTACTTGATTGAGTGTGATGTCACAAACATTTGTGCCGATCTAGATTGTGTTAAGGAATACAATAGGTTAAGAAGAGCGTATGCGCCACATTTGCCTCAGTATCCTTTGTTTGAGAAACGTGTGGTAGGCCGGAAACGAAGAAATGTGACCAATATTGGGGAGGTTGTAGCAAAAAGACGAAAAGTCGATGAACCTGAAATTATAAGCAGAAACAAAAAGGATTCTGTTGAAGATGTTGTTGGTTTTCAATTTGAAAACAGTTCTGGTGTCAACTGCTATGCTAATGTAGTGGTTAATGTTTTGTTTTCTCTAGAAAATGTAAAAGAAGAGATTGTGGTCAATTCTGATCAAAGATTTTGCAGTTTGTTAAATTCTGTGTTAGAGAAATGTAGCACTGATAGAACAAACATAGAAAGTGTGTCTGAAATTCGAAATCTGTTAGACAGATGTTCAGGCCAAACACAATTCTCTCAAAATAGTCAGCAAGATTGTCAGGAGTTTTTAATGTATATGCTTGATGTATTGCATGATGAAGGTGTAGATGTAGATCACCTGTTTGGGCTTTCTTATCAATGGCAGCATGACTGCGAGAACTGTAGGGTATCAAGTACTACTAGTGTAGACTCAGAAAGATTTATACATTTAACTTTGCCAGACAGTAAATCAGTCTCTTTTAATAAGCTAGTAAAAGGAGCTGATCACAACATGGAGTGTAGCCAATGTAAATCTAAAATGATGTCCACATTGTTTATACGAACATATGGCCAGTATGTCATTTTAATGTTCCAACGATGTAGGCCTGATGGAACAAAATTGACAACTTTAATTAAAAATTTTGTGGCTTCACAGTTGTCAATATCAGGAAGGACTTTTGTAACTGTAGCAATTATATATCATGACGGTCCTTCAATAACATCAGGACATTACACAGCTTATTTAAAGTCTAGAAATGGCTGGTCATTCTGCAATGATTCTGTTTTAATTTTCAAAAAAAAATTGCCGTATGACCTTAAAAACTCTTACCTGGTGTTTTTAAAACCAAAATTTTAGGGACAGAATCTCGGGATGTGCTCTGAGGAATTTCAAGAAGTTCTAATGGCTCCTACACGATTTGGCCTTGAGGATAAGTGTAGTACAGAGACATAACTTCTTACCATAACACTGGACGTCATGGAGAAATACGTGCACTTTGAATGAGTTCAGAAAAACTGTTTCTTTTTATAAGCTAATTGAAGTAGCCAATCAAAACATGGAGTAGAGGGAATGTAAGTCTGCAATGCTGTCTACTGTTTTACATTGCTTTGTGATTAAAAGTGATGTAGAGAATTAAATAATTGTAGTAGTCATAAAGGTAGTGTAAGTCTGCTTCATAGTAAGCAGTATCAGTGTCATAGGAAATGTAGAACATGATTGAGCAAGAAGGGGAAGATATTACTAGTCCAGGATTGTGAAAATGATCTTGAACATTTTAATTGTGAAAGTTGCGGAAATACAACATGACGGGATTGGCTTACAAGAATTCTAAGAGTTATAAATGGCTCAGACACGATTTGGCCTTGTGGAAACGTGTGGTAGAGAGCGAGAAGTCATTTATTGTATGTAACATGTTTTTGAAAACAATGGAGGTTTTCTTTCAGAAATTGGCGGGTTGAAAGTAATAACAGCACAACAGAGTGTAAGCTGTTCATAGGACATCCTTCGCCGTCATGGAAAGTAAGTTAACTTTAAGGAGTTCTGAATTCTGATTTGTTATGTTGTATGGGTTTTTTAAACACAATCATTTTGATTGTGTTTTTTTTTCCCCGCTGTTATATGATGAATACCTTCAAGTCACTGTTCTTAGTGAAATTTGATACATTCTGAGAACAGCAAAAATAAACCATTTAATATGTATAATTAATTCTGTTCTGTTTGCATTTATGATGTACATGTAGAACTGTGTAGGAGGCATGGAGAAGGTGAGGCTTCTGTAAGTGTCAAAGTTGTTGCATACAGTGCTCATATTCTACGTAGTCTTTCATATGATAGACTACATTTCCACAATGAGATACCTAAGCAAAGGAAACACAGGTGATATGATTGTGGAATGAGGAAAAAAAATTGCACGTTTTTCAATTATATTACCTGTGTTTCTTAACATTACACATCACATTGTGTAGATGAGGTTTAGGCCTGTTCCTGGAGACAGAGGAGGTCTACCATTTGTCCAAGAGTGCAGTCGACATGACACACTTGGTTGGTAGGCCTGCACATGTATTTTCTTCTCTGTATTCTTCAATAAGTGTAAATTTGATCTGCAACCCTGAGTAGGCCTCACCTTAAACAAACCTCTGGATAGGCCACACCTTATTGTCATCCTGAATCAATTATTTAACATGTTAGGGACAGATTTATGATAGGTGTATGCCTCTTTTGCGCCACTGTGCGTCACTTTTGTGACGCAGTCGTGGTTGAAAAGATTTGGTATGAGGCGACAAAATTATAAAATGATGAATCTAGGCAGATGTGTCATGCTGTAAAAAAACAATGCCACATGAAACCGATGCAGCAGTCATGCAAAAGATGCACAATGTTGCAAGATAGGACTCACTTCATCTGCATCAAGATACTATTAGTTTAAAATGTATATTTTTAGGACTGTGTAGGGGCATGGAGAAGCAGAGGCTTCTGTAAGTGTCAAAGTTCTTAAAAAACTATTTGTCCTTCAATCTTTTCCCTTGTTTTTTCTAATTTATTAAAAACATGTTTTAATATTTTTCAAATGTTTGTTCTCTCTTTCGCAGATTTTTTAGTATAAAAAGAACAAATGAGTAACTTAACGACAATTATAAGGTAAATGTTTTGTACTCTTTTTGTTATATTTCTATCACATTTAACTTCTATTAGTTCCACTGCTTTATTTCTTTAAGAATCACTTTCCTGCCTTTGCTACTTCGCTCATTCCTTTGTCTATTACTTAATTACTCTACTCCTTCACTAATTTTCTTAGTCCCTCTCTTCTCATACTTCTTCACTCTTGGTCACTCACTCTGTCTCTATTACTTTCACTGTTTCTGACTGATCTAAAATTTTTTTTTTAAAAAGAACAGTAAGTATAAGGGAAGGAAACAGACAGTTATGTTAAAAGAAAGACAGCTATAGGGAGTAAACTAGGGATACTGTTACCCGCAATCCTCTGCTGATGATGTCACTGACCATGTCATGAATGATGTAATATGTGACATCATCAGCAGTGGATTACGGGTAATAGTATCTCTAGTTTACTCCCCTTTAGCTGTCTTTCTTTTAACATAACTGTCTGTTTCCTTCCCTTATACTTACTGTTCTTTTTTTTAAAAAAATTTTTTGGGGTTCGCTCCCGGTTCGCGTACCGGCGAGCGAACTGGGAAGCGAACTAAGAGAAATAGAGGTTGGCAGAGTTCCAAATATTCTACCAATTTTTTAATAACGGGGAGGTAGTTCTGAAAAGAACTTTTTTTATTGTTTTTGTTGTTTTATATTTTTTTTATTTTTTTCTGAACATTTTTTTACTTTTTTTGAATTTTTCTGAACGGTTTTATATTTTTTTTGGTTTTTTTGGGGGGGGGGGAACGAAAACGATTCATTGTAAAGGGCTCAACAGGAGCAACAAAAAAAAAAGAATTTATTGTTTGCGGCGTTTCGGACAAATTGGAAGATGATTGTCAATAGCTCTGTTGATCAGAGTGATGCTACTTTCTCTGTAGCAAATGAATCCATTGCAAAGTACGCAGACTTGTTTTACTTCCCCAAAACTCAGTTATATATTTGGCACCATCTCCCTGCCCTCTGGTCCCGTCACTTCGGGTACAACAGATCTTCTGGCCATAATAGGGGGATTATCTAGTTCGTTACGAAACTGTGCAGCACTGTAGTTGTTAGGATGCCACCTAGTCATATGGCGATGCATTGTGTAGTTTCCGTAACTGTATTTCTTCTATGTCCCTCTGGACAGTCTATCTTGACATATAAGGCAAGTTACGTATCTTGCATTTACTTTTTTCTCGCCTTTGGGAAATTTAAAAAATTGCCAAATGAAGTTTTCTTTCCGGTGAGACCTCCTGGGCTCCTCAGGCAAAAACTGCCTCTCTTCCTGCTCTTCCTCCTCTTCCTCTTCTTCCTCTTCTTCCTCCTCTTGCTGAATGATAACTTCAGCAGGTGGTCCTCTCTTCCTTGGAGGTGGTGGAGGTGGTGGGGAAGCACCAGCTGAAGCTACTAAAGAAGCCATTGCTCACTGGTAACAAAGGGTCTTTCTCTCACAAAGATGAAAGTCAGAGTGAGGAAAGAAGGAGGGGTTTTCATCATTTGGGAAAAACAATAGTTCTCAACCAATGAAAAGTGTTAATTTTACATTACATGACCTAGTGTTACATCATTAGGAAACCAAAAGTGAAATGAACCAATGAAAAGTGTTATTACCAAGTCACATGACCTGCTGTGTTTACGTTACGCGCTTTGCGCCGCCTCCCGGTTTGCTTCCGGGAACCTGCGCTTCGCGTACCAGTTCGCTAACGTAGCACGTCATATGACGTATCACGCGACAACGTGAAACGTCATGCGGACGCGAGGCGTCACGATGTTTTCTAACTCGGCAGTTGCGTTAAAGGAACGTTTACCGGTTTGCGGACTATTTCGCGGCATCAAGGCCAGCTAACGGGAAGCTTCCCGATTCGCGAAGCGGGAGGGAAGAAAAAAAAATATTAAAAAAAAAATTATTAATAAACATATAAAATATATTTTTGGATTTAAAGAAGAATACATTTTACAGCTACAGATATTAGCTTTTAAAAAACCAATGAAATTCACTGAAAAAACCATAGGTTATAGACCATATATAGTTAGGAATTAGCATTTACAAAACCTTGAAAATTCACTGAAAAAACCATAGGTTATAGACCATATATAGTTAGGAATTAGCATTTAAAAAACCTTATTTTACTCACACAAAACCATTGAAATTCCATATATAGTTAGTTGCACTAACTATATATCGCGCACCCGCAATCCACTGCTGATGATGTCACATATTACATCATTCATGACATGGTCAGTGACATCACTGATGACATCACTGATGACATCTCAAATAACATCACTGATGACATCACTGATGACATCTCATTTGACATCATTCTTGTGCTAATACGATAAACCTCTTCAGACTCTAATAAAACCTTAGATACACTCAGTGTATACAGACACTCACACACTGTTACTCATCCATGGAGTTACTCACACACCTAGTCAGTCATGCAAAGAATCAATCACACCTCCATTTCCTCAACTATACAGTTATACACACCTTACTTATTCAAACATATACTAACACATATTTACTCTCTTATACAATCCCTGATACAAGTTCACAATGATCCATACAGCCACTCACACATTCAGTGGCTCTCATGCACAGTTATTTATATATGCCAACTCTCACATGTACTGTGTTTTACATATGTACTTACTATGACATGTAGCATTGACATATCCATTCACTCATCAATACACTCATGCACACAGTCAACCGCCCATGTAGCTGTTTCCACATGCACTCTTGATCTCATACACCTAGTGAATCAACTGCTCACACATCTATGCACAGAGTCACACACCTCCCAGCCACCCCCACACAAACTCAATCTCCCATACAAATACTTGGGCAACCAATCAATAACATATATAGCCTCTCGTATAGCTAATGATCCACACATGCAGCAGTTTACATCACAACAGACATACTGAAGCAAACATTCAGACAGTTTAGTCACTAACCCATGCATTTAGTACGACACATTTATTCACTCACTCATACAGTCAGTCACGCACCTACTAAATCCTTCATCCAGACACTTATACATCCACTCATTCTTCAATATATCTAACATATTTAAACTTTACAGAAACACACAGTCACTGGATGATGTCATCAGTGATGTCATCAGTGATGTCATCAGTGATGTCATTTGAGATGTCATCAGTGATGTCACTGACCATGTCATGAATGATGTAATATGTGACATCATCAGCAGTGGATTGCGGGTGCGCGATATATAGTTAGTGCAACTAACTATATATGGAATTTCAATGGTTTTGTGTGAGTAAAATAAGGTTTTTTAAATGCTAATTCCTAACTATATATGGTCTATAACCTATGGTTTTTTCAGTGAATATATATATATATATATATATATATATATACTAGCAGCCCGCCCCAGCGTTGCCTGGGGCAGAAAGGGGCTGGGGGCAGTACACCCGCTCTTGCCCCGCCCCCCTCCCGCCCTGACTCCCTCCCGCCCCCACTCCTCCCGCCTGTCCCTCTGTGCATGCCCCAACTCCCTCCCGCCCTGACTCCCTCCCGCCCTGATTTCAATTTTACTTTACTTTACCTGAGCTGCCGCTCCTTCACGGATCTTCACTTCACTGCCGCTCCTCTTCGCCATGACGCACCTGAGCCACCGCTTCTACCCGCGCTCCTCACTTCACCGCCGCTCCTCCTCATCGTCATCACGCACGTCCCGGCCAGCGCTACATCGCGGCCAGAGCAGCGTCGCGGCCGGCGCTACTTTCAGGGCACTACTTTTTTTCAAAGTTATATTTTTAAATGTACGTTTTATTTTTTATAGCCTATGTCCATCTGTACACCCTGACAATTTCTACAATGTATCGGGTGTGTGGATTGGCGCTGTGGTTCCCGAGTTTACCTGGCTCAAAGGTGTGTGTTCTCTCTTTATAATAGTAGTATAGATATATATATATATTCACTGAAAAAACCATAGGTCATAGACCATATATAGTTAGGAATTAGCATTTACAAAACCTTGAAAATTCACTGAAAAAACCATAGGTTATAGACCATATATAGTTAGGAATTAGCATTTACAAAACCTTATTTTACTCACACAAAACCATTGAAATTCGCATATATAGTTAGTTGCACTAACTATATATCGCGCACCCGCAATCCACTGCTGATCATGTCACATATTACATCATTCATGACATGGTCAGTGACATCACTGATGACATCACTGATGACATCTCAAATGACATCACTGATGACATCACTGATGACATCTCAAATGACATCACTGATGACATCACTGATGACATCTCATTTGACATTACTGATCACATCAAGGATGACATCATTCATGTGATAATACGATGAACCTCTTCAGACTCTAATATAACCTTAGATACACTCAGTGTAAACAGACACTCACAGACTGTCACTCATCCATGGAGTTACTCACACACCTAGTCAGTCATGCAAAGAATCAATCACACCTCCATTTCCTCAACTATACAGTTATACACACCTTACTTATTCAAACATATACTAACACATATTTACTCTCTTATACAATCCCTGATACAAGTTCACAATGATCCATACAGCCACTCACACATTCACTGTCTCTTATGCACAGTTATTTATATATGTCAACTCTCACATGTACTGTGTTTTACATATGTACTTACTTTGACATGTAGCACTGAGATATCCATTCACTCACCAATACACTCATGCACACAGTCAACCGCCCATACAGCTGTTTCCACATGCACTTTTGAACCCATACATCTAGTGAATCAACTGCTCACACATCTATGTACAGAGTCATACACCTCCCAGCCACCCATACACACTCTCAGTCTCCCATACAAATACTTGGGCAACCAATCAATAACCCATATAGTTAATCATATAGCTAATGATCAACACATGCAGCAGTTTACAGAACAACAGACATAATGATGCACAAATTGAGACAGTTTAGTCACTAACCCATGCACTCAGTGAGACACATTTAATCACTCACTCATACAGTCAGTCATGCACCTACTAAATCCTTCATCCAGACACTTATACATCCACTCATTCTTCAATATGTTAGACATATTTTAACTTTACAGAACCATACAGTCACTGGATGTTGTCATCAGTGATGTCATCAGTGATGTCATTTGAGATGTCATCAGTGATGTCATCAGTGATGTCACTGACCATGTCATGAATGATGTAATATGTGACATGATCAGCAGTGGATTGCGGGTGCGCGATATATAGTTAGTGCAACTAACTATATATTAAGCATGGGCGGATTTTGCGGATCCACGATTCGCGGATTCAGCGGATTCACGGATCGTGGATCCGCAAAATCCGCGGATTCAGCGGATTTGCGGATTTGGGGGCGGGGCTTCCTCGAGCGTGTGGGCGGGGCCAAACGGACGGGGCTTCCACGCGAGCGCACATGCCTCTTGTGTGTCTAAAAGGTCAGAGACCGATCAGAGCAGCAGATTAAGAGCCCCTGGTCACAGGAACAGCACGGGGGTTGCGCTCGTAAAAGTCAAAGATGCCCAGCCTCCCAACGCTCACGTTTTTTTTTGGGCTGCTGAATGAGTCACTGCATTTGCGCTTCAACTAGTTCCAGCGACCAAGTGTGTGTCACTATGCAATCGCGCCGAAGTGCGCAGGGGTCCCTTGAGTGAAATGTCCATCATAGTGGGTAAATGGCGGGAAGACGGTGCACACCTCGAGTGTGTGGGCGGGGCCAAACGGACGGGGCGTCCATGCGAGCATGCCTCTTGTGTGTGTGTTTATTTTTTTGTGCCAGGACCGTCGTGCCCGAATGAACCCTGCCCTTCATATTTATTCAAGAAGACACACACCACTGTTGAAGTAATTTACGATGGCGCCGGCAAGCTGCCAGCGCCATCCTGCAAAAGTTACTTAATTAGCTTCAACAGGAAGCTCCAACTGCTAAAATAAAGCAGGCGCTCGAGCCCCTGCTGTATCTTATCTGTTAGAGCTTCCTGTTGAAGCTAATTAAGTAACTATTGCAGGATGGGCGCTGGCAGCTTGCCGGCGCCATCGTTAATTAGGCGCGCTTGAACTTTTGACCGCAAAATCCGCTCCGATCGCGGATTGCGGATTTTCGGCAAATCCGCGAGAGTTCGCGGATCGCGGATTTGCCGAAAATCCGCAAAATCCGCGATCGGAGCGGATTTTGCGCTCATGCTTACTATATATGCGAATTTCAATGGTTTTGTGTGAGTAAAATAAGGTTTTGTAAATGCTAATTCCTAACTATATATGGTCTATAACCTATGGTTTTTTTTGTGAATTTTCAAGGTTTTGTAAATGCTAATTCCTAACTATATATGGTCTATAACCTATGGTTTTTTCAGTGAATTTCAATGGTTTTTTAATAGCAAATATCAAAAGCTGTAAAATGTATTCTTCTTTTAAAGGAAAAATATATTTTATATGTATTTAATATAATTTTTTTATGTATATAAATTTTTTGAGGGAACAAATTTATCAACTATCATGCTGAAGAAGAGTGTGGGGAAAAAAAACCAAAGAGGAGGACTAAGAGGAAAGAACAATCAGTTCAAAAATACAATTGCTTTAAAGCATGAAGTGCTTTTCCACACATTTACATTTAAATAACCCATATTAGAACATACAAAATATCTACAGAGGAGACGGTGTACATTGAATTTTAGACTCTTCATTGGTACCTACATGTTGGTACTTACATCACCCACACAACACAACAGCTCTATTCAGAGCTACCCTACCTCAAAGCACTCTAAAATATTATTTTACTATTTTCCTTGGTTTTCCCCTTGTTACGCTTTCCGGAACGCTACCCGGTGCGCGGTCCGGGCGCTAACCGTGCGAAAATATGAAAAAAAAGTTTTTTTTAACATATATGGGCCTCCTCTGCCACCCTCAGAAAACCTAGGGGGTCAGGATATGTCTCCCGTGCCCCCTTATACCCATTCCCAACATTGTTTATCCTCCATCTTGTGACTAAATTCGTCCGAAACACAATATGGCGGACTCCCGTTACGCTACCGGTGAGCTACCCGGTTCGCGTAGCGGGTAGCGCTTCCACCGCGAAAAATCGAAAAAAAATGTATTTTATTCTTTTGCCCCGCGGGGCCCTTTAATAGCCCCCACATCAATCCTAGGGGGTCAGGAGGGGTCTACCTTGCCCCTTTCATTCATTTCCCCCTTTGTTTATTTCCACCTCTTGTCTCTCGATCCTACCGAGAGACAAGATGTCACTGACCATGTCATGAATGATGTAATATGTGACATGATCAGCAGTGGATTGCGGGTGCGCGATATATAGTTAGTGCAACTAACTATATATGCGAATTTCAATGGTTTTGTGTGAGTAAAATAAGGTTTTGTAAATGCTAATTCCTAACTATGGGGTCGATTAGGATCGCGGACGGACTTGAGTCCGTCCGCGACCCCTGAGGAGGAGGGAACGTCCGCATGGGCTGCGGCGTTCCCTCCGATCAAATTAGGATGTGACCGCCAGTGTGGCGGTCACATCCTCCATCTCTAACATTGCGGCGGGTGCAGCTTCAAGCTGCATCCGCCGCAATGTAAAAAATCCATGCACAGCATTTGCGTGCACAAAGCGGCAGGCACCGCGCGGTGCCTGCTGCATTGTGCACGCAAATGCAGGGGGGTACCATAGGTACCCCCCATGTGCACCCCCCACCCCACCTTCACCCAGGGGGCCCGCAACGGGCCCCCGAAGTGAAGGTCCGTATGCTTTTCCACGGCGGTAAAGTCGCCGCGGAAAAGCATATATTTTCAGACATCCTAATATGCCTGGCGGTGTCTGATAGACACCGCCAGACATGTTAGTGCTTTTCCGCCGCGGTCGCCTTCCGACCGCGGCGGAAAAGCGGCGGACAGATTATCAGACCCACCAGCCATCCTAATTTGGCGGTGGGTCTTTGGAGTCTCCGCCGCGGTTTTTCCGCATCCTCCAGGCCGGCGGACACTTCCGCCGGCCCGGAGGATGCGGAAAAACCGCCATCCTAATCGACCCCTAAATATGGTCTATAACCTATGGTTTTTTTAGTGAATTTTCAAGGTTTTGTAAATGCTAATTCCTAACTATATATGGTCTATAACCTATGGTTTTTTCAGTGAATTTCAATGGTTTTTTAATAGCAAATATCAAAAGCTGTAAAATGTATTCTTCTTTTAAAGGAAAAATATATTTTATATGTATTTAATATAATTTTTTTATGTATATAAATTTTTTGAGGGAACAAATTTATCAACTATCATGCTGAAGAAGAGTGTGGGGAAAAAAAACCAAAGAGGAGGACTAAGAGGAAAGAACAATCAGTTCAAAAATACAATTGCTTTAAAGCATGAAGTGCTTTTCCACACATTTACATTTAAATAACCCATATTAGAACATACAAAATATCTACAGAGGAGACGGTGTACATTGAATTTTAGACTCTTCATTGGTACCTACATGTTGGTACTTACATCACCCACACAACACAACAGCTCTATTCAGAGCTACCCTACCTCAAAGCACTCTAAAATATTATTTTACTATTTTCCTTGGTTTTCCCCTTGTTACGCTTTCCGGAACGCTACCCGGTGCGCGGTCCGGGCGCTAACCGTGCGAAAATATGAAAAAAAAGGTTTTTTTTTTAACATATATGGGCCTCCTCTGCCACCCTCAGAAAACCTAGGGGGTCAGGATATGTCTCCCGTGCCCCCTTATACCCATTCCCAACATTGTTTATCCTCCATCTTGTGACTAAATTCGTCCGAAACACAATATGGCGGACTCCCGTTACGCTACCGGTGAGCTACCCGGTTCGCGTAGCGGGTAGCGCTTCCACCGCGAAAAATCGAAAAAAAATGTATTTTATTCTTTTGCCCCGCGGGGCCCTTTAATAGCCCCCACATCAATCCTAGGGGGTCAGGAGGGGTCTACCTTGCCCCTTTCATTCATTTCCCCCTTCGTTTATTTCCACCTCTTGTCTCTCGATCCTACCGAGAGACAAGATGGCGGCCGCTCCGGACTGTTTAGAATGTTGAGAGTCACCGGAGAGCCAATCTGCTTCTCCTCGCGAAGTTCCGTTACGCGTCTGGTACGCGAACGGGGGCGCTAACCGGGACGCTGTCACAGATATATATATTTTTTTTAACGTTAATTTCTCAAAATCCACTGGAGCACATATCTTGAGACATAGCAAAGGCACATCTGGCAAACAGTCTCTACAATTTTGCCAAGTTTCATAGAAATCCATTCAGCCGTTCGAGCTAAAAGTGAGTCCAACCGCCCCATGGAAAACTCAATGTTAAAAACACGTTTTGGGACCCCCCTTTTTTCTCGGCCCCCGCTTGACAAAACCCCCCCAAACTTTCAGGGGACGCTCAGAAACAGAATGTGCAATTTTCCTGAAAATTTCAGCCAATTCTGTCCACAAACGCCAAAGTTATTAGACATAGAATTTTCAGAAATCCCATAGAGAAAAAATCCTAACTATATATACCTACTGGCTATCGCCAGTAGGTAATATATATATATATATATATATATATATATATATATATATATATATATATATATATATATATAACATCTCTATGGCAAAATGAAACCCCTCCTTTTGTTCCTTTGCAAATTAAATGTTTTAAGTGTTAACACTTTATTCCAATCAAGATGACTTCAGGTGTGCCATACTTTTGTCATAAGTAAGACTGTTAGCGCTCTAGTTGTTCTTTAGAACACTCTGGGACATTCTGTCACTGGGCTATAGTTGGGCTACATCTGGCTGATATTTGGGCTACATTTGGGCTCTTTTGTCTCTGGTGGCCATCTTTGGGCTACATTGGGCTACATTGGGCTACATTGGGCTACATTGGGCTCCAACATATATATAGCCCAAGGTAGCCCAATATATATTTTTCAAAGTTAATTTTCGTAAAAACCACTGGAGCATATATCTTGAGACATAGCAAAGGCACATCGGGCTACCAGTCCCTACAATTTTGCCAAGTTTTGTGGAAATCCATTCAGCTGTTCGAGCTAAAAGTGAGTCCAACCGCCCTATGGAAAACTCAATGTTAAAAACACGTTTTGGGACCCCCCTGTTTTCTCGGCCCCCGCTTGACGAAACCCCCCCCAAAATTTTCAGGGGCTGCTCAGAAACAAAATGTGCCATTTTCCTGAAAATTTCAGCCAATTCCGTCAACAAACGCCAAAGTTATTAGACATAGAATTTTCAGAAATCCCATAGAGAAAAAATCCTAACTATATATACCTACTGGCTATCGCCAGTAGGTAATATATATAACATTTCTATGGCAAAATGAAACCCCTCGTTTTGTTCCTTTGCAAATTAAATGTTTTAAGTGTTAACACTTTATTCCAATCAAGATGACTTCAGGTGTGCCATACTTTTGTCATAAGTAAGACTGTTAGCGCTCTAGTTGTTCTTTAGAACACTCTGGGACATTCTGTCACTGGGCTATAGTTGGGCTACATCTGGCTGATATTTGGGCTACATTTGGGCTCTTTTGTCTCTGGTGGCCATCTTTGGGCTACATTGGGCTACATTGGGCTACATTGGGCTACATTGGGCTCCAACATATATATAGCCCAAGGTAGCCCAATATATATTTTTCAAAGTTAATTTTCGTAAAAACCACTGGAGCATATATCTTGAGACATAGCAAAGGCACATCGGGCTACCAGTCCCTACAATTTTGCCAAGTTTTGTGGAAATCCATTCAGCTGTTCGAGCTAAAAGTGAGTTCAACCGCTCTATGGAAAACTCAATGTTAAAAACACGTTTTGGGACCCCCCTTTTTTCTCGGCTCCCGCTTGACGAAACCCCCCCAAATTTTCAGGGGCTGCTCAGAAACAAAATGTGCCATTTTCCTGAAAATTTCAGCCAATTCCGTCGACAAACGCCAAAGTTATTAGACATAGAATTTTCAGAAATCCCATAGAGAAAAAATCCTAACTATATATACCTACTGGCTATCGCCAGTAGGTAATATATATAACATTTCTATGGCAAAATGAAACCCCTCATTTTGTTCCTTTGCAAATTAAATGTTTTAAGTGTTAACACTTTATTCCAATCAAGATGACTTCAGGTGTGCCATACTTTTGTCATAAGTAAGACTGTTAGCGCTCTAGTTGTTCTTTAGAACACTCTGGGACATTCTGTCACTGGGCTATAGTTGGGCTACATCTGGCTGATATTTGGGCTACATTTGGGCTCTTTTGTCTCTGGTGGCCATCTTCGGGCTACATTGGGCTACATTGGACTACATTGGGCTACATTGGGCTACATTGGGCTCCAACATATATATAGCCCAATGTAGCCCAATATATATTTTTCAAAGTTAATTTTCGTAAAATCCACTGGAGCATATATCTTGAGACATAGCAAAGGCACATCGGGCTACCAGTCCCTACAATTTTGCCAAGTTTTGTGGAAATCCATTCAGCCGTTCGAGCTAAAAGTGAGTCCAACCGCCCTATGGAAAACTCAATGTTAAAAACACATTTTGGGACCCCCCTTTTTTCTCGGCCCCCGCTTGACGAAACCCCCCCAAATTTTCAGGGGCTGCTCAGAAACAAAATGTGCCATTTTCCTGACAATGCCAGCCAATTCCGTCCACAAACGCCAAAGTTATAAGACATAGAATTTTCAGAAATCCCATAGAGAAAAAATCCTAACTATATATACCTACTGGCTATCGCCAGTAGGTAATATATATATATATATATATATATATATATATATATATATATATATATATATATATATAACATCTCTATGATCTCTATGGCAAAATGAAACCCCTCATTTTGTTTCTTTGCAAATTAAATGTTTTAAGTGTTAACACTTTATTCCAATCAAGATGACTTCAGGTGTGCCATACTTTTGTCATAAGTAAGACTGTTAGCGCTCTAGTTGTTCTTTAGAACACTCTGGGACATTCTGTCACTGGGCTATAGTTGGGCTACATCTGGCTGATATTTGGGCTACATTTGGGCTCTTTTGTCTCTGGTGGCCATCTTTGGGCTACATTGGGCTACATTGGGCTACATTGGGCTACATTGGGCTCCAACATATATATAGCCCAATGTAGCCCAATATATATTTTTCAAAGTTAATTTTCGTAAAAACCACTGGAGCATATATCTTGAGACATAGCAAAGGCACATCGGGCTACCATTCCCTACAATTTTGCCAAGTTTTGTGGAAATCCATTCAGCCGTTCGAGCTAAAAGTGAGTTCAACCGCCCTATGGAAAACTCAATGTTAAAAACACGTTTTGGGACCCCCCTTTTTTCTCGGCCCCCGCTTGACGAAACCCCCCCACATTTTCAGGGGCTGCTCAGAAACAAAATGTGCCATTTTCCTGAAAATTTCAGCCAATTCCGTCGACAAACGCCAAAGTTATTAGACATAGAATTTTCAGAAATCCCATAGAGAAAAAATCCTAACTATATATACCTACTGGCTATCGCCAGTAGGTAATATATATAACATTTCTATGGCAAAATGAAACCCCTCATTTTGTTCCTTTGCAAATTAAATGTTTTAAGTGTTAACACTTTATTCCAATCAAGATGACTTCAGGTGTGCCATACTTTTGTCATAAGTAAGACTGTTAGCGCTCTAGTTGTTCTTTAGAACACTCTGGGACATTCTGTCACTGGGCTATAGTTGGGCTACATCTGGCTGATATTTGGGCTACATTTGGGCTCTTTTGTCTCTGGTGGCCATCTTTGGGCTACATTGGGCTACATTGGGCTACATTGGGCTACATTGGGCTACATTGGGCCCCAACATATATATAGCCCAATGTAGCCCAATATATATTTTTCAAAGTTAATTTTCGTAAAAACCACTGGAGCATATATCTTGAGACATAGCAAAGGCACATCGGGCTACCAGTCCCTACAATTTTGCCAAGTTTTGTGGAAATCCATTCAGCCGTTCGAGCTAAAAGTGAGTCCAACCGCCCTATGGAAAACTCAATGTTAAAAACACGTTTTGGGACCCCCCCTATTTCTCGGCCCCCGCTTGACGAAACCTCCCCAAATTTTCAGGGGCTGCTCAGAAACAAAATGTGCCATTTTCCTGACAATTTCAGCCAATTCCGTCCACAAACGCCAAAGTTATTAGACATAGAATTTTCAGAAATCCCATAGAGAAAAAATCCTAACTATATATACCTACTGGCTATCGCCAGTAGGTAATATATATATATATATATATATTACCTACTGGCGGTCACCAGTAGGTAGTTATAGTTAGGATTGTTTTCCATAGGAAATCCGCAACATTCTATTGGGAATAACTCTGGCGTCGATTGAGGAATCTGCCTGTAATTTTCCTCAAATTTGCCTCGCGGCGCTCCGCTCCTTCCATGTCATTTGTCATTTGAGATGTCATCAGTGATGTCATCAGTGATGTCATTTGAGATGTCATCAGTGACGTCATCAGTGATGTCACTAACCATGTCATGAATGATGTAATATGTGACATCATCAGCAGTGCATTGCGGGCGCGAGAGTTATAGTGAGTCTAACTAACTATAACGTGGGAATTTCATTGGTTTTATGTCAGTAAAATTTCCAGGTAACTATAACTGGTGTGAAACCTATGGTTTTTTCAGTGAAAAAAAAAACAAAAAAAAAAAAAAAATATATATATATATATATATATTTATATATATATAAAGCTCCAGTCACCCAACGTGTTCGGGGGCACTCCGGGAAACAACTCTCACCCGAGACTCGGCAGCTCACAGGTCGCGGCCTAATCTTCAATTCCTGGTACAGCACGCATTGCCGAGTTGCAGACAGAAACGGCCTCTGAAGAAGCAGCATTGTGAAACGCGTCAGGCCGCGACCTGTGAGCTGCCGAGTCTCGGGTGAGAGTTGTTTCCCGGAGTGCCCCCGAACACGTTGGGTGACTGGAGCTTTATATATATATATATATATATATATATTACCTACTGGCGGTCGCCAGTAGGTATATATAGTTAGGATTTTTTCTCTATGGGTTTTTTGAAAATTCTATGTCTAATAACTTTGGCGTTTGTGGACGGAATTGGCTGAAATTTTCAGGAAAATGGAACATTTTGTTTCTGAGCAGCCCTTGAAAATTTGGGGGGGGTTCGTCAAGGGGGGGCCGAGAAAAAAGGGGGGTCCCAAAACGTGTTTTTAACATTGAGTTTTCCATAGGGAGGTTGGCCTCACTTTTAGCCCGAACGGCTGAATGGATTTGCACGAAACTTGGCAAAATTGTAGGGACTGGTAGCCCGATGTGCCTTTTGTAGGTCTCAATATATGTGCTCCAGTGGATTTTGAGAAATTAACGTTTAAAAAAAGATATATATCTGTAACAGCGGACCGGGCAGCGCACTGGTTCGCGGACCTTTCGCGCAACGGAGCTTTGTGAAGCGAAGCTGATTGGTTCTCCGGCGTCTGTCAACATTCCAAACAGTCCGTAGCGGCCGCCATCTTGTCTCTCGGTAGGATCGAGAGACAAGAGGAGGTCAAAACAAAGGGGGAAATAACTATAAGGGGGCATAGTAGATCCTCGCTGACCCCCTAGTTTTGATGTGGAGGTTTTAAAAGGGCCCCGCGGGGCAAAAAAAAACAAAATAATAATAATCGAACGGGTGAATGAATTTGCACGAAACTTGGCAAAATATTAGGGACTGCTAGCCCGATGTGCCTTTGCTAGGTCTCAATATATGTGCTCCAGTGGATTTTGAGAAATTAACGTTCAAAAAAAGATATATATCTGTAACAGCGCTCCGCTTCGCGTACTTTTCGCGTTACGGAGCTTTGCGAAGCTGATTGGTTCTCCGGCGTCTGTCAACATTCCAAACAGTCCGTAGCGGCCGCCATCTTGTCCCTCGGTAGGATTGAGAGACAAGAGGAGGCCAAAGCGAAGGGGGAAATGACCATAAGGGGGCATAGTAGATCCTTCCTGACCTCTTAGGTTTGATGTACCATTTTGCCAAGTTTGGTGTAATTCCGTTCAGCCATTCAGGCTGTAGACGTATGTAAATGTCCTATGGAAAATTGCATGGGGAAAACACATTTGAAAGTGTTGAAATTTAGAACCAATTAAAATGTTACTTTGGTTTTGTATTTGTGTGTGATGAAAGTTAATTGGTTATGTATATATGTCAAATGAGAGGAAACCACAGCCATTTTGTGATACTACTGTCTGAGGTACATTTGTGAGGAATTTTTGGTGGTGAATTTCTGGTGTTTGATTTACACAGTACTAACACTGCTGCTACTTTTAAAAAGGTGAGTTGTTAATTTGTAAGGGGAACTATGTTGTACACTTGAAGATAATTTGAAAAATGTTTTCTGTTATTTATTTGCAGTCCTTCTGTTATACTAAATACTTGATAAAGTTAGTTTTATATTATGTATTACTAAAAACGATAAATGAAAGTGATTATTTTTTTCTGCAATTTACAGCAAGCAATTTCAAAATAAAATGGCTCACAATGAAGAGACCGTGGCAATTTCTTTTGAATTGTCCAACACATTGATTGAAATTGAGAGCACCAATAATGAAATATTGTCACAAGGAGGACATGACTTGTATGATTCCATTAGATTGATTGAAATGGACAGCACCAAGAATGAAATATTGTCACAAGGAGATGACTTGAATGATTCCACTACATTGATTGAAATTGAGAGCACCAATAATGAAATATTGTCACAAGGAGGAGATGGCTTGTATGATTCCATTAGATTGATTGAAATGGACAGCACCAATAATGAAATATTGTCACAAGGAGGAGATGACTTGAATGATTCCACTACATTGATTGAAATTGAGAGCACCAATAATGAAATATTGTCACGAGGAGATGACTTGAATGATTCGACTACATTGATTGAAATTGACAGCACCAATAATGAAATATTGTCAGAAGGAGATGACTTGAATGATTTTTTTGATCAATCTCTTGATGGCGAATTTATCGAGTGTTTGGAGACCATAGAGTTACAAGAATCATTATTGCAGACTTTTCATGAGGACATTGCTGATGAGGACATGTTAGTAGTTCTTTCAAATTTAGAAAATTCTGAAGAATAAATTTATATTTAGAAATCAAAAATTGTTTGAGACATTATTCATTTTTATTTTTAATTTATGAGGTTGTAGCGAAGTGATTGTAGTATAAAATGAGACTTATAGTATAGAGTGCAACATTTTTATGTTACATGGTAAGTTTACTCATATTTACTTCCCTTCTGCCACTATATTATCTCCAATGTGTATTTGACATGTCTTCTTCATCTCCGGCCTCCTTTCTCTCACTGTGTGTCTCCGATGCATCTTATCGCTGGTATTTTGTGTAATTACAGAAGAGAGTAAAATAAAATAGTTCGGAACGTGAAAAGGGGGCAAAGTAGAGTACTCCTCACCCCCTAGGCCTTTTTAGGCGGTCCCAAAAGGATCAGTTTCTGCTTTCCTGAGAGATTATGGTATGAGTTCCATATACCACAATAACTTGCATTACAACATGCAAGATATCTATCTCCTATTACCAACTTTTGGAGATATTCGCGCTAAGCGCGAATATCTCCAAAAAGTAACACCTGCCCTGAGCAGTTCTTAGCCATGTTATCCAATGGGAGGTGGATAACATGGCTAAGAGCATTAGCTCGGTAATGCATGAATATCGCTGAGTTTTTAGCGATATTCATGCATTGCGGCCGTTTATTATCGCATTTGCGATATACCTTGATAATAGTAAGGTTTATCTTCGATAATTTCTGACGATGCTTAGTGGTAAAAAATTGGTTGGTAAGCATCGTTAGCGATAAATATCGCTTAACTTTGGTAATATGCCCCAACGTCTGTTAACGTTCGATTCGAAGGAAATGAGGAAGTGTTGAAAAACATTGTCTGCGCCATCTTGCCTTTTTTGAAATGCCACACTTTTGTCGTGCACGGCAGCCATTTTAGGTGTCTTGACCAGACCCACTCTCTGCACGCTGTCGATTCGTAGCATGGCTCCTCACCCACGCAAGCATCTTCCCTAGGCACTGGTCACCACCGCTCTCTGTCTTATGCATGGGCAATAAACCTCCCCCCATCTGCGCTGCTCTTCCCTGAGAATCACACTCTGTGCCCGCCCGACACCTCCCTTTCGCCCTATTCACTACCGCACCCTCTGACACTCCTCTGTCTCTGTGTCCGATTGTCCAGGCTATCAGCTAGCCCTGCAGATGTAGTTTATGGCCCCAGCTGTAAAGAATCACCCCTCTTCAAAGGAGTTATAGTAGATCAAGGCCCACACTCGATGAGATCCGTCACACCACACGTGTTCCTACTATCTGAAAACCATCCTGTATTGTGACTGGGGAGGGGACCGAGCCTGAAGCGGAAGATTCCAGGAATGACTCTTTGTACATCAAAGTTTTTACAATTATGTGTCACATTAAAAATATATAGCACTCCAACAAAGTAGTAGGTATATAAAACTTTAATAACATATAAATATATACAACAAAACAAAAACAGTAAAAACATTTAAACAACGAAGAGACCGTGGCAATTTCTTTTTAATTATCCAATAGATTTATTGAAATTGACAGCACCAATAATGAAATATTCTTGTCAGTAGCGGTCTGTTGTGCGAATAGTTCCAAGGCAGCAGAACGCGCTGAAATCTAGATGGCACGAAAGTGATGTCTAGTAAGTTGCCGCCCAGCAAAAAACGGCGTGGGGCGCCGCGGGGGTGAGTGAGTCCAGTAGGCACCACAGCTATTCTTACCGGCATTGCAGAATTACTGCTGGGGACAATGCCTGTGCTGTAGCAGGGTCACAGCAGAAACAAAAAGGATTCTGTTGAAGATGTTGTTGGTTTTCAATTTCAAAACAGTTCTGGTGTCAACTGCTATGCTAATGTAGTGGTTAATGTTTTGTTTTCTCTAGAAAATGTAAAAGAGGGGGAGGCAGTCCAAAGTTCCGTTAAAAGGGCAAAGGAAAGGATCGGTGGTTTGAACTATCAGTCAAAAAGGGGAGGGGGTGCAATAATTTTTCCTACCGGGTCACACTGTGCTTTCACCGGAAGTGAGGTCTGCAGGATTCTAGTAATTCAAAGTGAGGCTGGCGCCAGCATGGGAGCGCCGACGTCCCGCGGATACAGTTTCGTCACTCCACGGGCGATCATGGCAGTCATTCCCCATCGGGGGTCGGAGACTCCGGCGGCTCCTCTAGAATCTTCAAGGTCGTGGAGGACTACGGTGGTGGAGTCAACCAGTGACCGGGCCATTTCTTTATGCTGGGCCCGCTCTTGCCAGGTCGACCGCCATTTTGAGAGTTCGGCAGCTACCGGCGATTGCGGGGTCACATGAGCGGACGGGCTCCACCCTGCCGGGCGAGACGTTGCAGCATGGCCACAGTGGAAGAACCGTTTTCCGGGCGCCTGGAGCGCTGAGGGTGCAGCTGGGAAGTCTCCACCTGGGGAGGCGGGAGAGGCCTGTTCGCACCGTCTCTCCCTCCCAGTGCACCCCACGGCGTCTCGCTTGAGATTTGTTATGGCCGGACCAGGCGATGAGGACGAGGGGGGGGTCGGAGGCATGTGCAAGACATCCCCCCCCAGTGTTGTCGCAGCCATTATAAAAGAAAGAAGTGTCCCGTCCGTCTTCGGGCCGGGCTTCCGGTGGATGTCGGCCGGACGCCCCTGGCTCTGGCCCCATGAACGTGTTTCTTGGTTTATCGGCTGCAGCCGGATCCCGTCGGCCTCGGCCCCCCGACCGTTGGTGGTCGGACCGGAAGAGCATGTGGCGGGACTACCTGCAACTCTCAAGGGCCACCGCGGCCGGACTGGGAGAGAGAGGGGAGGGTCGAGGAGACATTCCCCCCCCCTGCAACTGTTCAGCGTTGTAAAGGCAATCCCCTGGCCGGGTCCCGCTGGCCTCGGCCTCTCCTTCGGCTACACCCTACGTTAGGATCTCCTGGCCGAGGCGTGGCAGCAGGACCTGCCTTATATGGGCTGCTCCCGGCTGGGCGTAGCCGGAACCCTGCCCCACCTTGGAAGTTTCCAGAGTGGGGGTGGATGTTCTACTGACTTGCATTTTCCCTAGTCTATCGATTTTTTGGGCGTGGCAGGCGGTGGGACAGCGAGGGGTGATTTGGTTTCTCTTACTGTTTTTCTGGTCTCTCACCACTGGCATATTTTAACGTTTTCTTGTTTCTAGGACATTAATAGGTTTTATCATTACGTTATGTTATCGTTTCTTTGTTCGTTGTTTAATAAAAGTTCATGTTCATCAGTGGCCTACTGATTTTCGTTTTCCTATTTTTTTCTTTCCAGGTTGTTTCATGGTAAAGTTTCTGTTAACAGGATACAGTGATCACTTTGTTATTATTGCATATGTCCTTTTCACTAGGGGTGCTCTCTGGTCGGGCCAGATGACGTATCACTAGTAAATGGTCCGGGTGAAAAAGGTGCATCAATCAGTGGGGAGTAGATAGGCATGACAGATTACAACGGGGGAGAACGGTCCGCATTACGTACCCTTTCACTACTTGCAAAGATTTTCCTACGTTTATTTGCAAACAGGGAATACCTCCAAAAAGAACTAATTCCCAAACAGTCAATGTTCGGACAATCAATCAATCAATGAGGAATGAAATAGGTACGACGTGTTAAAGGCTTGCGTTACCTACCCTTCACTATCTGCAAAGGGAGATAGAATATTCCTATTCTTCCTCGTTTGCAGGTAGAGAAGATCCTTAAGAGAATTAACTTCGAACAATTCAATGCTCGATTGAAACAATCAACAAGGGGTACTGTGAACACAAATGAACGCCGCTTATATACATACGCATTGCTATTTTCAACAGGTTGTTCCTAATGTTTCTATTTTAGCGAGGTCAAAAGAGATCCCATTAGTGGCCTACTGATTTTGCTCGATTCCTTTTGTTTTTTTACACGATTTTTCGCTATCTGCAAAGACTAAACAGAGTATTGCGACTCTGTGCTTGTTTGTAAATAGAGAATGAACCAAAGAGAACAATCAATCAAATGGAGAGAGAAGCAGGCACGACGGATTACAAAGGGGGCAAAGGGCTGCGTTAACTACCCTTCACTATCTGCAAAGAGAGAGTACTCCTAATAGAAATGAGGGGTGGGGGGCAGCAATCAAAGCAGATCAGTGTGCATAAACACGAAAATGTTTTTACTTACCACGTACTTGACATTCGACAGCTTATGATATTTGCTATTAAAAAACCATTGAAATTCACTGAAAAAACCATAGGTTATAGACCATATATAGTTAGGAATTAGCATTTACAAAACCTTGAAAATTCACTGAAAAAACCATAGGTTATAGACCATATATAGTTAGGAATTATCATTTACAAAACCTTGAAAATTCACTGAAAAAACCATAGGTTATAGACCATATATAGTTAGGAATTAGCATTTAAAAAACCTTATTTTACTCACACAAAACCATTGAAATTCCATATATAGTTAGTTGCACTAACTATATATCGCGCACCCGCAATCCACTGCTGATGATGTCACATATTACATCATTCATGACATGGTCAGTGACATCACTGATGACATCACTGATGACATCTCATTTGACATCAATGACCACATCACTGATGATATCATTCATGTGACAATACAATGCATCTCCTCACACTTTAATATAACCTCTGTTACACCCAGTGTTAAATACAGAGTATAATTTTTGAAACCATTGACACACCAATACTAGTTACTACATACGCACTCAGTGATTCCTATGTTTACACACACATTCACTCATTTACCCATACAATCATTCATACATACAATCACTCATCTTTACAACACTATCATATGCACTCATACACCTATACAGACTCTCACACTCTGTCACTCATCCATGGAGTTACTCACACACCTAGTCAGTCCTGTAAAGAATCAATCACACTTCCATTTTCTAATCTATACAGTTAAACATAGAGCACCTTACATTTGAAACATATACTAACACATAATTACTCTCTTATACAATCATTGATACAAGTACACATTGATCTGCACAGAGTCACACACCTCCCAGCCAGCCACACACACACTCAGTCTCCCATACAAATACTTGGGCAATCAATCAATAACCCATATAGTTACTCATATAGCTACTGATCAACACATGCAGCAGTTTACAGAACAACAGACATAATGATGCACAAATTAAGACAGTTTAGTCACTAACCCATGCACTCAGTGAGACACATTTAATCACTCACTCATACAGTCAGTCACGCACCTACTAAATCCTTCATCCAGACACTTCTACATCTACTCATTCTTCAATATGTAAAACATATTTAAACTTTACAGAAACACACAGTCACTGGATGATGTCATCAGTGATGTCATCAGTGATGTCATTTGAGATGTCATCAGTGATGTCATCAGTGATGTCACTGACCATGTCATGAATGATGTAATATGTGACCTCATCAGCAGTGGATTGCGGGTGCGCGATATATAGTTAGTGCAACTAACTATATATGGAATTTCAATGGTTTTGTGTGAGTAAAATAAGGTTTTTTAAATGCTAATTCCTAACTATATATGGTCTATAACCTATGGTTTTTTCAGTGAATTTTCAAGGTTTTGTAAATGATAATTCCTAACTATATATGGTCTATAACCTATGGTTTTTTCAGTGAATTTTCAAGGTTTTGTAAATGCTAATTCCTAACTATATATGGTCTATAACCTATGGTTTTTTCAGTGAATATATATATATTCATTGAAAAAAACAGAGGTTTTAGGGATGTTATAGTTAGCTGGACATTTCACTCATACAAAACCATTGAAATTTGTCCGTTATAGTTAGTTGTACTAACTATAACTTGCGCGCCCGCAATCCACTGCTGATGATGTCACATATTACATCATTCATGACATGGTCAGTGTCATCACTGATGACATCACTGATGACATCATCCAGTAAATGCGGTTTGGTTCCATTTTTAAATAAGTATGATATATATATAGCAATCTGCATTGAAGACTGAGTGGATATATAAATGTCTGGATGGAGGATTTAGTAGGACTGTGATTGACTGTCTAAGTAACTAATTTAAAGTGTCTCTCTAAATATATGGGATAGTGATTAAATTGTGTGGATATATGTTTCACTCTATCTCTTGTTGTGTAAACTACTACATAAGTTGGTTACTAGGTGTGTGAAAGTTTATATTAGTATTAATTAGTTAAGTGAGTATTTGTATGGGATAGTGAATGTGTGTGTGTGGTTGGGTGGGAGGTTTGTGACTGTCCAAAGATGTGTAAATAGTTGATTTAGTAGGTATATGAGGTTAAGACTGCACGTGGAAACACTTGTTTGGCTCACTAAATCACTTTATGGTTGTGGTGATGAGTAAATATATTTCTCAATGATACATATTCAACAAAGTAGAAATATAAAAGACACTGTATGTGACAGTTGTTGTTTATAAATAAGTATACCTAAGACTTAGTGGTTGTATGAGTGACTGTATTGAAAACTGTATAGTTGTAATAGTGATTTTATAACACACTAAGTATGAGTTACTATCTATATCAATAAATATTGTGGTGTTTGTATAAGTGTGTAGCTGAGTAAATGTAAGTATGAACAATTGTTTGCATAAGTGAGTAGGATGACTGCATAAGTGAATAGGATGTGTGCTGGTGTTTAATGTCAATGTGGGTGGTATAAGTATATTTAATAGTTTTATATTGATCTTTGTTAGCATGTATGAGTGAATATACAGGTAAGAGTTTACATGTGTGTAGATGTAGGAATCACTGAAAATATACTATTTAATAGTATGGAGCTGGAGAAGATGTCCTCGGTCAGAGTGGTGCTCTGCGCTATTGCTGACTAGTCGCGCGCATTCAGAGCGCTTACCTGCACCTTTTTCAATTGCCAGTTTTGTATTTTATTTATTTTGTGTTTCATTTCCCCTGCTTTTAAAGCGCCGCATCGGCCCCTCACTTGCACCATAATCCATCCTAAAACCAAACGCAGCTTTGCGGGTCCGGTTCCGGGGAGGTGTGGGGGAGCGCAATCTTAGGATAGTTTATTGAAGCTATCTGCCACCATCTTGGAGCGGTTCGGCGCTCGTGCATTCAGGCAGCGTTGGCCTACTTAAGGCGGAACTTTCTGCGAGGTCAGCCTGGAGAAGGTGTCCTCGGTCAGAGTGGTGCTCTGCGCTATTGCTGACTAGTCGCGCGCATTCAGAGCGCTTACCTGCAACTTTTTAAATCGCCAGTTTTGTATTTTATTTATTTTGTGATTCATTTCCCCTGCTTTTAAAGCGCCGCATCGGCCCCTCACTTGCACCATAATCCATCCTAAAACCCACCACAGCTTTGCGGGTCCGGTTCCGGGGAGGTGTGGGGGAGCGCCATCTTAGGATAGTTTATTGAAGCTATCTGCCACCATCTTGGAGCGGTTCGGCGCTCGTGCATTCAGGCAGCGTCGGCCTACTTAAGGCGGAACTTTCTGCGAGGTCAGCCTGGAGAAGGTGTCCTCAGTCAGAGTGGTGCTCTGCGCTATTGCTGACTAGTCGCGTGCATTCAGAGCGCTTACCTGCAACTTTTTAAATCGCCAGTTTTGTATTTTATTTAATTTGTGTTTCATTTCCCCTGCTTTTAAAGCGCCGCATCGGTCCTTCACTTGCACCATAATCCATCCTAAAACCCACCGCAGCTTTGCGGGTCCGGTTCCGGGGAGGTGTGGGGGAGCGCCATCTTAGGATAGTTTATTGAAGCTATCTGCCACCATCTTGGAGCGGTTCGGCGCTCGTGCATTCAGGCAGCGCCGGCCTACTTAAAGCTCCACTTCCCTACGCGCAGCGGTGACGCGCAGCGGGCGCGCCTTCCCCAGAGTCCTGCCCGTCTGCGCTCGTGAACGTCTCGGAGGCGGTCGGGGCGGGACGGCTGGCTTATTCTTTCTTTTGGTTTCACGACTCTACCTGCTGCCCTAGTAAGTATGCTCTCCTATTCCTCGAAGGACTTCCTTTCTCTGCGTGGCTCACGCGGCACTTGTCATCATGTTTTTCCTGGGGGTCGGGCTCTCAGGAAGGGATGTTCGGAGTGTGGCTGGCGTCTCCCAGATTTGAAGGGATCCTCGCCGGATATTCCTTCGGTCCACTACCACTGTCATCTTCTCAACACTAGGTCATTGAGTTGCCACTCCCTTAACATTTGGAACCTGTTGCGGGAGCCTAACACATCTTGTTTATTCCTCACCGAGACTTGGTTGGGGGAAGGCTCTGCCCCTGATTTGGCTAATGCCTTACCTCCTGATTATAATATCTTCAGGAGGGACAGAGTGACTGGTAGAGGTGGAGGAGTGGCGCTGATCGTGGACAATCACATTTCCTGCACGACCTTTCCTGTAGATAACATTCAGGGTTGCGAGTCCCTAGGTTTTACTCTGCACCTTTCTCCCTCACAAGCTTGTACTGGGATTCTTCTCTACAGAGTGCCGGGACCTCTTGGGTCTTTCTTTGACGAACTTCAAGTGGCACTTTCAGTGCCGTGCCTTAGGTCAGAACACTGTATTTTACTAGGTGATCTTAATTTGCACATGGACAACAATTTGGACCCAGATGCTATAAAACTTGTCGATATTACGGCTCCGTTAGGGCTGTTCCCTTTCATTCAGGGGCCGACTCATAACAAAGGTCCTACCTTGGACCAGGTCTTCTCTACGAGACCGCTTAGTGTGTCTCCACCGCAGCCTGTCCTGTGGTCCGACCATTTTTTAATTAATTTTGCGCTGCTTTCCACTGCTACAACACGGACGAGGCCTCTAAGAGACACTACGAGGGCCTCTCGGCCTTTTTTTACCTGATCTCTGCCGATATGCTCTCCGATGCCCTCCATAGTTTCCCTTGTCAACTTTCTGGTAATCTAGAGGAGAATCTTACTCTCTTCCAGAAATGGCTTACGGCCAGACTGGAGGTGTTGGTTCCTGAGAGGAGGGCTAAATCCACTGAGAGGCGTATATCTGCCCCATGGTTTACTCCTCATCTGAGGGCCTTACGTCAGGATTGCAAGAAGGCGGAAAGGGCCTGGCGGCGTGTCTATGATCCAGCTGAGAGATTGAAATATAGAGTGGCGACGAGATCTTACCACAGGCAGATCTGGGATGGAAAAAAAGCTTATCTGGAGCGCAGAATAGATGAGGCCGAAAACGCCAGTAAAGAGATTTTTAGAATTGTAAAGGATTTTACCTCTCCCTCCCTAAACACTCCTTCTTACATGCACTCAGAGCTCTGGATAAATCAATTAGCTGAGTTTTTTGTTAATAAAATCAAATCCATTCACGACTCCTTTCTTCCTACCTGCCCCTTGCCGGACGTTAGCTGTCTGTCTTTCCTGCCTGCTCTGGATGGGAATGGTCCCTTTTTTTGTGAATTCCCCCTATGTCCCCTACCATCTCTCTGGACCTTTTGTCACGGTTGAAGTCTGGCTCGCCGCTGGATCCCTGCCCGGCGAAGTGTCTGGGGAGAGTGGCGCCAGTTCTTAACACCTTACTGAATCCACTCCTTAATTCCTCTTTATCCACTGGTGTGGTCCCTCAGGCCTGGAAATGTGCCTTGATCTTACCGCTGATTAAAAAGCCTAACCTAGATCCCCTCATTCATGCGAACTACAGGCCGATCTCTCTCCTCCCTGCGCTGGCGAAAGTGACCGAGAAGCAGGTGCATCGGTCGATCTCCAATTTCATTGAGGAGAACGACCTCCTACACATGTCTCAATCTGGCTTCCGTGCTAATTTTAGCACGGAGACTGCCCTTCTCGAGGTCACCGACGCCATCAGGGAGGTTTTAGATTCAGGAGGCAAGGCCATGCTGGTTATGCTTTATTTGTCGGCGGCGTTCGACACCGTTCCCCATGAAGGCCTCCTTTTAAGACTCTGGGAAATTGGCTTACGTGGGACGGTGTTGAACTGGTTTTAAATCTTTTCTTACCGGCCGCCGGCAAACGATCTGGGCGCCTCCTTATTCCGCCGATATGTCGCCGCTAGAGGTGGGGGTTCCTCAGGGTTCCATTCTTAGCCCCATGCTTTTTAACATCTTTATGGCCCCTCTGGCGGTGGTGGTGGAATCCTTTGGTGCCCAGATCATATCCTATGCTGACGATACCCAGCTTCTGTTCACGTGTGACAGGGGCGGGGCTTTCGACGGCACACGGATTAGGGACTGTCTGCGTGTTGTCTTCGAGTGGTTCCGGCATCATGGCCTAAAATGCAACTCCGACAAATCGGAGCTGCTTTTTTTTGGCTGTACCCCTGATCCCAGCTGGAAGGCCTGGTGGCCACAGGATATGTTTCCCCCGGACAATGTCTCCCTCAAGGCGAAAAACCTTGGAATTTTGATTGACTGTGACCTATCTTTTAGACCCCATATCATTGGGCTTTCAGGGAAATGCTTTGGCATTCTCAGGATGCTGAGGAAGTTTCTTCCTTTGTTATTACTCCACCAAAAAAAACCCATTGTGCAGGCCCTGATAGGGTCGCGTTTGGATTATGCGAACGCCCTCTACTTGGGTCTACCTAAATATCTTTTGACCCGCCTGCAAGTGGTGCAGAATTCGGCGGCTCGAGCCATTTTTGGGCTCCCGAGACGGGCGAGCGCCGCTGAGTTACTCAAAGCATTACATTGGCTGCCCATCCCCAAGAGAATCTTATTTAAAAGCCTGACCTTGGCCTTTAAAGCCCTTCATGGTGTAGGCCCCAAGTACATTGGGAAACGCCTATCTTTCTACCTGCCTAGCAGGGCTTTGCGGTCAGCTTCTTTGGCCAAAGTGGTTGTGCCTGCCATCAAGCGTTCCAGAATAGGAGGCCGGTCATTCCGTTATCTGGCTCCGCGGGGCTGGAACGAGCTACCTCTGTCTCTAAGAAAGGCTAACAGCCTTCTCGCTTTCAGGAAAGAACTGAAAACTTGGCTCTTTGCTTAATAGTAGTTTTGGTTCTCCTTAGTTTTTAGCTGCTGTGTTGTCACTCTGCACTTAGTTCTCTTCGCCAAAGCGCCGGGATGCTCTTGGGAGTAGCCGTGCGCTATAGACGAAAATAAATAACATAACATAACAACATCACTGAAAATATACTATATAATACAAATCACACATATATAAAATCCTTACTGCTAAGAAAATGTTATAACTTTACTTCATAAACACTGTAAATGTTGTCACTTAAAAGTATACACCGAGACATTATGCAAGAAAAAGTCCATAATTCAAACAGATACCTTTCCATGAGGCCAAATGGTGTTTTTGCACTCCTTTTTATGTAAATTATCCAATGGTAATCCTATTAAATCATAATAATAAATTCTTCAAAGGTTGAATTATCTTCCTAAAACGTTGGCTTTAAAAATATTAGGTAGGAATTTGGTAATTCGAAAGGCAAACGTTGTTTAAAAACCAACTGAGCATCTATACAAAGTGTCCAAGCCTTTGTCATTTTTAGATAGGCAGTGTAATGTCCAGATGTTTTGGAAGGACCATCATGGAAAATTATTGCTACTGCTACAAAAGTCCTTCCTGATATTGATAGTTGAGTAGCTACAAAATGTTTTATTAAAGTATCCAATTTTCTTCCATCAGCTGTACAACGTTGCATCATTAAAATTATATATTGTCCATATCTTTGTAAAAATAAAGTTGATAACATTTCTCATTTGCATTGGCTACACTCATATTTTGATTTGCAGCTTTAACTCATTTATTGAAAGACACTGATTTACAGTCCGGTAATGTCAAATATAGAAATCTTTCAGTGTCTACATTAGTGCTACATGTATACATACAATTTTCACAATGATGTTCCCATTTATAACAAAGGTCAAAAATATTTTCTATTTCTACAACTTCATTTTCCAATATGAAAAGCATATACATTAGAAATTCCTGAGCATCTTGTTGGATATTTTGTGTAAATTGCGTAGAACCAGAACATACATCCAAAACATTACGAACATCAGAAACACTTTGTATTTTACTTGTATCAGTTCTCAATTTGTCATAAACAGAATGCAACAAAGAATAAAATCCTTTTTCCCGATTCTCCATAATTTGCTGTTGCAAACCTTCAAGAAAAAAAACAACATTGACCACTACATTAGCATAGCAGTTGACACCTGAACTATTTTCAAACTGATAACCAACAATCTCTTCAACAGTGTCTTTTTCTTTTTGCTTGCAATGACAACATTATCTTGTTTTTTTTCCCTTCTCTAATGTAAAATGTAAATGTAGTATACTTGTAAAGCGCACAGCTGCCCCAGCAACGGGGTGTCCCGGCGCTGTATAACCCTGGGGAACCCGTCCTGGCTTTCCCTGTGGGATGGTCCCTTGCTGGGAGTCCCCAAGGTGGAGCCAGGCATCCCCAGAATTGGTGGGGCCGTTGTGGAGATTAGGCAAGCTAATGCCCAGAGTTGCCGAGTGGAACCCCTGATTAGAGTAAGCACCGAAGCGAGAATTATCGAGTCCGCTGACCAAGGTCCACGACCCTGCCGCGTCGGGAATTGAACCCTGGTCCCAGGCTGACGTCTGCTCTCAGGCCTGCCGCCTCTAACCAGTGAGCCACACTACTCCACTTCTCTACACCTTCAGTACAGATTTTCTCATACCTTCTTTTTCGACCTACTGCACGCTTTTCAAATACAGGATATTGACCTACATTGGGAGCATATGTTCTTCTTCACCTATTATACTCTTTTACACAGATTGCATCTGCAGTAACCTTTGTGTCATCAAAATCAATCAAAAACAAACTAGATAATGTTCTGACTCGCGACAAATCAACATATGCCATACCCTCTTTAAACACAGTATTTCCAATGTTCACCAAGGCACTTTCAACACTTAAACCTTGAAATTTATGAATAGTCACTGCATATGCCAGAGAAACTGGAAGCTGTTTTCTACGGACATATAAATCTTTAACAAGCAAAAAACGAACTGAACAATGACCAATTTGTTTAACTTCTTTAATCTGATCAAATTTAATTTTTAAGAATTTAATACCATCATTATTCTGATAATTAACAAATTCCACAACTTTGCCCATTGCTCCATTAACTAAACCTTTTTCTACGTCCAAATTATGCTTTAAAATGACTTGAGTTTCTACATGCATATAGATTATTTTCTGAACCAGCAGTTTAAGATATCGATTTTTCTAAAGAATCCAAATTTGACTTACATTTTTCTGTTAAAATAATAGTGATTCCTTCATGTTCTATTTTATCGATGGCTCACATTTTTATTATTTCTTCATTTTCCAGTTTCTCGCGCAGTGTTGGCATTAAGCAGATTACAGATTTACTTTCTGCAATTTTCATGTATATTTTCTCAGGAACTACATTTTCATTTGGAAACAAATTGGAAAGTTATTGACTCTGCAAAGCTTGTTTGCCATGTTCTCTCAGTAGTCCAATTCTTATATCTTGAAGAATAGTTCCATAATCAACATTATTTGCCTGTCGCATATTTGTAATGAGTTCTTTGTATTCAAAATATGACCAAATGTTCACGTTTCCAACACTACCCAGAGACTTTCTGGTGTCTTCATGCGCAAGTGTTTTAAATACTAGTTGTCCTTTTACAGGAGTAAGTTGCAGTAGATCTCCAAAAACGATGACGTGTTTTCCTCCAAATAACACGTCGTACTCTGTTTTAAGAGATTCCTGCATTCTTAAATGCACAAAAGCAAGCATTAAGTTTGAGACCATGCTTACCTCATCAATAATCAGAAGTTTATTTTTTTTCAGCACTTTTGAAACTTCACAGCAAGCTTCTCCAGATAGCTTGTGGTATTCCAATTTGTTTTCATGCTCCACAGGTAGCATTAGTAAACGATGTAAAGTAATCCTTTAATATTGTGTGCTGCCAACCCAGTTGGAGCAGTGACAACACAAGACAAATGAGACCCAGTTGTTTTCTGTAGATAACTTGTAATTACGTTAATTAAGAAACTTTTTTCCTGTTCCAGCTTGTCCACTCACATGCAATTGGATAGGTTGAAATGATGTGCATGAGCAATTTTTCTGTTAAAATAATAGTGATTCCTTCATGTTCTATTTTATCGATGGCTCACATTTTTATTATTTCTTCATTTTCCAGTTTCTCGCGCAGTGTTGGCATTAAGCAGATTACAGATTTACTTTCTGCAATTTTCATGTATATTTTCTCAGGAACTACATTTTCATTTGGAAACAAATTGGAAAGTTATTGACTCTGCAAAGCTTGTTTGCCATGTTCTCTCAGTAGTCCAATTCTTATATCTTGAAGAATAGTTCCATAATCAACATTATTTGCCTGTCGCATATTTGTAATGAGTTCTTTGTATTCAAAATATGACCAAATGTTCACGTTTCCAACACTACCCAGAGACTTTCTGGTGTCTTCATGCGCAAGTGTTTTAAATACTAGTTGTCCTTTTACAGGAGTAAGTTGCAGTAGATCTCCAAAAACGATGACGTGTTTTCCTCCAAATAACACGTCGTACTCTGTTTTAAGAGATTCCTGCATTCTTAAATGCACAAAAGCAAGCATTAAGTTTGAGACCATGCTTACCTCATCAATAATCAGAAGTTTATTTTTTTTCAGCACTTTTGAAACTTCACAGCAAGCTTCTCCAGATAGCTTGTGGTATTCCAATTTGTTTTCATGCTCCACAGGTAGCATTAGTAAACGATGTAAAGTAATCCTTTAATATTGTGTGCTGCCAACCCAGTTGGAGCAGTGACAACACAAGACAAATGAGACCCAGTTGTTTTCTGTAGATAACTTGTAATTACGTTAATTAAGAAACTTTTTCCTGTTCCAGCTTGTCCACTCACATGCAATTGGATAGGTTGAAATGATGTGCATGAGCAATTTTTCTGTTAAAATAATAGTGATTCCTTCATGTTCTATTTTATCGATGGCT
This sequence comes from Lissotriton helveticus, assembly GCF_964261635.1. NCBI lineage: Eukaryota > Metazoa > Chordata > Amphibia > Caudata > Salamandridae > Lissotriton > Lissotriton helveticus. Next base: position 364,409,898 of record NC_136072.1, on the reverse strand, counting down.
CACATTTTTATTATTTCTTCATTTTCCAGTTTCTCGCGCAGTGTTGGCATTAAGCAGATTACAGATTTACTTTCTGCAATTTTCATGTATATTTTCTCAGGAACTACATTTTCATTTGGAAACAAATTGGAAAGTTATTGACTCTGCAAAGCTTGTTTGCCATGTTCTCTCAGTAGTCCAATTCTTATATCTTGAAGAATAGTTCCATAATCAACATTATTTGCCTGTCGCATATTTGTAATGAGTTCTTTGTATTCAAAATATGACCAAATGTTCACGTTTCCAACACTACCCAGAGACTTTCTGGTGTCTTCATGCGCAAGTGTTTTAAATACTAGTTGTCCTTTTACAGGAGTAAGTTGCAGTAGATCTCCAAAAATGATGACGTGTTTTCCTCCAAATAACACGTCGTACTCTGTTTTAAGAGATTCCTGCATTCTTAAATGCACAAAAGCAAGCATTAAGTTTGAGACCATGCTTACCTCATCAATAATCAGAAGTTTATTTTTTTTCAGCACTTTTGAAACTTCACAGCAAGCTTCTCCAGATAGCTTGTGGTATTCCAATTTGTTTTCATGCTCCACAGGTAGCATTAGTAAACGATGTAAAGTAATCCTTTAATATTGTATGCTGCCAACCCAGTTGGAGCAGTGACAACACAAGACAAATGAGACCCAGTTGTTTTCTGTAGATAACTTGTAATTACGTTAATTAAGAAACTTTTTTCCTGTTCCAGCTTGTCCACTCACATGCAATTGGATAGGTTGAAATGATGTGCATGAGCAATTTTTCTGTTAAAATAATAGTGATTCCTTCATGTTCTATTTTATCGATGGCTCACATTTTTATTATTTCTTCATTTTCCAGTTTCTCGCGCAGTGTTGGCATTAAGCAGATTACAGATTTACTTTCTGCAATTTTCATGTATATTTTCTCAGGAACTACATTTTCATTTGGAAACAAATTGGAAAGTTATTGACTCTGCAAAGCTTGTTTGCCATGTTCTCTCAGTAGTCCAATTCTTATATCTTGAAGAATAGTTCCATAATCAACATTATTTGCCTGTCGCATATTTGTAATGAGTTCTTTGTATTCAAAATATGACCAAATGTTCACGTTTCCAACACTACCCAGAGACTTTCTGGTGTCTTCATGCGCAAGTGTTTTAAATACTAGTTGTCCTTTTACAGGAGTAAGTTGCAGTAGATCTCCAAAAACGATGACGTGTTTTCCTCCAAATAACACGTCGTACTCTGTTTTAAGAGATTCCTGCATTCTTAAATGCACAAAAGCAAGCATTAAGTTTGAGACCACAGGTAGCATTAGTAAACGATGTAAAGTAATCCTTTAATATTGTGTGCTGCCAACCCAGTTGGAGCAGTGACAACACAAGACAAATGAGACCCAGTTGTTTTCTGTAGATAACTTGTAATTACGTTAATTAAGAAACTTTTTCCTGTTCCAGCTTGTCCACTCACATGCAATTGGATAGGTTGAAATGATGTGCATGAGCAATCTTTCTTTTCATGAAGTAATCCATGGTCAATCTGTTGTCTCACTTGCTGATATATTTGTTTCTGTTCAGCATTTAGTTGTTCTTCCAAGTTTGCTAAGTTGGTTATATCTTCTTGAGCTTGATGCATTGATTTTTCCACCTCATTAATGGCGATTGCTGCTTCATTTTCAACAATTGGTTGTCCTAGTGGATCTTTTGTCTCAGCGCAGCAGAACTTTGACTGTCTTGAGAACTGTCTCTAGCAATCTCAGCTGCAATTGTAGCTTCTTGATCAATTTTATTGTTCAACATTTTCACATAATTTATAAAAGCACTGCATTGTATGCTATCTTTACAAGCATTAAAGGAATCTTCATAGCTCTGGAAATCTCCAAGTAATTCCCGTTGTGGAAAAGTAAATTTTGCCATGTTCTGTGTCCCTACGTGTCCTCCATCTTATGTTATGTGTGCATGATTAAATATGCATATGTATCCCCCATGTTTGATTAAAGACGCAATTACAGTTGTGTCCATCTCTAGTATGCCAGTTTCCAGTTCTCGTGAAAGCTACGAGTATCAGGCCTATGTAAAGTTACGTTGCCACGTTTCTCAGTGTGCACGTTATTTCATTGTAAAGTCCCCGTTTCTAGGCCTCAAAAGGGCCCGGACACCAGATTCAGCTCCTGTCTTCTGAGTCCTCGCTGAGGAGCGATACAGCCCCCACCTGTATCCTCGACCCTTCACTTACTTCCTGCCTCACAGTGCCCGGCTCAGCCTGGCTCTGCCTCTGAGTCTGCCAAGAGTATGTTATGATTCTAGTTATCAGTCCAGCCCTCCTTCTCTGCATTCCTAAGCTACTGAATCGCATCAATAGTTTCCGTCATTGTCTAGCCTTTACGTCTCCATGTAAGAGAAATACTGCATTTAATGGTCATTTAATATTCTTCATCACGCACTACATGTAGAATAATGCATGCTCCAGTCTTAGAGTCTGTTAGCCTTTACCCCGATAACTTTTGGATTCTATCAACATGTTCTCTAAACATCAGATACTAGATAGGGTTTAGGTACATGTCGCCCTGACTCTCCAGACTTCAGTCTCTGCTCCTAGCACAGAGTTCATAGCCCCCAGCTTCTCCTAGTAACACGTCATTGTCAGTTTGCGCGCACCATTAGGTTAGAGGTCCCGGCTCCTTAGGTAGCCCCCTCCATGTTTCCGCCCCATTTATGACATATTCTGTCACGTTTGCATCACATGTCTATGTATACGCCCCTGTTACACCCACTGCTCCGCCTATCATATGTATTGTAATGCAACTGTTTTAATATATATGCTTGTGCACTGCTATTAAATGTTACCCATTCCCTTACGCCTATTCTGATCCTGCCCCCGGCAGCGCTGCCATCCTGTTCCCGTGCAGGTTGTCCTGTTCCTGTCCTTTATGCTGTATTAAACCTGCAAACTCCTACTACCTCGAATCTTGACTCTTATTTATTGAGCTATCTGTTATTGCTATGTCCAGTCAAACCTAGATCCGGTATTATTTATTTATATACCACATAATGGCGCCCGAATAGGGACTTGCCCTTTCCCCACGCGCCGGTGAAGCCACGCCGGCCCCCTGACCCTCTGCAGCCGTGACGGAACCATACCGTGCACGTGCAGATATTTCTGCTTCAAGTATCCCTCAGGCCCACGGAGGAGACGGAGGTGGCGGTCCAGCATCCAGACGAGGCGGTGGAGGAACGCGGCGAGTCCCGACCAGAGCCCAAGCCGAGAGTCCAAGGTCCGAGGTATCCGGAGGCCCATCCGTAACAGAAGTCCGAAGTTCGTCCGTCCGGCGTCGAAGCAGTCCAGTCCAGTCCGAGGCCTTCCGTTCTTGCTGCCTGGTGAGTACCATTGCTGGAGTAGTATCTAGACAGGGTCAATCTAATTGACTCTGGTCCGTGGGTTGGTGGTACACAGACCCCCAAACGAAGTGTCCACTTCGGTGGATGCGGGTCCTGACGTGTCTCTTTATGAGACCGGTAAGTTTCGTACTGTTTTAGCAGTACATCTAGTTTCTGTTCTAGTCAGTTCTGTTCTCGAGAAATTCATGTATTCTGTTTTCAGTATTCCAGGTAGTATTCTGTTCGAACTGATATTTTAAATGTTCTTCATGTATTTTAATGTCGTGGTATGAATGTGGAGTAATTATCGTGTTCATTGTGTATTGTATTGTGTCTAGATTAACAGTTCAGTCATGCCGTTATTTTCCAGACTACGTCAGTTAAGAACTAGAAAAGGTCTGTTAGAAGAAGCAGTTCCTGTCCCGCCTAGGGACAGTCCAGGTCATTTTATGTATCAGAAGCATGGCATAAGTGCCATATTATATCTAGATTTATGGGTAGAGTATACCAAAGAGTTGGAAGAAAAGTATAGATGGCCCGTATCAGGTACGTGGGATGCCGAGTGCATCATGAGAGTAGAAGAAGCATTATGGAAAAAGAAAGCCAGACAGTCACAGAAAGATGCCATCGAGTTATGGCGCAAAGAATCTCATAAAAGAACCGAAAAAGAAATCAGAAAGTCAGAACTAAGTAGAGAATCCTTAGAACGAGCCCAAGAAAGGGAACTAATCGAGATAGGTGAACGAGTTAAAACAGAACAGTCAGATAGACAGAGGCATGCCCTCATTAAGGGTATGTATCCTCTTCTTGCCGAGGGCTTGCCAAAAGCGACCCCGGAGGCATCCAGTAATTTTCCGCCCCCATTAGTTCCGACCAAGCTACGTCACAAACCGACCGCAGCTGATATTTTTATTTCGTCCTACTTGGACGACACGGTTCCGGAATATGCAAATCCTGTTCCGCCAGTCCCTGTAAATAATGTAAATCCTGCTCCTCCAGACACCGGAGTACCCGCTACGGTACCCCCGGTCCAGCCTACATTACAATTTCCCACTCTGCCAGCACGAAGAATGTCAGTCGATGATTCCAGTTTAGGGGCCGCAGGAGGAGGTCCTCCTGGTACCCCACCACCGCACCAACGTAGAACGTTGGCCGAGTTACATGAATGTGCGTTACAACGTACGCCCAAATTTAAGTCCGTTGCAGACATCCGACGAGCTCTCACTGAATGCCGCTATGATCCAGTTGCAGGTGATGATAGTACAGTAATATATTCCATCCGTGTAAGACAGGTGACCGGGTATTTAGACACCCTACCAGATATGAAAGGAGATCTAGACCGAATATATCGTTTCATCCGTACAGGGGATGATCCAGAAAGTATTGGTGAAGCCATGTCTCAAAGGAAAGCTGAGATCCAGCTCATGTTATTAAAGTTCCTGATTAATTGTCTAATAAGAGAACAAGATTCCCCGACTAAAGATCAGGCCGAAATGAAAATCCTGACAAGGTGGAGTGATAATATAGCCGAGGGTAAACACAAGACTATCAGTAGTATAGAGAGTATGTACAAGAAAATCCGTAAAGAAATAATAAAGTTACACGAACAACGTAAAGCAGCACAAGTAAACGAGAAAGAAAATGACTCTTCTACTGAAGAGGTAGAGGACGAGAATCCCGCCAGAATAGCGTATGTAGGAAAATCTAGATTTCCAGACCGACATTCACGTCTAGACTACAAGAAAACTGTTCCTCATCCGGCACCAGAACAAGGTTCTCTGGAACAAGTATTTCAAGCTACCGATCACATTCTGAAATCACGAATCGGTTACAGCGAGTTAAGTACTATGCATGAACAAGAACTAGTCCGATCAGCGGTCCGATGGATTACTGATTCTACCACTTTTCCAGACGAAATAGTGGCACAAATGTTTCTGAAACTGCCTCCAGCCGAGCAACGACTGGTGGGTATGTATATGATCCAGCACCTCATTACTCTGTATGAGGGTCAACATTCTGATCCAGGTCCGTTACACGATGTCCTGAACGAGTTACTCCAGTATAGATGGAAAGGTTTAGGTACCGATTTAATTAGTGTCATTCTAGAACAGCGTCACAAATATAGAACGTTTTTGAACCCGCATTTTGTTCATGTCTCACCTCCAGAAAGTAAACCCTTTTACATAGACAGACAGAATCCGTTACGAGAAGTACACCCAGTTAGGACAACAGATGGTGAAATGCAACGAGTGTTTGTTTACACTCCGATTACAAAGATGGAACTCTTAGAGATGAAGAAATTAATTCCCTGCCATGACAAAGATCCAGCAGGGTTCCACCGAGAATTAAAAGACATGCTCCGTATGGGAGAATACACGTATCCAGATATAATTAAAATGTTAAAGGTCCTGTTGCCCGCAGGGGTATACGAGAAACTCAAGGAAAAAGATTGGGAGGTGGGAGAGAAAAAGATCGATTGGGCAGTTCTAGAAGCTGAAGATAAGGCACGAGTACCAGGTACCGGTCTAGGAGAGAAATGTAAAGAATTACCTGAACTGTTAATACAAGTTTTGCCCAGATTATTAGCAACTAAAAAGGAAGACTGGGATGCAATCTCAGCCTGTAAACAGAAACAAGACGAAGACACTAGTGATTTTTATTCTAGATTCGAGAAATGTTTTAGTATAAACAGTGGCCTCAAGACAAGTAGCGAGTCATACCCTCATCTTTTTGTTACTAAATTAGTCGAGAATTCAAGTCCACAAGTTAAGAATCGAGTTCTGAAAGTCGAAAGTACCTGGCAAGCTAATACCCCGTCCCAGATGTTACAGATGCTTCAATACCACCAGAATAGAATCAGAGAAGAACAAGATCATGAAAGAAAACGTATGAAGGACACGAAAATGAAAGTACTAGTTGCACAATCTATTCCACAAGACAGTCAGAAGAGGGGTACGAATCAAGCCAGTCATCCTGCAGTTCCCGTTAAAGGGACATGCAATTATTGTAAACAGCCAGGTCATTTTATAAACGAGTGTGTAGTTCTGAAACACAACATAGCTACCGGTAAAACTAAAGAAAGACCACGTCCGCCTAGACAAGAACAAGTTTCACAGACTTCTCAGCCACAGAATGCACAACAGACAGTTCCAGCACCGCAGCCTATTGCTGCAACACAGCATGTTACACAGCAGATGTACCAGTATGCACAGTCCGAGTATCCAGAGTATCAGCCATATTCATGAAACAGCCTAGAGAGGGAGGTAGGCTTGCCTCTCATCGAGATACCTGTAGATCAAGAGGGTCCCTATGTTCATAGTCAAGTACTAGGGAAAGACAGAAAGTTTCTGATTGATACAGGGGCAAGTAGGACCACCATCAGCCACGCCGAAGTTCCAGGGGCTCCGCTCTCAGGCTCTAGAAATGTTTCCCTTGGATTTTCAGGAAAGCCTATTGTAAATGAGATATCTAAGCCAGTTACTCTAGAAGTAGGTCCATTGTCCCGCACTACTGATCTGTTACTTACGAAGTCATGTCCAGAAAATTTATTAGGCATTAAAACACTGAAAGAATTAGGTGCAGTTATTTGCTGTTCCCCAGAGGGAATACGATTGTTCCTACGTGACTTGAAGGGTCACTATGTATTACGAGATTTTGATCCGAGATTGTCCAATGTTCCGCAGCATCTATGGGCGCAAGGTCCAACTGATGTTGGTTATATGCAAATCACACCCCATCGTGTGACTCTCAAACCAGGTGTAGTGTTACCACGAATCAGACAGTACAGATTGCCACCTGAGGCTGTAGCAGCCTTATCCAAAATTATTGACGAGCTCATCGCTCAAGGAGTAGTTGTAGAAACTGACTCCAATGTATGTAATTCTCCGATCATTCCAGTCATGAAACGTACTGATCCAAATGCACCCCCAGTATATCGATTAGTGATTGACCTTCGGGAACTCAACAAATGTATTATTCCCCAGTACCCAGTTGTCCCAGATATCTCTTCCCTATTGACAGCCATTGATTCTGAAGCCTCATTTTTTTCAGTCATAGACCTCAAGAACGCATTTTTTAGTGTCCCCATTCATCCAGACAGCCAGTTCCTTTTCGGATTTTGTTTAAATGGAAGGAGCTATATGTTCACACGAGCTCCTCAAGGTTTCACAGAAAGTCCTAGTATTTACAGTCAAGAACTTAAAAGACAACTAGACAATATTCACATGCCAACTGACACTGCCCTGCTCCAGTATGTCGATGATCTACTGATCACAGCCCGTTCTGAACGTGCTTGCGAGCGAGCGTCCCTTACAGTCTTGTATTTCCTTGCCGAGATGGGGCACAAGGTGTCCCCTTCTAAGCTTCAATTCTGTGTCCAGCAAGTGATCTACTTAGGCCACTTACTGTCCAAGAGGGGTAGGCAGTTGACACCTGACCGTATCCAGCTAATAGCGAGTCTTCCTCAGCCCAAGACCCAGAAGGAGGTACGTGCTTTTATCGGCCTCACTTCTTACTGCAGACAATGGATTCCTCAGTATGCATTTCTAGCTAAACCACTGATACAGTTAACGACACAGGAGGCAGCCGTATCGACTGTCCTCCCTTGGACATCTGAACATACACTTAGTTTTAATGAGTTAAAGAAAGCCTTATGCCAAGCTCCAGTTCTAGCTACACCGAACTACAGTAAGCCTTTTACACTTTTTGTCACAGAACGTGAAGGTACAGCATTATCTGTTCTTACACAAGATCAAGCAGGACAATACAAGCCCTGTGCTTATTTTTCGAGCACATTAGATCCTGTAGCCCAGGCGCTGCCTGCGTGCCTCAAGTCAGTTGCAGCCACAGCACTAGCTATCAGACAAAGTGATTCCATAGTATTAGGACATTCCTTGACAGTACAAGTTCCACACTCCGTGGAAGTTCTTTTAAACCGAACACAGACTCAGCACTTGACAATTGCACGTTTAACAGGTTATGAATTGACACTGTTCCAGCCACACATAGAAATCAGACGCTGCAACGTTCTAAATCCTGCTACACTGTTACCGTCAGTTACTTCGAATCCTGCCACACACGACTGTGTGGAAGTAGTTAACATTATGACTAAGCCAAGACAAGATCTGACAGATATTCCATTACCAGATCCCGACCTGACACTTTATGTGGATGGTTCATGTATGAGAACAAGTACAGGAGAACTAGTAGCCGCGTATGCAGTGACTACTGACACTGAAGTTATTGAAACACACCGTATTGACACCCTGTCTGCTCAAGCAGCAGAGCTAGTTGCTCTGACACAAGCCTGCATACACGCCAAGAACCTGAAAGTTAATGTTTACACAGATTCACGCTACGCATTCGGAGTTGTACACGACTTTGGAGTGCTCTGGCAGGAGAGAGGTTTCATGACTTCTCATGGAACCAAGATTCAGCATGGTCTCCTTATTCAAGCTCTGTTAGATGCCATACACCTACCGACATCTATTGCTATCATGAAATGCAAAGCACATATGAAAGTTACCGACACTATTTCTCAAGGTAATGATCTAGCAGATCGCACAGCCAAGCTTACAGCACAGACACCAGACATTCCAGTTAATAAGACACCGACATACACTCCAGATCTGACTACTTGTATGACAGTTAAGGACCCTACTCAAGATGTCATAGATATCCAGTTACATGCTACTCCCGAGGAAATCAAGAAATGGTCCGAACAAGGAGGGGTCCAGACAGATCAGGGATGGGTAACAAAGGGTAAAGGCACATGGTTTCTCCCCGACTCCATGGTTCAAGTCATTATCAATACCGCACATAGTCCAGCACATTTAGGAGAAAAAGCTATGTTAGACAGTATCCAGAACATTTGGTTCAACAAGCATTTACGAGCTGCAGCCAAGCAGAAGGTCCGTACTTGTATGATATGTTGTCAGTTTAACCCAGGTAAAAGTGTTCCGGTGGAACAAGGTGGATTCCAGCCTCCTGACCACCCTTTTGAAGTCCTCCAGATGGATTATATTCAGATGGAGCGATGTCGAGGTTTCAAGTATGTCCTTGTAGTTGTATGCGCTTTGTCCAGGTGGACAGAAGCATATCCAGTCCCAGATTACACAGCCGCGACCACTGCCAAGCAGTTGGTTCGTGAATTCTTCCCCCGTTATGGACTCCCTAGGGTCGTATATTCTGACAACGGCCAACCATTCTCATCCGAGCTTATGAAACATATTTCCCTGTTGTTAGGGTACCAGTGGAAGTTCCATTGTGTACGCCATCCAGAAGCAGCCGGTCTCGTAGAGAGACATAATCAGACCCTGAAAATTCGAATTGCAAAAGTATGTAAAGAGAAAGGTGTGGACTGGCTAGTAGCTCTGCCAGTTGCCCTATTTTATATGCGCATGGTCGCACATTCCAGATCAGGTCTGTCCCCGTATGAAGTCGTATTCGGCCGCCCCCCTAACATGTGGGGTACACCTAGACCTCGAAGTATTACCGATGTTTCAAGTAATATGCTGACAGATTACCTAGCTTCCTTGATGTCTGCCCTCAACTCTTGTCGTTCACAGGTTGCTGCCGCATTTCCAGACAATACCGAGGTGGCACCGCATGAAATCGTTCCCGGATGCATGGTTTTGGTCAGGAACTTTGATCGTTCAAGTCCGCTGGAGCCTCGCTGGAAGGAACCCCGACAGGTCCTCCTGGCCACCCGTACTGCCATCAAGCTGGAAGGCAGGAAGGGCTGGGTCCATTTGTCACATGTGAAAAGATTTTTTGGATTGAAACCTGTTTCAAAGAACATTTCCGAGGATTCTAAAGACTGCCAAAGTACTATTCTTAAGGACTGCCCCGCAAAAGACATTGCTACGAACCCTTCCCTGTTAGAGAAAACTCCGCAGCAGGAGTATAAGCTTAAACTAAGGTCTAGTAAAATAAGTCAGCCAGTTTGATTGTCTAAGTCCTCCCCTAGGTGAAACGGTTAGACCGGTTTCTGACATGTATATAATAGACCCTCACAGAGAGAGAGTTAGTGAGAACTCTAGAAGTTGCACTATTATTTTATTTTTCTGCTATATTTTAGCATTATGATTTCCTGCACCAGTTATGCATTTTATTTGTGTTTTTCAGTTTCTCATGTAAATAAGTTTGCCAATATTACAGTAGAGCACACGTTTAGTGATCTGCCTCCTCATGAACTCTCATATCGTCTTGCTATGCGTAATAACTCCTTTATCCGCATGTTACATTATTCACACCAGACCAGCAATGCCACAAATTGTTGGGTGTGTGGTCGACTCCCCCCTTTCCAGACACCGAAGGGAGTTCTGCCACTCTTTCCTTATCCATTTTCACATAATGGTTCGTGTGGAGCATGGTCCACGTTAACGTCATCCTTAACAGATATGTCTTTTCTGAACAGTACATGTTTCCCAGACAAGCAAGGTCTTCCCCACAGAACAGGGTTAGATCTAGAAAATGAAGTTTATAATTTGGGTAATTATTCTTCGAATTTTATGGTCCTGAATGTTCAGTCTGATTCCACTCCAGACTTACCTGCTATGTCAGTATTACCAGTCAAAGGTGAATTATGTGTCCGAAATAATGGTTCCGTACATGTAGGCCATAGTGATTGTACTACTATTGTCAAGTATAGTGACAGTGGGAAATCTATTTTCAAAGCTTCACGTCATTCTTATTTTGTTTGTGGTCAGACCGCATATGTTCGTCTGCCCCTTGATTGGGATGGTACATGTTACATTGCCTTCCTACTGCCACCAGTTTTCCTAGCCCCACCTGACTATCATAGGAATTCCCACCTAGTACATACTAGACACAAGAGAAATTTCCCGATTGTCGATTATACTGAAACTGCTCTAGAGCAATACATAGATATCAATAAAGGTGTCTTCCCCTACTTAGGTACTGTCGTGAATAGTAAACTGATACGTAGATTAACCAGAACACTTGAAGCAGTAGTGATTGAGACTACTTCTGCTCTAGGTAACTTAACCGAAGAGCAATCCTTTATGAGAATTGTCGTGCTCCAGAATCGTCTCATCCTTGACGTCATACTGGCCGATAGGGGCGGGGCATGTAGAGTCATCGGATCTAGTTGCTGCATTTTCATTCCTAATAACGCACCGTCTGTTTATTCAGCTATTACCAGACTCCATAAAATTGCCCATATGTTACACCAAGATCCAGGCACCTGGACATGGTCCGGTTGGTTCTGGAATATGATTTCCGCCTGGGGATGGAAAGTATTGTCATTTCTGGGTATTGCAGTAGCGATCATATTCAGTTGCTGCCTCTGTTTACAATGTGGCCCTGCGATTTGCGGCATTTGTGCTACATCTTGTATTCCTAGTCCCAAGTCCCGTCCTAAATCCAGTTCCAAGAAAATTCGAGACGAGCAAATGATACTGTATGAAATGATAGATGGTATCATGAATATTGATGTTTCCTGATGGAAACGTAGTGACAAGGAGGGAATGTGGAAAAGTAAATTTTGCCATGTTCTGTGTCCCTACGTGTCCTCCATCTTATGTTATGTGTGCATGATTAAATATGCATATGTATCCCCCATGTTTGATTAAAGACGCAATTACAGTTGTGTCCATCTCTAGTATGCCAGTTTCCAGTTCTCGTGAAAGCTACGAGTATCAGGCCTATGTAAAGTTACGTTGCCACGTTTCTCAGTGTGCACGTTATTTCATTGTAAAGTCCCCGTTTCTAGGCCTCAAAAGGGCCCGGACACCAGATTCAGCTCCTGTCTTCTGAGTCCTCGCTGAGGAGCGATACAGCCCCCACCTGTATCCTCGACCCTTCACTTACTTCCTGCCTCACAGTGCCCGGCTCAGCCTGGCTCTGCCTCTGAGTCTGCCAAGAGTATGTTATGATTCTATTTATCAGTCCAGCCCTCCTTCTCTGCATTCCTAAGCTACTGAATCGCATCAATAGTTTCCGTCATTGTCTAGCCTTTACGTCTCCATGTAAGAGAAATACTGCATTTAATGGTCATTTAATATTCTTCATCACGCACTACATGTAGAATAATGCATGCTCCAGTCTTAGAGTCTGTTAGCCTTTACCCCGATAACTTTTGGATTCTATCAACATGTTCTCTAAACATCAGATACTAGATAGGGTTTAGGTACATGTCGCCCTGACTCTCCAGACTTCAGTCTCTGCTCCTAGCACAGAGTTCATAGCCCCCAGCTTCTCCTAGTAACACGTCATTGTCAGTTTGCGCGCACCATTAGGTTAGAGGTCCCGGCTCCTTAGGTAGCCCCCTCCATGTTTCCGCCCCATTTATGACATATTCTGTCACGTTTGCATCACATGTCTATGTATACGCCCCTGTTACACCCACTGCTCCGCCTATCATATGTATTGTAATGCAACTGTTTTAATATATATGCTTGTGCACTGCTATTAAATGTTACCCATTCCCTTACGCCTATTCTGATCCTGCCCCCGGCAGCGCTGCCATCCTGTTCCCGTGCAGGTTGTCCTGTTCCTGTCCTTTATGCTGTATTAAACCTGCAAACTCCTACTACCTCGAATCTTGACTCTTATTTATTGAGCTATCTGTTATTGCTATGTCCAGTCAAACCTAGATCCGGTATTATTTATTTATATACCACAGTTTGAACAGTTGCAAAAGGGCTAAATAGTAAAGTTCCCTTTTATCTGCAGTGTCGTAACTCAGCTTCCTGTGATTAATCAAATTTCCTTTTATTAGTTTCACCAAGCATCCTTCGGAACCAATGACTCCATATTTTCCATCTTGATGTTCTCTGTAGTATTCCGTTTAAAAGTGTAGTTTTGCAGCACTTTATAGAGACACATGTTCTCAAGATGATGACTTCTGTTGGGGTAATATGTGTCCAACATATTCGTTTTCAAAATATCTGTACTTTCTGGATCTTTTTCTGCTAAATATTCAATTTCTTGAACAGATTTCAGTACCCGATTTTGCATTGCTGCAAGACCTATACTCACCCAAATGATTCTTCTAGATTTGGAGTATAGACTTGCAGATGATAACCGATCTGAGCATTCATATGCTCCGATTTCTCAAAGCGATAACATCTTCAAACTGAAACTGTATAATTTCTTACTTATAGTCTTCTCGTGAGAAATCTCTTCCCACATTTCCTTCAATTCCGTCTTTTCTGATTTTGTAATATAGGACGTTACATATCGAGCAACAGCAATGGAATTGTCCGCAACGTACTGAATATCCATGTTAGCATTCCACATGGACAGAATAACTAGGTTGTAGTCATTTATGTATTTTGACTCTTCATTTCTTCTTAAGTTGTAGGTATTTTTTGGAGACTGTCTTGTGATGGTATGTCGCAAAGTTGACATAAAACTGTTCACTCTTTCTTTGGATATTACAGGACGTGGAAATGCAAAACGACATTTGGTGTAGAACTTATCCTTAGATTTGCACTTTCGTCGACAGTATTTTCCACATCGGTGGCTTTGGAATCATAAGACTTGTTCTCTTAAGTTGTTTTCTTCTGTGCTTTTGGGTACAGCACATGTGGAGATCAACAATCCTAGTCTGATTTTTATAGTGAGTTTGCCAACAACAAATACAAGAAAAATGTTGCCTTTCACCTGAAATCACCTTAAACTTTGTAATTTCACTTTTAAAATGTTTTGTACAACTATGTTCAACTTTTCTACAACATTTTCTTCTATTAATGTCTGAGTTTCTTCACTCTCTTGTTCAGGACCAAAGTAACAAAACTCAATATCATCACAAACCTTTTTCACATCTGATACTGACCCACACATAAGAGCACTGTTCAACTTATTTAACTTTAGTGCTGGACTTTTTGCATCATACAATCTTCTCACTAACTTCCGCATTTGAGTATGATGTACTGCTAACATCCTGAAATGGTGAAAAACACTTTGACATACTTTCCTAGAAAGACAAGCCAGAGAATGACCTTGCAAACCAAATCTTCAATAAAAAACAAAACAGTATCAAACGCATCTGTTCCAAATTTGGGGGCATCCTTAATCCATAACAGCCTATGTATATGAGGAGCACCTCTTGCTTGATATTCCTTTCTCCAAAAGAAATCCACAACTTCTCCAAGAGGAGGATTTATTTAATTGCAGATAAAAGACATCATAGCTTCAAATCTCTGATTGAAATACCTGCATACATTAACAGGATCCAAAGAGCACCATTCCCCAGGTGTCTTGTATTCGATATTTTTTATATTGCAATTTGCCTCTCGAAGAAATTCAAGTAAATCATCCCAAGCATACTCAGCACAGCTTAGGGTAAGGAACCATGTAGGAGTTCCTAAGTTCCATAGCATACATTTCAGTTCTCCATGACGACGGTACCAATATTCATTAGTCCCACGCTGACATGCCATCAGATTAATGAGCTGAGATTCTAAATGATCTTCTCTCTGATGCACTTTATTCATAAAATCTTTTGCAGATACATTTTGCAGATGTATTCCAGTTTTTAAAATGTGATTGACTGCATATGAAAGTCCAGACAAGTCACTCTCAAATAAAAGATGAAATATATAGGGGATACATTGTCGAAATCTTGGATCTTCTGCATATAATCTTGTTGTCGGATATTCAGATGTAGGAACCTGCACAGGACGTTCGTCATATCGTCCTTCTTTTCCAGTTGGGAACAACTGTGGGAAACAACGAGCTTCCAAGCTCTCTTCCCATACACTCATGGAACTTCCTTTTGCTTTTTTCATTTGGAACAACTCAATAGTATTCCCCATCACTTCTTTTGAATGAAGTGGATGCACACTGTAATGTTCATAGATTTCTTCACATCTTAACATGTCCACTTTTTCAATTTGTCCACTTAATGTTTCAGTATCTTCTGCTAAAAGTATTTCTTCTTCTCCCGTATAAACATTTTTATAGTATGTATTGTTTTTTTTATAATTTATCTTTCCTAACATCCACTAACTCCTGCCAGATTTTCTTATTCTTAGTCGGCACACCATCAACAAGAATAACTAGTGGTTCACTTTCTACACTCTCCACACCAATAGTTTCAATATTTTTCTTTAAATCTAACGGTAAATACACTACTCTCCCTTTTAATCCTCTTTGTAAATCTGAAAGAGGAAATTTACCTGTTTTAAGCTCCATACGAACAACAGTCTGAAACGGGTTCACACACATTGAATGAGAATAGACTCATAGGTGTTTAAATCTGTCAATTCTGGAGGAATAGCAACTAACTCTAAATTATTATGCACAGCTCTAGAGGGCATTTTATTCTCATCTAATTTGTTATAACAATATTTACAAATACGCTGATCAGAACCCAAATCAAAACAATTCTCTACCAACAAATAAGTTGCAAATTCCTTCCACTTATCTTTATTTTCTTTTTCACTTTATAAATAGAGATCAACAATGCTAGTCTGATTTTTATAGTGAGTTTGCCAACAACAAATACAAGAAAAATTTGGCCTTTCACCTGAAATCACCTTAAACTTTGTAATTTCACTATTAAAATGTTTTGTACAACTATGTTCAACTTTTCTACAACATTTTCTTCTATTAATGTCTGAGTTTCTTCACTCTCTTGTTCAGGACCAAAGTAACAAAACTCAATATCATCACAAACCTTTTTCACATCTGATGCTGACCCACACATAAGAGCACTGTTCAACTCATTTAACTTTAGTGCTGGACTTTTTGCATCATACAATCTTCTCACTAACTTCCGCAATTGAGTATGATGTACTGCTAACATCCTGAAATGGTGAAAAACACTTTGACATACTTTCCTAGAAAGACAAGCCAGAGAATGACCTTGCAAACCAAATCTTCAATAAAAAACAAAACAGTATCAAACGCATCTGTTCCAAATTTGGGGGCATCCTTAATCCTTAACAGCATATGTATATGAGGAGCACCTCTTGCTTGATTTTTTTTTTTTTGTAAATATGTTTTTATTGCAGGAATCAAATATAATCACATCATTGGCACCTGATACGAAAATAAATCAGTATTGGCGGTATTGATCATAACGCTTTACAAGGCCATTCAGCCCACAACCCGGGGGTCGGGCGGCGTGTGCCACTTTTGTTTTTCTTTGCAGTGTTCATGTCCACCCTTTCGCCATGTAACATAGGTGGTATAAGGAAATTTCGTCTGCTTTCTTAAACACCCCCAACAAGTTCCCCACCCTCCCTTCGGTGAATTCCCCGCCCCAGAGGATTAAAGTGTCATTCAGCACTATGTATGACCCCACCGGTTGGTGGAAACGACTGTCATTCATCTTCCTCTAACCCCCACCCTCCACCCCTCTCGTCATCGGTAGGTCGTCTCGTGGTCGATTATCATGAAGCGTAAGCTGTAATTCTCCAGCCT
The DNA here is from genome assembly GCF_964261635.1 of Lissotriton helveticus. Taxonomy (NCBI): domain Eukaryota; kingdom Metazoa; phylum Chordata; class Amphibia; order Caudata; family Salamandridae; genus Lissotriton; species Lissotriton helveticus. Next base: position 364,393,118 of record NC_136072.1, on the reverse strand, counting down.
GGGTACAATCCAGGAGTAGTCTTTCAGTGGGGACCAGGCCGCTCGAGCACCTCTTGTTTGATATTCCTTTCTCCAAAAGAAATCCACAACTTCTCCAAGAGGAGGATTTATTTAATTGCAGATAAAAGACATCATAGCTTCAAATCTCTGATTGAAATACCTGCATACATTAACAGGATCCAAAGAGCACCATTCCCCAGGTGTCTTGTATTCGATATTTTTTATATTGCAATTTGCCTCTCGAAGAAATTCAAGTAAATCATCCCAAGCATACTCAGCACAGCTTAGGGTAAGGAACCATGTAGGAGTTCCTAAGTTCCGTAGCATACATTTCAGTTCTCCATGACGACGGTACCAATATTCATTAGTCCCACGCTGACATGCCTTCAGATTAATGAGCTGAGATTCTAAATGATCATCTCTCTGATGCACTTTATTCATAAAATCTTTTGCAGATACATTTTGCAGATGTACTCCAGTTTTTAAAATGTGATTGACTGCATATGAAAGTCCAGACAAGTCACTCTCAAATAAAAGATGAAATATATAGGGGATACATTGTCGAAATCTTGGATCTTCTGCATATAATCTTGTTGTCGGATATTCAGATGTAGGAACCTGCACAGGACGTTCGTCATATCGTCCTTCTTTTCCAGTTGGGAACAACTGTGGAAAACAACGAGCTTCCAAGCTCTCTTCCCATACACTCATGGGACTTCCTTTTGCTTTTTTCATTTGGAACAACTCAATAGTATTCCCCATCGCTTCTTTTGAATGAAGTGGATGCACACTGTAATGTTCATAGATTTCTTCACATCTTAACATGTCCACTTTTTCAATTTGTCCACTTGATGTTTCAGTATCTTCTGCTAAAAGTATTTCTTCTTCTCCCATATAAACATTTTTAAAGTATGTATTGGTTTTTATAATTTATCTTTCCTAACATCCACTAACTCCTGCCAGATTTTCTTATTCTTAGTCGGCACACCATCAACAAGAATAACTAGTGGTTCACTTTCTACACTCTCTACACCAATAGTTTCAATATTTTTCTTTAAATCTAATGGTAAATACACAACTCTTCCTTTTAATCCTCTTTGTAAATTTGAAGGAGGCAATTTACCTGTTTTAAGCTCCATACGAACAACAGCCTGAAACGGGTACACACATTGAATGAGAATAGACTCATAGGTGTTTAAATCTGTCAATTCTGGAGGAATAGCAACTAACTCTAAATTATTATGCACAGCTCTAGAGGGCATTTTATTCTCATCTAATTTGTTATAACAATATTTACAAATACGCTGATCAGAACCCAAATCAAAACAATTCTCTACCAACAAATAAGTTGCAAATTCCTTCCACTTATCTTTATTTTCTTTTTCACTTTATAAATAGAGATCAACAATCCTAGTCTGATTTTTATAGTGAGTTTGCCAACAACAAATACAAGAAAATGTGGCCTTTCACCTGAAATCACCTTAAACTTTGTAATTTCACTTTTAAAATGTTTTGTACAACTATGTTCAACTTTTCTACAACATTTTCTTCTATTAATGTCTGAGTTTCTTCACTCTCTTGTTCAGGACCAAAGTAACAAAACTCAATATCATCACAAACCTTTTTCACATCTGATACTAACCCACACATAAGAGCACTGTTCAACTCATTTAACTTTAGTGCTGGACTTTTTGCATCATACAATCTTCTCACTAACTTCCACATTTGAGTATGATGTACTGCTAACATCCTGAAATGGTGAAAAACACTTTGACATACTTTCCTAGAAAGACAAGCCAGAGAATGACCTTGCAAACCAGTATTTTTTCTCACTTTGCAAGGGTCTAGTCCTTGCAACACTTTAATCTTTTGTTTAACACTTTTTTTACTATATGGTTGTAAGAAATTGCGTAATTTATCAATAGATTCTTGTTGTACACTAAAAATTTTACTGCAATCCCAAGTGAACACTGGGGTTTTAGGACGTCTGCCTAGAACTTTATCAGCTATCACTTCTTCTCCATTTCTCGGAACCATTTTCTCTTTGTCAATTGGACAACCATTTCTAACCTCATAAGCTCGACCACTGTTGTCAACTGCATGCAACAAATCATTGATTAGAAAATAACTCTCTTCATTAAAAAAAGGCTCAGAACTTGAACTGTGTTTCCTTTCCCCTAAAAAAATATCACAAAAATTACTTCTGTTAATTACACTTTTCCTCTTACTTTTGGCCTTCATTAAATGGATTGGTTTATCTAGTGATCGAATTCTGTTTAATATTAAAATGAATAGTTTCCTTTTTACTTCAAAAGCCTTTTCAACAATGGATTCGATATGCTTCTTCTTTTTATAAAATAGTGTTCTCTTTTTATATTTCTACGTATCTTTCATCAACTTATGAACTACTCTGTTGTAAAATAATTTTGTGCGGATTTCTTTATACTGATTTTCTTTTCTTTTACCATACATCATGTCCTTTGACTGTCCATTTGCTTTTTTTCCTTTCCTATTATGTTGACTATTTTTTCTAGTTGAAGCATTGTCATTAGTTTCAGCATTCTGTACATTCTGTCTGGCCCTACAAAAATTTTTAATAAATTGATTTGTGGTCTTACCAGAAGATTTTATCTTTTTAGCCACATTATGTTGGACATCCAATACTTGTGGTTGAGTTTTCTTCAAGTAACTGTCCTTTTTCTGTTCTTTTCTTTGTCTTATTTTGTCCAGCATGATAACTTTTTTTAATGATGATAAACAGTATCTGTAAAAAATAATCATAAATAAATGTATATTAATAACTTTATAATTTATACTTTTCTATTACTATACAAACACATTTTATATAAATTCTGACTAAGAAATTGTAGGCCTGAAACCACAAGTATGAAGTATGCATAGTGTATAGCAGTTTGAAGCACTCCATACCCTAAAGCCTGGCTCACTGCATGAGTACATGCTTACTGACTGAATTTTGAATTTAAAAGCATTTGTAGAGCGCTCGTGTACTAAGCAGTTTCTTGGCGCTGAGAGGTAACAGTGGTGAAAACAGACAGAGGACGGTGGGCTAGCAGTTGAACGCTTGCTGGAACAAAAGAGTTTTTAGGGCCCTACGGTATTCCATATAGGAGGACAGAAGTCTTACTGAAGGTGGAAGGGCGTTCCAGAAGGTGGGGGCCAGAACTGAAAATTTCTGACCACCGGACCTTTTCTTCCTGAAGCGTGGCACTGCCAGCAAGCCCAGGGAAGAGGAGCGAAGAGCTCTGGGTGGGCAATAATTCGCGATAGCAGAATTGATGAAGGCTGGAGCAGTACCAGCTCGGGCTTGAAAGGTGAGGCATCCCAATTTAAACAGTGCCCGCTGCTTAATGGGGAGCCAGTGAAGGGCTTTCAAGAGGGGAGTAGAGTGGTGTGACTTGGACAGGCCGTACACCAGGCGAGCTGCCTGGTTCTGGACCAGCTGAAGGCGGTGAAGGGCATATGCAGGAACACCGTTGTAAACAATGTTCCCGTAATCAATTTTGGATAGAACCATGGCCATTGTGATCAGTTTGAGGGCAGGGAAGGAGAAAAACCAGGATATTTTCCTAATGGTCCGTAAAGAAAAAAACAAGAGGAAACAACTGAGCTGATATGTGAATGAAGTGTAAGTTGATGATTGAGAGTGATACCTAACGTTTTGACTGAGAGGGAGGGAGGGGGGGGGGTGCCCAGGGATGGTGGCCAAAAGAGGGGTGACCAGGGGTTACCGGTACCGCCCGTCAAGACCAGCTCCGCTTTGTCCGGATTTAGCTTGAGGTGGTTCGCATTCATCCATTCACAGATGAATAGCATCATGGACTGGAAGCTGGTTTGACCTGACGAAACCGAGGACAAATTAAAAATAAGTTGGAGGTCGTCGGCATAGTTATACACCGCGACCTCCATGTGCTGCAAAGCAAAAATAAGGGGGAAAATGTAAAGGTTGAAAAGCAGGGGGGAAAGGGAGGAGCCCTGGGGAACCCCGCAGTTTACTTTACGGGGAGGAGCAGCGAATTCTGCCAGATGGACAGCCTGAGATCGATCGGACAGGAAGGACTCAAGCCAGGCCAGGGGGCAGCCCTCAATGCCTGCCGCCTTGACACGGCACAGAAGGATGGAGTGGTCCACCGTGTCAAAGGCGGCGGACAGATCTAATAAAACGAGGGCCTGGGGAATGTTGGAGTCCAGTCCCTCCCTGAGTTGGTCCAAGACTGAAATGACCACCTTCTCTGTGGAATGACGGGGGCAGAAACCTGCTTGGCAGGGGGCGAGGTACTCGCTGCCCTCGATGAAGGAGCTCAGGACCTGAGTAAGGTGGGACTCGGCGATCTTCCCTAAAAATGGGAAAAGGGAGATTGGCCGATAATTGGCCGGGGCGCCGGGGTCTGCCCCAGGTTTTTTTTAAATGGGGATGACCGTAGCAGCCTTAAAGGAAGGGGGGACAATACCCTGTTCAAATGAGTTGTTTAACAGGGTGAGGGCGGGGGAAGGGCAGTCCAGGAAAATCTGACTTAATATACGTGCTGGGCAGATGTCAGCAGGGGAGCCAGATTTCACACGTCTGAGAAGAGGGGGAAGTGAGTCCAGGGTCAGAGGGGGGATGAGGGCTAGAGACTGACTATTGGGGGGAATGGGACACTCACAGAAGGTGGGTGAGGGAGGGGGGATGTTAGCCTTAATGGTAGCCACTTTTTCAATGAAAAACTCATTGAGGGAGTTGCACAAAGTCTGTGAAGGAGGAATTTTAGACTGGGTCCTATCAGAGGCGGCCAACTCATGGACCATCGCGAAAATCTCTCGTGACTGGTTTTCAGCCGCCAGAATGCGTCCGGAGAAATAGTCTTTTTTTGCGGCTAGAATGTCTCGCTTGTATTCAGAGAGGACTGTGATGTAGAGCTGCCTAAATGAAGGACAGTAAGCACGTCGCCAAGCGCGTTCGGCTTGTCGCACTGCTAGTTTCTTAGCTTTTAGGGCTGGGCTAAACCACTTGTTGGCATTGTGGACGCGGTTAATAGTTACCCGCTTAAGTTGGGCTATATGGTCGCAGGTTTTGACAAGCCAATCGTCCAGGGTGGTGGCCTGGGAGTGTAAAGCCAGGCCCTCGAGGGCCGGGAGGGTGGAGCGGAGTGAACTGCACAGGGTGGAAATGTCGACTCGGCTCCAGTTCCGGGTCCAAATGTTTTTGGGATGACGTGGGTGCGTGGGGGTGTTGAGGGCCAACGAGAAGGAAAGGAGATGGTGGTCCGACCAGGCACAGGGCAGTACCGAGGGCGTCGAGATGGGGATGTTAAGGGTCCATATCTGATCAAGTATGTGCCCATGCCTGTGCGTGGGGGTGTGGACATGTTGCGAAAAATTCAGGCTAAGGAGCGATGCAGTGAATTCTTTGGATATTGCATCCTCAGCAGGGTCGCCGGGCCAGAAGTTAAAGTCCCCAAGGACTAGCACTGAGGCGTTGTTGATGGACAGAGTGCCTAGGAGTTCTTGAAATGTGGCGATAAAGCCAGGGGAAGATTGGGGAGGACGGTAGACCAAAACACAGGTGAGAGGGGTTTTAAAGGAAGCAGAGCGTACCACTAGACAATCTGACGTTAGCGAGGTGGGTGAAGCTAGCGTCTGAAATTGTAGCCCCTCACGCGCTATTAGGGCGACTCCGCCTCCCATTTTCCCATCCGGGCGGTCAGCACGGAGGGCAAAATAGGAGGGGGGGAGGGCCGCCAGGACGTCAGGGAGGGAGTCCTGGCGGTCCCAGGTTTCGGTTAGGAAGAGCAAATCTGGGCTCTCAGTGTCCAGCAGATGGAAAATGTCAGTTTGGTGCCGCACTGCGGTTCTGGTATTAAGCAGAAAAGCAGAGGTGGCAGGAACAAGGGTGGGGGCATGTGAGCTAGGGGTGGGCGGTATAGTGATAGGAGAGACAGGTCTGGGACTATGCTGAAAGGGGCTGGGGCGGGCAATGCCGTGTGCTATGATGCGAGCAAGAGTGGCAGGATCGAGCGGATAGCCGGTGTGTAGAGAGTGTAGGACTTGCGAAGAGTAAGTGAGCAAATGGACATGGTTGTGTGGCCCATGCCCGGTAGGCCGCGGATGGGCGCAGATGGGTAGGGGCGCTCGTAGGGGCCCGCCGCAGCTACCGGCACAAGCCGTGGCGGATTGGTGCCCAGAGCGAGGATCAGCTGTGTGGGGAGACTGAGGAAACGTTGTGCCGAGGAGCGGCGATCACAAAGTAATTTTAAAAATACAAGCACACAAACAGATTACACGTTGCGCCGAGGAGCAGCGATAAAATGAAAGTTTTAGCAAGGATTAAAAACACAAGATTCTCCAAAGATTCTCCAAAGTGCTAGCGCAGAGCCCGAGCGGCCTGCCTTACCAGATGTCAACCCCGAATGAGGCAAAAGCTGGTGTTAATGTAGCTGCCTCAATTCCAACCACTAGACCGCTAACCTTCCGTTTGGCGAGCAGGGCGGAAGTGAGGATGAGAGGGGCGGAAGTAGCGCTCGTAGGGGCCCGCCGCAACTACCGGCACAAGCCGTGGTGGATCGGTGCCCAGAGCGAGGATCAGCTGTGTGGGGAGACTGAGGAAACGTTGCACCGAGGAGCGGCGATCACAAAGTAATTTTGAAAATACAAGCACACAAACAGATTACACGTTGCGCCAAGGAGCGGCGATAAAATGAAAGTTTTAGCAAGGATTAAAAACACAAGATTCTCCAAAGATTCTCCAAAGTGCTAGCGCAGAGCCCGAGCGGCCTGCCTTACCAGATGGCAACCCCGAATGAGGCAAAAGCTGGTGTTAATGTAGCTGCCCCAATTCCAACCACTAGACCGCTAACCTTCCGTTTGGCGAGCAGGGCGGAAGTGAGGATGAGAGGGGCGGAAGTAGCGCTCGTAGGGGCCCGCCGCAACTACCGGCACAAGCCGTGGCGGATCGGTGCCCAGAGCGAGGATCAGCTGTGTGGGGAGACTGAGGAAACGTTGCACCGAGGAGCGGCGATCACAAAGTAATTTTAAAAATACAAGCACACAAACAGATTACACGTTGCGCCGAGGAGCGGCGATAAAATGAAAGTTTTAGCAAGGATTAAAAACACAAGATTCTCCAAAGATTCTCCAAAGTGCTAGCGCAGAGCCCGAGCGGCCTGCCTTACCAGATGTCGATGATGACAGTACTATAAGGTGAGACACTGGGTGAAGTCATAATTGGATGAGTTTTACTTTACAGAATGGATTACTACATGGTACAGAAAGAGTCACCATAGGATTACAACAGCACTCACAGGGTGTTTGCTGGAGTGTATGGTTACTAACTGGGGAATTGTAGGCCTGAAACAAAAGTGTGAAGGTGGTTAGACTACTACATGCATAGTCGATAGGAGTTTCAAGCACTACGAGCCTTAAAGCCTGGCTCACTGGATGAGTACATGTATTTATGTGTCTGCAAACACATCTAGCAACCAAATGATTCTCTCTCAATTTTCCAAAATGCACACTGACTCACAGCGTGAATCTAGACAAATAACAGAGGGTCATATTATCAAGGGGGTTTATCTCCGCTTTTTTGGCTTTAAAAGCCAAGAAAGCGGAGATAAAATTATCTCCCTATTACCTAGCTGTCGCTAACGCTAGTTAGCGACAGCTAGTAGGAGATAGCGACCATCTTGGGCCCCACTTTGCATGTCAGTGATATTTATCACTAATGACATACAAAGTGGGCGTGCCAAGATGTTAGCGACTGGAAACAGTCGCTAACATCGCTATCTCCTATTACCAACTTTTGGAGATATTCGCGCTAAGCGCGAATATCTCCAAAAGCTAACACCTGCCCTGAGCAGTTCTTAGCCATGTTATCCAATGGGAGGTGGATAACATGGCTAAGAGCATTAGCTCGGTAATGCATGAATATCGCTGACTTTTCAGCGATATTCATGCATTGCAGCCGTTTTTTATCGCATTTGCGCTAAACCTTGGTAATACCAAGGTTTATCTGCGATAAAAATCGCCGCAGCTCAGCGGTAAAATTTTGTCTCTAACCAAGCAATAGCGATAATTATCGCTATTGCTTGGTAATATGCCCCAGAATCCCTTGCACTTTACTGAAAGGATTACTACATGCTACTGAAAGAGTCACTACAGGATTGCAAGAACACTCACATGGTGTTTTCTGAAGAGTATGGATACTAACTGGGGAATTGTAGCTCTGAAACAGAAGTTTGAAGGTGGTTAGACTACTACATGCATAGTGCATAGGAGTTTCAAGTACTGCGTGCCTTAAAGCCTGGCTCACTGCATGAGTACATGTATTTATGTATCTGCAAACACATCAATCACCCAAATGAGTCTTTCTCAATGTTCTCAAATGCACACTGACTCAGTGTGATTCTAGACAAATAACAGTATCCCTTGCACTTTACTGAAAGGATTACTACATGCTACTGAAAGAGTCACTATGAGATTGCAAGAGCACTCACAGGGTGTTTGCTGCAGTGTATGGATACTAAATGGGGAATTGTAGACCTGAAACACAAGTTTGAAGGTGGTTAGAATACTACATGCATAGTACATAGAAGTTTCAAGTACTGTGTGCCCTAAAGTCTGGGTCACTGCATGAGTACATGTATTTATGTGTCTGCTAACACATTAAGCAACCAAATGATTCTCTCTCAATTTTCCCAAATGCACACTGACTCACAGTGTGATTCTAGAGAAATAACAGTATCCCTTGCACTTTACTGAAAGGATTACTACATGCTACTGAAAGAGAAACTATAGGATTGCAACAGCACTCACAGGGTGTTTGCTGGAGTGTATGGATACTAAGTGGGGAATTGCAGGCCTGAAACAGAAGTGTGAAGGTGGTTAGACTACTACATGCATAGTGCATAGGAGTTTCAAGTACTGCGTGCCCTAAAGCCTTGCTCACTGCATGAGTACATGTATTTATGTGTCGGTAAACACATCAACCAACTAAATGATTCTCTCTCAATGTTCCTAAATACACACAGACTCACTGTGTGATTCTAGACAAGCAACACTATCCCTTTGACTTTACCAACACACCTTTACTAGCCTACAAGACGTAAGGTGACTGCACACATTCCACAATATTTTCTACTACACATTAGTATGAAAATGCTTCTCTCAGAATGATTCCTAAATGCACACAGACTCACTGTGTGATTGTAGACAAATAACACTATCCCTTCCATTTTACCAAAACACATTTCATAGTCTAGAAGGAGTACTGAATTTGAGTGTAGAAACTAGACTCATTTTGCAAATACATAAACAATGACTGGTTTCTACCAAAACATGAGAACAGCACGCATTTTTAAACAGTTATCTCTCTGCAAACACATGAAATACACAAATGCTTATCTCAGAATGGTTTCTAAATGCACACACACACTCACAATAGGATTCAAGACAAAAAAGTACTTCCTGCACTTTAGCAGGAGAAACACAATAGTCTGATTAAAATCAAAATGCACCACATATATCCCCTCACAAATGAATAACTCACTTTTCAAATTGTTTTGTAGATTAAGAAGTATGTCAGTCACACACCAGATTTTCATATACAGATTCTCTGTACTATGCACCTGTCAGCAAAACCAAAGAATGGCAAAGTTTCCCTCTCATTTTGCACACATATACATGTTAACATCAAATCACATTGATTCCCACATTAATTCAAATGCAAACACACATTTCTATTGGTTACACATTTCAACCCTTTTCCAAATGACATAAATGTCAACCCTACCCCCAATCTGCCTTCTGCTTGTTACCATAGAAACAGTTCCTGGAACACTTAATTGAGCACACAGGTCAAAAGTTCACCACACAATGTTGCTAATCAGAACAGCAAGTGTGCTTGACTTTTCAACATATTAGCTTATCCTATGTAATGTTCATTTCAATCAGATTTTGTTTACCAATAAGAATCATGCTTTAAAAAAAACCAGAAACAAGCACCCTGTGTAGAATGTTGTCAAACAACCAATCATTTCTTTTCTTTTTTCAAAACTGCATCTTATCCACCATTTTAGAAAAATCTTACTTTTCAAACTGCCATTTAATTTACAGAGACCATCTGAGTGCATCCAGACCCCCCTTCAAGATGCTTAGAGTGTGGATTGTGGGATACAGCTATATTTTCTGGAGCCAAAGGTATGCAGAAAACAAAGGTATTCACAAAGACCTAGGTTTACCAAATGTAGACATTAAATGGATTGGACAAAGAGGGTTAAAGTGGCACCAATTGATGCCATTGGTTAAATCCTTTTTGCATCTCCAACACCCTGACCTCATAACTGTGCACTGTGGTGGCAATGACCTAGGCACTTTGACTGGGGTAGGTCTGGAAATGCTTATAAAGGACACCTTTGGAGAATTTATGTCACTTTTCCCCCAAACTGCCTTATGTCTATTCTAACATATGCCAAAGGCAGAATGGAACTGGTCCAATCAATTTTGTCCACAGTTTGACAAAGCTAGGAAACATGTGAATAAATCTGTTTCTGCTTTTCTCCGAGACTATAGAATGGAGTCCATTTACCACAACAATCTGCGTTTCAATATGCATGGCATCTATAGGACAGATGGTGTACATTTTACAGATGAGGGAAACAGAGTCTTCCTCTTGAACTTTAGACTCTGCATATATATTTACTTGTAGGTACTAAAATCTCTCAATAAACACAAGGGCTCTTTTTAGAGCCACCTAAGAACTAAACACATAAGCTTGATGTATATCTGAAAAATATTATTTGTTTTTTGGCTTGGAGTCATGTACCCAACGTGCCTGAGTCGTGCACCCAATGCGTACAAGTCGTGCACCAAACGTGCAGGAGTCGCACACCCTACGGGTTAGAAGCCGTGCATCCAACGCGAAAAACAACAAGTGATGGACTGAATGTGGATCAATGTCACACACTCCCCCAGTCAAAAGATCTGGGCCCAAATCCATCGTTTTTTTGCACTCCACACCACCCTGGGTCAGATAATGGCTTTATGCAAATCAGCTCTGACCCTGTTGCCCCATGGGAACAGTCCAGTCCGAACTACAACAGCCATATCTTTCCCAGACCGGAATCAAGCATCCGAGGACCGGACCGGTTTCGAGGTAACACCTCTCTTCAGCCCGGCTAGCTTGACTCCAAGTGGTGTGGAGTGCCTGGGACCCACGTCTGGGCATCCCCAGCGCACTTAGGGCGGCAATTGCAAAAAACAACAAGTGATGGACTGAATGTGGATCAATGTCACACACTCCCCCAGTCAAAAGATCTGGGCCCAAATCCATCGTTTTTTTGCACTCCACACCACCCTGGGTCAGATAATGGCTTTATGCAAATCAGCTCTGACCCTGTTGCCCCATGGGAACAGTCCAGTCCGAACTACAACAGCCATATCTTTCCCAGACCGGAATCAAGCATCCGAGGACCGGACCGGTTTCGAGGTAACACCTCTCTTCAGCCCGGCTAGCTTGACTCCAAGTGGTGTGGAGTGCCTGGGACCCACGTCTGGGCATCCCCAGCGCACTTAGGGCGGCAATTGCAAAAAACAACAAGTGATGGACTGAATGTGGTTCAATGTCACACACTCCCCCAGTCAAAAGATCTGGGCCCAAATCCATCGTTTTTTTGCACTCCACACCACCCTGGGTCAGATAATGGCTTTATGCAAATCAGCTCTGACCCTGTTGCCCCATGGGAAAAGTCCAGTCCGAACTACAACAGCCATATCTTTCCCAGACCGGAATCAAGCATCCGAGGACCGGACCGGTTTCGAGGTAACACCTCTCTTCAGCCCGGCTAGCTTGACTCCAAGTGGTGTGGAGTGCCTGGGACCCACGTCTGGGCATCCCCAGCGCACTTAGGGCGGCAATTGCAAAAAACAACAAGTGATGGACTGAATGTGGATCAATGTCACACACTCCCCCAGTCAAAAGATCTGGGCCCAAATCCATTGTTTTTTTGCACTCCACACCACCCTGGGTCAGATAATGGCTTTATGCAAATCAGCTCTGACCCTGTTGCCCCATGGGAACAGTCTAGTCCGAACTACAACAGCCATATCTTTCCCAGACCGGAATCAAGCATCCGAGGACCGGACCGGTTTCGAGGTAACACCTCTCTTCAGCCCGGCTAGCTTGACTCCAAGTGGTGTGGAGTGCCTGGGACCCACGTCTGGGCATCCCCAGCGCACTTAGGGCGGCAATTGCAAAAAACAACAAGTGATGGACTGAATGTGGATCAATGTCACACACTCCCCCAGTCAAAAGATCTGGGCCCAAATCCATCGTTTTTTTGCACTCCACACCACCCTGGGTCAGATAATGGCTTTATGCAAATCAGCTCTGACCCTGTTGCCCCATGGGAACAGTCCAGTCCGAACTACAACAGCCATATCTTTCCCAGACCGGAATCAAGCATCCGAGGACCGGACCGGTTTCGAGGTAACACCTCTCTTCAGCCCGGCTAGCTTGACTCCAAGTGGTGTGGAGTGCCTGGGACCCACGTCTGGGCATCCCCAGCGCACTTAGGGCGGCAATTGCAAAGAACAACAAGTGATGGACTGAATGTGGATCAATGTCACACACTCCCCCAGTCAAAAGATCTGGGCCCAAATCCATCGTTTTTTTGCACTCCACACCACCCTGGGTCAGATAATGGCTTTATGCAAATCAGCTCTGACCCTGTTGCCCCATGGGAACAGTCCAGTCCGAACTACAACAGCCATATCTTTCCCAGACCGGAATCAAGCATCCGAGGACCGGACCGGTTTCGAGGTAACACCTCTCTTCAGCCCGGCTAGCTTGACTCCAAGTGGTGTGGAGTGCCTGGGACCCACGTCTGGGCATCCCCAGCGCACTTAGGGCGGCAATTGCAAAAAACAACAAGTGATGGACTGAATGTGGATCAATGTCACACACTCCCCCAGTCAAAAGATCTGGGCCCAAATCCATCGTTTTTTTGCACTCCACACCACCCTGGGTCAGATAATGGCTTTATGCAAATCAGCTCTGACCCTGTTGCCCCATGGGAACAGTCCAGTCCGAACTACAACAGCCATATCTTTCCCAGACCGGAATCAAGCATCCGAGGACCGGACCGGTTTCGAGGTAACACCTCTCTTCAGCCCGGCTAGCTTGACTCCAAGTGGTGTGGAGTGCCTGGGACCCACGTCTGGGCATCCCCAGCGCACTTAGGGCGGCAATTGCAAAAAACAACAAGTGATGGACTGAATGTGGATCAATGTCACACACTCCCCCAGTCAAAAGATCTGGGCCCAAATCCATCTTTTTTTTGCACTCCACACCACCCTGGGTCAGATAATGGCTTTATGCAAATCAGCTCTGACCCTGTTGCCCCATGGGAACAGTCCAGTCCGAACTACAACAGCCATATCTTTCCCAGACCGGAATCAAGCATCCAAGGACCGGACCGGTTTCGAGGTAACACCTCTCTTCAGCCCGGCTAGCTTGACTCCAAGTGGTGTGGAGTGCCTGGGACCCACGTCTGGGCATCCCCAGCGCACTTAGGGCGGCAATTGCAAAAAACAACAAATGATGGACTGAATGTGGATCAATGTCACACACTCCCCCAGTCAAAAGATCTGGGCCCAAATCCATCGTTTTTTTGCACTCCACACCACCCTGGGTCAGATAATGGCTTAATGCAAATCAGCTCTGACCCTGTTGCCCCATGGGAACAGTCCAGTCCGAACTACAACAGCCATATCTTTCCCAGACCGGAATCAAGCATCCGAGGACCGGACCGGTTTCGAGGTAACACCTCTCTTCAGCCCGGCTAGCTTGACTCCAAGTGGTGTGGAGTGCCTGGAACCCACGTCTGGGCATCCCCAGCGCACTTAGGGCGGCAATTGCAAAAAACAACAAGTGATGGACTGAATGTGGATCAATGTCACACACTCCCCCAGTCAAAAGATCTGGGCCCAAATCCATCGTTTTTTTGCACTCCACACCACCCTGGGTCAGATAATGGCTTTATGCAAATCAGCTCTGACCCTGTTGCCCCATGGGAACAGTCCAGTCCGAACTACAACAGCCATATCTTTCCCAGACCGGAATCAAGCATCCGAGGACCGGACCGGTTTCGAGGTAACACCTCTCTTCAGCCCGGCTAGCTTGACTCCAAGTGGTGTGGAGTGCCTGGGACCCACGTCTGGGCATCCCCAGCGCACTTAGGGCGGCAATTGCAAAAAACAACAAGTGATGGACTGAATGTGGATCAATGTCACACACTCCCCCAGTCAAAAGATCTGGGCCCAAATCCATCGTTTTTTTGCACTCCACACCACCCTGGGTCAGATAATGGCTTTATGCAAATCAGCTCTGACCCTGTTGCCCCATGGGAACAGTCCAGTCCGAACTACAACAGCCATATCTTTCCCAGACCGGAATCAAGCATCCGAGGACCGGACCGGTTTCGAGGTAACACCTCTCTTCAGCCCGGCTAGCTTGACTCCAAGTGGTGTGGAGTGCCTGGGACCCACGTCTGGGCATCCCCAGCGCACTTAGGGCGGCAATTGCAAAAAACAACAAGTGATGGACTGAATGTGGATCAATGTCACACACTCCCCCAGTCAAAAGATCTGGGCCCAAATCCATCGTTTTTTTGCACTCCACACCACCCTGGGTCAGATAATGGCTTTATGCAAATCAGCTCTGACCCTGTTGCCCCATGGGAACAGTCCAGTCCGAACTACAACAGCCATATCTTTCCCAGACCGGAATCAAGCATCCGAGGACCGGACCGGTTTCGAGGTAACACCTCTCTTCAGCCCGGCTAGCTTGACTCCAAGTGGTGTGGAGTGCCTGGGACCCACGTCTGGGCATCCCCAGCGCACTTAGGGCGGCAATTGCAAAAAACAACAAGTGATGGACTGAATGTGGATCAATGTCACACACTCCCCCAGTCAAAAGATCTGGGCCCAAATCCATCGTTTTTTTGCACTCCACACCACCCTGGGTCAGATAATGGCTTTATGCAAATCAGCTCTGACCCTGTTGCCCCATGGGAACAGTCCAGTCCGAACTACAACAGCCATATCTTTCCCAGACCGGAATCAAGCATCCAAGGACCGGACCGGTTTCGAGGTAACACCTCTCTTCAGCCCGGCTAGCTTGACTCCAAGTGGTGTGGAGTGCCTGGGACCCACGTCTGGGCATCCCCAGCGCACTTAGGGCGGCAATTGCAAAAAACAACAAATGATGGACTGAATGTGGATCAATGTCACACACTCCCCCAGTCAAAAGATCTGGGCCCAAATCCATCGTTTTTTTGCACTCCACACCACCCTGGGTCAGATAATGGCTTTATGCAAATCAGCTCTGACCCTGTTGCCCCATGGGAACAGTCCAGTCCGAACTACAACAGCCATATCTTTCCCAGACCGGAATCAAGCATCCGAGGACCGGACCGGTTTCGAGGTAACACCTCTCTTCAGCCCGGCTAGCTTTACTCCAAGTGGTGTGGAGTGCCTGGGACCCACGTCTGGGCATCCCCAGCGCACTTAGGGCGGCAATTGCAAAAAACAACAAGTGATGGACTGAATGTGGATCAATGTCACACACTCCCCCAGTCAAAAGATCTGGGCCCAAATCCATCGTTTTTTTGCACTCCACACCACCCTGGGTCAGATAATGGCTTTATGCAAATCAGCTCTGACCCTGTTGCCCCATGGGAACAGTCCAGTCCGAACTACAACAGCCATATCTTTCCCAGACCGGAATCAAGCATCCGAGGACCGGACCGGTTTCGAGGTAACACCTCTCTTCAGCCCGGCTAGCTTGACTCCAAGTGGTGTGGAGTGCCTGGGACCCACGTCTGGGCATCCCCAGCGCACTTAGGGCGGCAATTGCAAAAAACAACAAGTGATGGACTGAATGTGGATCAATGTCACACACTCCCCCAGTCAAAAGATCTGGGCCCAAATCCATCGTTTTTTTGCACTCCACACCACCCTGGGTCAGATAATGGCTTTATGCAAATCAGCTCTGACCCTGTTGCCCCATGGGAACAGTCCAGTCCGAACTACAACAGCCATATCTTTCCCAGACCGGAATCAAGCATCCGAGGACCGGACCGGTTTCGAGGTAACACCTCTCTTCAGCCCGGCTAGCTTGACTCCAAGTGGTGTGGAGTGCCTGGGACCCACGTCTGGGCATCCCCAGCGCACTTAGGGCGGCAATTGCAAAAAACAACAAGTGATGGACTGAATGTGGATCAATGTCACACACTCCCCCAGTCAAAAGATCTGGGCCCAAATCCATCGTTTTTTTGCACTCCACACCACCCTGGGTCAGATAATGGCTTTATGCAAATCAGCTCTGACCCTGTTGCCCCATGGGAACAGTCCAGTCCGAACTACAACAGCCATATCTTTCCCAGACCGGAATCAAGCATCCGAGGACCGGACCGGTTTCGAGGTAACACCTCTCTTCAGCCCGGCTAGCTTGACTCCAAGTGGTGTGGAGTGCCTGGGACCCACGTCTGGGCATCCCCCAGGTGGTGTGGAGTGCCAAAAAACGATGGATTTGGGCCCAGATCTTTTGACTGGGGGAGTGTGTGACATTGATCCACATTCAGTCCATCACTTGTTGTTTTTTGCAATTGCCGCCCTAAGTGCGCTGGGGATGCCCAGACGTGGGTCCCAGGCACTCCACACCACTTGGAGTCAAGCTAGCCGGGCTGAAGAGAGGTGTTACCTCGAAACCGGTCCGGTCCTCGGATGCTTGATTCCGGTCTGGGAAAGATATGGCTGTTGTAGTTCGGACTGGACTGTTCCCATGGGGCAACAGGGTCAGAGCTGATTTGCATAAAGCCATTATCTGACCCAGGGTGGTGTGGAGTGCAAAAAAACGATGGATTTGGGCCCAGATCTTTTGACTGGGGGAGTGTGTGACATTGATCCACATTCAGTCCATCACTTGTTGTTTTTTGCAATTGCCGCCCTAAGTGCGCTGGGGATGCCCAGACGTGGGTCCCAGGCACTCCACACCACTTGGAGTCAAGCTAGCCGGGCTGAAGAGCGGTGTTACCTCGAAACCGGTCCGGTCCTCGGATGCTTGATTCCGGTCTGGGAAAGATATGGCTGTTGTAGTTCGGACTGGACTGTTCCCATGGGGCAACAGGGTCAGAGCTGATTTGCATAAAGCCATTATCTGACCCAGGGTGGTGTGGAGTGCAAAAAAACGATGGATTTGGGCCCAGATCTTTTGACTGGGGGAGTGTGTGACATTGATCCACATTCAGTCCATCACTTGTTGTTTTTTGCAATTGCTGCCCTAAGTGCGCTGGGGATGCCCAGACGTGGGTCCCAGGCACTCCACACCACTTGGAGTCAAGCTAGCCGGGCTGAAGAGAGGTGTTACCTCGAAACCGGTCCGGTCCTCGGATGCTTGATTCCGGTCTGGGAAAGATATGGCTGTTGTAGTTCGGACTGGACTGTTCCCATGGGGCAACAGGGTCAGAGCTGATTTGCATAAAGCCATTATCTGACCCAGGGTGGTGTGGAGTGCAAAAAAACGATGGATTTGGGCCCAGATCTTTTGACTGGGGGAGTGTGTGACATTGATCCACATTCAGTCCATCACTTGTTGTTTTTTGCAATTGCCGCCCTAAGTGCGCTGGGGATGCCCAGACGTGGGTCCCAGGCACTCCACACCACTTGGAGTCAAGCTAGCCGGGCTGAAGAGAGGTGTTACCTCGAAACCGGTCCGGTCCTCGGATGCTTGATTCCGGTCTGGGAAAGATATGGCTGTTGTAGTTCGGACTGGACTGTTCCCATGGGGCAACAGGGTCAGAGCTGATTTGCATAAAGCCATTATCTGACCCAGGGTGGTGTGGAGTGCAAAAAAACGATGGATTTGGGCCCAGATCTTTTGACTGGGGGAGTGTGTGACATTGATCCACATTCAGTCCATCACTTGTTGTTTTGTGCATCCAACGCGTGCACACCAGGGAGCCGCACTGAGCGCCGTGCTGGGTGCGCGACTCCTAATTTTACCGTAAAAAAATAGCCCCAATCACTAATTTCTATTATCCCTGGGGACCCCATCCCCCGGGGCTTATAAAAAACGTTGGCGACTTTGGGGGAGCCCCAAAGCCCTCACGGTCCCGCCGGCTCCCCGCATCCTTCCGGAGCCGGCATTGCTTTTCCACATGTGGAGCTGCTAATTTGCAGCTCCCCGTTCGGAAAAGCAATCTGGTTTGGCTTTTGAAAGAGAGAGCAGGTTTCCCTGCTCTCTCTTTCCAAATCCAAACCAAGTTTGCTCTCATAGCAAACAGCAGTGTCCCGGGGGTGGGTACCCCGGGACACTGTAGGAGCCGGCCCTGGGGAGTGGCGGTCCCCAGGGCCCTTGAGAGCTCCACGCAGCCCCCTACCACAATACATAAAGCCCCAGGGGGTGGTGGTCCCCGGGGCTAAGGGGGGCCGTTGAGCCCCCCACCGACAAATTATACTGGGAGGGGCCTTCGAGCCCTTCCCAACAATTGATTTTGTAGCCCTGGGGGGTAGCGGTCCCCGGGGCTACGGTGCCCCTCTGAACCCCTTAAAATGTAATAATTTTGCCCCCGGCAATTGGCCCCCCGGGGGCTAATTGTAAAAAAAGCTCAGTTTTATTTAAAAAAATATTTTTTTACGGTAGAATCAGCGCACCCTGCGCACACTTGCCGTTTAAAAAAAAAATTGGGCCCTCGGAGTCCTTGTGGGACCCCCTAAACAGGTCTAGAGGGTCAGGATATTTCTACCCTGCCCCCTTTATACCTTTTGCACACTTATTCCACTGACTTATTCAACCTCGCTTCTACCGAGGCACAAAATGGCTGCCAACAGTTCCTGGTTTTGAATGTTGACAACCATTTGGCAGCCAATTAGCATTCAGTGCGTGATCAGAAGGGTGCGCTCAGGATGCGCTCAGGCTGCGCTCACGGTGCACGCAGGGTGCGCGGATCCACAGTGGCCATAGATATATAAATGCTTTTAACTGTAATTTTCTCAGTAACTACTGAACAGATTGACACCATTTAAGAAAAAGGCACAAGTCTGAACTGAGGACTACATCTTTGCCAAATTTGGCGTAATTCGTTCAGCAGTTCGGACTGTAGCTGCGGCTAAAGGTCCTACGGGAAATTGCATGGGGAAAACACGTTTTGGGACCCTCTTTTTTCTCGGCCCCCGCTACACGAATCATCCCGAGACTTTCAGAAAAGGAGCGGAACAGAGCTGGCCATTCGTTTTGAAAATTTCGCGAAGATTTTCATCAACCGACGCCAAAGTTATTCCAAATAGAATGTTCCGGATTTCCTATGGAAAATAGGTCCTAACTATAACTACCTACTGGCGACTGCCAGTAGGTAATATATATATATATATATTTATATTACCACCAACCAAACTTTCATCATCAAAAGAGGCGCTGACTCCGTGTATCTCAGTTCAAGGGTTTATTTGTTACAACAGCTTCTGCTCAGACGCGTTTCGGCGGCTCTTCCCGCCTTGCTCACTAACATCAGACCCATTGAATCTGCGCTATATATACACATACACATGTTACACAATCACATGAGTCATAATTGTAATTTCCTAATTGGTTTAGTGTTGCCATGGTGATTCTGGTTACACCCACATGTCTACGTGACCACTTCCACGAATATAACATTACTATTACACAACAGCATACATATGATCATGTTTGACTAAACATTACCGTCATGTTTAAACAATATGCTGACATTGCTTCGTATTTCATTTAATCAAAATACCCTGTTTTAAACTTATTTAATTCACCACATTGCGTTGAGGCATTCAAAATTGCGCCCTTCGTTAAATTACTTTGATTCCGTCACAGCTCTTGGGCGTGATTGATGGAGGGGTGTGTGTCACTGCCCAGGCCGGTGATTGGTTTTTGTGCGAAGACCTACAAAGGGGCTCGGTAACACCGGGGATCGGTTTGCTGGCCTGGTGGCAGAGTCAGAACATGTTACAGCTTTCCCAGTCCCTCCTCGTGCGTCTGGTAAGTGAAGCGTGTGATTTTCCGCGTTCACATTCTTATTGTGAGCGCACATATTCATGTTAGCCTCAATGAGCGGCAGATTACGCGCTAGTGCGCACCCTATGTTTTCGGTATTGTGCATATCCCACTACGTTAAGGTTCAACCGATTTCACATATTTTACGGGTATTAAACTTACAATACGAAGTGAAGTTTTTGGTGTGGTAAGTGGGTGCGGATTCCATGTGACTTGTACTGAAATTAGTATACTGATCGCGCCATCTGGGTCTTTGTTACATAGGTACTCAGGTACTGTAAGGGTAGGCTATTTAAATGTGTACACTGAGGGCTTCATCAGCGTTCAGCCCTGCGGGGATCTTGGAATTCAACAGAATAATGTATCTGGATTCCAGACGGCGTAACGCAAGCTTGCGATTGCCGCCTCTTACATTCCTTGGGATGCTGTCAATGACGAAGTATGTCAGACCTTTTGCGTCCCCTCCATGCATCTCATGGATATGTCTCGCTACTGGGTAGGCTGGGTCCTTGTTGGTGATAGCTCTCAGGTGTTGTAAGATTCTTACATGCACTTGATGTATAGTCGACCCTACATATTGTTTACCACATTCACATACAAGTACATAAACGGCGTATTCCGTTTTGCACGTGAAGTGTTGCCTAATGACATAGGGTTGCTTGCGAAAGGGTACTATGACACTCGTAGTGTTTTTCCCATAGGTACAAGCTTTACATTTGGGACATTTTTTGAAACCCTTTTGCGACTGGAACCAGTTTTTCTGTTTTTGGATGGCTGGGGCATTGTTGACCAACTGTTGACGCATTGATCGGGCCTTCCTGAAGGATACCAATGGTTTGTCACCCACTTTATCCCCTATGATTGCGTCATTACGGATCAATGGCCAGTGCCTTCTGAGTATTCTTCGAAGGTTGGCATGGTGGCGATTGTAGCCCGTAATTAGCCTCGGGGGTTGCCTTTCCTGTTGATTGGGTCCAGATTTTGTCACATCAGGGAATAGTAGCTCCCGTCTGTTTTTGGCGCTACATTTGACTTCCGCAATTTTGCATGTTTTATCAGTGTACCCTCTGTGCTTTAATCTCGTAAAGAGATTGGTTTTTGCTTCAGTTAACCCTTCCTTGGTACTGCAGTTTCGAGTCATCCTAAGACATTCTGCGTATGGGATAGACTGTTTTAGAGGTGTCGGGTGGAAACTGTTAGCATGGAGGATTGTATTGCCCGCATATATATATATGGCGGTCGCCAGTAGGTATATATAGTTAGGATTTTTTCTCTATGGGATTTTTGAAAATTCTATGTCTAATAACTTTGGCGTTTGTGGACGGAATTGGCTGAAATTTTCAGGAAAATGGCACATTTTGTTTCTGAGCAGCCCCTGAAAATTTTGGGGGGGTTCGTCAAGGGGGGGCCGAGAAAAAAGGGGGGTCCCAAAACGCGTTTTTCCCATGTTAATTTCCATAGGGCGGTTGGCCTCACTTTTAGCCCGAACGGCTGAATGGATTTGCACGAAACTTGCCAAAATTGTAGGGACTGGTAGCCCGATGTGCCTTTTGTAGGTCTCAATATATGTGCTCCAGTGGATTTTGAGAAATTAACGTTTAAAAAAAGATATATATCTGTAACAGCGGACCGGGCAGCGTCCCAGGACGCGTACTTTTCGCGCAACGGAGCTTTGTGAAGCAAAGCTGATTGGTTCTCCGGCGTCTGTCAACATTCCAAACAGTCCGTAGCGGCCACCATCTTGTCTCTCGGTAGGATCGAGAGACAAGAGGAGGCCAAAGCGAAGGGGCAAATGACCATAAGGGGGAATAGTAGATCCTCGCTGACCCCCTACGTTTGATGTGGAGGTTTTAAAAGGGCCCCGCGGGGCAAAAAAAAAAAAAATTATAATAATCGAACGGCTGAATGGATTTGCACTTGGCAAAATTGTAGGGACTGGTAGCCCGATGTGCCTTTGCTAGGTCTCAATATATGTGCTCCAGTGGATTTTGAGAAATTAACGTTCAAAAAAAGATATATATCTGTAACAGCGCTCCGCTTCGCGTACTTTTCGCGTTACGGAGGTTTGCGAAGCTGATTGGTTTTTCGGCGTCTGTAAACATTCCAAACAGTCCGTAGCGGCCGCCATCTTGTCTCTCGGTAGGATCGAGAGACAAGAGGAGGCCGAAGCGAAGGGGCAAATGACCATAAGGGGGCATAGTAGATCGTCCCTGACCCCCTAGGTTTGATGTGGAGGCTTTGAAAGGGTCTCGCAGGGCAAACAAAAATATACTGTTTTTTTAGTTTTTTTGCGTGGAGTGCGCCCGGTTCGCGAACCGGGAAGCGTTCTGGGGAGCGTACTTTCTTGAAAATTAGTGAAAAAAGTTAGAGTAAAATAATAATTGTGAGTGATCAGATGTAGGGTAGCTCTGAGAAGAGCTTTTGGGTTTATGGTACATTTAGGTACTTATAAGTAGGTACCAATGCACAGTCTTAAATTCAGAGTGAAAACTCTGTTGCCCTCATCTGAGAAGTGAACTCCATCTCCTCTGTAGATATCTTGCATGTAGTAACGCAAGTTATTGTTGTACAGGGAGCCCATTCCATGGTCTCTCATGTAAGCTGAAACAGATTTGTTTACATGCTTCCTCGATTTCTCAATTTGTGGACAAAATTGGTTCGACCACCTCCATTTCTGTCTTTGGCATATATTTGAATATACCAAGGCAGTCTGAGGAAAAAGTGCCATCAATTGCTCAAAGGTGTCCTTTAAAAGCATTTCCAGACCTACCCCAGTCAAAGTGCCCAAATCATTACCTCCACAGTGCACAATTAACAGGTCAGGTTTTGGCAAATGCATAAAGGTTTTCACCAATGGTATCAATTGGTGACATTTTAATCCTCTGTGGCCAAACCACTTAATTTCCACATCTTGTAAATTGAGGTTAGGTAAATTCCTGTTTTCAGCGTACCTTTGAGCCCAATATATGTAACTATGTCCAACAATCCAGACAGAAAACATGGTGAGAGAAGGTTCTGCTGCAGTCAGATGAAGTGTGGCAATGAAATGGCAGTTGAAAAAATGAGAGTGTAAAATGAAAAAAACTGAGGAGTTTCTGTGTTAATGAAGCAGTAAGAGTGATTGGTGGATTTTGATTGCTGAAAACAGAAAGTTAGTGTGCATGGATGAGTTCGTTGAAAGATGTATTTTGAGTGGCGAAGAAAAAATCATTAAATGAAAGAATGCTCTGGATATGCAGGTGCACTGAGAGTTCAGAGTTCAATTGCAACATTGTTGTGTGAGAGGTCTTGCAAGAGGTGGTTGCTATGCAGAAAAAGCAGAGAGGGGGCAGAGGGGGGAAGGGTTTTGCTTTGAAAAAAAGTGAGGGAAGGGTTTTGATTGGGTGACATGAGAGATATGTGTGAGGAATTACAGCATTTCTGTGCTTTTGATAGCTGCAGACTCTGGAGTGCATACCTTTTGCTCTGCTGAAGACAAATTGGTGTGTTTCTAAGACTGTTTTGAAACTCAAAGTATTTGCTAAGGTGAGAAAAGATTTCTTTAATTTAGATAGAAAATAGTGTGCTTTAAGGAGAAAATTATGAAGAAAGTTGTGTTTTTCAAATGTTGCTTTGTCTCAAGTGTTTCACAAATAGATTTTGTTTCTTTGAGAAATTGTAATTGGAGAAAATGTGAAGTATTAGTACTGACAGGGCTTTTATGTGCATAGGAGCTGTGGAGTGTTTTCAAATTATGACTTGTAAATCGTTTTTGAGAAAAAGCAATGGTTTTAATATTGATGAGAAGGACATAATGGTGTCTGCTTCTTTATAAGGTAATTGAGAGTCTCTGATGTTATTTTTCCCATTTCAATGTAAGAAGTTTGTCTGTGGAGCAAATTGCTTGTAAATATGCTCCCACCTGTGCATGGCAAATTTAGATTTTGAATGTTTCCGTTACATAGGCATGTTAAAGGTGACTGAAACATGCTGCAAAGGCAATCAAAAAATGCTTTTATGTGTCTTAAGGACATTTTAAGTCATTTCCCCATGTGCAGTGTTTTGAAATTATGAGTTGAAAATCGTTTTTGAGGTAAAGGAATGTTTTAAAAATTTATGTGCGCCATATGACCCCAAATTTCTTTTTCAGGGGTGCAGCAGGGTGTTCTTGAGACACCCCTGCACCGTCGGAAAAATTCGTAATTTGCGATGAGGTAATTGCTAATCGCAAATTGCACCTTCATTCCTATGGGCCTCCTGCTGCATGGAAATGAATGGGTAATTTGTAATTAGCAAATAGGTCATCGCAAACTAGGAATGGTAAAGAATCGCTATTTATTCCTTAAAGTTCGCTATTTAGGAAATGCAAAAAACTTTGATGATACATATGGCGGTTTATCTCTAACAAGATAAGAAGCATAGGGATAGATTTATGATGACTGGCGCATCACCAGGGATGTGTTAGTCATTCTGTGCCGCTGTTCCGTCACCTATGGTGTGCTGCATTTACAATGCGGCGCATCATGGGGCAAAAACAGCACAGATGCGTGACGTATTTGTGCCGTAAAGTTGGCGCATTGATGGAGTTGTATCGCAAGTGTGATGAAGCTCCAGTAAGGTTGAGGGGTGCCCCTGTCGCAGGGTTTCTGTTCTGACACAGAACTGTGGACAGAGGATTGGAACCTCGGCGAATTAGGGTGTCCCAAAACTCACCTTAGTAATCAAAACCCCTTAGCAAGCTAGGTACAGTGTCACATTGGATATAACAAACTCTCAATGTTTAGACAATCCAGAATATGAACTTATAGTACCTCAGGATACGTGGAACTCATGAACAGTCGGTCGTTATATATTTCTTAGAAACGAGAACATGGAGTTAAGAAGAACACATGTGTATTTGAAATGTTTATTTACTAATGCCGTCTTCTCAGGCGTAGTATCTTAGATTATACAAGTACACATATTATCAGTAGCAAAATTACCAGCATAGTCAATAGTACATAAAAAGCGAATGGTGACAGTATGTTAACATGCTGTAAATGAATAAGAGTTAGCAACACTTATAAGCAGCCGCGGGCCGTGGAGGGAGTTACGGTGGGGCAGGGAGGCGGGGAGGGGGAGGGGCAGGGTGGAGAGGGCTCCACCCTGCCCCTCCCCCTCCCCGCATCCCTGCCCCACCGTAACTCCCTCCACGGCCCGCGGCTGCTTATATCTCACCCTCCCTAATACACATAATATATTATTTGCTAAGAAGGTCGCTTTGTGTTGGTTTAGGGCGTGCCGATACTTTAGTGTCTTAGATTTGAAGGAATCACATCAGCATAGAAAAGATAATCCATATGCCGTGCTTAATATTGCCAACGGCATTGTGCCATAATATTCTAGCATGCGATTGCGGAACAGTGTCAGCAGCTGCAGGGCGGGAGCTTGCACAGGAGGGACATCCATATTTAAAAATGTAAAAAAGCACAAGAGCGTCCGCTGGTAATGCAAGTAAAAATGGGAATCCACGAAGCAGAGTGGAAAAAATAGAATGTAAGAAAGCAGGGATGACTCCAAAGATTTTCTCAAATGAAGTCACGAGACCACTGGTAACAACTTTAAAAAAGTGCGCCAGGCCCTTTGTGGAGGACGCGTTAGAGATAGTCCGAACCATCTTGCTGAAATGGAAAGGCGAATCTGTATTTAAAAGGGTCTGCACCTCTGTACGGGTGTTCGCTGTGTGAAGCACGAAAGTTTCACGGGCCGAACTCAAGGCCACCTCTCTCTGAGACAAAATAGCTCTTATTCTTGCCATGCCGTTGAAATGTGCTCCCAAGGTTGGTATTTGTGGCCAGATTGAAAACTCCCTATGTTCATGTGTGGGAGGAAATAGAACATTTCTGCAGCAAATAACCCGTTCATTTACTGTTACGATAAAATGAATACTTTTAATTAACCCAGAACAATCTTCATTATTGAGCATCAAATAACTACCATTTTCCAAGAACTTGAACGTGGGGATGATAGCAGGAACTGGTGTGCCTTGCAACACGCAAGCCATATTTGGTCGGTGTTTGTTGCATGAACCGTGTAACTGTATGTGCCTACACATTAGTGAATGATCTGGCGTCTCAGTGCATTCCTCTCCATTCAGATAAAGTTCTTGATCATCTTTGAAAATCTGTATGTGTATGGAAGCGACCAGACTTCATGAAGAAAACCACTACCTAAAGGTTAATAACGACCTATTGGTATATATTTCATACAATTTGAAAACTTATATAAAGCAAAAGGCAGCGTTATTAAACCGTGGATAAGGCACGTGGCCAAAGCAGTCAACCTTTTGGATTTATACTGGAAATGTTAAAGGAAGAATTACGGAGTAGGGCCTGTAAATCTTTAATAGACAACGAGTAAAATTACTCCAACCATCATATTCCTCTAACTCCAGGATAGTAGGGGTGTTTAATTTTTTAGAAGTAGCCAATCCAAAGCATTTGGTCTGGGAAATTGTTTCATTCACAAACAACATATGTTTTGGGATGAGACATGCACGGTGGAAAGCCTCAGTGCCTTGTACCTGCCAGGTTCGTGAACCCCAAACTGATGTAGATCCTGGATATTTTTACTCTGTATTACGTTAGCATGGTCTCATTACTGGTTTAAACGCCATTTTTCCTTTTTTGTAACTTCTGCACATGACACTTAGTTGTTGCTTTAGCTTTCAGCCTACCTGCGTCAAGATCTATGCCTGCTTCAAGCAGGCGCAGGGTTTTGATGTAGCTTTGTCCTATCTGATTGTAAATGCGGCACACCGTGGGTGGCAGAGCAGCGGTGCACGTTAACTGGTGCATCCCTGGGGATGTGCTAGTTAATATAAATCTGCCCCTTTACATTTAATTATGTGCAGGGGACACAGAGTAGGTGAGGTTTATCCAAGGTTAAGAAGAGATGAGTCCTGTTCAGTGAAAAATTGGAGATAGGCTTCAGTATATTATATACTTAAGTAGTGTGTTAAGTTTTTGATGACTGTTATTAATTTACTGTTGGGTAATAGTGGTTAATAACATTTTTTATTATATTTTACCACAGATTCAACTGCAGATTATTTCAACATTTTAGGATGCCTAGCAAAGAAAGAGTAAGAAAGGCTGCAAAACGTCAAAGACAGCAGGACCATGGAATAATGCAGCAGTCCTCTAACAAAAAGATTTGTCAAGTCACCAAGAAAGCACCGGGTAAGAGTCGAAAAACAGTCATAAGAAATATGTGTAGTAAAAAAAATATTACTACAGAAAATGTTTCAGTCCAGAAAAGGAGAAAGAATTCAAATGGTAAGGAAAGGCCAATGAGAAATGTTACTGCTAGAGTAAGAGATAACTCTATGCATGAAAGTAGAAGGAAACAACAGTTTAGGGATATTCGTAAACGAATGTTCCGCCACAGGATAATTTGGAATTTGTTAAAAAATATTAAGAAAGGTCAGCAGAAAGTGGTTTTTTATAAGAGAAAAAACATAGTTGAGAAAGTTATTGATCAGGCATTTGAAATTAAACGTAAGTTATTTATTTTGACAATCAATAGAATTAGGAAGCTAAACAAGGTAATTTATGATTTCAAAAGAAATAGTAGATGGAAGAGAATAGTTAATCGTAGTAATTTTTGTGAAGTTTTTTCTGGAGAATGGATGCATAGTTCAAGCTCTGAGGCATTTTTTAATGAGGAGAGTTATTTCCAGGATAATGATTTGGTGCATGCAGTTGACACCAGTGGTCGAGCTTATGAAGTGAAAGATGGTTGTCCAGTTGAAAAAGAAAAACTTGTGAGAACAGAGATAGAAGAGGTGTTAGGTAATGAGGTTTTAGGGAGACGTCCTAAGGGTCCTGTGTACACCTGGAAGTGTAGTAGTATTTGCAGTGTACGACAGGATTCCATCAATTTGCTTTGTGATTTTATACGGTCATTTAGTAAGAAAAGTTTGAAGCAGAAAATGAAGTTGTTGCAAGAATTAGATCCTTGCAGAGTGAGAGAAGTGATAGGTTTGCATGGTCATTCACTGGCTTGTCTTTCCAGGAGAGTATGCCAGAGTGTTTTTCATCATTTCAGGATGCTAGCAGTGCATCATAATAAAGTGAGGAAATTAGTTAGAATGTTGTATTATGCTAAGAGTCCAGCAATTATGCTTAAACAATTATGCGCTGCTCTTTTGCATGGTTCTGAAATAGATGTGAAGAATATATGTGAAGAAATTGAGTTTTGTTACTTTGGAAGTAAAGAGGAGAATGTTGAAATTGACCAAGAAGAAGAGAGTAATGTGGAAGATAGTGTACAGGTTTCCAGTACAGATAATTTCCAGAGGGAAATTGCGACGTTTGAGGTGAAATCAAGTGAGAGGCCAAATTTCACTTGTGTGTGTTGTCGACGCACTTATTATAAGAATCAGACTAAGTTAGTGGATTTATATGGAAAAAGTGAAAGGGAAAATAATAGTGAATGGAAGGATTTTACAACATACTTGATGGTAGAAAATTGTTTTGATTTGGGATTGGATCAACGTGTGTGTACTTATTGTTGTAACAAATTAAATCAAAACCAGATGCCTGCTAGAGCAGTTCATAATAATCTGGAATTGGTTGAGATTCCTTCTGAATTGAAGGATTTAAATACTTATGAATCTATTTTGATTCAAAGTATCCATCCCTTTCAGGCTATTGTAAGAATGGAGCCAAAGACAGGGAAATTGCCTCCATCAGATTTACAGAGAGGATTAAAGGGAAGAGTTGTTTATTTGCCTCTAGATTTGAAGAAAAACATTAACACAATTGGAGTAGAAAAAGTGGAAGAGGAACCTCTTGTTATCTTAGTTAATGGGGTTCCGACAAAGAATAAGAAAATATGGCAAGATTTAGTAGATGTTAGGAAAGTCAAAAGGGCAACATTGTATTTGAAAAAATATAATAAATACTATAAAAATGTATATGTTGCAGAAGAGGAAGTAAGTGAGGAAGAGGATAGCGATTTGTGTGCTGGTCAAATTGAGAAAGTAGAACCCTGTACTAGTGAAGAAATATATGAACATTATAGTGTTCATCCTTTGCATTCCAAGGAAGTCATGGGGAATGCTATTGAGTTGTTTCAAATGAAACAAGCGAAAGGGAGTCCCATTAGTGTTTGGGAGGAAAGTTTGGAAGCTCGGTGTTTCCCACAGCTTTTTCCAACAGGTCAGGGAGGAAGATATGATGAGCGACCTTATCAAATTCCTGCTTCTGAATACCGGACTTTGCGATTGTATGCAGGAGATCCTAGGTTTCGACAATGCATTCCTTATTTGTTTCATCTCCTGTTTGAAAGCGATCTGTCTGGACTGTCATATGCAGTGAACCACATCTTGAAAAGTGGTATACACATGCAAAACATCTCGGCAAGTGACTTTATGGATAAAGTCAATGTCCAAGACAGTATTTTGGATTCTCACCTGATTAATCTCATGGCGTGTCAGCGTGGTACTAATGAGTACTGGTACCGTCGTCATGGTGATTTAAAATGTATGCTGAGGAACTTAGGAACTCCCACATGGTTCCTCACTTTGAGCTGTGCTGAGTATGGCTGGGAAGACTTACTTGAATTTCTACGAGAGGCAAATGCTAACGTAGAAAACATCGAATTCAAGACACCCGGAGAACTGTGCTCTTTGGATCCAGTCAATGTATGTAGGTACTTCAATCATAGATTTGAAGGTATGATGTCTTTCATCATGAATAAGAAGAATCCACCTCTTGGAGAGGTGTTGGATTTCTTCTGGAGGAAGGAGTACCAAGCAAGAGGTGCTCCTCATATACATATGTTGCTGTGGATCAAGGATGCACCTAAATTTGGAACGGATGCAGACGACTCAGTGATGAGTTTCATAGAACAGTATTCTACGTGTGCTGTTCCAAACGCAAAGGAGAAAAAAAGCCTAAGAGAAAAAGTTCTACGTTTCCAAAGCCATCGATGTGGAAAGTACTGTCGTCGTAAATTCCGGAACAAAGACAAGTTCTACACCAAATGTCGTTTCTGCTTTCCACGATCGGTGATTTCTAAAGGAAGAGTGAACAGTTTGATGTCTTCGCTGCGACATAATGTGATGAAGAAATCACCTAAAAACACATACAATTTGAAGAGGAACGAAGAGTCTAAGTACATCAACGACTACAACCCGGTGATTTTGTCCATGTGGAATGCTAACATGGATATACAGTTTGTGGCTGATAACTGTATGGCTGTGGCTCGGTATGTGACATCTTACATCACCAAAAAAGAGAAGACAGAATTGAAGGATATGTGGGAGGACATTTCCCATGAAAAGAGCCTCAGCAAGAAGTTGTACAGTTTCAGTCTGAAGATGTTGTCGCATCGAGAAATCGGAGCTTACGAATGTTCTGACCGGTTGTCTTCAGCAAGTCTCTATGCCAAGTCCAGGAGTATCGTTTGGGCGAGTGTTGGTCTTGCTGCAACGCGTAATCGAGTTCTGAAACCTGTGCGGGAAATTGAGTATTTGGCGGAAAAGGAACCAAACAGTACCGACATTTTGAAGAGCAACATGTTGGATACATATTATCCAAATCGAAGCAGTCACCTCGAGAATGTTTGTCTGTATGAGGTTCTGCAAAATTACATATTCAAGAGGAACATCAAAGAAGATACTGAGAAAGGAGTGTATGCTGTAATAGGAAGTGAGGGATGTCTGGTCAAGCAAAGAAAATGCCACTTGATAAACCATCGAAAATTGAGTGGCGAATCTCGTGAAAAAAAGGAGTTTTTCTATTTAGCACTTTTGCAACTTTTTAAGCCTTGGCGTGCAGAAGAGGAACTGCTTGGAGATTTCCTTTGTTACGAAGACTCATTCAATGCTGCCAAGGAGACCATAGAATGTCCTGCTTTTCCCAAATATGTAGAAATGTTGAATGTGGAAATTGAGCAGGAAGCAACGATTGCAGCCGAGATTGCCAGAGACAGTTCTCAGGACAGTCAGAGTTCTGCTTCATTGAGTCAGGATCCACTAGGAGGACCTCTTATCGAAAATGAAGCTGCCACTGCTATGAATGAAGTGGAAAGAGCCATGGCACATGCTCAGGAGGATGCGGTTAACTTAGAAGAGTTGGAAAGACAACTCAACGTTGAGCAGAGGAAAATATATGACGAACTTACCATGCAAATTGATCATGGATTAAGTCATGACAAGAAAGAGTGCTCATGTACGTCGTTGAAGCCTGTCCGACTGTACGTGAGTGGAGAAGCGGGAACTGGAAAAAGTTTCCTTATTAAAGCAATTTCATGTTATTTGCAGGAAAGGACAGAGTCATCGCTGTCTTGTGTTGTCACCGCTCCAACTGGACTGGCAGCACATAACATTAAAGGGATTACTTTACATCGTTTACTGATGCTGCCAGTGGAGCATGACAACAAATTAGAATATCACAAGCTATCTGGAGATGCTTGTTTTGAAGTTTCAAGAGTCTTGAGGAAAATGAAACTTCTTATCATTGACGAAGTAAGCATGGTTTCCAATGTCATGCTTGCCTTTGTGCATTTGAGAATGCAAGAAGTTCTCAAAACAGAGTATGATGTGTTATTTGGTGGCAAACACATCATTGTTTTCGGAGATCTTCTGCAGCTGACACCAGTGAAAGGGCAACCTGTGTTCAAAATGCTCACGCATGAAGATACCAGGAAGTGCTTAGGGAGTATTGGCAACGTCAATATATGGTTAAACTTCAATTATGCTGAACTGCATGAAAATATGCGTCAGGCAAAGGATGAAGTTTACAAGACTATTCTACAAGATGTTAGAATTGGAAAAGTGACCGAGCATGGGAAAGAAGCTTTACATGCACGATTACTGACAAATTTATATCCAGACGAAGATGTTGTGCCTGAGAATATTTTTCAGAAAGTTACTGAGAAAAAATCTGGAATATGTTTGATGCCAACTCTTGCAGAATGTGCCAAATTCAACAACAAAATGTTGCATTTAGAAAAGCAAGAGATTGTGAAATTGGAAGCTATTGACAGAGTAGAGCATATGGGATCAACAATTATTTTGTCTGAGAATCTGAAAACAAAATTGGATTCATTAGAGAAGAGTATATCTAAAACTGCGGGTTTTGAAAAGACTCTGAATGTGTGCTTGAACTGCCGTATAATTTTAAGAAGGAATTTACATGTTGAAAGAGGTCTGGTAAATGGATCAATGGGTAATGTTGTTGATTTTGTGAAATACAGAAATAGAGATGGAATTGAATTTTTAAAAATGAAATTTGATGGCATTGAGGAAGTACAGCTAATTGCTCGTTGTTCTGCTAGATTTTTGCTTGTAAAAGACTTATATGTTCGTCGTAAGCAGTTTCCTGTTTGCTTGGCATATGCGGTGACAATCCATAAATCGCAAGGTTTAAGTGTAGACTGTGCATTGGTGAATATTGGCAGTTCTGTGTTCAAGGAGGGTATGGCATATGTGGCATTGTCACGAGTTAGGACTTTATCGGGATTGTACTTGATTGAGTGTGATGTCACAAACATTTGTGCGGATCTAGATTGTGTTAAGGAATACAATAGGTTGAGAAGAGAGTATGCGCCACATTTGCCTCAGTATCCTTTGTTTGAGAAACGTGTGGTAGGCCGGAAACGAAGAAATGTGACCAATACTGGGGAGGTTGTAGCAAAAAGACGAAAAGTCGATGAACCTGAAATTATAAGCAGAAACAAAAAGGATTCTGTTGAAGATGTTGTTGGTTTTCAATTTGAAAACAGTTCTGGTGTCAACTGCTATGCTAATGTAGTGGTTAATGTTTTGTTTTCTCTACAAAATGTAAAAGAAGAGATTGTGGTCAATTCTGATCAAAGATTTTGCAGTTTGTTAAATTCTGTGTTAGAGAAATGTAGCACTGATAGAACAAACATAGAAAGTGTGTCTGAAATTCGAAATCTGTTAGACAGATGTTCAGGCCAAACACAATTCTCTCAAAATAGTCAGCAAGATTGTCAGGAGTTTTTAATGTATATGCTTGATGTATTGCATGCTGAAGGTGTAGATGTAGATCACCTGTTTGGGCTTTCTTATCAATGGCAGCATGACTGCGAGAACTGTAGGGTATCAAGTAGTACTAGTGTAGACTCAGAAAGATTTATATATTTAACTTTGCCAGACAGTAAATCAGTCTCTTTTAATAAGCTAGTAAAAGCAGCTGATCACAATATGGAGTGTAGGCAATGTAAATCTGAAATGATGTCCACATTATTTATACGAACATATGGCCAGTATGTCATTTTAATGTTCCAACGATGTAGGCCTGATGGAACAAAATTGACAACTTTAATTAAAAATTTTGTGGCTTCACAGTTGTCAATATCAGGAAGGACTTTTGTAACTGTAGCAATTATATATCATGATGGTCCTTCAATAACATCAGGACATTATACAGCTTATTTAAAGTGTAGAAATGGCTGGTCATTCTGCAATGATTCTGTTTTAATTTTCAAAAAAAATTTGCTATATGACCTTAAAAACTCTTACCTGGTGTTTTTAAAACCAAAATTTTAGGGAAAGAATCTCGGGATGTGCTCTGAGGAATTTCAAGAAGTTCTCATGGCTCCTACACTATTTGGCCTTGAGGATAAGTGTAGTACAGAGACATAACTTTTTACCATAACACTGGACGTTATTGAGAAATACGTGCACTTTGAATGAGTTCAGAAAAACTATTTCTTTTTATAAGCTAATTGAAGCAGCCAATCAAAACATGGAGTAGAGGGAATGTAAGTCTGCAATGCTGTCTACTGTTTTACATTGCTTTGTGATTAAAAGTGATGTAGAGAATTAAATAATTGTACTAGTCATAAAGGTAGTGTAAGTCTGCTTCATAGTAAGCAGTATCAGTGTGATAGGAAATGTAGAACATGATTGAGCAAGAAGGGGAAGATATTACTAGTCCAGGATTGTGTAAATGATCTTCAACATTTTAATTCTGAAAGTTGCGGAAATGCGAAAAGACGGGATTGGCTAACAAGAAATCCAAGAGTTATACATGGCTCTGACAAGATTTGGCCTTGTGGAATCTTGTGGTAGAGAGCAAGAAGTCATTTATTGTATGTAACATGTTTTTGAAAACGATGGAGGTTTTCTTTCAGAAAGTGGCGGGTTGAAAGTAATAACAGCACAACAGAGTGTAAGCTGTTCATAGGACATCCTTGGCCGTCATGGAAAGTAAGTTAACTTTAAGGAGTTCTGAATTCTGATTTGTAATGTTGTATGGGTTTTTTAAACACAATCATTTTGATTGTGTTTTTTTTTCCCCGCTGTTATATGATGAATACCTTCAAGTCACTGTTTTAGTGAAATTTGATACATTCTGAGAACAGCAAAAATAAACCATTTAACATGTATAATTAATTCTGTTCTGTTTGCATTTATGATGTACATGTAGAACTGTGTAGGAGGCATGGAGAAGGTGAGGCTTCTGTAAGTGTCAAAGTTGTTGCATACAGTGCTCATATTCTACGTAGTCTTTTATATTTCATTACTTTCACTGTTTCTGACTGATCTAAAAATTTTTTTTTAAAAAGAACAGTAAGTATAAGGGAAGGAAACAGACAGTTATGTTAAAAGAAACACAGCTATAGGGAATAAACTAGGGATACTGTTACCCGCAATCCTCTGCTGATGATGTCACTGAGCATGTCATGAATGATGTAATATATGACATCATCAGCAGTGGATTACGGGTAATAGTATCTCTAGTTTACTCCCCTATAGCTGTCTTTCTTTTAACATAACTGTCTGTTTCCTTCCCTTATACTTACTGTTCTTTTTTTTTAAAAAAAAATTTTTGGTTCGCTTCCGGTTCGCGTACCGGGGAGCGAACTGGGAAGCGAACTAAGAGAAATAGAGGTTGGCAAAGTTGCAAATATTGTACCAAAGGGGAGGTAGTTCTGAAAAGAACTTTTTTTTAAATTGTTTTTGTTGTTTTATATTTTGTTTATTATTTTTCTGAACATTTTTTTACTTTTTTTGAATTTTTCTGAACAGTTTTATATTTTTTTTGTTTTTTTTCGGAGGGGGCAACGAAAACGATTCATTGTAAAGGGCTCAACAGGAGCAAGAAAACAAAAAAAAAGAATTTATTGTTTGGGGAGTTTCGGACAAACATGAGCATGATTGTCAATAGCTCTGTTGATCAGAGTGATGCTACTTTCTCCGTAGCAAATGAATCCACTGCAATGTACGCAGACTTGTTTTACTTCACGAAATCTCGTTTGTATATTTGGCACCATCTCCCTGCCCTCTGGTCCCGTTACTTCCGGTACAACAGATCTTCTGGCCATAATAGGGAGATTATCTAGGTCGTCCTGTTCCTCTTCTTCCTCTTCTTGCTGAATTATAACTTTAGCAGGTGGTCCACTCTTCCTTGGAATGTGGTGGAGGTGGTGGGGAAGCACCAGCTGAAGCTAGTAAAGAAGCCATTGCTCACTGGTAACAAAGGGTCTTTCTCTCACAATGATGAAAGTCAGAGTGAGGAAAGAAGGAGGGATTTTCACCTTTTGGGAAAAAAAATAGTTCTCAACCAATGAAAAGTGTTCATTTTAGATCATATGACCTAGTCTTACATCATTAGGAAACCGAAAGTGAAATGAACCAATGAAAAGTGTTATTACCAAGTCACATGACCTGCTGTGTTTACGTTACGCGCTTTGCAGGGCCTCCCGGTTTGCTTCCAGAAACCTGTGCTTTGCGACTCGGTAAGCGTACGAGTTCGCTAACGTAGCACGTCATATGACGTATCACGCGACAACGCGAAACGTCATGCGGACGGGAGGCGTCACGATGTTGTTTTCTAACGCGGCAGTTGCGGTAAAGAAACGTTTACCGGCTCGCGGTCTATTTCGCGGCATCAAGGTCAGCTAACGGGAAGCTTCCCGATTCGCGAAGCGGGAACGAAGAAAAAAAAATATTAAAAAAAAAAGTTATTAATAAACATATAAAATATATTTTTGGATTTAAAGAAGAATACATTTTACAGCTACAGATATTAGCTGTTAAAAAACCAATGAAATTCACTGAAAAAACCATAGGTTATAGACCATATATAGTTAGGAATTAGCATTTACAAAACCTTGAAAATTCACTGAAAAAACCATAGGTTATAGACCATATATAGTTAGGAATTAGCATTTACAAAACCTTATTTTACTCACACAAAACCATTGAAATTCAATATATAGTTAGTTGCACTAACTATATATCGCACACCCGCAATCCACTGCTAATGATGTCACATATTACATCATTCATGACATAGTCAGTGACATCACTGATGACATCACTGATGACATCTCAAATGACATCACTGATGACATCACTGATGACATCTCAAATGACATCACTGATGACATCATGACACACCAATACCAGTTACTACATACGCACTCACTGATTCCTACGTCTACACACACATTCACTCATTCACCCATACAATCACTCATACATACAGTCACTCATTATTACAACACTATCATATGCACTCATACACCTATGCAGACAGTCACACACTGCCACTCATCCATGGAGTTACTCACACACCAAGTCAGTCCTGTAAAGAATCAATCACACTTCCATTTCTTCATCTATACAGTTAAACACAGAACACCATACTTCAGTGACATCACTGATGAGATCACTAATGACATCTGAAATGACATCACTGATGACATCTCAAATGACATCACTGATGACATCATGACACACCAATACCAGTTACTACATACGCACTCACTGATTCGTACGTCTACACACACATTCACTCATTCACCCATACAATTACTCATACATACAGTCAGTTATTATTAGAACACTATCATATGCACTCATACACCTAGTCAGTCCTGTGAAGAATCAATCACACTTCGATTTCCTCATCTATAGTTAAACACAGAACACCATACTTTTCACACATATACTAACACATACTTACTCTCTTATACAATCACTGATACAAGTACACATTGATATGCACAGAGTCACACACCTCCCAGCCAGCCACACACACACTCAGTCTTCCATACATCCAGTCATTCTTCAATATGTAAAACGTATTTAAACTTTACAAAAACACACAGACACTAGATGATGTCATCAGTGATGTCATTTGAGATGTCATCAGTGATGTCATCAGTGATGTCACTGACCATGTCATGAATGATGTAATATGTGACATCATCAGCAGTGGATTGCGGGTGCGCGATATATAGTTAGTGCAACTAACTATATATGGAATTTCAATGGTTTTGTGTGAGTAAAATAAGGTTTTGTAAATGCTAATTCCTAACTATATATGGTCTATAACCTATGGTTTTTTCAGTGAATTTTCAAGGTTTTGTAAATGCTAATTCCTAACTATATATGGTCTATAACCTATGGTTTTTTCAGTGAATATATATATATATATATATATATATATTTTACCTAAACTTCACTTACCATGCATGGTAAAAGCATATACATGGTAAAGGCATGGTGGTAAATGATACAATGTAAAGGTTGTTTCCCCTATTTTTCTGATATCTCCCAAAACCCTCACTATGTCCTACGTCCCCTCCAACCTCCTGTCTGCCACAAAAACATTCAACAAAGCCAAAGAGCACTTGCATACCGGAGAGTCAATGCTTTTTTAGACATATTGCACAGCAGCGTGGTGTGCTATGGAACATGGCTTAGAGTAAAAGAAGCGCTTTGATGGGGGTCAACGTTGACTGTGCCATAGCACTTTAAAAAAACTTTTAGCTCGCACTGCTGCACAACATGTCTAATAAAACATTGATAAAGTCAGTAGATCGCACATAAGTGAAACCTATAAACTTTGACAATGCTTGTTCTTTAGCAATGTATGCGCCTCCTGGTTAGCAAGTGGTCCCCTGTTAACAAAGGAGATGATAAGTGGGCCACATTTATAAATTAGGGCAGTTTTGAAAGACATGCTGTATAAATGTTTACAGCAGGTAGTGCTTCTGATGATATCAGGAGAATCAACAGTAAAAATCATCCCACCAGCCCATTAAATAGGAAAAACAGCCAAAAAATGACCTGGAAGACCAGCCTGATTGCCCTCCAGACTATTGAACCTATGAGGGTCCCCTGCAGCCTGTTGACATGTTAATGCAAGTAAAACCTTGTCATGACTTTTCAAGGAAAACAGGTAGAGAAAATGACTTGTAAAGGTGTTAAATGCATTAGCATATAAATAAAGGAGGTGCCTGGTCACACTGCCATCCTGAGGGGCCATATCAAAATACTTATGGGATCTCAACTGCATTCCCTACTGCTGCTTCACACACGCAAAGAGAAAGCTTCCTTCCATGCTGTTGTATTCTTTCTAAATGAGCAGCTGGGGAAGTCTTTGGTGCTTAGAAATGCCATGCCCACTTCAGCAGAGGCATTGGGTGCTGTGAAAGTTTAGGGTGCGTGTGTGGGCATGCGCACACCCTAGAGGGACCATAGCTCCAAAGGTACATCCTGGACAACCCAGAGGGCAGAGTGCTGTATTTAAAAGGTAGGACATGTACTTTTTGTGTTTTACATAAGCTGGTAATGAAAAACTCATAAATTCATTATTCACTACTGCATGGAATATATCTGCCATAGAATAACACTGGGATCACCTTATTACATTTTGTAAGAGTAATTTCCAAAGATATAACTGATTCAAGTTTGGTGTCTCTGGAACCACAATTTAAAATCGAAACTTATGGTGAAGTCAG
Source organism: Lissotriton helveticus (assembly GCF_964261635.1). Classification (NCBI taxonomy): domain Eukaryota; kingdom Metazoa; phylum Chordata; class Amphibia; order Caudata; family Salamandridae; genus Lissotriton; species Lissotriton helveticus. The sequence continues at coordinate 364,354,288 of NC_136072.1, read as the reverse complement.
ATTTAAAATTACATTTCTGAAAATGCCACTTTTAGAAAGCTAGCTTTTTCTTACTTTAGCCATTTAATGCCTTATGGTTGTCTCTGATCACATATCTGGGGTGAGTAACAAATGAGCTTTGTGTATTTTCCCTAGACAGCCACACACAATGGGAGCTTAGGTGTGGTTCAGTGATAGAATATCAATGCTAAAAACATCGATGTTCTAAATATCGACTACAAAAATATGGACTCCAATACCTTAAAAGGTAAGTACAAAAATATTGGTGTTAAAAATTTAGATGTAATAAATATCGATTTAAAAATATAAATAAAATAAAATAATATGTGTTAAATATAAAAAATATTAATATAATCTTTAACAATTTTTTTAAAAGTAACATATATTTTAACTAAATATAAAAAATAAACTTAATTTAAAACAATACAAACTCACAAACATAATAATTTATACATATACATATATTTACTTTAATCATTTATTAACTATTATCCTAATTTAATTTTTAAACTTTTAAATTATATCATAATAAAATATATACATACATCAATAATTTAAAATAAAAAATAACCATTTTATAATTAGTTAGAAATGTAACTATTAAAAATACAATAAATACAATAGTATGGAAAATGTTGTATAGTGGAATAATTAAATTGACTATTCCAACTCCAGGAAGTGCAACAGTAGGGGAAGTGTTGAAAAGCGAAGGGGTAAAAATTACTATTCCCACTCCAAACAGTGCAACAGTAGGGAACATTTTGGATAGTGGAGGGGTAAAAATGACTATTCCCACTCCAGTGAGGGCAACAGTAAGGAAAGTGCTGGATAGCGCAAGGGTAAAAATTACTATTCCCACTCCAGTGAGCGCAAAAGTAGGGAAAGTGCTGGATAGCGGAGGAGTAAGAATTACTATTTGCACTCCAGTGAGTGCAACAGTAGGGAAGGTTTTGGATAGCGGAGGGGTAAAAATGTACTATTCCCACTCGAGTGAGTGCAACAGTACATAAGGTTTTGGATAGCGGAGGGGTACAAATTTACTATTTCCACTCCAGTGAGTGCAACAGAAGGGAAAATGCTAGATAGTAGAGGGGTAAAAATCACTATTACCCCTCCAGTGAGTGCAACAGTAGGGAAAATGCTGGACAGCAGAGGGGTAAAAGTTAATATTCTCACTCCAGTGAGTGCAACAGTAGGGAACGTGTTGGATAGCAGAGAAACATAAATTACTAATAACATTTAAACACATTTTTTTTTTTAATAATCTTAAAAATAAATAAACAATATTTTAAAAATATCCAAATAAAGATATTAAACATTAACCTTAAATATATTAATTAAATATAAAAAGGAAAACATATTATCTCAAATAAATAAATACATGCATTTATAAACATTATTAATTTAAAAGAAGCAAATATTAACAAAGAAAAAAATATTTAAAACATAACTTTATTTCTTTTATTTCCTACTCTATAACATCACACCAATATAAAAAAAGTCAATTGTTTTATTTACATTCATTTCTATAATTAACATATTTAACACCTAAAAGGAATAACACAATTACCATCATTAATTACTAATTAATTAATTACAATTAATTAACAACTAATTATTAATTCAGCAATTAAAAATAAATTACTTCCCACCCTTCCCAAAATTTTCACCTATAAACACCACAACATAAACCTAAACATAAACCTAAAATTAATTACACAATTAACAAATTTTCTTGCCAATTAATTAACATTAATTAAAAACTAATTATTAAATTATTATTAATAAAATAATTTACACATTGAATAATATAACATCTCAATTCATCAAATATTAATAAATGAAAATTACTCAATAAATTTAATATAATTAAATTACTTTTCACCCTATTTCCCTATAAACCCACAACCCGCTACAGAGCAAAAAAGCAAAATTCAAATTAAAAAAATGAATAACTACTAACATTTTAACACATATAATAAAAATACAAACAATTCTTATACAAAAAATACATACATCACACTCATAAAATATATACTAAAATACATACCATTAATTAACGATATTAAACACTGATATTTTTTAATTCAATATTACTTACCTAAAATCAATATTATTGACCACGAGAATTTGTCTGTCGATTTTCTTGACCCACAGTATTTTTGACACAATATTTGTGCAATTCGATATTTATGACTCAATATTTTGTCTCTGCACCCTTAGGTGTGACTAAATGTGCCACCAGGATGGGAGGGAGGAGCTAGATTTAGCCTCACTTACACCTGAATAGGCGGTGTTCTGTCCACACACAAAGTGCAGCATATCACTCTGGAGTGAGTCTGACGCCAGGGCAGGAAAGGAGGACCTCTGTCCACTTCAAAGGCCTGTCTTTGAAGTCTCTCCCACTTCAAAGACACCACTGGGTATAAATACTGGACCTCAGACACTACCAATTCAGTACACTTCTGGACCCGTGAATAATTTGCCAGGAAGAAGGACTGCTGTGTGGCTGATAGTCTGCGTCTTTGCTGGACTCCTGCTTTGCTCTGCTGACCTGCTGGCCAACAACCATCCTTCCTGGGTAAGAAGGCCGGGACCTGCATTACCTGACCCCAGAACCCAGACTGACTCCAAGAGTTAGTTGGCTGGTTTCCTAATATGACATCTCAGGGACATAAAATACTTCCAACCAACCAACTTCTACATCTAGACTCTGCCATGCCAACAGGTGCAATGAAATCCCGGAACCTTGGGAGTGGGCCATAGGTGTTTCTCCAGTAGAACCAACACATTCTCTGCTGAGTAACACATCTCTGAGCAGAACCAATACATCTCCTCGGCTGAGCAGCCCATCCTTGAGCTGAATTGACGCATCTCTTTTGTGTGGATTGGAACCGTCACAAAAGACTCGCATCACTGCTGCATCCTACACGTTGGGACCATGGCCTCACCTTCGGAACCACCTCTGAATGCTGCTTTTTCCTGCGCAAGCTCCTTTTATCTCTCGTCGACAGCAGACTCGACAACAATGTCGAACTTCTGCATCACAGCTTTACCGCTTATCGAAACTAATGCATCGTCTCTGCCGCACCTCGCATCCTTGACATCGGACTTCGCATCGCAAGCCCTGTCCTTGACACTGATACATCAGAACTCCCACTGCAGTCTTGCCACATCTCAGAACTCATGCACTGTCTCTGCTGCACAATGCATCTTCCACGCAGATCCACGCAAACGCTCAACTAACAGGATTTAAGGTACTTTGCTCAGTTAGCAAATCTGGGTCCCTATACCCAGCCCGAGATACATCGCAATCGGCCTGAACTTGTGACTTTGTCCCCATCCAGCCCGATCAGATAGCCCCAATATTGCTTTTTGCTTCTTGTCACTATTGTATTTAAAAATTTGACATTCAATATCTCCAGGGCTACTGATTAGATTTTTGCAGTTTGCGTCTTGTTTTATTTCTTTACACTCTACTTTTCTAGCCGCCTGGTGTAGAATCTTTTTGTGTGGTATTTTCACAGTTTTACTGTTTGAAGTGTTGCACAAATGCTTTACAAATTGCCTCTAAGTTAAGCTCGACTACTCTGTGCCAAGTTACCTGAGCGAGAGCAAAGGATAACCTAGGGTTTACATGTACCTTACCCTGACGAGGATTGTGGTTATTTCTTTCCAATTGCTTATACCGGAGTAAACCAGTAACTAGCATATCTTCTTTAAAGTCCTACTACCTTCCTCAGCCATGTGAGAACAAAGTTTGACATTCTGAGTAAAACATTTACTTCCAACAGCAGCAGACCGTTGGTTGATTTTATAACAAGACTGTAGGCTCATATTATGCTTACTTTTCTTTCTTTAATTTCAACAGCAGCCAAGAAGAAAAACGACATTACCCTGTAAACCCTGGGATCAAAAATACATCAATACGGGGCGTGGCCAAGATGGTAACCTAGACGGCAGCAGATCCCGCAGGCTCCCCGTGTTGAACCCTCCCCGGGGGCTAAATATTGCTGGAGTCCCCCCCTGCAGAGTATCGCGGGCGGTGGGAGTGTTGGCGGCATAGTATCTACTTTTTAACATCCACCATAAAGATCATCGCAACTGTGAGAACCAGGACAGCCTATCTCGTATAAAAAAGCCAGCTTCACACTACCCTCCTTTCACTTGAGTACCCGGCCGGGTCCTCACGTGAGTTGATTTTACCTCCTTTCCCCACAAATGGGACCCTTCACCTTTACCAAAGCTGTGCCCTTTTAGAACCAGATATCCTCACATTAACAGTCCTGAGGAGACCCCAAACCCAGTAGAAGGTCGAAAAGTCGTCGACAAATTTAAAGAAATGACCACCAGATAGCCAGTGTCATTATACTCAGGCTTTTCATTATACAATTGAATGTTCACTACTTGTACATATGGAAGCCTTTCTGTAAAGATTACTCACTGTATGAAATCACTAATGGTTCCATGTTTCACTTGGGGATATACTTCACAAAGTAAACTTTTTTTTAACTGTTTTTGGAATTTCTATGAAAAGTGATTTATAACAATTTATGTGCACATTACTATAAAAATTATACAAAACGTGCAGAGAGTTCTCCTTGTTTTCAGACATTACTCTATCCCTTATAAACGTATAGCCATTGTGCATGTATATTATTGATATTATTGTTCTATTGTTCCACTGGAGCCGCTGTTTCTCTGTATAAAAAAAAAAGGTCAGCAAAGCATGGCCGGCTTGAGAAAGAAGGGGGAGCGCACACTCACGGAGATGCTCAGTATAGGCCAACCTAGAGGGGACAAGGGGCCTTCCTCCCCGACGGTAGCAAAGCAACACACTGACCCGGGTGAGGGTGAGGTGCCGATTACAAATTCTTTTCTAGAGACTTTGTTCAACTCCTTGCGCGAAGACTTCCAAACGCTCAAGCAAGAGATAGCTGGGGAGGTCCGGGAACTGCGCCAAGATGTCGACGGCCTAGGAGAGAGAGTAATGGCCATTGAAGGAGCGGACCAAACAAGGAGCGAGGAGGTGGAACCGCTCCAACAGGAACCCCTCAGATTGAAGGATCAACAAGTCGATCTGCAGGCCCATGCGGAAGATCTGGAAAACATATCCCGACGAAATAACATACGGGTCCGGGTTGTACCTCTTAAGGAGGAAGGGACGAATGTCACAGGATATTTGCAGGGCCTGTTTCGAGACATTTTAGAGGAAACAGCGGACTTTGACATTCGAATTGACAGAGCACACAGGGTGGGGTTGCCACCCTGACATTCTAGCCTTTCTTCCGGATTTTCCACTAAAAGAACAGATTCTCAGAGAAGCACTGCGGAAACAGCCCATTCAATACTGGGGACAGCCAGTGGCCTTATACCAAGACTCATCTGTCATTACGCTCCAGAAGAAGAAGGCATTCAAAGTGGCCACTGACCTGTTACGCGACAAAGGGATCCCATACTCCTAGGGTCATCCCTTTCGTCTAATATTAAAATGGAATGGCACCTTGTAACAATTACAGTCTCTCCAGGACACTTGTGCTTTGCTGGGGATTGAGCAGACGGAGAGGCCTCCCTTACCGGGGCCATCCCAGCAACATACCAGGGGAGGTTGGCAGACGGTCAAGCGCAGGGGCTCTCTGACCACGGATCTGAAGCCTGACTCGCACACTATATCACACGAGAGGGCCTGAGCCATCCAGGAAGTTTCCAAGGATACTTCACAGACGGACTAAGATATCTGCGACAGGGGGGACTCATTTGCACTTAAGTATTGCAAGGTCTGGGGGGGCGGGCGGGGGGCAGTAGAGGTCACCACAACTGCTTGTTCCAACAAGTAAATTTACCGCAGGCCTACGATATGGATTACCAGGCCTGGGACTATGTTCACGTGTTGGGGTTTTGGTGTTGGGGTTAGGGAGGTGGGGGTGGCAGGGGGTTGGGTGTTCAGGCCATGGTGGGGGGGAGTGGGTGGCCAGGGTCAGGGGGCCGGCAACCAGCTTTGTTGGGGGAGGATGGGAAGGGGCAGGGTTGGGGGGGTGGTGGTTGGGCAGGGAGGGAGGGTTCCGGTGTGTCACAATACAGAGGGGTTTAGGCGGGGCAGCGGGGAGGGTCAGCTTCCCTGAACATCTGCGTAGTCCAGTGCGGATCCAAACATGGTTGACGATGTCTTGAAAGTTCTCACCCTGAACATGAAAGGACTTAATATTCCTATAAAGCGGAGGGCCGTCCTATCCTTCCTGGAGAATTCGGGTGCTTTGATTTGCCTGCTACAGGAAAAGCACCTGCTCTCCAGGGACTGGCATCAAATGCGCTCCAGGGCTTTTCCCCAGCAATATTACTCCTCCAGGGTGCAAAAGAAGGCTGGGGTAGCTATTCTATTTGCTAGACACTTTACAGGCCATGTGGGTGACAAGATTGCTGAAATTAAGGGCAGGCTCCTGGCGTACAATGTTCAGGTGGGAGGCAGGTCCTTGGTTATTGGGTAGATATATGCTCCCAACACCAAGCAGGAGGCGTTCCTCACTGGGGCCCTATCTGATGTCCTTGCCTGTCAATCACGATACACATTAGTGGGCGGCGATATTAATTTGGTGATGGACCAAGACAGAGACAGGTCAAACCGCCGCTTTGGTGCCACGGGGACTATCTCGATGGAGGGTAAGCAGTGGTTGGCCAGCAGAGGCTTTTTGGATCTTTGGCGGGGGCGCATCCCAACTCCACTGGGTACACATTCTACTCTCATGTGCACCACACCTACGCTTGGTTGGATCACTTTCTGAGGGGCCCCTGACCTGGCTGCCTCAGTAACGGACACAGACATAGTCCCGGCAGCACTCTCCGACCATGACACAGTCACACTTAAGTTGACAGTCCCTCGCACAAAATCACAAAGAGGCAGATGGTGATTACGGGAGGCCTTGTTACAATGCAAAGCGGTCATGCAGCAATTACACAAAAGTATCACAGATTACCTTAGCCTTAATGACAGCGCAGATGTACCAGTGACGGCGGTATGGGTGCACTTAAGGCCGTGGTGCGTGGAGACCTCATAGCCATAGTGACAGCCGTAGATCAAGAACGCAGGCTCTATCAGCGCATGTGTTGGAATTAGAACAGGTACACAGCCACACCCGGGCCCCTAGGATTTGGCGACAGCTAAAGGCAGCCAGGGCACAGCTGGCGGGCCTAGATCTTGATCACGCAGAATATGCAGCCTTACGCTTACGGCACACATATTATGTGGGAGGTGATAAAACGGGGCACCTGTTAGCCAGCAAACTTAGGGCTCGGGTCCAAAGATCTAAAATTTCCGCTATTCAGGGTCAGGGGGGCAAACGCTTTGTGAGGACGAGCAGATAGCAGAAGCGTTCAGGGCATTTTATTCCTCGCTTTTTGCCGCGGACCCAGCCTTAGATTTAGAGGGAGGGGACACCTACCTTAGCGAGGCGGCGGTCACAGCACTCAATAGGGCTGGTGCGCTTTCCCTAGATGCCCCAATACTGACGGAGGAAGTGGTATCTGCAATAGCGCACCTTAAGCCTCTGAAAGCACCAGGGCCTGACGGCTTCTCCGCCAGTTTTATAAGGCCTTCTGCCCACTGCTGGTGCCTCTTCTCACCAAGCTATTTAACTCTTTCCAGGGACCGTGCTCAATCCCTCCTGATATGCTCGCTGCGGATATCATTGTACTGCCCTAGCCCGGCAAGGACACCTCACAGTGTGCCGCATACCGGCCCATTTCCTTGCTCAACTTGAATAAAATCTTCACGGGGATTCTGGCGGCGAGGCTCGGACCATGCTTGCCGGGCATCATAGAACCAGACCAATCGGGTTTCATTCCCAACAGGGAGTGCAGTGATAATACCAGACGTCTCCTGCACGTTATCGATAAAGCCCACTTTAACGATTCGGATGCGGCTCTCCTCTCTGTTGATGCTGAGAAGGCGTTTGACAGGGTGGACTGGGGCTACCTGGACAAGACTCTGCCCCGCTTTGGCATTGGGGAGCGTTTCTGAGCATGGGTCGCCAGCTGCTACGACGCACCCCAGGTGACAATTCGGGTTAATGGCATTGGATCGCAGCCTTTTGATATCTGGTGGGGCACTAGGCAAGGGTGCCCGCTTTCGCCCCTATTGTTTGCACTCTACATAGAACCGTTTGCGCAAAAATTACGGGGCAACCCGGATATCACTGGCATCACTTTTGGAGGTGAGCCACATACCATCAGCCTCTACGCCGATGACATACTGGCGGCAGTAGACAACCCTACGCGATCGGTGCCAGCCTTCTTAACTGAAATGGAAACTTTCAGAAAGATTTCTGGGTTCAAAATTAATATAGGAAAATCCCTGATTCTCCCACTAGGCCGTAACGCCCGTAAGTCCACTGGCGGCCTAAAGCAGTTTGGGGGACTCTCCTCCCGCATGTCACTGCTGTACTTGGGGATCACCCTGACTCCCAGCACAACACAGACGGTTGATAAAAATTACGCGGGTCTATTTGCTCAAATTCAGGGGGACCTGAAGAGATGGCGGCAGCAACCACTATCCTGGTTGGGGCGCGTGGCGGCGATTAAAATATCCCTGCTACCAGTGTCCTTTACGTGTTCCAAACTATTCCAGTGACTCCACCGATTGGGATGCTACAGAAAATGCAGGACGCGATACGGCAGTTCGTTTGGGCAGGTAGGCGCCCGCGGCTCCGTAGGGACTTGGCTAGACAGGCTCCGGTAGAAGGATGTCTGGGTATTCCTGACCTTTTTAGGTACTTCCAAGCGATGCAGCTCCGCTACCTCTTAGAATGGAATTCTCCAGAGTCAGAAAAGAGGTGGCTTTTCCAAGACAGAGCGATGGCCCAATGGCACTATGGAAGGTCCCCTTTTTGAAACGTTTGGGCAGACTGGCTTATCTAAAAAATTCGCCTATCACCCGCTCGTTACTCAAGGTGTGCGACGCGGTAGTGGTCAGAAGGGGCCTCACTACTTTCCCATCGCCTATTACTCCACTATTTGACAACCCTGCATTTCCCCCGGGATGGAGCCTCGAGCATTTGGCCAATGGAGAACCTCGGAATGCAAGTCAGCAGGTAACCTGTTTGATTTAGACGTCTTTATCCAGCTTGATGCCTTGAAAGAGATGTACACCCTGATAACGCCGCATCGGTTTCAATACTTCCAGATTCGTTAATGGCTAACACAACGGGACAAGCTACCTCTAGCGAGCCAGCGTCTCACAACTTATGAGAAATGGCTCATCACGAAAGAGACAGACAGACAAGCGATTACAGACCTCTATAAAATGTTAAGCCCGCCCCTTTTTATCTCGCGCTCTGGTGGCCAGAAGCCCTGGGAATCGGAGCTCGGGAGGACCCTTACAGATAAAGAGTGGCACGATATCTACCATAGAGCCCATCACAGGGCCAGGAACGTGGCAAGTAGGGAGTCGGTGGTTAAGATTGCATACTACTCGTACTTGACACCGGCTCGACTGCATCAGGGTAATCCGAACCGCAGTCCCACATGCTGGAGGGGATGTGGCAAGCTGGGGATTTTGACTCACTTGTTGTGGGAATGTGAGGAGGTAACGGACTATTGGAGGGTGGTACTAGACGACATTGACACACACTTTGAGACAAAGATTCCCCGCTTTCCTGCCTACACACTACTCGGCCTCCCAAACGCCCTTACTTTTCCACTAAAATCGACTAGGGGGAGACAAATGGGGTTGGCAGTGGGGGCGGCGACACACCATACCCTCTCGCTTTGGGGCACCACGAGGAGACCTACGCACATGGGCTGGCTACACAGTCTCTGGTATATACTCAGTATGAAGCGGATTCAGGCGACTCTCACACATACCACAGACTCCTTTACCTCCAGTTGGCAACCCTTCCTTACGTTGCTAGCTGGGGAATTCAACAAACTTAAGTGCCCAAAATACCTTAGGTTGCTGCGGCTTACTGATGAGTCTTCCAGGAGGGCCCTCTCCACATGTTAGGGCCAACACAGGCTGGATATCTGTTCGACACCAGGTGGAAAGAAGAGACACACCGGAGGGGGGGGGATGGGGGAAGTTGGGGGAGTTGGGGGAGGTTGTTCGATTACGGGGAATTTGGGTGCACTACTGGTCGAGGGCTACCCACTACTTGCTCTCATGGATACCTCATATTACCTAGTGGCATGCGCGGTTTTCTATTTGATATCAGGGGGAGGTACACCACTTATGTACGGGGTTGCCTTCAGAGACTATGTTTGCTCTATTGTACTGTGTTTGATGCACCAAAAATTAATAAAACAAATGTAAACAAAAAAAAATACACCAATACATCACAATAGAATGGCCAATCAAATGTCGAGTACTGTGATACTTATCATGACTGAGAGCAACAAATCCTCTTATCTTGCTCTCCGTGGAACGTTTGTCATAACAGATGTTTTCTACTTCAATATGGCAACTACTCTGTCTGTGCACTTTCTTCTATCAGAGCATCAGGCCTAGCTTTCTGCTCCCACCTGTGGGGATATTTTCCTCAGAAATTGCCCCTTCTTTCAGCTTATATTAGCGTGTGCCTTTCAGATGTCCTCCTTCTCCCATCTGGAGCTCCCGGCTTGACCGTGTCCTCCTCCTGCCTGCGAGTCATCAGCTCTTTGACCTGCTTTTGATACACCTCCCATGCTAGACCCTTCCCCCTCATAGCAGAATCCTCAGTCAGGATAGAAAGGTAACCCTTTCATCTCTCCTATAGTTCTCCTCTAATATTTTCCCCTCTTCACCATATTTTGGGGAATCAGGTCATTATGTCTCATGATGAGGAATCCCAGACAATGAAAGATCATTTGAAATCCTTCATTAAGGATTCAGTGCAACAAGTAGTATCTGTAAATATGCTTGATGTTTCTAAGTCCTTGGAAGCTTCCATCTCTAAGATGTTGCACAGTTCTGCTGATGTTCCTTCTAAAAAAGGAAAGAAATGTGCAGCACCTAGCTCTGTGTCGTCTAAAGGCATTTTGCAATTTAGTGTTCCTACTACCCAGAGGTTTCTTTTTCGGAGCTTCCCTCTTCTTCCCTAAATATTGTAAGTTTGCAGGATACTGACAATGATGATAACGATGTCATAAATGACAATGGGTCTAGTTTGAATGTTTTTTCTGACCTTCCCAATGGGCCTCCGGAGAAAAGGTGCTAAATTTCTCCTTCTGAAGTTGTTTTTTTTCACCCAGTATCCAGTGATCTGCTTAATCATTTAGGAGAACCTATGTTCAACTCTACTTTAATCCTCCACCCCAAATCCACTGATTGGTCCCCTTCAGAACATGTTTCTGAATATGTCTCCATTCTATTTGCTTTTATGCCTTGGATAAAGCGTCCCAAAATAAACTCAAATCAGAATGCCCTTGCCCTTCCCTTCCCAATAACATGGCCGATATACCTATCATTGACCCTAATACGTTATTATTTTTTACTATGTTTGGCAAGGACTCCAAGAAAGGGGTTGATGGGGTCTGGTCGAATTGCCAGGAAGAATTTTGGATCTGGTTGGTCCTCTAATCAGAATTTTGGATTTGGAAGAGGAGGCAAAAATGGAGTGCAAACAGGTGGACCCAGATACCCTTTTGAATTGGGCTCAATGAGCTGTTTGAATGTTAGTTAATACCAAGGCATATAGTCCAGATGGAAAAGTCTTCTACTCAACACTGACCCTAAGCTGAGTAGCCTAGCATCAAAGGAAGAGGGTCCTCATGACAATGGGCTTCTTTTCAGTGACTCCTTCATCAAGGAGATGGGAAAGTATGTGTCAACCTAGGCTACTATCTATAAAGCTCAATTTTTGCTGAAGATTTTTTCTTCTCTAGCTTTTTGCAGGGGCAGCCAAGGAAGGGGTCCTTTCCCCGTCATTATCCCTCAAGAGGTGTGTGATGAGGATGGAAACGGAATGGACAAGAAGCAGCCAATGGACAGCACCGACTTACCTGATCAACCGGAAGAGGTCAGCGGTCTAGTTGTGGCTGGGGACTCCACAGAGGAACTCCTGATGTCATCTGGCAAGGAGGAGAAAAGGAACGGAAGTATGGAGCTGGAGGTGGCAACACCGGCGGCAGCAGAAGTGTGGAGAGCAACGAGGAGCGAGGAGAAAGGAGCAAAGGAGGACGAGGACAGTGAAACCGAGAGGACGGAGGCGGAAGGAAGATATTTATACAGTGCGATGAAGCCCGGTGGCCCACAAGGGAACGAGGACGCCCCGGGTCCTTCCGCCACGGCCCAGGACAGGGGTCGTGACTCAAGGTGAGTACCTTTGCTGGGTTCATTTTGGTGGGGATGCACAGAGAACTAGGGCACGCGTGTGCTGTTTACCAATACACCATGTCGGATCCCTTCATGTTTCCCCTCCCTTCACTACCGGGTGGTTTTCTTGTTTTGGTGATGGTAGTACATACAGCAGCATGCTCCTTCAATAGATCCCCAGATTTTAAGGCCCATGTACCCAAACCCCCTTTCAACCCACCCTGGAGTAAAGGCCGACCTGATCTCAGCACTCCTGTGTCATCCCGCGCACCACAAAGAACCCCTTTCCCTACCCCGACACCCAGCAATAAAGGTCCCCAGTGTTACCACTGTTCAGAATGGAGTCATCTTACCAGGCAATGCCCTCATCGAACCCAAACCTCTGAGCCTATGGAAATCGGTTATACGAGAAGGCAGATATATGTGACAGGGAAGGTACACCAACAGTACAGGAAGAAGATCCTATTAAACAGAAAGCCACAACAGGCTCTCCTGGACACTGGCTGTCATGTGACAGTGGTAAACGATTCCTTAATTCCCCGACCACAGATGCAAGAAAAGGAACATGTGAGCACCACCTGTGTACATGGAGACACCAAGTCATACTCAGTAGCTGAAGTCTTGTTAGACGTGGATAATGATCCCCCATCTACGGAAAGTGGGTGTTATGCCATCCCTTCCTGAAGCCATTATTATAGGGACAGACCATCCGAAGTTTAGACAATATCTGGACGATACTAAGGAGGTCCCTAACACCTGGTTAAAAAAAGCGCCCTTTAACAGTAGTGACCTAGAAACCACACAACTGAAGGACAAAAAAAAGCAGGCATGAAAGACGAAGGGAGAAATGGAACTTCAACCGGGCACAACACTCCTGTCCTGCCTTTTCTCTCACGGGGACGACTGAAGTAAACCCTGTTAGCTTCCGCAGGGCCTAGAGGGAGGATAACACTCTTACACATGCTTGGGAGCACGCTCAAAAACAAGAGACAGCATAGGTAGGACCCTATTTCCGGGTATAAAGGGAACTGTTGTATAGGGTTGTGAAGGGAGAAACACACACTACCACACAACTACTGGTTCCCTCCTCTTTCGTCACGCATGTTCTACATCAGGCACACAATCAGGTAGACGGGGGTCATTATGGCAAGGAAAACACTCTGAAATACCTTTTGGAAAAGTTTTATTAGCCAGGGGTGTATAGGGATGTAGCGAAACATTGTGCTGCATGTGTGAGGTGTCAATACGTGAACCCGAGTGGGGTACAGAGAGCTCCTCTTTACCCCTTACCCATAATAGACGTACCATTCAAAAGGGTGGGGATGGACTTGGTGGGACCTTTGCCCCCCTCTGCTAGAGGACATACGTATATCCTTTTCATTGTAGATTACGCGAGTCGGTATACCGAGGCATTTCCCCTAAGACATATGACCACTCCCACCATAGCCCAGGCCATGATATCGCTATTCTTTCGCATGGGGTTCCCATCCGAGATCCTAACGGATCAAGGAACCCCATTCATGTCCCGCCTGATGGCATAGATATGCACAATATTTGGAATCGAGAGACTCCGCACGTCAGTGTACCACCCTCAAACAGATTTCCTTGTGGAGCGTTACAACTAAACTATCAAAAACCATGCTTCACAAGGTCATCTCAGAATCAGGAAAAGACTGGGACCACAAGCTACCCCTAGTCCCCTTTGCCATAAGATCACATGAACAGAGTTCCACTGGTTTTTCTCTGTTCGAACTACTGTTCGGAAGGAAACCTTGGTCCTTATTGGATATGGTGGCAGAACAGTGGGAGGGGGAATGTAGGAAGGTGGATACCTGACTATGGTTACCCCAGATTTTTTGCCTTGTGTTTAGCTGGTTTTCGACTTAGTTGGCCTGGGATCCTGCTAATCAGGGTCCGAGGGTATCTGCTCTCTCTTTAAAATGGACTCCATGTACCCTAGGTGCATAACTAAATTGGATTGGGTCACCTTCTCAGCCCCTGTACAGTGCACTATAGGTGCCCAGGGCATAGGTGCATCCCAGGCCTACCAGGGGCTGCAGCATATCTTTTGCCACCCCAGGCTGGCCATCCAAACAGACACAACTGGCTGATCACTCAGCTGGGGCAAGGTTGTGTAATCACCCATTGCTTAGATGTAGTATACCTATGTCTAATCCTATATCTGGACACATATAGACCTATAAGTCACTCCTATGGTAGGCCTTAACAATCCTGGAGGCAGAGTGCTTGGTTTTATGTGAGATGGTGCTCTATCATGAGCTGAGCCAGTCTGCAGAGTTCGGAACCATTTCCTTACTGCTGTTCCAGGGTATTGCCGTACCATATACTCTTAAGTGCATTATAATCCTCACGGTTATTGCTAACTTTGGTTTGCCTTTATCAAAACATGTCATGTAAGGTGGCATACACTTTGGAATACTACCTCCTCGCCAGTTCTGGCGACGGGGGTAGCATTCCACCCTTCTAGAGGGAGAAGACATGTTACTTTACTTAAACGCGGTTAAATCTAACCAGAGCCTCAGCATCACAAAATGAATACTGCTGACGCGACACAAGTCTGGCCTCCTGCTGCTGACCGAAACTTGGCAGGGGAGCTTGGACAAAGAGTTTCCTGTCACAGGGAGGTGTTACACCACCCCAGACAGGAGATAGTGGATTGGAGCAGGGAGGGTTGAAAGAAACTAGACACTGCCTGGGGCACACAAGGTGTCCCATACAAAATCCAGTCAAACCGGTTCTGGGGCACTCCAGCCCCAGCTCTGGGGTGAAACTGGACAAAGGGAAAGGGGTGTAACCACCCCCTTCCTGGGTCCCACCCATAGGAGGGATCTAGCAGGTAATCCAGCCCCTTGATTTGGAATAAAGGTAGGAGCTGTGCTAGTGCACATCAGATTATCCTGACTGAAACTTTGATACAGAAATCTGGACCCTTCGACATCCCACTCGACGTGGAAGACTGAAGAATCTCCCTTGTGGTCAAGGAGTGACCACCCTGTGCAAACAGGCACCATCCAGCGCCCAATGGTTTGCTTTGTTGCAGTTCCCGCCAGAACTCGAGCAACAAAGATCAACAAGACTCAGCTCCCCCAATTTTTAATGGCTTGCTCCACAGTCCCAGCGAATCTGAGACCCGTGGAGGCGACGTGAAGTGTGGAGCTGGCCATCTTGGAAAAACTACAAAGTGCTGACCGTGCAGCTCCCAAGGCTCCATCAAAGCTGTGAATTGGGGTTTGAGAAGCCCCAGCCCCAAGCAACTTTTGCACTGAAGATCTCCCCTCCACACTCACCGAGTGCTGCGTGGGGCCCTTTTACATTTTCCTGCTTGACGCATTGGTCCGGTCACTTGCTCGTTGGCTAGTAGCCCCAATACCAAAGATCCTTTAAATTTAGATTGCTGGTCTGGTTGCCCCAGACTGGTCCTCGCTCCCCTGAAAAGGAGCAATCTGTCTGACCTTGCTGGTCCAAACAAGAAGCGATCTTCTAATCCTGCGTGGGTTGCACTTACCAAGGCTTGTTAACTCCGATCCGGAAGCAGACACCACCGACAGTGAGAACCTTTATGGGACAGCTCGTGATCCACTCCTGGACATCCTCGATTCCCCAGAGTCCACGTGCCAGCGGAGACAAGCTAACCATCAAGCACCTGATTGCGCCCGACATTGCCTGGTTCCTTCCTGGTTCCTTCCTGGTCACTGGCTAGTGACCCAGACTCTGTCCCCTCTGCTTTCAGGTACTCTACATCTTCAATCCACCCTTGGATCCAACCGGACTCTTCTCTCCTGGCCGCCTGCAGCATCTTCATCTCCAGGCTCCATAGATCTACACGACGAAACCCAACACACTTTGGCACCTATGCACCCGCTTCCTGTGGGTGAGGTAACGATCTAACACTGGTGCTCCTGTAGTGGTTTACACCTCTAGTGTCTAAGTTTAAAGTGTGGTAATTCTATTCCAGTCGGAAGACTCCTAAAACTGTAACTCAATAACTTTTACGCACCATTGACTTTGCATTGGTGCATGCGTGTGCTTTTGGCGCTGCACCCGATTCCCCCGGGCTACTCCCGTCCTAACTGCTGTTAGTCCAGTTTAGTCCCAGCGATTCCCAAGGCCTCAGGCCTTACCACAGTTCAAAAGGTGATACTTATACCACTTTTTTGATATATGGTTTGAGTGGCCACCGGCCTCATCCATAATTGTGCAACTTTCATATGTTATACTGTGCTTTTGTTTAAACGCTTGTGCTTCTATACTCATAAAGAGTACAGGGGATCATTCTAGTAATAAATACATATATTTTTATAATATATAACTTGTGTGGTGTCCTTTCATTTGATATTACAGGATTGCATATGGTAAAACAGCTGGCTTCACATGTCCTCTTGAGTTAAGCATTTAGGCTGCTTAGTCCATGCTACCATTAGGATAGCTTGTCTTTTAAGGTTGACTTACAACCACCACCATAAGGGATTGTTTGGACTGATACAAGGTGCCCCCAGAATTGGAGACATCATACATCAGGCCAACTTCTCACAGGGAAGATGAGGAAGGACAACCCCTGTTGAAGTATGCAGCTGATCTTAAGGCCACAGTGACTCATTTATGGGGCTTAGTACATGAGCACATGGAAGAAGCCCAAAACAAGCAGAAGATCCAACCCGGGGATAAGGTGTTGCTTTTATTGCCTTCCAGTGAGAACAAGCTATTATCCCAGTGGCAGGGTCCTTTTGTCATTGACAAACGTATCACCCCGGTTACGTATCATATTACTTTACCCGAGCGGGCCGGGAGAACCCAAATATATCATTTAAATCATTCAAGAAAATGGGAAGAACCACACGAACCTAACGCAAGAGGGGTACTGATACACCTAGTGAGCACTGAAAGGCCCATGTATATACCCTCGCTGACCATGCAGGCTTCATACACAGAGTCAGTACTAACCAGAGACATCTTAACCCCTTCCATGCTGGTGACGGAACCGCTCCGTCACCAACCTTGGTCGCGCTGTGCTGGTGATGGAGCAGTTCCGTCACGGCCCGCTCGGCACGCCTGCGCGGCGCTAATTTCGCGCCTGCGCTGGACGTTCCATTGTGCGGGCAGGGCCGTGACGGAACCGCTCCGCCACAAGCACAGCGCGCCCGAGGCTCGTGACAGAGCGGTTTCGTCACGAGCATGGGAGCGTCACGCGGCCCCCCTCCCCTCTAGCGCTGCGGTGGAATTGCCACCGCAGCGAAGGTGTTAATCCCTACGCAGCATACACAGTTGAGGACCTTGTTAAATTCCTTTCTGGGGTTGTTTTCCACTGTCCCTGGTCTGACCTCACCGGCACAGCATGACATAGTATCACTAGAAAACAAAATAGTAAGACAAAGGCCGTACCGGATCCCGGCAGCACGACGAGAAGCAGTAGAGAGAGAGGTGACAGCCCTGTTACAATCCCACATCATTGAACCATCACAGAGCAACTGATGCTCCCTGGTGGTGATTGGCAGCCTTCGTTTCTGCATAGATTTCAGACAACTGAACGCCATAACCAAATTGAATACCTATCCCATGGCACGCATTGACGAGCTAATAGAACGATTGGGGAAGGCCCGATATATGTCGACTCTTGACTTAACCAAGGGTTCTTGGCGGATCCCTTGTCTACGCTAGCCAAGGATTAAAATGCCTTCTCGACCCCCTCTGGTCTCTAACAATTCAGGGTTCTTCCCTTTGGGCTACACGGGCCCCTGCCACATTTCAACCCTTAATGGATAAGATTCTGCGGCCCCACAATGGGTATGCTGCTGCGTATCTTGATGACATAGTCGTGTTCAGCTCATCGTGGGAGGACCATTTACAACACTTACATTCTGTCTTCATTGCTATCCAAACTGCAGGACTTACTATAAATCAAAAGAAGTCCTTACTAGGTACAAACTCCATTCAACCTATAATTGGTCGTTCGCTGGGGCTGCACCAAGAATATGGAACTCCTTCCCACCCACCATCAGAAGAATCCCCTCTCTGGCACGCTTCAAAAAGGAGTCTAAACCCTTCCTCATGGGTAAATTCCTTGGCTAAACCCGTTCCACAACCACCTCAGAGACTACTGCCCTCATCCTGCGACCTCACCCCACCAAGAAACCGGGGGTCTGTCTTCAGTAATTGTAATTGTAATGTTATCCTTGTATTCCTCCATCCCTCTGGTACCCAGCCCCCCCTCACCCCTAATGTACAGTACTCTTGTGATATCCTGCCTATTGTATGACTCCCTGACTTTGTAAAGCGCTCTGATGTACAGTATTCTTGTGATATCCTCCCTATTGTATAACTCTCTGACTCTGTAAAGCGCTCTGATACCCTAACAGGTCAAGTTTGCGCTCTATAAAACACTAAATAAATAAAATAAATACAAATTTAGTATCGGTGATACACCATTTAAGAGGGGCTTATATAACCCCAGATGGACAAAGTCGAGGCCATTAGGGCGATCCCTGCCCCGAAAACCAGACGGGAGGTACATTCCTTTCTGGGTTTTATTGGGTACTACCGATGGTTCATTCCTAGTTTTTCCTCTCTGGCTAGCCTCCTTACAGATCTACTAGCAAAAAAATACACTTCTCGCATAATCCCCTGAACTACGGAACAAGAGAACAGTTTCCTGGACTTGAAAGATGCTATTTGTGGGGCTCCAGGGCTTCACTGCCCCGATTTCAACACAACTTTTGTATTACAGACCGACGCTTCTGGGCTAGGCTTAGGAGCTGTTTTGTATCAGCCTGACTTGAACAATGACCTCAAACCGCTCCTTTTCATCAGCAGGAAACTCTTTCCCTGTGAGGCTCACTATTCCACAATCTAGAAACAGTGCTTAGGAATTAAGTGGGCCATAGAAGCCCTACAATATTACCTTTTGGGACGTACCTTCCTTGTACTCACCGATCATGCCCTTCTCACATGGCTATCAAGCAACAAAGACACCAACCCTCGTATATTACAGTAGTTCTTATCCCTGCAACCTTCCTCTTTCCAGACCATCCACATGCCTGGAGCAAAACAAGTATGTGCTGATTATCTGTCATGGCACTCTTCTTCTGAATGGCCACAACGGCCATTCCTGAGGGGGGAGATGTGTGATGAGGACGGAAACGTAACGGACCGGAAGCAGCCAACGCTGACTTCCCTGATCAACCGGAAGAGGTCAGCGGTCTAGTTGTGGCTGGGGACTCCACAGAGGAACTCCTGATGTCATCCGGCAAGGAGGAGAAAAGGAGCGGAAGTACAGAGCCGGAGGTGGCAACACCGGCTGCGGATGAAGTGTGGAGAGCGACGAGGAGAAAGGAGCGAAGGAGGATGAGGACGGTGTAACCGAGATGAGGGAGTCGGAAGTAAGAGCTTTATACAGTGCGATCAAGCCTGGCGGCCCATTAGGGAACGAGGACGCCCCGGGACCTTCCGCCACGGCCCAAGACAGGGGTCGTGGCTCATGGCGAGTACCTTAAAGGGGTTCCATTTGGTGGGGGTGGTGGGGAGGCACGGGGAACTAGGGCAAACGTGTGCTGTTTACGAATACACCACATCAGATCCCTTGACTTTTCCCCTCCCTTTACTACCGGGTGGTTTGCTTGTTTTGGTGACGAGACATACAACGGCACTTAAAAAAAAGACCCAACAGTAATCCCGGGCGTTTGTCTCTTTTCTTTCCCTGACGTGCCACGAACAGGGGAGTTGTCGGGTGCATTCAGAGGCCGCAGGACCCAAAGGCTTGAAGAGAGCAGAAGAAGTTGTGGAAAATGCAGTAGTGACTGGTTCTTCAGTGATAACAAGACTTTTGTGCAGTCTAATGCATTTACTTTACCTTGGAGAAGCAAAACGCCCCTTTGTTAATAAACTAATTTGTAAACATACGTAACGTTTCCCCGGGTCCCTTCTGTATAACCGCTACAAGGTCAATCCCTACACAGAGGCTCCTACAGTCAAGGCTCCCAAGATTATTATTAGGAATACAAGCCTAACTTCTACCCCTGATATTCCTGGGGATTCTGGAGCAGGTGTTATTGTAACAAAGAAGACCAGTAGTCAGGTAAGACTTTTCAATTCCGCCTTTCCTCCTGTAGGAGGAAGACTTGCTCTGTGTCTAAATGCTTGGTTGTTTCTCATATCAGATCCCTGGGTAAGTCAAACCATTCAGGTCTATCACATAGATCTTTACCAGATTCCAGTTCAACTTCATCTGTCTACTGTCTACACTTTGTTTTTCACAGGAGCAATTCCTCCTAGTTCAAGAAGGTGCAAAAAAACTTCTTTAGATGCTTCAAGTTTCCTCAGCACCATTTTCATGGTTTTAAAAAAGAACAAAAAGTGTTGTCCAGTCATTAATTTAAAGGTTTTCAACAACTTTGTAGTTTACCATCACTTCAAAATGGAGACTACTCTCCATCTCAGAGACTTACTGCTTCAAAACGATTGGTTAGTGCATCTGGATCTCCGGGACACTTATTTGACGGTTCCAGTTTATTTGTCTTACAGGAAGTATCTCCAGTTTCAGTGGGGGCAATAATTTTTCCACTTCAAAACTCTTCCTTTTGATCTCTCTTCAGCCCCTTGTTGTTTTATCAAGATTCTCAAACCCATGCTGGCCTTCCTCAGGGCGTCAGACTAATTCTCTACCTAGAAGATTTTTTGCTCATGGCACAAGACAAAACTTGTCTTCTTGCTCATTTACATCTGTGTCAGGATCTTCTCCCAATACTAGGTTTCATCATCAATTTTCAAAACTCTTTACTCATTCCTTCTCAACATCTGGAATTTCTGGGCTTCATAATAGACACCTCCTTATTGATTCTCCAGCTACCCAAATGAAGGTCAATCTAATCAAAGAAGAGATATGTAATGCTCTTTCTCTAACCCACTGTTTCCTCAGATCAGTGACTTGTCTAGTGGGCCTGCTAGCATTATCCATCCAAGCCATATTTCCTGGTCCTCTCCATTATCGGGCCTTACAGAAATTGAAGTTTCGTCATCTTCGCAAAGATCTGGCTTACTCAGATCTTGTATGCCTTGATTCAGAATCCAGAGAAGAACTTCGGTGGTGGCTGAGTCACTTAGAGGCCCCGGCACGGGAGAAAGATTTTCTCTGCCGCCCCAAATCTTGTCTTAGAATCAGATGCCAATCGGACAGGATGGGGCACAAAATACGGTCGACTATCGACTGGAGGTACATGGTCTCTTCAGGAGTCCTCATTGCACATCAATTGTTTAGAGATGCTTGCAGGTTTATTTGCCACCCAGTCCTTTATAAAAGACAGGGCAAGATGATCTACACATGGACACCTGTCAGGTATATAAACTGTGTCAAGGTGACAAGATCCAAAACCCTAGTAGTACCAGCCAAGAGTCAATGTGAATTCTGCCTTCAAAGGAACATCTTGGTCAGGGTAGAATATCTTCCAGGTAAACTGAATGTGGTAGCAGATTGGTACTCCAGACATCTCCAAGATTTAAGTGATTGCTGTGTGCACCAATCCGTGTTCAGCCATCTTACTTTAAATCTTTTGCAACATTTCCATAGATCTCTTTGGTTCTGGCACAAATTCTCAGCAGCCCTCCTTTTTCGGTTGGAGACCAGATCTTTGGCGCAAGCCACAAATGCTTTTCTCCAATCCTGGCCTCAGAATTCTCTTCCCTTTTTCTTCATTACATGAGTCCTAGCTCAAGCTGGCAGACAGCGGTAATCCCTACTTCTGTTCACCTCCTTTTGGCAAGCTCAGCCATGTTACCCATCTCGTCTAGAACTACCTATCCTTTTCTGATCTGCTTCTCAATCCTCAAGGGTTTCATCACAACCTTAATCTTGAGGGCTCACTTTCCCTCATAGCTTGGAACATTTTGGGGTTTCCTGGAGAACAAATACAAAGCAACCTCTGGATAAGGGTTGTCCCTCTGTGCACTGCTTGAAGAAACAAAATGTTTGTTTGTAATCCGATGTACTTCTCAATCAAAAGTTAAACCAACTAGTTTTTCATCCAAAGTTATTTATTGATCATTCTCATCATGATCAACCTTGTTCCAATCTTTTCTCTTTCACTGTCATAATCCAGTGTATATTCTCAATGCATTATTCACAACAGATCAATTTTCCCAATACATTTCGGGCATTGTGTATGCCCTTCGTCAGGGGATAACTCTATAAACAAAGATGAAATGATAAAAAGTCTTAATAAAGAAGCATCTCGCTGCGTCTAAGGTTTAGTAAATGCAATCTCGCATTAGTACGTGAAAGGCATGTGTCTCAGTTGAGATGGTGATAGTGTGAACGTGCTACATTCAGAACGATCGGCTCAATGGTGGTGCGGAACTTCAATTAGATGGCTCATGCGAAGGTGAATAATATAAATCATGGTGTCTACAAAGTCCAACCCGTGCTCTGAACATAGAAATAATCGAAGAGCAGAAAATAAAACCTGGTGTGTACGGGAACAGAAGAAGTGCCCACAATCTTATTGATGTGCATGGAAGTGTTCATGTCTTATAATGTGACAACGCCAGCTGAAACGGACGCGGTGGTACGTGAACAATATACCGCCGTGTTAGCTGAAACTGAAAAAGTGAATACATTGGTCAGTCAGTTGTAAATGTGCAGAGACGCCGCTAAGTTTTACAACGTCCTCAGAATGGGGTACTTACGGTGGTGATATAGCGGTTAATGGTGGAGTGTGTCTCGGTGCAATCAGCGGGTGAAACGACCTCTGACCGGTGGTTGGTAGGAAAAAAGTGGCGGCGTGTGACGCGGTGGATAAACAGTGAAACTAATGACGGAAAAAGGACTATTTAGATGGGCTCGAGAACGGGCACCATCTTGAAACGGTATCTAACAGTGGGTGTGTGAACGTGCAATGAACTATGAGATAAGTTCAACCTGCAGCTAGCAATGGTATGAATAAGACAAAAGCTAAAACATATAAGCAGTAACCAACATAAATGAACCCAAAAATATAATAAATGCCAATGTTGAGTTCAATAAGTGACATTCTAGTAACGTCATTACATAGTTCAGGTTATAAGTAACATGAGAATTCCATTCTGTCATTGAGCCCGTTAGGCTGCATCGTGCACATGAGTCGGATCCAATCATTTTCTCTCTGTAACAGTCTGTTTTTATTGTTCCCACTCTCGCTGGGTTTGATAACTTCTAGAATTAAAAACTTGAGCTGCGCTACTGTATGTTTGTTCTCCATAAAGTGCAAAGCAACAGTGGATTTTGGATTTTTGGTCCATATATTGCTTTTGTGTTCCAGAATTCGTGTACGGATTTTCCTTTCTGTGTGTCCCACGTAGCAAAGCCCACAGGGACATTTCAACATGTAGATGACGTTTACGGTGTTACACGTGGCGTTGACTTTCAGTTTGATTTTGGTTCCCTTCATGGGATGAATTGTGTGATTTCCAGGGATAATGTTATGACAATTGCTACAATTGTAGATGGTACTAATCCTTTGAACAAAGCGGGTGTGAGACTGTCAGTGGGTCTGGTTAACATTTCTTTAAGGTTACGACCTCTCGTGTAAGCAAAGATCGGCTTATTCTCAAATAATCCTCTGAAGTCTGGTTCGCAACTCAGCAGTGGCCAGTGTTTCAAGATTATATTCCGGAACTTTTGACTGATGATGGAATATTTCTCCACCACTACCATCCGTTTGCTGGTTTCTTTCTTCTTCACTTTCAATAGATCTTGCCTATTGATAGTCTTGCATCTATTTTCAGCCGCTTGAAGAATTTCTTCCGGGTATCCGCGTTTCCTGAATCTGTTGAGCATGCCAGTTATTTCTTGATCACTTTCCGTCGGTGATGAAAGGATGCGCTTTACTCTGAGGAGTTGTGAGAATGGTAAGTTGTTTTTCAAGCCAGGTCCATGGAAACTGTTGTAATGCAAAATGGAATTCCGGTCAGTGGTTTTGCGGAATAGGTTGGTAGACAGATTGCCTTGTGAAAGTTGTATTTCAACGTCCAAGAAATGTATGAGTTGGTTGTTATATTCCCATGTAAATTGAATTCGTTCGTCTATCTGGTTCATCTGGTAAAGGAAACGTTGCAACGTGTCCGCTGTGCCGGACCATGAGATGAAAATGTCATCTATAAATCGCAAAAATAGTTTGCCATGTTCGTGCCATGCTTGATCATTCAAAATGTATTGTTCTTCAAAATGTCTCATGAACAGGCTAGCGTACGCAGGAGCTGTGCAATTGCCCATGGAAGTACCACATAATTGTAAATACCACTCATCGTTCCAATGAAAATAGCTGTGGTATAGGGTAAACATGAGTAATTCCATTAACAGTATTTGGAGATCTGAATCAAGAGAAGAGTTCACTAGTAGTTGTTCAATGGCTTCTATGCCGAGGTTGTGTGGAATCGACGTGTATAGGGATCGAACGTCCACTGTACACAGCCAAACTTCTTCTTCTGGAAGGATGAGACAAGAGTTGAGCTTAGTCAGGAAATCAGTGATGTCTCTGATATAAGACTTGGTTGAGATGACAAAAGGTTGCAGATGTTTATCAAGGAATTTCCCAATGGGTTCATGGATGCTGCCTTTAGTTGAAACTATGGGTCTGAATGGTGGTTTAGTTGGATTTTTGTGGATCTTTGGCAGCATATACAATAATGGTGCCTTAGGACATTCTTGAGTTAAAAACTTCTTGACTCTTTCAGTGATGGTTCCATTTTCCAATGCTTTCATGATGATCTTCTTGAGCATAGAGGCAAACTCATAGGTCTGGTCCTCATCATAGCATTGGAGGAATTAACCATTGAGATTTCCAATATCAAAACCGAGCTGACCAACACCATGGAAGCCGCAGATTTCACTAAAACATTGGAGGACATCAATACTCAACTCAACAAATACACGCAAGAAATCCAAGAGCGTAAGATACGCAAGTTCAAACAAGACACCATCGATTATAAGCTCGGCGAGGTATACACTTGGGCAGAAGTGTATGCCCGCCGACAGCAAAATCGCCCGTATAATCCATATTCAGCAACAGATACTTCATCTTCAGATGGGAAAGCTAGATCACACACCACACAAAGGGCTGTTCACACCGATGGACAAACCGGTACAAGCTCCACCGCTGCGGTTCATTTTTTAGTGGAAGGCCAAGAAGAACAGGAAGACCCAGGTGGGGAAAAACCCGCAGAAACAGCCAAAACACCAGTAGAAACCAAGAACAAAAAAAACAGCAGAAAGAAATAAAAATTTTTGATAACCTCGTGATTAACATCTCTTCATATGAACTTACACAACATCAAACTTGCACCTTACAGAAAGGTCAAACATTTGTACCTACAACAATGACCAACACATTGGAATTGGATGTGAGTCTTTTCAAACTGACGAGAAACATCAGATTCCGACACTATTTTGAGAATCTAGTACAAATGACAACCCAAGAAGAAGATATTCTCCGAGGCTTACGACCCCGTAGTACATTCATGGCCCCAGTGAGCCACAAGATCATTGACACCTTTGAGAACCTCGTCAAGCATGACATTGCGTCTTTCACCTTTTTACAAACTTCCAAATGTCGCAACCTAACGATGAAAGACAAGAGTATCCTCCAAAAACTAGCCAACAACAGGTCTATTACCTGTCAAAATGCTGACAAAGGGGGAGCATTAGTTATCATGGACACCTCGTACTACCAGGTACAAGTTGCACTTCATGTGTCTGACAGGGATACATATGTACAATTGGATGAGGACCCGATGTATGAGTTTGCCTCTATGCTCAAGAAGATCATCATGAAAGCATTGGAAAATGGAACCATCACTGAAAGAGTCAAGAAGTTTTTAACTCAAGAAAGTCCTAAGGCACCATTATTGTATATGCTGCCAAAGATCCACAAAAATCCAATTAAACCACCATTCAGACCCATAGTTTCAACTGAAGGCAGCATCCATTGGGAAATTAATTGATAAACATCTGCAGCCTTTTGTCATCTCAACCAAGTCTTATATCAGAGACACCACTGATTTCCTGACTAAGCTCAACTCTTGCCTCATCCTTCCAGAAGAAGAACTTTGGCTGTGTACAGTGGACGTCCGATCCCTATACACGTCGATTCCACACAACCTCAGTATAGAAGCCATTGAACAAGTACTAGTGAACTCTTCTCTTGATTCAGACCTCCAAATACTGTTAGTGGAATTACTCATGTTTACCTTATGCCACAGCTATTTTCGTTGGAACGATGAGTGGTATTTACAATTGTGTGGTACTTCCATGGGCAATTGCGCAGCTCCTGCGTACGCTAACCTGTTCATGAGACATTTTGAAGAACAATACATTTTGAATGATCAAGCATGGCACGAACATGGGAAACTATTTTTGCGATTTATAGATGACATTTTCATCTTATGGTCAGGCACAGCGGACACGTTGCAATGTTTCCTTCACCGGGGGATGAACCAGATAGACGAACGAATTCAATTTACATGGGAATACAACAAACAACTCATACATTTCTTGCACATTGAAATACAACTTTCACAAGGCAATCTGTCTACCAACCTGTTCCGCAAGACCACTGACCGGAATTCCATTTTGCATTACAACAGTTTCCATAGACCTGGCTTGAAAAACAACTTACCATTCTCACAACTCCTCAGAGTAAAGGGCATTGTTTCATCACCGACGGAAAGTGATCAAAAAATAACTGGCATGCTCAATAGATTCAGGAAACGCGGATACCCAGAAGAAATTCTTCAAGCGGCTGAAAATAGATGCAAGACTATCAATAGGCAAGATCTATTGAAAGTGAAGAAGAAAGAAACCAGCAAACGGATAGTAGTGGTGTCGAAATATTCCATCATCAGTCAAAAGTTCCGGAATATGATCTTGAAACACTGGCCACTGCTGAGTTGCGAACCAGACTTCAGAGGATTATTTGAGAATAAGCCGATCTTTGCTTACACGAGAGGTCGTAACCTTAAAGAAATGTTAACCAGACCCACTGACACTCTCACACCCGCTTTGTTCAAAGGATTGGTACCATGCTACAATTATAGCAATTGCCATAACATTATCCCTGGAAAGCACATAAATCATCCCATGAAGGGAATCAAAATCAAACTGAAAGTCAACGCCACGTGTAACACCGCAAACGTCATCTACATGTTGAAATGGCCATGTGGGCTTTGCTACGTGGGACACACAGAAAGGAAAATCCGTACACGAATTCTGGAACACAAAAGCAATATACGGACCAAAAATCCAAAATCCACTGTTGCTTTGCACTTTATGGAGAACAAACATACAGTAGCGCAGCTCAAGTTTTTAATTCTAGAAGTTATCAAACCCAGCGAGAGTGGGAACAATAAAAACAGATTGTTACAGAGAGAAAATTATTGGATCCGACTCATGTGCACGATGCAGCCTAACGGACTCAATGAACTATGTAATGACGTTACTAGAATGTCACTTATTGAACTCAACATTGGCATTTATTATATTTTTGGGTTTATTTATGTCAGTTACTGCTTATATGTTTTAGCTTTTGTCTTATTCATACCATTGCTGGCTGCAGGTTGAACTTATCTCATAGTTCATTGCACGTTCACATACCCACTGTTAGATACCGTTTCAAGATGGCGCCCGTTCTCGAGCCCATCTGAATAGTCCTTTTTCCATCATTAGTTTCACTGTTTATCCACCGCGTCACACGCCGCCACTTTTTTCCTACCGACCACCGGTCAGAGGTCGTTTCACCCGCTGATTGCACCGAGACACACTCGACCATTAACCGCTATATCACCACCGTAAGTACCCCATTCTGAGGACGTTGTAAAACTTAGCGGCATCTCCGCACATTTACAACTGACTGACCAATGTATTCACTTTTTCAGTTTCAGCTAACACGGCGGTATATTGTTCACCACGTGAGTGTTGACCACATTTATATTTTTCACTTCACGTATCCCTGCGTCCGTTTCAGCAGGCGTTGTCACATTATAAGACATGAACACGTCCATGCACATCAATAAGACTGTGAGCACTTTTTCTGTTCCCGTACACACCAGGTTTTATTTTCTGCTCTTCGAATATTTATATGTTCGGAGCTCGGGTTGGACTTTGTAGACACCATGATTTATACTATTCACCTTCGCATGAGCCATCTAATTGAAGTTCCGCACCACCATTGAGCCGATCCTTCTGAATGTAGCACGTTCACATTATCACCATCTCAAGGGAGACAGATGCCTTTCACATACTAATGCGAGATTGCATTTACTAAACCTTAGACGCAGCGAGATGCTTCTTTATTAAGACTTTTTCATTTCATCTTTGTTTATAGAGTTATCCCCTCACGAAGGGCATACACAATGCCCGAAATGCATTGGGAAAATTGATCTGTTGTGAATAATGCATTGAGAATATACACTGGATTATGACAGTGAAAGAGAAAAAATTGGAACAAGGTTGATCATGAGTTTGCCTCTATGCTCAAGAAAATCATCATGAAAGCATTGGAAAATGGAACCATCACTGAAAGAGTCAAGAAGTTTTTAACTCAAGAAAGTCCTAAGGCACCATTATTGTATATGCTGCCAAAGATCCACAAAAATCCAATTAAACCACCATTCAGACCCATAGTTTCAACTGAAGGCAGCATCCATGAACCCATTGGGAAATTAATTGATAAACATCTGCAGCCTTTTGTCATCTCAACCAAGTCTTATATCAGAGACACCACTGATTTCCTGACTAAGCTCAACTCTTGCCTCATCCTTCCAGAAGAAGAAGTTTGGTTGTGTACAGTGGACGTCCGATCCCTATACACGTCGATTCCACACAACCTCAGTATAGAAGCCATTGAACAAGTACTAGTGAACTTTTCTCTTGATTCAGATCTCCAAATACTGTTAGTGGAATTACTCATGTTTACCTTATACCACAGCTATTTTCGTTGGAACGATGAGTGGTATTTACAATTGTGTGGTACTTCCATGGGCAATTGAGCAGCTCCTGCGTTCGCTAACCTGTTCATGAGACATTTTGAAGAACAATACACTTTGAATGATCAAGCATGGCACGAACATGGGAAACTATTTTTGCGATTTATAGATGACATTTTTGGTCCGGCACAGCGGACACGTTGCAATGTTTCCTTCACCAGATGAACCAGATAGATGAACGAATTCAATTTACATGGGAATACAACAAACAACTCATACATTTCTTGCACGTTGAAATACAACTTTCACAAGGCAATCTGTCTACCAACCTGTTCCGCAAGACCACTGACCGGAATTCCATTTTGCATTACAACAGTTTCCATAGACCTGGCTTGAAAAACAACTTACCATTCTCACAACTCCTCAGAGTAAAGCGCATCGTTTCATCACCGACGGAAAGTGATCAAAAAATAACTGGCATGCTCAATAGATTCAGGAAACGCGGATACCCGGAAGAAATTCTTCAAGCGGCTGAAAATAGATGCAAGACTATCAATAGGCAAGATGTACTGAAAGTGAAGAAGAAAGAAACCAGCAAACGGATGGTAGTGGTGTCGAAATATTCCATCATCAGTCAAAAGTTCCGGAGTATAATGTTGAAACACTGGCCACTGCTGAGTTGCGAACCAGACTTCAGAGGATTATTTGAGAATAAGCCGATCTTTGCTTACTCGAGAGGTCGTAACCTTAAAGAAATGTTAACCAGACCCACTGACAGTCACACACCCGCTTTGTTCAAAGGATTGGTACCATGCTACAATTATAGCAATTGCCATAACATTATCCCTGGAAAGCACACAAATCATCCCATGAAGGAAACCAAAATCAAACTGAAAGTCAACGCCACGCGTAACACCGCAAACGTCATCTACATGTTGAAATTGCCCTGTGGGCTTTGTTACGTGGGACACACAGAAAGGAAAATCCGTACACGAATTCTGGAACACAAAAGAAATATACGGACCAAAAATCCAAAATCCACTGTTGCTTTGCACTTTATGGAGAACAAACATACAGTAGCGCAGCTCAAGTTTTTAATTCTAGAAGTTATCAAACCCAGCGAGAGTGGGAACAATAAAAACAGACTGTTACAGAGAGAAAATTATTGGATCCGACTCATGTGCACGATGCAGTCTAACGGGCTCAATGAACTATGTAATGACGTTACTAGAATGTCACTTATTGAACTCAACATTGGCATTTATTATATTTTTGGGTTTATTTATGTTAGTTACTGCTTATATGTTTTAGCTATTGTCTTATTCATACCATTGCTGGCTGCAGGTTGAATTTATCTCATAGTTCATTGCACGTTCACATACCCACTGTTAGATACCGTTTCAAGATGGCGCCCGTTCTCGAGCCCATCTGAATAGTCCTTTTTCCATCATTAGTTTCACTGTTTATCCACCGCGTCACACGCCGCCACTTTTTTCCTACCAACCACCGGTCAGAGGTTGTTTCACCCGCTGATTGCACCGAGACACACTCGACCATTAACCGCTATATCACCACCGTAAGTACCCCATTCTGAGGACGTTGTAAAACTTAGCGGCGTCTCCGCACATTTACAACTGACTGACCAATGTATTCACTTTTTCAGTTTCAGCTAACACGGCGGTATATTGTTCACCACGTGAGTGTTGACCACATTTATATTTTTCACTTCACGTACCACCGCGTCCGTTTCTGCAGGCGTTGTCACATTATAAGACATGAACACGTCCATGCACATCAATAAGATTGTGAGCACTTTTTCTGTTCCCGTACACACCAGGTTTTATTTTCTGCTCTTCGATTATTTATATGTTCGGAGCACCTGTTGGACTTTGTAGACACCATGATTTATATTATTCACCTTCGCATGAGCCATCTAATTGAAGTTCCGCACCACCATTGAGCCGATCCTTCTGAATGTAGCACGTTCACATTATCACCATCTCAAGGGAGACAGATGCCTTTCACGTACTAATGCGAGATTGCATTTACTAAACCTTAGACGCAGCGAGATGCTTCTTTATTAAGACTTTTTTATTTCATCTTTGTTTATAGAGTTATCCCCTGACGAAGGGCATACACATGCCCGAAATGCATTGGGAAAATTGATCTGTTGTGAATAATGCATTGAGATCTACACTGGATTATGACAGTGAAAGAGAAAAAATTGGAACAAGGTTGATCATGAGTTTGCCTCTATGCTCAAGAAGATCATCATGAAAGCATTGGAGATTGGAACCATCACTGAAAGAGTCAAGAAGTTTTTAACTCAAGAAAGTCCTAAGGCACCATTATTGTATATGCTGCCAAAGATCCACAAAAATCCAATTAAACCACCATTCAGACCCATAGTTTCAACTGAAGGCAGCATCCATGAACCCATTGGGAAATTAATTGATAAACATCTGCAGCCTTTTTTCATCTCAACCAAGTCTTATATCAGAGACACCACTGATTTCCTGACTAAGCTCAACTCTTGCCTCATCCTTCCAGAAGAAGAAGTTTAGCTGTGTACAGTGGACGTCCGATCCCTATACACGTCGATTCCACACAACCTCAGTATAGAAGCCATTGAACAAGTACTAGTGAACTCTTCTCTTGATTCAGATCTCCAAATACTGTTAGTGGAATTACTCATGTTTACCTTATACCACAGCTATTTTGGTTGGAACGATGAGTGGTATTTACAATTGTGGGGTACTTCCATGGGCAATTGCGCAGCTCCTGCGTACGCTAACCTGTTCATGAGACATTTTGAAGAACAATACATTTTGAATGATCAAGTATGGCAGGAACATGGGAAACTATTTTTGCGATTTATAGATGACATTTTCATCTTATGGTCCGGCACAGCGGACACGTTGCAATGTTTCCTTCACCAGATGAACCAGATAGACGAACGTATTCAATTTACATGGGAATACAACAAACAACTCATACATTTCTTGCACGTTGAAATACAACTTTCACAAGGCAATCTGTCTACCAACCTGTTCCGCAAGACCACTGACCGGAATTCCATATTGCATTACAACAGTTTCCATAGACCTGGCTTGAAAAACAACTTACCATTCTCACAACTCCTCAGAGTAAAGCGCATCGTTTCATCACCGACGGAAAGTGATCAAAAAATAACTGGCATGCTCAATAGATTCAGGAAACGCGGATACCCGGAAGAAATTCTTCAAGCGGCTGAAAATAGATGCAAGACTATCAATAGGCAAGATCTACTGAAAGTGAAGAAGAAAGAAACCAGCAAACGGATGGTAGTGGTGTCGAAATATTCCATCATCAGTCAAAAGTTCCGGAATATAATGTTGAAACACTGGCCACTGCTGAGTTGCGAACCAGACTTCAGAGGATTATTTGAGAATAAGCCGATCTTTGCTTACACGAGAGGTCGTAACCTTAAAGAAATGTTAACCAGACCCACTGACAGTCTCACACCCGCTTTGTTCAAAGGATTGGTACCATGCTACAATTATAGCAATTGCCATAACATTATCCCTGGAAAGCACACAAATCATCCCATGAAGGAAACCAAAATCAAACTGAAAGTCAACGCCACGTGTAACACCGCAAACGTCATCTACATGTTGAAATGTCCCTGTGGGCTTTGCTACGTGGGACACACAGAAAGGAAAATCCGTACACGAATTCTGGAACACAAAAGCAATATACGGAACAAAAATCCAAAATCCACTGTTGCTTTGCACTTTATGGAGAACAAACATACAGTAGCGCAGCTCAAATTTTTAATTCTAGAAGTTATCAAACCCAGCGAGAGTGGGAACAATAAAAACAGACTGTTACAGAGAGAAATTTTTTGGATCCGACTCATGTGCACGATACAGCCTAACGGGCTCAATGACAGAATGGAATTCTCATGTTACTTATAACCTGAACTATGTAATGACGTTACTAGAATGTCACTTATTGAACTCAACATTGGCATTTATTATATTTTTGGGTTTATTTATGTCGGTTACTGCTTATTTGTTTTAGCTTTTGTCTTATTCATACCATTGCTGGCTGCAGGTAGAACTTATCTCATAGTTCATTGCACGTTCACATACCCACTGTTAGATACCGTTTCAAGATGGCGCCCGTTCTCGAGCCCATCTGAATAGTCCTTTTTCCATCATTAGTTTCACTGTTTATCCACCGCGTCACACGCCGCCACTTTTTTCCTACCGACCACCGGTCAGAGGTCGTTTCACCCGCTGATTGCACCGAGACACACTCGACCATTAACCGCTATATCACCACCGTAAGTACCCCATTCTGAGGACGTTGTAAAACTTAGCGGCGTCTCCGCACATTTACATCTGACTGACCAATGTATTCACTTTTTCAGTTTCAGCTAACACGGCGGTATATTGTTGACCACGTGAGTGTTGACCACATTTATATTTTTCACTTCACGTATCCCCGCGTCCGTTTCAGCAGGCGTTGTCACATTATAAGACATGAACACGTCCATGCACATCAATAAGATTGTGAGCACTTTTTCTGTTCCCGTACACACCAGGTTTTATTTTCTGCTCTTCGATTATTTATATGTTCGGAGCACCTGTTGGACTTTGTAGACACCATGATTTATATTATTCACCTTCGCATGAGCCATCTAATTGAAGTTCCGCACCACCATTGAGCCGATCCTTCTGAATGTAGCACGTTCACATTATCATCATCTCAAGGGAGACAGATGCCTTTCACGTACTAATGCGAGATTGCATTTACTAAACCTTAGATGCAGCGAGATGCTTCTTTATTAAAACTTGTTCATTTCATCTTTGTTTATAGAGTTATCCCCTGACGAAGGGCATACACATGCCCGAAATGCATTGGGACAATTGATCTGTTGTGAATAATGCATTGAGAATATACACTGGATTATGACAGTGAAAGAGAAAAAATTGGAACAAGGTTGATCATGAGTTTGCCTCTATGCTCAAGAAGATCATCATGAAAGCATTTGAGATTGGAACCATCACTGAAAGAGTCAAGAAGTTTTTAACTCAAGAAAGTCCTAAGGCACCATTATTGTATATGCTGCCAAAGATCCACACAAATCCAATTAAACCACCATTCAGACCCATAGTTTCAACTGAAGGCAGCATCCATGAACCCATTGGGAAATTAATTGCTAAACATCTGCAGCCTTTTGTCATCTCAACCAAGTCATATATCAGAGACACCACTGATTTCCTGACTAAGCTCAACTCTTGCCTCATCCTTCCAGAAGAAGTAGTTTGGCTGTGTACAGTGGACGTCCGATCCCTATACACGTCGATTCCACACAACCTCAGTATAGAAGCCATTGAACAAGTACTAGTGAACTCTTCTCTTGATTCAGATCTCCAAATACTGTTAGTGGAATTACTCATGTTTACCTTATACCACAGCTATTTTCGTTGGAACGATGAGTGGTATTTACAATTGTGTGGTACTTCCATGGGCAATTGCGCAGCTCCTACGTACGCTAACCTGTTCATGAGACATTTTGAAGAACAATACATTTTGAATGATCAAGCATGGCAGGAACATGGGAAACTATTTTTGCGATTTATAGATGACATTTTCATCTTATGGTCCGGCACAGCGGACACCTTGCAATGTTTCCTTCACCAGATGAACCAGATAGACGAACGAATTCAATTTACATGGGAATACAACAAACAACTCATACATTTCTTGCACGTTGAAATACAACTTTCACAAGGCAATCTGTCTACCAACCTGTTCCGCAAGACCACTGACCGGAATTCCATTTTGCATTACAACAGTTTCCATAGACCTGGCTTGAAAAACAACTTACCATTCTCACAACTCCTCAGAGTAAAGCGCATCGTTTCATCACAGATGGAAAGGGATCAAAAAATAACTGGCATGCTCAATAGATTCAGGAAACGCGGATACCCAGAAGAAATTCTTCAAGCGGCTGAAAATAGATGCAAGACTATCAATAGGCAAGATCTATTGAAAGTGAAGAAGAAAGAAACCAGCAAACGGATGGTAGTGGTGTCGAAATATTCCATCATCAGTCAAAAGTTCCGGAATATAATGTTGAAACACTGGCCACTGCTGAGTTGCGAACCAGACTTCAGAGGATTATTTGAGAATAAGCCGATCTTTGCTTACACGAGAGGTCGTAACCTTAAAGAAATGTTAACCAGACCCACTGACAGTCTCACACCCGCTTTGTTCAAAGGATTGGTACCATGCTACAATTATAGCAATTGCCATAACATTATCCGTGGAAAGCACACAAATCATCCCATGAAGGAAACCAAAATCAAACTGAAAGTCAACGCCACGTGTAACACCGCAAACGTCATCTACATGTTGAAATGTCCCTGTGGGCTTTGCTACGTGGGACACACAGAAAGGAAAATCCGTACACGAATTCTGGAACACAAAAGCAATATACGGAACAAAAATCCAAAATCCACTGTTGCTTTGCACTTTATGGAGAACAAACATACAGTAGCGCAGCTCAAATTTTTAATTCTAGAAGTTATCAAACCCAGCGAGAGTGGGAACAATAAAAACAGACTGTTACAGAGAGAAAATTATTGGATCCGACTCATGTGCACGATACAGCCTAACGGGCTCAATGACAGAATGGAATTCTCATGTTACTTATAACCTGAACTATGTAATGACGTTAATAGAATGTCACTTATTGAACTCAACATTGGCATTTATTATATTTTTGGGTTTATTTATGTCGGTTACTGCTTATATGTTTTAGCTTTTGTCTTATTCATACCATTGCTGGCTGCAGGTTGAACTTATCTCATAGTTCATTGCACGTTCACATACCCACTGTTAGATACCGTTTCAAGATGGCGCCCGTTCTCGAGCCCATCTGAATAGTCCTTTTTCCATCATTAGTTTCACTGTTTATCCACCGCGTCACACGCCGCCACTTTTTACCTACCGACCACCGGTCAGAGGTCGTTTCACTCACTGATTGCACCGAGACACACTCGACCATTAACCGCTATATCACCACCGTAAGTACCCCATTCTGAGGACGTTGTAAAACTTAGCGGCCTCTCCGCACATTTACAACTGACTGACCAATGTATTCACTTTTTCAGTTTCAGCTAACACGGCGGTATATTGTTGACCAAGTGAGTGTTGACCACATTTATATTTTTCACTTCACGTATCCCCGCGTCCGTTTCAGCAGGCGTTGTCACATTATAAGACATGAACACGTCCATGCACATCAATAAGATTGTGAGCACTTTTTCTGTTCCCGTACACACCAGGTTTTATTTTCTGCTCTTCGATTATTTATATGTTCGGAGCACCTGTTGGACTTTGTAGACACCATGATTTATATTATTCACCTTCGCATGAGCCATCTAATTGAAGTTCCGCACCACCATTGAGCCGATCCTTCTGAATGTAGCACGTTCACATTATCACCATCTCAAGGGAGACAGATGCCTTTCACGTACTAATGCGAGATTGCATTTACTAAACCTTAGATGCAGCGAGATGCTTCTTTATTAAGACTTTCATTTCATCTTTGTTTATAGAGTTATCCTCTGATGAAGGGCATACACAATGCCCGAAATGCATTGGGAAAATTGATCTGTTGTGAATAATGCATTGAGAATATACACTGGATTATGACAGTGAAAGAGAAAAAATTGGAACAAGGTTGATCATGATGAGAATTGTCAATAAATAACTTTGGATGAAAAACTAGTTGGTTCAACTTTGATTGAGAAGTACATTGGATTACAAACAAACATTTTGTTTCTTCAAGCTGTGCACAGAGGGACAACCCCTATCCAGAGGTTGCTTTGTATTTGTTCATGTTTAACACGCTGTTAGGAACAGACAGCAAAACCCCTGCAGCACGCTTAAACTGAATAACATTTCAATCCAGGACCTAAGGGCTGTGCGTGTCCCATTTCCAATTGTTTCCTGGAGAACCCCAGTAATTCCGGAGAAGGCTATCTGCCTCATTCAACAGTCTTAGTCCCCTGGCATGGCAAGACTTTACAAGTCGGCTTAGTTAGCCTAGTGTTGCTGGTGTATGTACAGGGATTCTGATCCCTTTTCAGCAAATGTAACCTTAGCGGTTAAATTCCAAGCTACTTTAGCTTCCCAAGGGAAAACTTATTGTACCATCAACACTTACAGGACGTCTATTTTGACAGTGGACAGAAGACCTATTGGAAAATATCCTTTAGTATGTTGTTTGTTAAAGAAAGTATGTTTTGCTAATCCTGCTAATTATTATTATTAATGAATATTTATCGAGCGCCTGGCTACCCTTAGGCATCCCCGCGGTATCAGTGACAAGCGGAGCAAAAAGAATGCACTGATTAGGGCATACTCTGGAAGAGCCAGGTCTTCAGCTTCCTCTGGAGGGAGAGATGGTGAATGGTTGAGTGCAGCTGGACGGGGAGAGTGTTCCATAGTTTGGCAGCGTTGTGGGAAAACATGCGACCACCTGATCGTGCTCTCTTAATTTTTGGTATTGCTGCCAGAAACTGG
Organism: Lissotriton helveticus; assembly: GCF_964261635.1. NCBI lineage: Eukaryota > Metazoa > Chordata > Amphibia > Caudata > Salamandridae > Lissotriton > Lissotriton helveticus. Next base: position 364,316,463 of record NC_136072.1, on the reverse strand, counting down.
CTGGCTGACCGGATACATCTTGTGGGGTGGTAAAAGGCCATAAGAGAGTGGTTTATCTTAGACCTGTCCCCCAAAGAATTTTATGAGCTACACACAATGCTTTGAACTTAATCTGTTCGCTTATTGGCAGCCAGTGAAGTTTTTTTAGAACCGGCTTGACTGATTGCGGGTAGGGACTGTGATAAAGCAGCCTGGCTGCACAATTCTGTACTACCTGTAGTTTCCTTATAGTGGCCTTTGTGGTGTCAAGGTAGAGTAAATTCCCTTAATCTAGCCGCGAGACCACCAATGCCTGTACTATCACACTTCGTGCCAGAACGGGGAGCAGTGGGAGAATTTTCAACAACATTCTAATAATGCCAAAACATGACGCGGCTAACTTGATTGCTTGGCTATTAAAATTGCAAGATTGATCTAGCCAGACTCCCAAACATTTGATCTGACCTTTGGGGGTTGGTGGTAGACCAAGACATTTAGGCCAACTTCGTCCCACTAAATCCACTGAAGCACAGGAGTAGTTGCCTAGGATCATTAACTCAGTCTTGTCTCCATTGAGCTTGAGACAAGACTGGTCCATCCAAAATATATCATCATGCGGGATATTAATTTGGTTTTCAACATGTTTATTTCATGGCCAGATAATATGGAGCTCTCGCTCAAACATCTATCTGCTAAACCAATTATTTTAATGTGTTTGGTTTCTCTGAAACATGTTTCTGATATTAAAGCTCTTGGTGTGTGCTCATATTGCTACTTGGCCCTTGGCATTTATTCTCAGGTTAAGAAGCGTACCAAGACTCATTTGATGTCTGTTCATTAACCCTTTTTACCTTCGCAACCACAGTTAAGTGTTGGAAATTGTCTGAAGGCATACTTTTCATGAACTGCAGAGCTGAGGTTGCCTTCTGTATCCCAATTGCGCATTTCCTTCCAGAAACTCCACAAACCTTTCTTCCCTCGTACCCTGGCTTGCTGGGTTAGGTGGGTTATGTCCTTAGCTGATATCAATACTGATTCTTATGGTGTTTATTCAGCCAGAGGGGCTATGGCCTCTAGGGCTATTTGGACAGGTGCAGGATTGCATGACATTCTCAAATCTGCAGATTGAGCAAACATTAATAAGTTCCAGACTTTTTACCATAAACCAATTGCTCATCTAACGGAATCTGTAATTACTATGCTTTGAACAAGCATACTACGAGCCTCCGGTCTGTTAATGAAATTGAGATTTTCCTAACCTTGGTGTCAGAAAGGCTAGATTTTATTAAAGACTGAGAGGCGCATATTATCCCACCACTGTTTTTCCAACCCTCCCTGTACTTCACCTGTAGTCCTAGTGCCTTCTACCCGTACTGCAACCTCAACCTAACTGTGTGAGAGATCCTCTTCCCTCGGATTCTGTTTGGTGGAGACACTCTCACAGACCATTTGTTTGGATCCTCGTTCCTTTGCTTCTTTGGGATTGTCTCAAGGATTTGGTGCCTGTTTAACTGTTTTTCGTTTTTCGTTCTGTTATGGCTCTCTGGAACTTATATAGACTGACTTCTAGCAAGAAATGAGGATGTGTTGCTCTCAGTCATAAGAATTTTATTCCATTCAACTGCAGCCTCTCAGAGTGTTCTAAAGAACAACCAGAGCGCTACCAGTCTTACTTCTGATAAAAGTATGGCTGTCCTAAAGCCATCTTGATTGAATAAAACTGGTAAAACTTAAAACATTTCATTTAGAAAGGAAAAAAATTAGGGCTTTCGTTTTATCATAGAAATGTGCTTAGTGCTGTAGAAAGCAGAATTAGAACACATTTTAAAGGAGCTCTCAAATATATTCCTCTTCTATTTCATTAAAACATTCTGATATGCAGATTGAAACATGCACTTTCAACACCAACAGCAGACTTCCAGTTAACTCCCTGGTGATCAAATGCAGTCTTACTACAGTGTTCTAATGAGTAACTACAGTGCTAACATTCTGAATATATGACAAAGGTGTGAACTCCATCTTGATAGAATCGAAAACTGAAAGCATTTTCTACTGAGGATACTGCAGTAAATGTGATAATTAGGGAGCTTCATAACATAAAAAGTATCCTTAGATGGCCACCAGAGAAAAAGAGTCCAAATGTAACCCACATATCACGTACTAAAATTAGCCCAAGAATAGCCCAATTACAAAAATGTGCAAATTGCTTAGCAGTTTTATATAGCCCAGATGTAACCCGGAGGTATTGGAGATCTTGTATTGGAGTGCTTGATATGACCATCAGTTACATTACACAAGGACATATTCATTTTGGTTTTAGCCATCGGGAGATTAAATGATTTGTCCAGAATCACAGGATGTTGAGGCAAAGCCAAAACAGGAACCTGGGGGCCTACTAAGATGGCAGGCGGACCTGAGTCCTCCCGCCATCCTCACGGTGCTGGGACAGCCCACCAGACATGCAGCAGTCCCACACCACGAATTAGGATGCGACTGCTCTGCATTTGGCATTGCGGCGGGTGCTTCTTACAGCAGCACCCGTCACGATGTCAAAATCACATGCCTGGCATTTCCCTGCACCATGTGGCAGGCACCACGGGGTGCCTGCCACTTGGGGCAGGGAAATGCAGGGGGGTACCTTGGGTACCCCCAAGTGCATCCCTTTAACCCCCTAGCCCCCAGGGGCCTGCAATGGTCCCCCAAAGCCAATCACCGCCAGCCCTTCCATGGCGGCATCGCTGCAATGGAAGGGCCTGTATACCACCCTGTACCACCCACATTGTAATATGGCTGGCGGTGCCTGCTAGGCACCGCCACCCTACTACTGTCCCAGCACCACCCGGCTGGCAATCGGAACGATTGTCGACCGGCGGAAAAGCAGCGGACGGACTTTGCGTCTGCCGCGATATCCCCGCCATCGTAATATGGCAGGGGTATTTTTGTTACGATGGCGTAACGGTCGCCACCGCTGGCTCGGCGGTGGCATCCACTGTCCGACTACCCTTCCTGACCCAAGCACACACAAACACACACATTCACACACATTCACACACCGCAACAACCACAAGCAGCCCACAGACACAAAGGCAAACCCACACACATACACACTCAGGAGTCAGACAACATGCTCAGCACCAGCGACATACCACCAGATGACAAATATGCATCCACAAATACTCCGCAGAACTCACAACCCTCTGTCTTCACAACACCTGCCCGTGCCTCTCCTGTTCCCCCCTCTGCCCAGAAACTGTTTCTCAGCGACCTTGGCCTCTTCCCTGCTGAACCACTCACACCTCATCACAAAAAGAAGAGGCAACCCATCCCCCGGCCCTGACTCCTAAACCTGCTACCCCTCCCCCCCTTGGAGAAAAGAAGGTGAAATCCCCCTCCCGGAAATCACACCGGTCTCCCAAGCCCAAACCCGCTCCACAAACACAGACTACCCCAGCCAAGCCCTGTACCTCCCACCAAACAAAATCCACTCCCAAGAGGTCAGAGTCCCTCCCCATCCCTGTATATATAATTGAAGATTATGCAATTCCCAAGAAGGATAAGCCAAGCTCCACCTCCATCGAGCACTCCCACTACAGCTGCCCCTCACCTTAGTCTGAGCCTGCCTCTGTAGTGGACCACCGCCCCCTCGATTGGACCCAACCACTACAGTGGTCCCACCGCCCCCTCAATTGGACACAACCACCCCTCCTTATCCCATCCCTCCCAAAACCCAAACCAGTCCTCCCTAGTTTTGTCCCTTTGGTGCCTGGCATGCCCCCTGGATGCCCCACCCATGGGAGGTGTCCCTTAGCAGAAATTGTGCAGGCAGGACTTGATGGGCACAACTCTTCTGGCCCATGTGTCAGAGACTTTTGGACTGGCCATTGGCCTTTTGCCATTTCTTATCTTCAATTCTCATGCTGAATAAAGCAGGTTCAACATTTCGTTTGTGGATTTCTGTATCCCCAAATTTGTTTTTTAGTTAACTGTAAATCATGTGTAATTAGTAGTGTAAGTATGCAATGATGTTAGTATGGGAAAGATTGAATATGGTCCATGGTGTATGTGGACTTTGACAGTATGTAGTCTAGATTTTGGTGCCTACATTGGCTGGCTGTCAATGTCAAGATTAGTTTTGACTATGAGTGTGACATGAAGTCACAAACATCCTAATTTTGTATTCACACTTCCACATGGTTCATGCTTTCAGATGTCAATAGAGTGCAAGTGTCTCGAAGTGCAACAGTTTAGGAGAAGCATGCTGCATATGTTTGTAATGTGCAGAAAGACACCTGTCTCATCAATACACATGGGTACATATAGAGTTTGACTACATGGTAGTAGTGACTTTGAAAACATTCATGTACACAAAGTAATGGAACAATACTTGTATGTGACTTGATAGTGGTGGATCCATGTCTGTGTCTTCTTTAGATCTGGTAGACTAGTGGCGATGACAACCTTGCCACAGGTGGCATGCCACTGTAGGCAATTTCCCATCATGGCTGGGTACTCATATGATACATTGACGACTGAGCCCATGGTGAGTGTATGGTGAGCAGTATTCTCACAGTATTCAGACCCTGTTGCCCCCTAGGACTTAACTTTCTGCTGAGATTCCTGTTTGTCAAGGTGTCTGTGGTCTTAATAGTCCAGTACTTTCTCATTCATATGTGAGTCAGGCCATCCTACTTTGGTCTGGCTGCATCATGTTAATGTTGTGTTTTGTAAGTCCAAACTTGAATTTCATATTTACTGCCACACATCATTCATAGTTGAGCATATGATTTGTGTGTAGGTTGTCGTTTGTGCATGACTAACAATAGTGTCCTTTAGAGCTATGCTTGATGCTGTTCCAGATCACACAGAGCTGATCTAGGGATGTTGTGATGTCTGTTGGATTGCCCTGTGCTACATGTGGTAAGCTGAGTGGACAGTGAGTGCACAGAAGTGTTGTTGGTCTGTCTGTCTTGTAGATGCCACTGGAGCCAGTGTCAGATCTATGCTCTCGGTTGCCACACAGGGGAGTATGTGAATGTAGGTTGTGAGGCCTAGCTGCAGGTGTGTTAAGCAAGGTTAATGTTGCATGTGCTCAGCTGGCTCAAACAAGTGTAGAGGTGAAAAGGACTGGTGTTTACAACTTTGATATGGAGTGGAGACTCCTATGTAATGGAGCCAGCACAAATTTAGCTATTGTCAGAGAGTGTAAGGTCTGAGTTAAGTTCATGGGCAATTCTTGCGCAGGAGTCGTGATGTATCTACATCGGTCCAATGTGAGTGGTTTAACATGCGGGATGTGAATTAAAGTATGCAAGCTTGTTACACTGGTTTAATCCTGCACAAGGTATGGTAGGAATAGGTAGGTGTGATCGGTGTATATCCAGCTAGACAAGGTCGGTTTCTGGCAGGTCATGAGAGCTGTAGTCTGTGGCACTATTGTGAGAGATGACTGGAACATGTCATTTTTATTGTGGGTGGGTAGTTGTTAATGTACATAAGTCAATGGGGTTATTGGGCTTGGCAGTCATATGTGGATGTGACAGGGCCACAGCAAGACATGGTTAAACTAGTCAAATGTGGCAAAGTCGATAAGTGTAGGTACTGGGTATACACAAGTTTTGTAATTTAGGGTGCTGAACAGTGAAATGTTAGGTGTTGTAGGTTGTTTTAGCTTCTGTATATGCATGTGTTTTAGAAATGACAATCTGTAGATCTTAAGTAGAGTAGGGTGGGTGTGTGGTGATATTGAATGACTAAGGACACATCCATTGAGCAGTGTAAGTATCTTTTTGTGAGATGTGGTGATGTGTAAAGTGTGCATGTCAGAGTGGGCAGTGATGCTGCACATTGTGATGTGGGTGCAGTCCAAGACATTACTGAGGGTGCAATTGGTGATGAACATGGTCCTTTTGACATGGTATGTTTGACGTCTGCTGAAGAGGTGATGAGTACAATACATTGTGTGTATGTCATGTATGTGAGAGTTGCGTACCTAGTGATGACGTGTGGTACTGTGCATGTAGATGTGGATATGAGAAGGGCAGTGCCAGTGTGAGATTGTGAGAATTGGGTTTGGACAGTTTGAGTACAAGGCTGTAGCTTGCGGGGCAGACATGTTTTTCCTTCTAGCTGCACCAGAGGGGGCTCATGACATGCTTGTGTGTATGATAGTTTTAAAAGTTGAGCAAAATTGAAGATGTGGAATGTTGTGTCTGCAGATTGCTGTCTGCCAATGGATGTTCATGACTGATTGTTTTAATAGGCGCTTTGAGTACACTGTCATAAGCAAGACGTATTGGCATCACCGGAAAAGTTGGCTCCACCTAGCCTTGCCATGTCTGAGTAGTCTGTTGGCATATGTGGCGTTTCACCCTTTGTAGGTAGTTGTACTCAGTTATCGGCCATTCTTGCCCTTGGAAACTGCCCTGGGATGGATGTGGTGACTGCTAAATTTGCAATGTCATGATTCCAGAACATTGGATGGCAGTCCATTCCTTAGAGGTGTACAGCCCCAACAATGTTCAAGTAATGGATGAGTGTTGTTGTGCCACCTGGGGTAAGACTACTCCAAAACGCATGCCCACACTTGCCAGTACACTACACATGCATGGTTATTGCAGGCATTCTGACTTTGAATGTCTGAGGTATGGGGACACCAAAGCAGACGGAGTCATTGTGATGATATCTCTGGCTGTGCTGAGGAAAACACATTGCACTGTAAGCAAACACACATTTGGACACTGGAACAGTACACCCAGGTCCATAAGTGTTTGCATTCTCTAACTTTTGGTAGCTCTGATCTGGTTTTGCAAGTGTAGCCCTTGTGTGTGTCCACAAGGGCTCCAATTGTGCTCATTAAATACTGCCCTAGGGCCAGATGGTAATATGTGTATGATGAAGGTCTCCTTGATGTTTCCATAGATTTTTGGACAGTGTTTCAGTGCCAAATGTGGACAAAGTAGATTTCATTCAGCACCCTTCTTTCACCCTCAAGATGTACCCATATCCCCTGGCTTGAGGATGACTATGTCAATATGTGTTTGTGAGCCACAGATTGAGCCACCCCCACCAGCATCCTCACCTGTGCTGAGGGTGCTTATTTTACACAATGAGCTGTGCACTAGACACACCAACACTGTTTGTGGATCCTACGTCCTGAGACTTATGTGTACTCCTACTACTGTGCAAGACACATTCTGCACATTCAAAATGGGAATATTAATTTGTGGAACACACTACAGCCTGAGGAGCTAGATACTGATTTGCTGCGAATTACATTGTCCAAAGATGACAGTAGTCATATACAGATTGGGAATTGTGTGCAGCGGGACCAGTCCACAAATAGTGACTGTATCCTTCATTGTTGTTAGCCCATGCTTCTTTCAAATCCAAGATGGATTTGGTCTACAGATATTTCCCTGACCACTGTGACACAACCACCTCTGTGTTGTTGTATTTGGAGACACTGAAATCAGTACTGAGTGGCTGGGTCTGTGGACATGTGTGTTGTCTAAGCCTATATCCTCTGTGCTTTACTGTACACTTATGCATCACAATACCATACTATTGTGAGTACATTGTAGTTCTGTTGCCATGCGATGGTTCAGTGTGTGTTGTGGTAGAGTCATGCATTCACTTTGTGATACATACATATGTGTGGTTATAGCAATTCATGTCCGACCATCAAATGTGTGTTTCCCCTAGTGTTTAGCATGCTAAGTGTACCCACCTGATGATGACATTCCCTCATTGTACATACACAACATGCCATGGACCCATGTTCAGATTGGGATCGCAATGATGCTCAGGCCCTCTGGAACTAATTGGCACACAATCTGTGACCATCTCTTTTATTCTGGCCCCACACATCATAGCGGATATAACATATAAGTCATGCCCATGATGTGGGAGGGAAGACACTGACTTCATGCACATGGTGTGGAGCTGCTCAACCATAGAGGATTTCTGAGACAGGGTTGCCCATTGCCTGGAACAAGCGACAGCACACTCAAACATAGGGGAGCTGCCCAGATGCATGCTAGGCTTGGGCCCCAATACATTGTCTCGAAAGGAGGCCCCTATATTCATAGACTTGGACTTGTAGTTGGCAAGAGAGCAACAGCACTACACTGGAAATCCCCTATTGGACTCCCACACAACAGATGAAGAAGAGAGCTTCTGAAATGGGCCCTAGTGAGGAAGCAGCTTTACAAAAGAAGGAAAGCAGGGGACTCAGCACGTAGCCACTGTGGATGAATGATAACACATCCAAGATAGCTTCATTGGAAGTGTGAGAGACACCAGGGGACCTGACTCCCCTAATGGAGATAATGAGCTGGAATGAGAATCTCCACCACACACACACAAGTGGGTGACAACGCATCTAAAGCACATGAGACACTGACACAAGAGGGGAGAAAAAACGAAGGCACAAGGGCGGGGTTAGCAGACTGCAAAATGGCACACTGACGTTGAGAGGTTGACGTTACTGGACTAACAACACTCCCGACTCTGTATTATATATGCTCACATGGCAACTTTGGTCATGTAACATATGGAGCATGGCTTTACATAAGACTGTTATCATGAGAAGATTATATGACGTACAACAAAATGGGAAAATAACAGATCAATGTTCATTGAAGAAATCAAAAGACAATAAAAATACTTTTATAAAAAGAGTTTAAAATGCCTGAACATGTATGTGCGACTCAGTTCAGTTCTTAAACTTTATTCGATTATTCATAAAAAAATAATCATAAAAGCGTACAATTTTAAAAAGAAAGAACACAGTTAAAAAGTTACAGAACAAATGATTTCAGTACAAAGAGATTGGTACAACTCAGAGGGGCAATATCAAGAATTTAACAGTAACTAGATTAGACTAGTACAGTATTAAAAGACCAGGCTTTTTCTAACAGATATAGATTTTAAAATAAAAGTTGCGATAAAAAAACAAATATCTGGGGTAGCAAGAGCAAAAAGAAATCTCATAGCATTAGCAGTACTGAACACATAGTTGATCTTAAACAGTGGTTTGAGGTAACAGATGCGCAGATGCTTAAACAGTGGGCATAGTAGCATAAAGTGCAGCGTGCTTTGTTTAGTAATTCCATCACACGGACAGGGGGTAGAGGTGTAAATTCCCATTCTCGGGAATGCCACCAGGTTATGTACAATGCCTAGTCTCAACCTTTTAAGTACGTATTGATGAGACTGTCTTGTGATAACTTTTAAGTACATGGGCATGCCATACTCTTCCTGTTTGTTAGAATAATAGTAAACATGAGTTGGATAGTGGCTACATAGTTCTTTACGACTGTTATATTTATGCCCCAGAAAAACTCCTTTAACCTCTTGCTTCGATAGGTCAATGGCACATAGGGGATCACCATGGGCATCCAGGTCAAAGAGATCCTTAAAAAGACATAGTTCAACCACGGGATCTGGCGGGCATTGTCCAGGCGTAGACAGTCTTGGATTATTCGCCTGGTAAAACCTGTTTCATCTTTGGACCAAATAGACCTCCAGACCATAAGGGGTCTCAATCCTGTTAGGTCAGTTAGATAGTCCAGCCCTACCTCGTTGTGAATCAGTTCGGTAGATGCCGAAGGTGGAAGGCAAAGGAGTCTCTTTAGGAATATATTTTCAGCAACTTGCAGATCACCCTGGTTCCAGTGTCCCCAAACTCCCGAGCCGTAAAGGGCAATTGAAACACACCTGTGCCGATAGACATTCAACATGTCGGGGATACGACGGCTACCTAATTTAGCAGCGAATCGGTATACCCCGAAGCGCTCTTGCCCATCTTAGCCTTGACGTTAAGTAATTCCGGGGCCCAGGACCCGCTTTTGTTAAAGGTTATACCCAGATAACAGAAATTGTTCACAACCTCGATTTGATTTTCCTTAAAATAAAAAGCTTTAAGTTGTTTCACCTTTTTTCCGCAGGCCATGATGAACGTTTTAGAGTTGTTGATTTTTAGTTTCTTCCCCTGTATAAAATCGTAGAAATGATTCATAAGTTTCTGGAGACCTATGGGTGTTCTAGATAATAAAACTGTGTCATCTGCATATAGCAGTACCGGGATTGGTTGTCCCTCAACTTGGGGAGCATCTGCTTGAACATTCTTCAAAACGGTCTCCATGGAATTTATAAAAAGGGAGAAGAGTAGTGGGGCCAGGACACTACCTTGTCTAATGCCAGATTTAATCCTGATCTTCCTAGTACATTCCCCCTTGTGTCCATAACGAATTTGGGAAGTTAGCTTGCTATAGAGTCTAGCCAGGAAGTAAATTATAGTGGCCGGTGCTCCCATATCTAATAGGGTTGACCACAGCAGATTATGGTCAACCAGATCGAAGGCACTAGAGAGATCTGCAAAATAAAGGAACAAAGAGCCCTGTTTAGCTTTAGTGTATTTTCCTATAAGAAGATCTAAATTAATACACTGCTCAATAGTGCCAAGGCCCTTCCTAAAGCCATATTGGGATACTGCAAGGATATTATTGGTTTCGGCCCATTCCTCTAGGCGTAGCAATAAAACCCTGCTCATAATTTTTAACGAGGAATCCAGAAGGGAGATAGGGCGGTAGTTCTTGGCCTCTCCTCTATCTCCCTTCTTGTAAATTGGCAGGATTACAGATTCACTCCAGGTAGTGGGAGTAGTGTCGGTAACAGCAGCATTAAACACCTGGGTCAGAAGGAGGATCCAGAGGGCCAGATCAGTTTTATACTCATGCTCAAGTACATCAATAAAAACTATTTAATACAAAGTGCAAAGCAGGCACGCTATTCTACAGTACTACATTCTGTCAGCCCAAAATGACATTAAGGTCCCTGAGGGAGAGATAAGCAGTAGACCTAGAAAGACCTCTTGCCAAAGAGGACAGGGAAGGTATTCTTCGAAATGTCCTAAGAATATTCTGTAGTACTCACTTTAATTTGATACCCTTCTTTCACTGATATAAATGTCTTAAGAAAATTCCTGAATACTCACTTCAAATTGATACACTTCTATCAATGATATAGGACATACATAACCCCCAGCAGAATTAATAGATATTACCCATAAGCTCAAGCGAAGGCCCCTAGATGTAGAGAGGAGGGGGCAGATCAGTTTAAATGATGTGACTGACAAGCTACTGGGAGGAGGTAATTTGCAGTACTAATACAGTAAGAGATAGGAGTATTAGGCCAATACTGGAGAACCGCATATTCATGCTGTATCCATGGCCAAAGAGAAAGAAAGTGACCCATACGTTTATAGACTCGGTCTTAGTACTGGCCAAAAGATAGGTGTCCATGAGATGGAAAGAGGTTGGGGGCCAGTATTAACTCCTGGAAACGTGATGTGCTGAAGTGGGCTGAGTATTGTTCTACTCAGGGTTTGTCTGTTACATGGAGGCAAGATGGTTAATGGTTATAGGTCCATACTGATGAGGAACACAAAAATGTATGGGGATTGAAACATGCTATAAATGCTCCAAGGTTTAGCATATTGTATACCTAATGTTTATACAAAAGTAATGAATAGAGAATCAAGAATGGACCTGATCGAGATTTGCCTAATGCATCTACTGTGATCTGCTAAAAGTAAGACGTATGGACAGAAAAGTTAACATTTGACTTATTGATTGTTAAATGCTACAAACCCAAATAAAAATTACTTTCCCCCCCAAAAAAAAATATTCATACCATCGATATTACTGTCCACTTCATTTTTGACATCACAATATTCTTGACACAATATTTTTGCATCACAATATTTTTATTCATACTTTGTGAAAACTCTTTCTCTAGGGAGCCTTTACCCTCATTTTAGAACCTTCCACATAATCCAGATGACTTCCTGGCATTTGGCCTGATGCTTCACAATATTTTTATTCATACTTTGTGAAAACTCTTTCTCTAGGGAGCCTTTACCCTCATTTTAGAACCTTCCACATAATCCAGATGACTTCCTGGCATTTGGCCTGATGCTTCAGTCGTCAGCAGATTCTGGTGTATCAACAGCATGTGACATTTTTGCTGCCACTCATAAGCAATTAAATTTCACTCCGTATCACTGCGCTACCATTTTGAACCATTAAATATGCATATGTAATCCGGAGCTAGAGACACTAAAGGGTATATTCACAAGGATTTAACTCCAATTTATCCCCACCGTACCACATTTCTCAAGCTGGTGCAAACTGCAGACATCGCCAGTATTCCTGCGATAACTGCCCCAAAACTTACCTCCGCGGTGGACACCACCAACTAACCCTAATGAGATGCAGAGTAGGTGTTCCCGTGCAAAAACACACAAAAAACCACACCACTTTCACAACGAAATGCCAGATCCACGATGCAAACCAAAAACAGGCGATAAGCCGCGGTAGCAGCATGGATTTAACACCTGCCTTTTTCTGGTGCTAAGCAGGACGACTACCCACAGCATGAAAGTGAGCCCAGCCAAGAGCCACACCTGAAGACCCATAGATGCCACGGAGACAGTGATCGTGCAGTTCAGAGCCCCAAGAGGGCCACAACATCCACCGCCAGCACCCCCAGGGCCCCCTCACCTGCACCCCCGAGCACAGATATGCCACATCAACTACACCCAAACATGTACCAAATAATCTGCATGATGTCAGACAATCACATCTGGTGACATGCATATGCCGACACAAAAATGAGCAGCACACATACACTTACGAAGCAACAATTGAAAATGTATTAAAAAAACGCTGAGCAGAAATGAGGACACATGGCTGCTCCCCTCCGGACCATCTGTACGCCACAGCCTGCAAGACAAAATTCATGATGAGAAGGGGTGTCCTGCGCACATCAATAGAGAGAGCGAAGGAGAGAGAGAGAGACAAGTAGAGAGGGGGAGAGAGAGACAAGTAGAGAGGGGTAGAGAGAGAGACAAGAAGAGAGGGGGAGAGAGTGAGAGAAGAAGAGGGAGGAGAGAGAGAGAGAAGAAGAGGGGGAGAGAGAGAGAAGAAGAAGAGGGGGAGAGAGAGAGAGAGAAGTTGAGGGTGGAGAGAGAGAGAGAGAGAGAGAGAAGAAGGTGGAAAGAGAGATAGAGAAGAAGAGGGGGCGAGAGAGGGAGAGAGAAGAAGAGAGGGGAGAGAGAGAGAGTGCCACCCCTGTGCATCCAGGCCACACTGCTCACCTTCTGCCACTGGTGTGTCTCCAACCATGTTTCGGTATGTAGTGCAGTTCACCAGGTTCCCACATCTGAGACAGACCTTTCATCTGGAACAGAGTCCAGATACATCAATGGCACCGTACAAACAATTGCACAAGACATCATCGCCTGCCCGCCCCTGCGCCCCCAGGCAGAGGCACCCCAGCCCCTCCCCCTACCCTTTGGAACATGCCCACCCCTGCGCACCCAGGCAGAAGCACCCCAGCCTCTTCCGCCGCCCTTCGGAACATGCTCGCCCCTACGCACTCAGGCCGCACTGCTCACCTTCTGCCACCGGCGTCTGTAAAAGATGTCCCACCACGTGCCGCTGCAAGCCACAAGTCCGGGGCCATGGACATTTCACCCACCACATCATGCAGCCCCGGTCCGCAGGCCACCAGGTCCCACATTTCATGCTGGGTCTTGATTATGCCATGGAGAAGGACATGCCCGCGCACAGGGCATCATCGCAGGCTGCACACCCGCTCAGCCCAATAGGTGCCACTGACTCTGTGATCCTGGATGCGACGCCACGTGGTGGTAGGCCCATGCTGCCCGTTGGCTCTGGCCTACACTGCGGACCAGCAGGGAATACACATGACGCTGAGTCCTGAGTCCTCAATGGCAGAGACCACATCAGTGCACACGTCATCATTGCAGGCTGCACACCCACTCAGCTAGTCCGGTGCCACTAACCCTGTGCAACCCAAGTCAGCGCCACTTGGTAGCAGGCCCATGATGGCCTCAAGGCCTTGAGTGCCACTAACCCTGTGCACAACATCTCATGGGGCCTTTATGATTGAGCACCGTGAAGCGTCCGCCATCCAGTCGCCACCAGTAGAGGGGAATGTGACATCGTCGTCCCCTTCTATTTGCGTGGTCACATGGCCTGTGATGCCTGTGCCGAATGGGTGTGGTATGTGTGTGCAAACCTACCCCCAGGGAGTGGCCGTGACATGCCAACAACTAGACCAGTGACCTGCACTACACCAGCGTGTATGCCTGCGAAAGGTAGATATGTGGGCCCCCCTCTGAGTGTGAGTGGAGTGATCTAGCCTGGCATATGCCATGCCAGTGCAAGGCTTGCAACAATGACTCGGGGGCTCTAGTCATGGTTCAGTCCATGTCTGGACCAGGAAGTGACTGAAGCATGTGTCCCTGTTGCAGTGCCCACGGCACACGGTTCAAAATAGGCAATGTAGCACACTGTGACTGGCATCCCACTAGATGGGCATCATTGACGTGAGGGGAATCGCTGTCCCTACATTCATTCACACATACATACATGGATGAAGAAGGACATAACACAGCAGTGCGTAACTGGATGTTTATTGCACATACAGTGGAGTTATGCAGCTGGAGCAGTGCGGGCCATGCCTAGCACACCACACATTATGGGTCCGTGGAGGGCCAGCCAGAGTCCATCCGGGGATGACAAGTACTGCGGAAGAGGAAGGGTACAGTCCGCAGTCTGGTCGCTGTGTCATTGTTCATCAAACAGGATATGGCAGTCCATGTCCTGGTCCAAGGTGAGTGCAGCAGAGTGTATCAGGGGCCAGTGGAAGGCCATGAGGCCATGTGCGAGGCAAAGCAGAAACAGGCCAAGTGGCGGAAATGAATGCTAGTGCCTCCTTCTGACAACAATCCCAGCCACGTCCTCGTATGTGTGCTCTGCCCCACCTTTGGGTGTTGCGGCACTGTGTGCCACTGACACATCAGGGGCCGGAGGAGAATTGTCAGCCGCACTGTGTGGAGATGCCTGCTGCACTGTGAGGCACTTACACACCAGGGGGCAGGGATGTGGATGGTGTGGGGGCAGCAGCATTCATCAGCGCCAGACCTTGTGGCAGCAATGCCATGATGAGGATCTGCAGGGCATGGTAGATCCCAGCTACATCTCGCTGATGTGCAGCAGTGGCTGCCATCCTTTCCACCTCCATCTGCACCAGGTCCTCCATGAGCCTCCGCATGTGTGCCAGCTCACGGCTGGTATTGCTGGAGCCACCCTGAGCAGACAGGTGTTTTTCTCTTCCCTTTATGACTCCAACGATGTCAGTCAGGGCTCATTGGACACATGGAGCGGGCCGTGGGTATCCGTTAGGGACTGGAGCTGGTCCCTCATGGTACCTAGGCACCCATGGATGGTGTCAAGTTTGGTAGCCATGAGGCCAAACCCCATCCGCACCTGCTCAGCCGTCTCCCTCTGACCCTCCAGTGCAAGGCGTTGGAAGGCCATAGTTTGTTCCTGGGGGTCTTGGGAGACTGCTGGGGCTGTGGGTGCCTCCTGATGGGTGGTTTGGGTAGTGGGTGGGGTCTCCTTGATGCAACTGGGCTGCCCTGATCCTGGAGGTGAGTCGTGAATCATGTAAATGATGTTTTGGAGGGCTTGGGTGTCGATACTGGTGGTGTTACCCTCGTCATCAGTGAAGAGTGGCTGGGATTGTTGATGGTGCCCCTGCAATGTGAAGGGGAGATGGTGTATTACAATGTGTCCACATGTGTATGGTCACATGGAACATGTTGACATATAGACAGCATGGCAATGCACATTGTGACTGTATGTAGATCAGGGACATGGGCCAGAGTCATTGTGGGTGTGCACTGTGCTCTGCTTGATTGTGCATGTGTGCCATTGTGGGCCATCCCCCGAGTACCTGGTGGTCACTCACCCTGTTGCGGTTGTGTTGTGTCCTGTTCCCCTGACTCCGGCCACAGTCTTCACACTGATGACTGTCAACACCAGCCCCTCCAAGTCATCCAGGTCCTGCTGTGGTGCTGGGCTCCCACCTCCAGTCTGCATTGCTGCCTTCTGGTTGGCTGCGAGTTTCTCCTTGGTCTTCCACTTGATGTCAATCCATCGTCTCTTGGCCTTGTCCACTGATCTCTTGTGCTTCCCGGCGGCATTCACCTTGTCCACGATGTTCCGTCATATCCCATTTTTGGTGCCCAATGACACATTGGAGGTGACGAACAGTTGTTGATCGTATTCCATCACCTCCGTGATCAGGATCCTGTTTTCCTGCAGACTGAACTTCGTCTTCCTCTTATTCTTGTCCTTGCCCTTCCATGTCCCCGAGGTCCCAGGCTGGTCATTCGGGGTGCTTGTTGGGTTGCGCTCGTCCTCTGCGCCTGCTCCGGCTGCCTCCATGGTGCTTTGGTGTTGGTCAGTTTGTTTTTTCTACTTTTCATTTCATTTCATTTAGGAGATTTATAAAGCGCATGGTTACGCGCACCGGCGTGTCCCCGCGCTGAGAGTATACAGATGAGAAGACAAGGGTTTACATCAGTGCTTGGCGGAAGAGATGGGTCTGGAGGGCTTTACGGAATTTGGTCTCGGAGGGTTCAAGCCGTAGTTCGGAGGGTAGCATATTCCAATTCTTGGCTGCAAGGAGCCTGAATGATCTGCCCCCCATCCGGGCTTTGTGTATTTTGGGGACAACAGCCAAACCCGTGCCAGAGGATCTGAGCATTCGCTCTGGTTTGTAAGGGGTGATGAGGCTGTTCAGAGGGCTGGGTGCTCTACCTCCAAAGATGCGATGGCACATGCCTAGGGCTTTGAAAGTAATCCTTTCACGGATTGGAAGCCAGTGAAGGGACCTTAGCGCAGCTTTGGAGGGTGCTCTCCTGGGAAGCCTCAGCACCAAGCGGGCTGTGGCATTTTGCAGTACCTGGAGACGATTGAGATTTTTGGCCGTGATACCTAGGTAAAGTAGGTTGGCATAATCAAGTCTCGATGTGACCAAGGCATGCACAAGCGTTTGTCTGGCACCCACTGGAAGCATATCAAGAACTTTGCGTAGGCTTTTAAGTATCCCAAAACAAATTCCAACCACCCTATTTACTTGAGGGGAAAAAGACAGATCAGAATCAAATAGAACCCCAAGGTTTTTGGCCTGTTGACCTGGTAAGGGAATAGGACCGAGGCAGTCCGGCCACCATGCCGAGGTCCACACAGAAGGCCCCCCCCCCCCCATCACAAGCACTTCCGTTTTGGAGCCGTTCAACTTCAGGCAGTTGTTAGACATCCAGGAGGCAAGCTCCTGCATGCAAGCACTGAAGTTGAGTGCCGCAATTTGGGGTGCCCGTGATAGAGAGATGACCAGCTGTGTGTCGTCGGCGTAAGATACTAGTTAGATGCCGTATCTTTCAACAATGGTGGCAACAGGGGAGGCGTAAAGGTTAAACAGGGTGGGGCTGAGGGCTGAGCCCTGAGGGACCCCTTGATCGAGATTGAACACCCGAGAGTAGTGTTCTCCCTGTCTAACCTGAAAACCCCTCTCAGTCAGAAAGGACTGCATCCAACTGAGTGCCATCCCCTTCACTCCACCACTGTTGAGACACTGTAGCAAGGTGGAATGTGCTACAGTGTCGAAGGCGGCACTTAGGTCGAGTAAGACAAGAGCCATAGTGTGCCCCTCATCTACCCCTTGCCTAATGGTTTCGGTGGCCAGGAGCATCGCAGACTCCGTAGAGTGACGTGCACGAAAGCCAAACTGGGTGGAATGAAGAAGGTTGGCTTCCTCCACAAAAGTCATAAGTTGGCGATTGGCCACCTTTTCTGCCACCTTGGCCAAGTATGGAAGAAGGGAGATGGGCCGGAGATTGTCTAACCGCTCCCAGCTTAGATTAGGTTTTTTTTGGAGTGGGAGCACAATCGCTTGTTTCCATTTTTTAGGTACTGTGCCAGTCGAAAAAGAAAGATCCAGAACATCTCTAATGTAGGGCTCAAGAATTTCCAAGCTTCCTCCCAGAAGTTTAGGAGAGGCCGGATCACGGGGGGAGCCTGACTTGATCGAGCGACAGATCTGCTGAAGCTCATTAGATGGAGGAGTGATAAAGTTGCTAAGACTGTTAGCGCCCTTAGCTAAGGATGGATTTTCACAGAACTCTATTGCCTTCTCCTTTCCCCCTGTGAAGGCAGAATAGATCGTGGCCACTTTATCCGAAAAGTAGGTGGCAATTTGATTACAGGATTCCTCCGAAACCATGGAGGGATCAACAGATGAGCTACATAGGGAAATTTCTTTATAGATTTTAAATAATTCCTTAGTGGAGTTGTGGGCATCTCCAATCCTATCAGAGAAATAGTTGGTTTTGGCGCGCCTAATTAGATTATGATATTCCCTGCGTTTGCTAATATATCTCAGTTTGGCTTGATCAAGATAAGCTATCCTCCATTGCCTTTCTAATTGCTTGCATTCAGTTTTTAATAGGCGAAGTTCCGCAGTAAACCAGGGGGCGGATTTGTGCGGTCTACTCCCGGGTTTCTTATGGCAGAGGGGGGCTATGCTGTCCAAGGCATTAATAATGCGCTCATCCAGTCTATCGGATGCTATAACAGCATCCTTCCCTCCAGGTCTGCCACCACTAGTTAGGGCGGAATCAAACCCTGCCTTAGAGAACGCCGTCCATTTGCGGCTCAGGTACTTCATGTTAGAGAACTTTTGGGCTTTACCGGCAGGAATTGCTATTGTAAAGGGAACTAAAAAGTGGTCAGACCAGGGGACCGGGACTGGGGACTGGACTTCTACCCCTGCCTAGTTGGAGAAAATAGGATCCAACAAATGACCCTTAAGATGTGTAGGGGCTTTAGATCCAATGGAAAGTTGAAGGGAGTGAAGTTGCTGATAAAAATCAGTGATATTTTTATCTGCTAAGTTATCCAAGTGGATGTTAAGGTCTCCCAACAGTAAAAACTTGTCCCTACGCAGGGCCGTCTCGGTAATAACTTCAGTCAGGCTGGTGATAAATTGGGTAGAGGGGCCAGGGGGACGGTAGATCAGTAAGCCATTCATCGTATTCCCCTTATTAACCTTAATTGAGAATGCTCCTGCCTCACCGTCGGCAACAGCAAGAGATTCGATATGACAGCTCAATGACCGTTTAGATATTATCCCTATTCCCCCGCCTCTGCCTATAGGTCTGTCCAGATGAGCCAGAGTATAGTCAGCAGGAAGAGAGGCGACTATATCAGGCTCAGAGTTAGAGTCGAGCCACGTTTCTGTAAGAAACAGTAGGTCGAGTTTCATGTCAGATAACAGATCATATATGTCCAGAGAGTGTTTCCTCATGGACCTAGTGTTAAGTAGACCACACCTAAGTTGAGTGTGTTCAGCCCTGGTAGGAGGTCTGCTCAGCCAGTTATATTGACATACCTTACAGCTCGTGGAGTCTTCCACATTCAGACTATGAAGGCAGGCTTTGGCATAATCGGGACATAGGTCATGGAGTTGTTGCGCACTCCACTGTAAGCGACTCCCATTTTTGCCAGGGGTTGTGGCACCTGGTCCCGTGCGGTCACGGACGGGCACAGACGGGCTTGCCTTTGGCGCGCCTTCGGCACGCCGCCGGCGCGCCCGCTGCGCCCGTCCGCTGCGCCTCCGGTAGGAGTGCTTCATTTTGTATGGTTCCGGTCGTGAGATGGGGAGGGGCTTAGCACTAATCTGCTTCCCCTCACCTTCCTCCTCACCCAAGATGGCGGGACCTTAACCAGCGTTTTACTCGGCTGGAAAGGCAAAATCAAGGCAGGACTCACGATAGATTAGCCAGGTCGGAGTCTGCAGCAGAAGGGGAGACACGCTGTGTCAAGCGACCGATGGCTGGTATGTTAAAAAAATCATTAAAACCAACTCGGCGCTAAAGAAACAATATTTCACAAGTGACAGGAAAAAAAAATAAATAAGGCTTTCACACAATAAGTCCCGGCTTTCCGCCTCAGGACATCAGCAACACGCACCTCTCACAATAGTACTCATTGGGGGGGGCATGGGCTGTGGGGCTTTTGTATGGTTCCGGTCGTGAGGTGGGGAGGGGCTTAGCACTAATCTGCTTCCCCTCACCTTCCTCCTCACCCAAGATGGCGGGACCTTAACCAGCGTTTTACTGGTATGTTAAAAAAATCATTAAAACCAACTCGGCGCTAAAGAAACAATATTTCACAAGTGACAGGAAAAAAAAAAAAATAAGGCTTTCACACAATAAGTCCCGGCTTTCCGCCTCAGGACATCAGCAACACGCACCTCTCACAATAGTACTCATTGGGGGGGGCATGGGCTGTGGGGCTTTTGTATGGTTCCGGTCGTGAGGTGGGGAGGGGCTTAGCACTAATCTGCTTCCCCTCACCTTCCTCCTCACCCAAGATGGCGGGACCTTAACCAGCGTTTTACTCGGCTGGAAAGGCAAAATCAAGGCAGGACTCACGATAGATTGGCCAGGTCGGAGTGTGCAGCAGAAGGGGAGACACGCTGTGTCAAGCGACCGATGGCTGGTATGTTAAAAAAATCATTAAAACCAACTCGGCGCTAAAGAAACAATATTTCACAAGTGACAGGAAAAAAAAAATAAAACACAGTTTTAAAATAAGGCTTTCACACAATAAGTCCCGGCTTTCCGCCTCAGGACATCAGCAACACGCACCTCTCACAATAGTACTCATTGGGGGGGCATGGGCTGTGGGGCTTTTGTATGGTTCCGGTCGTGAGGTGGGGAGGGGCTTAGCACTAATCTGCTTCCCCTCACCTTCCTCCTCACCCAAGATGGCGGGACCTTAACCAGCGTTTTACTCGGCTGGAAAGGCAAAATCAAGGCAGGACTCACAATAGATTGGCCAGGTCGGAGTCTGCAGCAGAAGGGGAGACACGCTGTGTCAAGCGACCGATGGCTGGTATGTTAAAAAATCATTAAAACCAACTCGGCGCTATAGAAACAATATTTCACAAGTGACAGGGAAAAAAAAAACCACAGTTTTAAAATAAGGCTTTCACACAATAAGTCCCGGCTTTCCGCCTCAGGACATCAGCAACACGCACCTCTCACAATAGTACTCATTGGGGGGGGCATGGGCTGTGGGGCTTTTGTATGGTTCCGGTCGTGAGGTCGGGAGAGGCTTAGCACTAATCTACTTCCCCTCACCTTCCTCCTCACCCAAGATGGCGGGACCTTAACCAGCGTTTTACTCGGCTGGAAAGGCAAAATCAAGGCAGGACTCACGATAGATTGGCCAGGTCGGAGTCTGCAGCAGAAGGGGAGACACGCTGTGTCAAGCGATCGATGGCTGGTATGTTAAAAAAATCATTAAAACCAACTCGGCGCTAAAGAAACAATATTTAACAAGTGACAGGAAAAAATAAATAAATAAAACACAGTTTTAAAATAAGGCTTTCACACAATAAGTCCCGGCTTTCCGCCTCAGGACATCAGCAACACGCACCTCTCACAATAGTACTCATACGTGAGAGGTGATTTTATACATTTTATAGTGATTTTTCCACCTGCCATGTGTGTTGCAGGCCTGGCACAGATTATCGCTGATTTCCTCATCGTGCTTTGGCCCATTGCGTCTTTTTCCTTGTTGGGGTTTGTGTTTTTATCTCCGTCGCGGTGGTTACATCGCATACATTGGCCGCGTTTTCGGCGAACTATCGCATGGTACAGTGGTGTTGTGAATTCCAAGTTAACACGGGGTTATTTTCCCGCGATGGGCTGCGATGTGTAAAGGTGCGTTAGCATTTTTTGGGGATATTTAGCATACGTTCTTGTGAATATACCCCTGAGCTATATATTTTTTTCTTAGAACTGGCTCCTAACATTTGGGTGCATAATCATTCAAAGTTGAGGTAAGTAAGTCAAAACGGGTTAGCTTGCTAGAGCAAGATAAGTCAGGCTGAGCTGCAATTGCTACATCATTCACTGGATTAATTCAAAACATTTGCTTTCATAAAAGTTTTCAAATCACACGTATTGTTGTGCAGGGGAAAACAAACTTTTCTTTTCTTTAGCAGTACCTGAAATTAAGAAAGAAAGGAATGGGCGATCATCAGTCTAAAATAAGAGAACTCTTTGTCAAGAGTTTGGCCTGCCTTGTGTGGGCAAAAGGAAAACACACGAGCATCCTTCATAATGGAGAGACTGTCGACACTTTTCAGGAGCGCGCGCATGCCAAGACATTCAAGCACGTAAAGTCAATGGAACAATGACATGGTTGTAGTCCAACAGCAGCATACCCAGGAGCCCTGCACGATTTTCTGAGAGTGATGCAACAAAACCTGAGGGCAGTAACCAGAACAAAGGTATTTCAATGTGTAGGGCAGAGAGTGCACTGCACAACCAAGGTAGACTCAGAGATGTATGAATCGTTCTGCAGACAAAAACTCCCCGATAAACAAAGCATTCTCCACCCCAATTGGTATTCTGATTATGTATAATGATTTCATAACCCGTCAGCAGTGTCTTGCCAGTTGGTAGGTTGGCACCCTCAGCAGTAAAAATAAAATCGGGCAGCTCTGAATATGAGCTTGCCCCTGAGAGCCCATTGTTTCTGGTGTTAACAATTAATTCTTTCCAATGCATTCTGGTTCCACAGAATTCTGCTTGAAGAGTGGTAATCGAAAAACAAAATGTTTCTGTTTAACTGTGTCATTGCCCCTGACCCTGTCTATGTCACGGCCTTATTCAAAGACTTCTTTATTTTCCAGCCCTTTATGTCAATATCTCAGAGCAATAATACCTATTAGTTAAGGTTATTCGCAATTCTTCGCCTGTTTCATTCCTTTTGTAATGAGGCGTTCAGATGTACGACTGTGAATCTGAAACATTCAGGCGCACTCGCACCCTGTTGCTTATGATTATGTCAGAATATTTTGCACAGAAATAGCGTTTGACGTGAATATTGTGTTCTAAATATCGCTTGCACCGTAGCACCCTATTGGGGGTACATTTTCTAAGATTAACTCCAATGGATTGATTTTTCGTAAGCAATTTCAGGCCATAACAGTTATGTGCGAAAATCTTCTGATTACGATATGTTGGTTACACTCCAGTTTCTTACTTAAAAAAGTAATTTTGATCCGAAATATCAAACATAGAACGATATATCTCTACGCGACCCTCACTCTATCGTTCCACGACAACTCTCACAAATGTGCAACAAAGGCATCAATCAATCACTTTCATTTCTCTCCTCTCCTTGATTGCCACCACCTGTCCAGTCATGCCATGATATGAACCCAGTAGGAGGGTGGGTAACCCACTAGACCCTTGCGGGCTTGGGCAGGTAACGTTAGATAGAAGAGTGCCAGCAAGGGGATTTTTGAATATTTGAATATAAATTGCAGCAAGGAGAATCTATATTTTTTAATTAAAAGATCCAGACTAATAAAATGAGTCGCTGGGAATTTAAATGTATTCCGTACCTCTTAAAAAGAGTGATATTACCACACTAACTAGTACGTTTCTGGGAGCTGACTTCGCTGCCTTCCTTCTCCAGCCTTCTCTACTTCTTGACCTGCCCAGACCCCAAGGCTGCCTGGCCTGTTTTCCAGAGCACTTGGGAGGCAGTGGAGTCCAAGCCTTCCCTCATCTGGTCCTCAAGGGATGTAATGGGGCCAGCACCACTAGCCCTAGAGAGACCCATGTAATCCTGGGGTGAGCTGCAGGAAAAAGTGTCCTTAGTCCATCTTGCAGGACATCAAGAGGCTTCTCCTTTCAGATGGTCGTGGTTCTGCTGCCATCGCATCCCAATTCCAAATTCTTGCTCTCCTTCAGGTTGTGGGGGTGCCACTTGTAGGCCCGCTGCCAGCCATTGGGTGGGGGATACCCATTTGTCTAACCCTAAAACTGGTTCTCGTCAATTTCTCCCTTTTCCCTGGACTTAGGTCCAGCCTGTCTAGTGAAGGGTAAATGGTCAAAATATCGATTCCAAAATATAGACAAACAAAAATATCGAGTCCAAAATATAGAATGGAGAAAATATCGAATGGACAGAATATAGACATCAAAAATATCGTTTTGAAGGTAAGTAATGTAAAATATATTTTAAAAATATAGACAGTAAAAATATCGAAGTACATAATATAGTTTATTAAAACTATCGAATTTTTAATAATATTGATTTTTTAAAGTGTTTTTTATGTTAGTATATGTGTGAAAAGTGTATATATTTTTGTAATTTATTTTAAGTAATTAATTTTATGTTATTTAATTTTTGCGTAATTTAATTCTGTAGCGGGTTGTGGGTTTATAGGGGAATAGGGTGGGAAGTAATTTAATTATAATTAATTAAATATGTTGATTAATTAATTGGTATTTATTTAGAATAAATTGTTAATTTAAGTTTTAATTGGTAATTAATTAATTCTTAAATGATTATCTTTTTATTAATTGATTAATTGATAATTATGTGAATAATATTAATTTATTTTCTGTAGCGGGTTGTAGGTTTATAGGGGAATAGGGTGGGATGGAATTCAATTATAAATAATTAAATATGGTAATTAATGTATTGGTATTTATTTTGAACAAATTGTTAATTAATTTTTTACTGATAAATAATTAATTCTTAATTGATAAATAATTTTTATTAATTGATTAATTAATAATTATGTGAATTATATTAATTTATTTTCACTAGAGTGGGATAGTAAAATTTACCCCTTTGCTATCCAAAGCTTTCCCTACTGTTGCACTCTCTGGAGTGGGAATAGTAATTTTTACCCCTACGCTATCCAACGCTTTCCCTACTGTTGCACTCTCTGGAGTGGGAATAGTAATTTTTACCCCTACGCTATCCAACGCTTTCCCTACTGTTGCACTCTCTGTTGTGGGAATAGTAATTTTTACCTCTACGCTATCCAACGCTTTCCCTACTGTTGCACTCTCTGGAGTGGGAATAGTAAATTGTACCCCTATGCTATCCAACGCTTTCCCTACTGTTGCACTCTCTGGAGTGGGAATAGTAATTTTTACCCCTACGCTATCCAACGCTTTCCCTACTGTTGCAATCTCTGGAGTGGGAATAGTAATTTTGACCCCTACGCTATCCAACGCTTTCCCCACTGTTGCACTCTGTGGAGTAAGAATAGTAATTTTCACCCCTACGCTATCTAACGTTTTCCCTACTGTTGCACTCTCTGGAGTGGGAATAGTAATTTTTACCCCTGCGCTATCCAACGCTTTACCTATTGTTGCACTCTTTCGAGTGGGAATAGTAATTTTTACCCCTACGTTATCCAACGCTTTCCCTACTGTTGCACTCTCTGTTGTGGGAATAGTAATTTTTACCTCTACGCTATCCAACGCTTTCCCTACTGTTGTACTCTCTGGAGTGGGAATAGTAAATTGTACCCCTACGCTATCCAACGCTTTCCCTACTGTTGCACTCTCTGGAGTGGGAATAGTAATTTTTACCCCTACGCTATCCAACGCTTTCCCTACTGTTGCAATCTCTGGAGTGGGAATAGTAATTTTGACCCCTACGCTATCCAACGCTTTCCCCACTGTTGCACTCTGTGGAGTAAGAATAGTAATTTTCACCCCTACGCTATCTAACGTTTTCCCTACTGTTGCACTCTCTGGAGTGGGAATAGTAATTTTTACCCCTGCGCTATCCAACGCTTTACCTATTGTTGCACTCTTTCGAGTGGGAATAGTAATTTTTACCCCTAAGCTATCCAATGCGTTCCCTACTGTTGCACTCTCTGGAGTGGGAATAGTAATTTTTACCCCTACGCTATCCAACGTTTTCCCTACTGTTGCACTCTCTGGAGTGGGAATAGTAATCTTTACCCCTGCGCTATCCAACGCTTTCCCTACTGTTGCACTCTCTGGAGTGGGAATAGTCATTTTTACCCCTACGCTATCCAACGCTTTCCCTACTGGTGCACTCTCTGGAGTGGGAATAGTAATTTTTACTCCTACGCTATCCAACGCTTTCCCTACTGTTGCACTCTCTGGAGTGGGAATAGTAATTTTTACCCTTACGCTATCCAATGTTTTCCCTACTGTTGCACTCTCTGGAGTGGGAATAGTAATTTTTACCCCTACGCTATCCAACGCTTTCCCTACTGTTGCACTCTTTGGATGTGGATGTGTGAATTTTTATCAAGAAACAACCACAATCCCCATCAGGCTGAACCATAAAAAGTCACTAAATTAATCTTTGCTTAATTCTCTGAGAGCTTGGCACAAAAGCAGCAAGGCCTAACTTAGAGGCAATGTGTAAAATATGCAGCACACAAACAGCAGTGAAGTGTAAACAGAACACAAGAACATTTCCACACCACTTTACAATGATCAGTAAAATCGGAGTTATGAATTTTAAAGTTTTCATTGCCAACTGTGGGTATCTAGTCATGCGAGACCGGGTTAAGTCAAACACGACGGAGCACAGTTGGGATGCATGAGGTGGATTGGCCCAGTTTTGGCTTACCTTTGAATTTAGAAGAACTTTAGAGAGAAAATGTCTGTGAAGTTAATGTTCATCGGTCCAAGGCAGCCAGCGGTGGCAAAGAAGGGTGTGTCGTCGTTGGGCAGCTGCTGGATGAGGAAGTTACAAATCACCAGCATGACAAAGTTGCAGGATGCAGCTGACGAGGGCTTCATGTAGCTGGAGATCTCCTTCGAAAGGAACTGCTGAACTGGATTTGCTGCTGCGGAGAAAAATGTAGCGAGAGCTACTTCGAAATCAGGCCCACCAGTGATGCACCTTGGGTGGATTGGCATGCAGGTAGGTCCCTGTCTCATGTTGGTTCTCTGGCCTCTTTTGTAGACAGCTTTCTAAGTCCCAAGTTTTAGATTTAGCTGTTTTATCACTTTAAGCACCACTTTCAAAGGTCCAGGACTGAGTGGGCACCACTTTGAGGGTAGGACTCACTTTTGGCAGTGTTCAGGTGCAGTGTTCAAGTTGTTGGAGCTTTTTGTGTCCCTGTAGCTCATAACAGGAGGCCAG
Organism: Lissotriton helveticus; assembly: GCF_964261635.1. NCBI lineage: Eukaryota > Metazoa > Chordata > Amphibia > Caudata > Salamandridae > Lissotriton > Lissotriton helveticus. The sequence goes on along the minus strand of NC_136072.1, from coordinate 364,289,587 downwards.
CCAACCAATGTTCGAGTCACTCCGTAGTCCTGAGTTCAAGTAGCAAGGCTGGTCTCAGGCAGGTGGGCAGTCCTCTGAGGGCACAAGACAGGCTTCAAGCAACAAGGCAAACCTCTGGTAGCAGCAGGGAAGTCCTCTGAGGTACAAAGTATGACTCACACATCAGGACAGTCTTCTGAAGTACAAAGCATACTTTATGAGTGTCCTCCGCCAGTCCAAGAGTGTACTAAAGCGTTGGTCTGAGGGTAAAATATTTATACCCAAGGCCAGCCTTTGAAATGGGGGAAACCTTTAGACTTTCCCCACACCCACATCTGGTTATAGATAGAAATGTCCTTCCTCCCCTGCCCAGGCTACAAGAGGTCTACGGTGACAGAAACCTGGTGGAAGGTTTGTTGTGAGTGTGCTGGAGGGATAGTCCATTCTGCCAATTCTTAGTTCCCCTTTGCATCACTGTCTATGAGGTATACATAAAATACACCTGCCACTCTATTCACAGTCATATGACCCAGGACACAGACTGCAGGATCCGAATAGTGAGGACAAGAAAATGCCAAATTTCTAAAAGTGGCATTTTAAGAAATGTGACTTAAAATCCAACTTTAACATTACAAAGGATTTTAAATTATAATTCTTTTGACAACAAACATTACTTGTCTACCCAACCAAAAGTTGTCACTTATTAAATGTAATAAGGTAACTCAATGTTATCCTATGGAAGAGGTGAGCCTCACAGTAGTGAAAAACGAATTTGGGAGTTCTTCACTACCAGGACATGTAAAACTTAAAAGTGCATGCCATTTTCTTTTAAGTACGCTGCACCCTGCCCTATAGGCTGTTGCGGGCCTATCTTAGGGGTGACGTTACTGAACTAAAAAGGGAGGTTTAGGCCTGTTAATAAGTTGCCTTGCCAGTCTAAAACTGCACACAGTATGTATTGGCAGTCCTCAGACATGTTTTAAAAGGCTACTCCAGAAGATGGCACAATATGTGCTGTGAGCCCACTAAATAGCATTTAATTCACATTCCATGGGTACATGTTGTACCAATTTACTAGGGGCCAATTCTACCATGTTTTAAGGAGTGAGCACAAGTACTTTAGCACAGGTTAGCAGTGGTAAAGTGCACAGAGTCCTAAAGCCAACAAAAACAGATTTCGGCAACAGGAGGTAAGTAGGCAAAAGGTTTGAGCAAGGACCACACCAAAGGCTATCAGGTCTAAAAAAAAAAGAGGATTTAAAGTTACCATTAAAATGAGTGGAAGCAGTATTTTTCTAGGCGCTACCATTGGGAATTTTGTATTTATTATAATGATTCCCTCTGGCAGCAGCCAGCCTCGCTACAGGAAAAAAGCATTTTGTGGGATATATTTAATTGTAGGGTAATATTCAGCATTCAATTCTACATGTCCTACTTTTAAATATCTGCACCCTGTCTTTATGGGAAATAAGGCCTACTTATGTCTGACTTATTAATACTTAATAGGAAGGTTTAGGCCTGTCAAAGGGATATTTTGGCAGGTCGAATTTTCAATTTAAAACTAACACAGGCAGGCTAGCAGTGTGCAGCTACCAGGCTGTGCACAGCTGTAGTCTCTCACATGCAGGCTGCAACCATGCACACACATGTGTGCACACATGTTCAGGTGTAACCAGCCCAGTGCCCCTTACCCTACCGGAGTTGCAGCATCCTTTACAGGCAGACACTGGAGGAAAACATGGGCGAAACACGTGCTGTCGAATTACCATGCAAATTATCGTAAGTGACACTCAGGTAGGGAGACTCACCCATAGTAAAGGTCCAAAGACCAGGTGAACAAAAAGCAAAAACTCCAGGCGTACTAAATGGACAGGACCCCTTGTGCAACAGCAGGTAACAAATGGAGACGTTTTCATAATTTTTTTAGGCAATCCAGTGATTTGATGAGAATCAGTTAAAATTAATGTCTAAGGTTCACTGCCAATGATGGTGCTGCGTATAAATGACTTGATCTTACACATTACCCTGGCTCATGCCTTTGTTTGGCGTGCCACGCTTATGTATATGGGCATACCTTTGTTTTGAATTTTGCAATGTGAAGCAATCTCTTGCCTGCAAGGCCCACTTTATAAAATGTTGCTGTCAGGCCATCATGTGCCTCAGGCATTATAAACAGGATTGTCTGGGAGGACTTTTCTTTAGGAATAAGGTCAATGGTAACCCTTTGTCTCCATAGCTGCCACCCTCATTATTGAACTGTACAGTGGATAAGTCAGGAGACTGCATGATCAGATACTTTCAACTTAAAGAAAACCTAAACTGAGGTAGATAGAAATATCTCTTGCGGGATCCTTCTCCTGGAATGCCTAGGATCGGAGTGTCTGTCAGGAGTACTTCACAGAAACGTTGGCACCCGGGATTAGATGAAAGTTGGTGTGCATACAAATCCTCAAATTTCAATTGGCTGAATTTTTTAAAGTTCATAACCAAGCAGTCTTGGAAAGTCAGTCATGTTGTTTTTGTAGCTTTAGAACTTTCTCTCATTCATATTATTTGTTCCTGTTCAATGCTAGCTCTAAGACAGTGGCGGCCGGCACAGGTAAGTGCGGTGAGGCGAGGCAAGGTGCGGCGAGGCGAGGCAGGGTGCGGCAGGAGTGGAAGCCAACAGATGATGGAATAGGTAGTATTTATTCATTTAAATATACCTATTCTGTCGTCTGTTGACTTCCCCCCGCCCCTCCGCTTTTACCTGTGCCGGCCATCGCTGCTCCAAGATGCGTCAGCAAGGTTTCTCTACCTCAAACACCATTCAGGAGGCACGTCAATAACTAGGACCAGGAGCAGTGTAGTCCCAACTGGGCCGTCGCTCATTTATGTTCAGTAGCAAGTGATAAACATTGTATTAAGAATGACAGACAAGGTTTATAGATTCAAAGCATTGTATCAGAGAATGTAGTCAACTTACAAAATATATCACTAAGGAATTTTAGCAGCAAACATATATGTCATAACTACAAAAATCTCAGTGCAGTTCTAAGTGAAATCTGGTATAGATTTGCCTTCTATGAGTGTGAAAAGGGGAGATTCCTTCCAATAGACATCTATGTCCTTTTCTAGGACTTTAGACAAAGACAGCCATGCATTGTACATGCAAACACGTTTCTCGGGGTATGCACCAATAGAGAACAAGTGATAAAAAACATTTACCACAGAATACATTTGAGGACTCTCTCATGGTATCTTATATTGAATGTGCAAACATTCTCATAGTTAGTTTGGCAGCACAATGGATACATTGTATGCCTATAGCCTGAGACACAGGAATCATCCTTGGAACATAGCAAAGAGGTGTCTAGGAGCAGTTTTCAGTTTATTAGTGTGAGTCTTGCAATTCTTGATTTGAAACGTAAGAAACTGCAGCAAGAACACATGATTTTAGTGATGTCAGCACAGGATGGACGACATTGTAAACATAACTCAACTTATCTAGCCCAAATTGCAATGCATTTGAAATTAAAGGAAATCAGTTCCCACAACCCCCCTCTGATGATTTCAAATCATGACTTTAATTCTTTATTATCAGACGTCATTCATTATTTTGAGCTCTTCTTTTTGGATTCCCACACGTCTTTCAAGGTGTCATACAGATCATGCTGCATTTCATTAACCTTGACATCAAGTCTCTTCCTTGTTCTGCCTTGAGTTGCTGAAAGCTTCTTATACCTTCAATCCATGGTATTTCGTGATGAAATTCCTTTGCTAAATTTCATAGAAAAACCACACAAACAATATGGGCAAAACAGGTGTTAAAATACCTCCCACTATGCTGCCAAGCCATTCCCTGACCTTGGCAAATCCCTTTCCATTGGATCCCAATGTTGATCCTAATACTTTCCAGGCACCTGACTGCTCCAGCTCAGTTAGTTCATGCGTTATATTCATAGCGTTTGTGATGTAGCTGTCAAGCTGCTTATTTACGCGAGGAATGTATGCACCACATTCCTGAGCATGAATGACTTTGCAAACACCGCCTTCCTTTGCAAGGAGCAAGTCCAACACAAGGCGTTTTTGCATAATCATAGCTCTCATTTCAAGCATCTGTTTAATTTTCACGGCTAATGTACCGCTGTGTTAGTGGAAAGTTGATCAACTAAGGTGGCCAATTTCCTAATCTTAACATCATTTAATGCAACGCTTAAGGATGGTATGAGGGTTCCATAAATGTCACTCAGAAACTGTTTAAAACTACGCTTACCTCTCCTTATGTATAGTTCAGGGGGAAAGTCCAACTACTTAATGTCATATACTCTAGGGAAAACTTAAGCTGCATAACAACTACCTATGAAGTTATATGGTTGCTGGAAATAAGCTGCCTTTCCACTCACTAAATAATCCCCTTTATGCTAGTATCCAGGTTTGAGAGGGTATTTTCCAACACCAAGTAATTATGTTCGTATTCACACCAACCCAGTTTCTTTACAATCTCATCTCCTTCTGGATGCCGTATGATACATAGGGATCCCTTCTTATAGTAACTTCAATATTCAGTCTAGGTGGTGATTCTTTTAATGTCTCTTTGCCTTTTCCAATAATATGTTCTCCACTAGTCTCCCCTTTCTTTGTCTATTCTTATCATTTTATTTAATTAATCTATGAACACCATCTCATCTTGGTTAATTTTTCATGTTACGCCATGCATGCTCTGCTGAGCAGCGCTCACTTTTGTTAAGGGGTAAAGGATTCCATCATATACTCACACTGATCCCTTGAATTAGACCTTTTATATGAGCGATACATATGTTTAGTAGCCCACAAACACAAGTTATCACCATTAACAATTGGCACCTCCTCCAACAGATCATCAAAGGCTGACTAAAACAGTTTGATTGAGCTCTGGTGATCGAAAATGTTCGACAATACAGAGAAGGAGAAGGAATGGGACAGGGGCAAGTGGAAGTATGCTTCTTCCTTTGGTGCAGAAGTTAGAAGATAGTAATAGACATAGCAATCCTCCACCTCAATGACCTTTAAATATTTGGCTAACATTTGACAATATACATTATAGCTATACACACCTTCATGTTGTGTAAGGTGGATCAATCCACTCGGAGGAGAATATCTAACTATGGGTGAAAACTATGGATTGAAATATGAGAGATATCCCCTACCAAGAAATAGACTTCCAACAACCATCCAAGCATTGAAAGAGAGATGTCAACTACCATATTTATAAGCAAAATTTTACAGAGTGGTTGTGTCATTTTTATCTAAATCAGATCAAGGAATTATCAAGTGAAACGGTTATTTTTCTAAGTCTTATGCTATTGTCTCTACCCTATCTCGAAATTTACCAGATTTGTATTCTAAATCAACCAGAGGCCTAAGGGTGCTATCGTCCTTTGACTGTTGCCCTAACTCTCTAGCCGGCCTCTCAACAGTTGTCAAAAGCAAGTATGAGTAGGGTGCTGTCGGGACATCCTTTTGTCTCAAGGAGGCTCATCAACATTGGTCAGATAGGCGTCAGAGTCAAGTCAGATTTTGGCTAAGTATGTCCAGTCTGAACCTGAGTACTTCCGACTGACTTTTCTTTCTCATTTGGGTCGCATGGTACAGGTCAAGTCTAGGCCTTCGTCTACAGTGTCAATCTGGTCAATATGTTCTTGTTAGTCTATTTTACTGGCTTCCCTAATTGTCTCTGGTCTCTTCTTGGTGGTCAACAGCCTCTTCAGAGTTGTTGTGGTCTTTGGCCAACTGTCTTCAGCTGTATCTTGACCCTTGGAGGTGCTTGAGATCTACGGCTCTGATGTGGCAGGCTCATTCCCCAAGGTTGAGCCTCCTGGTCATGCCCCAGCCTCTACTCCTTGTGAGATTTTCTTCGGTAGATTGATCTTAGCCTTCCATGAGTTATTGCTGTCTCAATGAATGTTGATTTTTAATCCAGAAGTGGGCGTCGCAGTGCCTCAACAACAGCATTCTCATTGACCTCAGAGACTGAGTGAGGATCCTCTGATGGGAACTGTGAACACTCAGTCAGGTCTGCCTCTTCTTCAGAGACCTCAGACAACTCAAACCTGGGGCAACTTGAGGAATTAGTGGGTGTTGGCTCCAATTCTTCCTGTTTGTGCCTTGCCCTCTTGCAATGGGACACGTGAATCTAATTTGGTAGACCAGCACAGTTGACAGCGGTGTCAGTGACCAGGATCACCTGGTAGGGTTCTCTCAAGCGCCCCAGGACATTCAACACTTACGGACATGCTGCTTGATATGAATCTAGTCGCCAGTGGACATATCATGCCCTGGGGACCCTCGGACAGCTGGAGTATTAGCTTTGATCTGATGAGAGATAAAACACACCCCATCAGACAATACCTTGAAGTATTCGAGTATTCGAGGACCATTCTTTGTTAGACTTTGACTGTGTTGTTCCATTTGGCTGACTGTTTCTGGTTTTGCTGTTCTGTGTTTGCCGTCCTGCCATTTGTCTTCTGCTACTGTTTTGTCAGCCTGCCTGTTTTGTTCATTTGCCTGATTGTTTGCCTGGGCCCCTGCCATCTGCTCGCTTTATGCCATTTCTCCCTCCCGCTTCCCACCGGCCCCGCTCACCACCACCCAGCGACCCTCCCATCTCCCAGGACCTACTTAATGGAGATCGCAGTGCGAACCCATTGAGCAGGTCCTCACATCTGCTCTCCTTGCTGACTCTGATTATCCTGCACTTGACTTTTGCTCATTGTTTTGTCAGATGTTGTCTGTTTTGTTCCATTTGCCAGATTGTTTTGTTTGTGCGGTTCTGTGTTTGCCATTCTGCCATCTGCCATTTGTCATTTGCCCATTGTTTAGACTTCACCTGTGTTGTTCCATTTTCCTGACTGTTTCTGGTTTTGCTTTTCTGTTTTTGTCTTTCTGCCATTGTTTTGTCAGAATCTGCCTGTTTTGTTTATTTGCCTGTGCCCCAGTTGCAGCCCAGCGACCCTCCCATCTCCCAGGACCTACTTAATGGAGGTTGCAGTGGACGCATGCAGAGAGCATGCTGCTAGCACGCCAAAGGCAAGCCAGTTTGCTCCCTTCTGCGCCTAGACCATGCCCAGCTCCAGGAACCCTGGCCCTCTTTCCACTCACAGATGCTCCGCAGCAGAGCTCTGAGCCCTGGAACCCAAACGCCTTGACAACAACTGTTGCATCGTATCGCCTAGATCAATGGTAAGACTTTTTACTTGCCACCACTGCCTCCTCACCTGTAACTCAGGGCCTCCCACCCTCATAGAAACCCTCGCCACACACACCTCATTGACCACGAACACCCCAGAACTACTGCACTGCCTCCTGCTCAACACCCATTCACCCTGCAAAAGCCACTGAAATATGGGACACCATCACCACCCTCTCCCCAACGTGATCTTCATCACAGAGACCTGGCTCACCCCCTTCTCCACCCCCAACATGGCCACCACAACACCCAACGGCTACAAGATGATACACCAGGACCGCACCAACAGACTTGGAGGAGGCATTGCCATCATCCACAAAGAAGCCATCCATTGCACCACCACCAAAGACGGCACCATACCGATCATGGAACACCTCAACTTCCAACTCTAAACCAACGGCAGAATGACTGTCCGAGGCACCCTGACCTACAAATTCCCAGGACCATGCCCCAGCTTCTGCGACTCCCTCCACAAATGCATTGCCCCACTAATCTTTGACTCCAAGCACTACATATTTCTCAGTTACCTCAACTCCCACCTGGGTGACCCAAAAGACACTCACTCCTCCATCGGCCTTATCCAGCTGGTCACGAACCCCACTCACAATGCTCTAAGTACGCTTGACCTTATTTTCACTGCCAGCGACAGAGTCAAGTACAGTCATTTCACTGAGTTCTCTTGGACCGACCATGCCATCGTCTGTTTCACCATTGCAGGATCCCCATGCATCACCACGAGGCCCCTAAGCTCCTTCTACCACAGCTGTAATAAAGTGGCAGTGACCCAAAGAATGTACCCCATCAACTCTACCCAGCTCAACTCTGCAGCCAACCTGGAACACGAATTGCACCAATAGAGTCGTCCACATCAGGCCAACCAAGACCAGCAGATCCACCAAGCCAGCTGGTATACACCAAAACTCAGGACTATGAAACGCAACTGCAAAGGACTAGAAAGAAGATGGTGCGACATCAGAGATCCTATAGACTGAGCCACCTTCAAGTCAGCCCTCAACAAATACCACCAACGCATTAAAAACACGAAAAATGGCACCCTGACAGACCGCATTGGAGCAAGCTCCAAAAACAGCAAGAAACTCTTCAGCATTGTCAGAGAGTTCTCCTGCCCATCAGCCACTGAGAACTTGATCTCCCCCTCCCAGGAACTCAGCGACACTCTGGCAGACCATTTCGACAACTAGATATCCGCTATCTACAGTTACTTCGAACCCCAACCCACAGACCTCTACAACATCCTAACACCAATGGATGCCACCTAACAACCATCCACTGACCACATGGTAACAGCTCACCACACAGAACACCACAGCCTTCATAAACTCCATCCACTCTGAAGCACCCATGGACCCCTGCCCCCACCTCTTTTTCAACCTTAGGAGCAGAGTAATCAGCTGCAAACTCACCTCCATTTTCAAAACATCCATCGCCACGGCTGCCTTCCCTGATGAATGGAAATACAGAGAGGTCAGACCCGTCCTCAAGAAGCCCTCCACACTCTGCAGACCCCGGCAAACTCAAGAACGATCACCCCATCTCACTACTTATCTTCCTCACCAAAGTCCATGAGAAGACCATCAACCACCAGCTCACGAAACACTTAGAGAGAAAAAGCATACAGGGGGCCTCTTATTCTGTTTTCCGTTCCAACCACAGTACCCAGACCACCCTGATCATTGCCACAGACGACATCAGAACCCTCCTCGACCAGGCTGAAACAGTGACCTTGATCCTGCTTGACCTCTTAGCAGCGCTCAATATAGTATCCCACCACAGTCATCAACAGACTCCACCACATCAGGATCCAGGGAGAAGGCCTCAAATGGATTGCATCCTTCCTCCCAGGACAACCTCAGAGAATCCATATAGCACTCTTCCTGTTAAACCCAAAGAGCACCATCTGCAGCTTTTCAAGGTTCATCCGTCAGCCCCACCCTGTTCAACACTTACATTAAGCCCTTTGCTGAAATCATCAGAAGCCATGGCCTCAACATCATATCCTAAGCAGACAACACCCAGCTCATCCTCTCGGTCTCAGAAGACCCCTCCACCACTAGGACCAACTTCCAAAACTGCATGGCGAGTGTCGCTGACTGGATGAAGACCAACTGCCTCAAGCTCAACATGGACAAGACGAAAGTGCTGATTTTTGGGAACAATACCAACAGACCACACCCGAAACTTTGGCATCATCCTGGACAGTAAACTCAACATGAAATGCCAGATAAACGCAGTCTCCTCTGCCTACTTCCACACCCTCTGCATGCTCTGAAAGATCTTCAGATGGCTCCCTGTCAGTACCAGGAAAACTGTCACTCAAGCCCGAGTCACCAGCCAGCTAGACTACGGCAATGCACTCCATGCAGAAATCATCACCCAACTCCGGAAGAGACTCCGGACGATACAGACCTGAGGTGCTAGACTTATCCTAGACCTCCCCACTCAGACCCACATCACCCTCCATCTCAGTAACCTCCACTGGCCACCCATCCAGGAAAGATGGAAATTCGAGATGCTGGCACATGCATACAAAGCCCTCAATGACCAGCATACATGAACCATCGGCTGAACTTCTACCAAGCCTCCAGACACCTGCAATCCACCTCCTCACCATCCGCTGAAGCTGCAGTGGAGGACAATCCTTTTCCTACCTTACCACCAAGTCCTGGAATTACCTTTCCGTCCACCTCTGAACATCCTTCTTTCTCTCAGAATTCAGTAAGGGACTCAAGACCTGATCCCAGCAAAAACCTGCTACTTGGATACCCTCACAGGGGATTGACTGTGCTCTATAAACCAGAGTTAAATTCTAGGACTGATGTATTCACATGGCTCTCTCCATCAACACCTCGCGGGGTGACAAACCGGTTCATTTAGAGGGGGTACTTTGGATGCTCATGAGCACCAAAGGAAGAGTTCCATGCCACTTCAGTGATTTGAAGGCCCAAGCTTTGGCCAACTTAGATTTGATTGCCCTGTTCAGTCTTTCGACAACACCTGATGCGTCAAGTCTATACAGTGGTCTCAGGTCAATCCCTAAAGCTGTGCATAGTAACAGCATTATCTCACTCTTGAAATGGGTTCCTTGACCTGATTCAAGATGAACTAGCATCTCAAATCCTGGTATCAACTTCTACAACAATAGCTTGGTGACTGTGAGGCTGTCACATCTCCTAGTGGGATATACCTCACTCATTGTGAGAACAGACACATGATGATGAGGACATACCTCAATTGTGTAGAATGGGGCATCTCCACAAAGATGATTTGGAGATAGTTGAAGGGACTATCAGATTTCCCAATGTGACTCATTGCCACCACAACTCTTTTTCCCACATTCTGCTTCTGACATTTAATACATCTCTGGCAAAAACTCTCTGCCATTGACCAGAAATGGGGATTATGCCAATAGGTGCGAAAGGTGAACACCATCCCATCTCTACCCACAATGAGTTGGACCATGCATGTACTGTACCATTTCAGGGAAAGGGAATCAGGGAGAACTGGTTTACCGTCTCCAGATACCCAAATGTCACTTGCATCTCCTACACATACCGTCCTTTCCCATTTTGCCTTTTCTAACTCTGGGGCTGTACTCAAGAGCGCAGTATCAAGCAATCTCATTGCAAAACGGTTGCATCTGGTGAAAAAATTATTACCGCTAATGTGTGTAGCACACTTCACCTAGCGATCCCCCTTGGCAGTTGTAAAGTGTCACTGGGCAGATGTTATATGTAATGTAATTTGTACTTGTAAAGCGCACTAATACCCTTGGGTGTCCTAGCGCTGTAACGCATACCGCTGTGGAACCCTTCCTGGCTTTTCCCTGTGAAATGTCCACTCCTGGGCACCCCCAAGGTGAAGCCAGGCATCCCAGCGCTGTTGGGGCCGTTGTGGAGATTAAGCAAGCTATTGTCCAGAGTTGCAGAGTGGGACCCATGATTAGAATAGGCACCGAGGCGAGAATTATCAGGTCCGAGGAAATTGAGCCCAAGACCCGCCGAGGCGGGAATTGAACCCTGGTCCCAGGCCAGACCTCTGCATCAGGGTCTGCCACTCTAACCATTGAGCCACACTTCTCCACAAGTAAGATACTTCCACCACCCTGCTCAATGTACATACAGCATAAAGGGTCCTTAAAATGCTGCGCCGGTCCCTTAGACAAGACCCATCAACAAAAAAGGTATGGTCAGATTCAGTAAGCAGAGCATCCAGTATGTCGGGTCTTGATTTTGTGCACAATTAAGTGACACAATCATGGCCAAACTCATCCTCATCATTTCCTTCTAGGGTTAGTAACTAAGAAGCAGGATTTAGTGTGTTGCATCTCCAGATGTAGGCTATATAGCTATTTGTCAAATGCTGAGTTCTGGTGTAAATCTTGATGATTTCGAGGGAGTGGGGCACAATTACAATTAAAGAGTAGCCCATCACAATTCCTTCAGTCTGCTGTATGCTAAGGCTCATCGCTGCAACAACTTTGAGACAACCAGGCAATCCTGAGGCCACTGGATCAAGAGTAGCTGAGAAATCACCAAAGGGGTGCTTAGTCTTTGCATGGGTTGTGTAAGTACAGACTTAGTACACACATCTTTTTCATGACAAAAGAGCACAAATGTGTCTGACATTCTAAGAGCTGGTATGCTACAAAGCAAATTTTAAGCTCCTGGAAGGCTTCCTTGCTTTCATCATCCTTTGGTACACGGTCATTGACATCAGTGGGCCTCTGCCTTATCAAAGGCTTTAGGACAAAGTAAAAGTTTGGGAACCATGCCCAAAAACACCCTCACCTTTCCTTAGGTGGTTGGGAACTTCATCTTAAGGACCGTCTGTGAGAGGCTGACTCAGTACATGGTGCACACTTCTGTAAGTGTAGCACCCTGCACTAACCCAGACAACGAGTATGGTGATTGTAGTGGTTTTAGACATCCTTAGAAAGCTCCATAAGATGTAGCTGTGTCCAGAAGGAATGTAAAGCAGCTTGTTTTACCAGTACTTAATCTTATGGTATAGGTAATTGAAAAAGAACCACACAGTGCAGTTATAAAAATATATATTTATAATTAACACTCACTAATGCAATGTATTGTCTCCTACCTAGAGATACAACACAATACACACAATACTTTGTCAAAAGAACACGTAAATAGCACAGAATGCTCAGTGGTCCAGAAGGGGGGGCAACCATATACTAAAATAGTGGAATGCAAACCACAACCTGAGTCCAGAATGGACCCAGAAGCCGGAGAAGAGCTATGGACCCAAGGTGAGTATCTAGGAACCCCATGGAGGTCGTGTGCAGAGTGGGGTCACAATTGCATGCTCAATGTTGGTCAATAGGCAAGTTGCAGTTGTAATTTTGAAGAAGAAAGGCCCTTCCCAGCGGACCCTGAAGAAACCCCGTAGATGGAAGGTTGGAGAGTCACCCCACCCTTGGATACCCCAGGAAGCTGGATACCTACAGCAGGGAAGCCACGTGCATAAGTGCGAAGTGACCAAAAACTGCCATAGACCACAATGAAGGACTTCAGTAAAGATGCCACTTGCAAAGGTGAAAGTGTCCGGTGGAACACAAACATGGATTCAAGATGAGGGGTACCTGCAAGCCGAGGGGACAGAGTCTATGCCACGCAGGAGTGACCAGAAGGCACAAAAGTCTCATGCCCATTAATGTTTGGAGATGCAGGAGAGTTGATGGTGCCCTTAAAATTGCAGCTGTATGGACCAGGTGACACAGAAGCGTCCAGGAGCCATGCACAAGCTGTCCCACGTTGTATGCCAAGAGCCAGAGGTCAGGGCCCGGCAGGGGCACCAACAAGCCGTGGCAACGGCAACCAAGGTGCAGTCCAGCAAAGCCCAAGTGACTCACCGTAAGCAGGTAACTCAGAGCAGGCCCCGAGCAAGCAGGGGAGTTCACTAGAGCCAAATAAGACTGTTATATTTACATTGTACTTTCATTTGCCTTAGCCTGGGTCTCGCGCTGAGCTCGTGACCTGTCTATGTTGTCACGGGTTGGGCGTTCGGACCAACGGCAGTTAGATGCCCGTTAGGTCCCGGTCTTGCTGGTTGGGTTTTCTCTACGCTGTCTCTCAATAAAACTAAGAACTCAAGTGATCGAAGTGTGCAGCCTACTTTTGTTTATAACATTTTATGGCGACATCGGCTTAACAGAAGACAGACGAGCGACGCGTTGGAAAGCAAAACAATTGACAGGAAAAAGAGAGAAAACCCGACGACAGCGTGAGCAGCCTGCAATCTCATGAAGAGGGATCGTTTTACTGGACATAAGTAAAATAAGGCTGGCTAGAAGGTATGTGCGTAAATTGAAACTCACCGGGGAAACTTTAAACTGTCATCGAAGCGTGACGGAGCCTTAACTATAAATCGCTAGCCCGTCAACGCGGACAACAGCGCCCCTAACGAAGGGAATTTAAAAGTGAAATATTCTTAAAGGGGAAACGTGCTGTCAGCGGGCCCCACTAAAAAAAAAAAATGGAGAGTGATTTACCTAGTTCTATATCTAAGCAGGAGTGGGTGGAAGAAATGAAAAAGGATCTTGCCATGGAAAGTTTGATTAAGATGTGTAGGGAAGGTGTATCCAGGCAAAGTACTGTCTCACCTAGTCTTAGGCCTTACGTACAATTACAAGATGAAATTTCTTTGCAGGGTGAGTTCATTCTAGTAAGGGGTGAAAAATATATACCACCTACATCTCTTAGACCTCGTATCATTGCGTTGGCGCATGAGGGCCATTTGGGCCAAACCCTCACTGGTAAACGCATTAAAGCTAATTTTTGGTGGCCGGGAATAGATGCACAGGTCAGGACTTGGGTTGAGCAATGTCAACCCTGCAAAGAATCTGAGAAGAGGTTACAAGTTCGTACTAGTCAAAGTTCTATGGGACAAATTGTTTCTGAGGAAGGTGTGTGGCAGAAAATTTGCATCGACTTTATAGGTCCATTTCATGACTTGTTGGATACTGAGAAATTTGCTTTGGTGTTGGTGGATTCGACTTCTAGATGGGTGGAAGTTGCTTTCATGAAAAATATCACTGCTGAATCCACTATTAAGGTCCTTGATGAAATCTTTAGACATGAAGGAATTCCTTCTATGATTCTGACAGATAATGGCACACAGCTTACTTCTGGGGTCATGGAAGATTATTTTACCTTTTTGGGTTTAAAGCATTTACGTACATCACTTTACAACCCACAAGGTAACGGATTGTGCGAGAGGGTGAATAGGCTGGTTAAGGGTACCATGCAAATTGCTTTAGCCTCAAATCGTTCAGTACAGAAAGAGATAAAAGAAATGCTGTGGGCATACCGCACAACAATACATAACAATATGTCCATGACACCTTTTGAACTCATGAGGAGGAGATCAGCAGGTACGAAATTGATTCCCACTTGGCTACATGGGAAAGTAGTGGACGAGGTGGATCGCAATATGTCAAGTAAATACAATGGTTCAACTAATATAGCAGAAGGTGATTTGGTTAAAGTGAAACCTGGCGGTAATCAGGGTATGTTTAACAAATTTCGAGGGCCCTATCAAGTGAAATCGGTTGTTGGTAACTACATAAAGTTACAGAATGGACAGACTTGGAATCTCCGCAGGGTAGCACTTTACCAAAAGAAAGACAAGCCAACAGTTTCAGTGTCGGCCACTAAGAAAATTGTTGAGGAAAAGATATGCAGACCAGTTCGTAAAAGAGTTTCACCTGCTTATTTAAAAGATTTTGTGTAATGTGGTTTGGTTAAAGAAGGGTGTGGGGTTACATTGTTCAATGAAATCTTAAAAACCTTATACTTTGTGATGTTCAAAATTTAGAGTGGTAACCTTCATACATCTTTTGTCTTTTACAGGGTGTATGAGTATATTCTTTCGTTTCTTGACTGAACACATTTTCATGATTATTCTTATTGTTTGTTGTTAAAGGAAAAGAGATGTGTTATATTTACATTGTACTTTCATTTGCCTTAGCTTGGGTCTCGCGCTGAGCTCGTGACCTGTCTATGTTGTCACGGGTTGGGCGTTCGGACCAACGGCAGTTAGATGCCCGTTAGGTCCCGGTCTTGCTGGTTGGGTTTTCTCTACGCTGTCTCTCAATAAAACTAAGAACTCAAGTGATCGAAGTGTGCAGCCTACTTTTGTTTATAACAAAGACCCTCGAGAGGGCCCATGTAGGCACAGGAGTCGCAAGAGGACCTTGGCAGCTCACCAAAGGATGAAGGCCCATGATGCAAAGGATGCGATACAGGCAAAGACCTTGGCTGCAGGAGATGCTTGAGATTGGAGCTTCTTGGAGCCTGAAGATCTCTGGAGGAGAGAGTCAACAAGCCTTGGCAACTGCAAGTTGACACACTGCACAGGGGTTCTGTTCCAGCGTTTCTGACGAGGGATACTCGCCTCAAACTTGGTGAGAAGACAGTGCAGGCCTCGAGGGAGTTGCAGAACTACCACCTGTGTTGCTGAGCCTTTCAGAGTCCAAGGGAGCTCAGGATCAGCAGAAAAGTCAGCTGTGTTGTGGTGATTCAAGGTGCAGGGGCGTGACTCCTTCACTCCAAGGGAAATTCCTTTGGGTGTCTTGGATGTCCACAGGCCTTGTGAAGAACTTTAATGGAGCACAGGCACAGACATTGCAGAAGACTTGCAAGACGATGAGACCAGGAGCAGCTGGAGTCTTCCCAGTTGCGGTCTCAGTCCAGAGTGCCCAGACGGTTGAAGTTGAAGTGGTATGTGATCTGAATCTTGAACCACTATGAATCTAGGGACTCATCCACATGAAAGTTCTTAAGTACCTTAAGGAAAGGGTTGGAATAATTCTGATCTCAGAGGAGGGGCTGGACAGTGAGAAGGATACTTTCTTGGCCTTTGTCCAGTTTTGCGCCAGAGTAAGAGACAATGGCTCCCTGAACTGGTTTGAACTGGAGTATGCAAGGAGGACACCAAGTGTGCCCTTCAAGCAGTCTGAGTGGCGCTGGCAAGTTGCCTCACCTTGTCCCCATACACTAAGTCCTGTCTGGGAGGTACTCACACCTCCCTGTGACAGGATACCTATTGTACTGCCTTCCTCTACTCGAGCTTGGCTCAGCAGCAGGAAGTCAGAATCCTGTCTCTGCTGGGCAGCAGCCATAGTTTGTTGTCCGGGTCTGGAAGACAGGTACCGGGAGCACTGAGGGCCTCCGGGAGGCACTTTACAGTGCATGGAATCATACCTCCCACACTGTACATGTTCGATACCAAACACAACAGGGTTTGTTACGGCCAGTTTATAGATGGTCATGGTGTAATGACACATGGCCACTCTAAGGCCCACTTGCATCAAGCTAATTTGCGATCGCAAATGTTGCGAATTGCTAAAAAAGGCTGATTGCAATTGCAAAATAGCTTTTCCTATGCATGAAGCAAATTTGCAGAATATCTCTATTTTTCGCAAAATTGGCGATTACCAAAATACTGAATCTGTAATAGCAATTCCATATTAGGAAATCGCTACTAAGAAATCGCAAAATCCAATGTAACAAGAATTCGTAAATACAGAATAAGTTAAAAATCGCAAATTGCATTTCTTAAATAAGAACAAATCATATCAGGTGGTAAAAATTTCACTTTAAAAAATCTGGTGTAAATCATCAGCAAACTACTTAAACAGTCCCAGAATGCATCAATGGCAGCGCTCTACATCATGGCGAGGAGGATGAGTCTGAGAGCTGCAGCACGGAGAAGAATGAGGATACAGGAGAGAATTTTCAGAGTGCTTGTCACTTTGCCAGGGCAGACGGAGGAAGAGATTTATGATCAATATAAACTGAATGCCGCCACAATCTTAGATCTTATTGCTGAGTTAGACCCAATACTGCAGCGTCAGACTTGCAGGACACATGCCATCTCCACCCATGTGCAGGTCCTGTGTTCTCTGCAAAATCACGCAACATTACTTTAATGGAGGGTAATCACAAAACAACACACTATTTACTTAAAGGTTTATTGTGGTAATTGTGTGGTTGTGTTAATGCACACATATGATGTTAAGACAAGTGCAGTGTGGGTACAGACAATTCAATGCCATTGCCTTGGCACTGAAACTTTAGTGTGAACAAGTTACAAGATTCTGGTTACGACACCATAATTGTACATGTCCAAATGTCTATTTATTCCTTCCACTCACTCCAGTGAACCTTTCAGTAGGCTCAGCTACATCCGTCATTCAGCCTTCTGTGCCAGTGTGACTCCTGGTACTGCGCCTCTCGATATGTGCCACAGGTTCCAGAAGGCTGCTTCACTGTCACCCCTGCATGCATGAGATTTCCACTAGATGCTTCAGTCTGTAGTCCTTCCAGTGCAGTAGTGACCTGGATGAGGCCCCTGGCCACATCCCCCAGCAGTGGCTCATCTCCACGTGCATGCTGACAGCACGCCTGGAAAGCTGAGCTGTAGTAGTACTCAGCCTATTTATTTCCCTGGTGTAACTGTGCATGTGCTCCATTGAATTGTGATGCCTTCTGCCATGTGAGACATGCTCAGCCTGGATGACCCTGCACATATCCTGTATGGCTGTTGCAACACTGTCTAGTTTTTCGGTGTTTGCCCTTGTGATGTATTCCTATAGGTTCTGTATCGATCCCCCTATTCCTGACCCTATTCTGGTTAACAAGTTAACTAGCAGCCATCCCATGATGCAGAAACCGTTATCTGATTACGCCATACCACGGCACAGGAGCGCGTTATCTGATTAGGTCATAACGCTTGCCATCTAATTAGGCAAAGCAATATTCCTCCAGCCCCTGATAAGGCATACGGAGTCCTCAAAACAAATCAAACCTATGACAACCTGGGAAAAACCCTGCGGCCATTGTTTTGATTTCACCGAGAACTTCAGTAAAAGAATGTGCTAACGACCAGCTCGTATGACATCCTTATTGACATATCTATGTCCATCCTTACGTCAATCTCGGCACCTTACAGGTATGAATATTACCGACATTGCCTTAAGCAAACACACGCGGTGGTGACGAGATCGGAGCAGCGAGACTTGCCGAAGCCCACTGGCGCTGCCCCGCCTTCCTGACGCGCTGAGAACGAGACGCTGCTTTTCTCCTGCCGAGAAATCCAGCTCCGGCGCTTCCGAGCAGCCCTCGCAGGCAGCTTGGAATATCGAGACCACAGACGAGAGATACTATCCCTCAACCATCCTAGATCTCAGGTACAGAGCTGAATAACCCCTTGCAGAGATTTCTTGAGTCAGTCACTTGGCAAACCCAAAACTTTAAGTCTAATATCGACAGTAGAAGACCTAGTTAACGTCTGGTCAAGGTCTATACTATTGGAGGTATTATTCCAATGCGCAGAGCCTATTGGGATAATAGGAACTACACTACATGGCGCCCAACGTGTTTGGATAGGCGATAAAACTAACGCAAGACTTTAGAGTAACTCAGTCGTGCTCTTTCACTCAGACCCCTTTTTCCCATAATACTCCAAAGACGTCTGGAGTGGGTGAGAGGTAAAATCCGCCAAACCTCGCAGGAGGGAACTCCTATGTATGGTTCTTGGTTCAATCAACGTTGAAGGATACACTGTTCCAAAATATTGTGCATCTAATCTTTGTTTCCATAAGGAACCTGATCTGCAAACAAACAGAATAACCTTCCTGACAGTAAAATGCCAGAAAGTGATGATGAAAGAGAGAGAGCTAGATTAGCAGCTGAACTAATAGAAGCTGATAATACTATGCAAGAAGCAGACCCGGATATAAAACTCATCCCGGTCAACATAAGAAGATCTATAACGTTAAAACTTATAGACAATGGACTGACACCAAGAGGTGGTACAGTCATATTCGTAATTGAGGCACACGAATATCGGCAGACAGAGGTATTCTATTCATGGATACACTTTCCAGCAGCAAATGCTGTAACAAAGGAGTTCCACTATTATAAAATAGAGGAACCACCGGATACCTACACTCCTTTCGAGGAAGTGGAAGTACCACTCAAATTCCAAGAGCACCTGCTCTTGTTTAATGGCGCCCTAAAACATAATAATCACATCACCAGGCTCGGTCCACTAGGTAGACCAGGAGCAACGTGGCCGGTCCTAGCCGGATACACACCACATCCAGACATCGAAAGGATGTCTGCAGCAGATGTTTTAGTACAACTAAAACAATTAATTAAAATATATAGACAACTAGTCCAATATGTAATGCGGACTTCAACCATCCAACCTATAGTTAAAATTCCACAGCTGACCCCACATCAGGGGAACACAAATAAAATTACACCACAGAACATACAGTCCTGCCTAGGTAAAGTACCAGCTAAACGGGAACAAATACCATTCTGGTTAGCACAAAAAATCACCCAAATAGAGGCGGTGTTTCCAGACACCACCCCTGTGGATAAACACAGGATTCTGACTATCTGTCTTACAATGGGAATCGCACCACACGTGGAGGACTGTGACACCTGGGGTACAGTCTTTGCTTCCATTTACACAAAAACACATGGTGTACCATCCATGTCGGTAATACCAGATGTGCTAAAACAAATTCAAGACGAATACGGTCCAGAACCCGCTTTAACTCTCTGTATGAAATTACTAAAAGACTTCAAGCAGGTCTCGGCAATATTACTAGCCAACATAAAAGGGGAAGCAGCGAATGTGGCGATCCGCCAGAGGTTAAAAGAGACAGATATAGCAGACCAACCAGCTGAAATTGCCAGAATTATAGAAAAATCCTATGAAGAACTAGGTAGAGATAGTTTGGGTGGAATACCAGTGAAGCCCCAACTAATTGAAAGTCCTGAAAAAATATTTATTAAAAATAATCTAAACAGTCAAAAGAAGAACTGGGATGGAAACAAACAATCCAATCCAAAAGAAAAGAGATTCCAGTCCAGAGGAAGGTCTCCTCGGCGGAGAGAAAGATCTCCGGACCAAGGACCCAAGTCTCCCCAAAGGGAGCCCTCTGTGAAAAAATACAACCTTAGAAATGGGGATAACATAAAGAAACCGGATAGATATCAAGATTTTGATACACGTCCCTCTCAATCTTTTCAGACTTCCTCGCAGAAATCGGAAAGAAGAGGACGATCGGAACCCAGGGAAGGGCACGTCAAGTCCAAAGACAAGGAACCTGCTCATCCAAATAAAAAATTACAGTTTCCAAAGAAGAAGGTAGCCAGCATTAAAGTATTCAACAATGCCGAGAATACTGAGGACACAGCTGAAAAACGGAGAGTGGGCTCAGACAATGCTAGACAGCGCAGCAGAAGTGAGCATAGCACGCAAAGTCCTTATGAATCATCTGGAGACAGTGGACACGAATGAATACATTCAGGTGGAAACTGCAGACACCAGAGTTAGCAAACCTGACAAAATATATGAAATAACTTTACGTATAGAAGGGGATAAGACTAGGAAAATAAGGGGCCTTTTTGGGATAATCTCTCCAAGGGCTATGACATCCTTCTAGCTGAAAAAGATTGGCCACCAGAGTTCGTCAGGGAGTGCCCACATGGCGAAGAAATAATTATGCCTGCCTTCTCAAATCATATTCCAATTCATAAAAAATATACACTTGCAAGAAAGTGGGCAGTAGCTCAAGCTCCTGCTTTATATAAAAATCATGTAGGATGGGATGAGGACTCTCCTCCTCACAAAATCCAGTTAAAATCACAACCTACTGCACAAAGGCAGTATCCAATCAAGCAAGAAGCTAAAAAACAGGTAAAAGAAATTCTAGATCAACTAGAATACCAGGGGGTGATTGAAACTTGCACCTCACAAATGAACAACCCTTTGTTTCCTGTCTCCAAACCAGACAATTCATATCGTCTAGTTTTGGATTACAGACACCTTAACTCATGTTGCAAAACTTTTGCAGTGCAAAACTCGCATAGTGCTGCACTAATGAATAACATAGTGCGCAAAAAATATAAAACAACATTAGACATCTCTAATGGATTATTTTGTCAAAATATAGCACCAGAGAGCAGATACTTATCAGCGTTCTCAATAAATGGCGCTCAAAAAGAATTCTGTCGGTTACCCCAGGGGTACAAGAACAGCCCAGGAGTATTCTCAGCGAGGGTAACAGAGTTACTACAAACCTATGATGACGAAGCATTATCGCATGTCGACGACATATACCTAACAGATGATGACTTGGATACTCACTTGAAGAGAGTGAACACCATAATACTTGGGTTCGCAGCAGAGGGTTACAAATTCAACTTTAAAAAATCTAGAATTGCCCATCTAACAGTCCTGTTCTTAGGATATGAATTGTCAAGTGAAGGCAAAAGCCTGGCTGACAATTTCCTAGAGAAATGTGCCGTACTCCAAGCACCTAGAACACTAAAAAATCTACAGTCAATTCTAGGCTTCCTAAATTTCGGAAGAACATACATTGCAAATTACGCAGAAAGGGTCAAACCCCTTTATGATCTAATAAAACCAGAATTTAAATAAACAAATTGGACTCAAAAACACACAGAAATTCTGAGATCCTTACAAACAGATATGTTAATTAAAACAAAATTAGAAACACGTGATAACACACGCAACCTTGTGATTCGAGTCATCCCAGGAAGATGCGGATTCACATACCTGACCTCTAATGAGGGAGAAAAGGTACCAATTGCATTCAAATCACACTTGTACACTAAAGCTGAAATGAAATTTAGCCCAACGGAAAAAATTCTTACTGCAACACAGACAGCTATAGCAAAAGAACGAGCCCTTTCACAAGGTAAACGAATAATAATCGTTACACCGATACCAGCCCTAGAGGCTGTAACAAAAGCAAGCATACCGAATGCTAAAGCGCTCCATCCGAGATGGATACAGTGGGCTAATTCTCTTGCTGCAACAGACGTGGCATACGAATTTGATCCTAACTTAAAAACACAAGAGTTTCTCCAATACGAATTCGAATGTCCGCCGCCGACCGAAATTCTGCCTCTAGAACGTTACGGCTGTATAATATATACAGACGGATCAGCACAACCCGCAGTAGGAGGTAAACAAGCTTACAGTGCTGCGTGTGCGATTGTAAAAGGTCGCTGGCACGATGGGAAATTCAAACCAGCGGTCACTAAAACACAATCTCTAGGAGATTGTACAGCTCAGCGAGCAGAACTACTAGAACTCGTACTGTTTGTAACGAGAAGGACTTAAAACGAAGAGGCTGCCTATGTGTTCACTGATGAAAACGTACCCCCTGGTTTCAAGTACCTAGCCTGGGGACTCATCTCTGACCCTGCGGGAGTGCTGCTTCCTCCTATCTGCCCGGGTGCACAGCGCCTTTCTTGCCACTTCGCCGCCACGCCTCGCGGCCCCCGCTCCGCGGGTGCCGCTCGAAGGCGAGAGACTTTGCTGGGGATTTTGACCCGGACCAGGACGTGCTGGGAGTACCAACGCCAGGTTAGGAACTGCTCCACAGGACTACAAGCACCGAGGCGGGACTGCGAGGACCAGCGTGCCCAGCGGCGCTGATCGGCCGCAGCTGGTCCTCTTCCCGCCCCCTCCACCGTAAAACCATCGCGGTGCAAGTGCTGCCTGGGACTCATCTCTGACCCTGCGGGAGTGCTGCTTCCTCCTATCTGCCCGGGTGCACAGCGCCTTTCTTGCCACTTCGCCGCCACGCCTCGCGGCCCCCGCTCCGCGGGAGCCGCTCGAAGGCGAGAGACTTTGCTGGGGATTTTGACCCGGACCAGGACGTGCTGGGAGTACCAACGCCAGGTTAGGAACTGCTCCACAGGACTACAAGCACCGAGGCGGGACTGCGAGGACCAGCGTGCCCAGCGGCGCTGATCGGCCGCAGCTGGTCCTCTTCCCGCCCCCTCCACCGTAAAACCATCGCGGTGCAAGTGCTGCCTGGGACTCATCTCTGACCCTGCGGGAGTGCTGCTTCCTCCTATCTGCCCGGGTGCACAGCGCCTTTCTTGCCACTTCGCCGCCATGCCTCGCGGCCCCCGCTCCGCGGGAGCCGCTCGAAGGCGAGAGACTTTGCTGGGGATTTTGACCCGGACCAGGACGTGCTGGGAGTACCAACGCCAGGTTAGGAACTGCTCCACAGGACTACAAGCACCGAGGCGGGACTGCGAGGACCAGCGTGCCCAGCGGCGCTGATCGGCCGCAGCTGGTCCTCTTCCCGCCCCCTCCACCGTAAAACCATCGCGGTGCAAGTGCTGCCTGGGACTCATCTCTGACCCTGCGGGAGTGCTGCTTCCTCCTATCTGCCCGGGTGCACAGCGCCATTCTTGCCACTTCGCCGCCACGCCTCGCGGCCCCCGCTCCGCGGGAGCCGCTCGAAGGCGAGAGACTTTGCTGGGGATTTTGACCCGGACCAGGACGTGCTGGGAGTACCAACGCCAGGTTAGGAACTGCTCCACAGGACTACAAGCACCGAGGCGGGACTGCGAGGACCAGCGTGCCCAGCGGCGCTGATCGGCCGCAGCTGGTCCTCTTCCCGCCCCCTTCACCTATCTTTTTGCCTGATAAGCAGTCACAGAAACGCGCACGCGGGACGCGCGCGGGGCAACGGCCGGGGCGAAGACCGGGCAAAGAGCGGGCCGATTGAGGCCGTTCGAGGACTAAGAGGGCTGGGCTGGGCCACCCCCCCCTGTTGGTACATTATACAGTTTTATTGTTGTTTGCATCGTTATTTATTCACTTGTATTCTGTAAAATGTGCTCACGGGGTAGCCGGAGCAAAACCCTCATGGCCGCTAGCAACCCTAATAGAACCCTGGATGAATTCCTAGTCAAAACCAATTTGGCTATTGACGAAGAAATCAGTAAAATGCAGCACAAGGTTTCCTTAGAACTTGATGCTGCAAGAAGGCTGTCAGAACATATAGCCAGCACAAAAAAATCATCCTTGGGGAATATTGCATCTGCCCGCACCCCCGATCGTACCATAGCTCCCCGGCCCTTAATAATAACGGCAGCTATCCACCCCGCACCGCTAACAACTCCCATAAATTCCCTCCCTATCCCCATCCCAACTTTAGTGCAACAAAGCAAAGTCCCCGTCCCGTTAACCAATGGTATAGACTCCATTCCTTTTTCCAAAACTAACTCAATTGCAAGATCGTGTAGTGCCAAGAAAGCAGCAATCTACAAAAAGAAATGTTTAGCGAGGTCTATTTATGCTCGGAAAAAAGCTAGAATTGCAAGATCCCAGTTTTTTAACAGTAGACGTACCATGGGCTCTCTTGGGGCTAAAGATGAAAGTTTAAAAACGACTCCTAGCGTTCTGGGGGGGGAATTTGCTCCCTGTTCATCTAGCCTGGTGGAAAATAACATTCTTATCACCTCCCCAGGGAAGAATAGCGTGGCTAATTTTGAGAGTCGGGTGAGCAGTCCCGCGAATGAAAGGGAGGGGGATGAAGAATTCCTTAAGATAGTTTGGGGTACGCTTAAGCAACTACTATCCCCTTTGGAATTAAGACTCTCCCGCATAGAGAACAATCTGCTGGAAATGGACAGGACCATAGTCACCCTGGCTAGTTTGAGTTTAAAAAACATGGAAGACAAGCTCCCATGTGTAACTGACCCCATTCCTCAACCTAAGGCACCTGCCCCCATACCACCTCCTCCGCATGTATCTGTAAGCATTCCTGCGACCCTGTCAGCACCAAAACCTACACCTAAGCCCCGTACTATTACTGCCAATCCTATAGTACCTTCTCCTAGTCTAGATGTACCATCATCTCTCCCCTCGCAAAAACCTGCCAATAGACAGAATTTTGTCCCAAGAGTAGCAGCCCACCAATACTCAAGGCCCGAACGCATGAAACACCCATTACGACAGGCTACCCGTCCCAACTTTCGTGGAGGGTTTATTGATCTTCCCCCCGAAGCTGGGTCCTATGTCATTATTTTAGCTGGTGTTCCTGAACTGGACTCACATTCTCAGGAGAATGATCTTTCCTTAAAAAATAAGGTCATTCATTGGCTTAACTCTAATAAACAGCTTCCCGGTCAGCATAGAAGTAGTGTCTTAATGGTACGGAGAGTGCCTTGGATAGGCCCCACGCATAAGTCTATAGCAGGTGACTGTGTTGTGGTATCTTTTGCCGACCCCCACACAGCCCAGCATCTTTGCGCATGGCCATCCTACGGAGCTAACTCTTCTATAGTTGTGAGACCACTTACTTTTTTCTACCCTCCTAGACACCAACCTACGCAGGAGGGCTTATGGTTAAATGTTCAGCACTCCAGACGGCCAACTCATATGGCTGATAGATACACTCAGCACAACTGGTGGCAAGGGGCACCGACATCGAATATGTTTGGTTGTCTGGAGGATGTCGATTGACATGGGGGGTCTGTTGACAGGCTGCCAGTAAGGAATTTCCCCCACATCAGGGAAATAGTCCCATTTACCACCTCTATAAAATCCAGCATTGACTTAACTCCGTCTAGAAATCTGACGAACTCTCCTTGCCCCAGGGAGACAGCCCCACCTACTACCTCAACATCGCCTTGTATTGGCCTCACTGCGCCTGGAAATCTGTGCCCAACTCCAGACCCTAGCGTTGATCTGGCTATGTCTGGGTTGGAAGCCCAGGGCCTGGCTTCTACTCGTCGAGCTAATAGCATGGATCACCCATTGAGAGTGGCATCCTGGAACATCGCAGGGCTACGGGGACGCCTGGATAATGTCGATTGGACCAACTTTATCGACCAATACGACATCATTATTTTCCAGGAAACATGGTCAATAGTCCCCTTATATAGGGTGGGCTATCTTAATTTTTCAAAACCCGCCACTCAGAGTCTTAAGGGTAGGGCCTCAGGTGGCTTAACCATCTGGATTAAAAACAATCTGGGGTTTTATGGCAAGGAAATTCTGGTAGAGAGTGTGGATCTTCTGTGCATCACTTTGAGTAAAGCCAACGCCATTGATCTTTTTTTGGCCAATGTCTATGCCCGTGGCTGCCAGGGTGGGAGAAAGCAAATCGTGTTGAACGACCTGGACCGGGTACTGAAGAGCCTTATAGCTGACCAGATTGTTATGGTAGCGGGCGATATGAACACCTCCTTTGAGCCCATACATACCTTGGCTGAGGATGTGGGTGCAGAGGAGGATACAGCATGGAACATTCCCCCGTTAACTATACCCAGGGGAGTCAGGGGTACTGAGGCAGCCCTACATTGGCTGGGCTTTTGTTTGGAAAGGGGCCTCCGGGCTGTCAACGGGCGCACGCGCTCAGATAGACTAGGGTCAAATACCTTTGACAATGGTTTAAGCTCCAGCCGTATCGATTACATATTGATCAATATCGAATGTTGGTCTATTGTGCGAGATATGGTGGTAGAGCCCCGTCCAGAGAGCGACCACAACCCTCTTTCCCTCGAGATCCTGGTCTCTGGCTTGGGTGCCCAAGCCTGTGGAACCAACTGCTTGACGTCAGACGTAGTTTTGCGCGATAATAGACGTCGTGTAAAATGGTCCAGGGTGTTAGTCGACCTAGCGCTTATCGCCAAGATAGAGGAGAAGGTATGGAGCGTGAGGAGTAGGATGCCACCATTATCCCCCTCAGGTGTTGCTGACCCAACTATCACCAACCTCCATGAGGAGTGTTTCTTGAGTCTCAAGAACCTCCTTACTAAGCCCTCTAAACCTGCCTCCACTAAAACGTACAAAAAATGGTACAACAAGAGTTGTAGAGCAGCCCACAACAGATTAGTAGCTGCCGTTAAGGCCAGGAATATTGCAGATATTAGGGTTGCCAGGCAGTGTTATAAACATACCCTCTGGGTGGCAAAGCGGGATTGGGATGACTCTTACTGGCTCGCCCTTCTTAGAGCCTGTGAGTCTTCCAATCCAACTGAATTTTGGCTGATTGTGAGGAGGGGAAGGGCTTCAGTTGCCCAAACACCCGATAATCACGTGTCTGCACAATCTTGGGTTGAATTTTTCTCTGCACAATTCAATGATCCAAGTATGGCCCTGGATCAAAAAATAGCTATCTTTTCACCGAGTTCTCTACAACCAATCGGAGATAGGCTCACGTTTCTGGAAACTGATACCATTCAAGCTCTTGAGTCAGTCCAGTCGGGAAAAGCTCCTGGCCTAGATGTAATCCCCGCAGACCTTTTTAAGCTCAATCCTGACTTATGGGTTCCATATATCACGCTATTGGCAAACAACATAGCTGCAGGCGCAGAGATTCCGAAATCCTGGAAAGGTGCGGAAATCCTGCCAGTATATAAGAAGGGTGATCGCTCCATCCCAAATAATTATCGGCCAATTAGTCTGATCGATGCGATTCAGAAAATTGTGTCTAGGATGATTTTAGTAAGAATTCAGGAATGGATCGACACTAATAACATACTTTCTCCCATGCAGGCAGGGTTTAGGTTTGGCATTAGTACTATTGACCAGGTTCTACGGTTCTCACTACTTTTTTGGAAAGTGGTTTTGTTGGGCGGCGGGGTAATATACGCCGCATTTGTCGACCTTAAGTCGGCTTTTGATTTAGTCCCAAGGAAGAAGCTATGGGAAGTTCTTAGATCGATGGGTCTTCCCTTAGAGCTTTTGAGCCTTGTCCAGCGCTTACACGAGGACAATTTCGCCCAGGTAAGATGGGGTAGCCAGGGGCAGGTGACCGAATGCTTCCCTGTACAACGTGGGGTGCGTCAAGGCTGTGTCCTGGCCCCCACTTTGTTCCTCTTGTTTATTAATCAGGTGGTCCATTATTTTAACAACACACAGTCCGATGCACCAATGTTGGGTGGCCGCAAATATCCTATGCTTATTTTTGCAGACGATACCCTCCTCCTTTCGAAAACAAGAGGTGGGCTCCAGGTCGCCCTGAATAGATTTTCTGAGTTTTGTAAAGCAAACGACCTACAAATAAATGTTGAAAAGACCAAATGTATGGTTTTTTGTAAGAAAACCCCTCCGATCTGTTCTGTGTCTCTAAACGGGGTCCAACTCGAGCAGGTCAAGGTCATGACATATCTTGGTGTGACTCTTGATCATCATCTCGACTGGAACTCCCAATTGGAGACGTCCAAATTGAAGTTTAATAGGTTGGCTGGTTGTTTGGTCCACGAGCAAAAGAACTCCTTTACAAAACGTATTACCCCCGCCCTTAAGATCTATGAGGCTAAGGTCCTTTCTGCAACCCTATATGGAGCCGAAGTCTGGGGTCACAAAGATCTTTCAGGCTTGGCTGTGGCACAAAATAGGTTCCTACGGAACCTGGTAGGACTACCGCAGTCTGCACCTATAAAACCCTTGTTACTCGACCTAGGTTGCAGACCAATCAATGATTTGGCCCAGTATCGCATAGTCACTTTGGCGTCGCCTTTGGTCCACTCCCGAGCTTAGTCACTTTGCCAGGGAACTAGACGAGGTGAAATCACTCTGGGGGGCACAAAAATTACACTGGTTTAGGGAAGTTAGAAACACCCTACATATGATGGGCCTTCCAGAGCTTTGGTCAAACCCAGGGGGGTCTACTTTCCCATCTAAATCTGAGTTTAAGGCGCTCTTCTGGGCATGGAAAAAATCCATCTTGGTAACTCAATCCCTGGACACTAATTTAACAGGAATATTTTTACTGCACAAGGTCACTCCTTTATTAGAGCAGTATTGGGATTTGATACCCAGGGTGTTAGATCGTAAGCTCTATCATCAGTTCCGTACTGGCACCCTGCCTGTCAATTCTTTTACTGCTAAATGGGATGTGAAGACAGGAAGCAAATGTCCCTGGTGTTTTGACCAGGAAGAAAGTATTGGTCATCTTTTCTTTGGTTGTCCTGTTTATCGTGAACCTAGAAACAAGTGGCTAAAACCCATATGTGCATCCCTGAAGTGTAGTGGTTATCGTGATGCGCTCAGGAAAATGCAAGCTGTAAGATCGGAAATTGTGGTGGTTTGTGTTGCCAAATTCCTGGGATGGTCCTGGCTGATTAGAATCAAGAGACTGAATGTACTTTTGCGCTAATCGTCCCATTTAGATGTATTTTATGTATAATGTTGTGTATTGTGCTTTTTAGTCCATGGGATTTTCAGTGTATTTTATATTGTACATGGTTGTATATTGTCTTTTATGAATTTTTATTATTCGAAATAAAGACTAATTGACTGACTACTAGCATTCAAGATGGCGCTTGAAAATACCGATCGAGAATTCCCCACACTCATAGTGTGTGATTCGTATTATTGCGTTCAGTCTTACAATGAATACTTACAGATCTGGCTTCAGAATGGTTTTAAGGATGCAAAAGGAGGCACAATCAAGCATAAAATGCTTTGGGAACAAGTAGTTCTTTTACAAAAGGAACTACCAAAGACTCACGTGATACATACACTGGGTCATCAACGTGATGGCGTTCACGTTGCAGGGAATTCATTGGCTGATGAGGCCGCGAAGGCAGCTGTGCAAACGGCTTCCGTAGCTGCCATCACTCGGTCAAAAACAAAAATAGACAGCGATATATTACAAGCTGTCAGCGCTACAGTAAAAAATGCGATAGAAACACTCCCGAAAGGCTTTCCAGTAAAGTACTCATACATAACTGATGCGAATAATGTTCCATTAGCTCGAATCCCTGGAGTGGGGGATAGAGTAATTCCAAACATGGAACATAGGTCAGGACTCATCATAGCGGCACACGAAGGACTTGCTTCTGTACATGCTGGCGTCTCAGCCACAGTATCGTTATTAAAACAGAGATACTGGTGGCCACAAATGAGAAGACAAACCAGGAACTATGTTCTAGAATGTGACATATGTCAAAAAATGAAAGTATCAACAGTGAGACGACCAGCACAGACGCCCCTTCTAATCTCGGATAAACCATTAGCCTGTGTTTACCTGGACCACTGTGGTCCCTTACAAAGGGATGGTAACTATAAATATATCTTGGTCACAGTGGATTCATGCACGAGATTCATATGGATGTGGCCCCAGCGAACGGCTGACGCCAGAACTGTTATAAAAGATTTGCGAGTCTTTATCGGCACATACGCAATTGGCGTGCTGCATTCTGACCAGGGTCCTGCTTTTAGCTCTAGAGCTTATAAGGAGGCCATGGCCAGCATGGGCATTGCATTGCGGTATTCTTGTCCATTTCATCCCGAGGGAAACGGAATTGTTGAAAGAAAAAACCGTGACATAAAGCAATCTATAACAGCAAAGGTATTAGGTTCGGGAGCTGGGTGGGTCAAACATCTAATAAGTGTCCAACGTAGTCTAAACAACTTGCCAAGAAATTCTCTGAGGGGATTCAGTCCGTACGAATTACTGTTTGGGACTAGGATACTAGTCTTAGATCTTGACAGTCAGACTTCAGTGGTGAAAGAAAAAAGCTTTGATATCAAAGATCGTTTGGATATTTTACAGGACTTAAACGAAACAAGAAAAGACCTGAGCAACATAAAGTTGAAACAGCAGCCAAAAACCACTGAAGAACCACCACCTGTCCCAGCAAGACCTGTCTGGATTCCAAAAATCGGGGATCTAGTCAGAGAAAAGATCGCGGTAAAGAAGGAATTTGGGCCTTCTTACAGAAAAGCAGTTCCTGTCTTGTCCATCAACGGGACGAGATCAGTTGTACTACCGCCACTTGCTGGTAAAAAGGAGAACCGAGTTGTATCCATCGACCTGGTAAAACCACAATCATGTGGCCGATAACAAACAGTAGGCCAAGTGGACTCCCGATAAGTAGTAGAACACCAAGGTTTGCTACAAATACAGAGGTGCTAACTAAAAGGCTAATCACATTCGAAACGCCTACAGAACAACAACAAGGACTATGCAACAATGCAATGGAACTCACACCTCTTAAAACCCAAATAAAAACATTTAGTAGAGACACACCAACCTACAATGAAGTAACAAATGAATATGCTGAAGCTGCAAGAAACAGTAATCCTGAAGCAATTGGAACAATAGACAGAACGGCATCCGGCTACTTCATCAACTTTGATGATTCTTCTGAATATCTAAGTGAATCAAAGACACAGCCATCAACAAAAACTTTTAAAGATAAAGCTAAGGAACTTTTGAAACAGCTGAAAGAAACCTATCTGAATTCTCCGTGGATTGAATTTTGGGTGTCCTTTGGTGTATTTATCCTGATACTTTGGCTCATCATGATACTATGTTTGGGACGCTTCATTGAGGAAAAATATGCTAAAATGGACACAGCAAGCCAGAAAATCAACTTGATCCTCAAGCCACACACGTCTTCACACGTCAAGAAAAGAGAACTTTCTTCAGTCAATTTCACAGCCAATCCTATACCGGGTGGGGTAGCATGGGACAATACTGACTATGAAA
This sequence comes from Lissotriton helveticus, assembly GCF_964261635.1. Taxonomy (NCBI): domain Eukaryota; kingdom Metazoa; phylum Chordata; class Amphibia; order Caudata; family Salamandridae; genus Lissotriton; species Lissotriton helveticus. The sequence goes on along the minus strand of NC_136072.1, from coordinate 364,258,064 downwards.
TTTATGGTCCGGTTGAAATCCTCAAATATCCACACCAAATCAAGATCTCGTTGAGTGACTTTGTAAAACCAAACTCATTTGCGGATGATTGGGACTTTGAAAGTATTAATGACATGATGTCTGATCTAGTGATGTCTGCTAAATTTACCAAACATGATTATTTGCAGGGTTCATCTAATTATGATAGTATGTACTGCTACAACCACTATGGTAACCATTTTCTACATAAATCTGCACAACCTAGAAATGTTTTAAATTATAATCAATGGGAACATTGTGCAACCCCTCCAAAAGGAAGCTCAAGAACCGTTTATGACAAATATTCATATTTTTCAGGGTTCAACACAAGTAATGCTGAAACATTTTATTTCAAATTGTCAAATAAGACAGGAACAAAAACCATGCTTACAAACACGAAATGTATATATTCGGACTCATTTTTTGAACAAATGAATACATTTGGTTTTGATTATTGGGACAAAAATGTTGAAGTAAAAAGTGTTTGGGGTACAAAAGAATGGCAAGTACAAGGTATAGAATCATTGTTTAGAGCCTGTATGATCCCAGAACAAATTATATTCTTGAATGAAAGTATTCAACAAACTACCTGTCTTGGATTAGCCAAAATCAAAGACTTAAATAAACCGTCTGTTCCAAAACCAACAATGAACAGCAATAACTCTGCAGATGAAGAGATAGACGTAAACTTTGTATTAAACCAAAACAGAACAAATCCTGATTGGAAACAATGGTTGATCTGGCCCACAGATACTAATAACTGTCAAGACAGATTCCTGAACAAAACACAGGTGTTCACATTGACCAGGCCAGACCCTAGATATTCCCAAAGACAACACCCAGGAATAATCACCACCTACAGTGTGGGCAAACTCTGCCTTCAATGGCTAAAAACTTCCACACTGACAGAAATTAAGCAACACCTAACTTTACTTACTGATAGTGCTGACTTGCGTGATTTCATTATGGGACCGCGCAAACAGCGTCAAAAACGCTTCATAGCAGCCTCTATATATGCAGCTTACAACGAGGCCTGGAAGATAACTCAAATTGAGACAGCAGAAAGTATACGGGAAATTGACCGTATTAATTTGGAAAAATCGCTTTCTGTAGTGGACAATGGGTTAATGACTCTGTCCTCCAGAATCTTTTCATTGGACAGCATTGTGTCATCAGCAATCGACATAATATCGCAAGACTTACTGTTGTTACAACACGGTCAGTCTCAATTGCGTTCTATAGTACAGCTTGGCTGGACGTTACAAAATCTGCGTTCAGGCTATGTGCCTTGGCGTTTAATCAACACAACGTCACTATTCAATATCTTTAACCTTACTGATAAACAGATCAGTATGGCACAGAAGGGTGCTGATTATACAATCCTGAGCATTGAGAAACTCGAGAGATTACCATTGACAATGTCAGAACAACCTGTCATTGAATGGATAATACATGGGATAATTAATATTCCGATATCTACTTTCAGGTTTCAATACTGCCAAAAATATATACAGGCTGGCATGTACGAGAAATTGGGAAAAGGGTACATTAAGACAACATGGAATTTGCCCTATTCACATGCATGTGTCAGTAATAAAGGACAGAAAGTGTTTCTTAGTGGCAATAATTGTGCAATGTCACTAAGCGGTACACTTCTGTGTAATGGAATTAGTTTGCATGGAGCCTGTGAAGGGAACTCAAATAACCTTTCATGTCACCAGCTAGGCGCACCTGCAACAGAGATAGAACCATTCTTTAAAAGACTCTATAACGGGAGTTACATTCTAATTGTGGATCGCAGATGTTGTAGTCTACTGCCCGGGGTTCCTTATCTCGTTAGTACGACTGCGAAGGTCATGTGCTGTGGACGCTTATTGTTCCCCAGCTCCTTTCCAGACAGGGAGGCAAGGGCATGGCCTAACTTGAAAATTACTTCTATTCGAGTTGATACTTTAAGCAGAATGAAAACAGTGCTTCTTCAGACGCCGACCAGGCTCACGTCATCAAAAGAAACGTATGATCTCCTAGTCGCAAGGACGACTGCAGAGATTCACTCATTGTTATCAACTAATTCCCCCATACATTTCGCAGAAATCCTGAATGAAATCTTAAATATTTCTGATACCAGTGGAGTCTCAAATGTATTTAAGACAGTATTTTCGATGGCATTAACACCATTCAAAGCCATACTGGGTATTTTTCCAGACTTCGTCCATTCGATTTTTGGAGGAGTTCCCCTCATTTTGGGACTAATTGCAGGAATCCTATTCTTAGTCCTTATATTTCGTTATGGCAAACCATGTCACAGACAAAACACCCGCGACAAGGGAAGAAACAATCCGAGTCATTGGATACCGGGACCGGATATCAAAAATCCTGGGACTAACCCGGCTTAGAGACCTGAACATGACTTGGTTTCTTTCATTTCGGCCGATATGGCAAAGATGTGTTTTACCTGTATTAAGGTGCATGCTGTGCGGAGAAGAATGCGTGTTGGACACCTGTCTGACGCTACAATCGGATGCGCCAATGGATGCAGAAACATTGTTGGGTCCGGTAAAGGCTCATGCATTGTGCTGCCCTCAACGGCTGCCAATCCTGATGACGGCATTCGTGGAAACTTTACCACTACGATTAAGGGGTAGTGAAGATCAAGATGAAAGCAGCATCGATCAGGTACAACCTTCTGTCAGCAATACTACTCAAAACGTCAATGGAGACAATCATGCACATGAATGCATGGTTACATCCTTTTCCGAATTAGTGGAACTCTCACAGGAAGCTGTTGACAGCTTTTTCAGCAGTCTCAATGATATGATGTTCTCACCAGAGCAGAAATAATGACTCTTGAACAAGCTAGCACACGGCGTTCCCGACACCTTGAATTTGGCCTCAACTTTAATAATAAAGTAGCCAGATCAACTTTTCCTTCAGTCCACGGACAGCAATTTTTTTAGCAGCCCCAAAATATTTTTTTGAATTTTACGGGACACTTTTCTTCTGCTTAAAGTAGGAACTATTCTTAGAGAACTCATTTCTGTTTTTAGAAACTTCATAGACATTAGCTGCCCGCTGGTATGTTCATAAATATTTTTTTCTTGAACTGTGATGAAGTGGTCTTGAACTTTTCTTCTGTATTAAGAGCCATTTCATGTGTAATTCTCATATTCGATTACTAATAATGTATACATGCGTGATTAATTTAGCATTAGTCTACTGCTTAAGTGCATATAGTACATATGGCTATTTTATTTTCCCATACATTACATAATTTCGAAATGCATTATATGTATTTTGGGGTGGTAAGGTATACACGATACTCTACAGTGTTTTACTATGCCTAGATTCGTAAATATGGCCATAGTTAGCGTGGAGTGGGTGTGATGTATTCCTATAGGTTCTGTATCGATCCCCCTATTCCTGACCCTATTCTGGTTAACAAGTTAACTAGCAGCCATCCCATGATGCAGAAACCGTTATCTGATTACGCCAGACCACGGCACAGGAGCGCGTTATCTGATTAGGTCATAACGCTTGCCATCTAATTAGGCAAAGCAATATTCCTCCAGCCCCTGATAAGGCATACGGAGTCCTCAAAACAAATCAAACCTATGACAACCTGGGAAAAACCCTGCGGCCATTGTTTTGATTTCACCGAGAACTTCAGTAAAAGAATGTGCTAACGACCAGCTCGTATGACATCCTTATTGACGTATCTATGTCCATCCTTACGTCAATCTCGGCACCTTACAGGTATAAATATTACCGACATTGCCTTAAGCAAACACACGCGGTGGTGACGAGATCGGAGCAGCGAGACTTGCCGAAGCCCACTGGCGCTGCCCCGCCTTCCTGACGCGCTGAGAACGAGACGCTGCTTTCTCCTGCCGAGAAATCCAGCTCCGGCGCTTCCGAGCAGCCCTCGCAGGCAGCTTGGAATATCGAGACCACAGACGAGAGATACTATCCCTCAACCATCCTAGATCTCAGGTACAGAGCTGAATAACCCCTTGCAGAGAATTCTTGAGTCAGTCACTTGGCAAACCCAAAACTTTAAGTCTAATATCGACAGTAGAAGACCTAGTTAATGTCTGGTCTAGGTCTATACTATTGGAGGTATTATTCCAATGCGCAGAGCCTATTGGGATAATAGGAACTACACTACACCCTGTGCCCTTCAACTACCGCAGTTGTTAGCTCTCTCAGGCAGTCACGTATTTCCCCATGTGTGTTGCCATTGTTCTCAGTTGGCCCTGCACAATCCGCATATTCCTTCCTTGCAGGCGCTGGACCTTCAGCATCTTGGCCTCAAGCCCACTGCAGGCAGGTGCCCCATTTTACTCAGCAGACGTCAGGATTGCCCTGGGCCTTCGCCTTCCGGACTGTTTGGAATGGCGCCGCATTGCTACATCTGGTGGTGGTGTATGGGCAGGCTGCTGTGTGTGAGCTCCTGTTTGGCTGTCCTTATCACTCTCCAAATCAGGCAGTGGTTGGACTATTCTGGGTAAGGATGCTGGCAGTTCTGGTCCCTCAACAGGCTGTTCCATTTGTCCCTCTGACTCGTGGTGGTCATCCACGTCACTGTCCTGTGCTGCATCTGTGATTTAAAACAGTGCAAGTTCAGTTACTTTTTATTTGCACATGTTTGTAACATAGCACATGCAAAGGTCTAATAAATGTACTTATGTAATGTACAAAGTCCACTGTAGTCACTTCCTTGCTGTACTCTGATGCAGCAAATCTGTTTTTGTCCCTCCATGCCTTGCCCTTACATTTGTCTGTATACAACTCCCACAATGCATTTCGGGGTTGCCAGTAAAAAGTGGACTGGACTCAGGTATGCTAACCTACGCAGGGTATGCATTTGGGGCAATTTGAGTTACATTTGACATTGAAATATGCTTAGCTGTGGTCTTACCTTGGGAGGTACCTGCATGTTCTGAGGAGTCGATCTGTGTAATCCAGACGACTGGCTCTGGCTGCAGAGTGGATTCCACCATGTCCTCTAGTGGGGTGATCGGTAGATGGTCCCCCTCCTGATTTTTTGGCAGCGGCTAGCCTTTCAGCCACCCTCTCTTTAGCTCGCCCGTGCAGGTCGTACCATCTTTTGCGCAGGTCAGGGATATCATGCTGTGTTACCTCCACAGCATTGGCCTTGGCTTGTATCACCAGCCAAATCTTTCTCTTGACAGACTCAGCAACATGCAGAGATTGTTTCCCAAGCAGCCGGTCATGGTTCAATACTACTTCCTCAGTGAGAATTTCAAGTTCCTTTTCACTGAATTTTATCTTTCTCTTCCTGCCTTCTCCTTTCTTTTTCTCATTTTCTGTGGCTATGGTGTTTTTTTATCACAGCTTCTGGTCCAAACACAGTTTCTCCAATGTGAGCTCCACCAGTCTTCCTCCTCTTAAGACTCTCACTGTGTACAGGTGTGTGCATTCAGTGAATCACTTCCTGGTTGTGATGTCATCTCAATGCAGCAATATGGGTACATCGCAATTAGTGATTCTGTAATAGCGAATTCGCTATTACAGATTCGGTAAACAGGTACTCGCTATTGAAAATAGCAAATTTTACCGAATTGCAACATTTTACAGATTGTATTGCTGCATTGAGTTTTGCAATTCCGTAATAGCGATTCCTTATTTATCGCTATTAAGGAATCGCAAATTAATTTTTTCATGCATGTGGGCCTATGTATCTTAATGGCTGATGCACTTTCAACCCGGGAGAATGGATTCAGAAGATTGTAGGGGTATCCTGCTCATGCAGGGGAACCCTCACACTTAGAAATGAGCACCCTGCTTTCAGGATTGAAAGGCCTGCCTTAGGGGTGACTTATAGGTTTTAAGTGTAGTGACTTTAGATATAAGGGTACTTACATCTGTTGTTAGTGGTGCTAGCACCAGCTTACACAGACTTCAATGGCAGGCCGGTAGTCACAATTTGAGGGGTCTCTAATGGGTGGCATAAGGCATGCTTCAGGCCATGGGAGACCCCTGGTGTACCTATGCCCTGGGTGCCATAGTACCATGTACTAGGGACTTACCAGGGTATACCAGTAGCCAATCTGGAGTGTACTCACCATGTCCAATTTAGGGAAGAAGCACAGAAACTGGGGTCCTGATTAGCAGGACCCCAGTCAGACTAGTCAGTGAAATATAATGACACCAGCAAAATGTAGGGTTGACCGTGAAAGCAGATCCTACTTTCCTACACTGTCTCTATGGGCTCATTGGACACTCGCCTTGCCCCTTCTCTATCTGAATTCCCAATTGCATAACCTCCCTCTGAAAGTATTGTAATTTCTCAGGTGAGACCTTATGCCCATTTTCAGCCAAATGATTCAATAAAGCAATTGTTTCTTATTTGCATGCTTCCTTAGTCAACAAAGCGACCAGGAGATCGTCAATGTATTCAATCAGTGTTGAACTTTTCAGTAGCTGCAGAGACTCAAAGTTCTTTTTCAGTGTCTGATTGAAATAAGATGGACTTTCAGTAAACCCTTGTGGGGTGCTGCACCACACGAGGGTCTTCTCTTGGAACCTGAGCGTGAAAAGAACCTGGCTCCGCTCGTGTAAGGGTACCAAGAAGAAAGCTCGTAAAGGTCAATGACTGTAAACCACTCAGCCTCTGGTGGAATTTGGAACAAGATTACAGCACAGTCCTGGAGATTGCGCAGCTGACACGGCGTTTCAGAGGCAGAGCTGTCAGCGGACCACAAGCGGGGGCGGCGGAGCTCGCGGAGTTTGTATTCAGCCTGGAAGCCTCGCGGAGTTTGGCTTGGAGGCGGCGAACTCGGCAGAGAAGGAAGCTCTACGAGAAACAAGGGAAGGCAGTTTCAAATCTACCGTGTGGCATAAAGGGGCAGTCAAGGAGTGCTCTGGAGCAGTGTTTCCCAAACTGGGGTCCACGGACCCCCAGGGGTCCCTGACACATTCCCAGGGGGTCCGTAGGCAGCAGTTTTAAAAGCACAGCAAAGTTTCTTCTATAATGAGCAGAGTTCCAGCAACAATAAAAGTGTCAAGATAATGCCAGTGATTAATGTACCTGCTGGAGAGAGAGGAGAGTTTTGTTCAGTGGCAGCTTTGACTTAACTAATGTAGCACAGATGGTCATGTGCCTACTGCAAAGAATGTGTAACATGCATTTTAAAAAGAAGATTTTATGTGTAATGGTCCTTGGTTACTGCTTTTGTCACAGAGATTATTTTGTTACTGTGCACTTCATAAGTGACAATCGTAATCTAGCAGAGGAAACTATAAGCTGTAATCAAAGAGCTGCTTCCAAACTGCATGGTACCAGTTAGTAACTTATGCTTTTTCCCAGTCATTCATTATCCTGATGCTGCTAAAAAGATTTTAATGTTAAAGTCAGTGCTAGCCACTGTGTTATGTTCTGAATCCTGTGTTTGTGCTTTTCCAGACCAAGCACTCTTTAACAATGCCTACCAGTATGAATGACATTTGAATACTACACTTTGTTGTTCCCTTTACCTTATGTAACGTTTTCTATACACTGATTTACATGTATGATTCATTGTCTCTGTGTGTGTGACGTAAAGTGCTCTGACATCCTACAATGGTATGAGAGATGCTATGAAACAAAGGAAATACATGTGACAGAGGGGGTATTCCTTCAATATAAAATACCAAGGGCCAGATGTGCGATCCTTTTTTATATGTGCAAACGGGTTCGTGAACCTGTTTGCGCATGCAAAAACCTATTGGGCCATGTACATAGCCTATTTCACGAGTCGCAATTTTTTTGCGACTTGCTAAATAGGTTTTGCAACTTGCTATTTGGAAGGGGCATTCCCTTCCAAATAGTGAGTCTCAAAACCATGTACAAATGTTTTGCGACTGCAATTGCGGTCGCAAAACACTCGCAATTCTCACCTACTTCAAGTAGATAGTAATGCATTTGTAAATTGGAAGGGGTGCCCAGGCGAATCCTTCCCCTTTGCAAATGCATGCAAATTTATTTTTAAGGGTAGGCAGTGGTCCCAGGGATCACTGCCTGCCCTTAAAAATTGAAACGAAAACGTTTCATTTTTTTAATTTTAAAATGCATGGAAAACAGGCTGCATAATTTTATTTAAAAGCAGTCCCAGACATGATGGTCTGCTCAGCCCAGCAGGCCACCATCCCTGGGAGGGCTGGCATTCCCAGTGTTAAACACACTGTTGTACATTTCATTTAGCGATTCACAATTTGCCACTCGCAATGGGTCGCCAATTGCGAGGTGCTAAGTACATCTGGCCCCAAAATCCTTAGAGGCAGATTTACAATTACTGGCACATCCCTGCATATTAGCAGGGATGCGCCAGTAATTGTGCGCCGCAGCTCCACCACCAATGATGCGCCGCATTTACAATGCGGCGAACCATGGGGCAAAAACGGCACAGATGTGTCACGCATCTGTGCCGTAAAGTGGCGCATTGCTGGAGTTGCGTCGCAAGCGCGACACAGCTCCAGCAATGCTCTGTGGGGCCTATTCTTCCAATGCTGTGTCAAGCTTTACGCCTGCTTCAAGCAGGCACAGGGTTTTGACGCAGCATTGGCCTAAAAGTGACTGAGTGAAATCGTGTAGATTTCACTCAGCCACTTTTAGGAGGCGTTCCTGTGCAGGAACTCCCCCCCCCCTGCGCCGGAACACCTCCTTATGGCGCAGGGCTTTACAACGTGACGCATCTGGGAGATGCGTCACGTTGTAAATATCCCGCACCATGGTGCATCTTTTGCGCCGCTGCTGCGTCACAAAAGTGATGCAACGGCGGTGTAAAAGAGGCACAAGGGGCTTGTAAATCTGCCCCTATGTACTTTGAGTATTTGATTTGTGTGCACACGTGTGGTTTTTTTAAATTACTGATTGAATATTTGAGATTTTACTCATACAAATTGCTTGGGGGTCCCCGGCTTCCAGTGGTGACTCAATGGGGGTCCTCAGGAGTGAAAAGTTTGGGAACCACTGCTCTGGAGGGCATCGGAGCTCTGCAGATTGAGGCGGAGACAGAGACTATTGAAAACGGTGATTTCCCAACCGGTAAGGAGACATTTGGGCCAGAGGAGAGGCGGAGGGCAATAATGGCTCCTAAGCAGAGCGCCAGTACGAAGGCGGCTGCTAGGAGGAAGGCAGCAGCAGAGCTAGCGGAGGCATCGGATATTGATGGCAGTAAGGGGAAAAAACAAGGGTCCCCACAAGTTAAAAAATCAGTACAGCAGGGCGCCAGTAAAGGAAACCCGGATAACGTGGGTACTATCCCAATATCGGATATTTTTCAAAAGTTGAATAAGACCAAGGACATAAAAGAACATAAGGAAGATAATATACAGGCTGTCCCTGCTGCCCCTGCTACCCCTGCTGCCCCCGATGCCCTTGTTGATGGTAATGAGGTGGCAACTTCGGGCACTATAGTGGAAGAGCCCGCCGAGCAACCAAATACAGTAATAATGGGGGAAGGTGATCATCAAATGGAGATGACAGTAGGAGCTCAGTTGGGGGATAGTAATTTACTTCAACCTGGCTTAGAAAAAATTCTGGAAGACAATACGGGGGGAAGTAGTTGCAGTAAAAAAGAGGCACTGAGTGAGGCATTTTTTTCAGTATCTGAAGGCGGTGAATGGTCGGAGGATGGAGAAGACAGTTTGGGACAGGAAACCAGTGACATAGAGACTGGTAGCGATGTAGAACCCGAGGAAAGTAGCCCCCCCAATACAGCAGTAAAAATGGTGGGGAGAGCGAAAGCTTCTAATCAAAGTAAAGATGTATCACAACTGAATGCCTCAGCAGATAGCCCAGAAGGAGACTCTGCACAAATGTCACTCTTGGAGGTCATTCACCAGGAGATACTGGCTCACAGAGAAGAATCACGGCAAGAAAGTCGGAGATCACAGGCGGCGGTTAGAAAAATGCAAGGGGCGGTGAGGAAACTTACTAAGGCCTGTGTGAACCTGGGGGAACGAGTGACCAATTTGGAAGAGAGAGTGGTATCTACAGAAGCTGATGCCGCAGCAGCAGTCGATAAAGTTGACACTCAGGCAAAAAATCTTACGGACATCCAATGGAAATTGGAGTCGTTAGAGAACAGATCGAGGCAAAATAACCTGCGCGTCCTGGGAATTCCGGAGGGGGCTGAGGGGACAGACATGAAAGGTTTCATTGTTAAACTGTTCTCCTCCGCCTTCATAGAACTGAAAGACTGGGATTTTGATAGGGAAATTCAGAGAGCGCATCGCACCCCATCCAATATCTACAAAAAGGCTAAAGGGGGGGATAAACCTAGGGCGATATTAATTTTTTTGGGTAATTTCAACCTAAGACAAGCAATCTCTGAGAGGGCAAGGCCTGACAAAAAAAAAACAGTAGATGAGTATACCTTTTTTGTCCGTCCGGACTTTTGTCACATTACAGTTGAGAGGCGTTGGAGGCTGCGACAAATGATAAAACCTTTTCAGGACAAGGGTATGCAGGCATATCTGATTAATCCTGCCCAGCTGAAAGTAATCCAGGGCGGGAAAGTATTTTATTTCTCCTCAGAGATCAAAGCTAAAGAGTTCCTGCAGTCATAGATGGAGTACAGGGAATGCTAAATTGTACTAGGAAATTTGCTTAATGAACTACTGAAATATTTTTAGGGGGAGTGTTCAACTTTTGGGTGAGATGTTTTCATTGAGGGGTGAAAGGGGGAAAAAAAAAATGGGGAAACTAAAAAGAAAAAAAAAAAAGGGGAAGGGAAAAACACAAGAAGGTGAGGGGTCTAGATAAAGCATAAAAGGTTGAAGCGTGATCTCTTCTCCTCACACTAAGCTGCAACCATCACGTGCACAGACCCAAGGTCTGAGCGCCTCTATTCAAGCGGGGGGGGTGAGGGGAGGCCCTAGATTGGAGCCTCGGAGGGGGAGGGTGAGAGTGCAGAGGGAGGAGTGGGTGGGGGTGGGGGTGGGGAGGGAAGGGGGGGTGAAAATAATGAAAAAAAAATTTGAGATGGAAAGGAATAATTTTCAGGTTGATATCAGGTATCTGGATATGAATTTTTGGGAGAAAAGTAAACTTGCAAAATATGCCAGACATTAGAATATGTAGTATAAATGCTGGGGGGTTAAATGACTGGAAGAAACGGCAGAGAATGAGTCATCTGGTGAGATCGAATAATATCGACATAGTTTGTGTTCAGGAAACCCATATTCCCTGGAATAATAGGAAGGTATTAGAACTGTATGGGTTTACCTTGATCGGATGTTCCACCCAGACAACAATGACAAGAGGAGTGGCTATATTAGCTAAGAATCATCTAGGCAGTGCTAAACGCATAAAAACGGATGGTTCGGGTAGATGGATTTTAGCGGAAATGAGTATGGGGTTTACATTATGTGTAATATATGGTCCAAATGAGGATGATCCTACTATGTTCGACAAATTAGAGGAGGAATTGGCTAACTGGACAGCCCCAATGATAGTATGTGGGGACATGAATATTTCTGTGGATTGGCAACTGGGGACTACCTTTACAGGTCGCAAACGTAAAGTTAATACAGCGATCAGCTCCATGTTACAATCCCATGGCCTGCTTGATGTATGGGGAGAAAAGATGCCAGGTGATCGTGGTTACACGTACTTTTCTCATCCAGCACAAAAGTATTCCAAGCTGGATTATTTTTTTATTACACAAGAGGAGATAGGCAAGGTAAATATTCAGAAATTGCCGAGAGTAATTTCTGATCATAATCCTTTGATACTTGATTATAAAGTTCCCAGTGTAGGTAGGAAAACATCCAGATGGACTTTTGAGAGAAAGTTACTAAATGATGAAAGGTTCTTAAAATATATGAAAAGATGGACAAAAGAATTCTTTGATTGCAACAGGTATAGTGCCTCCAGGAATGGGGTTTGGGAGTCGTTCAAAGCCGCATTAAGGGGGGAGACGATTAGTTGTTCATCGAGAATCAGGAAAGAGGACAAAATCAAGATAGATAAACTTACAGCAGATCTGGCAGAAAAAGAGAGATACCACATTGATGAAATAATAACTGGTAAGGATAGTAGTGAGACCATAAGAAATATGGCCAGGATTAAGGGGGACCTTTTAAAACTAATTACCCAAAAGGAGATTTGTGAATATCAGACTCAAAGAGCTAGGCGTTATGAGACAGGGGAACAAGCTGGGAGAGCATTAGCATTGCGCATAAGACAGGATCTGAACAGAAAAAAAATTAGTACGATGAAATTTAATGGGAGAGAGTATAATGACCCAAAATCTATAGTACAGGTGTTTCAAGAGTTTTATCAAAAGCTTTACGATCATGAGCCAGGGAGTGTGTCCCATAGACAAGATCAATTTCCCATAACACCTAGGGTTGGGGAGGATGATAGAGATCGATTAGAAGCGAGCATAACAAGCGAGGAGATAATGAATGCTTTAAGTGAACTGGCATTGGGCAAAGCAGCTGGCCCAGATGGAATTCCAATCGAGGTTTACAGGGCTCTGAGTGAAGAAATTCTCCCAGTTTTTGTGGATCTCTTTAATGGAGTTATATGTTCAGGTGTTATCCCTGATACGTGGAAGCAGACTAACATTGTGGTATTTCACAAAAAGGGGAAGCCAGAGGATAATCCGGGGTCATATAGGCCAATTTCATTGATAAATACAGATGCGAAATTATATTCAAAAGTTTGGGCTAAGAGACTAGGAGGGATTATAGGTCATCTAGTGTCACCCTGGCAGCATGGGTTCGTCCCAGGGCGAGGTACCACCGAACATACGGCTAGGGCTATTACATTATTTGATGCTGTTACGGCTGCCGGGAGTGACATGGCTATGATTTTATTGGATGCCGAGAAGGCGTTCGATCGGGTGGTATGGAATTTTATGTGGGAGGTGTTGGAGAAAAGGGGTTTCGGAGAAAACTGTAGGAAAGGTATCAGGGCTATGTATGTGAATCCGGTGGCTAGAATTACCACCATGGGGCTCCAATCAGAGGAGATATCGATTAAAAGGGGCACACGTCAGGGTTGCCCGTGTTCACCCATTTTGTTTGCCCTATACATAGATCCTCTGATCAGGAAAATTGTGGCGACAGAGAGAATTTCCCCTGTGATATCTCACGGTCATACTACTAAGATTTTAGCATATGCAGATGATCTAGCAATAGTTACAAATAAACCGGATACTGCAATACAAGAATTAAACAACTTGGCTCAGCACTTTGGTATATATTCAGGATACAAACTTAATACTGATAAAACAATAATAATTTGCACAAAGAACATTCCGAAAAAAGATCAAAGATATGTTGATGCGGCGATTTATTTAGGAATTAAAATCCATGCTGATGTGGGTAAAATAACTCAGGAAAATTATTTGCCAGTATTAGTGGAGATTGAGAAAGAACTAAAGAGGATTGACGTCTTACATCTCTCCCTGATTGGACGAGTTAATGTGCTCAAGATGACAATGTTTCCAAAATTGTTGTATTTATTCCGGGCTATCCCGCTGCTAATTGATGAATCCTTGATGAAAAAAATGGACTCAGTTTTTTCTAAATTTCTTTGGCAATACGGGAAAGTTAGAAGGTCATTGGCTAAATTGTCATTACCAATAGAGAGAGGAGGGCTAGCAGCTCCTAATCTAAGGTTATATCATTGGGTATGTCTACTGTTACATATGAAACACCTACTTTGTTTTAATATATTTGATGATTCCCCTAGGGTTCCTACAATATACGAATTGGCAGTTGGTGAAAAAGCCAATGGAATTCTAACCCGGGAAGTGAGTGCTAAATTTTTTAAGAGGAGCAAAAGTAAGGTTATGCTAGGTGTATGGGGGGTCTGGAAGTTAATCTTGAAATTTCTTAAAATCCCTAAAATCAATGGAATTATAGACCTGTGGGAGTCAACCCCATTCATACATCTGGGACAGAATAGAAATAGTGCTCTCTGGAAAAGGTTGGGTATTCAGTATTTGGGGGATGTTATGAACAAGGAAGAGATGTTGGGATTTGAGACCCTACAGCAAAGATATGGTATCTCAGCGAATCACTGGATGTTGTACAACCAGTTAGAACAATCGGTGAAATCCATAAGACCCAAGATCTCTATTCAGGAGGTTAATCCGATTGTTCAATACGTAAGGAATGGGGGTAGGAAGATTAAAATAGGTTATGGATTCCTGTTACAGGCCATGGAAGATGATGTTGTACAGGTGGAAAATGCTTGGGCTATTAAAATCGGGGACCCAAATGTGGATGTGGATTATGCATTGGCATTGAATAAGAAAATTTTAAGAGCAACTAACCTAAAAGCTCAACATTATAAGATGATTTTTAATTTATACTACACACCTGCGAAACTGTATCAATGGGGAAAAAGGGATACGGACAGATGTCCAAGATGTGATCAAGGCCCAGCAGATTTAATCCATATGTTTTACTCTTGTCCAAATTTAAAACCGATCTTAACTGAAATGGAGAAGTTTTTATCGGGGCTGCTAGAGGGCCAAATTCTTCTATCCCCAACGACTGTTTTAATTGGCAGGGATGAAAATCTTAATATTACTCAGGATGCGGAAGCCTTTGTATTTTTGTGTGTTGCAGTATTAAGAATTTTAATAGCGGCAGCCTGGAAAGATCCAATAGCACCTTCATTCCAGATATGGTTAACTAGAATGCTTGGGATTCATAATATCGAGGATTGTCTGTATAACTTTAAGGGACCAAAGAAGAAAGATCTTGGGAAAAAAAATTGGGCACCCCTTAGTAAATGGAGGGAATCAAGAGGATGAAATGGAGTATATGTAAATTTAATAATAAGAAGCTAGTGTGTAGCTAGATATTGACCTTTTTAATTCTCCATGTATATTGACATTTTTTTTTTTTTTTTTTTAAACCTCCATGCATATTTCTATGTTCTTACCCAGCTGATAATCTATACCTGTGTATGTATGCTTTCTGTTTTTTCTTTTTGTATTCTAATCCATCTCATTAATAAAAATATTAAAAAAAAAAAAAAGATTACAGCACAGTCCTGTACCACAGGATGGATCACTGACAGAATATCGAGTCACAAAATATCGACCTGCAAAAATATTGTGGACAAAATATAGAATGCCAAAATATCGAATTCCTATCTACAAACAGGTAACTACAAAAGTATTGAATCCAAAATATCGTTGTAAATAATTTACTGGCACATGCATCAACGTAGGCTTTTGCGATTCCTAAATAGCGATTTTTAAGGAATCGCTATTTAGGAATCGCAAAAGCCTATGCATGTGGGAATCGCTATAAAAATAGCGATTCCTAAACATTCCTTAATTGCTACTTGCAAATTGCTAGTCGCAATTAAGGAATGCTGTCGCATTCATTCCTATGGGCCTACAGGCCTATAGGAATGAATTGGAGATTGCATGAGCAATTTGCGAGTACCAGTAGGTACTCGCAAATTGCTCATGCAATTTCAAGGGTGCAAAGGTGTCAAAATGACACCCTGTTGCACCCCTGATATTGATCTCTGCACATATGTTGCACACACACATGCCATAAGGGCATGTGTGTGTGCAACATGAAGCTTTGAAAAATGCACAAATATGCATTTTTCAAAGTTTTTGCAAATTACAATGAAGTTCAGCTTCATGGTAATTTGCTACTCCTATTAGCGAAATCGCAATGTTTTTAACTTTCATGCACTGCATTTAAGGAATCTCAATTTGGGATTCCTTAAATGCAATTGCAATTTAAGGAATCGCAAATTAGAGACTCCTTAAATTGCGATTTGTGCATTTGGGATGATGCATCCCAAATGCAAAAATACTGGTGGCAAAGGGGCGGATTCTGAGAATCTGCCCGTTTGCGACCGGTTTTTGGTTTGATGCATGGGGCCAATAGTTTGTTAAAATATCGAATTTTTTTAATGTATTAAAAGTAATGTAAAATTAATAAATAATAAATATAATTAACTAAAACATCCTTAAACATACTCAAACAACCTTAAAGTTAATACATAATTAATGTAAGTTAAATAAATAAACCTGTATTTTTATTTTTTAATTTTATATATTAACTTATGTCATTATGATGTCGGGCGGATTGCCTCCGCCAGGCTGGCGGTGGCCACCGCCGGCCTGGCGGAGGCAATACGCTCGACATCGCTGCATGGATTCCCCCCCGCCAGATTAGGATGGCGGGGGGGAAGGCGACGGACGGAAAGACCGTCCGCCGCTTTACCGCCCCGGTCGCCTTGCGACCGCGCCGGTAATAGAAAAATATGGTGGCGGTGTCCAATGGACACCGCCAGCCATATTACGATGTCTGCATGGATGGGCCTTTCCGCGGCGGCAATGCCGCCGCGGAAAGGCAAGCGGTGATTGCTGTGGGGGGCCCCTGCGGGACATCCTGTTAATGCCAGTGTTGGGGGAAGACTATGGTACCCCCCCACATTTGCAAAAGCAAAGCGGCAGGCATCGCGCGGTGCCTGCCGCTTTGCATATGCAAATGCGTTCACAAATGTTTACCATTGTGGCGGGCGGTGCAGAGTGCACCGCCCGCCACAATGATAAACATGTAAGATGTGCCCGCCACTGTGGCGGGCACATCCTAATTCCCCCTACGGGAACCCTGTCCTTATGGTGGGCGGTCCCGTTCTCCGTTAGGGTGGTGGGCGGACATAGTCCGCCCGCCATCCTAATGACCCCCTTAATATTTTTTTTAAAACTATTCAACATTTTTAGCGTAGGATAGCGGGAGGGTAAAATTCAATATTCCCACTCCAGTGAGTGCATTAGTAGGGAAAGCGTTGGATAGCAGGTGGGTAAAAATTACTATTCCCACTCCAGTGAGTGCAACAGTAGGGAAAGCGTTGGATAGCGTAGGGGTAAAAATTACTATTCCCACTCCAGAGAGTGCAACAGTAGGGAAAGTGTTGGATAGCGTAGGGGATAAAAATTACTATTCCCACTCCAGTGAGTGCAACATCAGGGTAAGCGTTGGATAGCGAAGGGGTAAAAATAATCATTCCCACTCCGGTGAGTGCAACAGTAGGGAAAGCGTTGGATTGCGTAGGGGTAAAAATTACTATTCCCACTCCAGAGAGTGCAACAGTAGTGAAAGCGTTGGATAGCATAGGGGTAAAAATTACTATTCCCACTCCAGTGAGTGCAACAGTAGGGAAAGTAATGATTTAATATTTAAATAAAATAAATTAATTATCAATAACAATAAACTCCAGAGAGTGCCGTAGTAGGGAAAGCGTTGGATAGCGTAGGGTTTAAAATTACTATTCCCACTCCAGAGAGTACAATAGTAGGGAAAGCGTTGGATAGCGGGAGGGTAAAAATTACTATTCCCACTCCAGTGAGTGCAACAGTAGGGAAAGCGTTGGATAGCGTAGGGGTAAACATTACTATTCCCACTCCAGTGAGTGCAACAGTAGAGAAAGCGTTGGATAGCATAGGGGTCAAAATTACTATTCCCACTCCAGAGAGTGCAACAGTAGGGAAATCGTTGGATAGCGTAGGGGTAAAAGTTACAATTCCCACGCCAGTAAGTGCAACAGTAGGGAAAGCATTGGATAGCGTATGTGTAAAAATTACTATTCCCAATCCAGAGAGTGCAATAGTAGGGAAAGCGTTGAATAGCATAGGGGTAAAAATTACTATTCCAACTCCAGAGAGTGCAACAGTAGGGAAAGCGTTGGATAGCAGGAGGGTAAAAATTACCATTCCCACTCCAGAGAGTGCAACAGTAGGGAAAGCGTTGGATAGCGTAGGGGTAAAAATTACTATTCCCACTCCAGAGAGTACAACAGTAGGGAAAGCGTTGGATAGCGGGAGGGTAAAAATTACTATTCCCACTCCAGGGAGTGCAACAGTAGGGAAAGCGTTGGATAGCGTAGGGGTAAAAACTACTATTCCCACTCCAGTGAGTGCAACAGTAGGGAAAGCGTAGGGTAGCGTAGGGCTAAGAATTACTATTCCCACACCAGAGAGTGCAACAGTAGTGAAAGCGTTGGATAGCGTAGGGGTCAAAATTGCTATTCCCACTCCAGTGAGTGCAACATTAGGGAAAGTAATGATTTAATATTTAAATAAAAATAAATTAATAATCAAAACCAGTAAACTCCAGAGAGTGCAATAGTAGGGAAAGAGTTGTTTGTATAGCGTAAGGGTAAAAATTACTATTCCCACTCCAGAGAGAGCAACCATAGGGAAAGCATTAGATAGCGTTGGGGTAAATATTACGATTCCCACTCCAGTGAGTGCAACAGTAGGGAAAGTGTTGGATAGCGTTGGTGTAAAAATTACTGTTCCCAATCGAGAGAGTGCAATGGTAGGGAAAGCGTTGGATAGCATAGGGGTGAAAATTACTATTCCCACTCCAGAGAGTGCAACAGTAGGGACAGAGTTGGATAGCGGGAGGGTAGAAATTACTATTCCCACTCCAGAGAGTGCAACAGTAGGGAAAGCGTTGGATAGCGTAGGCGTAAAAATGACTATTCCCACTCCAGAGAGTGCAATAGGAGAGAAAGTGTTGTATAGCGTAGGGGTAAAGATTACTATTCCCACTCCAGAGAGTACAACAGTAGGGAAAGAGTTGGATAGCGGGAGGGTAAAAATTACTATTCCCACTCCAGAGAGTTCAACAGTAGGGAAAGCGTTGGATAGCGTTGGGGTAAAAACTACTATTCCCACTCCAGTGAGTGCAACAGTAGGGAAAGCGTTGGATAGCGTAGGGGTAAAAATGACTATTCCCACACCAGAGAGTGCAACAGTAGTGAAAGCGTTGGATAGCGTAGGGGTCAAAATTGCTTTTCCCACTCCAGTGAGTGCACCAGTAGGGAAAGTGTTGGATAGCGTAGGTGTAAAAAATATTATTCCCAATCCAGAGAGTGCAATAGTAGGGAAACGTTGGATAGCATAGGGGTAAAAATTACTATCCCCACTCCTGAGAGTGCATCAGTAGGGAAGGCTTTGGATAGCGGGAGGGTAAAAATTACTATTCCCACTCCAGAGAGTGCAACAGTAGGGAAAGTGTTGGATAGCGTAGGGGTAAAAATGACTATTCCCCCTCCAGTGAGTGCAACAGTAGGGAAAGCGGTGGATAGCGTAGGGGTAAAAATTACTATTCCCACTCCAGAGAGTGCAACAGTAGGGAAAGCGTTGGATAGCGTAGGGGTAAAAATTACTATTCCCACCTCAGTGAGTGCAACAGTAGGGAAAGTAATGATTTAATATTTAAATAAAAATAAATTAACTATCAATACCAATAAAAAACGTATTTAAAATTAATTACCAATTAAATTTTTTTTTATAAATAATTCATCGTAAATACCAATAAATATTATTTATTAAAAAGTAACTACCTTTTAATAATTAATTAACAACCAATGCATTTTCAATACCAAAAATGTAATAAGTAATAAAACAATTACCAATTAATAATTAATTAACAATACATTAATTATCAATACACAAAATTAATTTTAATAAATATTTAATTACAATTGAATTACTTCCAACCCTATTCCCCTATTAACCCACAACCCGCTCTGAATAATAAATACAATTAACATAATTATCAATTAATCAATTAATAAAAATGTTTTACCAATTAATAAAAATTAATTTCCAATTAATAATTCATTAACAATAAATTAATTAGCAATACAAATAAATAAAAATAAATATTTATTTAATTACAATTAAATTACTTCCCACCCTATTCCCCTATAAACCTACAACCAGCTACAGAACTGAAACCCAAAATTAAATTAAAAATAATTAATAATTCCTAAAAATTAATTTTTAATTTACTATAATTAAATTACTACCCACCCTATTCCCCTATAA
Source organism: Lissotriton helveticus (assembly GCF_964261635.1). NCBI lineage: Eukaryota > Metazoa > Chordata > Amphibia > Caudata > Salamandridae > Lissotriton > Lissotriton helveticus. Next base: position 364,238,205 of record NC_136072.1, on the reverse strand, counting down.
ATCTACAACCTGCTATGGAATTAAATTATGCAAAAATTAAATAACATAAAATTCATTACTTAAAAAAAATTAAACATACATTACAAATATATACTTTTAAAACATATGCTAACATAAAAAACACTTTAAAAAAATGCAATATTAAAAAAATTTGATATATTTTAATTCCTAATTATGTACTTCGATATTTTAGCAATCAATATTACTTACCTGCATTTCGATATTATTAACCACTATATTATGTCCATTCGATATTATGTCCATTCTATTTTTTTTAATTCGACATTTTGCCCATTCTATATATTTTTTTCAATATTTTGTCTAGTTACTCACAGGATAGCATGGAACTACAATTTGGTTAATCTTTCTGAGGTACTGTATGATCCTCCACTTCTTGTTGGACTTTTATGCTGCCATGATTGGATAGTTACATGGACTCCCAATAACTTCCTATAAAGATGCCATCATGCTCTCAATGACGGAGGTGATTCTTGCAATAGGCTTTTGAGGATATTTTGTACGGGCGAGTCTGTGGAACAACAGCATTTGATCGGAGAGTAATCTTAAAGGGCTTAATCATCCCAATCTCACTTCCCCTGAAATCCCAGAATTCCTCCTTAACCATTTCCCTTAAATCTACTGTCAAATCCTCTGTGGTAACGACTGGATAGAACCAGGCATTACACTTTTGGGACTGCAAATTCTCAGCGTCGGTTGCCAGTGTTTCATTTCTAACCCCATCCTGGGTGCAATATAAAACACTTTTGAGTTTACAGAGGAGATCTCGTCCTAGCAGGTTTACAGGCAGCCGAGGCCGGTGCAGGTAAACGCATGGGGCTGGGTGGAGTGGGAGCGCTGTGGGAGGGGCGAGAAGTCAAGAGACAATGGAATAGGGAAAATTAAAGAAATAAATATTTACTCTTCCGTTGTCTGTCAACAGTCCTCCCGCCCAACCGAGCTTAACTGCACCGACCAACACTGTTTACAGAACTAGAATCACAGATCACAAACTGATGTTGCTCTCTAATGTCTACTCATTTCACAGGTACAGGGGCGGTGATTTGATTGGTGCACTGCTGATTTGTAATGCCTACAACTTTGACTTTTCTTCCCAAGAGGGGTAGTTTAGGAAGCCTTAACTGTTCTAACTTTTGAATGAGTGGCTCCATTGTCTATCAGGAAAGATATGGGAATCCTGTTAACTTCTTCACCCACATACGTCCCACTCTGGTTCACTTCTAGGACTGCCCCAAGTACACACTGACGCCCCCCCACCCACCCACTTGTTCGTTCGTTCTAATAACTTTATTCGATTCAACAAAGGAATCACAAAAGTATACACAAATTCAAACTTCACTTGATTATACAAAAAAACATAATTGATTAAAAATCCATAATTCATTTTACAGTTTAAAATTTTCAAGAAATTAAAAAACAGTCAAGGCAGATATATAAAACTTTTCATAAAGTGCATTACAATCTTAAGTCCACACCATATTCTTAGCTAAATAGTTATCACTTTTATGGGGATTCATATTTGTTTCTGATGTTAAAAGACACTCGGATAAAGCTAAGCACAGCACTACAAATCTCTGGAGTTGACAAGGACAAAAGGTACTCATAGCCTTCTTTGTAGTAACGAGAACCAAGGCTTAACAGGACGGGTTTGATAAACCTGTTTCTTGCATCCTTGTACAATGCACAAAAAAGAATAAGATGCAAAGTGCTTTGTGAGACCCTGTTATTACAAGGGCAAGGGGGTAGCCTCTCACACCACCCCCCTTGTTTTGGGAAAGCAAAGAGATAATGTAAAGAATTTAATCGAAACCTTTACAAGAAAAAGCGCCATTGAGTGTGGGAGATATATGACAGATAAAACTGCTGATACAGCTCATCCTTCCTATATACTGCGATATCACCGTTTCTCAAAGTGCCTCGGCTGGATAATAAGCTTTTTGGATAATTAACTTGTAATCCTTGCCGGCCATAACTGGACTTTCAAACATTTGCCCTAACCCGATTATATTAAAAGGGTCCCTAACATATTGAAGCCACGGAATATTCATAGAGTGATCAAGTTTAAGGCAGTCATACAAGATTTCCTTCGTTAATTTTAACTCTTCTGACTGCCAAACTTTAGACCATGACAACAAAGGCGACAAATGAATAGTGTCACTCACAAAAGTAATGCCCACCTCCCCATGACAAAAGTTATTAGAGGTACCTGGTGGGACACATAACAACCGTTTTAAAATTTTATTTTTTCATGACTTGTATTTTATCACATTTCTGAGTCCCCCATACACCTGCCCCGTATACGGCAGCAGAGAGACATTTAGCTTTATATAAAGTTATTAATTCTCTAATCGGTTTTTGCCCCAATTTGCTAGCAAAGCGAAACAGAGCCTCGACCGATTGTGTAACTTTTTGTACCCTGACTGATATTAAAGGGTCCCAGTTTAACTTTTTATTAAAAAGGTTGCCAAGATAGTTAAAATTGTCAACTTTAGCAATAGTTGATTCCCTTACCATGTACCTACGAGATTTTACACCTTTCGGGCCGCAGGTCATAGCAAACGATTTAGCAAAGTTGACCTTAAGATCTAAATTACCCATAAAGGCCTCAAAGGTAGCTAAGGTAGTCTGCATACCATTAGAAGTGAGGGTCATTAGGTCCGTGTCGTCTGCATGGGACAACATCGGTATCCTTTTACCATTTGCTTGGGGGAAGTCGGCTCCGCTATCAAGCAGAAAACTTTCTAAACCGTTGGTGTACACCAGGAATAAGAATGGAGCCAGAATACAACCCTGGCGGACACCTTCGGTGGATGGAATTAGATTTGTCTTCTCACCTCCTGGACCATATCTAATTTTCACTGAGGTGGCAGCGTGGAGTCTACGAAGCAGGGTCACTAATGATTCTTCAAACCCCATGTTTTCCATCATTTGCCACAACTTACCCCTGCATACAGTGTCAAAGGCACTGGACAAGTCCATGAAGGCCAAGTGAATACAACTGTGCTTGGCCCCCAAAGAAATCTACCTAGCTCCTGAGGCGGAAGCCGGGAGTGCGAACTGCGCTAATCTTTCAAAAAACAATTGTATAGTCACTTTGAATTTGTATTTTTAAAACTCACCACGCTGCATAGCATTCCAGGGCACTTGCTCACCACTGATCGGCCCGGGCAGCGGACTCTAGCGCTGACTCGAAGCCTCACCTGAACACTCCTCCCGACGCCATCACCGGCGAGGACTCAGGCCACCCCCCTTTTTAGGCCACGCCCACCGCCACTGGTATAAAAACGCTGAATACAAGCGCCACTACCAGAAATCTACCTAGCTCCTGAGGCGGAAGCCGGGAGTGCGAACTGCGCTAATCTTTTAAAAAACAATTGTATTGTCACTTTGAATTTGTATTTTTAAAACTCACCACGCTGCATAGCATTCCAGGGCACTTGCTCACCACTGATCGGCCCGGGCAGCGGACTCTAGCGCTGACTCGAAGCCTCACCTGAACACTCCTCCCGACGCCATCACCGGCGAGGACTCAGGCCACGCCCCTTTTTAGGCCACGCCCACCGCCACTGGTATAAAAATGCTGAATACAAGTGCCACTACCAGAAATCTACCTAGCTCCTGAGGCGGAAGCCGGGAGTGCGAACTGCGCTAATCTTTTAAAAAACAATTGTATTGTCACTTTGATTTTATATTTTTAAAACTCACCACGCTGCATAGCATTCCAGGGCACTTGCTCACCACTGATCGGCCCGGGCAGCGGACTCTAGCGCTGACTCGAAGCCTCACCTGAACACTCCTCCCGACGCCATCACCGGCGAGGACTCAGGCCACGCCCCTTTTTAGGCCACGCCCACCGCCACTGGTATAAAAATGCTGAATACAAGCGCCACTACCAGAAATCTACCTAGCTCCTGAGGCGGAAGCCGGGAGTGCGAACTGCGCTAATCTTTTAAAAAACAATTGTATTGTCACTTTGAATTTGTATTTTTAAAACTCATCATGCCGCATAGCATTCCAGGGCACTTGCTCACCACTGATCGGCCCGGTCAGCGGACTCTAGCGCTGACTCGAAGCCTCACCTGAACACTCCTCCCGACGCCATCCCGGGCGAGGACTCAGGCCACGCCCCTTTTTAGGCCACACCCACCGCCACTGGTCTAAAAACGCTGAATACAAGCGCCACTACCAGAAATTTACCTAGCTCCTGAGGCGAAAGCCGGGAGTGCAAACTGCGCTAATCTTTTAAAAAACAATTGTATTGTCACTTTGAATTTGTATTTTTAAAACTCACCACGCTGCATAGCATTCCAGGCACTTGCTCACCACTGATCGGCCCGGGCAGCGGACTCTAGCGCTGACTCGAAGCCTCACCTGAACACTCCTCCCGACGCCATCACCGGCGAGGACTCAGGCCACGCCCATTTTTAGGCCACGCCCACCACCACTGGTATAAAAACGCTGAATACAAGCGCCACTACCAGAAATCTACCTAGCTCCTGAGGCGGAAGCCGGGAGTGCGAACTGCGCTAATCTTTTAAAAAACAATTGTATTGTCACTTTGAATTTGTATTTTTAAAACTCACCACGCTGCATAGCATTCCAGGGCACTTGCTCACCACTGATCGGCCCGGGCAGCGGACTCTAGCGCTGACTCGAAGCCTCACCTGAACACTCCTCCCGACGCCATCACCGGCGAGGACTCAGGCCACGCCCCTTTTTAGGCCACGCCCACCGCCACTGGTATAAAAACGCTGAATACAAGCGCCACTACCAGAAATCTACCTAGCTCCTGAGGCGGAAGCTGGTAGTGCGAACTGCGCTAATCTTTTAAAAAACAATTGTATTGTCACTTTGAATTTGTATTTTTAAAACTCACCACGCTGCATAGCATTCCAGGGCACTTGCTCACCACTGATCGGCCCGGGCAGCGGACTCTAGCGCTGACTCGAAGCCTCACCTGAACACTCCTCCCGACGCCATCACCGGCGAGGACTCAGGCCATGCCCCTTTTCAGGCCACGCCCACCTACTCCTCCCCCCCCATCATCTGCATAAATCATGTGCATTTGCCGGAAGCGCAGCGGACGAGCGCAGGGGGAGCGCCTAAGGCAAACCCGTCTGCGCCCGTCCGCGCCAGACCGAGCCCGGAGCTCAGGACCCCTGCCTCAATTACACCGTTACCATTGAGGTACACCCAGGAAACCCTCCACATGCTAAGGGACCCCTCCTCCGCGCCGTGCCGCAGCGCCATCTCCTTAGAGGAGGGACATTCCTGCTGCTCAAACTGTCCATATAGGCTTACACCACGACTCCCCCCTAAACCACGCTGGCTCAGGATGGCCCTGCTTAATTGCAGATCCCTCCTGAAGCACCAGGCAGAAATCAACATGATTCTTCAAGACTCTGAGATCGAGGTCCTCTTTCTCACCGAAACTTGGATCAACTCCTACTCAGACCCAGACATCATTCAATCACTCCCCGCTGGCTACCTTATCAAGCACCAGGACAGACCCGCAGGGATTGGAGGTGGGATAGCGATCATTTACCGAGATTACCTGTCCTGCCAGTTTAAGGACAGCCCAATTCAGGACTGTGAAAATGTCCATTTCTCTATCCATCGGCCCCCATCCACAACCCTCTCAGGGATATTAGCCTATCGTCCCCCAGGACAGCAACGACTGTTCTGTGACTCTCTTATGGAAACCATCTCCCCCTCGCCTGTCTATCTCCGAACTTTACGGTCTTAGGAGACTTGAATCTCCATTTCGATGACCTCACTAATAAAATAGCTGCTGACCTTAAAGCAGACCTAGCCTCCCTGAACCTCCACTTACAAAGTAACAAGCCCACCCATACCAAGGGCCATCTGTTGGACCCCATATTTACTAACCTCACGAGACTAGTCGTGAATACCCCCCTCCATGTCCCATGGTATGACCATTTCTTAGTCCACTTTAAGCTGCAATTCTCGGCTGAGGCACCAGAGAGACCTCCCCCCCAAGCACCTTCCCGCCCGTGACAAAAACTGGATACGATCTCATGGGCACAAGCACTGGCCTCCACCTTACCAGTGCTGGACCCAGACCCCTCCAGAGCAGACGTCCAACTACACGATTGGATCGATCAATCCCTTGACGCTACCCTGCCGGTCAAACCCCTCCCCAGCAAAAAGAGAACCGCTAAATCCCCGTGGTTCACCCAAGAACTACGTAATCTTAGGAAAAAGTGCAAAAAGCTCGAGCGCCCTTGGAGAAAGGACTGGGCGACGGAAAGCAAAAACGAGTATAGGTCTGCCATCAAGCACTATAAAACCTGTATAAAAAACACCCAGGCAACCTTCTTCGAGGAAAAAATACTAGCAGCAGCTAACTCTGCTAAAGAAACCTATGGCATCGTACGCCTTCTCACTAAAACCCCAGACCCTCTAACCACACCCGACCCATCGGGCTTGAGATGCAACCAGCTAGCCGAGTTCTTTGCATCAAAAATGTATAAAATTCTTAATTCACTCCCAGCTCCCAATTTCTCTCAACTTCCCGACACCCCCCCCCCTCTGCTCTGAGGCTCCACGCCTCCAAACATTCTCCCAGGTCACTACAGAGCTATTTCTGTGCACTTTACAATCTGTAAAGAGCGGTGCCCCATCAGACCCAGCTCCTATGAGCAAACTAAAACTGGTCGCCTCCACTGTCACCCCTCCCCTCACTCACCTCATTAACTCCTCTCTCGCACTAGGCTCTGTTCCAGCCAACTGGAAGAAAGCCACAGTCAGGGCACTTCTCAAGAAACCCCACCTCGATCCCACAGACCTATCCAACTTCAGACCCATCTCTCTCCTCCCGGCTATTAGCAAAGTGGCCGAGCGAATTGTCAATCACCAACTCTCCCACTTCCTAGAATCCAACAAACTCCTGCGCCAATCCCAGACAGGGTTTAGACCTGGACAGGGAACAGACACCGCACTTCTAGCCGTGGTCGAAGAGGCAAGAACCATCATAGACACAGGAGGATCAGTGGCAGTGATCCTCCTCGACCTGAGTGCCGCCTTCGACACGGAGGATCATGCCATCCTCATCCACCAGCTTGGCTTGGTAGGAGTCTCCGGCACTGCCCTATCCTGGATCAAATCCTTCCTTGAAGGAAGAACCTTCCAAGTGTCCGATGGCACAGTCATGTCCAAAGCTCTGCCGTTACAGTGTGGGGTCCCCCAGGGCTCCTCCCTGAGCACCACACTGTTTAACGTCCACGTGTCCCCTCTAGAGGACATCATATCCCCATTTGCCATTAAAACAGTCATGTATGTCGATGATACCCAACTGGTGGTCTCCATAAACCAGTCAAGCAAAAGCCTGGACAATCTGGCTATGTGTCTCAAGAACATCTTCCACTGGATGTGTGAATCACGCTTGAAATTAAACGGAGAAAAATCCGAGATCCTTCTCCTGGGAAACCCACGCAAACTCCCTCCATCCCTCTCATGGCCGCCCTGCATGGGATCACCGCCTGTCCCCAAACCCGAAGTTAAGAGCCTCGGCATCTGGCTGGACCAAGACCTCAACTTCAAAGCTCAGGCCAGAAAAACCACTGGCAGCTGCTTCGGCCTCATTCGAAGAGCGCAAAAAATCCTCCATCTGATCCCCTTCCAATCCAGGAAACTGCTGATGCAGGGGTTGGTGAACTCCAGACTGGACTACGGAAACGTCCTGTACCTGGGGGCCCCCGCATCAGTCATTAACAGACTGCAATGCGCTCAGAACGCCGCCGCCAGACTCTTAACCGGGACCAAATCGAGATGCTCCGCCAAACCAGCCCTCAAAAGTCTACATTGGCTCCCGATTAAAGAAAGGATCACCTTTAAGACCCTATGCATTTCACACAAAATAATGCAAGGCAGAAGCCCCCCGATCCTGAGATCCCTCGTCAAACCCCATCACTCTACCAAACAACTCAGATCAGACTCCCTCTCCCTGGCCAGCGTTCCTAGAATAAAAAAGGCCCGTTCTGGGGGGCGATTGTTCTCCTACAATGCCCCAAAATTGGAGGAGGAGCTTGGCGGGCATCCGAGATGGCCGCGTGAGCACAGCGCTCCCCGGACCCCCGCCGCTCCCGGCTTAATATCCTGATTTAATCCTGATTTTTGCGAGGATTCATATAGAGGACGTTGGGCTGATCTACCTGGACTTTTCATAAACGAATTTGGACATTGGGTGTCTGAATTATGTTCACTTGAACTTTTGGGCTCCGCCCTCGAAGTGCGCCCGGGACTGGGTGAGGTTTGGTGGCCGTCTTGGAGCTGAACAACAACGGCAGGGGGATTGGACGTGTGAGACCCCCTCTTAAGTTTCGGTTTCGTTTCTGCCTCGGACTGGGACATTGGTGAGAGGGCTGGGCCAGAGCTGCGGCCGCTCTCCACGTAGGTTGTTTGGCCCTTGGCTGCACTGTTTCTGGAGTGGGCTGCATCTATCCTGGTGCTACATCTCTTGTAGTCCTTTGGTCCAGGGGCCTCCGTTTCTGGTGCTCGGCCTGTCGACCCTGGTGACATTGCTTGTGACGCATCTTCAAAATGGCGGGCAGAGGGGACCGAGAGACGCGCAAGACGAAGGCACCTCTGCGCGGGGGTCCGGTTCAATCTAATGTCATGGATCGTTATACCCACTCTAAGGGGTCCCCCGGAGCTGCCCTGCCCGGTCCCACTGCGTCGGACCAAGCACTAGATGCGTCGCCGGAGCCCTCCTTGCAAGACATCATGGGCGCCATTTCTGGCATGAGGGAATCCATCGGCCACCAGTATGAAACTTTGGCCCACAAATTGGACACTGTGGCGATTGAGGTCAATTTGATTCGAGCCGATCTCTCCAAGACGAACGAAAAGGTGAAATCGTTGGATATCAAATCTTCCAGCCTCACGACGGACGTCTCTGATATTCAGACGGAGATTGGCAATCTCCGCAGGGTGAACGATTTCATGACCCGGCGCTTGGAGGATTTTGAGAACAGGGCGCGTCGCTGTAATGTTCGCGTGGTTGGTGTGCCGGAGAATCCAGAACCTCACTCGGTTGATCTCCTGGTTGAAGATCTTATCCAGAATCACCTTTCACCGTCTGGCCTTAGTAAATTTTTCGCAGTGGAGCGCGTACATCGTGTTCCGGGGGGCCAGGGCAAGCCTGGCGCCCCGCCGAGACCTATTGTTGCCAAGCTTTTCCACTACAGAGATCGGGACGCTATCCTGCAGGCCTCGCGGGCGAAGGGCCCAGTAGCCTTTGAAAATGCCACGGTGAACTTTTATCCGGACTTTTCCCAACAGGTCCAGAAGCAGCGGATGGGATTTCGTGGTGCCAAGAAACGTCTTAGGGACTTGGGGATGCGTTACGCCATGCTCTTTCCGACCAGGCTGCGGGTGGAGCATGGTGATCGAACTTTCTTTTTTGATCGGCCAGAGGCTGTGAATGACTGGCTGGACTCCCTGCCTAATCGACCTCCTGAGACTGAGTCCGAAGCCCACCCGGGCGGTGCTGAAGGTGGTGTTGAGAGCTAAACGTTTCGTTTTTGACTGATGCCTTGTTTTGTATGACTTTTCCAGGGATGTAAGCCTATGTTCCTCTACCTCATATGTGTTTTGATGTATGGTCTTATTCTCGTTATTTCTTGATCGGGGGGCGGGTGGGCCGGAGCCTTTCCTCCTCCGGGGTCTTCGTGTAGAATAGGGGTTCTTGGGCGACAGGCACACTGCAGGTTGGGGTGGCTTTTTAGCTTTTTGCAGGGGTGCAGGGTGGGGGGTGTTTTCCTGTTATTTGGGGGGTGGGTGGTTGGGAAGTTCATTGTTTGTATGTTCTGTGTTCAAGGCGACTTTATTCTGTATTTGAATTGCTTTTTGTGGTCGTGCTCATTGATGGGGGGTTTGGGCTTTGTCGGGTGGGATGGGGGGTAGCGGGTTGAGATTTGTTTCGTGGAACGTTAATGGTCTGGGTGATCGTATCAAACGCAGTGTGGTGTTGAAATGTATACGACGTTTATCTCCTGACGTTGTTTTCCTGCAGGAGACTCATTTGATAGGCAATGTCTGTCATGCAATGAACAGGTGGGGCTATCGCCTCGTAGCACATTCGGGGTTCACCTCGGGTTCCAGGGGTGTGGGTATCCTCATTCGGGCTTCCCTCCCCCTGGCTATTGATGATGTTATACAGGATGACCGGGGGCGGTATGCTGTCCTTGTGGGTCGGTATGAAGGCCGTACCCTTTCCTTATTAACTGTTTATGTGCCCCCCGGCTTGCAGACTTCCACCTTTTCAGATTTGGGCCGTGTCTTGTTGGACCTTCCTGATAGTACTCTCTTTCTGGCTGGTGACTTCAATTCGGTAGTCTCTGGCATTCATGATCGCCACCCTCCTAGGGATACCCCGGCGGCTCAGCAGTGGTTGGGTGGCTTTTTGGATACCTTCGGCCTAGTGGACTGCTGGAGGCTTTTGCATCCTACGCAGCTGCAGTACACCTTTCACTCCGGAGCCCATGGGAGTTTGTCTCGGCTGGATTATTTCCTGATGCCTGCGGCTCAGTCCCCGGCTGTGCGTGAGATTGTGCACTTGCCCAGGGGTATCTCTGACCACTCTCCGCTCTGGCTTCGTTTTGAGGTTGGGGTGGAAGCAGCGGGCAGGGTGGCTCCCATTAATCCGTGGTATCTTACCTCCCCTGAGACCCGCACCCTTTTACTTAAGTCCCTCGACTCGTATTTTCTGGATAACGAGGGGTCGGTTTCATCTGCTGTGTCCCTGTGGGAGGCCTTTAAGACTGTGATTCGTGGGCAGGCCCTCTCCCTTATTGCTGAGGCTAAGAGAGCGAGGAATAGAGAAGTGGTTGATCTTGAGGGGGAAATTTCTGTACTGGAGGAGGGCTTGGAATCTGGTGTCACGCCTGAGAAGCTCCATGCCCTGGGTCTGAAACAATATGATTATAAGTCCTTGGTCACGGATGCCGCCAAAGTGATGTTTCGGGAGCAACAGGGACGTTTGTATGATGTGGGTGATAAAGCGGGTAAATTGCTGGCGTGGCTGGATAAGAAGGAGAGAGCTAATCGTGTGGTACCCGTGATTCAGTCTGCCTGTGGTGTGAGTGTAACGGACCCGATTGGGGTAGTTGACCGGTTTGCCGAGTACTTCCGTGTGGTGTATACCCCTGTGTCTGTGAGGGATGTGGTTGACTCTCGCCTTCTGTTGCGTGATATAGCCCTGCCCATTGTTTCTGATTCGGACCGTGTGGCGTTGGACTCCCCCTTTACGGTTGATGAGATAGCTACTGCCATCCGTTCCCTCCGTTCTGGCAAAGCATTGGGCCCGAACGGGTTGCCAATCGAATTGTACAAATTGCGTCCGGATAGGCTTGCTCCGTATCTCCGCGCCATGTTTCTGGAGTCCCGGGAACGGGGTATTCTCCCTTATGATCAGAGACTAGCCACGATAGTTGTCATCCCCAAGGAGGGCAAACCACGTGATCTTTGTTCCTCCTATAGACCCATATCCCTACTAAATGTTGAACCCAAGGTGTTGGCGAAACTCCTGGCCACCCGTCTCTTGACGGTCATTAGTGACTTGGTCCATCCGGATCAATCTGGATTTATCCCACATCGCAACACGGCTCTGAACCTACGTCGTCTTCATGGCGCGATCGCGAGGGCGGGGCTTCTGACGGAGCCGGCCATTTTGGCATCGTTGGATGCATCCATGGCCTTCGACACGGTGGAGTGGCCCTATCTTTGGGCGGCTCTTGAGAAATTTGGTTTTGGGCCTGATTTTATTGGTTGGGTCAAGTTGCTGTACGCGGCACCTCTGGCGCAAGTGGTGGTGAATGGTAGGGTCTCGGCTCCTTTCACCCTCGGCAGGGGTACCCGTCAGGGATGCCCCTTGTCTCCATTACTGTTTGCTCTCGCCTTGGAACCGTTGGCTGCCTGGCTCCGGTGGGAACCGTCTCTCAAGGGGATTCGCTGGTCTCCGGACTTTGAGGACCGCGTTTCGCTTTACGCGGACGATATCCTTTTATACCTCACCTCCCCGCGTAAATCTCTGTCTGTCCTGTTTGATGTTCTTGCTTCTTTTGGGGCCAACTCGGGCCTCGTTATTAATTGGGCCAAGTCCTGTGTATATGTTCTTTCGGGGGTTTTGCCCCCCTTGCCGAGTAGACTTCCCATTCAAGTGGTCCATTCGGGCTTCAAGTACTTAGGGATTTTTATTACGTTGGACCCGACGCTCCGCTTTGAGCATAATCTCCTCCCACCGTTGCTTAGACTGCGACTGGATGTGGCCCGTTGGCGCAAGCTTCCTTTATCACCGCTGGGCAGGGCGGCCCTGTTTAAAATGATGTCCTTGCCGCGATTCCTTTACGCGCTTCACAACTCTTATGACGCTATCCCTAAGACCTATTTCCAAGAGATTGAGAGTCTTCAACGGCAGTTGATATGGGATGGGCGACCCCGTATCGCACTCGCAAAGCTCACCATCCCCTGGTATGACGGGGGCATGGCGCTCCCTGATATCAAGCGATATTATTGGGCTTCCCAGTTGTCTGCCATTAATCATGTGATGTTTTCCCCGGGTCGTAATCCTGCATTCGAGATGGACAGACTCCAGCTTCCAGGTGGGGACTTTACTAGAGCGCTTTATTCGCGATCGGCCGGGCGCCATCTTGTGGGCCCATCCAGGATTGCAGTAACGGTGTGGCGGGCTGCGAGTGTGAGTTTGGGGTGGGAGGATCGATTGACGTTAGCGACACCGCTTTATGCATCCGAACGTTTGGGCGGACTCTGGTCTACCAAGGGTTTCGACCGCTGGGATGTGATTGGGATCTGTAGGGTGGGTGACGTGTACTCGAATGGTTGTGTGAAGTCGTTCCAGGCCCTCCAGGCGGAATATGGTTTGAGTGGTAGGGAATTTTTTCGCTACCTGCAGGTCCGACATGCCCTCGTCTCAGTCTTGGTTCCTGATGAGGCTTTGCCTGACTCTTCCCCCCTCGAGGACCGTATCCTTGATGGGCATCTTCCCGATAGCACTATTTCTCTGATTTACAAGAAATTGATTAATAATCGGGTGGACTTACTGATCCGACTTCGGGAGGCTTGGGTTCGCGATGGGTTGGAACTGGACGACGAGGATTGGCAATCGGCGCTCTCTTCTCCCAAGGAGGTGGCCATTCCTGCCCGTCTCCGTTTGGTTCAGCTTAAGATTCTTCATTGAGTCTATGTCACTGGTCCGCGTCTGGTTACGATGGGCTTTTCTTCGGATGGGCTATGCAAGCGTGGATGTGGCTTGAGTGCGACTTTTTTGCATATCCTTTGGGAGTGCCCGGTTATAGCTGCTTATTGGACTGCTGTGCTTGAGGTGATGACTGCTGTTACGGAGGTGGCCCTGCGACCGGAGCCTCGCAGATGTCTGTTGAATGTATGGGAACCCACTGACTACTCTGTGGCCCAGACCAGATGGGCTACCCTTGGTTACATGATTGCGAAGCGGGATGTCGCGCAACTCTGGGGCGCTTCCAGGCCCCCTGAGGTCTCGAGGTGGGAGGACAATATGGACTGGTCCATGTTTCGTGAAAAGACGGTTTATGTGGCCAGGGGCAGACCCAGGGCGTGGACGAAGGTTTGGGGCCAGTGGAATGATTATCGTGGGGGTATTTGCACCCCTCCCCTTGAAAACACTGCTGAGATTGTCCTTTCTCCCTAGACTAGAGTTCCCGGAACCTTTCCGTAAGGTTTTTTATACTTCCGGTTCTCCCCGCTGCTCCCCTCCCCCCCCTCCCCGACTTGATTGGAGCCTCCGGGCTCTGGGTGTGTTCTCCTGATCGTGGAACCGTCCCCTCCGCTCTTTGGGCTGACCTTAATTATCGTCCATTCGCCTTTAGTGTTTATGTTTTCTTTTTGTAAAAAATAAAAATACAAATTGTTCTGTGATGTCTATAGAGTAACGCTCTGTACTTGAGCTGTACCTATCCACGGGTGTATATTTTCTTACATGCATTTTGTCTTGTTATTAGCGGCCAGCCCGTGTGGTTGTAGGCCCATTCTTGTACTTTTCTATGCTTACTCCAATAAAGGTTTGGAAAAAAAAAAAAAAAAAAAAAATACAATGCCCCAAAATTGTGGAACGCCCTCCCACTCTCCATTCGAAGAGAACACAACCTTCTGGCCTTTCGTAGGCAACTAAAAACATGGCTCTTCCCATAATACCTCACTTCCTCTGCCCCCCCTCCGGAATTATAGGTCGATTTACAGCGCTGGGACGCCCCAGGGTAGCTACGCGCTTTATAAATCCCCATTCAAATTCAAATTCAAATTCAAATTCAAGTACTTGCCCATAATTAATGCCAGATTGAGACGCTGCTCAGTGGTTCCCTTACCCTTCCTAAACCCGTACTGTGAGTCCACTATGGTACCTGCGGATTCTGCCCAAGCTTCAAGGCGTGCCAATATCACTCTACCCATTAATTTGCACGAGGCATCTAGTAAGGATATCGTCCGGTAGCAGCAAGGGTCACCCTTAACGCCCTTTTTAAAAATCGGTACTACTACCGCCTCATGCCACGAAGTTGGGATACGCCCCACCACAATTGCTCTAAAAACATTTAATAGCAATGGTGCCCAGACCTCCGGGTTATGTTTGAAGATATCTAAAGGTACTGAATCCGGCCCGGGAGCCTTTAATGGAATCCCCATCCTCAAGGCAACCTCTATCTCCGACAAGGTAATAGAGAGGCTAAGTTCTTAGCTGACATCAGATTAAAATCTCCAACCCCATCGTCAGTAATCAGCAGCACCTCGTTTGGGTTAAAAATGTTCCCATAGTATAACACCCAGGTCTACTCCGGAATGTGCATTAATATATTACCCTTGTCCCCATGCTTTAAAAAAGGTCGATTTATTATTTCCCAGAAAAGACTACAGTCCCTTAATTCTGCCGCTTTTCCAAGATCTTCCCAGGCTATGGCCCTTAATTCCGATTTTCGCCTATCAATTGCGGCTTTATACTTTTTCCTAGATTTCCTAACAAGGTCGGCGTCTTGGGGTACCTGATGTAAAGCCTTTTTTAAACTTGATTGTGCAGCAGAACACTCTCCATCGAACCATTTGTGTCCACTTTCTTTTTTCCCCCTCAGAGTTTTCTGGAGGTGTATAGCCACATTACCTAAGAGTTCTTCAAAATTTCTAATTATTACATCTGGTTCATTTGTGGGCGTCAGACAAGCTTCTATACCCGCCTTATTTTCCTTAAAAATATCCAACTCCAGTTGCCCCAGATTTACCTTGTCCCACTTCAGAGTTACTCCCTGGTTAAGGCTATGTATTATTGGTTGTTACAGGGTTTGACTGCTCCCAACTACGGGGTTAAAACTCACTATTAGGGGGTTGTGATCACTGGCGGGATTTACATCAACCTGGAAATCCTTAATAAGATGAGCAAACCTGAGGGAGACCAGCGCAAAATCAATTGTACTAGTCGCGCCCCCTGATCCTTGAAAGGTAGGTATACCCATAGGTCTAGAAAAACTGGGCATGTCCAGGACACAGAGTTCGTACGTCCACTCCATTTGCCCAGAATGAAATCTAAGGTCTCGAACATCATAGGAACTAGACTTCCTTGGGCCACCATTGAGTTTTGAGGTATCCCGTGGTTTGCCTGAGGATGGTGAATACTTCCTTGCATCTGCATCAGGTTGAAAGAATTTGGCAGAACCACAGATTTTGGGACCTTCTGGGCTGCCATAGGAGGACGTGGTTCTGGTAGGAGCTCTCCCTGTCCCGCTAAACTCATCCCCTAGAAATCTGCCACAATACGGTCTGGATTGTAACACCAGTCCCGCTTCCAGTTCCTCACCTTGTTACAGATGTAACACTGCATTGCCTTTTTCAAGGCACTTATGCTTGTTCCGGTCTTATTCCCCCTACCTCTCCCCAGTCCTGGGATATTCCCTTCATAAGTCATAGAAACTCCTTGCATCACTGCTCCCAAGTTGGAGTCTAGCTCAGGTCCTTGGAATGGAACTTAAACCCCTTAGTTCCTCCATTCTTCGGAGCCCTGTGCGCTTTGCTTCTAGTATATCGCTTCAGTATTTTCCATACCGTAATATCTTGTCAACTGGCTTGCTCTGCCAACAAAGGACACCTTGGGTAATTGGTGACTATCTCTGGCCATGGATCATACACAAAGGAAGCTTGAAACCTTCCTATATTTTCTCCCAGGGAGTCATTCATACCACTGTGCTCTCTATACACCAGCATCAATCCCTCAAAATAGGCAGGCATTGACTCCTTCGGCTTGTGGGAGGTTCAGAAACTCTTAGGCCAAAGAGGCCTTTGTTTGCAGGTGCTTTATGAACTCATTGTACTTGGTTTAAACAATGGGCGAAGGGGCATTTATCCCTCCACCTGAGGTGGTTCTTATTTAGATCAATAGACTGCCCTTTTACACCCTGCCCGCAGATCCTTTGGAGCTGCCACCTCATTCAACACATCCAAGTCTTCTCACAAAACCTTTGAAATAGCCACAATCTGTTTATTCTGGATGTACCATTTCGCTAGATTCTCTATAAGCTTTGGAAGAGTATTTGTGAAATGGAAAAGGTTTGATTGGTACCATGAGACACGTACATAGGTTCCTCCTTGTACTTAATGCAATGAAACTCCTTTAAACTTTCCCCTGCCTTCCTCTTCCGACCCTTCTCCTTTTTGCTTTACTTACTTTGAACTTTTCTTTCTTTGACCAGAACTCCCTACAGTTCTCAATGTCACTCCTTTCCCTAATGCAGTTAATCCTGTGTTGGTTCTGTTTTAGGCTGCGCCTAAAGGAGAACTGGGCTGGTGCAAGCTGCTTCCTGATGAGAGCCCCAGCACTTTTTTTTGGACAAATTAACCACTGCATCAAGGCAAGGAGTTTGGCAAGAGAAGAGGACAAGAAACCACTGCAATTAACCATGCTGGTGTGCAAAAGACTTATGAGCCCCCCTGAGAAAATGTAAACCACTCAATGCTTGCAGCAAAGTTCTCTTTTCTCCTCCTCTTTACCTATTCCTCTCTCTTTCTTTCCCCTGCCTCTTTGTTACTCTTTCACATTATCCTTTGCAATGCGGAGGGTGGACTTGGTATATAAAGGCAACTCAAGAAAAACAGACCATGAGGTGAACACAGGACTGGTTAGCAAACCATTCGATATCATGACGTCATGGCTGGGGACAGTAAATGCCAAAGTCTGGGAAAGAGATGGGGACAGGAGAGAGATTTCCATTTTGGGAGTGAAATTATTATTGCTTAGACCAAGGAATAATGTGCATGCTCTGTGCAGCTGAAAAAGAGTAAAGCATCCAACAGTACACCTGTTCGAGTGCAAGAGTCTTCATCAGTGTGGTACCATCTGACACAGCACGGCAGAAACAAGGAAAGTTAACTGATTTTGGTAGATCCTAAGCCGTTTTCTACTGTGCTAGGTGCCCTGATATCTGAAACACTGTAATTCTGCAGATGAGACTCTAAATTGAGTTAGCAACTATGGTAGAAACGGATAACTGATGTCACCTTTGGGTTTGATGAGGTATGTAGAAGTATACTGTATCTACTGTTGTGTAGGTATCACTGGTTTAAGGTGAGGATATGCAGCAGCGGCCGGCACAGGTAAACGCGGGGCTGGTGCAGGGAGACGACAGACAACGAAATAGATACAATAAAATAAATAAATAATACCTATTCCGTCGTCTGTTGGCTTTCCCCCTTGCCGCACCCTGCCCTACACCACCTCACCACGCTTACCTGTGCCGGCCGCCCTGGAGGTATGTAACATTGTAGCCGCAATTGTCATGCAATTGTGTGTATGTCCAAAGGCACACTGAATTCTTCATGTGATGGCGTGCACCTAACATGTTTGTACAAATGTCCCTTGTTTCTCATTTTGACAAAACCTCACAAAATTCACAAAGTAGCCTAATCTGAAAGTTTCACAGGATATACTAAAACAGTGAAGAGGGAATATTCTCTGTGATGCGTCATACAGCACATATGACTACTACAATGGAAAATAAAGGAGATGATGCATGTACTTTCAAAAGAGAATGATGATGTCTTTGCTACACTGATGCTTCAACTGGATTATTAAGATTGATGTGTGCATGTTGGTTGACTTATGCTAAAAAATGGGGTAGGGAATCGTTTTACATTCCTAAGATCCCTGTCCATCAAGGGTATAATTTTGCCTTTTGTGTGTGGATCCAGCAAATGCAGGAGATGCATGCGTCATGTCATGTATCGGTCTGCAAATCAAGTCATCTGGTTGCTGGAAGTGCTTTTAATCTTCCCATTACTGCATACTTGCTCAATGGCCTTTGAGAGAACCTGATGGAGGTGTCAGCCACACTTAAAAAACATAACAGTGGCTTAAAATGAAGCAGTCACTGCACTGGCTGGTGTTGCTTCTCAGGAAGCAAACCTGTGCAACCACATGTCTAAGTAGCTCATGCATCTCTTGAGACATGATCATTGCGCAGGTTTGCTGAGGATAAATGTCACGGCTGTAAAGTCATGGGCTCTAGGCCCACATACTTAGAAATTAGGGACACAGACACCATGGTGTAGTACTAGTAACTGTCCACAAGCGCGTGCACTCGGACCTTTTATTAACAGGCCCATGTTGCTTGTGACACTTGTGGTCAACGCTTGTGGGGTGTGTATGGCCAGCCCCCAAGGGAGTGGCTGGTAATCCAGTACGTGCTGAGACACTAGAATGTGTCCAGCGTGACACTACAAGAGCCACCTTGTATTGAAAGAAGCTACTGACACAAATTTCGTAACAACCATGAATTCAACAAGGGGGTGTTGCCCTCATGCTGTTGACACCAGCTTCAGAGGTGTCGACGGTGTCACCCAGGTGCAGTGCATAGGGTCCACATAAAGGGGTCGATTAGGATCGCGGACGGACTTGAGTCCGTCCGCGACCCCAGAGTAGGAGGGAACGTCCGCATGGGCTGCGGCGTTCCCTCCGTGCAGATTAGGATGTGACCGTCAGGGTGGCGGTCACATCCTCCATCTTTAACATTGCGGCGGGTGCAGCTTCAAGCTGCACCCGTCGCAATGTTAAAGATGCATGCATCGCATTTGCGTGCACAAAGCAGCAGGCACCGCGCGGTGCCTGCTGCTTTGTTCACGCAAATGCAGGTGGGTACCATAGGTGCTTTGGTGCCTCGCATTGACTCCCATAGCGCTTTGCTGCCTCGCATTGATTTCCATAGCGCTTTGCTGCCTCGCATTGATTTCCATAGCGCTTTGCTGCCTCGCATTGATTTCCATAGCGCTTTGTTGCCTCGCATTAATTTCCATAGCGCTTTGTGGCCTCGCATTAATTTCCATAGCGCTTTGAGGCCTGACTTATTATTATAGTAAGTAAGTAAGTAAGTAAGTAAGTAAGTTTTATTGCATAGTTAATTAAAACCAGTACAAACATTTTGCATTAAAATTTTTAAAAATATAATAGAAAGTTTGATCATTTAAATCAGCATTTCTTTAAAACGTGCAGTGGAGGGCCCAAAATGGATATCTGGCAGTCTTTTCCCGGGGCCAGGGCAGCATGCACCCTTTGCAACCTAGTTGCTGTTTGCTTTTTGGTTGATTTTTGCAGTTTTTGGCAGTCTTTGCTCTATTATAGCCAGGAACTTAACGTATCTGCAGTTCAGTTTGGTATTTGCTGGATTCAAGCAGGTGAGCACCGCTTGCCTTCTTGTGGTAGTCCCTATCTGCTTAAACTGATCCTTTAAGAGCTGTTGGCGGGCTTGTCGAAGCTCTTCGCAGAGGCAGGTCATGTGGAGTATGTCTCCTTTTTCTAGGTTGCAAAGTGGGCAGGCTTCGTGGCTGTTGCTTCTGAGCCATGGTGGAGTGTGTTCTCTACTGGGCAGCACCCCTAGTCTGTGTTTCAAGAACTTCAGTTTGATGGTTTTTGAATAGCCCTGGCTGAAGTATGCTTGTGGTGACAGTGTTTTATACGTGTTTATTGTCATCCAAGCATGGTTTCTTTTGGCGAAGGCCGCCTTGTCCTCTAGTAAGGAGAGATGTCTTACGCTTTTCCAGACCAGTTTTTTGAACGGGTTGTGCCCGAGTTGCATATCCCAGATCGCAGATGCTTTGACGGCCCCCAATGCCGCCTTCAGGTAGGAGCTTGTCTGAGATACATCCCTGCTTTGTATGTCAAGCCACAGCAGTGAATTTAGTGTGTCAATTCTGGCAGAGCGGAGTTTGTGGCAACAGATGATGTAAGCTCCCTGTCTGGCGAGATCCTGTTTTTGCAAGCCAAACTCCAGCCTTAGTTGTGCGGGCGAGGTGTAGGGCGGGAGCGAAAACATTGTTCTATATGCTTTTGCCTGGGTGGTGTCTAGGTTCCTGGAATCTCTTCCTCGTAGTGCCTCGCTTCCGTACGAAATAGAGGGGAGTAACTTAGCCTGAATGACTTTCAAGTAAGGTGTCAAAGTTGGCCCTGAAAGTTGATTGGCTAAGTTTTTCAGTGTGACAGCAATTAGAGCTCCTCTTCTTTTTATATCCTGCAGCTGCTGGGCAAATGAACCTTCACTGTCAAAGATGACTCCCAGGTATTTGTATTCGCTAGATGGCTCTATTTTCCGGCCGCCCAGGAACCAGGGCTTCTGATGTTTGTTCCTGTTGTTAATTGACATTGTGCGTGTTTTGCTCAGGTTTATTTTTAAGTTGTTTTGCATTGCGTAGCTATGCATTTCATTCAATAGCTTCTGTAAACCAGTATGAGTGTGGCTGAGGAGTACGACATCGTCCGCGTATAGTAGGTTGCTTAGAGTTTTTCCTCCCAGCCTCGGGGAGTGGGAGTTGCATGAGTTTAGTTGGCTTGATAGATCCGCCATGAATAGGTTGAACAGTATCGGGGCCAGCACGCACCCTTGTTTGAGACCTTTGGTGGTACGGACTTTGGATGACAGATGGGTGCCGCTTCCTAGCTTCACCTGCACCCAGGTGTCAGAGTGGAGAAGCTCCAACATATTTAAGATCGGTTGCGGTATACCCCATTGTGCTAGTTTCCCCCAAAGCCTGCCTCTCTCGATGTTGTCGAATGCAGCACTAAAGTCGATGTAACACAAGTGCAGTGGCATTTTTTTTGTTTTCGCTGCATCAATAATCAGAGATATAGCCAGAATATTGGTAGCTGTTCCTGTGGTTTTACGAAAGCCAGTCTGGTTCAATGGTATGATTTGATTTGAGTCCGTCCATGACACAATCTCCTCTAAAATCGTTCCTGCGAAATATTTTGCCTTGTTGTCGATGAGGGCAACTAGGCGGTAATTGTTGGGATCCATTTTGTCGCCTTTTTTATGTATGGGGACGATTGTCGACCCTCTCCAGGACTCTGGAATTCTATTTAGGAGTCTTATTTCCATAAATAGTGGCTGCAGGATGGTTGCCCATTTTGTGTTATTTTCCTTAAAGAGGGCTGGCGGGATGCCATTGGGGCCCGGGGCTCCTTCTTTTCTGCCCTTGCAGATTTGCTTGGTGATTAGGGCTATCTCCTGTGCAGCTGATGTTTCCGAGATGGCTTCGGATTGGGTTTGCACTCTCTTAATGAGTTGTGCTGGCAAGGGCGTTGTGAGCGCTTGATTTGTCGTGTTACATCTTTGTATTCCCATAGGTCGGGGGGGATCATTGAAATGGCTGCTGAGGTAGTTGATCCATATTTCTTCTACTATATGGGATCCTGGGTCCTTATGCTGTGGCCGTAAGATAGCGTTCACTGTTTGCCAAAAGCGAACGCTGTTATTGCTTTTGATGTCATGTAGTAACTTTGCCCATGCCTCATTTTCTGCGTCCTTTTTGATTTTCCTTTTTGTGTGGTTAAGCTCTGCCCTTTGTCTTTTCAGCGTGGCTCGTAAGTTTGTGTCTTGGGGCGCTGATCTTAGCTTCCTTAGAGTCAGGTGTACAGTTCTTTTTTGTGACCTTAGTTGTGATCTTGGTCCTTTCATTAGGCTGGTTTTGTTGCTCTCTATGTGGGACTTGCTTTTGAGGACGGTCTTAGTGGCCAGATCGTTTAGCAGTGATTCTGTGTATTGCTCCCAGTAGGAGATGTGCCCTACTGAGTTTGGTTTTTGGGTGTTGTACATTTGAAGGGCAGTTTCGGCCAAAGTGGTTATGTTAGTTGGGGTGCATTTGATTCTTTTTTGGTTAATTGAGTAGATCTCTCCCAATGTTTTATCTGGCCTGATTGCTATAGAGCTTTGTTGCATAGCCCACATTGCGCGTGCTGCCTCTTGTGCTTGTGTGACCTCGTGGCGCTGTATTCGAAACCTCACATTGCTGGTTAATTTATATCCTGCCTGATTGTGCCGGTGCCTCTGCCCACATCTTTGCAGTGTTCTGACTTGTGCCCCAATCTCGTCCTGTTTCGCTTTTGGCTTGCTGCCATTTTGTTGTTGTGACTCCCAGCCCGTCTCTCCACCCCGCTCCCGCCTCCCAGCTGCCCCTCCCTCCCACTGGAAGTTTGGAGCTGACCTGTACGCTCCAACGCTGTGACCGTCCTGACTCGCTCAGAAGCGGTCGCTCCCCACGCTCCCTGCTTGACTGGTATCGTAGCGCTTTGCTGCTCACTGCTACCATCTCCATTTGTTGATTTTCATAGAGCTTTGGTGCCTCGCATTGACTCCCATAGCGCTTTGCTGCCTCGCATTGATTTCCAAAGCGCTTTGCTGCCTCGCATTGATTTCCATAGCGCTTTGCTGCCTCGCATTGATTTCCATAGCGCTTTGTTGCCTCGCATTAATTTCCATAGCGCTTTCTGGCCTCGCATTAATTTCCATAGTGCTTTGAGGCCTGACTTATTATTGTAGAGCTTTGTTGCATAGCCCACATTGCGGAGTGCTGCCTCTTGAGCTTGTGTGACCTCGTGGCGCTGTATTCGAAACCTCGCATTGCTGGTTAATTTATATCGTGCCTGATTGTGCCGGTGCCTCTGCCCACATCTTTGCAGTGTTCTGACTTGTGCCCCAATCTCGTCCTGTTTCGCTTATGGCTTGCTGCCATTTTGTTGTTGTGACTCCCAGCCCGTCTCTCCACCCCGCTCCCGCCTCCCAGCTGCCCCTCCCTCGCTCCGCCCCCTCCACGATCCATTTATGACAGATGCACTTATGCGCAGCGTTCACGCGCTGCGGGCGCGCCCCATGCGCGCCGAAGGCACGCCAAAGGTAAGCCCGTCTACGCCTGTCCGCGCCCAATCCACTCCACCCGCATAACATACGACGCCGCAACCCTCTTAGCACTCAACCCCGGGCGACTTCCAGACTGCCACCAAGCCACCCCAGGACACACCCATGGACCCTTCACCTGCCACTCCTGCAAGTTCGACTGCATCAGGACCCACACCAAATCCACAAACTCCAAACAGAGCTCCGACACTAACCACCTGAAGTGCATCCTGCTCAACACCCGCTCGGTCCACAGACACGCCATTGAACTTTGGAACCTACTCGACACCACATCGCCGGACGTTGCCTTTCTTACAGAAACCTGGATGAACGCCTCATCAACGCCCGACATCGCCATAGCCATAGCCATCCCGGACGGCTACAAGATCATCCGAAAGGACCGCATCAACCAAACAGGAGGAGGCATCGCCATCGTCCATAAGAACACCATCCGCATCACAACCAGTTTTGACGATAACCGCGCAGCCGCCGAACACCTTCACTTCCAGATCCACACCGACCCCAAGACCACACTCAGAGGCACCTACATCTACAGGCCACCAGGACCCCGCACACAATTCAGCGAAGACATCTCTGACTTCATCAGCCCACATGCCCTCCCCTCCAAGGACTACATTCTACTGGGAGACCTCAACTTCCACCTGGAAAAGAATAACGACAGCAACACCACCACCCTTCTGGACAACCTCGCCAATCTCGGACTCAAACAACTTGTTGACACCCCAACCCACTATGCCGGGCACACGCTCGACCCAATCTTCACCTCCAGCAAGCACATCTCCTTCAATCACACCACTGCTCTCCATTGGACGGACCACAGCTGCGTTCACTTCAACTACATAAAGACCACGACCTACAACCACCCACAACCAATTCCCCGCAGAAACTGGAACAAAATCACCACCGACCAGCTCTTCACATCGCTTCACCAAAACCCTCCTGCCAAATCATTGGACCCAAACCAAGCAGCCACCAACCTCACACAATGGATCACCCACAGCGCTGACGAATTAGCACCCTTGAAAAACCATCAAATGAAGCTAGGTAGCAAAAAAGCCCCCTGGTTCAATGATGACCTTAAGAAATCCAAGAAGACCTGTCGCACCCTCGAAAAAGCCTGGCGAACAAACCCAACCACTGACAACCTGATCACCTTCAAGAACGCCACCCGCAAACACCACCAACTGATCAGATCCACCAAGAAATTAGCATTCAAGGATCGATTCGACATCAACGCCCACAACAGCAAGGAACTATTCAACATCGTCAAAGAGTTCACCAACCCCACCGCCGGCACCAACGATATCACTCCCTCCCAAAACCTCTGCGACTCTCTAGCCTCGTTCTTCCACAACAAAATCGCTGACATACATAACAGCTTTGGCGACCAGTCCACCCCACCCTCCTCCGATCTAAAACCCCCCTCCAACACCCTTTGCGCCTGGAACCCAATCACCACCGAAGACACCATCCTCCTGATGAACTCCACCCACTCAGGTTCGCCAACCGACCCATGTCCCCACCACATTTTCAACAAAGCAGACTCCATTATCGCACCCCATCTCCGAGACGTCATCAACTGCTCCCTCAACTCCACTACCTTCCCGGAAAGCTGGAAACATGCCGAACTCAGCCCCCTCCTGAAAAAACCCACAGCAGACCCCACCGAAATTAAGAACTACCGCCCCATTTCGCTCCTCCCATTCCCTGCCAAAGTCATTGAGAAAACAGTCAACAGTCAGCTCACCGCCTTCCTCGAATCCAACAAATCACTCGACCCTTCACAGTCCGGCTTCCGAGCCAAACACAGCACAGAGACCGCCCTCATCGCAGCAACAGACGACATTCGAACTCTACTGGACAACGGAGAAACAGCTGCCCTCTTCCTACTTGACCTCTCCGCAGCCTTCGACACAGTCTGTCATAGCACCCTTACACAACGACTCAGCAACATCGGAATACAAGGAAAAGCATTGAACTGGATCATCTCGTTCCTCGCCGGAAGAACCCAGAGAGTCCGCCTCCCCCCTTTCAATTCGGAAGCCACTGAAGTCATCTGCGGCGTTCCACAAGGATCATCACTCAGTCCCACCCTCTTCAACGTATACATGAGTCCCCTCGCATCCATCGCGCGCCAACACAACCTCAACATCATCTCCTACGAAGACGACACACAGCTGATCCTCTCCCTCACCAAAGACCAAAACCCCGCCAAAACCAACCTACACGAGGGGATGAAAGAAGTGGCCGAGTGGATGAAGAACAGCCGTTTAAAACTGAACTCGGACAAAACGGAAGTCCTCATCCTAGGTCCATCCCCCTCCGCTTGGGATGACTCATGGTGGCCACCGGCCCTGGGAAACGCACCCAAACCAACGGACCACGCACGTAACCTGGGCTTCATCCTGGACTCCTCCCTCTCGATGACCAGACAAGTCAACGCCGTCTCATCATCTTGCTTCAGCATCCTACGTATGCTCAAAAAAATCTTCCGCTGGATCCCCACCGAAACAAGAAAGACAGTCACCCATGCACTGGTCACAAGCCGACTGGACTACGGAAACACCCTTTACGCCGGGACCACAGCCAAACTACAGAAAAAACTCCAACGCATCCAGAACGCCTCAGCCAGACTCATCCTAGACGTCCCCCGCCAAGCTCACATTTCCGGTCACCTGAAAGACCTCCACTGGCTCCCCGTCAACAAGAGAATAACGTTCCGTCTCCTCACCCACGCACACAAAGCCCTCTACGACCTAAGACCCGAATACCTCAACACGCGCCTGTCCTTCTACACCCCCACCCGCCAACTACGATCGTCCAACCAAGCCCTCGCCGCAATTCCACGCATCCAAAGATCCACCATGGGGGGTAGATCCTTCTCCTACCTAGCGGCCAAGACCTGGAATTCTCTCCCCACCCACCTCCGCCTTACACAGAACCACCTCTCCTTCAGAAAACAACTAAAAACCTGGATATTCGATAAGTAACGTACCCCCCCTCCCTCAAGCGCCTTGAGACCCTCTGGGTGAGTAGTGCGCTATACAAATTCTTAACTTGAACTTGAACTTGAATATATTTGCCTTTTCTATAAGGCCTTAGCATTTTCACAACAACAGGCTCAGAAACGGTTCGCCTTTAAGTCCAGGAGAATAACATTCTCCACTAAACATGGTTTAAGACTGGTTCGCAGCTTCCGGGTGAACACAATGCTTTCAGATTGTTTTTATTTGCGGTGCTCAGTTGTATTTGTTAGATGTACAAACAGCATATGTTTTTGTTCCAGGGCAGAGATCAGGCTGCAGATACAAGGAGGCGCGGACGGGATTCTAATTCATGACTTTCGGTTTACGAGACTTTTTAAAGCTCCCACTTTACCCCTTTAAAATGTTGCCATGTTGCAACGAATGTTGGTCTCCTTTCTATAAGGTCAAAAAATTGGAAACAAAAATCTTTAGCTGTATTTTGATCTGGTTCGTAAAGGAACAGGGTAGGTCTTTTGAGAAATCCAGTTGCCTAACAATAGCTCCCGAATTTGCGGGGGACAAACTCAAGGGGGCCCCTTCCTGCACAGTGCACGGGAGGGCCTGAGAGCTTGTGACTGCTTCCAAAGCGAGGGTGAATCCACGTACTTTGTAAAGGAGGGGGGGTTCTTTCGCCTCCGGAGTAATCAAAGTGGCTTTTCAAATCCCCTTACTACACTATCTAAACGGAAACGTCTACTGGCAGCGTCTTTCACCTGTTGAAAAGAGTCTGAAGGTCAACTGAACACCCTACTTCAAAATCTCATTGATGGCACGTGTTTGAATAATGATTATGCAAACACGCCTCCCGGTTATGAAGTGGTAAATTGAAACAAGCATGGGCATAGCCAATAGGTCTCACCTTTGGGACCTTATACTTTTTAAATTTATTTAATGTGATTTTATATAGCGAATACATTACCCCAAGGTGTCAGAGCGCTTTACAAAAGAAACAGTTGTGTTACATAAGTACTTTGGTTTACATGACTTACATATGAGATACAAACAGAAAAAAAATGCAAATATACAAGTCGAGTGAAAGGTGGGGAAAATTGCTAATGTACAAGTTGTAAAGTCACTCAAGGAAGAGATACAAACAGATACACTCTAAAATCACATAGGAGAGAAGTAAGTACAAAGATCTACTACATATACTAGTGGTTAGAGTTATATATACAAGTGGAGTGAAAGGAGGGAGAAATTGCAAATGTACAAGTTGTAAAGTCATTCAAGGAAGAGTTATAAACAGATAAACTCTAAAATCACATAGGAATGGTAGTAAGTACAAAGGTCTACTACATATACTAGTGGTTAGAGTTATATAAACATACAAATAGCAAATTCACCCAGGATTACATTTTAACAGCGATTAGTCTTAGACTAGTATATATTACATATTTACAGAGCAGGAAATTCTTGCCATCGTTTAGCGAGGTGTTCTGCAGCTCCACTGGGAATCGCCCATATGGTTCGGGTTCCATCGAATTTAGACTGAAGATTTTGAAGTGACCAAAAAGCCTTGAGTTCAGAAACGGGGGGTGGAGATGAAGAGGATGGTATGGTAGGAAAGGGTATGTAGCTCGGTTGCCATCTTACAGTAGCTTTACTCCAGCATGTTGCTCATCGACTGTACGGCGGGCGCCAAGTCCGGGTCAGGATGTCTCGTCTTGGGCGCCATGTTGAAGTCAGGCAGGACTTATCTAGATGTCAGCGCTGTCATCTAAGCCCCAAGACCCTACAATTCGATTTAACAAGAATAAGAATTACCCCCACAGGCCGATCTCTACTGTGCAAGTGGGCCATTCGCAATGGCAATCTGAGGTCCACGCAGGCCATGCTCACGAGGACGGACAGATTCAGGTCTGTCCGACCGCCATCTTAAGGTCAGGCAGTGCTCAGCGCACCCACGGGCGTCATCGCCCCTGGAATCTGCTGCTGTCATTCTGGCCATAGGCTGCCGGATGCCTTTTCGAATTAAACGCCTGTGGTGTTTAGCGATGCAACAGTTGATGTTGTTGCACCAAGGATATTGTGCTGGATAACTAAACATTTATAAGGTCCCAAAGGCTAGAACTATTGGCTATGCCAATGCTTGTTTTTTTATAAATGATGGGTGATGGACTGGACCTGTTTCGTATTGGTTGTGTTCACTCACCTTGGTTGGACTGATTGTTTAACCCGTTTACTGCGGCCGTTATTTCGCTGCAGTGCCGGCGTTCTATAGAGTGGGCGGGGCTGTGTCGGCCGTTGAACGTTCGCAGCACCAGCCAGGTAGTGCTCCGAACGTTCAGCGGCCGACAGCAGCACTGATAGGGTTAAAGGATGTTGCCACCCAATGTTTCTGTATTGCCTGTCAGGTAGGACATTACTGTTATCTAATTCAGCAGAGCCTAATATTGGGGACATTTAAATCAGCTTGTTTTCATTACTGTGCTGTTTATACGTGTGACCTGGGCAAACAGTCTGTTTAATAGACAAGAAGTAGTAGATACAGCTGTAGGTTATCGGGCATGCCTTTCCTCATGTATTTTTACTGTAATAAAATACGCTACAGATTTCATCTGTTGTCTGTTTGCTGTAACAGCTCCAACAGAGGCTGATTTCTCACCGAGGAGAACCATCCGTGGTATTTGTGTGGACTTGTAAACAGCATGCATGGTTTGCACTGGTGATATTTAGTGCTCGTACAAATACCAAGGGATCTACAAGAGTTTGGGTTATTTGTCCTATCCCTGACCTCTAGAAGGGGTATAAATAGACATAATTTCAGAGGTTATTTTCGAGGACCTGCGTAAGGGCAGATCAGAGTTCAAGTCCTGGAATAGAAGCAGAAGCAGCTCTAGGTTCAAGGAAGGAAGCATAAGTCGAAGTAACAGATTTGAAAACGACGAGAACCACACAAATGCAAAGCATGTAAAGTTCAGGAAGTGGGAATTCACAATCATTTCACAAAAAAGCAGTTTACGGGTTTATCAGTATCAGTTCAAAAGTCACCAGTTCAAGGGATGGTCATCCTTGAGAGGACCGACAATGTGTTCGCTGGCCTCGGGGAGTGGAGGAGGAGGCCAACACCATGAAATCTGCGCGTGAGAAGTAGCTTGAACAATGTAGACAAAAGAAACACGCATTGGCAAAGCCAATAGGTCTGTTGTTGTTGGTGTCTTTTTTCTTTGTCAATGCTTCTTCTGTTTTGTCATGGTTTTTGCATAATTGTATTGTCTGGTCAGCTGCTTGGCTCAAGTCAAACTAAAAAAACAATATTTGCTAAAAGCAGAAATATTTTTTGTCTCAATAAGCATGTGTCAAAATAGTATTCGTTTTCACTCACGGAAATTAATTTTTATATATATGTGCTCTTGATTAAAGGGCAGAATGCCATCACTCACAGTGAAGTTAGCCACTGGCTGAAGTGGACGGATCCATTACTAAAGGCAGCAATGGAATCGTCTGAACTGGTCTGCTTGAGTGGCATTTAGAGAGTAGGCCCAGTTGAAAAGTTTAATAGGCAAGCTGGAGAGAGCATGGCCAGCTGCAAGTGAGCAGGTTGCTAGAGCGCTCATAAGTGCGGAATCTCTTGACTAACAGCCTTAAGTTTTGAAGAGCTCGTAATTTGGAGTCGGTCTTCATGATTTTTCTCCGCAGACTGTTTAGTTCACACACCTCAACGTCGTGCAGAGCGGTAGCTAACTTAATGTAAATTGATACTTGTATAGCGCACTACTCACCCGCAAGGGTCTCTAGGCACTTGTACAAATACCGCTGTGGAACCCATCCTGGCTTTCCCTGTGAGGTGTCCACTCCTGGGCACCCCCAAGGTGGAGGCCAGGCATCCTTAGCGTTGTGGGGGCCGTTGTGGAGATTAAGCAAGCTATTGCCCAGAGTTGCAGAGTGGGACTCCATGATTGGAATAGGCACAGAGGCGAGAATGATCAGGTCCCTGGAATTTTTGAGCCCGAGACCCGCCGAGGCGGGGAATTGAACACTGGTCGCGGGCTAGACCTCTGCATCAGGGTCTGCCGCTCTAACCATTGAGCCACACTTCTCCACTCCAAATCCAACTTAGTGGCTGCTGTGAGCGTGTTGGACGCAAGCCGCACTGGGGCTCCGGAAGTCTTACAGACCTCTGCTAGAGGCAGCAGCAGCACATGCAGGGAAATTGCTTCATCGGCAATAGTAAAGGAGTCGGAAAGTGGCCTACTGGTTGAGCCCAAGCTTGGAGTTCCTGACGGTGCTTCGGGCAAGAGGAGTGAGTCACACTAGCCTGTGGTAAGATGCTGCATGGCCCAAGTGTTAGCAGGCTTACACAAGCGTGGGAGGGGGCCAAAGACACTTACATTTCAAGACCCTGAGAGCAAAATTAGATATTCTCTCAGGACTGACTTTAAGCATAAGCGTAACCCTTCCCCCAGTTAGCTCGTTAAGCATTCTCAACAGGTGCCACCAACCCTATCAGTCACAAAATAGCTTTATCAGAAAGTACTAGTATATGTAGTAGACCTTTGTACTTACTACCATTCCTATGTGGTTTTAGAGTTTATCAGTTTGTATCTCTTACTTGAGTGACTTTACAACTTGTACATTTGCAATTTTTCCCTCCTTTCACTCCACTTGTATATATAACTCTAACCACTATTATATGTAGTAGACTTTTGTACTTACTACCACTCCTATGAGATTTTAGACTTTATCTGTTTTTATCTCTTCCTTGAGTGACTTTACAACTTGTACTCTTGCAATTTTTCCCTCCACGTGTATATTTGCAATTTCTTTCTTTTTTTCAGATTGTATCTCCTATGTAACTCATGTAACCCAAAGTCCTTATGTAACGCAACTGGTACTTTTGTAAAGCGCTCTGACACCTTCGGGTAATGTTTGCGCTATATAAAATCGTATTAAATAAACAGTGAAGAGGGAAATAGTCTCTGTGATGCAGCATGCAACACATAGGACTCTTACAATGCAATGTAATTTAGGTCCTATTACAGAGATTACAACACCGTTAGAAATTCAGAAGACTCTTGCTCCTGTGCCCCATGTATCCCTCAGATATACTCCTTACAGTAGCATGAGAAACCGCAACATAGAGAAAATAATTAACCATCAAAAGTTAAAAATCCCCACTTCTCTAAGGTCCTTCGTTAAGGTGCTACCTAAGGCTACAAGCTCCGGTGGGGTAGTGAGAGGCCCTGGGCTTGGTGTGGCTGGGGACTTTGGAGCAAGAAAGGCTGACGATTAAGGGCTGTTTTCTAGATCCGAGGAAATGGCAAGTGCAAAAGAGCTGAGGAGCGTGGAGAGAAATGGGTTTCAAGTTCTAGAGGGGCTGGAGGGAGAGACGTTATTGGTAGACGCTGTACTTGAGAAACAGCCCAACAAGCTTTTGATGCCCCTCTTAATAGGGTACCCAGGCTCTCACCCCTCCCCACATACCTTCTGTTTCCAGGGAACAGCAGACAACCACTTTACTTGAATCCATGACTCCCACATTGTCTGCCAAAATCAACAAAAATGGGCTTGCAATTTAAGAAGAGAATCAAAGAGAAATACAGAGCTCTTGTGAATGTTTTGAGAAAAAGTTTGATCTTTTGCCTGCCAGGACTCAGACTCTCGAGGATACAGTCTTAGAACTGAAGGACACAGTGGGCAAAAACAGGGTAGAGATACAGGCACTAAGGCACAGTGAACAGGAATGTCTTGAAAAGCTAAAGTCACTGGAGAACAACTTAAGGGGAAACAATTCTAATAATCCTGAATGTCCCTAAAGGAGTAGAGGGGAGGATATAATATCCTATGTGGTTAATCTAATAAAGCTAGGAACTCAAATTGAGGATAGTTAGGAAGGTATTGCCAAGAATATTAAAATAATACATACGGAGCCTTTCAAGAGTAATCGAAACAGGAGTAAACCTCAGAGGATTTTGATGAATTTCTAGACATATTCTCTGGAAGAAAGGATTCGGGCCAAAGCACTGAAAATGAAAACACTGAGTGCAAATGGTTTCACCTATAAGATCAGATCAGATGTTTCACGGGCAGCCCTAAATAGGCAGTGGAAACTGGGCAAGAGATAGGAGGTTACTGCCCATTCGAGATTCACAGCTTCTCTACAGGTTATTCACAATAATAAAATGCACAATTTAAGTGGTCCCAAAGAAGCAGGTGCATCGTTGGAAGCCATTACAATGAGTAACTCCTCATAAGATTATGCTAGCGGTTGTAAGGGTTGGTCCTGTCGTAGTAATTTAGGTTCTATTCTTTATCGACTTTAGAGTTTGCAGATTTAGGCTCTTCTTTTTCTCTTTTTTCACATGCTCTTGAGGACATCCTGGAACTCTCTAAAACAAACTTATAAAAGTCCATGTGGAAGTATGGCTGAGCTCTCCAAGGGGAGGGGGGCTGTCACGGTATAGGGGTGGGAATAGGAGGGCAAAGTAGAACAGGATGGGGAGAATGAAATTAAATGAATTTGTACTTGTAAAGCGCACTTATATCCCAACTGGGGTTTCCTGGCACTGTACACATACAGCCGTGGAGCCCTTCCTGGCTTTTCCTTGTAAAATGTCCACCCCCAAGGTGAAGCCAGGCATCCCAGCGCTGCTGGGGCCGTTGTGGAGATTAAGCAAGCTATTGCCCAGAGTTGGACCCATGATTAGTATAGGCACCGTGGCAAGAATTATCAGGTCCGAGGAAATTGAGCCCAAGACTGGCCGAAGCGGGAATTGAACCCTGGTCCCAGGACAGATCTCTGCATCAGGGTCTGCCGCTCTAACGATTGAGCCACACTTCTCCACTCTAGCATGGGGGGAAAAACAAAATATAATCCTAAAAACTTCAGCTAGGCCTCATTAAGGTGTGCCAAAACTCCCAGCTTTCTGATGGGTCATAGAGGTAATCGCATAATAGCACCTTTGCAGGTTCTTACATGGAATATTAATGGAGTGTGTACAAAAGAAAGGAGGGATAGGATTAATCAATATCTAAGGGACTTGCAAGCCCATATTCTAATCTTGCAGGAAAACTCATTTGACCAGGGCGGAATGCTCGCAAACAAATGTCTTCAACTGACCAGAGCACCAGCACAAAAGGGGTGGCCATCTTGCTTAAAAAGCAAGGGAATACATCTATCTCAGGAATAGTCATGGATAAATCAGGGAGGTGGATCATTACCAACTTGCAGTTCCATGATAGTATTTTTTTACGCTGGTGGGTACTATGGTCCAAATTGTGATGACATTAAGCCTCTTGAGTCGATCTTTCTTAATCTGCTAGACTTTGCCCTTCCCATTATAATGGCCGGAGATTTTAATCTCCTTTTGGATAATAATTTCAATAAATTGGCTAAATCAAAGGCTACAGGTTTTCCCAAGTCTCAAGCCTATTTAGAACACATCATGGGCCAATTAGCATTTTGTGATGTTCGGAGGGAGAGAGCAGGCCTAATGCAGGCTTACTCATTTCATAATAAGAAATATACCGACTTTTCTAGGATCAATGACTTTTTAACAGCCCTAGATCTAAGAGAGCAGATCCAGGAAATAACGTACTTAGCAGCCCACTTGTTGGATCACTCACCCGTACTATTGAAATTCAAACCAATTGTCAGGGCGGAGATACAAAAGTAGACCCTAGACCAGAGGTCTTCAATCTGTGGGGCGCGACCCTGTGGAAAAGTAAATTTTGCCATGTTCTGTGTCCCTAC
This sequence comes from Lissotriton helveticus, assembly GCF_964261635.1. Taxonomy (NCBI): domain Eukaryota; kingdom Metazoa; phylum Chordata; class Amphibia; order Caudata; family Salamandridae; genus Lissotriton; species Lissotriton helveticus. The sequence goes on along the minus strand of NC_136072.1, from coordinate 364,204,237 downwards.
GAGTCCTCCATCATAAGTTATCTGTGCATGATTAATATGCATATGTATTCCCTATGTTCGATTAAAGACGCAATTACAGTTGTGTCCACCTCTAGTATGTCAGTTTCCAGTTCTCGTCAATACTACGAATATCAGGCCTATGTAAAGTTACGTTGCCACGTTTCTCAGTGTGCACGTTATTCCATTGTAAAGTCCTCGTTTCTAGGCCTCAGAAGGGCCTGGATACCAGATTCAGCTCCTGTCTCCTGTCTCCTGAAGCCTCGCTGAGGAGCGATACAGCCCCCACCTGTATCCTCGACCCTTCACTTACTTCCTGCCTCGCAGTGCCCGGCTCAGCCTGGCTCTGCCTCTGAGTCTGCCAAGAGTATGTTATGATTCCAGTTATCAGTTCAGTCCTCCTTCTCTGCATTCCTAAAGCTACTGAACTGCATCAATAGTTTCCGTCATTGTCTAGCCTCTACGTCTCCATGTAAGAGAAATACTGCATTTAATGGTCATTTCATATTCTTCATCACGCACTACATATAGAATAATGCATGCTCCAGTCTTAGAGTCCGTTAGCCTCTCCCCTCCTGACTCTCAGTTCATATCAACATGTTCTCTAAACATCAGATACTAGATACTGCTTAGGTACATGTCGCCCTGACTCTCCAGACTTCAGTCTCTGCTCCTAGCACAGAGTTCGAAGCCCCCAGTTTCTCCTAGTGATACGTCATTGCCAGTTTGCGCGCACCATCAGGTTAGAGGTCCCGGCTCCTCAGGTAGCCCCCTCCATGTTTCCGCCCCATTTATGACATATTCTGTTACGTTTGCATCACATGTCTATGTATACGCCTCTGTTACACCCACTTTCACCCTTATCTTTCGCGACTGCTACTGACCACACCCACTGCTCCGCCTATCGTATGTACTGTAATGCAACTGTTTTAGTATATATGATCGTGTATTGTTATTAAATGTGAGCGCGCTCATCCCAGATCCAGCCCCAGCAGCTGCTGGGCCCTGCCATCCTATTCCTATGCAGGTTGTCCTGTTCCTGTCCTTTATGCTGTAATAAACCTGCAAAACTCCTACTACCTCGAATCTTGACTCTTATTTATTGAGCTATCTGTTATTCATTTATTCATTCAAAAATAGATCCGGTATTATTTATTTATATACCACATAATGGCGCCCGAATAGGGACTTGCCCTTTCCCCACGCGTCGGTGAAGCCACGCCGACCCCCTGACCCTCTGCAGCCGTGACGGAACCATACCGTGCACGTGCAGATATTTCTGCTTCAAGTATCCCTCAGGCCCACGGAGGAGACGGAGGAGGCGGTCCAGCATCCAGACGAGACAGTGGAGGAACGCGGCGAGTCCCGACCAGAGCCCAAGCCGAGAGTCCAAGGTCCGAGGTATCCGGAGGCCCAGCTGTAACAGAAGTCCGAAGTTCGTCCGTCCGGCGTCGAAGCAGTCCAGTCCAGTCCGAGGCCTTCCGTTCTTGCTGCCCGGTGAGTACCGTTACTGGGGTAGTATCTAGACAGGGTCAATTTAATTGACTCTGGTCCGTGGGTTGGTGGTACACAGTCCCACAAACGAAGTGTCCACTCCGGTGGATGCGGGTCCTGACGTGTCTCTTTATGAGACCGGTAAGTTTCGTACTGTTTCAGCAGTGCATCTAGTTCCTGTTCTAGTCAGTTCTGTTCTCGAGAGAATTCATGTATTCTGTTTTCCGTATTCCAGGTAGTATTCTGTTCGAACTGTTATTCTGAATGTTCTTCATGTATCTTGATGTCGTGGAATGAGTGTGAAGTAGTTATCGTGTTTATTGTGTATCGTATTGTGTCCAGATTATAGTTCAGTCATGCCGCTCTTTTCAAAACTGCGTCAGTTGAGAACTAGAAAAGGTCTGCTGGAAGCAGCAGTTCCTGTCCCGCCTAGGGACAGTCCAGGTCATTTTATGTATCAGAAGCATGGCATAAGCGCCATATTGTATCTAGATTTATGGGTCGAGTATACCAAACAGTTAGAGGAAAAGTATAGATGGCCTGTATCAGGCACATGGGATGCCGAGTGCATCATGCGAGTAGAAGAAGCATTATGGAAAAAGAAAGCCAGACAGTCACAGAAAGATGCCATCGAGTTATGGCGCAAAGAATCTCATAAAAGAACCGAAAAAGAAATCAGAAAGTCAGAATTAAGTAGAGAATCCTTGGAACGAGCACAAGAAAAGGAATTAATCGAGATTGGTGAACGAGTTAAAACCGAACAGTCAGACAGACAGAGGCATGCTCTTATTAAGGGTATGTATCCTCTTCTTGCCGAGGGCCTGCCAAAAGCGACCCCAGAGGCATCCAGTAATTTCCCGCCACCATTAGTTCCGACCAAGCTACGTCACAAACAGACCGCAGCTGATATTTTCATTTCGTCCTATTTGGACGACACAGTCCCAGAATATGCAAATCCTGTTCGCGCTCCGCCAGTCCCTGTAAATCAGGCACTTCCCGCTCCTCCAGACACCGGAGTACCTGTTACGGTACCCCCGGTCCAGCCCGCCATACAAGTCCAGCCTGCATTTCCATTTACCACTCTGCCAGGACGAAGAGGATCAGTCGATGATTCTAGTTTAGGGGCCGCAGGAGGAGGTCCTCCTCAGACCCCGCCGCCACATAAGCGTTTAACGTCAGCCGAATTACATGCACAAGCGTCACAGCGTACGCCCAGACATCAGTCTGTAGCAGAAATAAGAAAAGCCCTTAATGAATGCGGCTATGATCCAGTCCCAGGCGAGGATAATATGATTTTATATTCATTACGTGTAAGAAAGGTGGCCGAGTATCTAGTCACCCTACCGAATATGAAAGAAGATCTAGACAGAATATATCGGTTCATCCGTACAGGGGATGATCCAGAAAGCATTGGCGAAGTCATGTCTCAAAGAAAAGCCGAGATCCAGCTCATGATACTAAAGTTTTTGATTAATTGTTTAATAAGAGAACAAGATTACCCGTCCAAAGATCAAGCCGAAATGAGAACCCTGACAAAGTGGAGTGATAATATAGCCGAGGGTAAGCACAGGACCATCAGTGCTATGGAAAGTATGTACAAGAAAATCCGTAAAGAAATAATAAGGTTACACGATCAACGTAAAGCAGCACAAGTAAGCGAGAAAGAAAATGACTCTTCTACAGAAGAGGTAGAGGACGAGAATCCCGACAGAATAGCGTATGTAGGAAAATCTAGATTTCCAGATCGCCATTTACACAAGTCAACTTTCCATCATCCAGCACCAGAAAAAGGTTCTCTAGAACAAGTATTCCAAGCTACCGATCACATTCTGAAATCACGAATCGGTTATAGTGAGTTAAGTACTATGCATGAACAAGAACTAGCCCGATCAGCAGTCCGATGGACTACTGACTCTACCACTTTTCCAGACGAAATAGTGGCACAAATGTTTCTGAAAATGCCCCCAGCCGAGCAACGACTGGCGGGTATGTATATGATCCAGCACCTCATTACATTGTATGAGGGTCAGCACTCTGATCCAGGCCCGTTACATGATATCCTGAACGAGTTACTCCAATATAGATGGAAAGGTTTAGGTACCGATTTAATTAGTGTCATTCTAGAACAGCGCCACAAATATAAAACGTTTTTGAACCCGCATTTTGTTCATGTCTCACCCCCAGAAAATAAACCATTTTACATGGACAGACAGAATCCGTTACGAGAAGTCCACCCAGTTAGAGGAACGGGTGGCGAACTAGAACGAGTGTTTGTTTACACTCCGATTACAAAGATGGAACTCCTAGAGATGAAAAAATTAATCCCCTGTCATGATAAAGATCCAGCAGGGTTCCATCGAGAATTAAAAGACATGCTCCGTATGGGAGAATACACGTATCCAGACATAATTAAAATGTTAAAGGTTCTGTTGCCCGCAGGGGTGTATGAAAAGCTCAAGGAAAAAGAATGGGAGGTGGGAGAGAAAAAGATCGATTGGGCAGTTCTAGAAGCTGAAGATAAGGCACGAGTACCAGGTACCGGTCTTGGAGCGAAATGTAAAGAATTACCTGAATTATTGATTCAAGTTTTACCCAGATTATTGACAACTAGAAAAGAAGACTGGGATGCAATCTCAGCCTGTAAACAGAAACAAGACGAAGATATTAGTGATTATTATTCCAGATTTGAGAAATGTTTTAGCATCAACAGTGGCCTCAAGACAAGTAGTGAGTCATACCCTCATCTTTTTGTTACTAAATTAGTCGAGAATTCAAGCCCACAAATTAAAAATCGAGTTTTGAAAGTCGAAAGTACCTGGCAAGCTAATACCCCGTCCCAGATGTTACAGATGCTCCAATACCACCAGAATAGAATCAGGGAAGAACAAGAACACGAGAGAAAGCGTATGAAAGACACGAAAATGAAAGTACTAGTTGCACAATCCGTTCCTCAAGACAGTCAGAAGAGGGGTCCGAATCAAGCCAGTCATCCTGCAGCTCCCGTTAAAGGGAACTGCAATTATTGTAAACAGCCAGGTCATTTTATAAACGAGTGTGCAGTTCTGAAACACAACATAGCTACCGGTAAGACTAAAGAAAGACCACGTCCGCCTAGACAAGAACAAGTTTCACAGATTCCTCAGCCACAGAATGCACCACAGACAGTTACAGCACCGCAGCCCATCGCCGCAACACAGCACGTTACACAGCAGATGTACCAGTATGCACAGTCTGAGTATCCAGAGTACCAGCAGTATTCATGAAACAGCCTAGAGAGGGAGGTAGGCTTGCCTCTCATCGAGATACCTGTAGATCAAGAAGGTCCCTATGTTCACAGTCAAGTATTAGGGAAAGACAGAAAGTTTTTGATTGATACAGGGGCAAGTAGGACCACAATTAGCCACGCCGAAGTTCCAGGGGCTCCGCTCTCAGGCTCAAGAAATGTTTCCCTTGGATTTTCAGGAAAACCTATCGTAAACGAGATATCAAAGCCAGTTACTCTAGAAGTAGGTCCATTGTCCCGCACTACTGATCTGTTACTTACTAAGTCATGTCCAGAAAATCTGTTAGGCATTAAAACACTGAAAGAATTAGGTGCAGTTATATGCTGTTCCCCAGAGGGAATACGATTGTTCCTACGTGACTTCAAGGGTCACTATGTATTACGAGATTTTGATCCCAGATTGTCCAATGTCCCGCAGCATCTATGGGCGCAAGGTCCGACTGATGTTGGTTATATGCAAATCACACCCCATCGTGTGACTCTCAAGCCAGGTGTAGTGTTACCACGAATCAGACAGTACAGATTGCCACCTGAGGCTGTAGCAGCCTTATCCAAAATTATTGACGAACTCATCGCTCAAGGAGTGGTTGTAGAAACTGACTCCAATGTATGCAATTCTCCGATCATTCCAGTCATGAAACGTACTGATCCAAATGCACCCCCAGTATATCGATTAGTGATTGATCTCCGAGAGCTTAATAAATGTATTATTCCCCAGTATCCAGTTGTCCCAGATATCTCTTCCCTATTGACAGCCATTGATTCCGAAGCTGCATTTTTCACTGTCATAGACCTCAAGAATGCATTCTTCAGTGTCCCCATTCATCCAGACAGCCAGTTTCATTCATCCAGACAGCCAGTTTCTTTTCGGATTTTGTTTAAATGGAAGGAGCTATATGTTCACACGAGCTCCTCAAGGTTTCACAGAAAGTCCTAGTATTTACAGTCAAGCACTTAAGAGGCAACTAGACAACATTCACATGCCAACTGACACTGCCCTGCTCCAGTATGTCGATGACCTCCTGATCACAGCCCGTTCTGAACGTGCTTGCGAGCGAGCATCACTCACAGTTCTGTATTTCCTAGCCGAGATGGGACACAAGGTGTCCCCTTCGAAGCTTCAATTCTGTGTCCAGCAAGTGGTCTACTTAGGACACTTACTGTCCAAGAGGGGTAGGCAGTTGACACCTGACCGTATCCAGTTAATAGCGAGTCTTCCTCAGCCCAAGACCCAGAAGGAGGTACGTGCTTTTATCGGCCTCACTTCTTACTGCCGACAATGGATTCCTCGTATGCATTTCTAGCCAAGCCACTGATACGTTTAACGACACAGGAGGCAGCCGTATCGACTGTCCTCCCTTGGACATCTGAACATACACTCAGTTTCAATGAGTTAAAGAAAGCCCTATGTCAAGCTCCAGTTCTAGCTACACCAAACTACAGTAAGCCTTTTACACTTTTCGTCACTGAACGCGAAGGTACAGCATTATCAGTCCTCACACAAGATCAAGCAGGACAGTACAAGCCCTGTGCTTATTTTTCAAGCACATTAGATCCTGTAGCCCAGGCTCTCCCTGCGTGCCTCAAGTCAGTTGCAGCCACAGCACTAGCTATCAGACAAAGTGATTCCATAGTATTAGGACACTCCCTGACAGTACAAGTTCCACACTCCGTGGAAGTTCTTTTAAACCGAACACAGACTCAGCACTTGACAATTGCACGTTTAACAGGTTATGAATTGACACTGTTCCAGCCACACATAGAAATCAGACGCTGCAACGTTTTGAATCCTGCTACACTGTTACCGTCAGTTAATCCAAACCCTGCCACACATGACTGTGTGGAAGTAGTTAATATTACGACAAAGCCAAGACAAGATCTGACAGATATTCCGTTACCAGATCCCGACCTGACACTTTATGTGGATGGTTCATGTATGAGAACAAGTACAGGAGAACTAGTCGCCGCGTATGCAGTGACTACTGATACTGAAGTTATCGAGACATACCGTATTGACACCATGTCCGCTCAAGCAGCAGAGCTAGTTGCTCTGACTCAAGCCTGCATACACGCTAAGAACCGGAAAGTTAATGTTTACACAGATTCACGCTACGCATTTGGAGTCGTACACGACTTTGGAGTGCTCTGGCAAGAGAGAGGTTTCATGACTTCTCATGGAACCAAGATTCAGCATGGTCTCCTTATTCAAGCTCTGTTAGATGCAATACATTTACCGACATCCATTGCTATCATGAAGTGCAAAGCACACACTAAAGTTACTGACATTATTTCCCAGGGTAACGATCTAGCAGATCGCACAGCCAAGCTTACAGCACAGACTCCAGACATTCCAGTAAATAAGACACCGACACACACTCCAGATCCGACTACATGTATGACAGTTAAAGACCCTACTCAAGATGTCATAGATATCCAGTTACATGCTACTCCCGATGAAATCAAGAAATGGTCTGAACAAGGAGGGGTACAGACGGATCAGGGATGGGTGACGAAGGGAAAAGCCACTTGGTTTCTCCCCGACTCTATGGTTCAAGTCATTATCAATACCGCACATAGTCCAGCACATTTAGGAGAAAAAGCTATGTTAGACAGTATCCAGAATATTTGGTTCAACAAGCATTTACCAGCTGCAGCCAAGCAGAAAGTCCGTACCTGTATGATATGTTGTCAGTTTAATCCAGGTAAAAGTGTCCCGGTGGAACAAGGTGGATTCCAACCTCCTGACCACCCTTTTGAAGTCCTCCAGATGGATTATATTCAGATGGAGCGATGTCGAGGTTTCAAGTATGTCCTTGTAGTTGTATGCGCTTTGTCCAGATGGACAGAAGCATATCCAGTTCCAGATTACACAGCCGCGACCACTGCCAAGCAGTTGGTTCGTGAGTTCTTCCCCCGTTATGGACTCCCTAGAGTCGTATATTCTGATAACGGCCAGCCATTCTCATCTGAACTCATGAAGCATGTTTCCCTGTTGTTAGGGTACCAGTGGAAGTTCCATTGTGTACGCCATCCCGAAGCAGCAGGTCTCGTAGAGAGACATAACCAGACCCTGAAAATTCGCATCGCCAAAGTATGTAAAGAGAAAGGTGTGGACTGGCTAGTAGCTCTGCCAGTTGCTTTGTTCTATATGCGCATGGTCGCACATTCCAGATCAGGTCTGTCCCCGTATGAGGTCGTATTCGGCCGCCCCCCTAACATGTGGGGTACACCCAGACCCCGAAGTATTACCGATGTTTCAAGTAATATGCTGACAGATTACCTAGCTTCCTTGATGTCTGCCCTCAACTCTTGTCGTTCACAGGTTGCCGCCGCATTTCCAGACAATACCGAGGTGGCACCGCATGAAATCGTCCCAGGATCCATGGTCCTGGTTCGCAATTTTGACCGCTCAAGTCCGCTAGAGCCTCGCTGGAAGGAGCCCCGACAGGTCCTCCTCACCACCCGTACAGCCGTGAAGTTGGAGGGACGCAAAGGCTGGGTGCACCTTTCACATATAAAGAAGTTTTATGGACTGAAACCAGTCTCAAAGAACATTTCCCAGGATTCAAAGGATTGCCAAAGTACTATTCTCAAGGACTGTCCCGCAAAGAACAATGATACTGCACCCTCCCCGTTAGAGAAAACTCCGCAACAGGAGTATAAGTTGAAACTCCGGTCTAGTAAAATAAGTCAGCCAGTTTGATTGTCTAAGTCCTCCCCTAGGTGAAACGGTTAGACTGTTTCTGACATGTATAAAATAGACCCCCATAGTGAGAGAGTTAGTCAAAACTCAATTCGATGTATCGTTTTTCTATGTTTCATATTATTTCTCAGTATTATGATTTCCTGCACCAGTTATGCATTTTACCTGTATTTTCCAGTTTCTCATGTAAATAAGTCTTCCAATGCTACAGTAGAGCACACGTTTAGTGATCTACCTCCTCATGAACTCTCTTACCGCCTCGCTATGCGTAATAACTCTTTCATCCGCATGCTACATTATTCACACCAGACCAGCAATGCCACTAATTGTTGGGTGTGTGGTCGACTCCCCCCTTTCCAGACACCGAAGGGAGTTCTGCCACTCTTTCCTTATCCATTTTCACATAATGGTTCGTGTGGAGCATGGTCCACGTTAACGTCATCCTCAACAGATATGTCTTTTCTTAACAGTACATGTTTTTCAGACAAGCAAGGTCTCCCCCACAGAACCGGGTTAGATCTAGAAAATGAAGTGTACAATTTAGGTAATTATTCTTCGAATTTCATGGTCCTGAATGTTCAGTCTGATACTACTCCAGACTTACCTGCTATTTCAGTACTACCAGTCAAAGGCGAATTATGTGTTAGAAATAATGGTTCCGTACATGTAGGACATAGCGATTGTACTACTATTGTCAAGTATAGTGACAGTGGGAAATCTATTTTCAAAGCTTCACGCCATTCTTATTTTATTTGTGGTCAAACTGCATATATTCGTCTGCCCCTCGATTGGGAGGGAACCTGTTACATTGCCTTCCTACTGCCACCAGTTTTCCTAGCCCCATCTGATTATCATAGAAATACACATCTAGTACACATTAGACATAGAAGGGAGTCCCCCATTGTCGATTATACTGAAACTGCCCTAGAACAGTATACAGATTTCAACAGAGGTTTCTTTTTCTTTATAGGACCTATCCAGAATAGTAAGCTAATCCGTAGGTTAACCAGAACCCTTGAAGTAGTAGTCAATGAGACTGCCTCTGCTCTAGGTAACTTAACCGAAGAGCAATCTGCTATGAGATTTGTCGTTTTACAGAATCGTCTCGTCCTTGACGTCATATTGGCCGATAGGGGCGGGGCCTGTAGAGTCATCGGATCTAGTTGCTGCATTTTCATTCCAAATAACGCGCCGTCTGTTTATTCAGCTATAACCAGACTCCATAAAATTGCCCATCTGTTACACCAAGATCCAGGCACCTGGACATGGTCCGGTTGGTTCTGGAATATAATTTCCGCCTGGGGATGGAAAGTCTTGTCCTTTCTAGGTATTGCAGTAGCGATCATATTCAGCTGCTGCCTCTGTATACAATGTGGCCCTGCGATTTGCGGCATTTGTGCTACATCATGTATTCCTAGTCCCAAGCCTCGTTCTAGATCCCGTTCCAGGATAATTCGAGACGAGCAAATGATACTGTATGAAATGATAGATGGTATCATGAATATTGATGTTTCCTGATGGAAACGTAGTGACAAGGAGGGAATGTGGAAAAGTAAATTTTGCCATGTTCTGTGTCCCTACGAGTCCTCCATCATAAGTTATCTGTGCATGATTAATATGCATATGTATTCCCTATGTTCGATTAAAGACGCAATTACAGTTGTGTCCACCTCTAGTATGTCAGTTTCCAGTTCTCGTCAATACTACGAATATCAGGCCTATGTAAAGTTACGTTGCCACGTTTCTCAGTGTGCACGTTATTCCATTGTAAAGTCCTCGTTTCTAGGCCTCAGAAGGGCCTGGATACCAGATTCAGCTCCTGTCTCCTGTCTCCTGAAGCCTCGCTGAGGAGCGATACAGCCCCCACCTGTATCCTCGACCCTTCACTTACTTCCTGCCTCGCAGTGCCCGGCTCAGCCTGGCTCTGCCTCTGAGTCTGCCAAGAGTATGTTATGATTCCAGTTATCAGTTCAGTCCTCCTTCTCTGCATTCCTAAAGCTACTGAACTGCATCAATAGTTTCCGTCATTGTCTAGCCTCTACGTCTCCATGTAAGAGAAATACTGCATTTAATGGTCATTTCATATTCTTCATCACGCACTACATATAGAATAATGCATGCTCCAGTCTTAGAGTCCGTTAGCCTCTCCCCTCCTGACTCTCAGTTCATATCAACATGTTCTCTAAACATCAGATACTAGATACTGCTTAGGTACATGTCGCCCTGACTCTCCAGACTTCAGTCTCTGCTCCTAGCACAGAGTTCGAAGCCCCCAGTTTCTCCTAGTGATACGTCATTGCCAGTTTGCGCGCACCATCAGGTTAGAGGTCCCGGCTCCTCAGGTAGCCCCCTCCATGTTTCCGCCCCATTTATGACATATTCTGTTACGTTTGCATCACATGTCTATGTATACGCCTCTGTTACACCCACTTTCACCCTTATCTTTCGCGACTGCTACTGACCACACCCACTGCTCCGCCTATCGTATGTACTGTAATGCAACTGTTTTAGTATATATGATCGTGTATTGTTATTAAATGTGAGCGCGCTCATCCCAGATCCAGCCCCAGCAGCTGCTGGGCCCTGCCATCCTATTCCTATGCAGGTTGTCCTGTTCCTGTCCTTTATGCTGTAATAAACCTGCAAAACTCCTACTACCTCGAATCTTGACTCTTATTTATTGAGCTATCTGTTATTCATTTATTCATTCAAAAATAGATCCGGTATTATTTATTTATATACCACAACCCCCAGGGGTGTCGTGAAGTCTTTGGAAGGGGGTCGCAGAATCTGTCAGAGCATGCAGTTCCTGGCGTCGGGCTGATCGAGGGTGCTCACGGCGGAGGCCTAATTCACACTGAGGTGTGAAAAACATGAAAGCCTCATTAACAAGTAAAAGGTCTTTTAAAGACCTGTCAAGTACTCTGGTGTGGCTGTGTGTGTGTCCCTGAAGCTGTTTCAGCCGGGCTCACATACATGAGCTGGGGGGAGGGCGTGGGGGGGCTGGGGGAGCAGGCTGTAGTGTAGCCCTTTGAGTTCAATAGATGTTGCGCGCCTGGAGCTGTGGGTCCCATGACACGTCCCCCACCCCCCTCCCGCCCCCAGCATAGAGGCACAGAGATGCCCTCCCATGAGCAGAAAAGAAGAAGGAAGAAGACGCAGAGCGATACTGAACGCCCCCCCCCCCTCCATGAGAGAGGCACAGAAAAGGTGGGTGGATGAATGATGGGTGGATGGATGTATGTAAGGATGAAGAATGGATGGATGTGTGAAAAGCTGGGTGGATAAATGATAAGTGGGTGGATGAAAGGGTGGATGGATGGATGAAAGGGTGGATAGATGGAAGGATGAAAGGGCAGATGGATGAAGGATGTATGGATGGATAAAAGGTTGCATGGATGGATGATGGATGGATGTGTGAAAAGATGGGTGGATGAATGATGGATGGATGTATGGATGTATGGATGAAAGGGTGGATGGATGAAGGATGGATGAATGGATGTAAGGATGAAAGGGTGGATGGATGAAGGGTGGATGCATGGACGAAAGCATGGATGGATGAAAGGGTGGATGGATGGAAGGATGAAAGGGTAGATGGATGAAGGATGTATGGATGTGTAAAAGGATGGGTGGATTAATGATGGGTGAATGGATGGATGAAAGGGTGGATGGATGAATGATGGATGTACTGATGGAAGGATGAAAGGTTTGATGGATGAAGGATGGATGAAAGGGTCGATGGATGTATGGATGGATAAAAGGTTGCATGGATGAATGATGCATGGATGGATGGATGGATGAAAAGGTGGGGGATGAATGATAGATGAAAGGGTGGACGGATAAAGGATGGATGGATGGATGGAAGGATGAAAGGGTGGATGGATGAAGGATGGATGTATGGATGGATGGATAAAAGGTTGCACGGATGAATGATGCATGGATGGATGTGTGAAAAGGTGGGGGATGAATGATGGGTGGATGGATGGATGAAAGGGTGGGTGGATGGATAAAAGGGTGGATGGATAAAGGATGGATGTATGGATGGGAGGACAAAAGGGTGGATGGATGGATAAAAGGTTGCATGGATGAATGATGGATGGATGTGTGAAAAGGTGGGTGGATGAATGATGGGTGAATGGATGGATGAAAGGGTGGACAGATAAAGGATGGATGGATGGAAGGATGAAAGGGTGGATGGATGAAGGATGGATGTATGGATGGATAAAAGGTTGCATGGATGAATGATGCATGGATGGATGTGTGAAAAGGTGGGGGTGATGAATGATGGGTGGGTGGATTGATGAAAAGGTGGATGGATATAGGATGGATGTATGGATGGGAGGATGAAAGGGTGGATGGATGGATAAAAGGTTGCATGGATGAATGATGGATGGATGTGTGAAAAGGTGGGTGGATTAATGATGGGTGGATGGATGGAAGGGTGTATGGGTAAAGGATGGATGTATTGATGAAAGGATGAAAGGGTGGATGGATGTATGGATGGAAGGATGAAAGGATGGATGGATGTGTAAAAGTGTGGATGGATGAATGATGGATGGATGTGATGAGGTTTAACAGGCGCATTTATGGTTGTCAAAAGTTGAGGATGAGGAGTACCAGTTTCTAGAAACTTTTGTCGGAAGGGGGTCCTTACACCTAAAAAGGTTTTACAAGGGGGTCTCGGCATCAAAAAGTTTGAAGACCTCCGCCCTAGACAATACTATACTATTAGATTTTCGACTGGTTACCAATCTTTGAGTGGAGATGAAGGAATTCTTTAAGCTGAATTTTGGCACTGCCCCCTTGATAGTGGTATGGGATGCACTTAAGGCTTTTCTAAGGGGAAAGATAAAAAATTTAACAAGCTTTAGGAGGAAGTATTACAAGAATGAGATCACAAAGTTGGAGTCCGAAATGATGAAAGTGGAAGGGTTATTGGTAAAAAAGCTAAAACCACGGAGGCTCCAGCCCTAGACTGCAGGCTTTGGGTGCTTAGAGAACATTGACTGTACTTCTAGAGGCTAGAGTGAAGGAGAGATGGAGCAAGAAGAGCAAGCTAGCTAATTTTGAATATTGAGAAAATGAGGTAAAGCTCCTGGCCAGGAAGCTTAAATCCGACCAAGCAAGGAACGCTATTAAGGGAATTAAGAGTGACGTGATGGGGTCTATCTTGACTAGTAGCCCTGATATAAAGAAAGGCTCCCAGGTTTTAAAGAAAAATTTGTATACTGAGGATTTTCAGATACCTGAGAAGATGATTAAACACTGGTTAGGTTAACAAGATCTAACCTCTCTGTCAGTAAATGATCAGTGTGCTTTGAATGATTGTATTATCCAGCTATAGGTTAGAGGGGCAATTAGTGCTAGTAAAGGGGGTAAAGCTGCGGGTCCAGATGGTCTTTCAGTAGAGCTTTATAAGGCTTTAGGGAATTTGATTCTCCCATTTATGACCATGCTGTTTGGGAGATTTTTGAGCAAGGCTCTCAGTTGCAAAATGAGCAAGGGTCTTAGTTGCCACAATCCTGGAGTGAGGCAATAGTTACGTTAATCCTGAAACCTGTGAAAATCCCTGTCACATCTGAATTCTATACATCCACCTAACTCCTAAAGAATGATTATACAATATTTACAAAGGTTGTAGCAGAGAGGTTGAGTGGAGTAGTCGGGGGGTTGTTGCACACGGACCAGAAGGGTTTTGTAAAGGGCCGATACCTACATGAATAAACTTATGACCTGATTGATTCTGAATATTTCTCTAGCTTTCTTAACTCTAGATACCACAAAAGCCTTCAAAATGGTTAATTGGCCGTACCTGGCCACCGTTTTAGAACACTATAATCTGAAAGAAAAGTTTGTAGAGTGGTGTGTCCGAAGTACCAAGACCCTTCAGCAAGAGTCTTAGTGAATGGCAGCTTAATCTTAGCTTTCAGGATATCTAGAGGTAAGAGGCAAGAGTGCCCACTCTCCCTCTTTAATCTTTATAACCTCTATAATGAGCCTCTAGCCTGTAGGATCAGGAAATATCCTTCCATAATCCCCTTCACTTGCAATGGGTGTGAGAAAAAAGTCCAAAACAATGAGGGAAGTGCAGAGGAGTTGATAGAATCACCCTCCAAAACGATGTACATAAACAAAGAGATTCTATCAATGTGTGAACATATATTTAATTGGTTTTTCAGTGATGAGACTGTAGTGAAAGTACTCTCTCTTAGGGTGGTAAAGATGAGAGCGCTATGTGCTTTTTAAAATACCCCTCACACACTATTGGATTTTTTTAGTGTGTGAGGGGTATTTTAAAAAGCACATAGCGCTCTCATCTTTACCACCCTAAGAGAGAGTACTTTCACTACAGTCTCATCACTGAAAAACCAATTAAATATGTGAGAAAAAAGTCACCATGTACGCAGATGGCCTTATGCTTTATACCTTGAATTTACAGACCACTTTTCCAGCCATCGGTAAGTGGACATCTGAGTTTTGAAAAGTCTCTGGCTGTTCAGTTAAAGCAGGAAAAAAGGAGATTTTGGTCTGGAATCAACATACCGATAATGACCTAGTCAAAAGCAAGATGAAATATTTGGGCTTAAATATTACACAAGATATCGACATGATTTCCGAGGTGAATCTTGCCAAAGTTCTATAACAATCATTTAAACTAATGAAGGGCTGGGACCACCATCCATTGTCGGTCTTTGGCAGACTCAATTTAGTGCAGATGGTTATTCTCCCTAAATTTACCTTTCCTTTTAATACAATTCCCATGCACTTTAGGAAAGAGTGGTTGGATAAAATACAACAGGCTTTCAACTCTTTTATTTGGGCCAATAGGGGCGCTAGGAAAACCATGGAAGAAGCTCTGCAGAAGGACAGATAAGGGGGGACTGGTGATCCCCAAAATGCAGATCTATGCTTGGGCTTCCCAACTGAAGAATGCCTGGATGATTTTTATCTTCCCTGATTGTACAGAGTTGGACTCGCTGTTCAATGTCATGCCAAAAGATGTCAGTGGCACTAGTAACCACTTTCTGTCTAAATTTGGGGATACTAAGTATTTCATAAAAAAGAGGCTGAAAGTACTACAGGCTATGACTAGACTGTGGTCCAGTATTAGAAGTACCATAAAACTGGAACACTATAGCAAATTTGCTCCTATCTGGATATCCTCGGGCACCCCAGAATGTCTCAGCGACAAATTGGCTCTACCAATTAAGTCAGTTGGTATTCAAACATGGGGTCAACTTACATCTGATGGAAAGCTTCTCCCCTGGCATGAGCTTTTGGTCATAATCAATGGTAACCTTTCAAGGTTTACGTACTTGCAACTAAAAAAGTTGGTCCTAGAACTTGAGTTTTGATATCGGAATCTTGAGCCATTTGGGGGAACAGCTATTCAAAAAACTGCCTAGGGAGAAGAAAGTACCATCATGGTATTGGGAGTTGTTGGAAAATTTGGAAGGAGACTTTACCCTCTCGTAAGAGCTCTGGGGAGGATAATTTCCCAAGACGCAGCTCCAAGACCTATGTCAAGTATCAATGAGCACACTATAGTATTGTCAAGCTTGCTTTTTTAAGAAGGAATCATCTTTTTACCCTTCACAGGGCCTGCTGGACACTGTATTTGATCGCTAAGATGGGAAAGGGGGGATCCCACGAAATGCTTGAAATGTGGGCTGGACAAGGCGACTGCAATCCATATGTTTCTGAAGGGCCCTGGATCCAACAATTTAGGCGAATGTGGGTAAGACAGTCACAACCATACTGGGGATAAACTTTAAGGTAGGCCTCAGACTGATAATCTTCGGGGCAGCAGAGGAATCGGTAAGACTCAGAAGCAACGAGTCTAAGTTGATCTTTATATGGGTCTTTTGGGTCAAAGGGAAATTTGTGGAAAATGGGTGGCCGATGTCCCTCCCTTGTGTACAGATTGGCTTGATGGTCTTTCCTATATATCCAGAATGGATCTCACAGGGGGGTTTTATAAGAGGAAAACATTTTGGGTCCCCCAGTTGAGGTGCTGGAGTTGGATCGGTGAAGTTGTTTGTTAATACTGTGACGAGATCACAAACTGTTCAACAATTACATCTTCCACGGCTATGATTGAAGCTATGCTGCTCTTGGATCGGGGTAACCCAAAAGATAAAATAAACACCTCCATGTCCTTCTTTCTCCCCCTATAGAAGGGTGCGACATTGGAACCAGGGGGTTGCTTTGAAGCCTGATGTGAATGAGGACACAAAAAAATAATAATAATAATTTTAGTGAAATTAAATGGGTTTGGCTAATATCAGCCTAAAAATACAAGACTCGGATTACAGGTCCATTAAAAATAAGAAAAATATCCAATCTATGGGTGTCTAAGAAGCAATGTAAAGAGAGGTCTAAACAGAAGAACTCATCCCTCAGCACATTCCGAATTTCGTCCATATAGAAGCTCTAGTGCATGATTTCTTCTTCCCCCTCCTGTCCTCAACAGCCCAATGTTCGACTCTCCAGCATCTCAAATAATGTCAAATTCGGTGATCTACAAAAGAGCAGAGATCAAGGGAGGGCCAAAGTACTAGCAACAGATTGGTGCATTACTAAAGGCAGCCATGGAATCTTCTGAACTGGGCTGCTTGTGTGGCATGTAGAGACTAGGCCCAGGTGAAAAGTTTAATAGGCAAGCATGGTCTCACATAAACAAAGATTAATGGTTTTCGCCTTTCACATACTTGTAGCGTTTTCAGACTAATTTTTTCATGCACTTTTTGCTCATAGGAGACTTTTTTCGAGCCGAAAATGTCGAGCTGGTATTGAGAAACTGAACGTGGGCTGCGACAGCATATGATGCATGAGCGGTGCTCCCCATATTACTTTGTAAAATACAGTGACCAAGTATCTCGCTTGACTCTTGAGTTACACAAAGAATACACCCCACACAAATATACATTCTTGGCATAATGTTATTCTTGTGGGCTTTGCTGACTAAAGTAATGGTTCTTGGAGAAATTTGCCATTGAGCATTTCTTCTTCAGATATATTTAATATATCTAGAATGCTGATTGATAAAATACACTGACTACAACTCTAGTGACTCACAAATGGACGATCATCTGATATTAATTACAGGCTGTAGATAAAAACATTGCAAACAACTAAGAAGTCCATGAGGCCTCTACAGGCCACAGGTGAGAGATGCCTGTTGGAAGTGGCTCAAGATTGGGTTCTTATCTCCCTGCCATGCACCTGGAGAGCACTTTGGCATTTCAAGCAAGAACACTTTGGGGCAGATTTACAAGCCCTTTGCGCCACTTTTGCGTCACGTTTAACATGGGAAAAGTGGCGCAAAAGTGGCGCAAGGGGCTTGTAAATATACCCCTTTGTGTTGCAGATGACCTCAGACTCTGTGCTTAATATGGTTTTTTCTTGCCAGTTTATCCTCTTTTCATCCTGTGATTCTTCAGTTAAAACTGGAAAGCTGAATTGTGTTGTGCTTTCTCTTCAGACTAAAGTGCACCGCAGTATAATAGTAAGGTAGGGGCAGAACTGTAGCCTCCTCGTCCCTTTATTTCTCTAAATTGGAGGATATTGGTTACTTTTTTATTGGATTGAGTTGAAAGCACTGCATGTGACACTATCCACAACGGAAATATCGCCCTGCACATACATCAGCACATACATCAACTCCAAAATATCAACCTACACTATATAATCAAGCAAAGCATACACAGGGAAATATTCCATAACTATTTACCTTGGTGATATAGTACTGTATTCTTTAAATTAATGGTATGTCGATATTTTAAACTTGACATTATGGTACCCCACCATTTAATGTGTGTGCCTGCTTTCTGCTCCTGCTTGGTTGATTAACAAGGGCTTCGGTTACAAAAAACATCATGATTTTGACTACAACCCGTTGAGTTGGAGAAGTGCACAAAATTGAGTCTGATTGTAGGGTTGAACGTCATACTTATACCAGCTGTAGGGATTTTTTAACATTTGAATCTGTTGAGCGGGAGGTGTTCTCTTATTTCCAAGAGTGAACATGTTCAAGGCAGGAAAAAATACTTGAAGTTGCATTTGGAGATCCTCCTACTTTGAGGTGCGTCTGAGTGTATCACCACATTCACGTACAGATTCCATGCCTGTGAATAACACCAACAAGTGGGGAGAAGTATTATTTGGAAAGGGGCTGAAAAGAGAGGATCATTGATGGTCTTCCTTTAAAATATTAAGTTTAGAGACTGAGACTTATGCTGACTCATTAGGAAATCATTGTGGAGTACTGCTGCAGTCAGGCAATCCTGTTATTCCTGCTATGTTATATAAGGGCATTGAAAGATGAGTAAGGAGATCTTTGAAGTCAAGAAGAATGAGCACCACCGGCTAAGTGTAGTCAACAGTTTCAGTGTTGTGTGGACAAAAACTGACTGCTTGCTGCCTAAGAGGTTAAACGATGGAAGTAATTCTTTCAGCTGACATCTGGTGATGTAGTATACGAATTTGGTAAGGCATTGATGGTTATAAGCCATTTTCTAGGGAAGGGTGTGATTCATGATAGCTTGGTGACTTGTCGGTTGATCCTGGCGAAAATGAACACAGCTTAAATGATGTTTGTGCTTTTGGCATTCTAGGGGTATTTGAATGTATATGGAGAAGTGCAACAATACAAACTGTGAGACATGTCAGAGTATGATTTAAAAGTGGAAAAACATCTAAAATAGTAATACCATACACGTAGTACTATGGCATTCGGAGGACGTTTAAAGTAACACTAATAAACATAAGAATACCCAAATATTGTCCGTAATCTCATGATTGGGAGCATAATTTTACATTTGCATAATCAACATATTTATGAGCAAAGTATGATTTGCATTGCTAAATAATATGTGCGTATTAGTCATATAATTTGTTATAACTTAAAGTTAGCCACATTTCTATCGCCATCTTGAATGTTGACTTTTAGAAGTTCAAGCCTAGGAGGCCTGCACATTTCCTTCTCAATTGTTTTGCCCAATGTTCAATGTTTCAATGCTGGCCAGTCCTGGGTCCATCCGACATAAAATCTGGAACTGGAACCAACCGACCTCCTGTTGGAGTTCCCAAACCAGCAATTACCGACCTCCTGTTGGAGTTCCCAAACCAGCAATTAGAATGCGACCGAACACTGTTCGGTCGCGCTCCTATTCTTCACAATGAGAGCATGCATTGTGACCGGAATGCATGCTCTCATTGTAAAGAGCTGAGGTGCAGTTCATCCCTGCCCCCGGTGGCAAGAACCTCAAGGTGCCTGCCACCGGGTGCAGGGATTAACAGGGGGCTCCATAAGTGCCCCTTCGGTCACCATCCAGAAGCCTTACACCCATGGGGGCCCTGCTGGGGGCCCCCAAAGTCGACTTCCCACAGCATTTGCTTGACAGAAAGGCCGGCACAGAAAGACTGTTGGAATCCGACATTGTAATCCCTTGGGCTGAAACAGCCACCCTTTGGATTACAGGAGGCTTAATGAATGGCAGACGGGCTCTCCGAGCCCATCGTAAGTCATTTGGAAATCCTGTTTGGATTCATTTCTGACCGACTCCATCAACAATGGGTCGGTCGGAAATTAATCCAAACAGGAGATTACAATACCTTAGGAACAGCTCCGACCCAGGGTCAGAGCCGTTTCCTATGGCATCGTAATTGGCCCCTAAGTGTTTTTCCATTGCAGATACTGTTTTCCCAGATGCCTATTGTTAGCTAGTGCATAGTTTATTGTAATGTATTAGATGACAAATAGTGAGGCTCTATTCGAAAGGAGGCGAAAATGCCAGGATGGAAGAGCAACTCGTAGGATAAACTGACAGTCTGTCCACTGTAACAATTCAAGGACATAACTGAGTTAGGGAAAGTCTATAGCCAAGTGACATGAACCAAATATACTTTAATTAATACAGTTTAGATATAAAATTGAAAGTGGAAAGTCCAACTGTATGAAAATTATCTCCCAACACTGAGAACTTCTATTTTGATTTTATTAGTATGTATTATACATATCAATCAATTTTTTTGAGAAATTACATATTTTATATTCTTTTTTTGTGTATTTCTCTTTTGTTTTTCTTTTTTTAGAATTATTTTTCAATATAACAAATAATCAATTAAAACCATATTAGAAAAGGGACAAAACCAATAGACATAAAGCTGAACACAATGTTGAAGGCAAAACATTGAGCGATCTCGCGAACAGGCGGTCGATTCGTGTGCATACCGGGGGTTACAAATCATCAGCGTTTAACTACAGATATGATAAAATGGATGTCATCAGCTAAACAGATCCTAACTCCTGGAAATCAACTTTCTATATAAAACCAGATTATGACTGATCTTTTTTGCTGATTTTATCGTGTATCATCACTATCGTCTTTTACTATAATCCTACAATCAAGGCAGTTCATACCTACAAAATATTGAGTGTCAAAAACACTGCACAAAACGAACAGGATCTATACTAGTGACTTCTAGATATCATCTTTATCCATTGACTATTATTACATACATATTCCTGGATCGTAACCATCTTTCCCTCAAGATAACAAGAGATTCCTAATATCAATGCACCAGCTATATCTGAGCTAAGAATCAGGTCTGAGTTCGCCCAAATTTTTAGACGGTAACCTGAGGAAGGCTCAAGAGCCGAAACGCGCGTTGTGACATCTACCGCTTTGCCTTCAACATTGTGTTCAGCTTTATGTCTATTGGTTTTGTCCCTTTTCTAATATGGTTTTAATTGATTATTTGTTATATTGAAAAATAATTCTAAAAAAACAAAAACAAAAGAGAAATACACAAAAAAAGAATATAAAATATGTAATTTCTCAAAAAAATTGATTGATATGTACAATACATACTAATAAAATCAAAATAGAAGTTCTCAGTGTTTGGAGATAATTTTCATACAGTTGGACTTTCCACTTTCAATTTTATATCTAAACTGTATTAATTAAAGTATATTTGGTTCATGTCACTTGGCTATAGACTTTCCCTAACTCAGTTTGTTCCCTATGTATAGCAGGTGCAACGGTTACCTATAGGGGTCCCCTTTTTCCTAAGTACAATTCAAGGACATAGCCATGCGTGGATCGTTCTATTGCCCTGTGGAAGAGGAGAGTTTACCTGCTCCCAGAATCTAAATTAATATGATTGGCTCCTGAGAGTGAGAATGAGCTGTATTGTTGTACACGAATGCCTTGTTGAATAATAATAGTGTGTGTTTCTTAGACTAGAGAGGAGAATCTTGCTGACTTCGAACAGAGCCGACCCTTCTCCCCTCTGCTGCTTTCCACTGCCCTGTGCACAGGCTTTATGTCTAAGCATTCACATTCTCTCGTCAGAGACCATTATAGGTTTTCAGAAGCTGAGACCTTACTTTATTTACGTAACCAATTATCCTTTCCTGACCTATGCCTGCCTAATTCAGAATAGGGGTTTCCTTCGTGGAACACACCTTTTGCATGTTTTGTATTCTTTTAGAGGTTTTTATAATGTTCTATTTTATCTTATCTTGAAATATCACTCATGCACTATTTAAACTCATAATATCGATGTTTAAAATCTAAATACAGCTTAATTACTGGACTTAACGGAATTTGTTAATAACTTCTTTTAAAACCTCCTACAATCATCTTTGTCATTTATTGTGGAATCCAATCGGGTTTCACTGTTTATGGTAATGAATGTAAATGATTGCCCCTAGGAATCTCTCCATGTCGATTAAAGTACGACCAGTGGTTTGTTTGTATGATGTTTATACCCAACGTTTAAGTTTTGAGAATCCCCGATCCATCACATTCTATTGAAAAAAACCTAGTTTTAATGCTTCCTATAGAGCATGTGAAGTGCCGAAAAAGTTCCTTTTTGTCACAGTTACCTTTAAGTTCAAATATGTCACCCAAGACTAAAGCTTTAGGGAATTCAACAGTAAAGAAGCTTCTTATAAATCCAACCAAAAAAGTTAGGAAGTGCACGTAAGTAAGCAACAGGGGTTCACTGAGGTGTAAGGTCAATACATTTACAACCAATCCATCTGCTACTGATGTGGGGTTGGACTGGCCTATAGGGCAATTAGGCAGTGCCCAATGGGCTGGTCTGAAAGATCAGTGTGTGGGAGATGTTTTTTTGCAGTTTGTGGGCCTATTTTATGGTCTGATTGGGCAAGTGTTACTGTTCATTTCCCTGATATCACCACAAGCATTGACAGCAGCATACGCAAATGCATACAGTCTCCCTTAGCTTGCAAAAAACCTCTTTACAGGTTCATAACTGGTCTGATTTGCGAATGTGGACCACTTTCTTATCTATGTGATTCTCTATTTGGGGCCACTTTAATTTTGGTGCATGGGCTTTTTCTGTGTCCCAGTTTTGATACCAATCAATGGTAACTCAACGATAAATGTTATAAGATTTTTTTTATCACAAGAAAGGTTGTCATGCAGGTGAGTTTTCAATGTTTTAGTTGTAAACACTTGTAGGAAAAAAGTTTCTTTGTGCACTTGTGCCCAAAGAGTGATAAGATAAAGACATCTACATACAAATGTGAGCAAAAGACCTTTCGAACACAAACATTGGCATGGGGCTAATGAAATTCTGCCAGTCCAGTAAGTCTAGATTAGAGGGATCATTGACAGCCCTAGGAGAGGCAGCACTTCTTCAGCGCAGGGCTTTTCACTGTAGTGCTTTAAATGTGCCATCTTAATCCCAGCACGTTGTAGGCCGAGGATGCTTTCAGGAGAGAGTGTTGACAGAACATTATACTTCCAGCCTGAGGGGCTGTAGATGAGGATGAGGGCTGAAAGACAAAAATCAAGTGTTAAGCATTATTTATCTGTTAAATATTTTCTGTGTTTTCCTGCTGTACATCAAACCCAGCTTGACTCTGATGAAGCAAGGACTCGTAGAAAAGAGACTTGCTCGGAAGCAATCCTCTCATTTAACTTCTAACCTTGGATTAACTATGTATTGTGTAAACTAATACGCACCACATTTGACATAAAAGACAGAGAAGATTGCCTACGTGTCTTACAAATAAGTAACTCGAGCGAAATTCTAAAATGGCCACTAACGGGAAATCTTTATTGCGCATGCGTCAACTGCATCTACGAAGTATGACAAACTATCGCTTGGAGGGAATTTCTTGCACCTGGGCAGACGCTATTAAAATGGCTGCTTGAAAGCTCACATGCTTAGCATCTGCTTTGCCGAAACTAAACCAAGCTATTTTTCTAATGCTAATGTGGGGAAAGCAATAATGGTTAAAGGGGTTTAGAGTAGAGATAAGTGGTATACAGTGAAACCATTTTATTTTTAAATTAATATTTGTCTTTCTGACTTTCCTATTAGTATGCATTTGGGCCTCCCATACGAATCCAGAGTCTATAACCCACCTGACCTTCGCACATGGGTGGTGTGATTGAGCCCGAAGAAGTGATGTGACTCTTGAACGCAGTCCAAGGACGCAAGAGATACATACCCTGGGAACCAGCTCCACAGTCCTTTGAATGAATGGCAATACATGAAAATTATACTTTTGTGTCTAATAAAATGTGAATACGGGTGGGAATAAAGATTTGAGAATAAAAGTTAAGGGGTGGGATCTTTAAACAATAGACTAAGATGAAAAATAAGCATGGTGTGATGATCATCACCCCCCTTGCCTATCCAATCAGAGTTAGTATTTTTATGATATTGAAACTTTAATGGGTGGTACATGAATGTTGTAGGGTATAATTGAGGTAGTCTTAGTTAGTTAGAGAGGGAGACGGAGAGTTGCTGAGAGCATGAAACCAAGGATGCTGTCAGAGTGACGAGAGATGCTGAAGAAGAATCGAATGCTGAGCCAATTACTTTAACTAATAAATTTAGAAGAAGATCGCGGAAGAATCTCGAGGAGGAAGAGAGTGTCAGAGAGGGGTGCTACGCAAGCGTCGGTGTTAGAGAGGTCATCTATCCTGTCCTGATTCCTATCCTGAAGCCTTTGTCACCTGATCTTTCCCGGGGGACCCTTCCCAGCTCCTTGGCCAGGGGGTTGGTTTTCACACCATCCTAGGTAACTATACTTTCATGAATGTGTCTGTACTTTTCTCTCTATCCTCTCCTTTCTGAGCAACGTCATTGTGGGGTATGATATATTTCTTTGATTGATTGATTAATTGAGTTTTCTTCCTATGAGTGACGGAGACTGTACTTTGAGAAATGGTTCATGTAGGAAGGTGGATACCTGACTATGGTTACCCTAGATTTTTTTGCCTTGTGTTTAGCTGGTTTTCGACTTAGTTGGCCTGGGATCCTGCTAATCAGGGCCCCAGGCTATCTGCTCTCTCTTTAAATGGACTCCATGTACCCTAGGTACATCACCAATTTGGTACTGGACACCTTGTCAGCCCCTGTACCATGCACTATAGGTGCTCAGGGCATAGGTGCATCCAAGGCCTACCAGGCGCTGCAGCATATCTTTTGCCACCCCTGGCTGGTACTTAAATCGACACAACTGGCTGTTCACACAGCCGGGGCAAGGTGGTGTAATCACCCCTTGCTTAGATATAGTATACCTATATCTAAACCTATATCTGGACACATATATGCCTATCAGTCACTCCTACGGCAGGCCTTTACAATCGTGGAGGCAGAGTGCTTGGTTTTATGTGAGATGGTGCTCTAGCATGAGCTGAGCCTGTCTGCAGTGTTCGGAACCATTTCCTTACTGCTGTTCCAGTGATACCGCCATACCATATACTCTTAAGTGCATTATAATCCTCGCGGTTAATGCTAACTTTGGTTTGGCTTTATCAAAACATGTCGTGTTTGGTGTCATGCACTTTGGAATACTACCCCCTCACCAGTTCTGGCGACGGGGGTAGCATTCCACCCTTCTAGAGGGAGAAGACATGTTACTTACTGCATATGCGGTTAATCCTAACCAAAGCCCCAGCATCACAAAATGGATGCTGCTGCCACAGACACAGGTCTGCCCTCCTGCTGCTGACCGAAAGTCGACAGAGGAGGCTTGATCAAAGGATCTCCTGTCACAGGGAGGTGTCACACCACCTGAGACAGGAGATAGTGGATTATAGCAGGGAGGGTTGAAAGAAACTAGACACTGCCTGGGGCACACAAGGTGTCACTGGGCAGATTCCAGTCAAACCGGTTCTGGGGCACTCCAGCCCCAGTCTTGGCGGCAAACTGGACAAAGGAAAGGGGTGTAACCACCCCCTTCCTTGGTCCCACCCATAGGAGGGACCTAGCAGGTAATCCAGCCCCCAGATTTGGAATATAGGTGGGAGCAGTGCCAATGCACATCAGATTATCCTGACTGAAACTTATGAAACGAAACTCTGGACCGTTCGACATCCCACTCGACGTGGAAGACTGAAGAATCTCCCTTGTGGTCAAGGGGTGACCACCCTGTGCAAACAGGCACCATCCAGCACCTCGATGTTTGATTTGTTGCAGTTCCCGCCAGAACTCGAGCAACAGAGATCAACAAGACCCAGCGAGCCTGCCTTCTAACAGCCCGATCCACAGTCCCTGCAAAGCTGAGACCCGTGGAGGAGACCGGAAGCGTGGGAGCGGCCATCTTGGAGGAACAACGAAGCGCTGACCGTGCAGCACCCGAGGCTCCCTCGAAGCTGTGCATTGGAGTTTGAGAAGCTCCAGCCCCGAGCAGCTCGTGCACCGACAGATAAGATAATTTTATTGCACAGTTAATAAAAACTCACAATATAAGATGCACAGCTTTAAAGAAGTATGTATCAAGAATAAAAAATTAATTGGCGGAAAATTAAAATTATGTAAGGATCATGTTACAATTTACATTTTTAATATTGTTCGTTGGAGCTGTGGACCCAAGGTTTTATACTCAGAGGCACTGTCTGTCTGTTACTCAGTTTCCTCCTTTTGTGTCTGCTTAATTCTCTCCGCCACGACGTCAAAGAATTTTGTAAATCGGCAGTTCAGTTGGGTCTCCTGCGGGTTAAAACATAGTTTAACTGCCTGTCTGCAAGTTCTAACGCCCTTCTGGTTCCATATTACGCGAAGTAAGGATCTCCTTTTGTCCATTAAGGTTGGGCAGATACAAATAATATGGATTAAATCTTCAGGTCCTGCACTGCAGAGTCGGCAGGTTTTATCATCCCGATTCCTTTTCCATGGGGCCAAATGAGGGCGAATTGGTACTATACCGAGACGCAGCTTTAAAAAATTTTCTTTGCACCGAAGCTCACCCCTCCACACTTGACGAGTGCTGTGTGGGGCCCTTTTGCATCTTTCTGCTCGACTCGTTGGTCCGGTCACTTGCCCGTTGGCTAGTGGCCTCAGAACCGACAAACCTAAGAATTTACACCACTGGTCTGGTTGCTCCAGACTGGCCCTCACTCCCCTGAAAAGGAGCACCCGCTCTGACCTTGCTGGTCCCAGTGCAACGCCTTCTTCGAATCCTGCGTGGGTTGCCCTTGCCAAGGCTTGTTGACTCCGATCCGAAAGCCGACACCGCCGACAGCGAGAGCCTTTGTGGGACAGCTCGTGATCCACTCTAGGACATCCTCGGTGCCCCAGAGTCCACGTGGCAGCGGAGACAAGGCACCCGTCATCAACCTGATTGCGCCCGACATCGCCTGGTTCCTTCCTGGTTTATTCCTGGTCACTGGCTAGTGACCCAGACTCTGTCCCCTCTGCTTTCAGGTACCCTTCAACTTTGATCCACCCTTGGATCGCACCGGACACTTCTCTTCTGGACGCCTGCAGCATCTTCATCCTCAGGCACTATCGAACTGCGTGACGAAACCCGACACAGATTGGCACCTGTGCACCCGCTTCCTGTGGGTGAGGTAACTTACTAGCGCCGGTGTTCCCACACTGGTACACACCTCTAGTGCCTAAGTCTAAAGTTTGGTAGTCCTAGTCTAGTCGGAAGACTCCTTTTGCAATAACATTGTAACTTTTACGCACCATTGACTTTACATTGGTGAAAGCCGTGCTTCCCGCACTGCACCCGAATCCCGCGGGCTACTCCCGTCCTAACTGCTGTTAGTCCAGTGTAGTCCCAGCGATTAACAAGGCCCTAGGCCTTACCCCAGATCGATTAGTGATTGTTATACCACTTTTTTGATATATGGTTTCAGTGGCCACCGGCCTCATCCAAAACGTGCAACTTGTCTATGTTATACTGTGCTTTTATTTAAACGCTTGGGCTTCATTGTTCATAAAGAGTGGTGGGGATTATTCTGAGAATAAATACATATATTTTTAATATTATATAACTTGTGTGGTGTCCTTTCATTTGGTATTACAGGATTGCATATGGTAAAACAGCTGGCTTCACATGTCCTCTTGAGTTAAGCCTTTAAGGCTGCTTAGTCCATGCTACCCCTAGGATAGCTTGTCTATAAGGTTGACTTACAACCACCACCATAAGGGATTGTTTGGACTGATACAGGGTGCCCACAGAACTGTGGACATCATACATCAGGCCAACTTCTCACATTGGTGAGCAGCGGTACGGATTTGAGCTTGCTGTGTTTTACCTTTGCAATCTTTTTATCAAATTGAAAGATCACATTAAGTACCATAGGTACATATAAATAAAAGATTAGCATATTTGAGTTCTACTGAACTTAGTGGTTGTAGGTAGAAGGGCTTAGCACACCCTGACTACAACTCACTAGTAAGGGACAGTAGGAAAACACTTAGTGTAGGTAGGTGCATCACTTACACCACACTAGAGTCATGTCTGGCACAGGTGAACCTACAGGGTCTCTACCTGTGAGGGTTGACCCGCCACAGGCAACCTCCAGCTATGACAAATTCAGCTACAAAGGCTTGAGTGCCTTGTGCACTGCAAGGAAGCTGAGAAAGGGTCACAACCCTACCATTCCTACCATGATAGCCATCCTGGAAAAGGATGACCTTGAGAAAGCTAGAGTAGCTCCCTCAGGATCAGGAGAAGGAGTGAATCCCCCAGACACTGAGAACACCTCCCCAGAAGTAGAAAATGAGGAGGTGGACCCTGAATCAAATGGTGAAGAGTCAGATCAGGATCAAGGGGATACCCAGGTACCAGTGGTAAGGCTTAGCCAAACCAACTTGGACCTACATGGAAATGGAGAGGGCCAGCCCCTCCCCAGAGTACATACCCGGATTCTCCCAGACAATAGGAGAGAGAGAAGCCCTTCCAGGGATTCTCACATTTCTAGTGCCTCAAGAGAATCACAGAGAGGAATGACTTCCCCTCAAAGAAGAGAGCATAAGGCCAGGATGAGAGCAGTTAATCTCCAAATAGAAAGAGAGGAATTAGCCCTGGCCAAAGCTAGACTTGCTCTTGCAAGAGAGCAGAGATTGAGTGGGGAGACTCCCACTGGTGGCAGCAATATCCCAAAGGATAAAGACAGGTCCTATCATACTAGAAACCTGAGTGAGATTGTGCCCCCCTACAGAGATGGGGATGATATCCACAAATGGATAACTGCTCTGGAGAGGGCCTGCATGGTACAGCAGGTCCCCCAAGATCAGTGGGCAGCAATCTTGTGGCTCTCCTTTTCTGAGAAAGGGAGAGATAAGCTCCTCACTGTTAGAGCTGAGGATGCTAAAAATTACACTGTCCTGAAGAGTGCTCTTATTGATGGGTTTGGATTAACCACTGAACAATACAGGTTGTTATTCAGAGACACCCAAAAAGCTCAGGACTGGACTGATTTTGTAGATTGTGCTACTAAGGCTCTGGAAGGTTGGCTACATGGCAGCAAAGTACATGACTATACAGGATTGTATAATTTGATTATGAGGGAGCAGTTCCTAAGTAATTGTCAGAACCAGCTTTTACACCAGCACCTGGTGGACTCAGGTCTGACCTCTCCACAAGAATTGGGTAAGAGGGCAGACAAATGGGTCAGAACCAGGATTAGGCCTAAGAATCAGGGTAATGACCAAAAGAAGGATACTTCCAAGGCTCAAGAGAAGGGTGGGGATAAATCTAAAGACAAGTCTCCCACAGGGCCCCAAAACTCCAAGGGTGGGGGGGGGGTCCCAGAACACTTCCTCTGACCAGAAGAAACCTTATTGCCATGTCTGTAAACAGCATGGCCACTGGAAAACTGATAGCAGTTGTCCCAGGAATAACAATAAGGAAAACATACCTCCAGGTAAAGCTCCAACACCTCCTGTTACTGTCAGCAGTAATCCCCCAGGTGGTGGGAGCACCCCCAAAAATTTGGGTGAGTTTACTTTTGGAGCCCAGGTGGATTCTGGCTTAACCAGGTCCCCTAGTCCAGATACTCTTGTCTATGAGAATGGCATGGGGTTTGCCAACTTCACTGATTGCCCAAACACTTTGAGCACAGGAGCCCATCACCAATGGTCAACAAGTTGATGCCTACCGAGACACAGGGGCTAGTATCACCATGGTGACTGAGAATCTAGTCCCCTCAAGGCAACGTTTACCTGGTGCCACATAACAGGTGACAAACATTGATGGAGTTCAGAAAAATCATCCCATGACAGTAGTAAATCTCAGCTGGGGAGGTGTCACTGGCCCAAAGAGAGTGCCAGTGTCATCAAACTTGCCTGTAGATTGTCTACTTGGGAATGATTTGTAAATCTCAGCCTGGGCTGAGGTTGAACAAGAAACCCATTCTAAAATGGTAAATCTCCATGGAAAGGTTAGTGGGGCTGTGATGGCTACAGCCCCAATCCAAGATGTCCTTCCTGAAAAGGTTGGTAGGGATGTGCAAGACCCCGAAGGAAAGCAGCAGACTTTGGACCCTGTCCCTAGCCCAAACGCACGCCGCACTTTGCCCCCGGCCCCAGGAGGGGCTTGAAAGCCTCGGACGCTGTCCCGCAGTGCGGGACGTGCCCGGGCGAAGACCGGTCCAAGGGCGGGCCTGTCCCGCGCCCGTCAGTGCCAGAAAGAACCAGGGCAAGGCCACTCCCCTAACATCTGTAATTTGCCAGTTCTTCAACGTGCTTCGCAGAGAAGTGTGGACTTAACCTGGGAATTTTGAAAGGTACTGTCCATTTGTCGTGCACATCGTGTATGTCAGCTTGAAGGACCCTCTGTTACTTTCTTTGTACTATTAGAGGACTATCAGTACTGTTTGTTGTCTGCCAATTCTTAACTTTAAAAAAAGAGGTGTATACCTATATAGGCAAGCGCAAGTTAATGGAAGGGGAGGAGGGGGGACTGAGGCTGGGAATCCCAGTAAACCCCGAAAAGGAAAGAAAGCAAGAGGAACGATCAGGCACACTGCTACTAATTGCGTTCTTGATCGTATTGATAGTCTTGTGTAAGAATGTGAGGCAATCTTAATCTCTGAAACTAGCACACATACAGTAGGGATTACGGTTCGACCGAATACAGCTGGGTTGGGGGTGGAATGTTCGTGCGAGGATTCTTCTCCTCTGCTATCCCTGCTATGTTTCTTCCAAAACAGAAAGGCCCAAAGGACAGTGGTTCCGTGAGAGGGGGGACTTTAACTCTAACAAAAGAGAGTACCCCAACTAGCGAAATTGATAACTCCCTACTAGTTAATGGCAATCAATCTTTAACATCTGTGCCAATAGTTCTTTGCACTAATAGGTTTTCTATTTTGGCGAATGTGCATAGCGAGAGTTCCATGTCCCAATCACCTCAACCATCCGGAATAACAACGGATGTTGTCCAAATCATCCACCAAATCGTTTGCCAGACTCTCAAACTCAATCTATGGATAAGAGTAGAAGTAATGCACAAGACATTCAAGACTTAGTGAATTTAGTACTCCTTCTACGGGATGAGATAGAGTCCATGAAGACCCTGATTGTTAATTTAACTGCTATGGTAGGGCACGCATCTTGTTGTCAAACTCTAGTCCAAACAAAACTAACCTCTTCCCTTTTGAAATCCAGTAGTAGTATGGCAAATCCGTTAGTAACTGGAAAAGTGGGTGGTGGGCCCAAAGCTCCAACCTCCTACAGTGAGGTGGCTAAATATGGAAAACCTTTATCCCCCCATATGTACAAAATAAACCCTCAATATTTTCTAAAAACAATTTAACCAATTCTACAAAGGTAACCGAGAGGGAGTATTTGCGCCCTAATATGAGGTGGAACTCCTCTCCAACGGCCATCTATCAAGACAAATCTCAAACTAGAAGGGGAGGTGCGAATTCAAGCATACCACAGGAAACTAATAAAATCTACATGACTAATGTCCCTAAGTTAGTACCAGGGAGAAGTAAGGAGAGTATTGACTCTCATTATAATAAAGCTATTCATTGGTTGCGTCATGTCAGAGGGTGCCGGTCGGTAATTAGGGACGATATCACTAAGGCAAGTTGGCTGACCTTGGCCATCAGGCAAATTGGATTGTATTGAATTGACACTTTGGTCAGAGGCAATGGCTGAAAATGTATTTGCTCTCGAGTTCAGAACCAGCCCCCCTCCCCATTCCTGCATCCAGTTAAGGAAGGCTCCATCTGCCCTTCAGGCGCACCATTATTCTGGGCAGATTTTACGGGGCAGTGTGGAAAGTTCTGGGTTGGAAAATATTGATTGACTCCCTGGTGTACATGCGCAAAGGCTTGCCAGTGCTAGTGCAGAGGACGGAGCAGATAGGGGTCACATTGCCAGCTATATTCTCGATATGAGACACCCGTCTACTAATTTGCATACAGCCAGGTTCTGAAACTGGGATGGTGCAATGAGCTAAAAAACGGTGTTGGATCTAGCCCATATCTTTTGACTGGGTGAGAGTATTCTGCTTAATTCAGAGACTCTGTCCCTCACCACCCCTTGTTGTAAATACAGTGATTATGTAGAGCAGGGGTACTCATAGTATGGCCCGTGGGCCGCTGGTGGCCCGGCAAGCCTTCCCTGGCGGCCCGCAGACCGTCCAAACATCGTACCCGTGTTTTAATGTATATATATTTTTTTAAGAGTGTCAGCAAAAACCCCTGCGGCAGCGTAAGTCAAGAGACTGCTGCTCTGTGGGGGCCGGGCCGGGCGATTCCGTGGTGCTGCAGGGGCCTACGAGGTGAACAAAGCCTCATTAACATGGGAATGGTCTTTTAAAAACCTGTGAATTGCTCGGGTGCGGCTGTGTGTGTGTGTGCCCGGAAGCTGTCTCAGCCCGGGAACACACAGGCAGGATGAGGTGAAGAGGGTGACAGAGGGAGAGGGAGGGAGGAAGAGGGGGAGAGAGACAGAGGCAGACAGAGGGAGAGCGAGGGAGGGAGAAAGAGGCACTGAGCGAATCACATGTATTGCACAGATATGTGCATGCCATGTCCCAGCATATGCATTATTGATACAAGCTGTCCACAACTATCGTAATCCTACGGAACCTGATGTGCTCATACCTGTTTTTCTTGTCTTTAATTAAAATCAAATAGATAAATATTTGTTTGAAAACACCTTTCCCTTCTGTCTCAACTTTCAATGCCCTGGAGCATCGCTCTCGTCATTCCCACATCCAATGCACTCTATCTATGTTTCTCCTTTCCCTTCTCCCTCACTCGTCCTCTCTTCAGAGTCCGGTGTGTGCTGTTGTCACCGATGCTGCCGAGCTTTGCTGCTCCCCTCAAAGCTGCTCTGAAAGGCTGGGGCTTAGGACAGATACACATCTCCTTTCCCCTGACATACACTGGGGTGTGTGTTGGGGGGCTTAGGACAGACACACATCTCCCTCCCTGAGGGAGAGCGAGGGAGAGGCAGACAGAGGGAGAGCAAGGGAGAGGCAGACAGAGGGAGAGCGAGGGTGAGCGAGGGAGAGCGCGGTAGAGTGATGGAGAGCGAGGGAGGGAGACAGAGGCAGACAGAGGGAGAGCGAGGGAGGGAGAGCGAGGGAGAGCGAGGGAGAGCGAGGGAGGGGCAGACAGAGGGAGAGCGAGGGAGGGAGACAGAGGCCGAGGGAGGGAGACAGATGCAGACAGAGGCAGAGTGAGGGAGAGCGAGGGAGACAGAGGCAGACAGAGGGAAAGCGAGGGAGAGGCAGACAGAGGGAGAGCGAGGGAGAGTGATGGAGAGCGAGGGAGAGCGAGGGAGGGAGACAGAGGCAGACAGAGGGAGAGCGAGGGAGAGGCAGACAGAGGGAGCGCGAGGGAGGGAGAGCGAGGGAGAGCCAGACAGAGGGAGAGCGAGGGAGAGAGACAGAGGCCGAGGGAGGGAGACAGAGACAGACAGAGGGAGGGCATGAGAGAGTGAGGGAGGGAGACAGAGGCAGACAGAGGGAGAGTGAGGGAGAGGCAGACAGAGGGAGAGCGAGGGAGGGAAGCAGAGCTAGGGAGGGAGACAGAGCGAGGGAGGGAGACCTCAGAGTGAGGGAGACCTCAGAGTGAGGGAGACCTCAGAGTGAGGGAGGGGGAAGGAGAGAGAGGGAGACAGAGGGAAGGAGGGAGAGGGAAGGAGGCAGAGGGAGACAGAGGGAGGGCATGGGAGAGAGAGGGAGGGAGACAGAGGCAGACAGAGGGAGAGCGAGGGAGAGGCAGACAGAGAGAGAGCGAGGGAGGGAAGCAGAGCTAGGCAGGGAGACAGAGCGAGGGAGGGAGACCTCAGAGTGAGGGAGACCTCAGAGTGAGGGAGAGGGAAGGAGAGAGAGGGAGACAGAGGGAAGGAGAGAGAGGGAAACAGAATGAGGGAGAGGGAAACAGAGTGAGGAGAGGGAAACAGAGTGAGGGAGAGGGAAACAGAGAGAGGGAGAGGGTAACAGGGAGAGGGAGACAGAGAGACAGTGAGACAGTCAGAGTGAGTGAGACAGAGGGAGAGAAGGAGTGAGACAGTCAGAGTGAGTGAGACAGAGGGAGAGAGGGAGTGGGACAGTCAGAGTGAGTGAGACAGAGGGAGAGCGGGAGTGAGAGGGAGTGAGACAGTCAGAGTGTGTGAGACAGAGGGAGACAGAGAGGGAGAGAGAAGTAGAGAGAGGGAAGAAGAGGGAGAGACACAGAGAGAGAGAGAGAGAGAGACTGAGAAAGAACGAGAGAGATAGAGAGATGTGTGTATGTCGGGTCTGGTGGTTCAGTGGACGAAGGCGTCCACTGCAGGGACCAGTGATCAACCTCATGGTACCAGTTTTTTTTGTTGCTCGAGCCCCGCCCCCTCCCCCACTGACGCCGCCCCCACCGGTGCAGCCCTCGGCCACAAACCACACTGTAAATTTGCCCCCGAGAGAAAGTTTGTGAGTACCCATGATGTAGAGGATCAAGAAGGTAGTGATGACACTGCCAGTTACATCCCGAAATTAAAAACCTGCAAGGGCCAGGAATTTGTTTGGTTGATGGCTTGCCTGTTTGTATAGGTAGCTCCCAGGCAGTTAACACTGCTATTGCTAGTGGTTTCCCGGAGGTGAGATCTCCTAACATAATTCAATCTTATGATACCTTTGGCCCTGGATTACTGAGACAGGCCAAGGCAAATTTTCCAAGGCAAGGCAACAAATTATCATACACAGATTATGTCACAGTAGGGGCTCATTTATCTAATGGAATATTGCAGGTTTGGGTTCCAAAATACTATCACCGGATTGGCTCACATTTATTAGTGAGTTTGATATTTGCACCTGCCAAGAGACTTGGCTGCTCGAGCCGCAATTTTGTGCAGGTTATCTCAACTTTTTCGTACCCGCAATTAAAGGCGCTAAAGGACACCCAATGGGTGGCCTAACCATATGGGTGAGCCAAGCACTGGCATTAAGTATCAAAGAACTGCCCTCTGAGGGTAGTGACATCCAGGTGATAAGACTGGATCTGGGCCCCATAGGACTTCTGGACATCTATAATGTCTATGTGAGGGGAGTTCGGGGGGTAAAGTCTCAAGTTATAGCGGCTTTGGACGCCCTCCTCGAGCTTTACTCAACAGATAGTTGTGTGATTGTTGCGGGTGATTTAAATTCAACTTTTGAGCCACTTGCTACTCCTGAATGGCACCTCACCGATGATGAGGATAGCCTATGTGGAGTACCAAAACTGGAACTCAACCCCGTTAAAAAATGGACAAAGGTCGTCATCCAGATTAATACCATCTGTTATGAAAGGGGACTTAAGGCAGTTAATGGCAGGACACCGTAGGATAGGCTTGGGGGCCAATACGTTTAATAATGGGCACTGTAAAAGTAGGATT
Source organism: Lissotriton helveticus (assembly GCF_964261635.1). Lineage (NCBI taxonomy): Eukaryota > Metazoa > Chordata > Amphibia > Caudata > Salamandridae > Lissotriton > Lissotriton helveticus. Next base: position 364,168,658 of record NC_136072.1, on the reverse strand, counting down.
GATTACATCCTCTGCAGTTTGAAATTCTGGCACACGATAATTGATATGATGGTTAAGGATCGCCTGGAAAGCGACCATAACCCGTTGTGTGTCACACATGACTGGAGGATGGTGGATCAACCACGGGTGGGCGGGGTTGAACTTTGTGCCCTAACGCTGTCCCTACTAATGACATGCGACGGCTTAATTGGTCACAAGTAATAACAAAGCCGGAGGTTCTGGCAAATATTACTCAAGATGTTGACAGAACCATCTTAGAGATAGAGCAAGCCATTGGTTCCGGGGGTGACCCAGGGCGAGTGACACAGTTACATGACAGCTTTTTCATGCGTAGGAGTGCCCATTTCCTTAAGACTATTAGAACCAAGAAACTAGCTGACTCCAAACCCCTGCGGTGGTATAATAACGATTGCAGGGGAGCTAATATTGTACTTGGTAATGCCATTAGGGGTGGGGAATTGGATGCTGTCCGTTCAGCAAGGCAGGATTATAAATGAGCTACCCAGAAAGCCAAGTGCCTATGGGAGAGCTTAAATGGTAGGATCTAAAAGAAGCTAGCTCCCAGAATAATTTTAGATTATTTTGGAACATCATAAAGTGGGGCAGAGGGGGTCAGCCAGATCAGCCCCAAAACCATGTCTCTCAAGAAGGATGGGTTAATTATTTCAGGCCACAATATGCGCGTAACCCTGCAGAGAATCAAATGGAAGATCTTAAATACGTTTTTTATACAGGTGAGGCTTTTAATGATAATGATGTTTGATTAGCTCTTAATGCAGTGGCTGGAGGTAGAGCGCCAGGCCCTGATGGTGTCCCTACGGATGTGTTTCTCTAGGACAAAGTACAATGGGGTAGATACATACAGCTGCTGGCAAATGCAACGGCTCAGGGTGCCCCGATCCCGGTTTCCTGGAAAGGGGCCGTGATAATTCCAGTATACAAAAAGGGAGATAAAACTCAACCGGGGAACTACAGACCTATCAGTTTGATAGATATGATTCAAAAGGTAGTAGGGAGGATGATCCTGAATAAAATTGTATACTGGATTGAGGAGAGTAGTATATTGTCCCCCTTCCAAGCGGGTTTTCGCAAATACATTAGCACCATTGATCAAGTCTTCAGTTTTATTCTTCTTTATTGGAAGACTGTGACATTGGGCAAAGGCAGCCTTTATGCTGCCTTTGTTGACCTACGTGCAGCTTTTGACCTTGTCCCCCGTTCCCATTTATGGGTGACATTGAGGGAACCAGGTATACCTGATGAGATTTTAACCTTGATAATGAGGCTGCACGAGGCAAACTATGCAAAAATCCAATGGGGGCCCAGGACACGGTCACCACCAAATTTCCGGTTGAACGTGGGGTGCGGCACGTCTGTGCCATGGCTCCAACATTATTTTCTTTGTCTATTAATGGAATAGTGGGCCTTTTGTTGCCAGTGAACACAGATGCCCCTTCTCTAGTTTGTGTAAAAATTCTGATTTTAATGTTTGCGGATGACACATTAATAATTTACAAAACTCCCAGTGGCCTCCAGCGAGCTCTAGTAATTTTTGAAGAGTTTTGTGCTACTAGAGGTCTCAAAGATTAATGTGGCAAAGACAAAATGTATGGCTTTTAATCTGCATCGAAGTTTTAAAGGGAAGGTTTTTATGAATAGTCAACCACTTGAACTGGTCAATACTTTTACCTATTTGGGCATCCACCTAGAGAAGGACCTCAAGTGGGACTGTCACATAGATATAGCTGCTCTAAAACACCGACAATCTGCGGGAGCTTTAAGTCTGGAGCACAAAAGGTCATTAACAAAACTGATCAGGCCTGCCCTCCAAGTTTATGAATCAAAAGATGTTAGCTCTGCGCTTTACGGCGCTGAATTATGGGGGTTTGAGAAAGCAGCTTCTTTAACTTTTTCCAAAAACAAGTTCCTGAAGTAATCAGGTAAGGAAGGTGAAGACGATATGTTGTTGATTGAATATAGTAGGTTTATTTCATAAGTCGAGTTAGAAAGTACAAGAGCCCATGCCAACCGCTGCACAGACATACATGGAATGCCAACACGTTGGATTCCAGGTTCCAGTGCATGCGGCGAGCGCGAGAAGACAACACGAGGATACAACACATCCTCCTTTCTAGAAAAGAAAAAGAAAGTATAATAACATAAAAGATGCAAACAATTAATACAATGAATAATAGTAACTTAACAGTCTGATATGATGAACCTAATTTCCAACATTGTAGTCTTTGTGCCAAGTGGGGGGTTTCCTTAAACGGGGACTACATACTTTGCGAGAAAGATTGGGAACAGGCAGGTGCGGATGAGAGGTTGTAGGAAAGTGACAGGAATTGTGAGAAAGGGGGGTTCCTGACTGGTTAGGGGAGGAAGAACCACTTGAAGGTGACAGCCTCATACACAGAGATGGAACTTTAACAACCTTGGAGAGGCTCCAAACATTTCCGTCTGACAATTCCACTACTTGTCTACCCACTCTAACAACAAGCAAGGGGTCGGAGAAGTGTGACACACCAGATTTAATAAAACCGGACTTTCTCACACGTACCCAATCTCCAACCTTGCACGGATTGTTAGTAGTAGCGCAAACCACAGGAGAATTAGGTTTCCTGTATTTACCTTCAAGCAGATTCCTCATCCAGGGCTGGCTCATATTACACACACCCTTTCTCCCCCGCATTTTTTCAAAAGGAGACAAATCACCATCAGACTTTGGAGTGTTCCTATAACTCCACAAGAGTTTTCCAACAGCATCGTAACAATTCTCACCGTTGCACACAGCAAGTTGTAAACCTTCTTTGAGTACCCTGATCCATCTTTCTACCATGCCGTTACCTTGAGGATAATACACTGAAGAACGTTTGTGTAAAATACCATGGTTGCAACAAAAGGATTTCATCTCCGTAGAGGTGAACTGTGTGCCATTATCAGATAGGATGGAAGTGGGGAAGCCTTCTTTTTCAAAAATTGAATTTAAAAATTTGATAATTACCCTAGAAGATACATGGGGAACGAATTTCACCTCAGGCCAACTGGAGAACTGGTCTATCAATACAATGGCATAAACTGGACTACGACCTAAACACATCGGACCAGCAATGTCTATCGAAACACATTCCCAGGGCTTAGAAGGTCTCGAGACAGAATCATGTTGATATTTTATAGGTTTCTGTGATTTATCACTCACACAACATTCAATACAAGATCTTACTTTTTTCTCAATCAACTTGTCGACACCCGGCCACCAAAATTCACTCCTTATTCTCCTTTTCATACTGGACATGCCCGGGTGACCCTCATGTGCCATGTCTAGAATGGTGTCTCTTAAACCGTGTGGTACAACTAAAAGCAAACCCCTCAATAAAGTTTCACCCTGGATGGATAGTTCTTGAGCTACATGGAAGTAAGGCAAAATACTAGAAGATAGACTGTTCTTGGAAGGCCAACCATTTTTAACAAAAGACAATACATCCAAGTAATCACGATCCTCACTACAAGCCAATACCCAATCATCTTCACGGATGCAACCATTGGACACCTCACAGATTGATACAACTTTATCAGGATCATCATCAGGAGCAACATGATTATCATCTTCTATAGGTAACCTGGAAAGGAAATCAGCTAGAACATTTTTTGCTCCTGGAATGTATTCAACTGAGAAATGAAAATCTTGCAATTTATATTGCCATCTTGCAATCCTAGAAGTGGCTTTACCACAACCTTTAGTTGTGAAGAGATCCACAAGAGGACAATGATCAGAGCGAACAATAAAATCTGTACCATATACATATTTGCGAAAATACTCAATTCCCCACCAACAAGCCAAGGTTTCTTTTTCTAAAGTGGAATATTTTGTTTCTGCGCCACGTAACGGTCTCGATGCAAAAGCAATAGTAACAAAACCACTATTTTGCTTCTGCATCAGCACCGCACCAACGCCAATATTGCTTGCATCAGTGACAATAAATGATTTACAATTGGTGTCAAACGGGGATAAGGCAGGAGCAGAAATAATGCATTTCTTTACTAAATTAAATTGATTTTTGCAATTGTCATCCCAAATGAATTGTTGTTGTTTTTTCATCAACTTCCGTAAGTGAGAAGTTTTATCAGAAAAGGAAGGAATGAACTTTGCGTAATATTTGGCTAAACCGAGAAAGGATCTGAGCTGATCCTTGTTGACTGGTTCGGGAGCATTCTCAATAGCCTTAACTAAACTCAATTTGGGAGAAATACCCTCTTTGCTGATGGAATGGCCTAGGTAATCTACGGAATCTTTGCCAAATTTACACTTTTCTTTGGTAAGGGTAAGACCGCTGTCTTGTAAGATGGATAGAACCTTAAATAAAATTTCAGAATGTTCACATTCATCTTTGCCGAAAACTAATATGTCGTCCTGAAAATATAATACATTAGAAACATTTTTGAACATGTTGTGCATGACCCGCTGAAACACTGAGGACGCGGATACTAAGCCAAAAGGCATTCTCTTATATCTGTAGGCACCCTCAGTGGTTATAAAAGATGTAAGATGTTTACTGTCCTCGTGAAGGGTTATCTGATGATATGCGTTAGATAAATCCAATGTGGTGAAGATAGATGCATCCTTAAGTTTAGAGAACATTTCTCCAATATTGGGTAGAGGATGCCTATCAACCCACACATTAGAATTTAAATCGCGCATATCAACACAAAGACGAATTTTCCCATTAGGCTTGTGGGCCACGACTACAGGAGAAAGCCATTCAGAGGATTCAATTTCCTCAATTACATCCAGGTCACATAATCTCTGAAGTTCTTTCTTAACAGATTCTCTTAAAGCCAAGGGAATGTTGCGTACCTTATGTACCTTGGGAACAGCATTGTGTTTAAGAATAATTTTATGTTTAAAGTTTTTTAGCAAACCCAACTTGGAGGAAAAAACCTGCGGAAAAAGTGTTTCCCATTTGTTGTCAGAAGACACATCAACAGAATTGATAAAATCAGAATACCCCAGAACTTGATCAGGATGGTTGGGATCAAGTTTCATCATTAACTCTCTTTGTTGTGGCCAACCCAATAAACATGACCCATCTTTGGCAACATATACTTTAGCAGGAATCGACTTGCCCTTTAATGATAAGGTGGAGTGAAAGTATCCAAATACCTCATAGGTTTTTTACCATAACCTCGTAGTCTTATGTCAGAAGGAAATAAGGATATAACATCAGGAAATTCTTTCAATAAAACATCGTCACCAATCAAGGTGTACTTTGCACCAGAGTCTGCCATGACTTTTATAGATTTGGATCCGATCTGAAGCATATAGAAAGGTGAATCTTTTTTTTCTTCTCCTACTTCGTACACGGTGCATATATCATCATATACATCATCATCCATGTCTACAGCTTGAACTTGGGAAAATCTGGGGCGTCTAGAATCCGAAGAAAAGTTCTTTGACTTGTTGCGATTCTTGCACATCCTAGCAAAATGACCTCTAGATTTACAATAGTTGCAGAATTGTCCGATAGCAGGACACCTGTTATCAGTTGCAACGTGTCCGGGAAAACCGCATTTGAAGCAAACTACTTCCTTTCTGAAACCCTGATATGATGAAGAAGGAAGTGTAGGTCTGTTGGGGATAGATTCAGTTAGACTTTTCTTGACAGTTTGAACCACAGAAACATTGGGTTTATCCAAAGGGAATTCTTTTGTTTTTTTATCGGACAACTCTTTGATGCCCAACTTCATATCTTCAAATCTGTGTGCAATATCAAGAGCTTTTGAAAGAGATAAATCTTTTGTATCGAGTAATTTTTCTTGGAGTTTTACATCAGAAACGTTATGCACAAGCTGGTCTCTCACCATTTGATCATGAAACTGTTGGTAGTTACATTTGGCAGCTAGAATCCTCAAATCTTTGACAAAAGAATCAATGGGTTCAATGGGAAGTTGTTGTCTGCTTAGAAATTTGTGACGTGCTACAACTTCGTTGACTTTCTTGATGAATTGTTTATCAAGTTGCATGATGGCATTTTCATAAACATCTGTTTCTTCCTCAGAGGAATTGTCTAAAGCTAGGGGAGGAAGATGAGAAAGAACTTGTCTTCCTTCAGCACCCAGAGAATGTTTGAGAATTGCGAGTTTGCGTTTATCAGTGTAATTTTCTCCACCTATGGCTTCAAGGTAAGCTTCAAAACCTTCGCGCCACTGTTTCCACTCCAATGGAGGTTCACCTGGACTTGCTAAAAAAGGTGGTGGTGTATTAAAACTCTCCATTGTAAGTAACACAGAAATATTTTCAGAGATAATATGATGTCATAAATAACCTTGAAAAATAGTTTGAATTGGAATCAATTTTTTCAATATAAGAACTATTGTGAGGTAATTGCAGTCCTTTATTGAGCAGAGTAAGAGATTTATTAGAAGATAAGCTTTGTGATGTCACAGAGGCGAGAGATCTGTAAGAATAAAGTTTATTTGTGCTCACTCTGCCTTTGTGATGTAATCTGAACGTAGAACTCGAAGTTTGCTTGTGCTGACGCTGCCCTTGTGATGTAAAACAGAGCGTGGAGCGCGAGCTTATGCGCATGCACTGGTTTGTTCGAGATGTAGTGTTCCTAGCGCGTGATGATGCGCATGTGTTGGTTCAAATGGCAGAGAAATGGAAGAAAAACGAAGTAAAAGTATTAAAGTCTCACCGCTTTAGCAGAAAGAGCGGGATTTTCGGGATGATTTGGATCACAGGATAATAAAGCTTCGGCGAAGTGCGTGGTGAAGATTGCGCACACAACTTCAGCAACGGTAATCTTGTCCGGAGGTCCCGGGGCTGTAGGCTCCGAAAATTACGTGAGTTCGCTTCCCCGACGTCGCCAGTGAAGTAATCAGGTAAGGAAGGTGAAGACGATATGTTGTTGATTGAATATAGTAGGTTTATTTCATAAGTCGAGTTAGAAAGTACAAGAGCCCACGCCAACCGCTGCACAGACATACATGGAATGCCAACACGTTGGATTCCAGGTTCCAATGCATGCGGCGAGCGCGAGAAGACAACACGAGGATACAACAGTTCCTCCTCAGTATTACTTATCTCCCACAAAGCACTCTCCTAAAGCCGCTTAGATATGATTTGGGCCCAAAAGCTATTACAGATGTCGCCAAGTTGCGCCCGATTTTATATTGGCGCCGGTTGTGTACGACACCTGAACTCTCATCATATGCCGCAGGGTTTCTTGATGTAATAAAATCTGATGGCTCCCACAAAATTGGCTGGCTAAGGGGTGTTAGAAATAGCCTGGTAGGCTTGGGGATGAAAATGCTTTGGGAGAATCCAACAGAAGCCTCTTTTCCCTCTAAAAACGCTTTAAAGGAGAAGTACTGGGAACAGGCTGCTTATAATGCTTGGAGTAGCACTGATTCATCTACCACGGCTGGGATCTTCTTAGGAACAAAACTTACTCCCAGACTGGAACCCTACTGGGATATTATTACCAGGCCAAGGGATAGGAAGCTGTATTTCCAACTTAGGGCAGGATCATTACCTCTGAAGTCACTTACCTCTAGGTGTTCTGACACAAGCGACAATAATTGCCCGGCTTGTGGGAGTTATAATGAAACAGTGGCCCACTTGCTTTTCGCCTGTTTTGCCTATGCAACCCCTAGGCGTGTTTGGCTGACCCCAATGTGCAAACTACTGGGCACAAATAAGAGTGTGGAAGCTGAAAGGCTTATGTGCACCAGTACTTTGCCATTTATTTCAACAGCGGTAGCCAAATATCTAGGGTGGGTGTGGGTGATAAGGCAGAACTCAAATTCTGGGTAATTATGGTGAATAGCAAATGTAACCTTTATAGCCTGGCCATAGAGTATGTTTGATTAATTAAAAATCTGTTTTATTGTTGTTTTTAATGAACTTTTTATCCTAATGTAAACTGTTGAAATGAAATTATTATCTCTTCCATTTGTTTAGATTCTACTTTTTAATAACATTTTCTTCAACATGTACAATCCAGCCAAGAAATCTTTTAATTGTGTATATATAAATGTTGTTTGTTTTGTGTTTTTATGAGTATATCTCGAATAAAGCTACTTTAGATTGGATTGGTTTATCAAAGAGTTAGTGTCCCGTTTTATGTTGTCTGAGAAAATATCCCCGGGGGAATGAATAGCGGATGGTGATAGAAGCCATACTGCAGTGAGGTTATTCATCTGTTGGAGTAGCACTGAGAACCTACGCAGGGCTGGCACTGTTAATCTAGGGACTATTTCATATGTAAGTTGAGTGTGAGTGAAAGCAAAAGGGTTCGCTGGTGAAACTTTGGTCTAATATCACCTAGAAAGGGTAACACTGAAAGAGTAACAGGTTCTCTTGAGCTTGAATGAAGGGTAAACATAGGTTTTTACTCGCAGTAGAAGAGGAGAAATTCTGAGTCTCCAGAATAAGTCGGAAATCTTACCTTTGGTTTAGTGGAACAAGCAGAGTAGCAAATGTTTTTATGTTGTTTTTAATGAAGAATTAATGCAAAGTATTAAGAAATAAAGTTTCGTATTACCTTGTGAAGGGAGGGTCAGTTGCAGGAGTTGCACTAACATCACAAAGAGCCGGGCCAAGCTGGGATAGGCTGAAACAGCGGGTGTGTGACTGACGCAAATTGTAAAGGAGGGGTCAGTAGTAGGGAGCAGAACTGACGACATCGAAAAAGGCTGCACTAGCATTGGTTAGACCAGAAGTGTGAGCCGCAATCTGATTGGGTGGTTGGATGAAAGCTGTTTTTAGATTGGTTGGTGAAAATTTGTATGTTTGATTCTCAATTGCCTTTGGAGCGAGTCGCCTTGACAGAAAAGCTTGAGGGTTTGCAGACTATTGTTTTATGTATTAAACAAACAAAGAGTGTCTAGAGAGGTAGGTTTGCCAAAGAAGGGAGCAGCAAACTCAAGTTTATGAGACGACCTCACTGGGACGTTTAAAGAAAGCCCTCACTCACCACCTAGTGATGACATGCTTCATCATCGGGCTTCACCCAAGAGACCGAATGTCTCTTGGGTGTGCTGCAACGCCAGAATTACTGCGGAGCGGGTTAGTGAGTACAGGGCGTGTTGAGTGAATTCTAAATTAGTGAGTGATGAGGGTAATAAAAAAGGTCAGTAGTGTATCACAATGAAAACTTTATTCTATGACCACTAAAGACAATAATTAAAATAATGTGTATGGAAGCAGTCCACCTTAAGTTGAGTGGAGGATTCCTATGCATCAGTCGACATGTTTCTTGCCATTGAAACGGTGTAATTTTACCCGGCAATTCATCAGGACTAAAAAGTGTTCTAAACCCTGGTGGTATGGACGCGCTAAGGCCCACCCTTACCTAGGGGCGTGAAAGTGAAAATTAAACAAAAAGTGAAAAGTGCAAAAAATTAGGAAGAATAAATGGCTTCCTAATAACTCCTGGTTTAGGAGGCTTCGATTATGCGATTTCTGCACCTGGAAAACAAAGGGAGAGACATAGACATACATATAAGACATAACAAACATTTAGTTATGAACCTGAATGTTGCTGTAGGTCTATGGTGCTCCATTCAGTGGCAGAGAGACAGTAGTGGTAGAATAGCATTATTTTTATCACCACCGCTTGTCCCTGGGTACATAACTGTAAACTTTGGGAAGTGCTGTGCACTCTATGTGCTCTCAGTGTAATAAAAACAGAGGGGGAGACTTCAATGACAGCGATCAAATTAATTTGCATCGTTTGATCCCAGCTGAAAAGTAAAAGAAATTAAAATGTCTCACTCTTCTGGCGTTAAATTAAATCACCATGGATCTCAGGAGGGGGGTGGGAGCGTATTCGGCACACCCTATTCAATGTCGAAATTTAAGGGGAGAAAAGGACATGACATAACTATGAGTACGGAGAAACAATTATAGTCGAGTCGGTACTTAGCTTGGTGCTACCGATCATGCTGGTCTGGAGAAATTACTCACGCCCTCGACGCTCGGCACCCTCAGTCTACCTGCATCGCCCTCGGACTGGATCCTGAAGATGTCCGGGCGGCGTTCGGTAGCCGTTTTTGTTAGTGAGGCACAGAGGCGGCGATTGCTTCCGGGTAGGCGCGGCCTCCGGGGGTATTTCGTCACGCGTCGTTTGAACCAATCAGCGGGCAATGAAGCTCATGACGCGGAGGTCACGTGAGCGGGCCTCGCTGAGACGCGGTTGCTAGGTAACCGCAAACAAACTGCTACGGGGCGAGTTTTAGTCAAAAGTTAAAAACTCCAGAGGGGTTTAGTTATAGGGGCGTCAAGGCTTGCATCGAATTGGAAGCATTGCTCACAGTGGTTTAAACCAATCAGCGGGCAAAGAAGCTCATGACGCGGAGGTCACGTGAGCGGGCCTCGCTGAAACGCGGTTGCTAGGTAACGGTAAACAACCTGCTTTAGGGCGAGTTTGAGTCAAAAGTTAACGACTCCAGAGAGGTTTAGTTATAGGAGCGTCAAGGCTTAATTGTTTAAACTTGCATCGAATTTGAAGCATTGCTCACAGTGGTGTGTTGGTAAATGGTGTGGCTTCTGAAGATCCAGTGGGGCCACCTGGTGCTTAGTGATACGTGAATGCTACTGATATTCTCCTTGACAAGGGTAAAGAGGAGCAGTGGCTGTTTGATAGACGGAATTACTTATTTAATCACAATATTCCAGGCGATATCGTCGTTCAGGCCTGTGAGATGTGTCCCCAATCTGTAAACCCACCTCTGTTCTTTCTCGAAGAGGCGGTTGACAATGTCACTGCCGCTATTTATATGTTCAATAATAGTCCAGTGCATGTCGTTGGTGGTATGATTTGTTTCCAAGAAATGTCTGCTCATTTTGGTGGTTGCCTTTTTGCATCTTATGTTGGAACGGTGCTCGCAAATTCTTTGTTTTACTTTGCGGCTGGTCATTCCTACATAACGGAGATTGCAGGGGCACGTGATGAGATATACTACGTTTTGTGTATTACAATTCGTGTGGTCTCTTTGTGTCCAGACTTTCCCTGGTTCAAGGTTCAATGTTTTTGATTGTGATGTAAGGTGGCAGACACTGCAATTTGTGCAGGGGAAGTGTCCAGTCACCCGGGGCAGGCCCCAGATCTCGGTGACAGGTCTGTCTGTTGCTGGGGCTGCGATTTTTGGTCGTGTGTGAACCAAAGCATCTTTCAAGCTGCGTCCTTTTTTAAAATCCTGGAGGCTCGAGCAATTGCGTCTGATCCGTAAGTACTGCCCATATGGCAGGTTCTCTTTTAGAGGTCATGGGTGGAAACTGGTGAATTCCAGAAGATTATTTTGTGCAGTGGGTTTTTGATATGTTCTTGTAGTGAGTCTGGTACCGCTAACTTTTATTGTCACATCGAGAAAAGTCACTTCCGACTGACTAAATTCAAAAGTGAATTTCAAGTTAGGGTCCAGTGTGTTTATCCAGGTGAAGAAGGCCTGTAACTCCATGGTATTACCTGTCCAAACCACCAGGACATCGTCAATATATCGTTTCCAGATTTTCATGGAGCTAGCGTGGGGGCTGTTGGACCGTAATATGTACTTCGCTTCAAAATCAGCGACATACAGACCCGCCACGCTTGGGGCAAAAGTACTGCCCATCGATGTCCCGGTGGTTTGTAGGTAGAGATTGTTCTTGTAGGAGAAGAAGTTCTCCTTCAGCGCTATTGTTGCGCAATCCAAGATGAAATTTTTTGATGTCTGATAGTTCCAGGGGACTGAGTCTAGAGCTGTCCCCAGGACCTTGATGGTGTCATCCTGGGGGATGCTGGTGTATAGACTCTCGATGTCTAAGGTGACAAGTGTCACTGTATCTCCTGTAAGGTCAAGGTCTTGGAGCAATTGGAGAAGACTCTTGGTGTCTTTAAGGTAAGCAGGGGTATTCTGGACAATCGGCTTTAAAAAGTGGTCGCAAAAGCGTGACAGAGGTTCCAGTAATGAACCTATGCCCGACACGATTGGCCTCCCTGGTGGTGGTAGTCGGTTTTTGTGTGTCTTCGGTAATGTGTAGAAGTAAGGAGTGACACTTTCACTCGTGTTGAGGAAGTCTGCTTCATTTTTGGAGATCTCTCCCATTTCTTCCACTCTCCTTACCAGATCGTTGATTCGTTTTCTGAGATCTGGTGTGGGATCCCTTGGTAGGAGCTTGTAGTTCCTCCTGTCGTCTAGAAGGGTTTGGCATGTCTTGTCATAGTCAGTTGTGTTTTGTATTACCAGGCCTCCGCCCTTGTCCGCTGGCTTTATTGTAATATTTTGATCATTTTGTAATGACTTCAGTGCTTGATGTTCTGCCGTACTGAAATTGTTAAAGGATGGGGTATCCTGGTAACTTTCGAGATCCAGAAAGACCGCTTGTTCAAATGCAGTGATCGATGCTGGTACTGATTGGGGAGGGGGCACGAAAGTTGAGCTCAACCTTAATCCAGTGTCTCCTTGTGGTAAATAAATAAATAATACCTCTCTTTTTGACTAGACATATATCATAACAGATAGCTCAATAAATAAGAGTCAAGATTCGAGGTAGTAGGAGTTTTGCAGGTTTAATACAGCATAAGGACAGGAACAGGACAACCTGCATAGGAATAGGATGACAGGGCCCAGCAGCTGCAGGGGCTGGATCTGGGATGAGCGCGCTGACTTTTAATAACAATACATGAGCATATATACATAACGCAAACACATAGCATTACATTGCAGTAGGCGTAGCAGTGGGTGGAGCAGAAGGCGTGACGCGTAGCAGTCGCGAAAGATAAGGGCGAAAAGAGGTGTAACAGGGCGTATACATAGACATGTGATGCAAACGTAACAGAATATGTCATGAATGGGGCGGAAACCATGGAGGGGGCTACCTAAGGAGCCGGGACCTCTAACCTGATGGTGCGCGCAAACTAGCAATGACGTATCACTAGGAGAAGCTGGGGGCTATGAACTCTGTGCTAGGAGCAGAGACTGAAGTCTGGAGAGTCAGGGCGACATGTACCTAAACAGTATCCAGTATCTGATGTTTAGAGAACATGTTGATATAAACTAGAAGTCAGGAGAGGAAAGGCTAACTTGATTCTAAGACTGGACCATGCATTATTCTACATGTAGTGCGTGATGAAGAATATTAAATGACCATTAAATGCAGTATTTCTCTAACGTGGAGACGTGAAGGCTAGACAATGACGGAAACTATTGATGCAGTTCAGTAACTTAGGAATGCAGAGAAGGAGGACTGAACTGATAACTGGAACTATAACATACTTTTGGCAGACTCAGAGACTGAGCCAGGCTGGGCCGGGCACTGCGAGGCAGGAAGTAAGTGAAGGGTCGAGGATACAGGTGGGGGCTGTATCGCTCCTCAGCGAAGTGTCAGGAGACAGGAGCTGAATCTGGTGTCCGGGCCCTTTTGAGGCCTAGAAACGGGGACTTTATAATAGAATAACGTGTACACTGAGAAACGTGGCAACGTAGCTTTACATAGGCCTGATATTCGTAGTATTCACGAGGACTGGAAACTGGCATACTAGAGGTGGACACAACTGTAATTGCGTCATTAATCGAACATGGGGAATGCATAGGCATATTTAATCATGCACACATAACATATGATGGATGACACGTAGGGACACAGAACATAGCAAAATTTACTTTTCCACATTCCCTCCTTGCCACTACGTTTCCATCAGGAAACATCAATATTCATGATACCATCTATCATTTCATACAGTATCATTTGCTCGTCTCGAATTATCCTGGAACGGGATTTAGAACGGGGCTTGGGACTAGGAATACAAGAGGTAGCACAAATGCCGCAAATCGCAGGGCCACATTGTATACAGAGACAGCAGCTGAATGTGATCGCTACTGCAATACCTAGAAAGGACAAGACTTTCCATCCCCAGGCGGAAATTATATTCCAGAACCAACCGGACCATGTCCAGGTGCCTGGATCTTGGTGTATCAGATGGGCAATTTTATGGAGTCTGGTTATAGCTGAATAAACAGACGGCGCGTTATTTGGAATGAAAATGCAGCAACTAGATCCGATGACTCTACAGGCCCCGCCCCTATCGGCCAGTATGACGTCAAGGACGAGACGATTCTGTAAAACGACAAATCTCATAGCAGATTGCTCTTCAGTTAAGTTACCTAGAGCAGAGGCAGTCTCATTTACTACAGCTTCAAGGGTTCTGGTTAACCTACGGATCAGTTTACTATTCTGGATAGGTCCTATAAAGAAGAAGAAACCTCTGTTGAAATCTGTATACTGTTCTAGAGCAGTTTCAGTATAATCGACGATTGGGGACTCCCTTCTATGTCTAATGTGTACTAGATGTGTATTTCTATGATAATCAGATGGGGCTAGGAAAACAGGTGGCAGTAGGAAGGCAATGTAACAGGTTCCCTCCCAATCGAGGGGCAGACGAACATATGCAGTTTGACCACAAATAAAATAAGAATGACGTGAAGCTTTGAAGATAGATTTCCCACTGTCACTATACTTGACAATAGTAGTACAATCACTATGTCCTACATGTACGGAACCATAATTTCGGACACATAATTCGCCTTTGACTGGTAGTACTGAAATAGCAGGTAAGTCTGGAGTAGTATCAGACTGAACATTCAGGACCATGAAATTCGACGAATAATTACCTAAATTATACACTTCATTTTCTAGATCTAACCCTGTTCTGTGGGGAAGACCTTGCTTGTCTGGAAAACATGTATTGTTAAGAAAAGACATATCTGTTGAGGATGACGTTAACGTGGACCATGCTCCACACGAACCATTATGTGAGAATGGATAAGGAAAAAGTGGCAGAACTCCCTTCGGTGTCTGGAAAGGGGGGAGTCGACCACACACCCAACAATTAGTGGCATTGCTGGTCTGGTGTGAGTAATGTAAAATGCGGATGAATGAGTTATTTCGCATGGCGAGGCGGTAAGAGAGTTCATGAGGAGGCAGATCACTAAACGTGTGCTCTACTGTAGCATTAGCAGACTTATTTACATGAAGAACTGGGAAATACAAGAAAAATGCATAACTGGTGCAGGAAATCATAATGCTGAGAAACAATATGAAACATAGAAAAACAATACATCGGATTGAGTTTTGACTAACTCTCTCACTATGGGGGTCTATTTTATACATGTCAGAAACAGTCTAACCGTTTCACCTAGGGGAGGACTTAGACAATCAAACTGACTGACTTATTTTACTAGACCGGAGTTTTAGCTTGTACTCCTGTTGCGGAGTTTTCTCTAACAGGGGAGGGGTTGTAGCAATGTCTTTTGCGGGACAGTCCTTGAGAACAATGCTTTGGCAATCCTTCAAATCCTGGGAAATGTTCTTTAAGACGGGTTTCAGTCCATTAAAAAGTTTGACATGAGAAAGGTGCACCCAGCCTTTGCGTCCTTCCAACTTCACGGCTGTACGGGTGGTGAGGAGGACCTGTCGGGGCTCTTTCCAACGAGGCTCCAGCGGACTTGATCTGTCAAAGTTGCGGACCATCACCATGGATCCTGGAACGATTTCGTGCGGTGCCACCTCGGTATTGTCTGGAAATGCGGCGGCAACCTGTGAACGACATGAGTTGAGGGCAGACATCAAGGAAGCTAGGTAATCTGTCAGCATATTACTTGAAACATCGGTAATACTTCGGGGTCTAGGAGTACCCCACATGTTAGGGGGGCGGCCGAAAACGACCTCATACGGGGACAGACCTGATCTGGAATGTGCGACCATGCGCATATAAAACAAAGCGACTGGCAGAGCTACTAGCCAGTCCACACCTTTCTCTTTACATATTTTGGCGATACGGATTTTCAGGGTCTGGTTATGTCTTTCTACGAGACCGGCTGCTTCAGGGTGGCGTACACAATGGAACTTCCACTGGTACCCTAATAACAGGGAAACATGTTTCATCAGTTCAGATGAGAATGGCTGGCCGTTGTCAGAATATACGACTCTAGGGAGTCCATAACGAGGGAAGAACTCACGAACCAACTGCTTGGCAGTGGTCGCGGCTGTGTAATCTGGGACTGGATATGCTTCTGTCCACCTGGACAAAGCGCATACAACTACAAGGACATACTTGAAACCTCGACATCGCTCCATCTGAATATAATCCATCTGGAGGACTTCAAAAGGGTGGTCAGGGGGCTGGAATCCACCTTGTTCCACCGGGACACTTTTACCTGGATTAAACTGACAACATATCATACAGGTACGGACTTTCTGCTTGGCTGCAGCTCGTAAATGCTTGTTGAACCAAATGTTCTGGATACTGTCTAACATAGCTTTTTCTCCTAAATGTGCTGGACTATGTGCGGTATTAATAATGACTTGAACCATAGAGTCGGGGAGAAACCATGTGGCTCTACCCTTCGTTAACCATCCTTGATCTGTCTGGACCCCTTCTTGTTCGGACCATTTCTTGATTTCTTCAGGAGTAGCATGTAACTGTATGTCTATGACATCTTGTGTAGGGTCCTTAACTGTCATACATGTAGCCCGATCTGGAGTATGTGTCTGTGTCGGATTAACTTGAATGTCTGGAGTCTGTGCTGTAAGCTTGGCTGTGCGATCTGCTAGATCGTTACCTTGGGAAATAATGTCAGTAACTTTCGTATGTGCTTTGCATTTCATGATAGCAATAGATGTCGGTAAATGTATTGCATCTAACAGAGCTTGAATAAGGAGACCATGCTGAATCTTGGTTCCATGAGAAGTCATGAAACCTCTCTCCTGCCAGAGCACTCCGAAGTCGTGTACAACTCCAAATGCGTAGCGTGAATCTGTGTAAACATTAACTCTCTGGTTCTTGGCATGTATACAGGCTTGTGTCAGAGCAACTAGCTCTGCTGCTTGAGCGGACAGGGTATCAATAAGGTGTGTTTCAATAACTTCGGTGTCAG
The DNA here is from genome assembly GCF_964261635.1 of Lissotriton helveticus. Lineage (NCBI taxonomy): Eukaryota > Metazoa > Chordata > Amphibia > Caudata > Salamandridae > Lissotriton > Lissotriton helveticus. The sequence continues at coordinate 364,151,738 of NC_136072.1, read as the reverse complement.
TAGTCACTGCATACGCGGCGACTAGTTCTCCTGTACCAGTTCTCATACATGAACCATCCACATAAAGTGTCAGGTCGGGGTCTGGTAACGGAGTATCTGTCAGATCTTGTCTTGGCTTTGTCGTAATGTTAACTACTTCCACGCAATCATGTGTGGCTGGATTTGAATTAACTGATGGTAACAATGTAGCAGGATTTAAAATGTTGCAGCGTCTGATTTCTATATGAGGCTGGAACAGTGTCAATTCATAACCTGTTAAACGTGCAATTGTCAAGTGCTGAGTTTGTGTTCGGTTTAAAAGAACTTCCACGGAATGTGGAACTTGTACTGTCAAGGTATGTCCTAAGACTATGGAATCACTTTGTCTGATAGCTAGTGCTGGGGCTGCAACTGACTTGAGGCACGCAGGCAGAGCCTGGGCTACAGGATCTAATGTGCTCGAAAAATAAGCACAGGGCTTGTATTGTCCTGCTTGATCTTGTGTGAGAACAGATAATGCTGTACCTTCACGTTCAGTGACGAAAAGTGTAAAAGGCTTACTGTAGTTCGGTGTCGCTAGAACTGGAGCTTGGCATAAAGCTTTCTTTAACTCATTGAAGCTAAGTGTATGTTCAGATGTCCAAGGGAGGACAGTCGATACGGCTGCCTCCTGTGTCGTTAACTGTATCAGTGGCTTGGCTAGAAATGCATACTGGGGAATCCATTGTCTGCAGTAAGAAGTGAGGCCGATAAAAGCACGTACCTCCTTCTGGGTCTTGGGCTGAGGAAGACTCGCTATTAACTGGATACGGTCTGGTGTCAACTGCCTACCCCTCTTGGACAGCAAGTGTCCTAAGTATACCACTTGCTGGACACAGAATTGAAGCTTAGAAGGGGACACCTTGTGCCCCATCTCGGCTAGGAAATACAAAACTGTCAGGGATGCTCGCTCGCAAGCACGTTCAGAACGGGCTGTGATCAGTAGATCATCGACATACTGGAGCAGGGCAGTGTCAGTTGGCATGTGAATGTTGTCTAGTTGTCTCTTAAGTGCTTGACTGTAAATACTAGGACTTTCTGTGAAACCTTGAGGAGCTCGTGTAAACATATAGCTCCTTCCATTTAAACAAAATCCGAAAAGGAACTGGCTGTCTGGATGAATAGGGACACTGAAAAATGCGTTCTTGAGGTCTATGACAGTGAAGAACGTGGCTTCGGAATCAATGGCCGTTAATAGGGAAGAGATGTCTGGGACAACTGGGTACTGAGGAATAATACATTTATTAAGCTCTCGTAGGTCAATCACTAATCGATATACTGGGGGTGCATTTGGATCAGTACGTTTCATGACTGGAATGATCGGAGAATTACATACATTGGAGTCAGTTTCTACAACCACTCCTTGAGCCATGAGCTCGTCAATAATTTTGGATAAGGCTGCTACAGCCTCAGGTGGCAATCTGTACTGTCTGATTCGTGGTAACACTACACCTGGCTTGAGAGTCACACGATAGGGTGTGATTTGCATGTAACCTACATCAGTTGGACCTTGCGCCCATAAGTGCTGCGGAACATTAGACAGTCTTGAATCAAAATCTCGTAATACATAGTGACCCTTAAAGTCACGTAGGAACAATCGTATTCCCTCTGGGGAACAGCATATAACTGCACCTAACTCTTTCAGTGTCTTAATGCCTAATAGGTTTTCTGGACATGACTTAGTAAGTAACAGATCAGTAGTGCGGGACAATGGACCTACTTCTAGAGTAACTGGCTTTGAAATCTCATTTACGATAGGTTTTCCTGAAAATCCAAGGGAAACATTTCTTGAGCCTGAGAGCAGAGCCCCTGGAACTTCGGCGTGACTAATTGTGGTCCTACTTGCCCCTGTATCAATCAAAAACTTTCTGTCTTTCCCTAATACTTGACTGTGAACATAGGGACCTTCTTGATCTACAGGTATCTCGATGAGAGGCAAGCCTACCTCCCTCTCTAGGCTGTTTCATGAATACTGCTGGTACTCTGGATACTCAGACTGTGCATACTGGTACATCTGCGATGTAACGTGCTGTGTTGCAGCGATAGGCTGCGGTGCGGTAACTGTCTGTGGTGCATTCTGTGGCTGAGGAATCTGTGAAACTTGTTCTTGTCTAGGCGGACGTGGTCTTTCTTTAGTCTTACCAGTAGCGATGTTGTGTTTCAGAACTGCACACTCATTTATGAAATGACCTGGCTGTTTACAATAATTGCAGTTCCCTTTAACGGGAGCTGCAGGATGACTGGCTTGATTCGGACCCCTCTTCTGACTGTCTTGAGGAACAGATTGTGCAACTAGTACTTTCATTTTCGTATCTTTCATACGTTTTCTTTCGTGTTCTTGCTCTTCCCTGATTCTGTTCTGGTGGTATTGAAGCATTTGCAACATCTGGGACGGGGTATTAGCTTGCCAGGTACTTTCGACTTTCAGAACTCGATTTTTAATTGGTGGGCTTGAATTCTCGACTAATTTAGTAACAAAAAGGTGAGGGTATGACTCACTACTTGTCTTGAGGCCACTGTTGATACTAAAACACTTTTCAAATCTAGAATAAAAATCACTAATATCCTCGTCTTGCTTCTGTTTACAGGCTGAGATTGCATCCCAGTCTTCTTTTCTAGTTGTCAATAATCTAGGTAAAACTTGTATTAATAATTCTGGTAATTCTTTACATTTATCTCCAAGACCGGTACCTGGTACTCGTGCCTTATCTTCAGCTTCTAGAACTGCCCAATCGATCTTTTTCTCTCCCACCTCCCATTCTTTTTCCTTGAGCTTTTCATACACCCCTGCGGGCAGCAGAACCTTTAACATTTTAATTATATCTGGATACGTGTATTCTCCCATACGGAGCATGTCTTTTAATTCTCTATGGAACCCTGCTGGGTCTTTGTCATGACAGGGAATTAATTTCTTCATCTCGAGGAGTTCCATCTTTGTAATCGGAGTGTAAACAAACACTCGTTGCATTTCGCCACCCGTTCCTTTAACTGGGTGGACTTCTCGTAACGGATTCTGTCTCTCCATGTAAAATGGTTTACTTTCTGGGGGTGAGACATGAACAAAATGCGGGTTCAGAAACGTTCTATATTTGTGACGCTGTTCTAGAATGACACTAATTAAGTCGGTACCTAGACCTTTCCATCTATACTGGAGTAACTCGTTCAGGATATCATGTAACGGGCCTGGATCAGAGTGTTGACCCTCATACAATGTAATGAGGTGCTGAATCATATACATACCCACCAGTCGTTGTTCGGCTGGGGGCATTTTCAGAAACATTTGTGCCACTATTTCGTCTGGAAAAGTGGTAGAATCAGTAATCCATCGGACTGCTGATCGGGCTAGTTCTTGTTCATGCATGGTACTTAACTCACTGTAACCGATTCGTGATTTCAGAATGTGATCGGTAGCTTGGAATACTTGTTCTAGAGAACCTTGTTCTGGTGCTGGAGAATGAAAAATAGACTTGTGTTCTAGGCATAAATGGCGATCTGGAAATCTAGATTTTCCTACATACGCTATTCTGGCGGGATTCTCGTCCTCTACCTCTTCAGTATCAGAGTTACTTTCTTTCTCGCTTACTTGTGCTGCTTTACGTTGTTCGTGTATCTTTATTATTTCTCTACGGATTTTCTTGTACATACTCTCCATAGCACCGACGGTCTTGTGCTTACCCTCGGCTATATTATCACTCCACCTTGTCAGGGTTTTCATTTCGGCCGGATCTTTAGACGGGTAATCTTGTTCTCTTATTAGACAATTGATCAGAAACTTTAATATCATGAGCTGGATCTCGGCTTTCCTTTGAGACATGGCCTCGCTAATACTTTCTGGATCATCCCCTGTACGGATGAAACGATATATTCTGTCTAGATCTTCTTTCATATTCGGTAAGGTGACTAGATACTCGGCCACCTTTCTTACGCGGAATGAATATAAAACCATATTATCCTCGCCTGGGACTGGATCATAGCCGCATTCGGCAAGGGATTTTCTTATTTCTGCTACAGTCTGATGTCTGGGCGTACGCTGTGACGCTTGTGCATGTAATTCGGCTAACGTTAAACGCTTGTGTGGCGGCGGGGTTTGAGGAGTACCTCCTCCTGCGGCCCCTAAACTGGAGTCTAGGTCTACTGAGGCTCTTCGTCCTGGCAGAGTGGGAAATGGAAATGCAGGCTGGACTTGTATGACGGACTGGACCGGGGGTACGGTAACAGGTACTCCGGTGTCTGGAGGAGCGGGAAGTGCCTGATTTACAGGGACTGGTGGAGCGCGAACAGGATTTGCATATTCTGGGACTGTGTCGTCCAAATAGGACGAAATAAAAATATCAGCTGCGGTCTGTTTGTGACGTAGCTTGGTCGGAACTAATGGTGGCGGGAAATTACTGGATGCCTCTGGGGTCGCTTTTGGCAAGCCCTCGGCAAGGAGAGGATACATACCCCTAATAAGGGCATGCCTCTGTCTGTCTGACTGTTCGGCTTTGACTTGTTCACCTATCTCGATTAGTTCTTTTTCTTGTGCTCGTTCTAAAGATTCTCTACTTAATTCTGACTTTCTGATTTCCTTTTCAGTTCTTTTATGAGCTTCTTTGCGCCATAACTCGATGGCATCTTTCTGTGACTGTCTGGCTTTCTTTTTCCATAATGCTTCTTCTACTCGCATGATGCATTCGGCATCCCATGTACCCGATACGGGCCATCTATACTTTTCTTCTAACTGTTTGGTATACTCTACCCATAAATCTAGATACAATATGGCGCTTATGCCATGCTTCTGATACATAAAATGACCTGGACTGTCCCTCGGCGGAACAGGAACTGCTTCTTCTAACAAACCCTTTCTAGTTTTTAGCTGACGTAATCTCGAAAAGAGAGACATTGTAAACTTGAATCGGAACACAATACAATACACGAGAAACAATAACAATTTGGAGAACAATTCAGGCATACCACGACATTGGAAATACATTGAACAACATCATAACATAACAGTTCGGACAGAATATTACCTGGAATACTGAGAACAGAAACACAAGAATTTCTCGAGAACGGAACAGACTAGAGTTACTGGATGCACTGCTGAAACAGTACGGAACATACCGGTCCCATAAAGGGACGCATCAAGACCCGTATCCACCTAGGTGAACACTTCGTTTGTGAGTCTGTGTACCACCAACCCACGGACCAGAGTCAATTTAGATTGACCCTGTCTAGATACTACCCCAGTAATGGTACTCACCGGGCAGCAAGAACGGAAAGCCTCGGACTGAACTGGACTGCTACGACGACGACGGACTTCGGACTTCAGTTACGGGTGGACCTCCGGATACCTCGGACCTTGAACTCTCGGCTTGGGCTCTGGTCGGGACTCGCCGCGTTCCTCCACCGTCTCGTTTGGATGCTGGACCGCCTCCTCCGTCTCCTCCGTGGGCCTGAGGGATACTTGAAGCAGAAATATCTGCCGGTGCGCAGAAGAGTTCCGTCACGACTGCAGAGGGTCAGGGGGTCGGCGTGGCTTCACCGACGCGTGGGGAAAGGGCAAGTCCCTATTCGGGCGCCATTATGTGGTAAATAAATAAATAATACCTCTCTTTTTGACTAGACATATATCATAACAGATAGCTCAATAAATAAGAGTCAAGATTCGAGGTAGTAGGAGTTTTGCAGGTTTAATACAGCATAAGGACAGGAACAGGACAACCTGCATAGGAATAGGATGACAGGGCCCAGCAGCTGCTGGGGCTGGATCTGGGATGAGCGCGCTGACTTTTAATAACAATACATGAGCATATATACATAACGCAAACACATAGCATTACATTGCAGTAGGCGTAGCAGTGGGTGGAGCAGAAGGCGTGACGCGTAGCAGTCGCGAAAGATAAGGGCGAAAAGAGGTGTAACAGGGCGTATACATAGACATGTGATGCAAACGTAACAGAATATGTCATGAATGGGGCGGAAACCATGGAGGGGGCTACCTAAGGAGCCGGGACCTCTAACCTGATGGTGCGCGCAAACTAGCAATGACGTATCACTAGGAGAAGCTGGGGGCTATGAACTCTGTGCTAGGAGCAGAGACTGAAGTCTGGAGAGTCAGGGCGACATGTACCTAAACAGTATCCAGTATCTGATGTTTAGAGAACATGTTGATATAAACTAGAAGTCAGGAGAGGAAAGGCTAACTTGATTCTAAGACTGGACCATGCATTATTCTACATGTAGTGCGTGATGAAGAATATTAAATGACCATTAAATGCAGTATTTCTCTAACGTGGAGACGTGAAGGCTAGACAATGACGGAAACTATTGATGCAGTTCAGTAACTTAGGAATGCAGAGAAGGAGGACTGAACTGATAACTGGAACTATAACATACTTTTGGCAGACTCAGAGACTGAGCCAGGCTGGGCCGGGCACTGCGAGGCAGGAAGTAAGTGAAGGGTCGAGGATACAGGTGGGGGCTGTATCGCTCCTCAGCGAAGTGTCAGGAGACAGGAGCTGAATCTGGTGTCCGGGCCCTTTTGAGGCCTAGAAACGGGGACTTTATAATAGAATAACGTGTACACTGAGAAACGTGGCAACGTAGCTTTACATAGGCCTGATATTCGTAGTATTCACGAGGACTGGAAACTGGCATACTAGAGGTGGACACAACTGTAATTGCGTCATTAATCGAACATGGGGAATGCATAGGCATATTTAATCATGCACACATAACATATGATGGATGACACGTAGGGACACAGAACATAGCAAAATTTACTTTTCCACATCCTTTTCGTAATGATTCGTTCGGATCCTCCTTACCCTCAAAGAAAGCCTTGAGTTTAAGTTTTCTAAAGAAAGCTGCAAGCTCACAATGGAGCTTGAATTTATCTGGGCGTGCTGTGGGGACAAAGCCAAGTCCTTTTTCAAGAACCTTGACTTCGTTCGATGTCAGAACTTTGTCTGAGAGATTAGTTATGAGGCTTACAGGCCGCTCGTTCCCGGCTGATGGTCTCTGTTGCGGGTGTGATTGCTCACCGCATCGTTGTCTTCCCACGATACATGATTCGTCGATTGGCTGGTTCCTCTTCTCTTCCCTCTCCCTCTCCGGCCCCCGTCTAAAAAAGGCTGGCGGTACTGCTGTTGGAACTCCGGGGGTGGCATAAAAGCTGGGTTCCAACCCATCATTGGGTATGAGGGTTGGTGGAAGGGGAATTGGTGGCCCATGATTGGCATCTGCGGAGGGACTGGCCATCTTGGTGGTTGGTTGTGAAAACCTTGGCGTCCCCTGTTGTTACGGTTTCCCCTGTTACCCCATCTGTTGCCTTGTTGGTAGGATCCGGTACTTGATCCGCTGCTGTTCGATGCATCGTCATCCGACTGGTCATTGTTGTTTGTATTTCTTGTTGGTGGTGTAAAGGTGGGAGCAGAGTAAGGGTAGACTTTCTCGAATTCGAACTTTTTTAGGTCTTTCTGAAATTTGTTCACCTTTGCTTGTGTTAGGTTCTCCTTATATTCATTAAGGGGCATATTATCAAGGGGCTTTATCTCCGCTTTTTTGGCTTTAAAAGCCAAGAAAGCGGAGATAAAATTATCTCCCTATTACCAAGCTGTCGCTAACACCAGTTAGCGACAGCTAATAGGAGATAGTGACCATCTTGGGCCCCGCTTTGCATGTCAGTGATATTTATCACTAATGACATGCAAAGTGGGCGTGCCAAGATGTTAACGACTGAAAACAGTCGCTAACATCGCTATCTCCTATTACCAACTTTTGGAGATATTCGCGCTAAGCGCGAATATCTCCAAAAGCTAACACCTGCCCTGAGCAGTTCTTAGCCATGTTAACCAATGGGAGGTGGATAACATGGCTAAGAGCATTTGCTCGATAATGCATGAATATCGCTGACTTTTCAGCGATATTCATGCATTGCGGCCGTTTTTTATCGCATTTGCGATAAACCTTGCTAATAGCAAGGTTTATCTGCGATAAAAATCGCCGATTTGCGGCGATAATTTTTGTCTCTAAACAAGTTAGAGACAAAAATTATCTCTGTTGGTTGGTAATATGCCCCTAAGTTCCTTATTTATTTCTTCAAGTTTCTTCTTGTAGCCGGTTATTGTTGTTCGGAATTGCGACTCAGTCTCCTGAATTTCCACCTGCAAGGCATCTGAAAGTCTTAAGGCAGTTTTTATTATCAGGACGAGCCAGTCGCGGGTGCAATGCCACGCGATCATGGCCCATTCTTTTCTGAAAGTGGCATCATTCAGAAAGATACGAGGGGCATTCGTAACTAGAAGACCTCGTGGAGCAGCATTTTTAAGGAGGTACTGTTTCAATATTGTGCCATGGAGAATAGTTCGAATTCTATCACGTTTAATCTCTGTGAGTTTGTCCCATTCAGAGGTGTGGGCTATCACCTGTGAGATAGCTGGATCCGCAAACAAATTTGTATCCGACAGGATATCTGCTACTTCCGACTCAGAGTATGTCAGTCCAAGGTTCGACATGATGGCTACTCAGTTGAGGAGACAGGTAAAGATAAAATTCTTAAAAAGAGACACAACGTGTGCTCATTAAGAAAAGCTCTCACAGCTGCGCGCTGCTTAGTATAGTTCAACAAGAAGAGAGATAGGGAGAGTAGTTTGACACTCTTGGTCCCCGGTCAATAACTAGTAAACAAACAAAGAGTGTCTAGAGAGGTAGGTTTGCCAAAGAAGGGAGCAGCAAACTCAAGTTTATGAGACAACCTCACTGGGACGTTTAAAGAAAGCCCTCACTCACCACCTAGTGATGACATGCTTCATCATCGGGCTTCACCCAAGAGACCGAATGTCTCTTGGGTGTGCTGCAACGCCAGAATTACTGCGGAGCGGGTTAGTGAGTACAGGGCGTGTTGAGTGAATTCTAAATTAGTGAGTGATGAGGGTAATAAAAAAGGTCAGTAGTGTATCACAATGAAAACTTTATTCTATGACCACTAAAGACAATAATTAAAATAATGTGTATGGAAGCAGTCCACCTTAAGTTGAGTGGAGGATTCCTATGCATCAGTCGACATGTTTCTTGCCATTGAAACGGTGTAATTTTACCCGGCAATTCATCAGGACTAAAAAGTGTTCTAAACCCTGGTGGTATGGACGCGCTAAGGCCCACCCTTACCTAGGGGCGTGAAAGTGAAAATTAAACAAAAAGTGAAAAGTGCAAAAAATTAGGAAGAATAAATGGCTTCCTAATAACTCCTGGTTTAGGAGGCTTCGATTATGCGATTTCTGCACCTGGAAAACAAAGGGAGGGACATAGACATACATATAAGACATAACAAACATTTAGTTATGAACCTGAATGTTGCTGTAGGTCTATGGTGCTCCATTCAGTGGCAGAGAGACAGTGGTGGTAGAATAGCATTATTTTTATCACCACCGCTTGTCCCTGGGTACATAACTGTAAACTTTGGGAAGTGCTGTGCACTCTATGTGCTCTCAGTGTAATAAAAACAGAGGGGGAGACTTCAATGACAGCGATCAAATTAATTTGCATCGTTTGAGGAGAATATCAGTAGCATTCACGTATCACTAAGCACCAGGTGGCCCCACTGGATCTTCAGTAGCCACACCATTTACCAACACACCACTGTGAGCAATGCTTCAAATTTGATGCAAGTTTGAACAACTAAGCCTTGACGCTCCTATAACTAAACCTCTCTGGAGTCGTTAACTTTTGACTCAAACTCGCCCTAAAGCAGGTTGTTTACCGTTACCTAGCAACCGCGTCTCAGCGAGGCCCGCTCACGTGAACTCCGCGTCATGAGCTTCTTTGCCCGCTGATTGGTTTAAACGACTGTGAGCAATGCTTCCAATTCGATGCAAGCCTTGACGCCCCTATAACTAAACCCCTCTGGAGTTTTTAACTTTTGACTAAAACTCGCCCCGTAGCAGTTTGTTTGTGGTTACCTAGCAACCGCGTCTCAGCGAGGCCCGCTCACGTGACCTCCGCGTCATGAGCTTCATTGCCCGCTGATTGGTTCAAACGATGCGTGACGAAATACCCCCGGAGGCCGCGCCTACCCGGAAGCAATCGCCGCCTCGGTGCCTCACTAACAAAAACGGCTACCGAACGCCACCCGGACATCTTCAGGATCAAGTCCGAGGGCGATGCAGGTAGACTGAGGGTGCCGAGCGTCGAGGGCGTGAGTAATTTCTCCAGATCAACATGATCGGTAGCACCAAGCTAAGTACCGACTCGACTATAATTGTTTCTCCGTACTCATAGTTATGTCATGTCCTTTTCTCCCCTTAAATTTCGACATTGAATAGGGTGTGCCGAATACGCTCCCACCCCCCTCCTGAGATCCATGGTGATTTAATTTAACGCCAGAAGAGTGAGACATTTTAATTTCTTTTACTTTTCAGCTGGGATCAAACGATGCAAATTAATTTGATCGCTGTCATTGAAGTCTCCCCCTCTGTTTTTATTACACTGAGAGCACATAGAGTGCACAGCACTTCCCAAAGTTTACAGTTATGTACCCAGGGACAAGCGGTGGTGATAAAAATAATGCTATTCTACCACTACTGTCTCTCTGCCACTGAATGGAGCACCATAGACCTACAGCAACATTCAGGTTCATAACTAAATGTTTGTTATGTCTTATATGTATGTCTATGTCCCTCCCTTTGTTTTCCAGGTGCAGAAATCGCATAATCGAAGCCTCCTAAACCAGGAGTTGTTAGGAAGCCATTTATTCTTCCTAATTTTTTGCACTTTCACTTTTTGTTTAATTTTCACTTTCACGCCCCTAGGTAAGGGTGGGCCTTAGCGCGTCCATACCACCAGGGTTTAGAACACTTTTTAGTCCTGATGAATTGCCGGGTAAAATTACACCGTTTCAATGGCAAGAAACATGTCGACTGATGCATAGGAATCCTCCACTCAACTTAAGGTGGACTGCTTCCATACACATTATTTTAATTATTGTCTTTAGTGGTCATAGAATAAAGTTTTCATTGTGATACACTACTGACCTTTTTTATTACCCTCATCACTCACTAATTTAGAATTCACTCAACACGCCCTGTACTCACTAACCCGCTCCGCAGTAATTCTGGCGTTGCAGCACACCCAAGAGACATTCGGTCTCTTGGGTGAAGCCCGATGATGAAGCATGTCATCACTAGGTGGTGAGTGAGGGCTTTCTTTAAACGTCCCAGTGAGGTTGTCTCATAAACTTGAGTTTGCTGCTCCCTTCTTTGGCAAACCTACCTCTCTAGACACTCTTTGTTTGTTTACTAGTTATTGACCGGGGACCAAGAGTGTCAAACTACTCTCCCTATCTCTCTTCTTGTTGAACTATACTAAGCAGCGCGCAGCTGTGAGAGCTTTTCTTAATGAGCACACGTTGTGTCTCTTTTTAAGAATTTTATCTTTACCTGTCTCCTCAACTGAGTAGCCATCATGTCGAACCTTGGACTGACATACTCTGAGTCGGAAGTAGCAGATATCCTGTCGGATACAAATTTGTTTGCGGATCCAGCTATCTCACAGGTGATAGCCCACACCTCTGAATGGGACAAACTCACAGAGATTAAACGTGATAGAATTCGAACTATTCTCCATGGCACAATATTGAAACAGTACCTCCTTAAAAATGCTGCTCCACGAGGTCTTCTAGTTACGAATGCCCCTCGTATCTTTCTGAATGATGCCACTTTCAGAAAAGAATGGGCCATGATCGCGTGGCATTGCACCCGCGACTGGCTCGTCCTGATAATAAAAACTGCCTTAAGACTTTCAGATGCCTTGCAGGTGGAAATTCAGGAGACTGAGTCGCAATTCCGAACAACAATAACCGGCTACAAGAAGAAACTTGAATAAATAAATAAGGAACTTAATGAATATAAGGAGAACCTAACACAAGCAAAGGTGAACAAATTTCAGAAAGACCTAAAAAAGTTCGAATTCGAGAAAGTCTACCCTTACTCTGCTCCCACCTTTACACCACCAACAAGAAATACAAACAACAATGACCAGTCGGATGACGATGCATCGAACAGCAGCGGATCAAGTACCGGATCCTACCAACAAGGCAAGAGACGGGGTAACAGGGGAAACCGTAACAACAGGGGACGCCAAGGTTTTCACAACCAACCACCAAGATGGCCAGTCCCTCCGCAGATGCCAATCATGGGCCACCAATTCCCCTTCCACCAACCCTCATACCCAATGATGGGTTGGAACCCAGCTTTTATGCCACCCCCGGAGTTCCAACAGCAGTACCGCCAGCCTTTTTTAGACGGGGGCCGGAGAGGGAGAGGGAAGAGAAGAGGAACCAGCCAATCGACGAATCATGTATCGTGGGAAGACAACGATGCGGTGAGAAATCACACCCGCAACAGAGACCATCAGCCGGGAACGAGCGGCCTGTAAGCCTCATAACTAATCTCTCAGACAAAGTTCTGACATCGAACGAAGTCAAGGTTCTTGAAAAAGGACTTGGCTTTGTCCCCACAGCACGCCCAGATAAATTCAAGCTCCATTGTGAGCTTGCAGCTTTCTTTAGAAAACTTAAACTCAAGGCTTTCTTTGAGGGTAAGGAGGATCCGAACGAATCATTACGAAAAGGAGACACTGGATTAAGGTTGAGCTCAACTTTCATGCCCCCTCCCCAATCAGTACCAGCATCGATCACTGCATTTGAACAAGCGGTCTTTCTGGATCTCGAAAGTTACCAGGATACCTCATCCTTTAACAATTTCAGTACGGCAGAACATCAAGCACTGAAGTCATTACAAAATGATCAAAATATTACAATAAAGCCAGCGGACAAGGGCGGAGGCCTGGTAATACAAAACACAACTGACTATGACAAGACATGCCAAACCCTTCTAGACGACAGGAGGAACTACAAGCTCCTACCAAGGGATCCCACACCAGATCTCAGAAAACGAATCAACGATCTGGTAAGGAGAGCGGAAGAAATGGGAGAGATCTCCAAAAATGAAGCAGACTTCCTCAACACGAGTGAAAGTGTCACTCCTTACTTCTACACATTACCGAAGACACACAAAAACCGACTACCACCACCAGGGAGGCCAATCGTGTCGGGCATAGGTTCATTACTGGAACCTCTGTCATGCTTTTGCGACCACTTTTTAAAGCCGATTGTCCAGAATACCCCTGCTTACCTTAAAGACACCAAGAGTCTTCTCCAATTGCTCCAAGACCTTGACCTTACAGGAGATACAGTGACACTTGTCACCTTAGACATCGAGAGTCTATACACCAGCATCCCCCAGGATGACACCATCAAGGTCCTGGGGACAGCTCTAGATTCAGTCCCCTGGAACTATCAGACATCAAAAAATTTCATCTTGGATTGCGCAACAATAGCGCTGAAGGAGAACTTCTTCTTTTCCTACAAGAACAATCTCTACCTACAAACCACCGGGACATCGATGGGCAGTACTTTTGCCCCAAGCGTGGCGGGTCTGTATGTCGCTGATTTTGAAGCGAAGTACATATTACGGTCCAACAGCCCCCACGCTAGCTCCATGAAAATCTGGAAACGATATATTGACGATGTCCTGGTGGTTTGGACAGGTAATAACATGGAGTTACAGGCCTTCTTCACCTGGATAAAACACTGGACCCTAACTTGAAATTCACTTTTGAATTTAGTCAGTCGGAAGTGACTTTTCTCGATGTGACAATAAAAGTTAGCGGTACCAGACTCACTACAAGAACATATCAAAAACCCACTGCACAAAATAATCTTCTGGAATTCACCAGTTTCCACCCACGACCTCTAAAAGAGAACCTGCCATATGGGCAGTACTTACGGATCAGACGCAATTGCTCGAGCCTCCAGGATTTTAAAACACAATCTGCAGACCTTACTGAAAAACTCAGGTCACGTGGCTACCCGATGGGCACTTTGAATAAAGGGTACAAGAGGGCTCGGAACCAACCACGGGAGGCTCTCTTAGAAGACAAGGTCCCCAACAATGAAGACATACCGCTCACATGTGTAACAACATACAGCACCTTGTCTAATCACCTGAAAAAGACAATCAACAAAAATTGGAGAATCATATCCAGTACCAAAAAAGACTGGGAAAAACCTTTATTCTCTTTTAAAAAAGGAAGCAGCTTGAAAGATGCTTTGGTTCACACACGACCAAAAATCGCAGCCCCAGCAACAGACAGACCTGTCACCGAGATCTGGGGCCTGCCCCGGGTGACTGGACACTTCCCCTGCACAAATTGCAGTGTCTGCCACCTTACGTCACAATCAAAAACATTGAACCTTGAACCAGGGAAAATCTGGACACAAAGAGACCACACGAATTGTAATACACAAAACGTAGTATATCTCATCACGTGCCCCTGCAATCTCCGTTATGTAGGAATGACCAGCCGCAAAGTAAAACAAAGAATTTGCGAGCACCGTTCCAACATAAGATGCAAAAAGGCAACCACCAAAATGAGCAGACATTTCTTGGAAACAAATCATACCACCAACGACATGCACTGGACTATTATTGAACATATAAATAGCGGCAGTGACATTGTCAACCGCCTCTTCGAGAAAGAACAGAGGTGGGTTTACAGATTGGGGACACATCTCACAGGCCTGAACGACGATATCGCCTGGAATACTTTGATTAAATAAGTAAGTCCGTCTATCAAACAGCCACTGCTCCTCTTTACCCTTGTCAAGGAGAATATCAGTAGCATTCACGTATCACTAAGCACCAGGTGGCCCCACTGGATCTTCAGTAGCCACACCATTTACCAACACACCACTGTGAGCAATGCTTCAAATTCGATGCAAGTTTAAACAACTAAGCCTTGACGCTCCTATAACTAAACCTCTCTGGAGTCGTTAACTTTTGACTCAAACTCGCCCTAAAGCAGGTTGTTTACCGTTACCTAGCAACCGCGTCTCAGCGAGGCCCGCTCACGTGACCTCCGCGTCATGAGCTTCTTTGCCCGCTGATTGGTTTAAGCGACTGTGAGCAATGCTAGGATTACTATTGCAACAACACATCATCAGTAGGGTAAAAGTAACCTGTCTCACGACGGTCTAAACTCAGCTCACGTTCCCTATTAGTGGGTGAACAATCCAACGCTTGGTGAATTTCGACATTGAATAGGGTGTGCCGAATACGCTCCCACCCCCCTCCTGAGATCCATGGTGATTTAATTTAATGCCAGAAGAGTGACACATTTTAATTTCTTTTACTTTTCAGCTGGGATCAAACGATGCAAATTAATTTGATCGCTGTCATTGAAGTCTCCTCCTCTGTTTTTATTACACTGAGAGCACATAGAGTGCACAGCACTTCCCAAAGTTTACAGTTATGTACCCAGGGACAAGCGGTGGTGATAAAAATAATGCTATTCTACCACTACTGTCTCTCTGCCACTGAATGCAGCACCATAGACCTACAGCAACATTCAGGTTCATAACTAAATGTTTGTTATGTCTTATATGTATGTCTATGTCCCTCCCTTTGTTTTCCAGGTGCAGAAATCGCATAATCGAAGCCTCCTAAACCAGGAGTTATTAGGAAGCCATTTATTCTTCCTAATTTTTTGCACTTTTCACTTTTTGTTTAATTTTCACTTTCACGCCCCTAGGTAAGGGTGGGCCTTAGCGCGTCCATACCACCAGGGTTTAGAACACTTTTTAGTCCTGATGAATTGCCGGGTAAAATTACACCGTTTCAATGGCAAGAAACATGGCGACTGATGCATAGGAATCCTCCACTCAACTTAAGGTGGACTGCTTCCATACACATTATTTTAATTATTGTCTTTAGTGGTCATAGAATAAAGTTTTCATTGTGATACACTACTGACCTTTTTTATTACCCTCATCACTCACTAATTTAGAATTCACTCAACACGCCCTGTACTCACTAACCCGCTCCGCAGTAATTCTGGCGTTGCAGCACACCCAAGAGACATTCGGTCTCTTGGGTGAAGCCCGATGATGAAGCATGTCATCACTAGGTGGTGAGTGAGGGCTTTCTTTAAACGTCCCAGTGAGGTCGTCTCATAAACTTGAGTTTGCTGCTCCCTTCTTTGGCAAACCTACCTCTCTAGACACTCTTTGTTTGTTTACTAGTTATTGACCGGGGACCAAGAGTGTCAAACTACTCTCCCTATCTCTCTTCTTGTTGAACTATTGTTTTATGTATTCAGGGTATAAAATGTATGGTGAAAAGAGAAAAGTTTCACTAATAAAGAGAATTAAGAATTTCTTTAAAAAAGATAAGCCTGTATTAACTATAGAGGGAATTCCTATACCTTTGCCAACAACGCCTGCTTCATTTATGATGATTGAGTGAGGATATCATCTGTGTGTATGGATGGAGAATAGGATAAAGTACACAAAAGGTGATGGTGTTTTAGCTTTTCCAGAATATGGTACGTTTAATGTGAGAATACTTCAGAATTTGAGAATGCGGATGACGCAGTATGAGTCATTAGAAAAATGGGAGACTGAATTATATGAGCGAGAGAAGAACAGGAGTGGAAGATACATGGGTCGTTTTCCTAGGTATTTGCGTGAGACTCGTGAGGGTCAGATGAAACAATGGAGAAAAGCAATGGTATCGAAAGGTTTATATCCAGTGTTAATGGCTGAGGAACAGTCAGGGGGCAAGTGTAAAGAAAAGGCTAAACACATGAAAGTGACCAGTTATGGTAAATCAGATGATGAATTAATAGAGGACATTATATCTAAAAACCCTTCACCGTATCAAGAAGGACCAAGTAGAGTTACCTCAAGTACACATGTATTGGGATCACCATTGATGCCACAGATTTTACATGATACATCAGCTAATAGGGTACTACATGATAAAGAAAAGGAAGCATTGAATAAAAACAGAGATTAATTAATACAGAAAATAAGCTAACTAAATTTAAACCCCGAAGCATTGACATTGGTATTGGTGGTGGTACTGGTGGTGGTGGTATTGGTGGTGGTGGCATTGGTGGTGGTATTGTTGGTATAGGTGGTGGTATTCGTGGTGGTATTGGTGGTGGTGGTTTTGGTGGTGGCATTGCTTGTGGTGTTATTGGTGATGGTAGTGGGATTGGTGGTGGTAATGGTATTGGTGGTGGTGGTATTGGTGTTGGTGGTGGTACTGGCTGTGGTGGTGGTATTGGTAGTGGTGGTATTAAGGGTGCTGGTATTTGGGGTGGTGGTGGTATTGGTGGTTGTATTGGTGGTTGTGGTATAGGTGGTGGTATTGGTGGTGGTATTCGTGGTGATATTCGTGGTGGTATTGGTGGTGGTGGTGGTATTGGTGGTGGCATTGCTGGTGGTAGTAGGTGGTATTGGTATTGATGGTGGTATTGGTGAGGTGGTATTGGTGGTGGTAGTATTGGTGGTACTGATGGTGGTACTGGTGGTATTGATAGTGATGGTTTTGGTGGTGGTGTTGGTGGTGGTGGTATTGTTGGTCGTATTAAAGGTGGTGGTAGTGGGGGTGGTAGTGGTATTGGTGGTGATATTGGTGTTTGTGGTGGTGGTAGTGATATTGGTGGTGGTGGTATTGGTGGTGGTGGGATTTGTGGTAGTGGACATGGTGGTATATATGGTGGTGGTGGTTGTGGTATTGGTGGTAGTATTGGTAGTGGCGGTATTGGTGGTGGTAATGGTATTGGTGGTGGTGGCATTGGTGGTGGTGGTATTGGTGTTGGTGGTGGTGCTGGCTGTGGTGGTGGTGGTAGTGGTATTGGTAGTGGTGGTATTGGGGTGGTGGAATTTGGGGTGGTGGTGGCATTGGTGGTTGTATTGGTGGTGGTGCTACTGGCAGTGGTGATATTGGTTGTGGTGGTTGTATTGGTGTGGTAATATTTTTTGTGGTATTGTTGGTGGTGGTGGGATTAGTGGTGGTATTGGAAGTGGTGGTATTCGTAGTGGTGGTGGTATTGGTGTTGGTGGTATTGGTGGTGGTAGTGGCATTGGTGGTGGTGGTACTGGTGGTGGTGGTATTAGTGGTGGTGGTGTAGTATTGGTGGTGGTATTGGTATTGGTGGTGGTATTGATGGTGGTGGTGGTACAGTGGTATTGGTAGTTTTGGTATTGGTGGTGGTATTGGTGGTGGTGGCATTGCTGGTGGTGGTATTGGTTGTTGTATTGGTGGTGGTATTAGGTGGTGTTGGTATTGATGGTGGTAGTATTGCTGGTGGTGATATTAGTGGTGGTATTGGTGGTGGCATTGGTGGTGATATTGGTGGTGTGGGGGTACTGTTATTGGTGGTGGTGGTGTTAGTGGTATTGGTGGTGGTGGTATTGGTGGTGGTATTGATGGTGGTATTGATGGTGGTGATATTAGGGGTGGTGATGGTATTGGTGGTGGTGGTATTGGTAGTGGTATTGGTATTGGTGATGGTGGTGGTATTGGTGGTGGTTGGATTGGTGGTGGTATTGTGGGTGGAATTGGTGGTGGTGGTGGTATTGGTGGTGGAATTGGTGGTGGTATTGGTGGTGGTATTGATGGTGGTGGTGGTATGGTGGTATTGGTGTTGGTGTTGGTATGGTGGTATTGGTGTTGGTGGTGGTGGGATTGGTAGTGGTGGTGATGGTATGGTGGCAGTGGCATTGCTGGTGGTTTTATTGGTGGTGGTGGTATTGGGATTGGTGGTAGTATTAGTGGTAGTATTAGATGGTGTTGGTATTGGTGATATTGGTATTGGTATTGATGGTGGAATTGGTGGTAGTATTGGTGGTGGTATTGGTGGTGGTTGAGGTGGTGCTATTTTTTATTTATTTATTTTGAAAGTTTTATATAGCGCGGACAAGATCCTTGCGGATATCAGAGCGCTTTACATAGAAGGAGTACATGAGGGAGCATAGTCAGACGGGTAAATCAGATGAGCAAACAATACATCGTCAGACAAATAAATCGGAAGGCGCAAACAGTACAATCAAGTAAATCATTGATAGGGTACAATATGATCTAACGATCGGTGCATTAAAGACAAGTAGAAGTATAATACTGCAATAAAAGGCATACATTCGCTAGTTGCTAATAGTCTAAAGAGGTCATTTCTTAGGGTGCTATATGAGCTAACGATCGGTGCATTATAAACAAGTAAAAATATAATACTGCAATAAAAGGAGTAGTCTAAAAAGGCCATTTCTTAGGATGCTGTATGAGCTAACTATCGGTGCATTAAAAGCAATTGGAGGTATGATACTGCAATAATAGCAGACATTCGCTAATTAATATTAGCCTAATGAGGCTTTCTTAGGGTGTGTTCAAGTAGTGAGAAAGACTAGTCCAGGATGGCCGACAAAGAGAGAGAGAGAGAGAGAGAGACCAGTCTAAGATGGCAGCCAAAATGTGGGGATTACAGAGTTTGGTTTCCCTTTCTACTCTGGGAATGTCGAGTTAGTCCATCTTCCATGTTGATTGAGGGGGAGAGCAGAGTTCAGCTTCTATGCTGCTAGATGGTGGCTTATCTCAGTTTTGCTGCTCCCTGACCGCGTTGGTATGTAGCTTCATGGTGGGCAGGGGGGGATTTATGGTTCCAGCTTTATGGCCCCAGCCAGATTAGCCAATGGAGCGTGAAAAAGCCCGCGAAAATACCAGTCACAAAGAAATCAGTATAGAAGTCCGGGCAAAGCGTAAAAAAAACTTGCATGAGTGTTTAAGATGATGGGATTGCGAGTAGTTGCCCTTCGAGTCGCCCCTGAAGCTGTTCAAGTAGTTTTGTGTGCTGTATTCCAGGCAGAGAGTGAAAAGACCTGCATGGGTATTTTGGTAAATAGCTCTGCGTGCAGTTACCTTACAAGACACCACTGACGCTGACGCTGCTGCTCACATCAGGCTTCTCCCAAGTTGCGCAGTGGTTGCCCCCAACACACCGGAAAACAGGGCATACCGGCACTGTGAGGGGGGGAGGGGGGGGGAAGCCTCCCGCCAAAATGCTGCCCCAAACCTGAGCCGTTCCAGATGCCCCCGTTCCGTACTCACCAAACCACTGGACGGCGGGGGGGAGGGGGGGGGGAGGCCTCCCGTCGAATCGCTACTGAAGACACACCACAGGGCACACCGGAGCCGCTCCAGACGCCGACCGCTCCGTTCTGGGGGAATCCTTGGAGGGGGGAGCGCTTGTTCACCCGCGCCGGCTCAGCCAGCGCCGACCCCCTTCCTCAGCGTCACCGATCCTATGCTGCTGAGGGTGCCCGCCGATTCAGCCGTGTGTGCCTTTGGGCTTCTAGGGATGGATCAGCAACCGAGCTCCAGTGCCTTCCTCCGCCTTGTAGCGGGGGACCACTTACAGCCCTCCGGAGTCGTCGAGCTGTCTGGAACAGGCTCCTGGAGTTTCAACCGAGCTCCAGTGCCTTCCTCCGCCTTGT
Source organism: Lissotriton helveticus (assembly GCF_964261635.1). NCBI lineage: Eukaryota > Metazoa > Chordata > Amphibia > Caudata > Salamandridae > Lissotriton > Lissotriton helveticus. The sequence continues at coordinate 364,131,346 of NC_136072.1, read as the reverse complement.
AGCGGGGGACCACTTCCAGCCCTCCGAAGTCGACGAGCTGTCTGGAACAGGCTCCTGGAGTTTCAGCCGCCCCTTTTGAAGCGCCGCTCTTATGCCGCCTTGGATCAGTGCAGAGCTGGTGTCAGGGTGGTCCGCGGTGTCGGCTCAGCAGCACCACATTAGCGATGAGGGTGTCAGAGTCGAGTCCGATCGGGGCATTTCAGGGGTCATTAGTCAATCCAGTTACTCGATCCAGTTACTCTTTCGTTCCGTTCTTCTTTCTCCTTTCGTTCCGTCGTGCTGGTAGGTGCTAACAGGGATAATGCCCGAGTGGGATCCCCAGCACTGGGAGCTCCTCACAGGAGCTCCCTACCAGGCGGCCATCTTGATGTCTATTGATGGTGGAATTGGTGGTGGTGCTATTGGTGGTATTGGAGGTGGTATTGGTGGTGGTTTTATTGGTCGTGATGGTATTGGTGGTGATGGTGGTATTGGGGGTGGTGGTAGTGGTATTGGTGGTAGAGGTATTGGTGGTGGTGGTATTGGTTGTGATGGTATTGGTTGTGGTGGTATTGGTGGTGGTGATTTTGGTGGTGGTATTGATGGTGGTGGTATGGTGGTATTGGTGGTGGTGGTATGGTGGCAGTGGCATTGCTGGTGGTTTTATTGGTGGTGGTGGTATTGGGATTGGTGGTGGTATTGGTGGTAGTATTAGATGATGTTGGTATTGGTGATATTGGTATTGGTATTGATGGTGGTGGTGGAATTGGTGGTGGTATTGGTGGTGGTTGAGGTAGTGCTATTGGTGGTGGTGCTCTTGGTGGTATTGGAGGTGGTATTGGTGGTGGTGTTATTGGTTGTGATGGTATTGGTGGTGATGGTGGTATTGGTTGTGGTGATAGTGGTATTGGTGGTAGTGGTATTGGTGGTGGTGGTGGTATTGGTTGTGATGGTATTGGTTTTGATGGTATTGGGGTGGTATTGGTGGTGGTGATATTGGTGGTGGTATTGGTGGTGGTATTGATGGTGGTGGTATGGTGGTATTGGTGGTGGTATGGTGGTATTGGTGGTGGTATTGGTATTGGTGGTGATGGTATGGTGGCAGTGTCATTGCTGGTGGTTTTATTGGTGGTATTGGGATTGGTGGTGGTATTGGCGGTAGTATTAGGTGGAGTTGGTATTGGTGATATTGGTGTTGGTATTGATGGTGGTGGTGGAATTGGTGGTGGCATTGGTGGTGGTATTGGTGGTGGCTGAGGTGGTGCTATTGATGGTGGAATTGGTGGTGGTGCTATTGGTGGTATTGGTAGTGGTATTGGTGGTGGTGTTATTGGTTGTGATGTTATTGTTGGTGATGGTGGTGTTCGTGGTGGTGGTAGTGGTATTGGTGGTGGTGGTATTGGTTGTGATGGTATTGGGGTGGTATTGGTGGTTTTTATATTGGTGGTGTTGATGGTAGTGGTGTTGGTGGTAGTGGTGTTATTGGTGGTGGTGGTATTGGTGGTGGTATTGGCGGTGGTGGTGGAATTAGTGATGCTGGTATTAGTGATGGTGGTGTTGTTATTAAAACAGGCTTTTGAAAACAACCCGTCAGATGGCTTAGGTACAGATTACATGTAACACAGATGTGCTGTTGTCAGCTTCAGCCCATTAACACAGGATTAAGTGCTACCTAGAATTCATATGATTTAAGTCGTTAATCATTTCTAAATCTTTTTTACTTGGGGGGGTTGAAATAGACATGAGATAATTCTGGGTTAAAGTGAATGAAAGCAGGCGCCTGTGTTACGGGGGCGTCCGTGCTGCTTAAAAAACCACAAGCGGTTTCAGCTGAAGCAGCGCATGTCTAGCTTGCAGTAAGAGAAACTCAATAAAGTAAATAGTGCTTTCAGACTAAATAACAGGTCCCGTGTAACTGAATTAAAAGGGCCAGTCGCCATGGGAGGGTACAAATGTAGACAAGGCCATACTAAGGAGGGACTAACAAGCCTATTAACAAATCAGAAGGCAGCATTTATGAAAGACAATGACACAAGCCAATGAAAAATATGGGAGGAGAGTGGGCGCAGATTCTTTCCTATACTCTACTACAGCAGTCTCACAAAGCGTGCAGCGCATGCATGCTACCGCTAGGCTCGACCTAAAGGCATTGTAATAGAGGGACTTAAGAACAGCACATGAGTATCTTTTTCATGTCTATGTAAATGGCAACACCTGTGGAGGGCATTTAAACATTGACAAGTATTTGGTGCATTTTTATGATTGGCAAAGCTGGGTTAACAGTTGAAACGCGTTCCAGTTTTTACAAGTGATGTATTTGAAATTAAGGAATTATGTGCAGGCTTTCTCTAGAAGAATATATATATATATTACCTACTGGCGGTCGCCAGTAGGTATATATAGTTAGGATTTTTTCCCTATGGGATTTTTGAAAATTCTATGTCTAATAACTTTGGCGTTTGTGGACGGAATTGGCTGAAATTTTCAGGAAAATGGAACATTTTGTTTCTGAGCAGCCCCTGACAATTTGTGGGGGGTTCGTGAAGGGGGGGCAGAGAAAAAAGGGGGGTCCCAAAACGTGTTTTTCCAATGTTAATTTCCATAGGGCGGTTGGCCTCACTTTTAGCCCGAACGACTGAATGGATTTGCACGAAACTTGGCAAAATTGTAGGGACTGTTAGCCCGATGTGCCTTTGCTAAGTCTCAATATATGTGCTCCAGTGGATTTTGAGAAATTAACGTTCAAAAAAAGATATATATCTGTAAGCGCGCTCTGGGCAGCGCTCCGGTTCGCGTACTTGACGCGTAACGGAACTTCGCGAAGCGAAGCTAATTGGCTCTCCGGTGTCTGTCAACATTCTAAACAGTCCGGAGCGGCCGCCATCTTGTCTCTCGGTAGGATCGAGAGACAAGAGGAGGCCAAAACAAAGGGGGAAATGACCATAAGGGGGCATAGTAGATCCTCCCTGACCCCCTAGGTTTGATGTGGAGGCTTTAAAAGGGCCCCGCAGGGGTAAAAAAAAAAAATGTTTTTGTTTTTTTTGCGTGGGCAGCGCCCGGTTCGCGAACCGGGAAGCGTTCTGGGGAGCGTACTATAAGGAAAAAAGAATGATAGACTTTTCAAATACTGTATGTTAATTGATTGTTGGTTTTGTTGATTATTTTTTAATTTCTTTATTTTTTAAGCAATTATTTATTATTGTGATTGTGTTTCAAAATTTAATAAACTTTCTAACATTTCACTGTCTGAAATGTCATTATTTTCATTGAACATAGTTTGTAATCTCTGAGGGTGTAAAATGTCCTCATTTTGAAGGAGGTCATCTACTGCTTGCACACATTGCAGTAGTTCTTGGTCCCAAGTTTCATCCATAAATTCTATATAATTTGGATCAATTATTTCTTGGCTGCTCTCTTGCAGGACAATTTGAAATGAAACTTTGTGTTCGCCTTCCATTTTGCCTGAAATTTGGAAAAAAAAAATATATATTAGTAGAGATAGGGCACTGTTGGGATTAATTTTAGATAGGCAGTTTTTATCAGTGAATTTATCTTTGGGCAGTGTATAGTATCAGAGTGGAAGTAGGAATATAAAAAAGTGTATGTGATTTAACGTAAGTAATTTCATAATTATACAAGAGAAGCCTAACTCCATCCATAACTATAACAGAGAAGTCTATCTAAATCTATAACTACTACAGAGGGATAGTATATAAATATCAGAAAAAGTTTACCATATTAACTGATAGTGCACAATATACTTCAGCTTTTAAAATAACAACTTACCTTTACAAAGAAGTTGAAGTGATTAGTGAAAATCCAATTGAAATGTACACCAGGAAGTAGTAGTCAAAATGGCTGTGTTTCATGCTCTTCCTTTATATATATTCAGGTATATAACCAATCAAATGTCAGGTAAAAAAAGTAGAAAATGAAAGTAACATTTTCATTGGTTGTCAATTCCAACACTTCAGATGTGTTGTGTGAAGTAATTTACCTCACGGTATTTAGAGAGGTCTACAGGTTAAATGGCTAAATGGAATTTCAATCAAATTTGTGAAAATGATAGGGATTGGTATGTAGTATGAGGTAATCTATATTTGGTGAAAGTGTCTCCAGTCGTTTTTCTGTAAATTACTTTCCCACCTTTTTTGATGGAGCGCTTCCCGGGGAGCGACCCGGTACGCGAACTGGCGAGCGCCCCGGTACGCGAACCTGAAGCGTTACGGGAGTCCACCATTTTGTGTTTCGGTCGAATTAAGATACAAGATGGAGGGCAACTAATGTTCAGAATGGGTAGAAGGGGGCACGGTAGACTTATCTTGACCCCCTAGGTTTTGTGAGGGTGGCTGAGGAGGCCCATATGTGCGAAAAAAAACATTTTTTTTAAAAATTTCGCGAGGTTAGCTTCCGGTTCGCGTACCGGGTAGCGCCCCGGGGAGCGTACTTTGTTGAAAATTAGTGAAAAAAGTTAGAGTAAAATAATAATTGTGAGTGATCAGATGTAGGGTAGCTCTGAGAAGAGCTTTTGGGTTTATGGTACATTTAGGTACTTATAAGTAGGTACCAATGCACAGTCTTAAATTCAGAATGAAAATTCTGTTGCCCTCATCTGAGAAGTGAACTCCAGCTCCTCTGTAGATATCTTGCATGTAGTAACGCAAGTTATTGTTGTACACGGAGCCCATTCCATGGTCTCTCATGTAAGCTGAAACAGATTTGTTTACATGCTTCCTCGACTTCTCAATTTGTGGACAAAATTGGTTCGACCACCTCCATTTCTGTCTTTGGCATATATTTGAATATACCAAGGCAGTCTGAGGAAAAAGTGCCATTAATTGCTCAAAGGTGTCCTTTAAAAGCATTTCCAGACCTACCCCAGTCAAAGTGCCCAAGTCATTACCTCCACAGTGCACAATTAACAGGTCAGGTTTTGGCAAATGCATAAAGGTTTTCACCAATGGTATCAATTGGTGACATTTTAATCCTCTGTGGCCAAACCACTTAATTTCCACATCTTGTAAATTGAGGTTAGGTAAATTTCTGTTATAAGCATACCTCTGAGCCCAGTAGATGTAACTATGTCCAACAATCCAGACAGAAAACATGGTGAGAGAAGGTTCTGCTGCAGTCAGATGAAGTGTGGCAATGAAATGGCAGTTGAAAAAATAAGAGTTTAAAATGAAAAAAACTGTGGAGTTTCTGTGTTAATGAAGCAGTAACAGTGATTGGTGGATTTTGATTGCTGAAATCAGAAAGTTAGGGTGCATGGATGAGTTCTTTGAAAGATGTATTTTGAGTGGTCAATAAAAAATCATTAAATGAAAGATTGCACTGGATATGCAGGTGCACTGAGAGTTCAGAGTTCAATTGAAACATTGTTGTGTGAACTTGCAAACACCAGAGGTCTTCCAAGAGGTGGTTGCTATGCAAAAAAGGCAGAGAGGGCAGAGGGGGGAAGGGTTTTGATTTGAAAAAAGTGAGGGAAGAGTTTTGATTGGGTGACATGAGAGATATGTGTGAAGAATTACAGCATTTCTGTGCTTTTGATAGCTGCAGACTCTGGAGTGCATACCTTTTGCTCTGCTAAAGACAAAGTGGTGTGTTTCTGAGACTGTTTTGAAACTCATAAAGTATTTGCTAAGGTGAGAAAAGATTTATTTAATTTAGATAGAGAATAGTGTGCTTTAAGGAGAAAATTATGAAGAAAGTTGTGTTTTTAAAATGTTGCTTTGCCTCAAGTGTTTTACAAATAGATTTTGTTTCTTTGAGAAATTGTAATTGGAGAAAATGTGAAGTATTAGTACTGACAGGGTGTTTTTGTGCATAGGAGCTGTGGAGTGTTTTCAAATTATGACTTGAAAATCGTTTTTGAGGAAAAGTAATGGTTTTAAAAATTATGACAAGGACATAATGGTGTATGCTTCTTTATAAGGCATTTCAGAGTCTCTGATGTTATTTTTCCCATTTTAATGTAAGACCTTTCCCTGTGGAGCAAATTGCTTGTAAATATGCTCCCACCTGTGCATGGCAAATTTAGATTTTGATTGTTTGCATTACATAGCCATGTAAAAAGTGACCCAAACATGCTGCAAAGGCAATCAAAAAACGCTTTCATGTGTCTTAAGGACATTTTAAGTCATTTCCCCATGTGGAGTGTTTTCAAATTATGACTTGAAAATCGTTTTGGAGGAAAAGGAATGGTTTTAAAATTTATGACAAGGACATAATGGTGTATGCTTCTTTATAAGGCATTTCAGTGTTTCTGATGTTATTTTTCCCATATTAAATTAAAAGACCTTTCCCCGTGGAGCAAATTCCTTGTAAATATGCTCCCACCTGTGCATGGTAAATTTAGATTTTGATTGTTTGCATTATATAGCCATGTAAAAAGTGACCCAAACATGCTGCAAAGGCAATCAAAAAGCGCTTTCATGTGTCTTAAGGACATTTTAAGTCATTTCCCCATGTGGAGTGTTTTCAAATTATGACTTGAAAATCGTTTTTGAGGAAAAGGAATGGTTTTAAAATTTATGACAAGGACATAATGGTGTATGCTTCTTTATAAGGCATTTCAGTGTTTCTGATGTTATTTTTCCCATATTAAATTAAAAGACCTTTCCCCGTGGAGCAAATTCCTTGTAAATATGCTCCCACCTGTGCATGGTAAATTTAGATTTTGATTGATTGAGTTACATAGCCATGTTAAAAGTGACCCAAAAAAGTTGCAAAGGCTTTAAAAAAACACTTTCATGTGTCTTAAGGACATTTCAAGTCATTTCCCCGTGGGCAGTGTTTTCAAATTATGACTTGAAAATCGTTTAAGAGGTAAAGGAATATTTTTAAAATTTATGTGCGCCATATGACCCCAAATTTCTTTTTCAGGGGTGCAGCAGGGTGTTCTTGAGACACCCCTGCACCCTTGGAAAAATTCCTAATTTGCGATGAGCTAATTGCTAATCGCAAATTGCACCTTCATTCCTATGGGCCTCCTGGCCCATGGAAATGAATGGGTAATTTGCAATTAGCAATTTGCTCATCGCAAATTAGGAATGGTAAAGAATCGCTATTTATTCCTTAAAATTCGCTATTTCGGAAATGCAAAATAGTTTGATGATACATATGGCGGTTCATCTCTAACAAGATAAGAAGCTTAGGGATAGATTTATGATGACTGGCGCAATGAAGTGGACATCACTTACTTCATTGGTAGGCCTTTACATGTATTATCTCCTCTGTATTCTTCAACAAGCGTAACTTTGATCTGCAACCCTGAGTAGGCCTCACCTTAAACAAACCTCTGGATAGGCCACAGCTTATCGTCATCCTGAATTAATCATTTAAAATGCTAGGGACAGATTTATGATAGGTGTATGCTTCTTTTGCGCCACTGTGCGTCACTTTTGTGCTGCAGCGGCGGTGCAAAAGATTTGCTATGAGGCGACAAAATTACAAATTGATGCATTTAGGCAGATGTGTCATGCTGTAAAAAAAACGTGCCACATGAAACCGATGCAGCAGTGATGCAAAAGATGCACCATGTTGCAAGACAGGCCTCACTTGGGGCCATATGTATCAAGCTAATTAGCATTCGCAAAGGCCGAAATTCTGCGAATTTCGGCCTTTGCGAATGCTAATTAGACAAATGGTATGTATCAAACAAGTTTGATGCAAAATAAGGAATAGCAACATTTGCTATTCCTTATTTTGCGATTGCACTTAAGGATTTGCAAATTTTGCGAGTCCTTAAATGCAATGTATCAAACAAAAAATATGCAAAAAATGCCATTAAGGATTTGCAAATTACCACCAACTTCTAGTTGGTGGTAATTTGCAAATTCTTTTCAAAAAGCTTTTTTTCCAAAAAACCAAAAGGTGCCATATGACGCCCATACATGCCCTTAGGGCATGTATGTGCGCCATATGCCCACAAATTTCTTTTTCAGGGGTGCAGCAGGGTGTTCTTGAGACACCCCTGCACCCTTGGAAAAATTCCTAATTTGCGATGAGCTAATTGCTAATCGCAAATTGCACCTTCATTCCTATGGGCCTCCTGGCCCATGGAAATGAATGGGTAATTTGCAATTAGCAATTTGCTCATCGCAAATTAGGAATGATAAAGAATCACTATTTATTCCTTAAAATTCGCTATTTAGGAAATGCAAAATAGTTTGATGATACATAAGGCGGTTCATCTCTAACAAGATAAGAAGCTTAGGGATAGATTTATGATGACTGGCGCATCACCAGGGATGTGCCAGTCATCCTGCGCTGCTGTTCCGCCATCCATGGTGTGCTGCATTTACAATGCGGCGCACCATGGGGCAAAAACGGCACAGATGCGTGACGCATCTGTGCCGTAATAGTGGCACATTGCTGGCGTTGTATCGCAAGTGCGATGCAGCTCCAGCAAGGCTCAGGGGTGCCCCATCTCCACAATGCTTCGTCAAGATCTATGCCTGCTTCAAGCAGGTGCAAGGTTTTGACGCAGCTTTGTCGTATCTGATTGTAAATGCGGCACACCATGGGTGGCAGAGCAGCGGTGCACGTTAACTGGTGCATCCCTGGGGATGTGCCAGTTAACATAAATCTGCCCCTTTACATTTAAGTATGTGCAGGGGACACAGAGTCGGTGAGGCTTATCCAAGGTTAAGAAGAGATGAGTCCTGTTCACTGAAAAATTGGACATAGGCTTCACCTCCTCAGCATCGCTGGACATGGCTAAATAATAGCTGCAAAATGTTACTCTTGTTAAACAATTTTACTATTATAATCTCTGAGATTTGTCTCTTACTCTGCAACATCTCATTGTTGTTATCTTTCTTTAAAGATAAAGACAACATCAACATGAGCGACAATCAGCAATCAGTTGATTTCGGCCTCATCATTGAACTCGTAATTAAAACATCAGTGGATGTTGATCCCTTGGATGATTTAAATCCTGAGGATGAAGAAGAACGTGATGAGGATGCAGATTTGTCAGAATTGTATGACATAGGATGGGAAGCTGATGTGCTTGAGCCTATGGAACTATAAACATTTATTTTAAAAATTTATAATAAATAAAAAGTAAAAATGTAAACCGTTTCATTTAAAAATAAAGACACCTTCAAAAACAGGTTATGTGTAGTGTCTTCAATAAAATATTAAAATATGCTCATAAAATTAGATCAGATTCACATATAAAAAAGCACAGGTAAAATGAATATAAATTCCATTTCTTTTCTGTTATTTCTGTATTCTAAATTTGCCAAGCACTAAAAAATCTTCTATGTAAAAATATCAAGTAGTGTGTTAAGTTTTTGATGACTGTTATTGATTTACTGTTGGGTAATAGTGGTTAATAAAATTTTTTATTTTATTTTACCACAGATTCAACTGCAGATCATTTCAAGATTTCAGCATGCCAACCAAGAAAGACTGAGAAAGGCTGCAAAACGTCAAAGACAGCAGGTCGATGAAAAAAAGCAGCAGTCCTCTAACAAAAAGATTTGTCAAGTCACCAAGAAAGCACCGGGTAAGAGTACAAAAACATTCATAAGAAATATCTGTAGTAAAAAAAATATTACTACAGAAAATGTTTCAGTCCAGAAAAAGAGAAGCAATTCAAACGGAAAGGAAAGGCCAATGAAAAATGTTACTGCAAGAGATAACTCTGTGCATGATAGTAGAAGGAAACAACAGTTTAGGGACATTCGTAAACGAATATTCCGCAACAGGATAATTGGCAATTTGTTAAAAAATATTAAGAAAGGTCAACAGAAAGTGGTTTTTTATAAGAGAAAAAAAATAGTTGAGAAAGTTATTGATCAGGCATTTGAAATTAAACGAAAGTTATTTATTTTGATAATCAATAGAATTAGGAAGCTAAACAAGGCAATTTATGATTTCAAAAGAAATAGTAGATGGAAGAGAATAGTTAATCGTAGTAATTTTTGTGAAGTTTTTTCTGGAGAATGGATGCATAGTTCAAGCTGTGAGGCATTTTTTAATGAGGAGAGTTATTTCCAGGATAATGATTTGGTGCATGCAGTTGACACCAGTGGTCGAGCTTATGAAGTGAAAGATGGTTGTCCAGTTGAAAAAGAAAAACTTGTGACAACAGAGATAGAAGAGGTGTTAGGTAATGAGGTTTTAGGAAGACGTCCTAAGGGTCCTGTGTACACCTGGAAGTGTAGTAGTATTTGCAGTGTGCGACAGGATTCCATCAATTTGCTTTGTGATTTTGTACGGTCATTTAATAAGAAAAGTTTGAAGCAGAAAATGAAGTTGTTGCAAGAATTAGATCCTTGCAGAGTGAGAGAAGTGACAGGTTTGCATGGTCATTCACTGGCTTGTCTTTCCAGGAGAGTATGCCAGAGTGTTTTTCATCATTTCAGGATGCTAGCAGTGCATCATAATAAAGTGAGGAAATTAGTTAGAATGTTGTATTATGCTAAGAGTCCAGCAATTATGCTTAAACAATTATGCGCTGCTCTTTTGCATGGTTCTGAAATAGATGTGAAGAATATATGTGAAGAAATTGAGTTTTGTTACTTTGGAAGTAAAGAGGAGAATGTTGAAATTGACCAAGAAGAAGAGGGTAATGTGGAAGATAGTGTACAGGTTTCCAGTACAGATAATTTCCAGAGGGAAATTGCGACGTTTGAGGTGAAATCAAGTGAGAGGCCAAATTTCACTTGTGTGTGTTGTCGACGCACTTATTATAAGAATCAGACTAAGTTAGTGGATTTATATGCAAAAAGTGAACGGGAAAATAATATTGAATGGAAGGATTTCACAACATACTTGATGGTAGAAAATTGTTTTGATTTGGGATTGGATCAACGTGTGTGTACTTATTGTTGTAACAAATTAAATCAAAACCAGATGCCTGCTAGAGCAGTTCATAATAATCTGGAATTGGTTGAGATTCCTTCAGAATTGAAGGATTTAAATACTTATGAATCTATTTTGATTCAAAGTATCCATCCCTTTCAGGCTATTGTAAGAATGGAGCCAAAGACAGGGAAATTGCCTCCATCAGATTTACAGAGAGGATTAAAGGGAAGAGTTGTTTATTTGCCTCTAGATTTGAAGAAAAACATTAACACAATTGGAGTAGAAAAAGTGGAAGAGGAACCTCTGGTTATCTTAGTTAATGGGGTTCCGACAAAGAATAAGAAAATATGGCAAGATTTAGTGGATGTTAGGAAAGTTAAAAAGGCAACATTGTATTTGAAAAAAAATAATAAATACTATAAGAATGTATATGTTGCAGAAGAGGAAGCAAGTGAGGAAGAGGATAGCGATTTGTGTGCTGGTCAAATTGAGAAAGTAGAACCCTGTACTAGTGAAGAAATATATGAACATTATAGTGTTCATCCTTTGCATTCCAAGGAAGTCATGGGGAATGCTATTGAGTTGTTTCAAATGAAACAAGCCAAAGGGAGTCCCATTAGTGTTTGGGAAGAAAGTTTGGAAGCTCGGTGTTTCCCATAGCTTTTTCCAACAGGTCAGGGAGGAAGATATGATGAGCGACCTCATCAAATTCCTGCTTCTGAATACCGGACTTTGCGATTGTATGCAGGAGATGCTAGGTTTCGACAATGCATTCCCTATTTGTTTCATCTCCTGTTTGAAAGCGATCTGTCTGGACTGTCATATGCAGTGAACCACATCTTGAAAAGTGGTATACACATGCAAAACATCTCGGCAAGTGACTTTATGGATAAAGTCAATATCCAAGACAGTATTTTGGATTCTCACCTGATTAATCTCATGGCGTGTCAGCGTGGTACTAATGAGTACTGGTACCGTCGTCATGGTGATTTAAAATGTATGCTGAGGAACTTAGGAACTCCCACATGGTTCCTCACTCTGAGCTGTGCCGAGTATGGCTGGGAAGACTTGCTTGCATTTCTACGAGAGGCAAATGGAAACATCGAAAACATCGAATTCAAGACACCCGGAGAACTGTGCTCTTTGGATCCAGTCAATGTATGCAGGTACTTCAATCATAGATTTGAAGCTATGATGTCTTTCATCATGAATAAGAAGAATCCACCTCTTGGAGAGGTGTTGGATTTCTTCTGGAGAAAGGAGTACCAAGCAAGAGGTGCTCCTCATATACATATGCTGCTGTGGATCAAGGATGCACCTAAATTTGGAACGGATCCAGAAGACTCAGTGATGAGTTTCATACAACAGTATTCTATGTGTGCTGTTCCAAACGCAAAGGAGAAGAAAAGCCTAAGAGAAAAAGTTCTACGTTTCCAAAGCCATCGATGTGGAAAGTACTGTCGTCGTAAATTCCGAAACAAGGACAAGTTCTACACCAAATGTCGTTTCGGCTTTCCACGACCGGTGATTTCTAAAGGAAGAGTAAACAGTTTGATGTCTTCGCTGCGACATAATGTGATGAAGAAATCACCTAAAAACACATACAATTTGAAGAGGAACGAAGGGTCCAAGTACATCAACGACTACAACCCGGTGATTTTGTCCATGTGGAATGCTAACATGGATATACAGTTTGTGGCTGATAACTGTATGGCTGTGGCTCGGTATGTGACATCTTACATCACCAAAAAAGAGAAGACAGAATTGAAGGATATGTGGGAGGACATTTCCCATGAAAAGAGCCTCAGTAAGAAGTTGTACAGTTTCAGTCTGAAGATGTTGTCGCATCGAGAAATCGGAGCTTACGAATGTTCTGACCGGTTGTCTTCAGCAAGTCTCTATGCCAAATCTAGGAGTATCGTTTGGGCGAGTCTTGGTCTTGCTGCAACGCGTAATCGAGTTCTGAAACCTGTGCGGGAAATTGAGTATTTGGCGGAAAAGGAGCCAAACAGTACCGACATTTTGAAGACCAACATGTTGGATACATATTATCCAAATCGAAGCAGTCACCTCGAAAATGTTTGTCTGTATGAGGTTCTTCAAAATTACATATTCAAGAGGAACATCAAAGAAGATACTGAGAAAGGAGTGTATGCTGTAATAGGAAGTGAGGGATGTCTGGTCAAGCAAAGAAAATGCCACTTGGTAAATCATCGAAAATTGAGTGGCGAATCTCCTGAAAAAAAGGAGTTTTTCTATTTAGCACTTTTGCAACTTTTCAAGCCTTGGCGTGCAGAAGAGGAACTGCTTGGAGATTTCCTCTGTTACGAAGACTCTTTCAATGCTGCCAAGGAGACCATAGAATGTCCTGCTTTGCCCAAATATGTAGAAATGTTGAATGCGGAAATTGAGCAGGAAGCAACGATTGCAGCCGAGATTGCCAGAGACAGTTCTCAGGACAGTCAGAGTTATGCTTCATTGAGTCAGGATCCACTAGGAGGACCTGTTATTGAAAATGAAGCTGCCACTGCTATGAATGAAGTGGAAAGAGCCATGGCACATGCTCAGGAGGATGCGGTTAACTTAGAAGAGTTGGAAAGACAACTCAACGTTGAGCAGAGGAAAATATATGACGAAGTTACCATGCAAATTGATCATGGATTAAGTCATGAGAAGAAAGAGTGCTCATGTACGTCGTTGAAGCCTGTCCGACTGTACGTGAGTGGAGAAGCGGGAACTGGAAAAAGTTTCCTTATTAAAGCAATTTCATGTTATTTGCAGGAAAGGACAGAGTTATCGCTGTCTTGTGTTGTCACCGCTCCAACTGGACTGGCAGCACATAACATTAAAGGGATTACTTTACATCGTTTACTGATGCTGCCAGTGGAGCATGACAACAAATTACAATATCACAAGCTATCTGGAGATGCTTGTTGTGAAGTTTCAAGAATCTTGAGGAAAATGAAACTTCTTATCATTGACGAAGTAAGCATGGTTTCCAATGTCATGCTTGCCTTTGTGCATTTGAGAATGCAAGAAGTTCTCAAAACAGAGTATGATGTGTTATTTGGTGGCAAACACATCATTGTTTTCGGAGATATTCTGCAGCTGACACCAGTGAAAGGGCAACCTGTGTTCAAAATGCTCACGCATGAAGATACCAGGAAGTGCCTAGGGAGCATTGGCAACGTCAATATATGGTTAAACTTCAATTATGCTGAACTGCATGAAAATATGCGTCAGGCAAAGGATGAAGTTTACAAGACTATTCTACAAGATGTTAGAATTGGAAAAGTGACCGAGCATGGGAAAGAAGCTTTACATGCACGATTACTGTCAAATTTATATCCAGAACAAGATGTTGTGCCTGAGAATATTTTTCAGAAAATTACTGAGAAGAAATCTGGAATATGTTTGATGCCAACTCTTGCAGAATGTGCCAAATTCAACAACAAAATGTTGCATTTAGAAAAGCAAGAGATTGTGAAACAGGAAGCTATTGACAGAGTAGAGCATATGGGATCAACAATTATTTTGTCTGAGAATTTGAAAACAAAATTGGATTCATTAGAGAAGACTATATCTAAAACTGCAGGATTTGAAAAGACTCTGAATGTGTGCTTGAACTGCCGTATAATTTTAAGAAGGAATTTACATGTTGAAAGAGGTCTGGTAAATGGATCAATGGGTTATGTTGTTGATTTTGTAAAATACGGAAATAGAGATGGAATTGAATTTTTAAAAATTAAATTTGATGGCATTGAGGAAGTACAGCTAATTGATCGTTGTTCTGCTAGATTTTTGCTTGTAAAAGACTTATATGTTCGCCGTAAGCAGTTTCCTGTTTGCTTGGCATATGCGGTGACAATCCATAAATCGCAAGGTTTAAGTGTAGACAGTGCATTGGTGAATATTGGCAGTTCTGTGTTCAAGGAGGGTATGGCATATGTGGCATTGTCACGAGTTAGAACTTTATCGGGATTGTACTTGATTGAGTGTGATGTCACAAACATTTGTGCGGATCTAGATTGTGTTAAGGAATACAATAGGTTAAGAAGAGAGTATGCGCCACATTTGCCTCAATATCCTTTGTTTGAGAAACGTGTGGTAGGCCGGAAACGAAGAAATGTGACCAATACTGGGGAGGTTGTAGCAAAAAGACGAAAAGTCGATGAACCTGAAATTATAAGCAGAAACAAAAAGGATTCTGTTGAAGATGTTGTTGGTTTTCAATTTGAAAACAGTTCTGGTGTCAACTGCTATGCTAATGTAGTGGTTAATGTTTTGTTTTCTCTAGAAAATGTAAAAGAAGAGATTGTGGTCAATTCTGATCAAAGATTTTGCAGTTTGTTAAATTCTGTGTTAGAGAAATGTAGCACTGATAGAACAAAAATAGAAAGTGTGTCTGAAATTCGAAATCTGTTAGACAGATGTTCAGGCCAAACACAATTCTCTCAAAATATTCAGCAAGATTGTCAGGAGTTTTTAATGTATATGCTTGATGTATTGCATGCTGAAGGTGTAGATGTAGATCACCTGTTTGGGCTTTCTTATCAATGGCAGCATGACTGCGAGAACTGTAGGGTATCAAGTACTACTAGTGTAGACTCAGAAAGATTTATATATTTAACTTTGCCAGACAGTAAATCAGTCTCTTTTAATAAACTAGTAAAAGCAGCTGATCACAACATGGAGTGTAGCCAATGTAAATCTGAAATGATGTCCACATTATTTATACGAACATATGGCCAGTATGTTATTTTAATGTTCCAACGATGTAGGCCTGATGGAACAAAATTGACAACTTTAATTAAAAATTTTGTGGCTTTACAGTTTGTCAATATCAGGAAGGACTTTTGTAACTGCAACAATTATATATCATGACGGTCCTTCAATAACATCAGGACATTACACAGCTTATTTAAAGTCTAGAAATGGCTGGTCATTCTGCAATGATTCTGTTTTAATTTTTAAAAAAAAATTGACGTATGACCTTAAAAACTCTTACCTGGTGTTTTTAAAACCAAAATTTTAGGGAAAGAATCTCGGGATGTGCTCTGAGGAATTTCAAGAAGTTCTAATGGCTCCTACATGATTTGGCCTTGAGGATAAGTGTAGTACAGAGACATAACTTCTTACCATAACACTGGACGTCATGGAGAAATAACTGCACTTTGAATGAATTCAGAAAAACTGTTTCTTTTTATAAGCAAATTCAAGCAGCCAATCAAAACATGGAGTAGAGGGAATGTAAGTCTGCAATGCTGTCTACTGTTTTATATTGCTTTGTGATTAAAAGTGATGTAGAGAATTAAATAATTGTAGTAGTCATAGAGATAGTGTAAGTCTGCTTCATAGTAAGCAGTATCAGTGTCATAGGAAATGTAGAACATGAGTGAGCAAGAAAGGTAAGATATTAGTAATCCAGGATTGTGAAAATGATCTTCAACATTTTAATTCTGAAAGTTGCGGAAATACAACAAGACGGGATTGGCTTACAAGAATTCCAAGAGTTATAAATGGCTCTGATTTGGCCTTGTGGAAACGTGTGGTAGAGAGCGAGAAGTCATTTATTGTATGTAACATATTTTTCAAAACGATGGAGGTTTTCTTTCAGAAAGTGGCGGGCTGAAAGTAATAACAGCACAACAGAGTGTAAGCTGTTCATAGGACATCCTTCGACGTCATGGAAAGTAAGTTAACTTTAAGGAGTTCTGAATTCTGATTTGTTATGTTGTATGGGTTTTTTAAACACAATCATTTTGATTGTGTTTTTTTTCCCCCGCTGTTATATGATGAATACCTTCAAGTCACTGTTTTTAGTGAAATTTGATACATTCTGAGAACAGCAAAAATAAACAATTTAACATGTATAATTAATTCTGTACTGTTTGCATTTATGATGTACATGTAGAACTGTGTAGGAGGCATGGAGAAAGTGAGGCTTCTGTAAGTGTCAAAGTTGTTGCATACAGTGCTCATATTCTACGTAGTCTTTCATATGATAGACTACATTTCCACAATGAGATACCTAAGCAAAGGAAACACAGGTGATATGATTGTGGAATGAGCAAAAACAATTGCACGTTTTTCAATTATATTACCTGTGTTTCCTAACATTACACATCACATTGTGTAGATGAGGTTTAGGCCTGTTCCTGGAGACAGAGGAGGTCTGACATTTGTTCAAGAGTGCAGTGGACATGACACACTTGGTTGGTAGGCCTGCACATGTATTTTCTCCTCTGTATTCTTCAACAAACCTAAATTTCATCTGCAACTCTGAGTAGGACTTACCTGAAACAAATCTGTGAATAGGTTACAGCTTATCGGCATCTTGAAACAATGATTTAAAATGTTAGGGTAGATTTATGATGGCTGTGCGCCTCTTTTGCTCCGCTGTGGGTCACTTTTGTGTAAAAGATGCACCATGTTGCAAGATAGGTTTCAGTTCATCTCCAGCAAGATACCATCAGTTTAAAATGTATATAATTAGCACTGTGTAGGGGGCATGCAGAAGCTGAAGCTTTTCTAAGTGTCAAAATTGTTGTATACACTGCTCAACTTCCGTGTACTGTTTGATATGCTAGACTCCATCTGCACTATGAGATACCTAAGCAAAGGCAACACAGGTGATGTGATTGTGAAATGAGGAAAATAAACTCCACATTTTTCAATTACATCACCTGTGTTTCCTAAGTTTACGAATGACATTGTGCAGATGAAGTTTAGGTCTGTCCACGGACACAGAAGAGGTCTGGCCTTTGTTCAAGAGTGAAGTGGACATGACTTACTTCATTAGTAGGCCTTCACATGTATTATCTCCTCTGTATTCTTCAACAAGTGTAAATTTGATCTGCAACCCTGAGTAGGCCTCACCTTAAACAAACCTCTGGATAGGCCACACCTTATTGTCATCCTGAATCAATCATTTAACATGTTAGGGACAGATTTATGATAGGTGTATGCCTCTTTTGCGCCACTGTGCGTCACTTTTGTGACGCAGTGGCGGTTGAAAAGATTTGCTATGAGGCGACAAAATTATAAAATGATGCATCTAGGCAGATGTGTCATGCTGTAAAAAAACAATGCCACATGAAACCGATGCAGCAGTCATGCAAAAGATGCACCATGTTGCAAGATAGGACTCACTTCATCTGCATCAAGATACTGTTAGTTTAAAATGTATATTTTTAGGACTGTGTAGAGGCATGGAGAAGCAGAGGCTTCTGTAAGTGTCAAAGTTGTTGAAAAACTGTTTGTCCTTCTATCTTTTCCCTTGTCTTTTCTAATTTATTAAAAACATGTTTTAATATTTTTCAAATGTTTGTTCTCTCTTTCACAGATTGAAAGTATAAAAATAACAAATGACTAACTTAACGACAATTATAAGGTAAATGTTTTGTACTCTTTTCGTTATATTTCTATCACATTTAACTTCTATTAGTTCCATTGCTTCATTTCTTTAAGCATCACTTTCCTGCCTTTGCTACTTCCCTCATTCCTTTCTCTATTACTTAATTACTCTACTCCTTCCACTATTTTTCTTAGTCCCTCTCTTCTCATACTTCTTCACTCTTGGTCACTCACTCTGTCTCTATTACTGTCACTGTTTCTGACTGATCAAAATTTTTTTAAAAAAAAAGAACAGTAAGTATAAGGGAAGGAAACAGACAGTTATGTTAAAAGAAAGACAGCTATAGGGAGTAAACTAGGGATACTGTTACCCGCAATCCTCTGCTGATGATGTCACTGACCATGTCATGAATGATGTAATATGTGACATCATCAGCAGTGGATTGCGGGTAACAGTATCTCTAGTTTACTCCCCTATAGCTGTCTTTCTTTTAACATAACTGTCTGTTTCCTTCCCTTATACTTACTGTTCTTTTTAAAAAAAAAATGTTTTTGGTTCGCTCCCGGTTCGCGTACCGGCGAGCGAACCGGGAAGCGAACCAAGAGAAATAGAGGTTGGCAGAGTTCCAAATATTCTACCAATTTTTTTATAACGGGGAGGTAGTTCTGAAAATAACTTTTTTTTTATTGTTTTTGTTGTTTTATATTTTTTTTATTATTTTTCTGAACATTTTGTTTACTTTTTTTGAATTTTTCTGAACGGTTTTATATATTTTTTGGTTTTTCTTGGGGGGGGAAACGAAAACGATTCATTGTAAAGGGCTCAACAGGAGCAACAAAAAAAAAAGAATTTATTGTCTGGGGCGTTTCGGACAAACATGATTCTCGATAGCTCTGTTGATCAGAGTGATGCTACTTTCTCTGTAGCAAATGAACCCATTGCAAAGTACGCAGACTTGCTTTACTTCCCCGAATCTCATTTGTATATTTGGCACCATCTCCCTCCCCTCTGGTCCCGTCACTTCCGGTACAACAGATCTTCTGGCCATAATAGGGGGATTATCTTGTTCGTTACGTAACTGTGCAGCACTGTAGTTGTTAGGATGCCACCTACTCATATGGCGATGCATTGTGTAGTTTCCGTAACTGTATTTCTTCTCGGTCCCTCTGGACAGTCTATCTTGACATATAAGGCAAGTTACGTACCTTGCATTTACTTTTTTCTGGCCTTTGGGAAATTAAAAAAATTGCCAAATAAAATTTTCTTTCAGGTGAGACCTCCTGGGCTCCTCAGGCAAAAAAAGCCTCTCTTCCTGCTCTTCCTCCTCTTCCTCTTCTTCCTCTTCTTGCTGAATTATAACTTCAGCAGGTGGTCCTCTCTTCCTTGGATGTGGTGGAGGTGGTGGGGAAGCACCAGCTGAAGCTACTAAAGAAGCCATTGCTCACTGGTAACAAAGGGTCTTTCTCTCACAAAGATGAAAGTCAGAGTGAGGAAAGAAGGAGGGGTTTTCATCATTTGGGAAAAACAATAGTTCTAAACCAATGAAAAGTGTTAATTTTAGATCACATGACCTAGTCTTACATCATTAGGAAACCAAAAGTGAAATGAACCAATGAAAAGTGTTATTACCAAGTCACATGACCTGCTGTGTTTACGTTACGCGCTTTGCGCCGCATCCCGGTTCGCTTCCGGGAAGCTGCGCTTCGCGCCTCGCTTCGCGTACCGGTTCGCTTCCGGGTACGCTAACGTAGCACGTCATATGACGTATCACGCGACAACGCGAAACGTCATGCGGACGCGACGCGTCACGATGTTGTTTTCTAACGCGGCAGTTGCGCTAACGGAACGTTTACCGGTTCGCGGACTGGGTCGCGGCATCAAGATGAGCTAACGGGAAGCTTCCCGGTTCGCGAACCGGGAGCGAACAAAAAAAAAGTATTAAAAAAAAATTATTAATAAACATATAAAATATATTTTTGGATTTAAAGAAGAATACATTTTACAGCTACAGATATTAGCTTTTAAAAAACCAATGAAATTCACTGAAAAAACCATAGGTTATAGACCATATATAGTTAGGAATTAGCATTTACAAAACCTTGAAAATTCACTGAAAAAACCATAGGTTATAGACCATATATAGTTAGGAATTAGCATTTAAAAAACCTTATTTTACTCACACAAAACCATTGAAATTCCATATATAGTTAGTTGTACTAACTATATATCGCGCACCCGCAATCCACTGCTGATCATGTCACATATTACATCATTCATGACATGGTCAGTGACATCACTGATGACATCACTGATGACATCTCAAATGACATCACTGATGACATCACTGATGACATCTCAAATGACATCACTGATGACATCACTGATGACATCTCAAATGACATCAATGATGACATCACTGATGACTACATCCAGTGACTGTATAATTCTGTAAAGTTAAAATATGTCTTACATATTGAAGAATGAGTGGATGTATAAGTGTCTTGATGAAGGATTTAGTAGGGGCATGACTGACTGTATGAGTGACTGATTAAATGTGTCTCACTGAGTGCATGGGTTAGTGACTAAACTGTCTTAATTTGTGCATCATTATGTCTGTTGTTCTGTAAACTGCTGCATGTGTTGATCAGTAGCTATATGATTAACTATATGGGTTATTGATTGGTTGCCCAAGCATTTGTATGGGAGACTGAGTGTGTGTGTGGGTGGCTGGGAGGTGTATGACTCTCTGCATAGATGTGTGAGCAGTTGATTGACTAGATGTATGGGTTCAAAAGTGCATGTGGAAACAGCTGTATGGGCAGTTGACTGTGTGCATGAGTGTATTGGTGAGTGAATGGATATCTCAGTGCTACATGTCAAAGTAAGTACATATGTAAAATACAGTACATGTGAGAGTTGACAATTATAAATAACTGTGCATAAGAGCCAGTGAATGTGTGAGTGGCTGTATGGATCATTGTGAACTTGTATCCAGGATTGTATAAGTGAGTAAATATGTTTTAGTATATGTTTGAATAAGTAAGGTGTGTATAACTGTATAGTTGAGGAAATGGAGGTGTGATTGATTCTTTGCATGACTGACTAAGTGTCTGAGTAACTCCATGGATGAGTGACAGTCTATGAGTGTCTGTTTACACTGAGTGTATCTAAGGTTATATTAGAGTCTGAAGAGGTTCATCGTATTATCACATGAATGATGTAATCAGTGATGTGATCAGTAATGTCAAATGAGATGTCATCAGTGATGTCATCAGTGATGTCATCAGTGATGTCATCAGTGATCTCATTTGAGATGTCATCAGTGATGTCATCAGTGATGTCATTTGAGATGTCATCAGTGATGTCATCAGTGATGTCATTTGAGATGTCATCAGTGATGTCTTCAGTGATGTCACTGACCATGTCATGAATGATGTAATATGTGACATGATCAGCAGTGGATTGCGGGTGCGCGATATATAGTTAGTACAACTAACTATATATGGAATTTCAATGGTTTTGTGTGAGTAAAATAAGGTTTTTTAAATGCTAATTCCTAACTATATATGGTCTATAACCTATGGTTTTTTCAGTGAATATATATATATATATATATTACCTACTGGCGGTCGCCAGTAGGTATATATAGTTAGGATTTTTTCTCTATGGGATTTTTGAAAATTCTATGTCTAATAACTTTGGCGTTTGTGGACGGAATTGGCTGAAATTTTCAGGAAAATGGAACATTTTGTTTCTGAGCAGCCCCTGAAAATTTGGGGGGGGGTCGTCAAGGGGGGGCCGAGAAAAAAGGGGGGTCCCAAAACGTGTTTTTGCCATGCAATTTTCCATAGGGCGGTTGGCCTCACTTTTAGCTCGAACGGCTGAATGGATTTCCACGAAACTTGGCAAAATTGTAGATATTGTTTGCCCGATGTGCCTTTGCTAGGTCTCAAGATATGTGGTCCTGTGAATTTTGAGTAAATTAGGTTTAAAAAAAGATATATATCTAGAGCCGCGCCCGGTACGCGTACCGGGGAGCGCTCCAGGCGCGCCACGCGACTTGCGCACGGCAAGCTGATTGGTTCTCGGGTGTCTGTAAACATTCGAAACAGTCCGCAGCGGCCGCCATCTTGTGTCTCGGTAGGATTGAGACACAAGAGGTGGCAAGAATCAAAGGGGGGAAATGAGCAAAAGGGGGCAGGGTACACCCCCCTGACCCCCTACTTTTGATGTGGGGGCCATAAAAGGCTCCCGCGGGTGAAAAAAAAATAAAAAAAAATTCGATTTTCGCGGGGGGAGCGCCCGGTACGCGCACCGGGGAGCGTACGGGGGAGCGTACCATGGAGATAAAAAATGACAGACTTTTTTTAAAAAAAAAAAAGCTTCTTTTTATAAATTGGAGGTAGTTCTGAAAAGAACTTTTTTTTGATTTTGTTGTTTTATATATTTTTTTTTGTTTTTGTTGTTTTATATTTTTTTTAGACTTTTTAAAACAATTTTATATTTTTTTGGGATTTTTGTCAAGGGAAAAACAAAAACAAGGATTCCAAAACTGCTCAACAGGAGCAAAAAAAATTGAAAATTTAGGGACTGGAAGAGCAGCGGTGTTGCTGTTTCTTTAGGGCAATGAGTTCAACACTCTGCTCCCCATAGCAGAGCAGTTCGTCACACTCCGTGCACAAAAATTTGATGCCTGCAAACACCGGCTGAATGTTAGGGACCATTCTTCCACGGGGTGGTCCCGAAGGTGTTGCTCCACCAGTGGAGGTGCTGCCGCCATCTGTGGGTACATTCCGTGCCAGCTCTCTGACACTCTCCCTGGCAAAGTTGTTAGGGTGTCTTCTTTTCACATGCCTGATCAAATTAGCATTTCCAAAACTATATTTTTTCAGAGGATTGCCTCTGGATAAACTACTCCCACATATTTTGCAGGTTACTTTGGGAGCGTTGACTTTTTTCTGTCCTTCAGGGATGTCGTAAAATTTCCAGATGAAATGGTTTTTTTTCTTTTGCTGAGGAGGGTCCTCATCTAAAAATCCAACTGAATCACTGCTGGATGACTCTCTTGCAGCCATTGCTGGAGATCAGAAAAGTAGGAGATAGAGTAGACAGAACAGCTCTTGCTCTCTCCAAGTACAAAGCAATAGTGAGAGAAATGGGTGGTTTTCACACAATTTGGAAAAAAAAAAGTTCTGAACCAATGAAAAGTGTTATTTTAAAGTCACATGGTTTGACGCGCTTACGCTACGCGCCCCGGGGCGCGTCCCGGCCGTGTATCGTAAGCGCATCGGGGCGCTTACGATGCGCGATCGTATGCGCTTCCGGGTGCGCTTACGCGGTGCGTCATAAGACGCATCTCGCGGCTACGCGATACGTGTCATATGACGCAAGGCGTGGCGGCTACGCGATACGTCACGATGTTGTTTTCGTTCGCGGCAATAGCGCTTCCGGGACGCGCATCAGTACGCGCCCCGGGGCGCGCCGCAAGATTGCGCTTACCCGTGCGTTCACCTGTCCGCGCCCCGGGAGCGCACCAAAAATAATATTAAAAAAAAAAAAAATTATAAAATATAAAATTCGATTTAAAATGTATTCTTTTTATAAAGATTTGCTATTAAAAAACCTATGAAATTCACTGAAAAAACCATAGGTTATAGACCATATATAGTTAGGAATTAGCATTTACAAAACCTTGAAAATTCACTGAAAAAACCATAGGTTATAGACCATATATAGTTAGGAATTAGCATTTAAAAAACCTTATTTTACTCACACAAAACCATTGAAATTCCATATATAGTTAGTTGTACTAACTATATATCGCGCACCCGCAATCCACTGCTGATGATGTCACATATTACATCATTCATGACATGGTCAGTGACATCACTGATGACATCACTGATGACATCTCAAATGACATCACTGATGACATCACTGATGACAACATCCAGTGACTGTATGTTTCTGTAAAGTTAAAATATGTCTTCTATATTGAAGAATGAGTGGATGTATAAGTGTCTGGATGATGTATTTAGTAGGTGCATGACTGACTGTATAAGTGAGCGATTAAATATGTCTCACTGAGTGCATGGGTTAGTGACTAAACTGTTTTAAATTGTGCACCATTGTGTCTGTTGTTTTGTAATCTGATGCATGTGTTGATCATTAGCTATATGACTAACTATATGGGTTATTGATTAGTTGGCCAAGTATTTGTATGGGAGACTGAGTGTGTGTGTGGGTGTCTGGGAGGTGTATGACTCTGTGCATAGATGTGTGAGCAGTTGATTCACTAGATGTATGGGTTCAAAAGTGCATGTGGAAACAGCTGTATGGGCGGTTTACTGTGTGCATGAGTGTATTGGTGAGTGAATGGATATCTCAGTGCTACATGTCAAAGTAAGTACATATGTAAAACACAGTACATGTGGTAGTTGACATATATAAATAACTGTGCATAAGAGCCAGTGAATGTGTGAGTGGCTGTATGGATTATTGTGAACTTGTATCAGGGATTGTATAACAGAGTAAATATGTGTTATTATATGTTTCAATAAGTAAGGTGTGTTTAACTATATAGTTGAGGAAATGGAGGTGTGATTGATTCTTTGCAAGACTGATTAGGTGTGTGAGTAACTCCATGGATGAGTGACAGTCTGTGAGTGTCTGTTTACACTGAGTGTATCTAAGGTTATATTAGAGTCTGAAGAGGTTCATCGTATCATCACATGAATGATGTCATGAGTAATGTCAAATGAGATGTCATCAGTGATGTCATCAGTGATGTCATTTGAGATGTCATCAGTGATGTCATCAGTGATGTCACTGACCATGTCATGAATGATGTAATATGTGACATCATCAGCAGTGGATTGCGGGTGCGCGATATATAGTTAGTACAACTAACTATATATGGAATTTCAATGGTTTTGTGTGAGTAAAATAAGGTTTTTTAAATGCTAATTTCTCACTATATATGGTCTATAACCTATGGTTTTTTCAGTGAATATATATATATATATATATATATATTACCTACTGGCGGTCGCCAGTAGGTAGTTATAGTTAGGATCGTTTTCCATAGGAAGTCCGCAACATTCTATTGGGAATAACTTTGGCGCCGAATGAGGGATCTGCCTGTAATTTTCCTTAACTTTGCCTCGCTGTGCTCCGCTCCTTCCCTGAAAGCTTTGGGGGGGATCCGTCAAGCGGGGGCCGAGATAAAAGGGGGGTCCCAAAACGTGTTTTCCCCATGTTAATTTCCATAGGGCTGTTGGACTCACTTTTAGCCCGAACGGCTGAATGGATTTCCACCAAACTTGGCAAAATTGTAGGGATATTCACCCCGATGTGCGTTTGCTATGTCTCAAGATATATGCTCCAGTGGTTTCTACGAAAATTAACTTTGAAAAAATATATATTGGGCTACATTGGGCTATATATATGTTAGAGCCCAAATGTAGCCCAATGTAGCCCAATGTAGCCCAATGTAGCCCAAAGATGGCCACCAGAGACAAAAAAAACAGATGTAGCCCAACTATAGCCCAATGACAGAATGTCCCAGAGTGTTCTAAAGAACAACTAGAGCGCTAACAGTATGATGTGTTATTTGGTGGCAAACACATCATTGTTTTCGGAGATATTCTGCAGCTGACACCAGTGAAAGGGCAACCTGTGTTCAAAATGCTCACGCATGAAGATACCAGGAAGTGCCTAGGGAGCATTGGCAACGTCAATATATGGTTAAACTTCAATTATGCTGAACTGCATGAAAATATGCGTCAGGCAAAGGATGAAGTTTACAAGACTATTCTACAAGATGTTAGAATTGGAAAAGTGACCGAGCATGGGAAAGAAGCTTTACATGCACGATTACTGTCAAATTTATATCCAGAACAAGATGTTGTGCCTGAGAATATTTTTCAGAAAATTACTGAGAAGAAATCTGGAATATGTTTGATGCCAACTCTTGCAGAATGTGCCAAATTCAACAACAAAATGTTGCATTTAGAAAAGCAAGAGATTGTGAAACAGGAAGCTATTGACAGAGTAGAGCATATGGGATCAACAATTATTTTGTCTGAGAATTTGAAAACAAAATTGGATTCATTAGAGAAGACTATATCTAAAACTGCAGGATTTGAAAAGACTCTGAATGTGTGCTTGAACTGCCGTATAATTTTAAGAAGGAATTTACATGTTGAAAGAGGTCTGGTAAATGGATCAATGGGTTATGTTGTTGATTTTGTAAAATACGGAAATAGAGATGGAATTGAATTTTTAAAAATTAAATTTGATGGCATTGAGGAAGTACAGCTAATTGATCGTTGTTCTGCTAGATTTTTGCTTGTAAAAGACTTATATGTTCGCCGTAAGCAGTTTCCTGTTTGCTTGGCATATGCGGTGACAATCCATAAATCGCAAGGTTTAAGTGTAGACAGTGCATTGGTGAATATTGGCAGTTCTGTGTTCAAGGAGGGTATGGCATATGTGGCATTGTCACGAGTTAGAACTTTATCGGGATTGTACTTGATTGAGTGTGATGTCACAAACATTTGTGCGGATCTAGATTGTGTTAAGGAATACAATAGGTTAAGAAGAGAGTATGCGCCACATTTGCCTCAATATCCTTTGTTTGAGAAACGTGTGGTAGGCCGGAAACGAAGAAATGTGACCAATACTGGGGAGGTTGTAGCAAAAAGACGAAAAGTCGATGAACCTGAAATTATAAGCAGAAACAAAAAGGATTCTGTTGAAGATGTTGTTGGTTTTCAATTTGAAAACAGTTCTGGTGTCAACTGCTATGCTAATGTAGTGGTTAATGTTTTGTTTTCTCTAGAAAATGTAAAAGAAGAGATTGTGGTCAATTCTGATCAAAGATTTTGCAGTTTGTTAAATTCTGTGTTAGAGAAATGTAGCACTGATAGAACAAAAATAGAAAGTGTGTCTGAAATTCGAAATCTGTTAGACAGATGTTCAGGCCAAACACAATTCTCTCAAAATATTCAGCAAGATTGTCAGGAGTTTTTAATGTATATGCTTGATGTATTGCATGCTGAAGGTGTAGATGTAGATCACCTGTTTGGGCTTTCTTATCAATGGCAGCATGACTGCGAGAACTGTAGGGTATCAAGTACTACTAGTGTAGACTCAGAAAGATTTATATATTTAACTTTGCCAGACAGTAAATCAGTCTCTTTTAATAAACTAGTAAAAGCAGCTGATCACAACATGGAGTGTAGCCAATGTAAATCTGAAATGATGTCCACATTATTTATACGAACATATGGCCAGTATGTTATTTTAATGTTCCAACGATGTAGGCCTGATGGAACAAAATTGACAACTTTAATTAAAAATTTTGTGGCTTTACAGTTTGTCAATATCAGGAAGGACTTTTGTAACTGCAACAATTATATATCATGACGGTCCTTCAATAACATCAGGACATTACACAGCTTATTTAAAGTCTAGAAATGGCTGGTCATTCTGCAATGATTCTGTTTTAATTTTTAAAAAAAAATTGACGTATGACCTTAAAAACTCTTACCTGGTGTTTTTAAAACCAAAATTTTAGGGAAAGAATCTCGGGATGTGCTCTGAGGAATTTCAAGAAGTTCTAATGGCTCCTACATGATTTGGCCTTGAGGATAAGTGTAGTACAGAGACATAACTTCTTACCATAACACTGGACGTCATGGAGAAATAACTGCACTTTGAATGAATTCAGAAAAACTGTTTCTTTTTATAAGCAAATTCAAGCAGCCAATCAAAACATGGAGTAGAGGGAATGTAAGTCTGCAATGCTGTCTACTGTTTTATATTGCTTTGTGATTAAAAGTGATGTAGAGAATTAAATAATTGTAGTAGTCATAGAGATAGTGTAAGTCTGCTTCATAGTAAGCAGTATCAGTGTCATAGGAAATGTAGAACATGAGTGAGCAAGAAAGGTAAGATATTAGTAATCCAGGATTGTGAAAATGATCTTCAACATTTTAATTCTGAAAGTTGCGGAAATACAACAAGACGGGATTGGCTTACAAGAATTCCAAGAGTTATAAATGGCTCTGATTTGGCCTTGTGGAAACGTGTGGTAGAGAGCGAGAAGTCATTTATTGTATGTAACATATTTTTCAAAACGATGGAGGTTTTCTTTCAGAAAGTGGCGGGCTGAAAGTAATAACAGCACAACAGAGTGTAAGCTGTTCATAGGACATCCTTCGACGTCATGGAAAGTAAGTTAACTTTAAGGAGTTCTGAATTCTGATTTGTTATGTTGTATGGGTTTTTTAAACACAATCATTTTGATTGTGTTTTTTTTCCCCCGCTGTTATATGATGAATACCTTCAAGTCACTGTTTTTAGTGAAATTTGATACATTCTGAGAACAGCAAAAATAAACAATTTAACATGTATAATTAATTCTGTACTGTTTGCATTTATGATGTACATGTAGAACTGTGTAGGAGGCATGGAGAAAGTGAGGCTTCTGTAAGTGTCAAAGTTGTTGCATACAGTGCTCATATTCTACGTAGTCTTTCATATGATAGACTACATTTCCACAATGAGATACCTAAGCAAAGGAAACACAGGTGATATGATTGTGGAATGAGCAAAAACAATTGCACGTTTTTCAATTATATTACCTGTGTTTCCTAACATTACACATCACATTGTGTAGATGAGGTTTAGGCCTGTTCCTGGAGACAGAGGAGGTCTGACATTTGTTCAAGAGTGCAGTGGACATGACACACTTGGTTGGTAGGCCTGCACATGTATTTTCTCCTCTGTATTCTTCAACAAACCTAAATTTCATCTGCAACTCTGAGTAGGACTTACCTGAAACAAATCTGTGAATAGGTTACAGCTTATCGGCATCTTGAAACAATGATTTAAAATGTTAGGGTAGATTTATGATGGCTGTGCGCCTCTTTTGCTCCGCTGTGGGTCACTTTTGTGTAAAAGATGCACCATGTTGCAAGATAGGTTTCAGTTCATCTCCAGCAAGATACCATCAGTTTAAAATGTATATAATTAGCACTGTGTAGGGGGCATGCAGAAGCTGAAGCTTTTCTAAGTGTCAAAATTGTTGTATACACTGCTCAACTTCCGTGTACTGTTTGATATGCTAGACTCCATCTGCACTATGAGATACCTAAGCAAAGGCAACACAGGTGATGTGATTGTGAAATGAGGAAAATAAACTCCACATTTTTCAATTACATCACCTGTGTTTCCTAAGTTTACGAATGACATTGTGCAGATGAAGTTTAGGTCTGTCCACGGACACAGAAGAGGTCTGGCCTTTGTTCAAGAGTGAAGTGGACATGACTTACTTCATTAGTAGGCCTTCACATGTATTATCTCCTCTGTATTCTTCAACAAGTGTAAATTTGATCTGCAACCCTGAGTAGGCCTCACCTTAAACAAACCTCTGGATAGGCCACACCTTATTGTCATCCTGAATCAATCATTTAACATGTTAGGGACAGATTTATGATAGGTGTATGCCTCTTTTGCGCCACTGTGCGTCACTTTTGTGACGCAGTGGCGGTTGAAAAGATTTGCTATGAGGCGACAAAATTATAAAATGATGCATCTAGGCAGATGTGTCATGCTGTAAAAAAACAATGCCACATGAAACCGATGCAGCAGTCATGCAAAAGATGCACCATGTTGCAAGATAGGACTCACTTCATCTGCATCAAGATACTGTTAGTTTAAAATGTATATTTTTAGGACTGTGTAGAGGCATGGAGAAGCAGAGGCTTCTGTAAGTGTCAAAGTTGTTGAAAAACTGTTTGTCCTTCTATCTTTTCCCTTGTCTTTTCTAATTTATTAAAAACATGTTTTAATATTTTTCAAATGTTTGTTCTCTCTTTCACAGATTGAAAGTATAAAAATAACAAATGACTAACTTAACGACAATTATAAGGTAAATGTTTTGTACTCTTTTCGTTATATTTCTATCACATTTAACTTCTATTAGTTCCATTGCTTCATTTCTTTAAGCATCACTTTCCTGCCTTTGCTACTTCCCTCATTCCTTTCTCTATTACTTAATTACTCTACTCCTTCCACTATTTTTCTTAGTCCCTCTCTTCTCATACTTCTTCACTCTTGGTCACTCACTCTGTCTCTATTACTGTCACTGTTTCTGACTGATCAAAATTTTTTTAAAAAAAAAGAACAGTAAGTATAAGGGAAGGAAACAGACAGTTATGTTAAAAGAAAGACAGCTATAGGGAGTAAACTAGGGATACTGTTACCCGCAATCCTCTGCTGATGATGTCACTGACCATGTCATGAATGATGTAATATGTGACATCATCAGCAGTGGATTGCGGGTAACAGTATCTCTAGTTTACTCCCCTATAGCTGTCTTTCTTTTAACATAACTGTCTGTTTCCTTCCCTTATACTTACTGTTCTTTTTAAAAAAAAAATGTTTTTGGTTCGCTCCCGGTTCGCGTACCGGCGAGCGAACCGGGAAGCGAACCAAGAGAAATAGAGGTTGGCAGAGTTCCAAATATTCTACCAATTTTTTTATAACGGGGAGGTAGTTCTGAAAATAACTTTTTTTTTATTGTTTTTGTTGTTTTATATTTTTTTTATTATTTTTCTGAACATTTTGTTTACTTTTTTTGAATTTTTCTGAACGGTTTTATATATTTTTTGGTTTTTCTTGGGGGGGGAAACGAAAACGATTCATTGTAAAGGGCTCAACAGGAGCAACAAAAAAAAAAGAATTTATTGTCTGGGGCGTTTCGGACAAACATGATTCTCGATAGCTCTGTTGATCAGAGTGATGCTACTTTCTCTGTAGCAAATGAACCCATTGCAAAGTACGCAGACTTGCTTTACTTCCCCGAATCTCATTTGTATATTTGGCACCATCTCCCTCCCCTCTGGTCCCGTCACTTCCGGTACAACAGATCTTCTGGCCATAATAGGGGGATTATCTTGTTCGTTACGTAACTGTGCAGCACTGTAGTTGTTAGGATGCCACCTACTCATATGGCGATGCATTGTGTAGTTTCCGTAACTGTATTTCTTCTCGGTCCCTCTGGACAGTCTATCTTGACATATAAGGCAAGTTACGTACCTTGCATTTACTTTTTTCTGGCCTTTGGGAAATTAAAAAAATTGCCAAATAAAATTTTCTTTCAGGTGAGACCTCCTGGGCTCCTCAGGCAAAAAAAGCCTCTCTTCCTGCTCTTCCTCCTCTTCCTCTTCTTCCTCTTCTTGCTGAATTATAACTTCAGCAGGTGGTCCTCTCTTCCTTGGATGTGGTGGAGGTGGTGGGGAAGCACCAGCTGAAGCTACTAAAGAAGCCATTGCTCACTGGTAACAAAGGGTCTTTCTCTCACAAAGATGAAAGTCAGAGTGAGGAAAGAAGGAGGGGTTTTCATCATTTGGGAAAAACAATAGTTCTAAACCAATGAAAAGTGTTAATTTTAGATCACATGACCTAGTCTTACATCATTAGGAAACCAAAAGTGAAATGAACCAATGAAAAGTGTTATTACCAAGTCACATGACCTGCTGTGTTTACGTTACGCGCTTTGCGCCGCATCCCGGTTCGCTTCCGGGAAGCTGCGCTTCGCGCCTCGCTTCGCGTACCGGTTCGCTTCCGGGTACGCTAACGTAGCACGTCATATGACGTATCACGCGACAACGCGAAACGTCATGCGGACGCGACGCGTCACGATGTTGTTTTCTAACGCGGCAGTTGCGCTAACGGAACGTTTACCGGTTCGCGGACTGGGTCGCGGCATCAAGATGAGCTAACGGGAAGCTTCCCGGTTCGCGAACCGGGAGCGAACAAAAAAAAAGTATTAAAAAAAAATTATTAATAAACATATAAAATATATTTTTGGATTTAAAGAAGAATACATTTTACAGCTACAGATATTAGCTTTTAAAAAACCAATGAAATTCACTGAAAAAACCATAGGTTATAGACCATATATAGTTAGGAATTAGCATTTACAAAACCTTGAAAATTCACTGAAAAAACCATAGGTTATAGACCATATATAGTTAGGAATTAGCATTTAAAAAACCTTATTTTACTCACACAAAACCATTGAAATTCCATATATAGTTAGTTGTACTAACTATATATCGCGCACCCGCAATCCACTGCTGATCATGTCACATATTACATCATTCATGACATGGTCAGTGACATCACTGATGACATCACTGATGACATCTCAAATGACATCACTGATGACATCACTGATGACATCTCAAATGACATCACTGATGACATCACTGATGACATCTCAAATGACATCAATGATGACATCACTGATGACTACATCCAGTGACTGTATAATTCTGTAAAGTTAAAATATGTCTTACATATTGAAGAATGAGTGGATGTATAAGTGTCTTGATGAAGGATTTAGTAGGGGCATGACTGACTGTATGAGTGACTGATTAAATGTGTCTCACTGAGTGCATGGGTTAGTGACTAAACTGTCTTAATTTGTGCATCATTATGTCTGTTGTTCTGTAAACTGCTGCATGTGTTGATCAGTAGCTATATGATTAACTATATGGGTTATTGATTGGTTGCCCAAGCATTTGTATGGGAGACTGAGTGTGTGTGTGGGTGGCTGGGAGGTGTATGACTCTCTGCATAGATGTGTGAGCAGTTGATTGACTAGATGTATGGGTTCAAAAGTGCATGTGGAAACAGCTGTATGGGCAGTTGACTGTGTGCATGAGTGTATTGGTGAGTGAATGGATATCTCAGTGCTACATGTCAAAGTAAGTACATATGTAAAATACAGTACATGTGAGAGTTGACAATTATAAATAACTGTGCATAAGAGCCAGTGAATGTGTGAGTGGCTGTATGGATCATTGTGAACTTGTATCCAGGATTGTATAAGTGAGTAAATATGTTTTAGTATATGTTTGAATAAGTAAGGTGTGTATAACTGTATAGTTGAGGAAATGGAGGTGTGATTGATTCTTTGCATGACTGACTAAGTGTCTGAGTAACTCCATGGATGAGTGACAGTCTATGAGTGTCTGTTTACACTGAGTGTATCTAAGGTTATATTAGAGTCTGAAGAGGTTCATCGTATTATCACATGAATGATGTAATCAGTGATGTGATCAGTAATGTCAAATGAGATGTCATCAGTGATGTCATCAGTGATGTCATCAGTGATGTCATCAGTGATCTCATTTGAGATGTCATCAGTGATGTCATCAGTGATGTCATTTGAGATGTCATCAGTGATGTCATCAGTGATGTCATTTGAGATGTCATCAGTGATGTCTTCAGTGATGTCACTGACCATGTCATGAATGATGTAATATGTGACATGATCAGCAGTGGATTGCGGGTGCGCGATATATAGTTAGTACAACTAACTATATATGGAATTTCAATGGTTTTGTGTGAGTAAAATAAGGTTTTTTAAATGCTAATTCCTAACTATATATGGTCTATAACCTATGGTTTTTTCAGTGAATATATATATATATATATATTACCTACTGGCGGTCGCCAGTAGGTATATATAGTTAGGATTTTTTCTCTATGGGATTTTTGAAAATTCTATGTCTAATAACTTTGGCGTTTGTGGACGGAATTGGCTGAAATTTTCAGGAAAATGGAACATTTTGTTTCTGAGCAGCCCCTGAAAATTTGGGGGGGGGTCGTCAAGGGGGGGCCGAGAAAAAAGGGGGGTCCCAAAACGTGTTTTTGCCATGCAATTTTCCATAGGGCGGTTGGCCTCACTTTTAGCTCGAACGGCTGAATGGATTTCCACGAAACTTGGCAAAATTGTAGATATTGTTTGCCCGATGTGCCTTTGCTAGGTCTCAAGATATGTGGTCCTGTGAATTTTGAGTAAATTAGGTTTAAAAAAAGATATATATCTAGAGCCGCGCCCGGTACGCGTACCGGGGAGCGCTCCAGGCGCGCCACGCGACTTGCGCACGGCAAGCTGATTGGTTCTCGGGTGTCTGTAAACATTCGAAACAGTCCGCAGCGGCCGCCATCTTGTGTCTCGGTAGGATTGAGACACAAGAGGTGGCAAGAATCAAAGGGGGGAAATGAGCAAAAGGGGGCAGGGTACACCCCCCTGACCCCCTACTTTTGATGTGGGGGCCATAAAAGGCTCCCGCGGGTGAAAAAAAAATAAAAAAAAATTCGATTTTCGCGGGGGGAGCGCCCGGTACGCGCACCGGGGAGCGTACGGGGGAGCGTACCATGGAGATAAAAAATGACAGACTTTTTTTAAAAAAAAAAAAGCTTCTTTTTATAAATTGGAGGTAGTTCTGAAAAGAACTTTTTTTTGATTTTGTTGTTTTATATATTTTTTTTTGTTTTTGTTGTTTTATATTTTTTTTAGACTTTTTAAAACAATTTTATATTTTTTTGGGATTTTTGTCAAGGGAAAAACAAAAACAAGGATTCCAAAACTGCTCAACAGGAGCAAAAAAAATTGAAAATTTAGGGACTGGAAGAG
The DNA here is from genome assembly GCF_964261635.1 of Lissotriton helveticus. Classification (NCBI taxonomy): domain Eukaryota; kingdom Metazoa; phylum Chordata; class Amphibia; order Caudata; family Salamandridae; genus Lissotriton; species Lissotriton helveticus. The sequence goes on along the minus strand of NC_136072.1, from coordinate 364,096,688 downwards.
CAGCGGTGTTGCTGTTTCTTTAGGGCAATGAGTTCAACACTCTGCTCCCCATAGCAGAGCAGTTCGTCACACTCCGTGCACAAAAATTTGATGCCTGCAAACACCGGCTGAATGTTAGGGACCATTCTTCCACGGGGTGGTCCCGAAGGTGTTGCTCCACCAGTGGAGGTGCTGCCGCCATCTGTGGGTACATTCCGTGCCAGCTCTCTGACACTCTCCCTGGCAAAGTTGTTAGGGTGTCTTCTTTTCACATGCCTGATCAAATTAGCATTTCCAAAACTATATTTTTTCAGAGGATTGCCTCTGGATAAACTACTCCCACATATTTTGCAGGTTACTTTGGGAGCGTTGACTTTTTTCTGTCCTTCAGGGATGTCGTAAAATTTCCAGATGAAATGGTTTTTTTTCTTTTGCTGAGGAGGGTCCTCATCTAAAAATCCAACTGAATCACTGCTGGATGACTCTCTTGCAGCCATTGCTGGAGATCAGAAAAGTAGGAGATAGAGTAGACAGAACAGCTCTTGCTCTCTCCAAGTACAAAGCAATAGTGAGAGAAATGGGTGGTTTTCACACAATTTGGAAAAAAAAAAGTTCTGAACCAATGAAAAGTGTTATTTTAAAGTCACATGGTTTGACGCGCTTACGCTACGCGCCCCGGGGCGCGTCCCGGCCGTGTATCGTAAGCGCATCGGGGCGCTTACGATGCGCGATCGTATGCGCTTCCGGGTGCGCTTACGCGGTGCGTCATAAGACGCATCTCGCGGCTACGCGATACGTGTCATATGACGCAAGGCGTGGCGGCTACGCGATACGTCACGATGTTGTTTTCGTTCGCGGCAATAGCGCTTCCGGGACGCGCATCAGTACGCGCCCCGGGGCGCGCCGCAAGATTGCGCTTACCCGTGCGTTCACCTGTCCGCGCCCCGGGAGCGCACCAAAAATAATATTAAAAAAAAAAAAAATTATAAAATATAAAATTCGATTTAAAATGTATTCTTTTTATAAAGATTTGCTATTAAAAAACCTATGAAATTCACTGAAAAAACCATAGGTTATAGACCATATATAGTTAGGAATTAGCATTTACAAAACCTTGAAAATTCACTGAAAAAACCATAGGTTATAGACCATATATAGTTAGGAATTAGCATTTAAAAAACCTTATTTTACTCACACAAAACCATTGAAATTCCATATATAGTTAGTTGTACTAACTATATATCGCGCACCCGCAATCCACTGCTGATGATGTCACATATTACATCATTCATGACATGGTCAGTGACATCACTGATGACATCACTGATGACATCTCAAATGACATCACTGATGACATCACTGATGACAACATCCAGTGACTGTATGTTTCTGTAAAGTTAAAATATGTCTTCTATATTGAAGAATGAGTGGATGTATAAGTGTCTGGATGATGTATTTAGTAGGTGCATGACTGACTGTATAAGTGAGCGATTAAATATGTCTCACTGAGTGCATGGGTTAGTGACTAAACTGTTTTAAATTGTGCACCATTGTGTCTGTTGTTTTGTAATCTGATGCATGTGTTGATCATTAGCTATATGACTAACTATATGGGTTATTGATTAGTTGGCCAAGTATTTGTATGGGAGACTGAGTGTGTGTGTGGGTGTCTGGGAGGTGTATGACTCTGTGCATAGATGTGTGAGCAGTTGATTCACTAGATGTATGGGTTCAAAAGTGCATGTGGAAACAGCTGTATGGGCGGTTTACTGTGTGCATGAGTGTATTGGTGAGTGAATGGATATCTCAGTGCTACATGTCAAAGTAAGTACATATGTAAAACACAGTACATGTGGTAGTTGACATATATAAATAACTGTGCATAAGAGCCAGTGAATGTGTGAGTGGCTGTATGGATTATTGTGAACTTGTATCAGGGATTGTATAACAGAGTAAATATGTGTTATTATATGTTTCAATAAGTAAGGTGTGTTTAACTATATAGTTGAGGAAATGGAGGTGTGATTGATTCTTTGCAAGACTGATTAGGTGTGTGAGTAACTCCATGGATGAGTGACAGTCTGTGAGTGTCTGTTTACACTGAGTGTATCTAAGGTTATATTAGAGTCTGAAGAGGTTCATCGTATCATCACATGAATGATGTCATGAGTAATGTCAAATGAGATGTCATCAGTGATGTCATCAGTGATGTCATTTGAGATGTCATCAGTGATGTCATCAGTGATGTCACTGACCATGTCATGAATGATGTAATATGTGACATCATCAGCAGTGGATTGCGGGTGCGCGATATATAGTTAGTACAACTAACTATATATGGAATTTCAATGGTTTTGTGTGAGTAAAATAAGGTTTTTTAAATGCTAATTTCTCACTATATATGGTCTATAACCTATGGTTTTTTCAGTGAATATATATATATATATATATATATATTACCTACTGGCGGTCGCCAGTAGGTAGTTATAGTTAGGATCGTTTTCCATAGGAAGTCCGCAACATTCTATTGGGAATAACTTTGGCGCCGAATGAGGGATCTGCCTGTAATTTTCCTTAACTTTGCCTCGCTGTGCTCCGCTCCTTCCCTGAAAGCTTTGGGGGGGATCCGTCAAGCGGGGGCCGAGATAAAAGGGGGGTCCCAAAACGTGTTTTCCCCATGTTAATTTCCATAGGGCTGTTGGACTCACTTTTAGCCCGAACGGCTGAATGGATTTCCACCAAACTTGGCAAAATTGTAGGGATATTCACCCCGATGTGCGTTTGCTATGTCTCAAGATATATGCTCCAGTGGTTTCTACGAAAATTAACTTTGAAAAAATATATATTGGGCTACATTGGGCTATATATATGTTAGAGCCCAAATGTAGCCCAATGTAGCCCAATGTAGCCCAAAGATGGCCACCAGAGACCAAAAAAAACAAATGTAGCCCAAATATCAGCCAGATGTAGCCCAACTATAGCCCAATGACAGAATGTCCCAGAGTGTTCTAAAGACAACTAGAGCGCTAACAGTCTTACTTATGACACCCCGATGTGCCTTTGCTATGTCTCAAGATATATGCTCCAGTGGTTTTTACGAAAATTAACTTTGAAAAAATATATATTGGGCTACATTGGGCTATATATATGTTAGAGCCCAAATGTAGCCCAATGTAGCCCAATGTAGCCCAATGTAGCCCAAAGATGGCCACCAGAGACAAAAAAAACAGATGTAGCCCAACTATAGCCCAATGACAGAATGTCCCAGAGTGTTCTAAAGAACAACTAGAGCGCTAACAGTCTTACTTATGACAAAAGTATGGCACACCTGAAGTCATCTTGATTGGAATAAAGTGTTAACACTTAAAACATTTAATTTGCAAAGGAACAAAATGAGGGGGTTCATTTTGCTATAGAAATTATGATTAGTGCTGAAGAAAGAAAAATGAGGGCACATTTTGAGTGACTTCTCAAATCCTCTTATATTTCATTAAAAAAAATCTGATATGCAGTCTCCCAAGATGGCCACCAGAGACAAAAGAGCCCAAATGTAGCCCAAATATCAGCCAGATGTAGCCCAACTATAGCCCAATGACAGAATGTCCCAGAGTGTTCTAAAGAACAACTAGAACGCTAACAGTCTTACTTATGACAAAAGTATGGCACACCTGAAGTCATCTTGATTGGAATAAAGTGATAACACTTAATACATTTAATTTGAAAAGGAACAAAATGAGGGGTTTCATTTTGCCATAGAAATGTTATATATATATATATTTACATATGATCCAGACCTTTACCATCAAGATAAAAGAAAAGGCGCTGACTCCGTGAGCTTCACGAAAGGGAAAATTATTTACCCTATGCGGATGGCTTGACGCGTTTCGGCGGGCAAACCGCCTTGGTCACAACAACTTCCCATATTCACATGACAGTTTATATACATTTGTACAACTCGGTGGTTGGAGCGATCTGATGACGTTCACTGTTTACATTGGCCGGACTAATAAACATAGAATAAATCTTATTACACATGATTCTAACGCACGAATACGTTATGCTTGGACATTACTTGAAGAATAACATCTATTGCAAGTGCATTTTGCGATTATTACACATAATTATTGATTAATGCAGATTGCTCAGATATAGTATATCGCTAATCTCATACTTCCCACTGCTCTATGTCCAAAACACAGAAGTTAAGACTCGTTAATCAAATACATGTGCCGGTATAAATGCATATAACTACGCGACCAACAGTCAAAAATAATAATTATTATGAAGTGCTGAAAATTAACACCAACTGTGACTAATTATATTAATGCAGAATAGTCAAATCACACTTTTAAATACATCTCAGTACTTGATCAGTATATACCTTACAAAGTGCAACCATGTCAATCAACCTGACTTCTAATAATTGATTCACAATACCAATAAGATTATTGGAGTAGAATTAAGCCCAAGTGGGCAGAGTCATTGTTAGCTCATTATATACTTTCATGCATGCACCATGTTTTATAATAATTTGTGACTGTTCAGTACTGAAGTGTGAGAATCAATGTACGCAGTTTACCTATTCTGCCCACTATGTGCTCCTAAATTAAATTAAAATTGAAGTGCTAAATAATTTTTAATAAAAGTGTGCTGATACTCTGATGCTGTGCTAGTATCCTCACTGTGGAAGTTCAGAGGAGTGGGATACGTGAAAGTAGCATGGAGTTAAATATATAATTTCATTAACTTATGGGCTTACAGGTAACAGGCTACTTCCAAATAAGATGTAAAAGGAAGGTGAACACTCAAAGCTTCGTCAGCATTTAGCCCATTTGGTGTCTTGGTGTCGAGAAGAATGATATATCTCGACTCCAGTCTTCTCAGCGCTAGGAGTCTATTGCCTCCTCTGATGTTTTTGCTGATACTATCGATCACAAAGTATTGCAGATCTTCTATTCTCCCTTTGTGAAAAGCGTTAATGTGGCGAGCAACCGGATAACTTTGATCGTCGTTGGTCACCGCTCTTAAATGTTGCAAAATTCTTACATGCACCAGGTGTAATGTGCTTCCAACATAACGCTTCTTACAAGTACACTGGAGCACATAAATTGCATAATCTGTCTTGCAATTATAGGCCCCTTTCAACTCTAATGGTGTTTTCCTTAAGGGAAGGTGTACTTTGTTGACATTGACACCGTACTGACAAGCTTTACACTTAGTGCACTTGTTAAATCCTTTCTTATTGGCGAGCTAATTAGAATTTTTTGGTTGGCTCGGGATGTTAGATACCAGTTCCTGTTTCATAGATTTTGCCCTTCTGTAAGTGATCTGCGGCAGTTTGGTACATGTTGTTCCTAATGCAGGATCACTACGCACTATAGGCCAATGTCTGTACAAGATTTTACGTACTCGGGAATGGTAGGCATTGTACCCAGTGATAATTCTAGGTGTCTCATTTTTCTCTGTAGATGTTACGGTTGATTTGTTCTGAAACAACAGGCTCTCTCTACTCTTCGTCAAGCTTTTTTCTTCTGCTGTTTTTAACATTCTATCTGAGTAGCCTCTGGTACGTAGTCTCTTGAATAACTGATTTTTAGATGATTCAAAACCTTCTTGGGTACTACAATTACGTTTCATTCTGAGACACTCAGCATAGGGGATACTTGAAATCAGGCTGTGTGGATGAAAACTTCCGGCGTGCAAGATGGTATTGCCGGAAGTAGGTTTTCTATAAGTTCTTGTTTGAATCTTGTTCTCAGACACAAATAGTTCTAAGTCCAAGAAAACAATAGAAGACTTGCTGGTATTACATGTGAACTTTAAGTTCAAGGAGTTCTCATTCAGTTTCTCAGCAAATAATCTTGCACTTTCCTCACTGCCCTTCCACAGCAAAAAAATGTCATCAATATAACAACTGTATTTCAACACATTATGGGACATTTCTGTGCTGTGTTCTGCCATGAGTACTTGCTCCTCCCACCAGCCCATATGCAAATTAGCATAGCTGGGGGCGAAGCAAGTACCCATGGCAGTCCCCTGGATCTGACAATAGAGAAGCCTGTTGAACATAAATGTATTGTTTTCGAGACACCATTCCACCATTTGTAGTAACATGACTGTGTGCTGATGTAGTGTTATGTCCCTAGTGTCAAGATAGTGTTTTTTTGCATGCAGCCCATCATGATGTCGAATACTCGTGTACAAACTTTGCACATCCAAAGTTACCAGGACAAAGTCCGAATGCCAGTCAGTGTCATAGATTTTTGTTAAAAAATCCCCACTGTCTTTTATGTAAGAGGACAGATTACGCACAAAGGGTTGTAAGAAAAAGTCGATGAACTTGCTGGTATTTTCAAAAAGCCCCCCGATTGCCGATATTATGGGCCTTCCCGGAGGGCACAGTTCATCTTTATGAATTTTGGGAATGAGATACAGGTGCGGTGTCACTGGATAGTTATTTCTTAAAAACTCAAATTCCTGCTTTGAAATTAGTCCTGCAGATTTCCAAGTGTACAAACATTGATGGTATCTTTCCTGTATGCTTGTTACGTTAGTGGCACTGATTCTAACATAACACTACCTGTCAGATAGATGCAGAGCAGCTTCCTTGTTGTACATTTCCTGCGGCCACAGGACAACATTCCCACCCTTATCTGACATTCGTACCATAATGTCCTTTCTTGCCTTGATTTTGTTCATCACACTTTCGTATTCGGTTCTTTCATTTCTCCTTGATTTAAAAAAGTCATTGCTGCTTTCCAGGGACAACTGTTTCAAATCTTTAATCACCTTGTCTGAAAAGATATCTAGATTGTCTTTAGGCATTAGTGGACAGAAGGTTGATTTGGGTCTGAAGGGTGTTTTGGCGGATTCAGATATGTTGATACCGGCATATTGAGCTGCCATTTCTGTATTCCACAAATACTCTTGGCTTCCTCCTTCCTTATCCAATTCAACCATCTCCTGGATAAAATCCATATCCGCCACTGTCCAACTAGTTTGCTCATTAACAGATGTTGACTCCTTATCCCGATTCAAATTTTTGGTTTTAGTGTTGATGTAGTGTTTGCGCAATTTCAGTTTCCTTATAAACTGATGCAAGTCTATGCGGGTTTGTATATAGTCGAAATTGGTCCTTGGTACATATATATATATATATATATATATATATATATTACCTACTGGCGGTCGCCAGTAGGTATATATAGTTAGGATTTTTTCTCTATGGGTTTTTTGAAAATTCTATGTCTAATAACTTTGGCGTTTGTGGACGGAATTGGCTGAAATTTTCAGGAAAATGGCACATTTTGTTTCTGAGCAGCCCCTGAAAATTTTGGGGGGGTTCGTCAAGGGGGGGCCGAGAAAAAAGGGGGGTCCCAAAACGCGTTTTTCCCATGTTAATTTCCATAGGGCGGTTGGCCTCACTTTTAGCCCGAACGGCTGAATGGATTTGCACGAAACTTGGCAAAATTGTAGGGACTGGTAGCCCGATGTGCCTTTTGTAGGTCTCAATATATGTGCTTCAGTGGATTTTGAGAAATTAATGTTCAAAAAAAGATATATATCTGTAGCAGCGGACTGGGCAGCGCTCCGCTACGCGTACTTTTCGCGCAACGGAGCTTTGTGAAGCGAAGCTGATTGGTTCTCCGGCGTCTGTCAACATTCCAAACAGTCCGTAGCGGCCGCCATCTTGTCTCTCGGTAGGATCGAGAGACAAGAGGAGGCCAAAGCGAAGGGGCAAATGACCATAAGGGGGCATAGTACATTGTCGCTCACCCCCTAGGTTTGATGTGGAGGTTTTAAAAGGGCCCCGCGGGGCAAAAAAAAATAAACATAATAATAATCGAACAGCTGAATGGATTTGCACGAAACTTGGCAAAATTGTAGGGACTGGTAGCCCGATGTGCCTTTGCTAGATCTCAATATATGTGCTTCAGTGGATTTTGAGAAATTAATGTTCAAAAAAAGGTATATATCTGTAACAGCGGACTGGGCAGCGCTCCGCTACGCGTACTTTTCGCGCAACGGAGCTTTGTGAAGCGAAGCTGATTGGTTCTCCGGCGTCTGTCAACATTCCAAACAGTCCGTAGCGGCCGCCATCTTGTCTCTCGGTAGGATCGAGAGACAAGAGGAGGCCAAAGCGAAGGGGCAAATGACCATAAGGGGGCATAGTACATTGTCGCTCACCCCCTAGGTTTGATGTGGAGGTTTTAAAAGGGCCCCGCGGGGCAAAAAAAAATAAAAATAATAATAATCGAACAGCTGAATGGATTTTCACGAAACTTGGCAAAATTGTAGGGACTGGTAGCCCGATGTGCCTTTGCTAGATCTCAATATATGTGCTCCAGTGGATTTTGAGAAATTAACGTTCAAAAAAAGGTATATATCTGTAACAGCGCACCGCTTCGCGTACTTTTCGCGTTACGGAGCTTTGCGAAGCGAAGCTGATTGGCTCTCCGGTGTCTGTAAACATTCCAAACAGTCCGTAGCGGCCGCCATCTTGTCTCTCGGTAGGATCGAACAGCTGAATGGATTTGCACGAAACTTGGCAAAATTGTAGGGACTGGTAGCCCGATGTGCCTTTGCTAGGTCTCAATATATGTGCTTCAGTGCATTTTGAGAAATTAACGTTCAGAAACAAGATATATATCTGTAACAGCGCTCCGCTTCGCGGAGATAAAATTATATGTGTATTACCTAGCTGTTGCTAACACCAGTTAGCGACGGCTAGTAGAAGATAGCGACCATCTTGGGCCCCACTTTGCATGTGAGTGATATTTATCACTAATGACATGCAAAGTGGGCATGCCAAGATGTTAGCGACTGGAAACAGTCGCTAACATCGCTATCTCCTATTATCAACTTTTGGAAATATTCGAGATAAGGGCGAATATCTCCAAAAGCTACCACCTGCCCTGAGCAGTTCTTAGCCATGTTATCCAATGGGAGGTGGATAACATGGCTAAGAGCATTAGCTCGGTAATGCATGAATATCGCTGAGTTTTCAGCGATATTAATGCATTGCGGTCGTTTTTTATCGTATTTCCGATAAACCTTGATAATAGCAAGGTTTATCTGCAATAATTTCTGACGGTAAAAAAATCGTTGCTAAGCATCGTTAGGGATAAATATCGCTTAACTTTGGTAATATGCCCCAACGTCTGTTAACGTTCGATTCGAAGGAAATCAGGAAGTGTTGAAAAACATTGTCTGCGCCATCTTGTCTTTTTTCAAATGCCACACTTTTGTCGTGCACGGCAGCCATTTTAGATGCCTTGACCAGACCCACTCTGTGCACGCTGTCGATCCTTAGCATGGCTCCCCACCCTCGCAAGCATCTCCCCCAGGCAGTGGTCACCCCCGCTCTCTGTCTTATGCATGGGTAATAAACCTCCCCCATCTGCGCTGCTGTTCCCTGAGAATCACACCCTGTGCCCGCCCGACACCTCCCTTTCGCCCTATTCACTACCGCACCCTCTGACACTCCTTTTCCTCTGTGTCCGATTGTCCAGGCTGGTCCTAGGGTATCAGCTAGCCCTGCAGATGTAGTTTATGGCCACAGCTGTAAAGAATCACCCCTCTTCAAAGGAGTTATAGTAGATCAAGGCCCACACTCGATGAGATCCGTCACAGCAGAAGCGTTGCTATTATCTGAAAACCATCCTGTATTGTGATTGGGGAGGGGACCGAGCCTGAAGCGGAAGATTCCAGGGATGACTGTTTGTACATCAAAGTTTTTACAATTATGTGTCACATTAAAAATATATAGCACTCCGACAAAGTAGTAAGATTATAAAACTTTAATAATTTATAAATATATACAAGAAAACAAAAATAGTAATAACATATAAACATTTTTAGGGAAAAACAACGAAGTAGCGGTCGGCTGTGCGAATAGTCCCAACGCAGCACAACGTCCAGATTTCCGGCGTGGGGCGTCGCGGGGGGTGGGTCATCAGTAGCAAACTGTTGTGCGAATAGTTCCAAGGCAGCAGAACGAGCCGAAATCTAGATGACACGAAAGTGATGTCTAGTAAGTTGCCACCCAGCAAATAACGGCATGGGGCGTCGCGGGGGGTGGGTCATCAGTAGCAAACTGTTGCGCGAATAGTTCCAAGGCAGCAGAACGATGGCACCAAGGTGATGTCCAGTAAGTTGCCGCACTGGTTTTGGTATCCTACAATGCTGCTCCGAATAACGGCGTGGAGCGCCCCGGGGGAGGCGGCGTGAACGGGCCTCTCCAGGGGGAGTGTCATCTGTTGTAGTGGGGCGCCCCTTTACCGTTTCAGTTGCCATTCCGTCCGTTTTTGGTCCACTGTGTCAAAAGCCGCAATTCAGCTGAGTTGCGCCCACTCTTGCGGTGCAGCGATAGGCGGCTGTCACAGGACTCTCAAAATGGCGGCAGGCTGTTTCCTTTTTGGGCCTGGTCCACTGAAATGGCCCTGGGACACCTTGGAAATCGGACGCTTGTCTGCTAGGTCTTGGACCCCATTCTCGAAAGCGTCCCCTCCGCCTTGAGAATTCATCAAAAGTTTTGGGGGCTCCGACTCCTGCAGGCTTCTGGTGGGGAGCGGCTGCCATGATTGCTCGCGGAATGACCACGACGGAGCCACGAGATGGTGGTGCTTTCATGCTGACGCCAGCTTCAGTCTGAAACATCCAGAAACAAGGTGGGGCTTTCATCGTTTGGGAAAAAAAAAAAGTTTTCATCCTATGAAAAGTGTTGTTTTTAGGTCACATGATCATGCCTTCCATCATTAGGAAACCAAAAGTAAAATGAACCAATGAAAAGTTTTATAAACAAGTCACATGACCTGTTATGCGGCATAGGGTGTAAAATGCGGAGAAAATACGTTGGCACGTGAGGCGGCGTCAGTAGCGGACCGATGTGCGAATAGGCCGAAGGCAACACAACGCGCCAAGATCCGGATGGCACCGAGGTGGTGTCCAGCAAGTTGCAGCACTGGTGTGGCCATCCTACAATGCTGAAAGTCGGCGTGGGGCGCCCCGTTGGCCTGTGAGTTTGCGTCAGTAGCGGACCGATGTGCGAATAGGCCGAAGGCAGCACAACGCGCCAAGATCCGGATGGCACCGAGGTGGTGTCTAGTAAGTTGCCGCACTGGTGTGGCTATCCAACAATGCTGAAAGTCGGCGTGGGGCGCCCCGTTGGCCTGTGAGTTTGCGTCAGTAGCGGACCGATGTGCGAATAGGCCGAAGGCAGCACAACGCGCCAAGATCCGGATGGCACCGAGGTGGTGTCTAGTAAGTTGCCGCACTGGTGTGGCCATCCAACAATGCTGAAAGTCGGCGTGGGGCGCCCCGTTGGCCTGTGAGTTTGCGTCAGTAGCGGACCGATGTGCGAATAGGCCGAAGGCAGCACAACGCGCCAAGATCCGGATGGCACCGAGGTGGTGTCTAGTAAGTTGCCGCACTGGTGTGGCCATCCTACAATGCTGAAAGTCGGCGTGGGGCGCCCCGTTGGCCTGTGAGTTTGCGTCAGTAGCGGACCGATGTGCGAATAGGCCGAAGGCAGCACAACGCGCCAAGATCCGGATGGCACCGAGGTGGTGTCTAGTAAGTTGCCGCACTGGTGTGGCCATCCTACAATGCTGAAAGTCGGCGTGGGGCGCCCCGTTGGCCTGTGAGATGGCGTCAGTAGCGGACCGATGTGCGAATGGGGCCAAAGGCAGCGCAACAATATTTTCTGATTTGAAGACACCACAAGGCGCTGAGATGCCAAGATCCGGATGGCACCGAGGTGGTGTCTAGCAAGTTGTGGCACTGGTGTGGCCATCGTACAATGGTAAAAGTCGGCGTGGGGCGCCCTGTTGGCCTGTGAGATGGTGTCAGTAGCGGACTGATGTGTGAATGGGGCCAAAGGCAGCGCAACAATATTTTCTACTATATTTTCGGAGTAGAAGACACCACAAGGCGCTGAGATGCCAAGATCCGGATGGCACCGAGGTGATGTGTAAGTTGCGGACCGATGTGCGAATGGGGCCAAAGGCAGCTCAACAATATTTTCTGAAGAGAATACACCACAAGGCGCTGAGATGCCAAGATCCGGATGGCACCGAGGTGATGTCTAAGTTGCGGACCGATGTGCGAATGGGGCCAAAGGTAGCGTAACAAGATTTTCTGTATGGAAGATACCACTAGGCGTTGAGATGCCAAGATTCGGATGGCACCGAGGTGATGTCTAGCAAGTTGTGCCACTGGTGTGGCCATCGTACAATGGTAAAAGTCGGCGTGGGGCGCCCTATTGGCCTGTGAGATGGTGTCAGTAGCGGACTGATGTGCGAATGGGGCCAAAGGCAGCGCAACAATATTTTCTGACTGACACCACAAGGCGCTGAGATGCCAAGATCCGGATGGCATCGAGGTGATGTCTAAGTTGCGGACTGATGTGCGAATGGGGCCAAAGGCAGCGTAACAATATTTTCTGTATGGAAGATACCACTAGGCGTTGAGATGCCAAGATTCGGATGGCACCGAGGTGATGTCTAGCAAGTTGGTGTGGTCATCCTACAATGCTGAAACTCGGCGTGGGTCACCCCATTAGCCTGTGAGATGGCGTCAGTAGCGGACCGATGTGCGAATAGGCCGAAGGCAGCACAACGCGCCAAGATCCGGATGTCACCGTGGTGGTTTCATAGTTGAGAGGCACTTCATCTGCAGTGGGGCGCCGAGATCCGGATGGCACCGAGGTGATGTCTAGCAAGTTGCTGTACTTGTGTGGTCATCCTACAATGCTGAAACTCGGCGTGGGTCGCCCCATTAGCCTGTGAGATGGCTGTTCTTTGGATTTGGGCCTGGTCCACTAAAATGGCCCTGGGACACCTTAGAACTCGGACGCTCGATTTTTTTTTCCTTTCCTGTACATGCAAAAAAAGGTAAATGCCCGGTATGTTACACGCTTCATCTGCCACGATGAACTCTCCAGAGGAACCGAAAAAAAATATAGTTGTGGTAACTATACCATGCATCGTCATATGGAGAGGTGGCACCAATTAATTATAGTGCTGCATAAAAGAGAGATTTGGAGGAGAACCCCTGACCTGCTAGTACATTCATTAAAGAAGTGGCACTGAGAGCTTCAGAGGCAAGGGAAACGGTCCCAAATATTTAGAAGAACTTTGGAAAGATTAAAATGACATGTTTAGATTGTGGTAAATTAATTTCATGTGGGCAGATGAGTGTTACTCTAATAAATACAGCATATGAACATCATCATAGTCGATGGTTGGTAGAGACATTTTGACTATATCCTGGACCTGCCCGTCCTCGCCCAAAATGGCGCCGGAATAAATGGGACTCGTAACTCCTTGTTGTGCACTGGTTGCACAACCTTGATATCACGAGATACGTATGCAGTTTTGAAGCACATGGCGGGCGGGGACGAGAATTGATTGAATATTTCGACATCCCTATTGATATTAAGTTCTGATGTGTTATTGATTACTGTACTGTTGAAAATTCGAATTAACGTCACCCATGGTACTTGCCCGCAAATGTATATCTAGATAAATTTATTGTAACTGGCCCTGTCGTATTTTAATTATAAAATGTACGTCCACCGATTCCGTAACTGTTAGACACCTTAGTTTTTGCAACCTAATGGCCCGCCCGTTACGTTCCTCTACAGTGTAAATGTCTATTCATCATATACGATTACAGTTTGCTCCGTGGCAGGCCCACGTGGTTATAGGCTCGTATTTGTATAATGAAATTTTCACAATAAAGGTTTTTAAAAGAAAACATGGTAGTAGTGTATACATTGGTAAAGTTTTTAATAATAGTCACTGTTTTAGAATCATTAAAAGGCAAGTGAAATAAAGCAGACCAATTACATGAAGGGTAAAAGGTATAATACGAAGGAACGCAGTAAAGATAAATGGTCAAGGGCTGTTGTGTTTTCTATTCCTGCAACATAAAGTGATCGATAAGAATCTCATATTCAGGCGTATCGGCGACTAAGACAGCAGGTCGACCCTCTTTTGCTCAACGGCTCCGTCATGGGACGAAGAAACGCTCTTTTTCTCGAAAAAAGAATATATTTTACTTGCAGGACAGTTGTAAAATTTCCGGGAAAGTACATTAGCCTGGAACATTATAACATATATTTAAGAGAAAATAATGTTCGGAAGTAATTAAAAGCGTAATTTTTAGGTGATATGACCAAGGCTTTCATCATTAGAATAAGAAAAGTAAAATGAACCAATGAAAAGTTTTATTAACAAGTCACATGACTTGTTATGCTTACGTTACGCGCTGCGTGCCCCGGATGACTTCCGGATGCGCTAACGCGGCGCGTCATATGACGCATTACGCGACAACGCAGGTCCAGAATATAGTCAAAATGTCTCCACCAACCAGCGGTCGAAACACAACCCCTTTCAGCAGGCTAAATAGTTCTGTTAAATGACAACAGAAGGGACAGGCAACAAGAACCATCAGTCAAAGAGGGGAGGGCTAGTTCTTCTCTACCGGGTTACATTGGGGCGCTACCGGAACTGATCGAATTGGTAGTCTACAGTGTTTCTGGATGTTTCAGACCGAAGCTGGGGTTAGCATGAGAGCAGCACCATTTCGTAGCTCCGTTGTGGCCATTCCGCAACCAATCATGGCAGCCGCTCTTTATCGTTATTTTGGGCGGGGTGGGTGGCGGAGCCGAGCTGTTTTGCAGCCATCATTGTGTGGAGTTCAGTTCATCTCACTAGTTTTGTATTTGTCATGAGGGGTTGTTCCTAATGTTTCTATTTTAGCGAGGTCAAAAAGAGATCCCATTAGTGGCCTACTGATTTTGCTCGATTCCTTTTCTTTTTTTTTACACGATTTTTCGTTATCTGCAAAGACTAAACAGAGTATTGCGACTCTGTGTTTGTTTGTAAATAGAGAATGAACCAAAGAGAACTAATTCTAAAACAGTAAATACTTGGATAACAATCAATCAAATGGAGAGAGAAGCAGGCACGACGGATTACAACGGGGGCAAAGGCCTGCGTTAACTACCTTTCACTATCTGCAAAGAGAGAGTACTCCTAATAGAAATGAGGGGGGGGGGCACCATTCAAAGCAGATCAGTGTGCATAAACACGAAAATGTTTTCACTTACCACGTACTTGACATTCGACAGCTTATGATATTTGCTATTAAAAAACCATTGAAATTCACTGAAAAAACCATAGGTTATAGACCATATATAGTTAGGAATTAGCATTTACAAAACCTTGAAAATTCACTGAAAAAACCATAGGTTATAGACCATATATAGTTAGGAATTAGCATTTAAAAAACCTTATTTTACTCACACAAAACCATTGAAATTCCATATATAGTTAGTTGCACTAACTATATATTGCGCACCCGCAATCCACTGCTGATCATGTCACATATTACATCATTCATGACATGGTCAGTGACATCACTGATGACATCACTGATGACATCTCAAATGACATCACTGATGACATCACTGATGACATCTCATTTGACATCAATGACCACATCACTGATGATATCATTCATGTGACAATACAATGCATCTCCTCACATTTTAATATAACCTCTGTTTCACCCAGTGTTAAATACAGAGTATAATTTTTGAAACCATTGACACACCAATACTAGTTACTACATACGTACTCACTGATTCCTACGTCTACACACACATTCACTCATTCACCCATACAATCATTCATACATACAATCACTCATCTTTACAACACTATCATATGCACTCATACACCTATACAGACACTCACACTCTGCCACTCATCCATGGAGTTACTCACACACCTAGTCAGTCCTGTAAAGAATCAATCACACTTCCATTTTCTTGTCTATACAGTTAAACATAGAGCACCTTACATTTTCAAACATATAGTAACACATACTTACTTTCTTATACAATCATTGATACAAGTACACATTGATCTGCACAGAGTCACACACCTCCCAGCCAGCCACACACACACTCAGTCTCCCATACAAATACTTGGACAATCAATCAATAACCCATATAGTTAATCATATAGCTACTGATCAACACATGCAGTAGTTTACAGAACAACAGACATAATGATGCACAAATTAAGACAGTTTAGTCACTAACCCATGCACTCAGTGAGACACATTTAATCACTCACTCATACATTCAGTCATGCACCTACTAAATCCTTCGTCCAGACAGTTATACATCTACTCATTCTTCAATATCTAAAACATATTTAAACTTTACAGAAACACACAGTCACTGGATGATGTCATCAGTGATGTCATTTGAGATGTCATCAGTGATGTCATCAGTGATGTCACTGACCATGTCATGAATGATGTAATATGTGACATGATCAGCAGTGGATTGCGGGTGCGCAATATATAGTTAGTGCAACTAACTATATATGGAATTTCAATGGTTTTGTGTGAGTAAAATAAGGTTTTTTAAATGCTAATTCCTAACTATATATGGTCTATAACCTATGGTTTTTTCAGTGAATTTTCAAGGTTTTGTAAATGCTAATTCCTAACTATATATGGTCTATAACCTATGGTTTTTTCAGTGAATATATATATATATATATATATATATATATATATATATATATATATATATATATATATTACCTACTGGCGATAGCCAGTAGGTATATATAGTTAGGATTTTTTTCCTATGGGATTTTTGAAAATTCTATGTCGAATAACTTTGGCGTTTGAGGACAGAATTGGCTGAAATTTTCAGGAAAATGGAACATTTTGTTTCTGAGCAGCCCCTGAAAATTTGGGGGGGTTTCGTCAAGGGGGGGCCGAGAAAAAAGGGGGGTCCCAAAACGTGTTTTTCCCATGCAATTTTCCATAGGGCGGTTGGCCTCACTTTTAGCCTGAACGGCTGAATGGATTTACACCAAACTTGGCAAAATTGTAGGGACTGGTAGCCTGATGTGCCTTTGCTATGTCTCAAGATATAGGCTCCAGTGGTTTTTACGAAAATTAACTTTGAAAAATATATATTGGGCTACATTGGGCTATATATATGTTGGAGCCCAAATGTAGCCCAATGTAGCCCAATGTAGCCCAATGTAGCCCAAAGATGGCCACCAGAGACAAAAAAAACAAATGTAGCCCAAATATCAGCCAGATGTTGCCCAACTATAGCCCAATGACAGAATGTCCCAGAGTGTTCTAAAGAACAACTAGAGTGCTAACAGTCCTACTTATTACAAAGGTATGGCACACCTGAAGCCATCTTGATTGGAATAAAGTGGTAACTCTTAAAACATTTAATTTAAAAAGGAACAAAATGAGGGGGTTCATTTTGCCATAGAAAGTATGATTAGCGAATATATGACCAAATCCCGCATGTACTATTAGGCCGCAAATTAAAATAACGAAAACTTTTAGAACGAATATGCCTTTAGCATACACTAAACAACTAAACTACCCTAAACCCTAAAACACTACCCCCAGCATGACCCTACACTACACAAACAGTACAACACTACCCTAAACCCTAAAACACTACCCCCAGCATGACCCTACACTACACAAACACTACAACACAACCTTAAACCCTAAAACACTACCCCCAGCATGACCCTACACTACGCAAACACTACAACACAACCCTAAACCCTAAAACACTACCCCCAGCATGACCCTACACTACGCAAACACTACAACACTACCCTAAACCCTAAAACACTACACCCCAGCATGACCCTACACTACGCAAACACTACAACACTACCCTAACCCTAAAACACTACCCCCAGCATGACCCTACACTACGCAAACACTACAACACTACCCAAAACCCTAAAACACTAAACCCCAGCATGACCCTACACTACGCAAACACTACAACACTACCCTAAACCCTAAAACACTACCCCCAGCATGACCCTACACTACGCAAACACTACAACACTACCCTAAACCCTAAAACACTACCCCCAGCATGACCCTACACTACGCAAACACTACAACACTACCCTAAACCCTAAAACACTACCCCCAGCATGACCCTACACTACGCAAACACTACAACACTACCCTAAACCCTAAAACACTACCCCCAGCATGACCCTACACTACGCAAACACTACAACACTACCCTAAACCCTAACACACTACCCCCAGCATGACCCTACACTACGCAAACACTACAACACTACCCCAAACCCTAAAACACTACCCCCAGCATGACCCTACACTACGCAAACACTACAACACTACCCAAAACCCTAAAACACTACCCCCAGCATGACCCTACACTACGCAAACACTACAACACTACCCAAAACCCTAAAACACTACACCCCAGCATGACCCTACACTACGCAAACACTACAACACTACCCTAAAACACTACACCCCAGCATGACCCTACACTACGCAAACACTACAACACTACCCAAAACCCTAAAACACTACCCCCAGCATGACCCTACACTACGCAAACACTACAACACTACCCAAAACCCTAAAACACTACCCCCAGCATGACCCTACACTACGCAAACACTACAACACTATCCTAAACCCTAAAACACTACGCCCAGCATGACCCTACACTACGCAAACACTACAACACTACCCTAAACCCTAAAACACTAGCCCCAGCATGACCCTACACTACGCAAACACTACAACACAACCCTAAACCCTAAAACACTACCCCCAGCATGACCCTACACTACGCAAACACTACAACACTACCCTAAACCCTAAAACACTACCCCCAGCATGACCCTACACTACGCAAACACTACAACACAACCCTAAACCCTAAAACACTACCCCCAGCATGACCCTACACTAAACAACCACCACAACTCTACACTACACTAACACAACACTACACTACACAACACTACACTACACTACACAATCACTAACCCACGAAAAAATTAACACAAACCCACTTACCTCTCTCGTCATCGTGGTTTTCACAACGCAAATGCATTTACCATACATGCCTTTAAAACGTATTTCTTTGTAAAGGCATGCGCGATAAATGCACATGCGTTTTGAAAAAATGCGGGATAATGGTATGCGAGGTCAATGACCTTGCGGGATAATGGTATGCGGACTGAAAGTCTGCGGGATAAAAAATGCGGGAAAATGGCTGCAAACCATGATTAGCTGCAGACTTCCCTGGTGAGCACTAGCTTTACTACAGTGATCTAATGAGCAACTAGAGTGCTAACATTCAGAATTTATGGCAAATGTGTGACACATCTGAATGCCTTCTTGATAGAACCAAAGTAAACAAGCATTGAAAATGCAATAGATCTCGCCCTCGTTTAAGTTAAAGCCATTCTGTTTGTAATGAGGTGGCTTTTTAGCTTTGCTTTTATTAGTGTTTTTAAAACTTTCATGTAAATAACATGCATATGTATGCATATATGTATATGTATGCATGCATTTATATTTATATAGATATGCAGATTATATATGTTTATATATGTATATTACCTACTGGCGATAGCCAGTGGGTATATATAGTTAGGATTTTTTCTCTATGGGATTTCTGAAAATTCTATGTCTAATAACTTTTGCGTTTGTGGACGGAATTGGCTGAAATTTTCAGGAAAATGGCACATTTAGTTTCTGAGCAGCCCCTAAACATTTGGGGGGGGTTTCGTCAAGGGGGGGCCGAGAAAAAAGGGGGGTCCCAAAACGCGTTTTTCCCATTCATTTTTCCATAGGGCGGTTGGACTCACTTTTAGCTCGAACTGCTGAATAGATTTACATGAAACTTGGCAAAATTGTAGATATGGTTTGCCCGACGTGCCTTTGCTATGTCTCAATATATGTGCTCCAGTGGATTTTGAGAAATTAACGTTTAAAAAAATATATATATCTGTGACAGCGCTCCAGTTAGCGCCCCGGTTCGCGTACCTGACGCGTAACGGAACTTCGCGAAGCGAAGCTGATTGGCTCTCCGGTGTCTGTCAACATTCTAAACAGTCCGGAGCGGCCGCCATCTTGTCTCTCGGTACGATCGAGAGACAAGATGTGGTGAAAAACGAAGGGGGAAATGAAGGAAAGGGGGCAAGGTAGACCACTCCTGACCCCCTAGGATTGATGAGGGGGATATTAAAGTGCCCCGCGGGGCAAAAAATAAAAAACATTTTTTTTTTGCGATTTTACGCCGTAGAGGTGCGTCCCGGTACGCGAACCGGGCAGCTCACCGGGCAGCTCACCGGGCAGCTAACCGGGCAGCTAACCGGCAGCGTAGCTGTCAACATTGTAAACAGTCCGGAGCGGCCGCCATCTTGTCTCTCGGTAGGTTCGAGAGACAAGATGTGGTGAAAAAAGAAGGGGTAAATGAAGGAAAGGGGGCAAGGTAAACCCCTCCTGACCCCCTAGGATTGATGAGGGGGATATTAAAGTCCCCCGCGATTTTTCGCGGTAGAGGCGCTTCCCGGTACGCGAACCGGGCAGCTAACCGGCAGCGTAACGGGGGTCCGCCATCTTGTGTTTTTGGAGCGTCCGGTTCGCGTACCGGGTAGCGTCCCGGTAAGCGTAACAAGGGGAAAACCAAGAGAAACAGTAAAAAAAAGAATTAAGGGAATAGATTTCCAGCAAACTTGGCAAAATTGTAGGGACTGTTTGTTTGATGTGCCTTTGCAAGGTCTCAAGATATGTGCACGTGTGGATTTTGTCTAATTAAGGTTAAAAAAAATATATATATCTGTAAGCGTGCTCCGGCACGCTTACGTTACGGGTTTTGTTTGCGCTGCAGAGCCGATACGTCACGGTTATGCGACGCGTCATGAGGCGTCTCACGTGGCTACGTGATACGTCACGTAATAAAGAATATATTTTACACCTATAGATATTAGCTTTTAAAAAACCAATGAAATTCACTGAAAAAACCATAGGTTATAGACCATATATAGTTAGGAATTTGCATTTACAAAACCTTGAAAATTCACTGAAAAAAACATAGGGACCATATATAGTTAGCTGGACATTTTATTGACATAAAACCAATGAAATTCCATATATAGGTAGTTGCACTAACTATATATCGCGCACCCGCAATCCACTGCTGATGATGTCACATATTACATCATTCATGACATGGTCAGTGACATCACTGATGACATCACTGATGACATCTCAAATGACATCACTGATGACATCACTGATGACATCTCAAATGACATCACTGATGACATCATGACACACCAATACCAGTTACTACATACGCACTCACTGATTCCTACGTCTACACACACATTCACTCATTCACCCATACAATCACTCATACATACAGTCACTCATTATTACAACACTATCATATGCACTCATACACCTATGCAGACACTCACACACTGCCACTCATCCATGGAGTTACTCACACACCTAGTCAGTCCTGTAAAGAATCAATCACACTTCCATTTCCTCATCTATACAGTTAAACACAGAACACCATACTTCAGTGACGTCACTGATGACATCACTGATGACATCTCAAATGACATCACTGATGACATCTCAAATGACATCACTGATGACATCATGACACACCAATACCAGTTACTACATACGCACTCACTGATTCCTACGTCTACACACACATTCACTCATTCACCCATACAATCACTCATACATACAGTCACTCATTATTACAACACTATCATATGCACTCATACACCTAGTCAGTCCTGTGAAGAATCAATCACACTTCGATTTCCTCATCTATACAGTTAAACACAGAACACCATACTTTTCACACATATACTAACACATACTTACTCTCTTATACAATCACTGATACAAGTACACATTGATATGCACAGAGTCACACACCTCCCAGCCAGCCACACACACACTCAGTCTTCCATACATCCACTCATTCTTCAATATGTAAAACATATTTAAACTTTACAAAAACACACAGACACTAGATGATGTCATCAGTGATGTCATTTGAGATGTCATCAGTGATGTCATCAGTGATGTCATTTGAGATGTCATCAGTGATGTCATCAGTGATGTCACTGACCATGTCATGAATGATGTAATATGTGACATCATCAGCAGTGGATTGCGGGTGCGCGATATATAGTTAGTGCAACTAACTATATATGGAATTTCATTGGTTTTATGTCAATAAAATGTCCAGCTAACTATATATGGTCTCTAACCTATGGTTTTTTCAGTGAATTTTCAAGGTTTTGTAAATGCAAATTCCTAACTATATATGGTCTATAACCTATGGTTTTTTCAGTGAATATATATATATATATATATATATATATATATATATTCACTGAAAAAAACATAGGTTTTACACACGTTATAGTTAGGAAGTAGCATTTAAAAAACCTATGAAATTCACCGAAAAAACCATAGGTTTTACACCAGTTATAGTTAGCTGGAAGTTTTACTTGCATAACACCATTGAAATTCCCACGTTATAGTTAGTTGGACTCAATATAACTTGCGCGTGCAATGCACTGCTGATGACGTCACATATTACATCACTCATGACATCACTGATGACACCATCCTTGTGACAGAGTGACAGACCTCCTTTCACTGTAATGTAACCCTTGAAACACAGATTCAAAAATAGAAACTAAAATTTTCAAAAAAATGGACATACCCATACCAGTTACAACAACCAATTCAATAATTCCACCATCTATATACACATCCACTCATTCACCAACAGTTCTATATAGTCACTCATACATATACTCACTCATCATATGTAGTGATACACCTATACATCTTGTTACACACCGACAGTCATCCAAAAGTTACTCACACACATACTCACACATGCAAATAAACTATTGAACATCCATTTATTTGCATATACAGCTATACACACACTACCACTTTACTTCTAAGGAAACTTACACATACTTACTCTCTTAAACAATCACTTATAGAAACACATACTAATTTAAATAGGAACTCTTACAATCTCTTACTCTCAGATATACCCACTTATATACATCAATATTCACATACACTAGATTAAAACATATGTAGTTACTGATAAAGAAACTAGTGAGACACTCATTCACTCAGTAATATACACAGTCATCCACCCATACAGTCCTGCACATATGCTGTCTTCAAAACACATACAAAGAGAGAGTCAGTCATTCATGCATCTATGTGCTAAGTAATACCTCCACCAAACCATACAAACACTCATACTGATACTAAGAAAAACATCTAATAACCTATATACATACACATGTACCTACTCACCAACCCATGCAGCCACTTATACACAAAGTGAAACACTAATACATATATTTAAATATTTAAACATTACTCACTAATATTTATTTTTCAGAAAGACACACATTCACTGGATGGTGTCATCAGTGATGTCATGAGTGATGTCACTGACCATGTCATGAGTGATGTAATATGTGACGTCATCAGCAGTGCATTGCACGCACAAGTTATAGTGAGTCTAACTAACTATAACGTGGGAATTTCAATGGTTTTATGCGAGTAAAACTTCCAGCTAACTATAACTGGTGTAAAACCTATGGTTTTTTCGGTGAATTTCATAAGTTTTTTAAATGCTACTTCCTAACTATAACGTGTGTAAAACCTATGATTTTTTCAGTGAATTTCATAGGTTTTTTAAATGCTACTTCCTAACTATAACGTGTGTAAAACCTATGGTTTTTTCAGTGAATTTCACAGTTTTTTTAAAGGCTACTCCTTAACTATAAACTGTTTATAAGTTATATTTTTTCATTATATTTCTTAGCTTTTATTAATTGCGAAATATAAAATATTTTTTTAATGTATTCTAAAGTTTTATTATAGATTATCGAGAAATGCTTTCATAGTATTACACAGTTTTCTTCACTGTCAGAATTGCTTAGGAACTCATTGCAAGTCTCAAAAGCTTTACAAAGTCTTTACCTTACGTTCATTTCACCGTTTACAGACTTGTCAGATGTTAAAAAACATACCGAGGTGCGCGACAGAGTGCGCGCACCCCGGTGTTTTGAAACAATAAAAAAAGTTTGATACTTTATCGACATTGTGTCAGATTTCATCGCGCCTCAAGGAATCAACGGATAACGCGGGGAACAGACTACAAGTCCCAGAAGGCTTAGCGGCTGAAAGGCGGAGCATAAATAGACGCCATTTCCTGGAGCCGGTGTCGGATATTCCGGTTCGTGTTTCTTTGGGCGTTCCTGTCGACCGTGCGGTGAGGTTTTGTCAGTGCTATTGATGTCCCACAGCACCCTTCTTGAGTGCTATGCCAGCGCTGTTTCTTCAGTCCTGTCCTCTGTTGGAGAGCCTTGTCTTCGGCTATTGCAGAGGACAGACAGTGTGAATTCCTGGTTCTGTTTGCGTGTCTCCGTTGGCGAGCCTTCTTGCTACGGCTATTGCGGAGAACACGCTGTGACTTCTCCCGTTTCCTCCGTTGGCGAGCCTTCTTGCTACGGCTATTGCGGAGGAAACTGTTGTATTGATTTGAGTTGCTAAGACCCTCTGTTGGACAGCCTTTTTGCATCGGCTATTGCAGAGGGTCTGCGTTATTTGATTTCTTGCCTGGGACGAAGGGAGTACTACACCTGAAAAGATCTTGGCTTCAGGTAACCTTTGTCTCCATTGTTTTTGGGTGACGTAACCCGTACTATAATTTGAGGGAGTTACTGTATGCGTATTTCGCAATCCATATCACCTGGTCTACGTTTCTTCAGGGCTCTGAAGTTCAAGGATTAGGGTACGTAGCGTTATTCTTCCCCCATATAGGTATTGAGTGCTTATAGGGTCTTAGGGGGGGATGTCTTACAGTCATGTTTTTGTACTTACAGGGGAAGGCAAGTACATGCTGATTTACGTAACCTCAGTATAGAGAGGCATCTTCTGAGTTCAGGCGTTCAGCATTCTCCATACAGGTATAGCATAGCCTAGTCGGATTGGTAGCTTGCTTCACAGAGTACTGTTATGAGCATTGACACCAATCCCTTGTTTGTTTATGTTTTCACAGCTCTCCCTCCCTGCAGTCTCCTTCCTTTCCTTCCTGTTTATTATTTTGCCCTCACCTGATCCTTCTCTAGCCCACGGCTATTACAGCATTCTGGGCTTGGATAGATCTGGAGGTGGCCTACTTGTACCACGAGCTGATCCTGAGGACGGAGAGGTTAACAGAATATCCGACCCAAGACATTTAGTCCTCCCGATCAGTTTGGGGTGATGGCTACTCTGGACGAGGTGATGGCAGCGTTAGTCGTGGTGCAATCTGAATTGATAGCATCCAGACAAGAAAGCACTGACTTACGGAACCGGTTGGATAACATCCAGAAAAACCCCTTTAGTGCTGGAGCTTCTGGGTCTGGAACAGCCAGTTCTGTAGTGGTGGAGATACCCCCTAACGTTCCGT
This sequence comes from Lissotriton helveticus, assembly GCF_964261635.1. Taxonomy (NCBI): domain Eukaryota; kingdom Metazoa; phylum Chordata; class Amphibia; order Caudata; family Salamandridae; genus Lissotriton; species Lissotriton helveticus. The sequence goes on along the minus strand of NC_136072.1, from coordinate 364,071,319 downwards.
TAGCACCTCCGGAACGATTCAATGGCGATGCAGGAGCAGTGCAAGTGTTTTTGACGCAAGTCATGATGCACTTCTCATGCAAACCCCGGTCCTTCCCTACCAATCAGTCAAAGGTGGCGTTTGTCATCTCGTATTTAGCAGGAGACGCGGCTCAATGGGCGGTTCCCATGGTTCAGAGAAATGACCCTATGTTACATGACTGGGACGCATTTCAAGCAGAATTTACCAAGGTATTCGATAGGAGAGCAGACACATATACGGCAGATAAAGAATTATTAGGCCTACGGCAAGGGAACCAAGACCTGGTAACATATTTGAATAAATTCAGACGTTTAGTTGCTGAAACTAAGTGGCCAGAAGCTAAACAAGCGTCAATATTTCATCAGGGTTTAACTGAAGAAATGCAAGACATAATCGCTCAAATCGACCCCCAACCGGCGTCGTGTGAGGATTTGATTAATTTGGTTTTAAGACTAGACCATAGGATGAAGAACCGTAAAGGAGGGGGGGGAGCAAAGAACCGACTAGTACCCTCATCCGTGGCGTTAAAGACCCCGGATAGTACGGTATCACAGGCCGCTGAACCTATGGATATAGGAGCAGTTCGTGCCGCCCTGACCGCCACAGAAAAAGAACAGAGGCGCAAATTGGGTCTTTGTCTTTATTGTGGCAAAAAAGGCCATTATGTTAGAGAATGCCCTGTCAAACCCAAGTTTTCCACATTCCGCGTAAATAGGGGGGTGTCAGCGGCCACTGAGAAACCGGCGGAAAACTGAAGAGCTCTGGGGGTGTTGAAGGGGTTCCCTGGAGTCAGATTATGATCCCTTCCATGTTGAGTATGGTTGTAGGAGCACAACACTTATTCGTTAAAATAGTCTTGATGATAGGCATGATGGAGGTACATACACAGGCCATGGTGGATTCCGGGGCTACGGGATTCTTCATGGATGTGAAAGAAGCAGAAAGGTTGGGCATTCCTCTAATCCCCAAGGAAGACGGGACAGATGTGTTTGCGGTAGATGGGAGGAAACTGAACACAGGACCCATAAGTTATCAAACAGCCTTAACCGAGATGAGATTCGGTCGTCATAGAGAACAAGTGTCTTTCAGCATCATAGAGGCACCGCAGTACGGTGTGATATTAGGCATTCCCTGGCTGAAAAGACATAACCCTGACATCAATTGGGAAACTGGCAATGTGTCGATGACTTCTGCATATTGTGAAGAACAGTGTTTTCAATATGCACAATGTCCTTCGTTCGCTTTGGCTAGTGGGGGTGTTATAGCCACGGCCGCAGAAAAGGCAGTATCTCTCCCAGTGGCATATCAGGACTTTGAAGGGGTGTTTGACGAAGTAAGAGCTGAAGAATTGCCACCACACAGGCCATACGATTGCCAAATCGAGTTAGTTCCAGGGGCGGTGATTCCTAAGGGACGGCTGTATGCCCTGACAGAGCCAGAGAACGCTTATTTGAGGACCTACCTAGATAAACTGTTAGAATTAGGTTTCATACGTCCTTCAAGATCACCAGCAGCATCCCCTTTGTTTTTTATTCCTAAGGCTAACGGGGATCTGAGAGCCTGTGTAGAGTTTCGAGCCCTCAACGCGGTAACGGTCAAGAACAGATACCCTTTGCCATTAATCCACGTATTACTGGAACAGGTGAAGAAAGCCAAGGTGTTCACCAAATTAGACCTAAAGGGAGCATATCATCTGGTGAGAATGCGGGCAGGGGACGAATGGAAGACAGCATTCCAGACCAGGTACGGGTTGTTCGAGTACCTGGTCATGCCCTTCGGGCTCTGCAATGCCCCTGCTGCATTCCAGTTTTTCCTAAACGACGTGTTAAGAGAAATATTGGACAGACATGTCATCGTATATATTGATGATATCCTCATCTATTCAGAATCCGAGGACATGCACATACAACATGTCAAGTCTGTTCTACGGATACTACAGAACAATCATCTTTATTGCAAATTGTCCAAATGTGACTTTCACGTCACTACCGTTGAGTTTCTGGGGGTTATGCTTACCCCTCAGGGACAGGAAATGGCGGAGAGGAAGGTTCAAGCAGTACGAGATTGGCCAAGTCCTCGAAACATCAAGGATGTCCAATGTTTCTTAGGATTTGCCAATTTCTACAGACGGTTTATTCCCCAGTTTTCGAAAGTGGTGGCTCCCATAACTAGGCTATTGAAAAAAGACCAAGGGTTCCTGTGGGATACGAGGGCTCAGGAGGCGTTTATCGCTTTAAAGGAAGCGTTTGTCACTGCTCCGATATTGACACACCCCAATACCGATGCCCCTTTCATAGTCGAAGCAGACGCTTCGGAGGTTGCTACTGGAGCCGTTCTTTCACAAAGAAACGAAACCACAGGACAATTGCATCCGGTGGCGTTTATGTCACATAAACTTACGGGGGCAGAACTGAACTATTGCATAGCCGAGAAAGAACTCTTAGCTATCAAGCAGGCGTTCACCGACTGGAGGCATTTCCTTATGGGGGCCAAGCACGTGGTGACGGTTTATACCGATCACCGCAATCTACAGTTTATGTCAGCAGCCAGACATTTGACCCCCAGACAGTTGAGGTGGATGCTTTTCTTTTCAGGATATAATTTCATCATCACATTCAGACCCGGGGCAGACAATCGAAAGGCGGACACCTTGTCTCGGCAATCATCGACAAGGGTTTCGAAGGACAGAGCAGAAACCTCGATAGTGGACCCTGTCAAGGTGGTTTGTGGTATCCAACCTGATGCCTTTCTGCAGGGTATAAGATATGGGATTAGAACTGATCAGTGGAGGAGATGGCTGCAGTCACATCCTGAATGGCAACTACAACATGGCTTTCCAATCAACCAAGGACGGATGCTGCTACCCTCTGAATCCTTGCGGAAACAAATGTTTGAGTGGTGTCATGCTTCACCCAGTGCTGGACATGTTGGTTTGGATAAGACTGTGGATCTGATTCAGCGTAGGTGCTGGTGGCCTACACTTAAGGTCGATGTACGGAAATGGGTGAACGAGTGTGATGTTTGTGCTCGCGCTAAATCCGATCATCGTAGGCCTGCGGGACTATTGCAGCCCATGCCTACCCCTTCTACTCCCTGGGAACGTATTTCTTTGGATTTTGTGGTAGGGCTTCCAAAAGATCAGGGTTGCACCACAGTGTTGGTGGTCATTGATTTTCTAACGAAGTTGGGGCATTTCATTGCTTGTCCTCAGTTACCAACAGCAGGTCAATTGGCACAGCTTCTTCTGAGACATGTTGTTCGTCTGCACGGTTTACCTTCGGTCATAGTGTCGGATAGAGGGTCTCAGTTCACCGCCCAGTTTTGGAAGGCATGGTGCTCCTCTCTCCACATCAAGACAGCATTGTCCACGAGCTTCCATCCCCAGACCGATGGACAGACTGAACGGCTCAATCAGACATTGAAGCAATTCTTGCGGTGCTATGTTTCTCAGGAGAAAAAAGATTGGGTGGAGCACCTTTGGCTTGCGGAGGTGGCGTACAACAATGCGACTCACTCTGCCACAAGAGTATCACCGTTTTACTGCACGTATGGCCATCATCCCCGATTCCTCCCTTTTGTGCAGCCGTACAGGGAGGAGACAGTGCCCGAGGCCGCCAGAAGGGTCTCTCGACTCAAAAGAATATTGGAGCAGGTACAGAACTCCCTGAGAACGTCCAAGGCGGCTTATAAGAACACAGCTGACAAAAGACGACGTCCTGGTCCTTGGTATTGTGTGGGGGATTGGGTGTGGCTGTCCACACGGAATATCAGGTTTCGTCACTACAGTGTGTTTAACCCCCGATATATTGGTCCCTTTCGTGTGGTGCAGCGTATCAATCCAGTGGCTGTGAAGTTGTTGCTACCTAGACATCTACGCCTCCATCCGGTTTTCCATGTGTCCCTTCTCAAACCTGCTGCTGCGGTGGTTCGACGCCTCCCTCCCCCGTTTACAGTTTCTGATGGTCTGGAATACGAGGTGGAGGGGATTCTGGACTCCAAGTGGCGGGGTCGGGGCCTTCAGTATCTGGTGGCCTGGAAGGGCTACGGTCCCGAGGAACACTCGTGGGAACCTGCTTCGGGTGTTCATGCGCCGCGTTTGGTGGCTGCTTATCATCGCCGTTTCCCTGAGCGCCCTGGTCCCTTTCGGCGCTCTAGGTGAAGGGGGGATGTACTGTCAGATTTCATCGCGCCTCAAGGAATCAACGGATACCGCGGGGAACAGACTACAAGTCCCAGAAGGCTTAGCGGCTGAAAGGCGGAGCATAAATAGACGCCATTTCCTGGAGCCGGTGTCGGATATTCCGGTTCGTGTTTCTTTGGGCGTTCCTGTCGACCGTGCGGTGAGGTTTTGTCAGTGCTATTGATGTCCCACAGCACCCTTCTTGAGTGCTATGCCAGCGCTGTTTCTTCAGTCCTGTCCTCTGTTGGAGAGCCTTGTCTTCGGCTATTGCAGAGGACAGACAGTGTGAATTCCTGGTTCTGTTTGCGTGTCTCCGTTGGCGAGCCTTCTTGCTACGGCTATTGCGGAGAACACGCTGTGACTTCTCCCGTTTCCTCCGTTGGCGAGCCTTCTTGCTACGGCTATTGCGGAGGAAACTGTTGTATTGATTTGAGTTGCTAAGACCCTCTGTTGGACAGCCTTTTTGCATCGGCTATTGCAGAGGGTCTGCGTTATTTGATTTCTTGCCTGGGACGAAGGGAGTACTACACCTGAAAAGATCTTGGCTTCAGGTAACCTTTGTCTCCATTGTTTTTGGGTGACGTAACCCGTACTATAATTTGAGGGAGTTACTGTATGCGTATTTCGCAATCCATATCACCTGGTCTACGTTTCTTCAGGGCTCTGAAGTTCAAGGATTAGGGTACGTAGCGTTATTCTTCCCCCATATAGGTATTGAGTGCTTATAGGGTCTTAGGGGGGGATGTCTTACAGTCATGTTTTTGTACTTACAGGGGAAGGCAAGTACATGCTGATTTACGTAACCTCAGTATAGAGAGGCATCTTCTGAGTTCAGGCGTTCAGCATTCTCCATACAGGTATAGCATAGCCTAGTCGGATTGGTAGCTTGCTTCACAGAGTACTGTTATGAGCATTGACACCAATCCCTTGTTTGTTTATGTTTTCACAGCTCTCCCTCCCTGCAGTCCCCTTCCTTTCCTTCCTGTTTATTATTTTGCCCTCACCTGATCCTTCTCTAGCCCACGGCTATTACAGCATTCTGGGCTTGGATAGATCTGGAGGTGGCCTACTTGTACCACGAGCTGATCCTGAGGACGGAGAGGTTAACACATTGTTCTTGTGACCCCATATGAAGGTATTTAATATTTGAGAATGTATACCTTTCCTCCTTTTCACATTTTAAAACTTCATTAAATTAGACCTATACTTCGAAATCACGTACGTGTCCGGATTCCGTCACCGCGTATACGTCCTAATACGCGCATGTCAAATCATGTGACTTGAAAAGAACACTTCCTATTGGTTCATAGTAGTTTCTATTCCGCAATTTTCCAGAAACCACCAACTTCCCTCACTATCTATTTGGCGCTGAAGGGAGAACAACCTTTTTCATATTTCCGGACACTTTGCTGAAATGGCGGCCGCAGGCAATTCTTCTTCGGAATCTGAAGGAAATGGTTATCTTCCTTTAAAAAAAAAAAAGGAATCTTTTATTTGGCAATTTTTTACCTTTCCACAAGGTCAAAAAAAAGTAAATGCTCCGAAAGTAACGTGCACAATTTGTGGCTCCGTACTTTCCAGAGGAAATCCAACCAAAAAATATTCTTTTTCAATTCATACTATGAAAAGGCATATGAGCCAAGTCCACCCTGTTCAATATGCACAGGCAGCGACAAGAGCTCTGGCCACAGAACTGCCACCATCTCAGGCCAGTACTTCATCGACAGGACGACCTACATCTCCATCGACTGAACAGATGGAGTTGAAACCATTTTTAAAGGAAGTGCATGTAAAATGCAACAAGTGCAAAGGATTAATTGTGTACGGGGAGCAAAGCGTCATTCTTATGGAAAGAAGATTTAATCAGCATAAAATGTTCGAATGCATCTAATTTTTTTACAACTTCAAATGTTCCTGTTTTACAGTTAAAAAATTTGGTTCCTGTTTCACAAATTTTAAAGAATGAAAAACATTTTCAAAAAAAAAAAAAAAAAAAAACAGTTCTTTTCAGAACTACCTCATTGTACCAAAAAGAGCTCTATTCATAAGCTTAATTATTGCCGCATTTTAGGAACAATAATTAAAGAATGCGGCAAAACTTGAGACATATTATGAAGACGTGATAATTTCACTTCGCTTTAATCGGCATAACGCTGTTAAAAAAAGCGCAGATAATCGCCTTCATAATATGAGCCATATTATCAAGGATGGACGATACAATATCGCCGCTTCTATCGACAGGAAACTGACGATAAACCGGCGATAATGGACTTGATAATATGCTGTATGAAATTCCTAGCGTAGCCCATATTACATGTTTTCGCATCTTACATGGGCTTTGATAGGATTTCCATAGGGCAAATTATGAAACCCATTATCGCCGCTTTATCGCCAATTTCCTGTCGATAAAAGCGGCGAAAATGTATCGACTGTCCATTATAATATGCCCCTATGTTTTTTAAAATTCAAATTAAAACGTATGTTATATGCCTTTATATCTAACATGACGTTCGACTGCAATTTATGAAGCATATTATGGACGCCGTTTTCGCCCCTATATCGGCAACTTCCTGCCGTTCAAGGCAGCGTTAAACTCTTTTGAATCTTTGTAAATATTCTTCAACATCTTTATGAGAACGTGATAACACCGCCTGCGGTAAAAGCACTTTGCATTTGTGCCGCACAGACAGTTAATGACATGCATAGTAGGGGTATGTTAAACTACAAGCAAAACCTGTTTAAAGGCGAAAATACTATCTCGTACACGGCTTCTGTTAGAAAAACAGTTTAAATAAACTTCTTTATCGTATGAGTGCCACGGGCAGCTGTGATGAAGCGTTTGGCAGCGTTAACGTGGAGGTGTGGAAAAAAAAACTAAATCAACCCCCTCTCGTATTTACAAAGCACACATTAGTGCATAAAAGCAACGCTTGTTTTCACGCGGCAATATTAAGTGCCGCAGACTGTTACAGGGGTACTATCACATATGTATTCAAATTACGTTAAGACTACCTCTTTTGTAATTCTCTGCTAACATGCACTCTCATGAAAAGAAGTGAAATCATAGTCCTTCTTCTATTTTCATTTTATGTCCCGTTTTTTGCCTTTAGCAATCTACTTACCGTATACAACTAGTAAACAATATCACTATGTTGGCTTACTTCCAATAATTTTTCGTAGACCAGCGGCGATCTTTAACGCTTAGGAGTGATACAATTATCAAAGTTTAATTCTTAAACTAGTGATTCCCAAACTGTGCACCGCGGCTCCCCAGTCCGCCGGAATGAGGTGCCAAAAGCACGGCGCACATTAGGATGCCTAACCGTCTGTAAATTCCACAGACATCACTAATCTGTTAAGTGTAACTGTATCCATCTCAGAAAGCTGCGCGCTCCTCCCCTGTGATAACGCTGACAGTCCATCCTGAAACGGCCTTGAATTATACTGCAGCAGGAGCACCCGTCCCACGCATTGGAATTCTCAAATGAGCTTTCTGCCTCAATAAACAGAAGACATTGTTTTAGATAAAAAAAGTAAAACTACCATCAAAGCTTATTATGAAACAGTTTCTTTAAAAAAGTTTGTAAAAGAAAATTATTAAATCAGAATAACGTTCTTTCATTATCTCATAAATTTTAAACAGCAGTCTTTTTATTAACATATTCAACAATATCATGGTTACTGCTTATGTACATAAAGGAAGTAGGACCTAATCGCAAAGGCAATAGTGTTTGCTTGTTATTTGTGTGAAGGTATTTGCTAAACTACATATCTGCATGCAGTAAGACAAACAACATACCTCCAGTCGAGCACCACACTATACTACACGCATATTTGTAGTTTAGGTGCTTTAATCTGCCTACACAATAACATCCAACACCTTCTTTGAAAACACTCCTTCCTTTTTTAAAACAGTGCTGAAAGTCAGGGGCGGATTACCAAGGCGGACATTCGGGCATGGCCCGAAAGGCCAGTGCCTCAGTGCCCTCTGTGGGCTGTTTTTTTCTCCCCTGCCCCAGTCCACACAGAGTGCAATTGGAAAGGGGAGAAAAAAAAAGCCGACCCACAGAGTACACGGAGACAGACAGCGAAAATAAAAGCAGCCTCTCTGTGCGGCTGAACACCCCTGCCCTACCAAGCAATAAAGCTAAGGCTGGGCTGGGGAGGGATGACTGTTTCCAAGAATCGACCTCCCTGGGGGCTAGGTGTTTCTCAGGCCTCTGAGCCATTTTCACCTCAGCCCCCCTGGGGCCCATGCAGCCCATGCAGCAAGTATCTAAAGTAAACAAAAGTAAAAGGTAGCATACAGTGTGATACCAACAAAAACTGAAGTGTGCAAGTAACAAAAAAGTACCATACACAAGTACAAGGATAATACTACAGTAAATGGTAAAGACTTAATCTGCCAGAACACACTGGGATGGCACTTCCCATGCACCAGCTTCACCTCAACCTCCCCCTGCCTACCTGGCTGTGATTTGAGGTCCCCTGCTAGGACATTTTCCCGAGGCCTGTAGGACTGATTAATTACCTAATTGCAGGGGCCTTACCTCTCTTCAAGTGCTCCTAAGCTGAAGGCCTGGGAAGGACTAAATAGGTTAGTAATAGCAGCGGCTATTCTGCTTTTCAGGTGCTCCTGTGCTGAACGGCTAAAATAATTTTGTGACAGAAAGGGGCCTTGCTATTTTTTTTACAAACAAAGCAAATCCCAATATACTCATTATCTATCATTAGTTGTCACTAACTGCTGTTAGCATCAGCTACATACTAATAAGACAATTTTATCTGCACTATCTTGCCTTTTAAAATCAAAAATGCTGAATAAAATTCCTTTGATAATTTCCTGAAAAGTTCTGTAACGCATATCATTTACCTGCAATATTTTCACACATCCGCATTAGTGAACTGACTGACTGAAATGTTGTTGATTTCTTAAATTAATTTTTTAGACGCTCCTTGTGACCGTGCAGCCAATCCTCCATGGAAATGCTTATATAAAACACAACACTAATATGACCATGATACTCAAAGAAATAACACAGGGTGTAAAAAGTATTTTTATTATTTATACTTACCTAAGAAATAGTAATAAAGAAAATATTGAAAAATTTGAAAAACATGGTATCTGTGAAAGAAAAGTAAAAATATGGTTATAGTGTTATTTCATTAAACAAAACAAAGTAGAAGTGATTGAAGCAGAAAGTGAAAGAAAAGAAGACTGAGGGACAGAAAGAGACCAAGACAGAATATTTTGAAAGAAATAAAAGCACTCAAACAATGACAGTCTAAAGGAAACTAAAGTGACAGCCAAAATGAGAGTATGATCAGTGATAATACACAAAACAAATAGTCTCTGAAATAACAGACTTAAGAGTACCTAAATATCTTAAAGAGATAGATAAAATAAAGAACCAGCACTAAGACTAAAAGAGTCAAAAAGGTAGAGTAACAGAAGATAAATAAAATACAAACAGACATGGAGTATAAGAGAGACATATAAACAAAAATAAAGTAGGGTGAGAAAACTAAACTATAGATTTTAGATTGGAAATTGTTCATAAATAAAGAAAGCAGAGTAAGGGAACAAATTGTAAGGTACAGTAAGACAAACAAATTAAGATTCAGGAAACAAAGCCAATAAAAGATCAATGAAGGTAACTCTCTATAAAGCAACGTAAGTAAGAAACTGAAGACTAAGAAAGACTGAATAGAATACTAACAAAAAAGATGTAAAAGTAAAAGCATGAGTTAAAGAAAATAACCATATCTAAACACCATTATCAAAGGAAGAGGATGAAGAAAATTAGAGTAAGAGATAGGTACACGAAACTTTCAGATATGATTAGTTGTTCTTACCTTAAAAATATAATATCTGTGGAAGACAATAAAGAAATCTGCGAAAATACATACTTCTAAATCCAATATAACAAAATATCTTAAACAACATATTTACTGGTTTATTTTTGCTGTCTTTAGATACATTGATTTTCACTATAAACAGTGATTTCAATATAATCATCATGTAACAGCGGGGGAAAAAAAACACAATCAAAATGATTGTATTTAAAAAACCCATAAAAGATCTCTATACATACTATAAATACCTAGAAAAAAACATGTCTTAAATGTTTTTCTCTAATTCGCAATTTCTTGAGTAAGCACACCACATATTCCACAATTATAAACTAACTAAGGTATACCAGTTACTTTTAAATACCGCTCCACAAATAACCGTGCAACTATGTTCTTAAAACATTTATCTCAAATCAACATTTTTATATCTCATTTTTTTCCACATGGCCAAATACTATGAGATAAGTCCTTATTTTTTTGAGTACCTCTCAACAAACTCGCGAGTAAGTATGTTCTAGAAACATTTATCTGTATTCCACATTTAGATATCTCATACATTTCCGCAAGGCCAAATGGTATGAGTTAATTCGTTTTTTTTGACTACCTCTCCACAAACTTCCAAGTAAGTGTACTCTAAAAACATTTATCGTAAGTCAACATTTCCATATCTCATTGTTTTCCGTGTTGCCAAATAGTATAAGTTAATTCCAACATGTCCTGTACCAGAAACATGAAGGAAACCTTACCTGATGCTATCACTTTGGCACATAATAGTCTCATTTCCATATTTGAATACCCTTAATCACATCATATTTCTAAAGAACACATTTTCATATCTTTACAGTATTACTCTGACTCGACAAAGTAATTTCACTGAAATTTTGGTTGCAAAAATATCAAATAAGAATTTATTAACTCAGAAGGCAAACGTTTCTTAAAACTTAATTGACTATCATTGCACAGCGTCCAACCAGTTGGACTCTTCAAATAAGCTATGTAATGTCCTGATGATATAGATGACCCTTCATGAAAAATAATTGCTACAGTTACAAATGTTCTTCTAGAAATAGATATTTGAGAAGCCACATAATTTTTAATTAAAGTTGACAATTTACTTCCATCAGCTCTGCATCGTTGAAGCATTAAAATAACATACTGTCCATATCTATGGATAAATAAGGTAGATAACATTTCTGAATTACATTGAGAACAGACCATGTTCTGATCTTTAACTAGTTTATTAAAGGAGACTGTTTTACAATCTGGTAATGTTAAATATATAAATCTTTCTGTGTGTATGTCAGTACTACTTGTAAAAGAGCAATTATCGCAAATATGTTCCCATTTATAAGAAAGGCCAAATAGACTATCAATACCTACACCTTCTTCTTCCAAAACTGTAAGCATATACATAATAAATGCCTGACAATCTTGCTGAATATTCTGAGAAAATTGATTTAGTTCTGCACATATGTCTAAAACATTCCTTACTTCTGAAACACTTGCTACTTCACTATTACCACTAGTACATTTTTCAAACACAGAATTTAAAGAACAACAAAATGTTTGCTCCTGATTTTCTCTAATCTGTTCCTGTAACCTTTTTAGAAACAAAACCACATTAACCACTACATTTGCATAGCAGTTGACACCAGACCTATTTTCAAATTTAAATCCAACAATCTCTGTAGAACTAACGTTTTTCTGACTCTTTCTGATTCTTTTTATTTTACCTGCCTGTTGGAACTCGACCCCTTTGCCTGTGAAGCTTTCTGGCACTCTGAAACTCCCCAGCGCCCACCTTCTTAAAGGCGCTACCTCTCACAGGACCCGCTCCGCGGGTCCCGCGTCGCAGCGCTTGCTGTTTGGAGTGCGTGGAGTTGAAGGACATCGTGGAGACTGTGCTGGGCGATAGGTGCTGCAGGGCTGCGAGCGTGTTTGGTGGCTGGACTCCGAGTTCCAGGAGTCCCTGCTGCTGACCCGCCCGAGTCAGCTGGGCCACTCTCCCTGTCAGCCACGCCCCCTGTGTCACGGTTATAACTCTGTTCTGCTGCCTTCGTGGGATTCATTCTTTTTATTTTACCTGCCTGTTGGAACTCGACCCCTTTGCCTGTGAAGCTTTCTGGCGCTCTGAAACTCCCCAGCGCCCACCTTCTTAAAGGCGCTACCTCTCGCAGGACCCGCTCCGCGGGTCCCGCTTCGCAGCGCTTGCTGTTTGGAGTGCGTGGAGTTGAAGGACATCGTGGAGACTGTGCTGGGCGATAGGTGCTGCAGGGCTGCGAGCGTGTTTGGTGGCTGGACTCCGAGTTCCAGGAGTCCCTGCTGCTGACCCGCCCGAGTCAGCTGGGCCGCTCTCCCTGTCAGCCACGCCCCCTGTGTCACGGTTATAACTCTGTTCTGCTGCCTTCGTGGGATTCATTGTTTTTATTTTACCTGCCTGTTGGAACTCGACCCCTTTGCCTGTGAAGCTTTCTGGCGCTCTGAAACTCCCCAGCGCCCACCTTCTTAAAGGCGCTACCTGTCGCAGCGCTTGCTGTTTGGAGTGCGTGGAGTTGAAGGACATCGTGGAGACTGTGCTGGGCGATAGGTGCTGCAGGGCTGCGAGCGTGTTTGGTGGCTGGACTCCGAGTTCCAGGAGTCCCTGCTGCTGACCCGCCCGAGTCAGCTGGGCCGCTCTCCCTGTTAGCCACGCCCCTCTCTCTTAGACTTCTATAAACCACGCACGGCACAACCGCTGCGCGGGAGCGCGCGGGAGAAGCCCGGGACAAGGGCGGGACCGTCTGTGGCCGTCAGGGGCCGAAGGAGGCCGGGCCGGGCCCAGTCCCCTTAGTTTTAATTAATTGTACTGTTGTGACTCCTGATTTATTCCTTAGTACCGTAAGAGTGTTTTAATATTGGTATTGTCTCCTATATTGTATTGTTTTAGTGTGGTAAAATTTAAACAATCATGACGGCAAAAAAACTTCGCTCTGGTAGAGTAATAGTGGGAAGGTCAGGTTCTAAGACAAAATCGAATCCCCTGAGGAATAAAATGAATTCCTCCATGCAATTGAAAGGGCAATGTCAACTATTTAGCTTATGGGAAAGGGGAAAGGAAAAAATAGAACTGGATGTAGCCAATACTGAGGGTAAAGTGATCGAGGCAGTTCCCTCCCTCAATAAGGATAGGAGCAATCTGATGGAAGTTTCTGCCTTGTTCCATCATGTTAATTGTTCCTCTGAGATGGTGAAGGAGCAGCCTCCAGTTGTATCATCTTTGCATAGGCAAACAAATACTCCCTCTGTGGTTTCTGAATTTGTTACTTCAAATATTTTTAATGTTTCCTCAAAAACGATTGTCTCTATATCGCCTAATTCACCTCATTTGATTACAGAGCAATCTACGATCGCTCCTGACCTATCCTCTACCCCGGTAATTCCGGTGGGTGATTTTACTTTACCTGACATTGATCTGGTGTCCCTTAAAAAGCATATGGAAGTTATTCCTGCCGACTGTATGATTAAAACAAATTCTAATGAAGTTTTTTTAACTCCTAACCCCCATCCTCATAACAGTACTCCTTCAAATAAATCTGATTTTACTTTACCCCAGTTAAATCTTACTTCTTGTTCGGGCACTAATTTGCATAGTGCTCCTGCGTGCCCCTCCACTAGTGACGATAATGTGATCTCCAAATCCTTATTTTCTTTGGAGTCTTTATTATCGTCAATTTTGCGCTTATTGGAAAAATTTGGGGGTGGGTCAGATTGCGTTTTGGATACGGTAACTCATATCCTAAGAGTGCTTTTATCCAATCAAGGTGGTCTAGTGTCTGGGAAACTTCCTGAGCCAGATAGAACCTTTTTACATTCGAGGGAAATTAAAAAGCTTTCTAATGAAACGGAGACGCTAGATCATGTCCAAATGGTGCATCCCCCTATTCCTCCTATTCCTGATGGTCGGATAATTAACATGCTTGTGCCCATTCCAGCAGTGCCTAGTAATAATAATGTTGCTTCTTCTGGGGGTAATTGTATTGCTATGCTGGATGAGGAAATAGTATCTTCTGCGGTCTCTATCGTCACGCAAAATCTGGAAGTACCTCCTGTATTTCCTATATTTAATACTAATACTAAAAATGACAAAGAGGCTTGCATTGACCCCCTAACTATTGGTGAAAAATTAGTGATTAACAAGCAAAAAAAGAATAGATAAAAAAAAAGGAAACCTATTCGAAGGTTTTCCAAGAAAAGACAGAGGCGGCTTGTTTTTGAAAATAATCAGGAGGCCCAGGTAGAAAATTCTGGCCTAAGTGAAGCGTCCTTTATTCAATCCTATGAGATAATTGATCCTCCATCAGAGGTTAATCCTACCGGTGTTCTTGTTTCTATGGGAGTTAAGAATCAACTTTGTCCCATAGAACCCTCATTAATAATAAAGGCGCAATCATCTGTTCTTAACCCTCTAGCTAGGCCATATCAGGACTCTTCCTTAAGTGTACCCCCTATTTGTTTGTCTAAGTGGGAGAGAGAAAACGTAGATACTGTTTTCTTAGATTTTGTCCCTCTTTTTGATACGGACCTTATCTTAAACAGATCGGCTCTTCTTAAATGTTTTAGTGAGATTGATAGCTTAAAACTAATTCAAACTGCGGACTTGGATTCAGTACTCTTGTTGAATTCCAATTCAGGGAAATTTGCAAGGGTCAAATTCCATTCCAAATTGGCCTTGAACCATATCCTACACTGGGCAGAGGAATTGCAAATTAGAGGGATAGATGTTTCACCTCACTTTATGAAAAACTCGAGTGACAATTTATTTTCTAAACATTTAGCATCTTCTGGTGTTAATTTGAACTCCTCTGTTTGGTCCTCATCTAAAACTGAGGATTTAAAAATATGGGTATCAAAGAATGAACGCCAAGTCTTGTATAAAAATCCCTCTCCTCCCAAACAAGTTTTGTCGGATGACAACTTCAAATGGAGTTGGTTGCCTGGCGTTTTTCTAGTAAACCCCCTACCTCTCTTAAATCCCATCCAAGTTTTTAACAAAGACCTGAAAATAATTTCCTGGAACATAGCTGGCCTTAAGAATACCCAGGAAAAATTGTCGGCTTTATCTTGCTTAGAAGCCGACATAATTTGTCTACAAGAAACTTGGGTCGTTGGAAAATTATTGTTGAAAAAAGATGATCTGGTCTTGGATGGCAGTGCAGTCCCTTCTAGGAGAGGCCATGCAAAGGGTGGTATTGCTTTTTTACTCACTAATAAAATTAATTGGAACTTTACCTATTATTTAGAGCCAAATAAAATGTTTCAGGTATTAACTTTGAAAAATCTGTTTACAGATTGTCCTAATAAATTGCTTATTTTAATTAATATCTACATTCCCCCAGATACTCAATTTAATGAGGGTTTAAAATTTCTCTTCTCCTTTTTGGCTAATCTTACGGATGCCTCTCCCGCCCCATATATATTGTTACTAGGGGACCTTAATTGTAAGATCTCCAATTGTGGCCTTGACCTATTTAGAAATAAACATAGGGAAGAATCTCTCCAAATCCCCCAAGCTCAGTTCCCAACTAATATTAAAACCAACAAAAGAGGAAAAATTGTCTTGGAAGGTCTCTCTAAGGTGGACTGTCTAATAATAAATGGTAGACTTCCCTCTGACTCTCCTGCTGCTTTTACGCACAAATCAAAAAATGGAGAGTCAATAATCGATTATGTAGTGTCAGACTGTTCCTTCTTTCCTTTTATGAGGGATGTTTTGGTTGTTGACTCTGATTTAAGTGATCATAAAACCACCCCGTATTCTTAGGGCCAGAATGGGCGGACGCTCATTTAGGTACCTAGCCCCCAAATATTGGAATGCTCTTCCACTGAACCTTAGGATGGAGCCATCTGAAATAGGATTCCGGAGGAAATTAAAGACACTCATTTTCCCCATTTCATAAACCCCTTGCCCGATAATATCGGTCCTCAGTAATAATTATCAGTGATTAGCGCGGGGACACACTGTTCTTTGTGTAGCCAGGCGCTTTATAAATGACTTATTATTATTATTATTATTATTAAAATATTGATTATTACAGCTGCTCTTAGGCCTCCTTTGGCTGACCCCTGGCACTTAGACTCTGAATCGGTGAATTTTAGTGCCAATTCTGGGAGATGCTTCTGGAACTCTCGGGCTTGTGATGGGTTGTTGAGTATTTTAACATCTACCAGTGAGAATCTATCCCAATGGGAGGGGAGGGAACTCCTAAGTTATATAGATTTTCTATATTTGGTAACCACAATAGCAAGAAAAATCCCTAACAGTAAAAAATCAAGAATATTTCCGGAATCCTTTCGGAAATTAAATACTGAAATAAATAAACTAATAAGGGGTCAATATTTATCTTTTAATCAGGAAAGGCACCATCTACTAACTTTGCTAAAAAGAAGGAGATCAAGGTTGAAGGCAAGATTAAAAAGAGATAAGGCGGACTCCTTATGGATTAAACTCCGGGAGTCATCCTTTAAGGGTCAAGCTAGATTATTTTGGTCCCTGATAGGCAAAGGTTGTGGCACTAGATCTTGTTCCACGCCAATTGCTATTGACGAACAGACCTGGGTCCACTACATTGAGCTTTTATACAGCAGCTATGATTTGCAACGGAACATTATTCCTGATTTTGCGTCCTCTATTCCATTTGACCCCCCGTCTGAAAAAGATATTGAATTAGCTATTAATGGTATGCGCTCTTCTGGCGCGATGGGGCCGGATGAGGTTCCAATCTCTGTTTTAAAACAGCTGAGTAAATTATGGAGCAAAATTATTTTTCCAGTGTTCCGGTTTTGCTTTTTTAGCGGTTCGGTCCCGTTATCTTGGAAAGGGAGCATTTTGATTCCGTTATTTAAAAAAGGGAACAGAGCTCTTCCTCAAAATTACCGTCAAATCGCTTTACTTGATGCCATAGGCAAGGTCTTTTCAAAATGTCTCCTTAAACTTATCAACGATTGGGTGGCAAGGGCTTCTATTTTGCCCTTTGAACAAACCGGCTTTAGACAAAAGCATGGTACCCTGGATAATTTGACAGCACTCCAGGTTATATCGGAGAAATACATGAAAGGCCGTGGAGGTCGAGTTTATGGTGCATTCATCGACTTCTCCACGGCCTTTGACAAAGTAGATAGAACACTGCTGTGGGGAAAGTTATGTGATTTAGGGATGCCTCCCTTCCTAATTAAACTAGTTCACGCTCTGCACTCTGATACTTGGTGCAGGGTACTGATGGGTGGGGAAAGAGGTCTATCCAGAATTATTCCCACAGCGAATGGGTTAAAGCAGGGTTGCCTATTGGCTCCTCTGCTATTTTCCCTTTATATAGCGGACTTACCCAAGGCTCTCTCTGATAGTACAGGTATTGCCCCATCTCTGGGGGGCTCCCCAATTGTGTGTCTGATGTATGCCGATGACATTTTGGTACTTGACCTAACACCTATTGGGCTGAATAATCGTTTGCAAGCCCTATATAAGTTTGCTGAAAAACACCATTTACTGATAAATATTGCTAAGAGTAAAGTGATGTGTATGTCTGGTAGGAAGAGATCTAAATTTGTGAACTTCTCTTGGACAGTGGGGGGTCAAAAATTGGAGGTTGTGAAATCCTATACTTTCCTTGGTAAAATTGTCATGAGCAATCTAAGTGAAAAAGCCCATATAGCCAATAACATCCGGAAAGCTATTGTGCATGGCAAGAGTTTGATATCCCTATATAAAGTTACTGGTAGAAGACATTTTTCGATATTACTAGATGTATATCGTGCTAAAATCCCGGCCCCTTTTACTCTATGGTATAGAGCTAACTGATATAAAATGTTGGAGTTTTTTAAACTCCACGGAAGGGAAAATTTTACGTAGCCTTTCATCTGTCAATACAGCTAGCTCTACAGCTGCTTTTAGACAGGAATTTGGCTTACGTAGTAGCTGGGTTCAAGGTTTAGCGGGGATAGTGCGCTGGGTATTTAGCTTAGCAAAGAGTGAGCCAGCACGTTAAGACATTTAATAAAAAATGAGTTGCTGGGCCACCTCAAAGACCATTTTTTAATCATAAAAAACTTTAGATATGCGGTGAGTCAACTACAAGTGGATGAAGCTACTTTATTCTCTCTATCGTCATATCAATTAAAAACCCTTTTGAAATATACTTCTGGGGAACTAGGGTTTAGACTGGATAGAGAGCTTCGAACTTTGAAAAAGGGCATTAATCCAGCCATCGACTCTTGTCTGATGAGGAAAGCACAACCCTATTTACACTGGAATATAGCTCATGGTGTAAAGCGTCTTATATTTTTAGTAAGACATGATCTACTACCTTTGAATTCGCTTTTATCCAGATGGCATGGCTCTTCTGCGGCTTGCGATTTTTGTCACTCAAAAACTCAAGACTTATTGCATGTAGTGTTCGTTTGCCCAGCCTTAATGGCACTTAGGCGTAAATGGCTAAAACCCATCTGCCTGCAATTGAATATCCTATCTGCCTCTGATTTTACTTCTGCTATGATTAATCCCCCCAATGAAGTGTTTTGTTTTAAATTATATAATTTTTTAAAATGTTTCTTGAATTTGTATTAAGCTTGTATCATTAGAGATTTTGTGTATTGTTGCTTATTTTTTGTTTTATTTCAGATCTCGTATATCTTTTATGTATTTTAATCATGATCTGTCTGAATGCATATCTTATGTACCATTTATGTGGATCTCGCAAGAGTTCCCTAATCATAAAATAAATAAATGAAATAAATGAAATCTTATCAATGACAGTCTCATCTTTTTTTCTTCGTTTCTCTAATACTTCACTACATTGTTTCTCATTTCTCCTTTTCTGACCAACTATACTCTTTTTAATTAAAGGATATTGAGGTAAATGTGGAGCGTATTCTCTTCTTAACCTATTATACTCCTGTACACATTTTAAATCTGCACTGATCTTTGTCTCATCAAAATCAATTAGATAAAGCCCAGATAAAGTTCTAACTCGTGATAAAGCAACATATCCCATACCCTCTTTGAATACACTATTTCCAATATTTACCAAAGCACAATCTACACTTAAACCTTGCGATTTGTGAATAGTCACTGCATATGCCAAACAAATTGGAAATTGTTTCCGACGGACATACAAGTCTTTTACAAGTAAAAAACGACTTGAGCAGCGACTGATTAGTTGAACTTCCTCTATTTCATCAAATTTTATTTGTAAAAATTCAATCTCATCTCTATTTGGGTAATTTACAAAACTAACAACATTACCCATTGCTCCATTCACCAGACCTCTTTCTACAAGTAAATTTCTCCGTAAAATAATCCGACAATTTAAACATACATACAGATTCTTCTCTAAACCAGCAGTTTTAGATATAGATGTCTGTAGACGATCCAATTTTAACTTTAATTTATCAGACAAAACAATAGTACTTCCTTCATACTCTATTTTATCTTTTGCTTCCAGTTTCTTAATTTCTTGATTTTCCAACTTCAACATTTTCTCATTGAAAACTGAGCATTCTTTTAGAGTTGGCATCAAGCATATAACTGACTTATCTTTTACCTCTTTACTATATATTTTCTCAGGTACATTATCTTCATTGGGAAACAACTTACATATTAATCGAGTTTGTAGAGCTTCTTTTGCATCTTCAGTTAGTCTTCCAATCCTTATATCTTGAAGAATCTCTCCATATTTAGTATCCTTTGCCTGTCGCATATTTTGAATCAGTTCAGTATATTTGAAATGTGACCATATATTTACATTTCCAATACAGCCAAGGCACTTTCTGGTGTCTTCATGTGTCACAGTTTCAAATACAGATTGTCCGTCTGCAGTAGATCTCCAAAAACTATGACATGTTTCCCTCCAAATAAAACATCATAGTCAGTTTTAAGTATCTGCTGCATTCTTAAATGTACAAAAGCAAGCATTAAATTGGATACCATGCTTACCTCATCAATAATAAGAAGTTTCATTTCTTTAAGAACTCTTGAAACTTCATAACAAGCATCTCCAGATAGCTTGTGATATTGTAATTTGTTTTCATGTTCAACTGGCAGCATTAATAAACGATGTAAAGTAATACCTTTAATATTATGTGCTGCCAATCCAGTTGGAGCTGTCACAACACAAGACAATGGTGACTGAGTTTTTTGCTGTAGATATGCAGTAATTCCTTTTATAAGAAAACATTTCCCTGTACCAGCTTCTCCACTTACATATAGTCGAATAGGTTGAAATGACATACATGAGCATTCTTTTTTCTCATGACGAAAACCATGCTCAATGTGCTCTGTCACTTCCACATATATTTGTCTTTGCTCAAGATTAAATTCCTTCTCCAATTCTTCTAAGTTTATTATATCCTCTTGAGCTTGCTCCATTGCTCTTTCCACCTCATCCATGGCAGTGGCTGCTTCATTTCGGATAATTCTCCCAGTGGATCCTGACTCAACGATGCTGAACTTTGTGTATCTTGTGAACTTTCTCTAGCAATCTCCGCTGCAATTGTTGCTTCTTGCTCTATTTCGTCGTTCAACATTTTCAGATAATTACTAAAAGCAGGACATTCTATACTACTTTTAGATGCGTTAAAAGAATCTTCATAACTTATAAACTCTCCAAGCAGTTCCTCTTCGGTACGCCATGGTTTAAAGAGTTGCAAAAGAGCTAAATAGTAAAATTCTCTTTTGTCTGGATTTTCGCAACTCAGTTTTCGGTGATTAATCAAATGTCCTTTTGTTTGTTTCACCAGACATCCTTCCTGTCCAATTACAGTGTACATACCTTTTTCAACATTCTCTCTAACATTCCTTTTAAAAGTGTATTTTTCAAGAACTTCATACAGACAAATATTTTCTAGCAGAGTACTTTTATTTGGATAGTATGTATCCAACATATTTGTTTTCAAAATGTCTGTACTGTTTGGTTCTTTCTGTGCTAAATATTCAATTTCTTGCACAGTTTTCAAAACACGGTTTCGTGTTCCTGCTAGACCTAAACTCACCCACAGGATACTTCGAGATTTCGCATAAAGACTTGCTGATGATAATCGATCACAGCATTCATATGCTCCAATTTCTCGATGTGATAACATCTTCAAACTGTATGTATACAATTTCTTGCTTAGGCTCTTTTCATGAGAAATATCTTCCCACATCTCCTTCAGTTCCGTCTTTTCAGATTTTGTGATGTAAGACGTTACATATCGAGCCACAGCAATAGAGTTGACGGCAACATATTGTATATCCATGTTAGCATTCCACATGGACAAAATGACAGGGTTGTAGTCATTTATATATTTGGACTCTTCTCCTCTTCTTAAATTATAAGTATTTTTGGGTGATCTTCTAGTAATGTTATGTCGCAAAGATGACATCAAATTATTCACTCTTCCTTTTGAAAGCACTGGTCGTGCAAATCCAAAACGACATTTTGTATAGAACTTATCCTTTGTTTTGAATTTTCGCAGACAATATTTCCCACAACGATGTCTTTGAAACCGTAACACTTTTCCTCTTAAGTCTTTATCACTTGTACTGTTAGGTATGTCACAAGTGGCATATTCCTCAATAAAAGACAGTACAGTTTCATCGGAGTCTTTTCCAAATTTGGGAGCATCCTTGATCCATAGTAACATATGAATATGTGGAGCACCTCTAGCTTGATACTCTTTTCTCCAGAAGAAATCCAAAACTTCACCAAGCGGTGGATTCTTCTTGTTTGTAAGAAACAACATCATTGCTTCAAATCGATGATTAAAATATCGGCAAACATTAACCGGATCCAACGAACACAATTCTCCTGGTGTCTTGTAGTTTATATTTTCAATATTTAGATTCGCCTCTCGAAGATATTCAAGTAAATCTTCCCAGGCGTACTCTGCACAGCTTAGAGTTACAAACCATGTTGGTGCTCCCAAGTGTCGTAGCATGCATTTTAAATCTCCATGACGACGGTACAAATATTCATTAGTACCACGCTGACATGCCATTAAATTAATTAGATGAGAATCCAAAACACTATCTTTCTGTTGCACTTTATCCATGAAATCCTTTGCTGAAACATTATGCAGATGCACTCCACTTTTTAAGACATGGTTTACTGCATAAGAAAGACCAGATAAGTCACTCTCAAAGAGAAGATGAAACAAATATGGAATACATTGACGAAATCTGGGATCTTCTGCATATAACCTTGTAGTCCGGTACTCAGAAGCAGGAATCTGCATAGGTCGATCATCATATCGCGCACCTTCACCTGTTGGGAATAAGTGTGGGAAACAACGACCTTCCAAACTTTTTTCCCCACACACTAATAGGACTTCCTTCTGCTTTTTTCATCTGAAATAACTCTATTGCATTCCCCATTGCTTCTTTGGAATGCAGTGGATGAACACTGTAATGTTCATAAATTTCTTCACTTCTGGACATGTCAACTTTTTCAATTTGTCCAATAGAGAAATCATTATTCTCTTCATCACTTACATCTTCTTGTTCTACATACACATTTTTATAGTATTTATTATTTTTAACTAAATACAACGTTGCCTTCTTCACTTTCCTAACATCCACTAAATCTTGCCAGATTTTCTTACTCTTTGTAGGTACACCATTAACTAGAATAACAAGAGGTTCCTCTTCTACATTTTCAATACCAATTGTCTCTATATTTTTTTTTAAATCAAGTGGCAAATATACAACTCTACCCTTTAATCCTCTTTGTAAATCTGTAGGATTTAATTTCCCAGTCTTAGGCTCCATACGAACAATAGCCTGAAAAGGATGTACACATTGAATCAAAATAGTCTCATAAGTATTTAAATCCTTCAGTTCCAATGGAATATTTATCAACTCAAGATTATTATGAACAGCTCTAGCAGGCATTTTATTTTCATTCAATTTATTATAACAATATTTACAAATACGTTGTTCAAAACCCAAATCAAAATAATTTTCTACCAGCAAATAAGTCGCAAACTCTCTCCACTGAATATTATCTTCACTTTTTAAATATAAATCAACTAACCTAGTTTGACTTTTGTAATGAATGCGTCGACAACACACACAAGTTAAATTTGGTTTTTCACCTGCAATGACGTTACATTTTGTTATTTCCTGTTCAAATTCTTCAGTATTAAAGTGTCCAACATTTTCTAACACATTTCCTTCTATAACTATATCAGTTTCTACATTCGCTTCATCTCGACCAAAATAACTTACCTCAATTTCTGCACAAATACTCTTCACATCTAATACACACCCATGCAAAAGAGCACTATTTAACTCTTTAAGCTTAAGTGCTGGACTTTTTGCATAATACATATTTCTGACTAATTTTCTCATTTTGGTATGATGCACTGCTAACATCCTAAAGTGATGAAAGACACTTTGGCATATTTTTTTTGAAAGACAAGCCAAAGAATGTCCTTGCAAACCCACTTTTTCTCTCACTCTGCAACGATCTAATTCTTGCAACAGTACAATTTTTTTTTTTAAACTTTCCTTAGTGTACTTACGTAAGAAATTGCGAAAGAAATCAATTGAATCCTGTCGCACACTGCAAATACTGCTACAATTCCAACTATAAACAGGAGCATGAACACGTCCCTGTAAAACTTCTCCACCTATTTCCCCTTCTGTATTTCTGACCTCAATTTTCTCTTTCTCAATAGGACAGCCATCCTTCACTTCATACGCTCGACCACTGGTGTCAACTGCATGCAACAAATCGTTACTTTGAAAGCAACTCTCTTCATTAAAAAATGGCTCAGAATTTGAAGTATGAATCCATTTACCAGAAAAGATTTTACAAAAATTAGTTCTATTTATGTGTCTCTTCCCTTTACTCTTAGCTTTTAAAACTCTGATTGCCTTATTTAGTGTATTTATTCTTTTAAGCACTAAAATAAACAATTTTTTTTTCGTCTCGAACGCATCATCCACAACTTCCTTATATATTTTTTTTCTTATAAAAAGCAGATTTCCTTTTTGAAACTTTTTCCTTTTGTAATAAATTCATAACAACTTTCTTATGAAACATACGTTTCCTTATTTCCGCAAACTGATTTGTACGTCTTTTACTGTACATATTTTCCTCACCACTCTTTTCCAACACAGTTTTATTTTTTCGTCCATTTCTCCTTGTAGATCCTGAAAACTGTTTTTCCTTTGCAACATTATCCAATTGACTTTTCCTCTGACACAATTTTTTTAAATATTCCTTACTGCTCTTACCAGGAGCACTCTTGTTTTTCTCCGTCCTTTGTTGATTACGTAAATCTTGTACCTCTTTTCTCTTCAAATGGTATGTCTTTTTATACAGCTTTCTTTTTTCATTTCTCGTCGGCATACTGATTGATGTTTCTGATATTAATGATAACCTGTTTGGAAAAAATTTAAAAATATTATAGACCCCTACTACCATATACCATACAAATTATAACCAATGCTTGATTTTATAACTTGAATAAAGACAAAGAAACAGTCTCTGGTCAGAGTAGGAAATCCTATAGTGAATATTGTTTCTAAATTTGTGACACTCCATATCTATGTTATCCTTACACATGTATTCTATGAATGTAATTTTTGAGACATACAAGTACTATTCTAACTTCCAAGTATTGTCGATGTTCCTAATGCTATTTATTTTTATAACTTTAATCTTTTATCCACCTTATCACAACTTTTACTGTCATTCTTAAAAAAGAGAATACTGATTAACGGTACAACAATACTATTTTCATTTTTTTTTTTATTTAATCAAAAATAATTTTATTCATTTAATAATTCATATTCCAGAATCACATTTAGCATAATTTCATCTGATATTTCATTACTATTTTGCTGTTCCAAATTCTCTTCTTCCACCATATCTAAGTATGCACTATCAAAAGTGCTATCCAAAAAGTCCTCATTTTCAGTTGAAATTTCATCCTCAAATACTCCTTCAATTAATTCTTCTAGGACTTCTTTTGCCATTTCAAAATTGATATTCTCATTTTTACAGTAATCTTCCATGTTTTTATTAATTTTCTATCTTCTTTCTCCTTTTAAAAAAATAGAAAGACTAATTTATATATTTTGTATTATTAGTTAACCAATGATTACCTTGAGTAATCTTTTAACTACATACACTTTCATACTTTTAAAGACATTAACTACATTGATTATTATAAGACCTTCCTATTTATTTTTCTAAAAAACAGATACTTTCATCCTAGACATTAACAGTTTCCTATTTAATTTTTTTAATTAAAATTGTGCTATAAAAACACATTTCACTGTGAAATTTGCTTTCTGCATTTCGTGCTGTAGAACTATTTATACACTTTCTAATTTTATTGTAGAGATCTATTTTCTAACTTCACCACTATAAACTGTGATTCAAACTGTATGCAAACTGAAGGAATAACTCACAACATACCAATTAAACATTCACTAAACCGATTGCTACTTCCCACAGAGGCAGTTACTTTTACCTTTAACAGCATACTCATCATGTAAATTTCATCTAATGTAAAACATTTCATCATAGTCATATAAAACCACAATGAGCCGCAACTCGTGGAGGCAAT
This sequence comes from Lissotriton helveticus, assembly GCF_964261635.1. Taxonomy (NCBI): domain Eukaryota; kingdom Metazoa; phylum Chordata; class Amphibia; order Caudata; family Salamandridae; genus Lissotriton; species Lissotriton helveticus. Next base: position 364,045,674 of record NC_136072.1, on the reverse strand, counting down.
TATAGTGCGACAGGGAGACGAGGAGGGGAAGATCTTTGCTGGAGGGACCTAAAAACCAGGATACAGATAATTTGTAGTAAATACATAATTTAATTATTTAAATGAATTTTACAGTGTGCACTACATTCCAAAATGCGATGCTGTGTACACTGAATTTTTTTTATTAATTAAAATATATACTTTCCTACATTTATCTATATACCATATTTTAGATCTCTCTACCCTACACCTCCCCCTCCCTCCCTCCCTGCCCTACCATTACTCCCTCGATGGCGTCCGACTGACCTCATCATAATAAACCTGTGCAAATGCATATAATAGAATGCAAATACATAGTACTGTCACAAAAATGCATCCGAAATGTCCATCACGCCAACAGCCATGTCATAATATACCTCTATAATTTCTCAAAAATTACTGTACACAAATGATACAGCATAAAGTTGAAAGATAATGATGACTTAGCAAAAATTAACCAAGGTAAACAGCAAACTCTTACAGTCAAAGAATAGATGAACCCAAACTGTATACAAAATAACACATGAACCCGGCCCATTAAAAGATTGTAACAATTAACAATAAAACCGTATTTCAAAATACATATGTACTACAAGCATGTTCAGACATGTTGAAAGTACAAATTAAAACCCTCATGTATAAGAGAAGCAGCGTTAATTTTTTTTTAAAAACATGCATATTATGATAATCTTTTCCAAAATAAGTTATCATTTTAAGTGTATCAACTCACCTGTAAAAAAGGATTTTCTGTTTCTATACTCTCACGTTCAACCTCTGGTTGTTGCTTTTCAGCACCAAACACTCTTTAAAAAAAATACACAACTGAATTTTAGTTAACATAATACACACAAATGTATTACACAACATGCACCCATTTTACCAAATATCATGCCTACCATATACATTCCCTAATTTTCTATCCAATATATATCGTAAAGCCTAAGTTTAAGGGGCCTTATTTATGAAATCCTTGCGCCACCGGTGCGTCACTTTTTCCCATGTTAAAAGTGACGCACCAGCGGCGCAAGGCCTTCATAAATGAGGCCCAAGATGTCTTTGTGAACCACATTTATTTAGCAAATTTTTCCCCCTACAATTTTTTTTAAATCAATCATTATATACAATATAATCTACCATACATTACCAGGATACTACATGCAATATTTTTGATATGCACTACTACACAACCTTACTTTCTATATTTTTTACGTAAATACATATACATTATGTGCAGGGAGTTTTTTAACATAATGGCGCTCAACACTTTCTGAATTCCCCCAAATTGGGCATATTATCAAGGGAGTTTATCTCCACTTTTTTGCCTTCAAGTGCCAACAAAGCGAAGATAAAATTATCTCCCTATTACATAGCTGTCGCTAACACCAGTTAGCGACAGCTAGTAGCAGATAGCAACCATCTAGTGCGCCACTTTGCATGTCAGTAATAACTATCACTAATGATATCCTAAAGTGGGCGTGGCAAGATGATAGCAACTGGAAACAGTCACTAACAACACTATCGCCTATTACCAATTTTGAAGATATTCGCGCTAAGCGTGAATATCTCCAAACGCTAACATCTGCCCTGAGCAGTTTTTAGTCATGTTATCCAATGGGACCTAGATAACATAGCTAAGAGCATTAGCTCGGTATAGCATGAATATCGCTAACTTTTTAACAATATGCATGCATTGCAGCCGTTTTTTATACCATTTATTATAATTAGCTGCTGAACGTCTCTCAACATTCCATTCGGAGGAAATAAGGAAGTGTTGCCGCCATTTTGTTAATACGACTGCATATATTCTACCGAACAAACGGTGAGAACATGGAAAGAGAAAAAGGTACAGATTATCTAAGCGAGTACGTTTTCTCAGGGAGTGCACTATAGACCCTGAACGCCAGAACAACATTTTTTTTGTTCTGAAAAAAGTTACGGGGTGCGCGCACTCGATCGCACAACCCTATTTACAAGACTGTGATTCACATGCTTTATAAGTAAAATTTAATGCTGGAAATGCAGACGGCACTTGAAGATCGTTTCAGATCTTTAAGTTTACTTATTTTGCCTATTATTTAAAATTTCAAAAATATACAGTTTATAGAATTCTCATTTGCTGTTTAACATCTGTTAACATTAGAATCAGTGCAAATCAGAAAGTATTGGCCGCCATTTTGTAACTGCGAGTAAATATATTGTACTGATCAAAGGGTTAGAACATGAAAAGGACAAAAGGTACAGATTATGTAACCCAGTACGTTTTCTCAGGAAGTCCAGTATAGACCCTGAACGTGAATGAAACTTTTTTTTCTCCGTAAAAAGTTACGTGGTGCGCGCATTGGATCGCTGAATATCGCTAACTTTTTAACAATATGCATGCATTGCAGCCGTTTTTTATACCATTTATTATAATTAGCTGCTGAACATCTCTCAACATTCCATTCGGAGGAAATAAGGAAGTGTTGCCGCCATTTTGTTAATACGACTGCATATATTCTACCGAACAAACGGTGAGAACATGGAAAGAGAAAAAGGTACAGATTATCTAAGCGAGTACGTTTTCTCAGGGAGTGCACTATAGACCCTGAACGCCAGAACAACATTTTTTTTTTCTGAAAAAAGTTACGGGGTGCGCGCACTCGATCGCGCAACACTATTTACAAGACTGTGATTCACATGCTTTTTAAGTAAAATTTAATGCTGGAAATGCAGACGACACCTGAAGATCGTTTCAGATCTTTAAGTTCACTTATTTTGCCTATTATTTAAAATTACAAAAATATACAGTTTATAGAATTCTCATTTGCTGTTTAACATCTGTTAACATTAGAATTAGTGCAAATCAGAAAGTATTGGCCGCCATTTTGTAACTGTGAGTGAATATATTGTACTGATCAAAGTGTTAGAACATGAAAAGGACAAAAGGTACAGATTATGTAACCCAGTACGTTTTCTCAGGAAGTCCAGTATAGACCCTGAACGTGAATGAAACTTTTTTTTTTCTCCGTAAAAAGTTACGTGGTGCGCGCATTGGATCGCGCACCCCTATTTACAAGACTGTGGACTATTACCTTTTCTCACAGATTATTAGCAGCACATATTAAATACACCATAATTTACTTATTTCACTAATCTTTATCAAACTTCAACTAACAGTTCCGCTAACACTGTAACAATATTCTCATACGTTAGTTTGTGAAAAAAATAAAAACTATTCCATACTAAATGTAACTCTCTGTAAACGTTTTCCGTTCCGTAACTACACTACACTCACCTAACATCATTTCATTGCGTCACTTCTCCACTACTCATAAGTACACAGGGGCAGATTTATGAAAGCCTTGCGCCGCCGGTGCGTCAATTTTAACATGGGAAAAAGTGACGCACCGGCGGCGCAAGGCCTTCATAAATAAGGCCCACAGTGTCAAAAATATCAATGCCGCACATAATCGTTCACATCCAGGCACTACCAATTGCATGACTTATTTTACATGAAGCACTGTAATGTTGCATGTGTTTTCAAAGGTACACCAGTATCTCCTATAATGCCGAATTTTACCTTAACACTCAGCAGTAATTATTTATTTTCAAGCAATGTCAATTACTATGACTTTTTAAACGACAAACTTTAGTCTGTAATAGTCACTCTGCATATGCCTCTTTGTAAAAATTAACTTCATCCACCCACGCATGGGAACCTTGATGTTTTTCATCTGGCCGCAAAATACGGCCTTGAACTCAAAGTTCCATCCCTAGACTTGAACAACAGCCTTATTGTCCCAAAATCAAGCTACCCGAGCATCTGTTCACAAACATATGTCATTCACTTAGCTAACACTCGCAGAAAACTGCATACCTTATTAAATAGTGACCTTCCTTTACAATTTTCTAAGGTGACTCTCATAATCTTTAACGCTCCTCCACTTCCCAGCTGCACTATTTTTTTTGCAGCTACTAACCAATGGTTTGGTGTTTTTTTTGCACCAAATCATTTAAAGGCATTCTGCTACTTTCACTCCATACTTTCAGATCTATGTTTCTGAACTTCCTCATCTACTACCAGCAGCTGCAACTTTTGTATTCCTATTTTCGTTATTACAAAATGGATGTCCGTCCTGCCTTCGCAAACGAGCTGGAGCACTTAGAACTATTTCGCCATAGTATGCTTGACCAGTATGGCATTCTGCCACTCGCGACTTTGAGTGCATCATATGGATTATCATTTCGATTTACCTATTTCACCTGTGTGCAGCCTGTATTTCATTGCCTGAGCTGTGATTTCATGTGGGCCCTGAACTTATGTCTCTGCAACTCAGTACCTCCTGAAGTGAATTACAATCATCTCATGAATCCGTTACTTGATCATGAACAACTTTGTTCCGACGGAGGGATTATGGCCTTTGCAGCGATACATGGAGTTCTGGGTCATTGGAATATATTCGCAGCGGCGCAAGATTTCTTGGCACACAGCTACATTGAAAATTCACAGAGTTCTCCTCTGATGCTACTAGAGGCTCCGGTGATTAATGACCATGTATGTTCATTTCCTCTTTTCAATTGGATGGCTGACTTGTTTTCGGATGATAACAATGACTTTCTTTTAGAAGCAGTTGCCACTTACTTTGCCTATTCAATGGAAGGATAGCTGTTCTGCAAACCATTGACATCTTGACTGTTTTTTCCCTTCCTAATTTTTCTTATTTTTTTTTCTTATTATATTTTATATAAACTGACCTATTGGCTTTACTAACATTGGACATTGTAATTTCCTGCTGCTGTGAATTTTTTAAGTTATGTGGAGTTAATTTTTTTTCCACACCTCCTCGATTTTGTTCAAAACATTTCATGATGCTCTAATTTCAACAAATCACTAACTTATGTTATCTTATCTGATTTAAAATATTCTCGAACCAAGGCTGCGTAAAATATGGTTAAATGTGCCCTGAGAAATGTGTATAGTTACAATGACTTTTTATATGATTTTATATGGTTTATCACCATTCTCCCTTTCTACTCCTTATTTCCGCCTCACACACATGTGCTGCTTTTAATCTATGCCTATTGAAAGATTTTTGATTCATAACTAAAAAGTTTATGATTACCCTGATATTACCCTTGCTTATCAACCTGTATGAGACATTGTGTACTGAAACCTTTCAAAAAATTATATCAATACAATAGTTGTTCTGAGTACTGATTTTCGAATGTCCCTGCACATAACATACATGCACCTCGAGCCAAATTCTCCCTTTTGGCGCGTTTTTCATTTCCTTTCACAATACCATACAACAAGCTTGTTACTGCTTCGTATACTGAAAACTAACTGTTAATGAAGTGATGTTTAACCATTACTATTTTCATATATGATTACTGAACTTAAAATCAAAACACACCTTCTTGCATGCAATATAATTAAATATATTTCATTGCGGGGCTGTACAATGTTTTTTAAACGATATTCATTTTGCTTCATACTACATTTCCATCATTTGTGTTCTATGAACTAGTAACTATACCCACTATTTTCTTTAGATTATGTTTACTTATATTAAATAAAAAACTTTCACTCAAAACACTGCATCATTGAATACAAATTTGAAATATATGCGTTCCCTCTTTTAACCCATATTCACAACTGAAATAATTTATACTAAAACTGTATTCATGTGTTTCACGTAATCTCAGCTGCACTCAATTCATGTTTTCTTATGTCAACCTGAATATTTCATACTTCAACCCGCTGGCCTGCGACGGTCAGTCAACCCTTTCTTTACGAGTTGTGAACCATAGCATCAATCGTACCTCTGGCAAAAAAATTATTTATTACTGTAACAAAACTCTGCCGCAGTTGTGCTTCACTCAGAGTATTAATCACTGCTCCCTCGCTTCCACAGAGCACACGCTATATCCTATTTCAATACTTATCACCCTTTCATCTCGACTATAACAACTGTGTCTGCCTGCAGAACAAACTTCCTTAGCTCAGACTGAACGCACAAACACACACACATACACACACTAACATAACACAAACCAACTAATATAGAAAGCAGGAGTGAGATGAAAATGGAGTCACACTGTGGTACACAGAAACCTCTATATATATTTGCTCTTCTACATCAATTTATAAAAGGCATATACTCCACGAACCTGTCTACAACCTCATGGTCACAATTTTTCATTTGATTGTACTGGGACACCTCTCCTTCTCACCCCACCCCCACCACTGAATCCCTCGGCCGCAAACCACACTGTAATTTTTTCCTCAAACTTAGGGGCAGATTTATGAATGCCTTGCGCCGCCGGTGCGTCACTTTTTCCCATGTTAAAAATGACGCACCGGCGGCGCAAGGCCTTCATAAATCTGCCCCTTAAAGTTTAAAATACCTAAAGCATTACCACTTTTTTTCGACAATATCACATTTAATCAACTATTTTTCTCTCTACCTGCATTATCTGTACTCTACCAATTCCTTTTTTTTTTAACTGTAACCAACTTTACAAATTATGTGCAAACGCTCCCAAATGTTTATTAACTTCTGTCTATTTCATTACATTTTATTTTCTATTTATTCAGTTTTCCACACATACATTCAAAACTATAATTCAGACTTGAAAGAAAGTGAAGAAACGGCGCACAACCCCCATTAACTTAACAGAACTTCAGCCCCTCCCCCCTCTGACGTCTGCTGTGGAAGCCCAAGATAACACACATCCCAGATACACACAGAGCCGCACCTGAACGTTTCACATCTCTATAAAGAACCATTTCAATATTAATTAGGCCTTGCACTTGTTTTACCCATTGTAACAACCCCTCCACCTTTACTCTATCTACTGATTACACGTTCATGTCCCCCTACAAAAAATCATTTTTTATCGTCCTTCCCCCCCCCAAATTTCGTTGCAGATCCGTCTCTAAGTAACATTTAATTCATAGACCTAACAGTAGCTCATAACTTAAAAACATAACTGAACTCCACTATCCTTAATCAAATTAATTAATCGTAATTTTAAACTAATAATTACAAAGAAACAATGTTCCAAAACATTGATGTAATAAAATGGAACATTAGTTGAAAACATATCAAACTGTATCAAAGTCAAAAATGTGCTTCCTTAGACACAGTAACTCACATAATCAAATATAGTGATCAAACCACATTTAACGGTACATCATAAAACAAACAGTTATACACTCACCTTTACCAATGCTTTATCAGATGTAGAACAATGATAGTTGTAAAACGATAGCCGTTTGACGGAGCTCTCAATAATACTTCTATCACTGCAACCAAAGAATAATGGCATAGATTTTCTGTCAATACACACTCATATATCTCTCTTCAACCAATCATATTTGTTCCCGCACAATTTCATATTCAAATTAACATTTCAGTTGGTTATCCTTTCAATATTTTCAAAGTCACATAACGGTCACCCTTCACCCTCTGCCTTCTCTGCCTGTTACCATGGTAACAGCTCATTCTGCACCTGCCTGAAGGCACAGGTCAAAAGTTCATATCTCAACGTTCTAAATCCAAGCAAAAAGGATAATTTTCCTCCAAACACACCTGCCTATCCACTCTTGTTTTACATTTCTTTTTTTTCCACGACCAATAGAAGATTTGTTTGTAATAAAACTATAACATACAGCGTAGTCTTCAATCTTGAAGTATATCAATTAACCAATCATGTTCAGTTTTTCATTAACACCAATCCTCACACACTTTTTTTATCGTGACTTTCACCATCTACTTGCCATTCTACTTCTAGAACCCATCGGAGTACTACTGCATCTACCTTGAAAATGAAGGTTTGGCTTGTAGGACACAGTTATATTCACTGGAGTGAAAAATATGCTGCAAACAGACGAATTTCTAACCTTGACTTACCAAATGTGCAGATTACGTGGATTGGCCAAAGAGGATTAAGATGTCACCAATTGATACCATTGGTGAAAACTTTTACGCATCTCCCTGAACCTAACCTGATAATTGTGCACTGTGGTGGGAATGATCTAGGCACATTAACAGGTGTAGGTCTAGAAATGCTTCTAAAAGACACCTTTCGTCAATTGATGTCACTTTTTCCTCGAACTGTCTTGGTGTATTCAAATATATGCCAAAGACAAAAATGGAATTGGTCCAATGAACGTTGTCCACAGATTGAGAAAGCAAGGAAACATGTAAATAAATCTGTTTCTGCTTTCCTCAGAGAATATGACATGGGTTCTATATACAACAACAACCTATGTTTCAACATGGAAGGCATCTATCGGAGAGATGGTGTTCATTTCACGGATGAGGGAAATAGAATTTTCCTCTGTAACATGAGACTCTGCATCGGAACTTACGTATAGGTTCAGCAAAAACTCAATTAACATAAGGGCTCTTTTAAGAGCCACCTTAGATCTAAACACTCAAACTTGTAATTTATCTCCATCTTTCTTTATGTTTTTTGATCGCCGTGCGCGACCGAGTGCGCACACCTCGTAACTTATTTGCGAAAAAAAGCTACTTTTAGACTTTCGTCATCCTTAATAAACCCCTCAAGAAACCTACGAAATCAAACACTCTCCACCCTGCTCCCTTTCCATTCTCACCACTACAGTTTTTCACAGTCTTGTAAATAGGGGTGCGCGACCGAATGCATGCACCCCGCAAATGTTTTCTCCCAAAAAAAAATTGTCTTTTCGCGTTCAGGGTCCATACTGTACCCCCTTAGAAAACCTACCCAGCCAGACAATCTCTACCTTCCCCCCCTTTCCATGTTCTAACCCTTTGTTCTGTACAATATATTCACTCGCACTAACAAAATGGCGGACAACACTTCCTGATTTCCTCCGAATCGAATGTTGACAGACGTTAAACAGCAAATCACAATGCCGCTCGCACACACCCGCATAGGTGCGCGCACCCGTGCGCGCTTATAGATATATAACTGATTTCAACTTTAATTTTCTCAGCAACTACTGAACGGATTTACACCATTTAAACAAAAGCGTGATCTGCGACCCACACTCTACCTTTCTACCAAATTTCTTATAAATCCATTCAGCCGTTATAGCTGTAGCCGTGTCTAAACGTCCTATGGAAAATAACATTGGAAAAACATGTTTTGGGACCCCCCTTTTATCTCAGCCCCCACTTCACCAATCCCCCCAAAACTTTCACAGAATGAGCGCAGCGGACCTAGCCATCTTCTTTGAGAAATTCGCAAACATTCGTCCACCAGGGCCAAAGTTATTCCCAATAGAATGTTGCAGATTTCCTATGGAAACTAGGTCCTAACTATAACTACCTACTGGCGACCGCCAGTAGGTAATATATATAGAATAGAAATTGTGGCAGTGCCATTTAAAGACATTAAGGGTATTAAAACCGTTAGTATTTTTTCTATGTCTGTTCCTGACATGTGATGCACTAGCACTTTAAAAATGGGCTGAAAATTATGTATCGTCATGTGACCAAGGCCGCAGGGACGGCCGAAACGCTCCATGACTGAGCTGTTTGTTGGACAATAAATAGCATACTGCACAAGAGATGGTCCATGCCTTGTTATTCACTACATTGGTGGAGCGCTGCAAGGTATTGCAGATAATTGCCGGCATTTGACTGCTGCCGGCGCTGGACCCCCTCCTCTACAAGTTGGCTTCGGGGCAAGGAGTCTATTGTGTTCCCGATCTTCGTCCGTTCCGCCGGCTGGTAGGAACTGTGGCGGGGACCCCGGGGGCACCATTCAAGTCCCATTCAAGGGAAGGAACGAAGCCATCTAATCGGATACACGGGTGAAGAAAGGAACCCGGAAGCAGTCAGTAGCGAGGTCGCGGACTCTGGCAACGCGCTGTGAGGAACCCGAGGAGTCGTTTGAGAAAGCAGGCGGGGGACTGAACGCGCGCCGAGAGAGATCTGCGACTGCGGTAAGGAAAGGAAACTGCTTAATACACAAGTGTGACTGATTGGAGGGAGGAGGTGCACGCACAAAGCCCGAAGGAGGTCGCAACGGGGTGGATGATTGCTGCCCAGGACCGAGAGTAATTGCGGTGTCTTCGTGGGTGCTAAGCAGCATAAGAAATATAGCCCAACAAACAGCAATGTCAGGCGATGCACGTAAAGCCTGCGAGCTTGCCGCGCAGGAGATGTTCTCTGAGGAGATAGAGAACGAAACTAATGATAACAATGAGATTGGAGGGGAGCCCAGTGGGGTACAGCCGAGCAATATTAGAAGTGCCTTCAAGGAGCTGGAGAAGTTAAAACGTAACGAACAGTCCAAATGGTGGGAGGCACGCTCGTTAAAGAGATACTTGGATGTGGGGAGAGTCCCTAGAGGGCTAAGGATAATGTTGGCCCCCAATTACGAGGCACCAAACCCCCTTATGATGGTAGCATGGGATGAGTGCAATCTAGATAACTCACGCCGCTTAATGCAAATTTTGGTACAGTTTGCCGAAATTGATGGGGATGAGTTAATAAAGAAAATAGATGCCCTTGAAGTGAATATTAAACTACTAATAAACGGAAAAGAGACCCCAGAAACCACTAAATTAAGGGTGGAAATGACAGCAAGACTGGCTAAAGAAGAGGATAAAATAAAAATCAGGAAAATTCAGAAATTTAAAAGGGATAGAGATGACTATGCCAATGGGCAGATTTTTACATTTGCACGCCGATATGACAGTTTAAGAGCAGTGACAGCGAGTAAACGGGGTGCAACAACCACTGCGACCAATCAGTCCACAGAGGAAGATTCGGTGGTGTACAGCTCAGCTGCAGAAAGTGGCTCAGAAAATGAGGGGCCAAGAACAAGAAGTAAGGTTGCACTGACCTTGGGGGAAGAATTGGAGATTTTAAAAGAGAGCAGAAGAGATACCCTGAGGTCTCGCTTTCAAGGAAAAACTGTGCAACAAAAACCCAACGCAGGAGGGGCAGGCGCAATGCCGCAAAACAGAGGAGGGCAAAGCAATCGTGGTCGGGGTCGGGGTGCAACTCGCAAACCACGACAGTAGACCCTGCTGAAGAGGCCCAAGGTAGCACTGAGGACATACAGGATATACCGGTAACGGAATCCAGATCCATTATAAACTTGAGCTCTGTAACTCTAACAAAGGCGGAAGAACAACTCCTCAGTTTAGGTCTGAGCTTCTGTCCAGAATCGAACTTCTGCTACACAAGAACAAGGGCTGACGTATACCAATATATACGAAAATTGAAACTTAAAAAGCAATTTGTGCATAAACAATCCAGCATAACTAGTGAGCCCCCAATATCAGGTGGGGGTGAGGTGGAATTGACAGTAAGTGACATAGGACTGTATCACGATATGTGCCAGTTGGGGAGTGAAGACAATATGGGGACGCAAGAAAGAGTGAACCTAAGTGATCAAAGAAAACCCATTACTCCGTTCAAACCAAAATCAAAATATATTCCACTGGCAACACGTGATGGGCTCGATGCATTCAGTGAAGCGGTGGTGAAGAAAATAAAGAAACTGGCCCGTGTAAACAATGAAAGAGAGAAAAAATATACTAGCCAAGATAGAAAACTTAACCAATTGGTAAAAAAACTACAGAATGCTGAGCTGGTAATTCGCAACTCTGATAAGGGAGGGAACATCGTGCTATGGCCAATTGCGAGTTACCTCCATGAAGCATACAGACAGTTAAATGATATGAATTGTTACAGGAGAAGTAATCCGCAAAAATATAGAACAATGTTGGAGTACCTGAACAAAAACCTGGTAGCCTGGAAAGGGGTAGGGATGTTAAGTGGTGATGAATTTAAGTACATAAAACAAGATCACCCACTGACCCCATATATATACTTCATCCCAAAGGTCCACAAGAATCTCACTGAACCGCCGGGAAGACCAATTATCTCGGCATGTGGTGGACCTTTGGAGAATTTATCAAAGTATATAGACTATTTTCTACAGGCACACATGAAATCATTAAATTCATATGTCCAGGACACAAGTGATTTTTTGCGGAAACTAAGCGACATAGAGTGGAAATCGGACTATCTTCTGGTAACATTGGATGTAAGCTCCCTATATACATGTATTAAACATAGAGATGGCCTTCGAGCATGTGAATACTATCTTAGCAGAAGGCCTATGGAACTCTCCAATCACACAAAAATGCTTCTGGAAATGCTTACATTCTGTCTGGAAAACAATTATTTTATGTTTAATGATCAATTTTTCCAACAGGTTCAGGGTGTAGCCATGGGGGCCAGTTTCTCCCCTAGTTATGCGTGCCTCTTTATGGGGTGGTGGGAGGAACTGGTCCTCAGGCGAAAGTACTTGCACTATTGCACATCCAATATAGTCTCTTGGCTTCGTTTTATTGATGATCTTTTTATTGTGTGGCATGGATCTGAGGACAGTGTTTTAAATTTTATACAGGAAATAAATGTAAATGATCTTAATTTGAATTTTACTTCTAGTATTAGCAAGGAATCGGTGACATTTTTAGATGTGCAGGTTTTTTTAAAAAGTAATGTTCTTAATACTACCCTTTTTAGAAAACCGACAGCTGGTAACACACTGTTACATGCGACAAGTGCCCATCCGCAACACTTGATCAAATCAATCCCATACGGCGAAATGCTTCGCATTCGCCGTATTTGTAGTGATGATAGAGATATGATCAAGAAACAGCCAGAGAGGATCTACTAGTGGAGGACCTTGTCCTGAATCACTTAGCGCCCAAAGGCCTTAGCAAGTTTTTTGCAGTAGAACGGGCCCACCGTATCCCGGGTGGCCCGCCTAAGCTTGGAGCTCCCCCGCGGCCCATCATTGCACGGATCTTTAACTTTCGTGACAGAGACGTGATCCTCCAGGCTTCCCGCACATCGGGCCCTACGGCTTATGAGAATGCTTCGGTTAACTTACCCGGACTTCACCCAGCAGGTCCAGAAGCAGCGCCTTGGATTTCAGGGGGTGAAGAGGAGACTGCGGGACAGAGACATGAAATATGCCATGCTTTTCCCGGCTCGCCTGCGTGTGGTCTACAATGACAGGACATTTTTCTTTGATCATCCTGGAGCAGCCAGCGACTGGCTGGACTCACTGTCCCCTCGAGAACAATTTGACCGTCATGATCACTCCGGTGGTGCGGGGGACGGCCCGGTGGAGCAGGAATGAGGAGCGAACTCGGCTCCCGGGCCGCCATGTTGACTTTCGGCAGTGGTTTGATGCTACGCAACTATTGTTTGCTATTGTGTGGTCAGAACGGGGTGTGGGCGGGGGTCGGGTGAATCTTCCTCCTCTGGGGTTCTTTTCATAGATTAGTTGTATATTAGGGCGACAGGCACACTGCAAGTTGGGGTGGCTCTTGAGTCTTACGCAGGGGTGCGGGGTGGGGGGTATGATGATGTTTTGGGGGGTTGAGGGGTTTCGATTTTTGTTTCTCTGTTTTCTTCAAGGCACTGTACTGATGATCTTCTGTATTTACGTGTTGCGTTGGGGGTGGGGGGGGCCTTGGGGTGGCCTGTGGGATGGGGGATAGGGGACTACGTATACTGTGTTGGAACGTCAATGGGTTGGGTGATAGAATTAAGAGGGTGGTGGTTTTGCAGATGCTGCGACGCTTGTCTCTGGATGTGGTTTTGCTTCAGGAGACGCATCTGCTCGGCAACACGTGCCATGCACTGAATAGGCGTGGCTATCGTCTCATTGCGCACTCAGGTTTCACTTCTGGCTCCAGGGGGGTGGGTATTATGGTTCGGACCTCCCTCCCTCTCGCTGTAGACGATATTATACTTGATGATAGAGGGCGGTACGTCGCCATTGTTGGACGCTGGGAGGGGAAGGTGCTCACTATGTTTTCGGTCTATATACCTCCGGGCCTCCAAACTACGACTTATGCCGATCTGGGAAGAGTGATTCTGGGGGTCCCCGAAGGTTTGCTGGTGGTTGGGGGGGATTTTAATTCGGTAGTGTCTGGGACATTTGACCGTTACCCTCCCCGTGTTATCGCACAATCTCAATCCTGGTTGGGGGACTTCCTGGAGGCGCTGGGGCTGGCTGATTGCTGGCGTTTACATCATCCTGGGCAACGCCAGTATACCTTCCACTCTGGGGCCCACGGTAGCCTTTCGAGACTTGATTATGTACTGATGCCCTCCTCTCAGGCTTCCCTTATAGGGGAGGTTAAACATCTAGCCAGGGGATCTCGGATCATTCCCCGTTGTGGTTGGTTGTGAACGCACATCTGGGCTCGGAGGGTTGTCTCGCCCCGATTAACCCGTGGTACCTCCGCGATCCTAAGATCAGGAAGGAACTCCTTGCAGCGATCAATCACTACTTTACTGACAACGTTGGTTCAGTGACTTCTTCTGTTTCTCTATGGGAAGCGTACAAAACTGTAATTCGAGGCCAGGCCCTCTCATCGATTGGCCATGTTAAGAGATGTAGGCGGGAGGAGGTTGTCCGTCTTGAGTCTGACATTTCCGCCCTTGAAGGGGAGTTGGATTCTGGGGTCTCCCCTGAGAAGCTGCACCTTCTAAACCTGACACAGCTTGAATATAGAGCGCTGGTGACTGATGCTGCGAAAGAGATGGGTCGTGAACGGCAGGGGCGGCTGTATGATGTGGGTGATAAGGCTGGGAAATTGCTGGCTTGGTTGGATAGAAGAGAATGCGCGAGTCGAGTAGTTCCCGTTGTGGTGGATGAAAATGGTGTGGATGTCACTGATCCAGCTGGAATCGTGACGCGCTTTGCTGACTATTTTCGGGTGGTGTACTCCTCGGTGTCCGATCGGCCGGAGCGGGACTCCCACTTGCTTCTACGTCATATCTCGCTCCCATGCCTGTCTGATCAAGAGAGGGATCTGTTGGAAGCTCCGCCCACTGCGGATGAGATTGCGACCGCTATCCGCTCGATTCGCTCGGGGCGGGCCGCGGGCCCGAATGGGCTCCCCATTGAACTTTATAAGCTTTGTCCGGATGTACTGGCACCGTATCTCCGATCGATGTTCTTGGAGTCACTGGAAGAGGGGTTTCTTCCTCCTGACCAGAGACTGGCCTCCATAGTAGTTATCCATAAGGAGGGTAAGCCGCGTGACCGTTGTGAATCCTTTAGACCTATTTCCCTGATCAATGCTGAACCTAAGATCCTAGCCAAAGTCCTTGCTAATCGTCTGGTGCCTGTTATAGGCGATCTGGTTCACCCGGACCAGTCCGGCTTTATACCGCACCGAAACACGGCACTTAACCTTCGGCTACTGCATGGAGTCCTCGCGAGAGCGGGGACTCTGCGGGAGCCGGCCATCTTGGCGTCCTTGGACGCCACCATGGCGTTTGATACGATCGAGTGGCCTTATCTTTGGGCGGTCCTCAGTAAATTCGGTTTTGGACCCGCCTTTATTCGCTGGGTGCAATTGCTCTATGCTGACCCCTTAGCCAGGGTGGTGGTGAATGGGCACGCCTCGACCCCCTTTGCTCTTGGTAGGGGGACACGCCAGGGTTGTCCTTTGTCCCCGCTCTTGTTTGCCCTAGCTCTGGAACCACTGGCGGCTTGGTTGAGGTGGGAACCGTCCTTGAGGGGAATTAGATGGTCCCCGGACTTTGAGGATCGGATATCTCTGTACGCAGACGATATACTCTTGTACCTTACGTCACCTCGTAAGTCGTTATTCGTCCTTTTTGATGTTTTGACTTCCTTTCATAAAAATTCTGGTCTAGTTATCAACTGGTCAAAATCCTGTATTTATGTTCTTTCCGGTGACGCTCCACTTTTGCCACGTGGCTGTCCCATCTCGGTGGCGCTGGAGGGTTTTAGGTATCTGGGGATCTTTATTACCTTGGACCCCGCACTTCGATATAAACGCAATTTGCTGCCCCCCCTCCAGCGCCTCCGTGCGGATGTTGGAACGTGGAGTCGGCTTCCTCTCTCTCCTCTGGGACGAGCAGCGTTGTTTAAGATGATGTCGCTCCCCCGATTTCTCTATGCGCTTCAGAATACACTCGATGTTGTACCGGCTAGCTATTTTCGGGAGATTGAGGGCCTCCAGAGGCAGTTGCTATGGGGGGCCGGTCTCGCATTGCCCTTTCGAAGCTTACACTCCCGTGGTACGATGGCGGCATCGCTCTCCCTGACATCCGTCGCTACTACTGGGCCTCTCAGCTGGGGGCCATCAATCATGGCACCTACACTCCTTCGCCAAATCCGGCCTTTGCAATGGATAAATGGTTGTTGCCCGGTGGTGACTACAACAGGGCTCTGTATGCGAAGTTGACCGTCGGGTCACTTACGGGGCCCACTAAAACAGTCGTGCAGGTGTGGCATCGGGCCACGTCTGCTACAGGCTGGGCTGATAAGTTGACCCGTGCCACGCCGCTTTATGCCTCGGATAAACTCGGCTCCCTCTGGCGGTCGAAGGGGTTTGATCGATGGGACATGATTGGGATCAGCAAGGTTGATGATGTATGGATCAAGGGTAGGATCAAGTCGTTTGATGAAATGAAAGTTGAATATGGGCTGAATGATAGAGAATCTTTTAGATATGCGCAGGTCCGACACGCGGTCCTGTCTGTTTTCCCCCTGGGCTCGGATGTTCCGGAAGCGTCCCCGCTTGAGGATCGGATACTGGATGGGCATGTCCCTGATAGCACGATCTCCCTCATTTATAAAAAGTTAATCAATATTAGGATTGATCTATTGGATAGCCTTCGGGAGTTGTGGACTAGTGATGGTCTGGAGCTGGATGATGAGAACTGGCAGGCTGCGCTCTCTTCTCATAAGGAGGTAGCTATTCCGGCACGCCTTCGATTTGTCCAGCTCAAAATTCTTCATAGGGTATATGTGACTGGTCCGCGTCTGGTGCGCATGGGATTCTCGGCGGATGGATTGTGCAGACGTGGTTGCGGTATGGTGGCCACGTTCCTACATATCATTTGGGAATGCCCTGCTGTACTACACTATTGGAATCGCGTGCATGATGTAATGAGTGAGGTTATGGGTGTGCTGTTGAAGCCTGAAGCGCGGAGATGCTTGTTGAATGTTTGGGAACCGAATGATTGTACCCAAGCGCAGCTTCGATGGGTGACACTGGGTAACATGATAGCCAAGCGTGACATTGCCCAGCTTTGGGGCGCTCAGAGGCCTCCTACGGTTCTGGCATGGCAACAGAACATGGACTGGTCCATGTTTCGTGAAAAGACTGTGTATGTCTCCCGGGGCAGACCTGGCAAGTGGGGGAAGATTTGGACTCAATGGAACGCGTATCGTGGAGATATATGTACCCCCCCCTTTCGGAATTTGATACCGACTTGTCTTCCTCCCAACCTAATGTTTCCTCCGCAGAAGTATAGATATATTGATTGTTTCTGTTCTCCTTCTCTTCCCCCCATCCCACAGTATATTTTGAATGCGATACTGTTAGCTTTACGTTTGTACCCCCCCCCGCATAACCACATGATGACATGCTTGTACTGGACTGCCTTGTTTTCTTTTGTTTTTCTATTTTCTTGTTCTTTACATTCAATAAAAAAGTTTTCAAAAAAAAAATATATAAAAAAAAGAAACAGCAAGAGAGCCTAAATAGGTTTGTGGAAAGAGGCTACAGCACAAGAACAGTTGAAACAGCTATTAGAAAGTCCCGACAAAAAGCTAGAAGTGATCTCCTCAAATATATTCCCAAAGACAAAAGAATCCAGAGTGTAGACACTAATACAGTTCGGTTAGTTCTGACTTATTCCAAACAGGAGAGGGAATTAAGGAATATAGTTAGACGCAATTGGCACTTTATACAAGATGACCCTACTATTGGGGAATTGATGCCCGCCAATCCCTCAATAACATATCGTAAGGGTATGAGCCTGGGCTCAATTTTAACCACGAAAAGTCAGGAATGCCTGAAAAAAGAGCCCAGCCGACCTGTTAGCAGGGGATTCTATAAATGTTTCTCATGTAAGGCATGCCAGCATGGGGTGAACACTAAGCAATATACCACGGTCATCCCAAAGGCAACTCGAGGAATCAACCAATTGCTTACTTGTAAAACCGAATATTGTATATATGTTTTAGAATGTGAATGTCATTTTAAGTATGTTGGCAGCACCAAGTTGCCGGTTCATAAAAGAATCCTGCAACATTTGCGTGCTATAACGAACAAAGATCAAAATTATCCAGTTGCCAGACACTTTGAGGCATGTCATAACAGCAAGACCCAAGGATTAAAATATTATGCAATTGAGTCTATCCCGGCAACAAAGAGAGGTGGGGATAGGGAGGCCAACATGCGAAGAACTGAAACAAATTACATTCTGGAATTCGACTCCAAGTGGCCCGGAGGTCTTAACACTACAGAGGACCTCCACACATATTTATAAATAGAGGCCACTGTGGTTGTCTGAATGGTAAATTAGATATGTATCACTCCGTAAGCTTTTTAAGAACAAGTTTTAAGATTAGGATATTGAATTGCGTATTTTGCACATATTTTGTACCAATTGTATATTTATTTCCTCCTTTTTCCATTTTATTAGAGGATTAGGAATATATGCTGATGTACAACAATTCACAATAGGTGACCTACAGTCAATATAAGCCGACCTCTAAACATTAGGGTAGTTTTATCCATATGTATTTTAGATTGTTTGGTTTTATTATGTCACCGATATCCTCCTCTGATATATTGAATTTGTTCTTATATTGTGCTAGTATTCTTTTATCTGTTTTTATCATTAAACATGGTTTTTACAGATGAATAGAATAGTGATATGTAACTAACTGAATTGTATATTGCATTGATTTTTTCCTGTTGAAAAACTGCCTTTCAAGTAAGATTATGAAGTACCTGATTCCTCTTCCCCGAAAGTCCCTACTTAATTTGAATCATTAGGAGAAACTCCATCAGTAGTATTATAATACTTTTGGAGGTTTCATTGATCAATTTTTTAGAAAATAATTAGCATGAGTCACTTTATCCTCATTGTACTGTTGCACCAAGTCACTTTAACTTGATTATAGAAGGGGATCCCTCTATACATGACATAATGTGTATGTTTTTCAATTGGATATATGATACATCCAGGTGATAGTAAAGCGATTGTATATATGGGGAAGTGTTTATATATGCTTTGTGAGCAAAACTTATTGGTTTGATAGCACGTGACCTATAGCATGCATGTACAAACTCCTGTGAAATTGATTAAGAGTAAACAATTTTCTCTTTTCTCCAAAAAGTTCTTATAATTTAGACACGTTGTGGTGAGCACTTTTGTTTGCTTTTTTTAGGCATCTTGTCTATAAACACATGTCAAATATAATGAGTATGAAATATCAAGCTACGTGGTATAGACTGGATATGTAAGAAGAATAAGAATTACATAAACTTTGTAATGTTACTGCCTGTAATATGAGCTTATCTCAATGGAGGTGAATTATGAACTGTTTTTTGCACAAAGGACTTACTGTATTCATACAGATAGAAATTGTGGCAGTGCCATTTAAAGACATTAAGGGTATTAAAACCGTTAGTATTTTTTCTATGTCTATTCCTGACATGTGATGCACTAGCACTTTAAAAATGGGCTGAAAATTATGTATCGTCATGTGACCAAGGCCGCAGGGACGGCCGAAACGCGTCATGACTGAGCTGTTTGTTGGACAATAAATAGCATACTGCACAAGAGATGGTCCATGCCTTGTTATTCACTACATTGGTGGAGCGCTGCAAGGTATTGCAGATATATATATATATATATATATATATATATATATATATATATATATTACCTACTGGCGGTCGCCAGTAGGTATATATAGTTAGGATTTTTTCTCTATGGGTTTTTTGAAAATTCTATGTCTAATAACTTTGGCGTTTGTGGACGGAATTGGCTGAAATTTTCAGGAAAATGGCACATTTTGTTTCTGAGCAGCCCTTGAAAATTTGGGGGGGGTTCGTCCAGTGGGGGCCGAGAAAAAAGGGGGGTCCCAAAACGTGTTTTTAACATTGAGTTTTCCATAGGGCGGTTGGCCTCACTTTTAGCCCGAACGGCTGAATGGATTTGCACGAAACTTGGCAAAATTGTAGGGACTGGTAGCCCGATGTGCCTTTTGTAGGTCTCAATATATGTGCTCCAGTGGATTTTGAGAAATTAACGTTTAAAAAAAGATATATATCTGTAACAGCGGACCGGTTAGCGCTCTGGTTCGCGGACTTTTCGCGCAACGGAGCTTTGTGAAGCGAAGCTGATTGGTTCTCCGGCGTCTGTCAACATTCCAAACAGTCCGTAGCGGCCGCCATCTTGTCTCTCGGTAGGATCGAGAGACAAGAGGAGGTCAAAACAAAGGGGGAAATAACTATAAGGGGGCATAGTAGATCCTCGCTGACCCCCTAGGTTTGATGTGGAGGTTTTAAAAGGGCCCCGCGGGGCAAAAAAAAATAATAAAAATAATAATTGAACGGCTGAATGGATTTGCACGAAACTTGGCAAAATATTAGGGACTGGTAGCCCGATGTGCCTTTGCTAGGTCTCAATATATGTGCTCCAGTGGATTTTGAGAAATTAACGTTCAAAAAAAGATATATATCTGTAACAGCGCTCCGCTTCGCGTAACGGAGGTTTTCGAAGCTGATTGGTCATTCTGTCACTGGGCTATAGTTGGGCTACATCTGGCTGATATTTGGGCTACATTTGTTTTTTTGTGTGTCTGGCGGCCATCTTTGGGCTACATTGGGCTACATTGGGCTTCATTGGGCTACATTCGGCTAATTAGCAAATAGCTCATCGCAAACTAGGAATGGTAAAGAATCGCTATTTATTCCTTAAAGTTCGCTATTTAGGAAATGCAAATAACTTTGATGATACATATGGCGGTTCATCTCTAACAAGATAAGAAGCATAGGGATAGATTTATGATGACTGGCGCATCACCAGGGATGTGTTAGTCATTCTGTGCCGCTGTTCCGTCACCTATGGTGTGCTGCATTTACAATGCGGCGCATCACGGGGCAAAAACAGCACAGATGCGTGATGTATCTGTGCCGTAAAGGTGGCGCATTGCTGGAGTTGTATCGCAAGTGTGATGAAGGTCCAGCAAGGGTCGGGGGTGCCCCTGTCGCAGGGTTTCTGTTCTCACACAGAACTGTGGACAGAGGATTGGAACCTCGGCGAATTAGGGTGTCCCAAAACTCACGTTAGTAATCAAAAACTATTTAGCAAGCTAGGTACAGTGTCACATTGGATATAACAAACTCTCAATGTTTAGACAATCCAGAATATGAACTTATAGTACCTCAGGATACGTGGAACTCATGAACACTCGGTCGTTATATATTTCTTAGAAACCAGAACATGGAGTTAAGAAGAACACATGTGTATTTGAAATGTTTATTTACTAATGCCGTCTTCTCAGGCGTAGTACCTTAGATAATAAAAGTACACATATTATCAGTAGCAAAATTACCAGCATAGTTACTAGTACATAAAAAGTGAATGGTGATAGTATGTTAACATGCTGTAAATGAATAAGAGTTAGCAACACTTATAAGCAGCCGCGGGCCGTGGAGGGAGTTACGGTGAGGCAGGGAGGCGGGGAGGGGGAGAAGCAGGGTGGAGAATACAAGTACACATATTATCAGTAGCAAAATTACCAGCATAGTTACTAGTACATAAAAAGCGAATGGTGACAGTATGTTAACATGCTGTAAATGAATAAGAGTTAGCAACACTTATAAGCAGCCGCGGGCCGTGGAGGGAGTTACGGTGGGGCAGGGAGGCGGGGAGGGGGAGGGGCAAGGTAGAGAGGGCTCCACCCTGCTTCTCCCCCTCTCCGCCTCCCTGCCCCATCGTAACTCCCTCCACGGCCCGCGGCTGCTTATATCTCACCCTCCCTAATACACATATTATATTATTTGCTAAGAAGGTCTCTTTGTGTTGGTTTAGGGCGTGCCCATACTTTAGTGTCTTAGATTTGAAGGAATCACATCAGCATACACCAGCTCTCTCTTCATGTGAACCGCATCAACTGTTGTGTATGTGTGTTCGGCAAAGCAATATAAAACCCGCCTCATGCCCAGAATTGGCAGAAGTTGCACTTATGTTATGAGTATGAAGTCGTGGAGATCAGACCTCATAACAATTCTGTACCGTGTTGTTCTTGAAACTTTAGCACTCGCTGTACAGATATAGTTTAACAAGTAAAGCAGATAGTAGACCAATAACATATTATTCTCATGTAAACCACGATGAACTACTAGGTGGAAAGCTAAAGCAACAACTAAATGTCGTGTGCAGAAGTTGCAAAAAAGGAAAAATGGCGTTTAAACCGGTAATGAGCCCATGCTAACTTAACACGGTGTAAAGATATCCAGGACCTAGATGACACCTCCTCATGATCCGGAAACGAACTGAATAAGATAATAGAAGTGCCATCTCATGAGAGCAGATTGCAAGTTTATATGTGGACGGTCCGCAAGGTAAAGCATTAAAAACTAGGAAAATTCAATGCTAAAGAAAAATAAAACAGCCAAGTACTTTATCGAGTCTTAAGCCAATAGGCAAGGTAAATAATAAAAACTTGACAATTAAGTCAATGAATTGTCAATGAAATGCTAGTACTCAGCATATGAAACATGAAAAAGGTCTATGACATAACTGTGTATGCAAAATAAGCTGCAACAGCCTCCAACAGGAAGTCACCGTCTTCATCCGAAAACAGTTCAGCCATCCAATTTAAAAGCGGAAAAGAACATACGTGCTCTCCCAGCACCGGATCCTCTATCACCATCAGAGGACAGCTCGGTGGGTTTTCAAGAAAGCTGTGTTCCAAGAAAGACTGTGCTGCCGCCAGTAAATTCCAGGGACCAAGTAGTCCATGCATCAATGCCACAGCCATAATCCTTTCGCCAGGACAAATCAACTCGTGAGTAATGATAGGAGTCATCAGCTGATTAAAGTCGACGTCAGGAGAAACCGGTCCGCAGAGACACAAATCAATGGCCCAATCGAAATCACAGGTCAGGCAGTGAAATACAGGCTGGACACAGGTGAAGTAGGAGAACCGAAAAGATAATCCATATGCCGTGCTTAATATCGCCAACGGCATTGTGCCATAATATTCTAGCATGCGATTGCGGAACAGTGTCAGCAGCTGCAGGGTCGGAGGTTGCATAGGAGGGACATCCATATTTAAAAATGTAAAAAAGTACAAGAGCGTCCGCTGGTAATGCAAGTAAAAATGCAATCCACGAACCAGAGTGGAGAAAATGGAATGAAAGGGAGCAGGGATGACTCCAAAGATTTTCTCAAATGAAGTCACGAGACCACTGGTAACAACTTTAAAAAAGTGTGCCAGGGATTTTGTGGAGGATGCGTTAAAGATAGTCGGAAACATGTTGCTGAAATTGAAAGGCAAACCTGTGTACGGGTGTTCGCTATGTGAAGTACGAAAGTTTCACGGGCCGAACTCAAGGCCACCTCTCTCTGAGACAAAAGAGCTCTTATTCTTGTCATGCCGTTGAAACGTGTCCCAAGGTTGGTATTTGTGGCCAGATTGAAAACTCCCTATGTTCATGTGTGGGAGGAAATAGAACATTTCTGCAGCAAATAACCCGTTCACTTACTGTTACGATAAAAGGAATACTTTTAATTAACTCAGAACAATCTTCATTATTGAGCATCAAATAACTACCATTTTCCAACAACTTGAACGTGGGGATGATAGCAGGAACTGGCGTGCCTTGCATCACGCAAGCCATATTTGGTCGCTGTTTGTTGCATGAATCGTGTAACTGTATGTGCCTACACATTAGTGAATGATCTGGCGTCTCAGTGCATTCCTCTCCATTCAGATAAACTTCTTGATCATCTTTGAAACATCTGTATGTGTATGGAAGCGACCAGACCTCATGAACAAAAGCACTACCTAAAGGTTCATAAAGACCTATTGGTATATATTTCATACAATTTGAAAACTTATATAAAGCAAAAGGCAGCGTTATTAAACCGTCGATAAGGCATGTTGCCAAAAAACCCGCAATCCTCTGCTGATGATGTCACTGAGCATGTCATGAATGATGTAATATGTGACATCATCAGTAGTGGATTATGGGTAATAGTATCTCTAGTTTACTCCCCTATAGCTGTCTTTCTTTTAACATAAGTGTGTGTTTCCTTCCCTTATACTTACTGTTTTTGGTTCGCTTCCAGTTCGCGTACCAGCGAGCGAACTAGGAAGCGAACTAAGAGAAATAGAGGTTGGCACAGTTCCAAATATTGTACCAATTTTTTAATAACGGGGAGGTAGTTCTGAAAAGAACTTTTTTTTTTATTTTTCTGAACATTTTTTTACTGTAAGGTTCCCGATTCGCGAAGCGGGAACGAAGAAAAAAAAATATTTAAAAAAATAATTATTCATAAACATATAAAATATATTTTTGGATTTAAAGAAGAATAAATTTTACAGCTACAGATATTAGCTGTTAAAAAACCAATGAAATTCACTGAAAAAACCATAGGTTATAGACCATATATAGTTAGGAATTAGCATTTACAAAACCTTGAAAATTCACTGAAAAAACCATAGGTTATAGACCATATATAGTTAGGAATTAGCATTTACTAAACCTTATTTTACTCACACAAAACCATTGAAATTCCATATATAGTTAGTTGCACTAACTATATATCGCGCACCCGCAATCCACTGCTGATCATGTCACATATTACATCATTCATGACATGGTCAGTGACATCACTGATGACATCACTGATGACATCTCAAATGACATCACTGATGACATCTCACTTGATATCAATGATCACATCACTGATGATATCATTCATGTGATAATACAATGCATCTCCTCACACTCTAATATAACCTCCGTTACACCCAGTGTTAAATAGAGAGTATCATTTTTGAAACCATTGACACACCAATACTAGTTACTACATACGCACTCACTGATTCCTATGTCTACACACACATTCACTCATACAATCATTCATACATACAATCACTCATCTTTACAACACTATCATATGCACTCATACACCTATACAGACACTCACACTCTGCCACTCATCCATGGAGTTACTCACACACCTAGTCAGTCCTGAAAAGAATCAATCACACTTCCATTTTCTCATCTATACAGTTAAACACAGAACACCTTACATTTTTGAAACATATACTAACACATAGTTACTCTCTTATAGAATCACTGATACAAGTACACATTGATCTGCACAGAGTCACACACCTCCCAGCCAGCCATACACACACTCAGTCTCCCATACAAATACTTGTGCAACCAATCAATAACCCATATAGCTACTTATATAGCTACTGATCAACACGTGCAGCAGCTTGCACAACAACAGACATACTGATGCACACTTTTAGACAGTTTAGTCACTAACCCGTGCATTCAGTAAGACGCATTTAATCACTCACTCATACAGTCAATCACGCACCTACTAAAACCTTCATTCAGACACTTATACATCCACTCATTCTTCAATATGTAAAACATATTTAAACTTTACAGAAACACATAATCACTGGATGTTGTCATCAGTGATGTCATCAGTGATGTCACTGACCATGTCATGAATGATGTAATATGTGACATGATCAGCAGTGGATTGCGGGTGCGCGATATATAGTTAGTGCAACTAACTATATATGGAATTTCAATGGTTTTGTGTGAGTAAAATAAGGTTTAGTAAATGCTAATTCCTAACTATATATGGTCTATAACCTATGGTTTTTTCAGTGAATATATATATATATATATACATATATATATATATATATATTCACTGAAAAAAACCATAGGTTTCACACCAGTTATAGTTAGGAATTAGCATTTAAAAAACTTATTAAATTCACTGAAAAAACCATAGGTTTCACACCAGTTATAGTTAGGTGGAAATTTTACTCGCATAAAACCATTGAAATTCCCACGTTATAGTTAGTTGGACTCACTATAACTTGCGCGTGCAATGCACTGCTGATGACGTCACATATTACATCACTCATGACATGGTCAGTGACATCACTCATGACATCACTGATGACATCTCAAATGACATCACTGATGACATCATCCAGTGAATGTGTATCTTTCTGAAAAATAAATATTTTTTATATATGTATATCTAAAGGTTGATGGAAGAATAAATGGGTAAATACATGTCTAAATGGATGTTTTTTTGTGTAAAATTGATTGGTTAACTGACTTATTAAATGTATCTTAGTGAATACATATATAAGCGAGTAATGTTTGCTTATTTAAATATCTGTATCTGTGTCTCACTTTGTGTATAAGTGGCTGCATGGGTTGGTGAGTAGCTGCATGAGTGTGTATATGGGTTATTAGTTGTTTTTTTGAGTAACGGTATCAGTGTCTGTATGGTTCGGTGGGGGATATTACTTAGAGCACAGATGCATGAATGAGTGACTCACTATTTGTGTGTATTTTGAAGACAGCATGTGTGCAAGACTGTATGGGTGGATGATTGTGTGTATGGGTGGGTTAGTGAGTATGTGTTTTTATAATTGATTGTTTAAGAGAGTAAATATGTTTCCGTTTCTGTAGAAGTATGTGTAGTGGTGTGTATATAGCAGTATAATCAAGTAAATGTTTTTTTGATAGTTTATTTGCATGTGTGAATTTGTGTGTGAGTAACTATATGGATGAGTATTAGTGTGTAACAGGATGTATAGGTGTATTAGTACATATGATGAGTAAGTACATGCATGAGTGACTATGTAGAACTGTTGGTGAATGAGTGGATGTGTATGTAGATGTTGGAATTACCTAATAAGTTGTTGTAATTGGTATTGGTTTCTCCTTTTTTAAGGAAATGTTAGTTTCTATTTTTGAATGTGTGTGTCAAAGGTTATTTTATGCTGATAGGAGGTCTGCCACTTTGTCACAAGGATGTTGTCATCAGTGATGCCATTTGAGATGTCATCAGTGATGTCATGAGTGATGTCACTGACCATGTCATGAGTGATGTAATATGTGACGTCATCAGCAGTGCATTGCACGTGCAAGTTATAGTGAGTCCAACTAACTATAACGTGGGAATTTCAATGGTTTTATGCGAGTAAAATTTCCACCTAACTATAACTGGTGTGAAACCTATGGTTTTTTCAGTGAATATATACATACATACAAATTTTTTCAATCAATCTTTTTGGCACTGTAATTGTTCTCCCCGATCTTGCAATTGGAAACTGGCAGCTTTTACCATCAATGTCCAGAATCTGCGTTGATGGTGAATAGACAACAGCAGTCATTGGTGCATTAGAACGAGTCTCTCTTTCAACATGCAGATCTGGCTAATGAGGTATAAAATGTCAAAAGTGAGAAGAGTCTCTAGTAATTGACTTCCCAGGGTGCTGGGCAGTCATCATGTGTCCCTTGGTAGACACGTCTTGAAAAGGTTCTGCCTCAGATGTAGCATAAGATTTTCTTCTCTGCACCTGGTGTGCGAGCACTCGATCTCCTCTTTTAAAGACGATGTTCTTCGCGTGTCATCTGTTATCAACATAAGCTTTCATCTTTTGTTTCTGCGCCAAGTCCTTCTCATGAGTTGCACACTCATCAGTCTTTCTCGGATTAGTCCACTGGGGGATCTTGCCTGACATATCTCTACCGTACATCAATGTTGCAGGACTTTAACTGGTGGTCGAGTGAGGTGTTGAATGATAAGCTCTTAAGATAGATTTTAACACAGTTTTCAAATTAAGCTTTTCAAGACCATCATGCTTCACAGCTTCCTTAGCGTACCCATAAAGTGCTCAACAAGTCCGTTGGCCTGCGGCCACAGAGTTGTGCTTTTCTGATGCTTTATATTCAGATGCTTCAAGAAATCTTTGAACTCACAACTGTTAAATGGGGGACCATCGCCAAATTTGAAAGAGGCCGAAACACCCCATTTCACAAGGATGCCATCTAGTCTCTCAATGACACGGTCTTGAGTAGTAGATGAGAGACCCTCAATTAAAGGAAAACAGGAGTATTTGTCCACAATCACCATCTGGCAATGCCCATTGTCAACTGACCAAAAAGTCAATGGCTACTCTCTCCCAGGCATGCTTCAAGAGTTCTGACATATTTAAGGTGTGTTATTTAACTTTAATAGAAAGGCACAGATGACAGGCCTTTAATTCCTTTTCAACTCACTCATTTAGATATGGAAATCAGACTCGTCTCAGAGAGCTTGTTTTGTGGCAATGATTCCGCAATGTCCTTTGTAGGCCGCTTTAATCATCTGCCTCAGACTCTTTGGAATCGGGAATCTCGACCCTCACAATATAACCCCTTCCTGAGTTATGGACAGTTCATCTTTGACATTGCTGTATTTTTTATATTCACTTCCACTGGTGAGAGGTTGAGGGTGTTGGTTCCATGACTGTTGTGTGAGGATATCTTTCAACTTTAACATGTCACTATCATAGTTAGTGGCAGTGATCATCTAGGCTAACGAAATGGAAGCTGGTGTGTTTGATTTTACAATGAAATTGATAGATGCTTCAGCCGTCTTGGATGGAGTACCATGACCTTGTATAGGCACTCTGAAAAAGTAGTCATCAGGGTTCTGATCCTTCCCTGGATTATGCACAATGTTATTGTACACTTGTGGTCATATTCCCCACTGTTTAATGTGAGGAGGCATATTGGCCTTTGTCTTGCCAAATATAGTCAGTAAAGCTTAAAAGGCTTTCAGTAAATAATACATGGAAATGTCCACAAGCCCATTCCACGGCCGTTGTGAATAAGCACGTTCTGTTTGTGACAAACTGCTACGTGCATATGCCGCAATACGCCTTTGAGCATTCAGGTGTCCGCTGTGCTGTGCAAAGATGGCGCCTAACCTGACTGTGCTAGTGTCAACAACAGAGTTCCTTCTCCTGGGTTCACTATCAATCAGATCACTAATTGGTCATAGGGTCTTACCTAGAAGTGCAAGGAGGTTGTAGTATTACATTAGTTACCAAATTTACACTTGAATGCAAATGATGCCCACAGGTATCAGCAAAGACATGAAACAGTAGTATTTTGTATAAAAATATTGATCAATCATTTATTAAAAAGGCAAAGTAAAAACAAATTAGAATAAGTAACAACATATACAGGATTTCAAATTTTATCATAGGATTTTACAAACACAAAAAACATCCATCATATTTAAAAGATTGCTATTAAAACATTATACTGTCATTTATACAATGATTTTGGTTAAAAATAAATTGGACATGGGAAGGAAAAAGTGTCGACGCAGCGTTTCGGTGCCTCTTTATTTTGCACCTTCTTCAAGGACTCGTTCACGATTCAGTTATTCTACTCCAGGTACAATTATCCTGGTGATATTTCTTGTAATTCAAATTGAACACGTTTCTTCGTGTGCTCACTGTATTTCCTTGTCTCTTTTCTCTTGTGCAAGTGCCTTTG
Source organism: Lissotriton helveticus (assembly GCF_964261635.1). Classification (NCBI taxonomy): domain Eukaryota; kingdom Metazoa; phylum Chordata; class Amphibia; order Caudata; family Salamandridae; genus Lissotriton; species Lissotriton helveticus. The sequence goes on along the minus strand of NC_136072.1, from coordinate 364,016,234 downwards.
GTTGAGCGTCACTTGTTTTAGAAGAGATTGGGGACACGCTTCAGTCCGGTCCGCTTTACTCTTGGTCTTTTGAGAGTAATGGAGGACGCCTCTGGGAGCTACCTTCTGGTAATTTCATCAACCATTTGCTCTGTATGGTTAAAATGAAAATAGCTTAAGTTTATTTCTTTCTCCTTATAGCTTCATCTTTGTGGGGCTTTTTTAGCACATTAGCGGTCCACTCTTTAAAGGATAGCTGAACTGCACGGCGTCCTCCACCTTCCTGGGCTTGTTTGGAATTCAAAAAAGAGACAAGGAAATACAGAGACAAGGAAATACAGTGAGCACACGAAGAAACGTGTTCAATTTGAATTACAAGAAATATCACCAGGATAATTGTACCTGGAGTAGAATAACTGAATCGTGAACGAGTCCTTGAAGAAGGTGCAAAATAAAGAGGCACCGAAACGCTGCGTCGACACTTTTTCGTTCCCATGTCCAATTTATTTTTAACCAAAATCATTGTATAAATGACAGTATAATGTTTTAATAGCAATCTTTTAAATATGATGGATGTTTTTTGTGTTTGTAAAATCCTATGATAAAATTTGAAATCCTGTATATGTTGTTACTTATTCTAATTTGTTTTTACTTTGCCTTTTTAATAAATGATTGATCAATATTTTTATACAAAATACTACTGTTTCATGTCTTTGCTGATACCTGTGGGCATCATTTGCATTCAAGTGTAAATTTGGTAACTAATGTAATACTACAACCTCCTTGCACTTCTAGGTAAGACCCTATGACCAATTAGTGATCTGATTGATAGTGAACCCAGGAGAAGGAACTCTGAATTTTTGATATTGTTGACCCAATCCTTTTCCTGATAGAAAGGGTAGCTCCCAGATAACCTTTTTTTGTCTAGTGTCAACAACAACCATTGTCTGAAGTTTCAGATTGAAATGTGCCATTTCAGTAGCATTCTCAATGGCTTGTTTGAGCTTCTTAAAACTTTTCTTGCATTCATGTGACCAAAGAAATGAAACATTGTTTTTTGTCAACCCTCTCAATGGAGCACTTACAGTGGCAGTCTCAAATATATCTGGAACAGTAGCTGGCCATGCCAAAAACAGGAAAGCACCATAGGAACATCTTGTGGGGGATCATCATTTGACAGCATTTGTACTTTAGCAGGATCAGGTATCATACCTCCTTCAGAAAAGATATGACCAATGAATTTTAACCAATCCTTGTGGAACTCATATTTATCTGCATTCAAAGTCAAACCTGCATCCGCAAGTAAAGTACATACTTGTGTGAGAGCTTTATCATAATCTTTGTGTAGCTCTGGAAACCAGTATGTCATCACTATTATTGAATGCATTAATCACAGGCTGTGTGATACACAAATGACATCTTGGAAAGTTCTGCAGCTGAAGACACACCAAATCATAGTCTTTTGTATCAAAACATACTAACATGTGTAGAAAAAAATTGTAATGTACCTGTAACTTTCTTCGAGTTCCAACTGATGATCACCTTATTCCATATCAAGGCGAGAGAAGACCTTGGCACCATTTAATTACATTATCTTGTCATCAATGTGGGGAGCTGGATGTTGCTCTTGTTCAATTGCCTTGTTTGCCTAATGCATTTCAACGCATATGTGTAGAGCTCCTTCACTGTCCTTTATGGGCACTACCACTATGGCAGAAACCTATGGTGTGAGACCTGCAGACAACTTAATGATATCATGCTTAAGTAACCATTAAAATTATTTTTCAACAGCATCTTGTAAATGAAAAGCAATTTGTCTATGTCTTTGAGCAACAGGACAGATATTCTCATTAATATGCAGCTTTACTTTCGTAGTCTTAAGCTTTCCCAAACCATGAAACAACGAGGGGAATCGACATACTATTGCATTGTGAGCATTCATGATGTAGTTTATAGAAATCAGTTCTATATCAGTAGCTGTGCTGAAACTGAGTTGACAAGCACATGATGTTGTACCTGGAAACACATAGATGGGTGCTTCCACCTTTGTTTTCTTGTATTTCCTTGCTGCTAAAAATTAACCTTGACTTGTAAGGGTTTCGATGAAGCCCACCTTAGTTTTTGATGGCCTATGTTTCAGTATTGGAGACAATACGTTATATTTCTCCTCAGGCATAATGTTTATCGAAGCACCACTGTCATTGATGAAAGGCACTGAACAACCATTTACTTTCATTGTGATCTGCGGACAATGTTTGAATAACTTGGGTGCTTTAGCATGTCAACTTTTCTTTGACTGACATATTTCTTCACATGTTGTCAGTCTAACATGAACATGCTTTTTTTAGGTAAACATCCACATGGAACAACAATCTTCTTCACTTTCACTTGATGCTGATCTCAAAGAACCACTTGACGATGATTTAATTGACAATAGACTTCATTCAGTGTCGATTTGTCTCAACTGATGTATCGCTGCTTGGCCTTGTAGCTGTGCGTCAAATATTGCTTCTGGAGCGTTCCGGCTGCAATTTTGTCTTCCTCCCACGACATACTTGCTTTTTCCTTTGCAAACCATCACAAAATGGTTCTCCTTCCCACAGCCTTTACATATCGGTCCAATGGTGGGACATTTACCTTCGTGTGAAAATGAACATTCACATCTGGAACAACTTCTTTATACTTGTAGGCATCACTTTGTGTCTCCCAGACTCTGGCTTTGGTTTACTTTTCACACTCATGACTGATTCATTCTGGGCACATCCAGCTCCTCCATGTCAGTAGCTTGTCTATCAACATGCTCAGCCATAAACACTTACTCCAGTCTAAGGGTTTCTCTCAGCATTCTCATCAAAATGAATCTGACAACCATCCATCAATAACTCTAAGACGTATAGCTCTTCATCATAAAAATTAATTGAACTTACATTGTTTGAGGAGTATGTCAAGTCTTTCCACAAATTCATTGATAGTTTCACCAACTTTCTGTCATTCTTGACTGAAAATATATCTTTCATAATCTGCATTGGGCATTTGAGTGAACTGGTGAGTCAAAGTTTCTTTCATCTGACGGTATGTGATTTCTTTATCAGTTTGCAGCATGTTCCTTATGACTTCTTTTGCACCATCACAGGCAAGACTTTTGAGGTATTTGGTCATATTTTTGCTATCAGTCTCTTCAAGTGTATCAATGAAATCATCAAATGTCTCTATCCAAACAATCCATCCATCTACCTCCAAAATGTTGTTTTTGGCTGTATTGAAAGGTGGTGGTGGTTTCAGGAAGGTGGCAGCATTGTAGACCAGTGTGGAACTTACTGACACCACTGGTGGATCACTATGAATTGGTTTAGGCAATTCATCTGTGAGGCCCTGTGATGTGCTGGCCTCGGGATCATATTTAATGATAGTTAGAAATGGGAGTTTCTTGGCTGCAATCTGAATAATTTTACTATTCCGAGAGTCACTATCGGCCTGTTATTCTTTGAAGAACTGTGAAGCTGTTCTGAACCCCAATTAGCAGTTTTAGTAGCTGGCCTCTTTGGGTGTGGATGGCTTGGTACCATGGGCACTTCTCCTTGAGTCACTTTACCGCGTTTAGCAGTACGATGACTCTGTAATGTGTTTGGTAAGTCAATTATTTCTTCTTTTTGAAAATTGAATTTGCACTTGCTGACACCTAGTTGGTCTCTGCCTTGCAGCACATCTGTTTACAGCGTTATTTAGCAATTTCTGATTATCCATGACTGGTCTTTGAAAACCTGGTTGAATCCGTCTTCAGCGTAGACACTCCGTATAACGTATGCCTTTATCTTTCGTGGCAGCACGGTACCTTTATGTATGGCCTGACCAGCAGTTCTCGAGCAACGATGTGTAGATTCTCAGAAATGGTTTTGTTATTTTCAACTGCTTCACAGCAGGGGGGAGCAATGCTTTGACTCCACATGCATTAAGTGTCAATTCCGTATTTTGACGATGACGTGGCACGCATGAGCAATTTACATGGACCATGGCAAACTCTCTGGGAGAGCACTGTTGATCTTTGGGTTGCTTATACCCTATCTCATCTCTATTTGTAGCATCTTCTCCAGCCTTGGTACTCGCCAATGACTATGCCACACATGGAGCTTAGTATTAGACATTTTTAGTCTTCAGTGCCTAACTTCAAACTCAACATTCTAAATCAGCCTTCATTGCATTCCACTCTAACACCTATGTCACAGCTCTACGGAGTCCATCAGAGGCCAAAAGGGTTCTGTCATTGCTAACTCGCAAGACACTGCACTTCTGTTTTAAAAAAAATATGCCGACTACTTTGTTACAGAGTTTTGTTAAGGAAGAGCACAAGATCACAGATCTGTAGAGGAATATATCCATATATTTATTAAATTAAAATGAAATGTATTCCTTTTTCCCCTTGCTCTCTTACTCAATTACATCTTGGGAAAAACAAACAGTACCTCTGTTTCGCCGCCTGTGAAAAACTTGTTGTACACCCAACCCTACATAAAATCTTTAGCACTGCTTGGGCTTATAATGTGGGAAGACAGAAAAGCTATCAAGAGTGACTGTAACACAAAACTGGATCACTGCACAATACTGAGTCCAGTCTTGAACAATAATGACCAATGCAAGAGCAGAATTATGTGTAATTTGTATAGTATTATCCCCAATGTCCAAGCTGCAGATTACTACATACCTGTCAAATTTCACTGTGTGAGAAGGGGGTGTGGCCTTGGAGGAGGCAGGGCCCTGTTCCAACAGCTACCTAAGAGGCACTCTGCATCTCATCAAGCCCCCCACCGTCTCTCCAAAAATCCAAACAAAAGGTAATTAAGGGTGTTGCCTGTGTCCTGGGTGTTTTCAAACCTCTTAATGGACATCGCCTGCTTAGTGCCTCAGAAAACGAGCTGGAAATCAATTGTTTACAGTGGTTTTCAGCCCATTTTCCCTGTCACTGTGTGATTTCAGCTCCTCACCGGTTGACCTTGTGACGAGAGCCGAAATCATGTGACACATCTGGTGGTGCTGTGTGAGTTGGCATGTCAGTGTCTATGTGTGCTGAGAAACAGGAAATAGTTAGCATTGCATAAGGTGACTACACATATTACCCATGTGGTAAATTATGCAGCACTGGAGAGTCTATAGAGTGACACACTGTAAAGATTCAGGTACACAAATTACTTCTTGAAAAGTTTTATTTTGAACACAACATCTCCAGCTGAGCTCAACGCTCACCAGCTTCTTTAGTTACAATGCCTTAAAATTCTCTTCCCAAATTTGACCTCATAACATTCCATGCTGCCAGCTCTGCATGTCTCCACACATCTACCCCCTTACAATATTTGAACAGGAAATTCACATTTTTAGATCAAAGGAAACAAACAAACTACGTAGCAACAATAATAGAACCCCCCCAAAAAATACACATTACAATGTCATGGTAGAGTAATTTTTGTGGTGAAATTGCAGCACACATATTGCAGAGCTCTATCCCATAACCTTACACACATTGTGGTAAATAAATAAATAATACCCTATTTTTGACTAAGCATATAGTATAACAGATAGCTCAATAAATAAGAGTCAAGATTCGAGGTAGTAGGAGTTTCTGCAGGTTTATTACAGCATAAGGACAGGATCAGGACAACCTGCATAGGAACAGAGTGACAGGGCCCAGCAGGACAACTGGGGCCCAGCAGCTGCCGGGGCTTGATCTGGGATGAGCGCGCTAACATTTAATAACAATACATTGACTTATATACATAGCGCAAACACATAGCATTACATTGCAGTAGGCGTAACAGTGGGTGGAGCAGAAGGCGGGACGCGTAGCAGTCGCGAGAGATAACAGTAAAAGTAGGTGTAACTGGGAGTATACATAGACATGTGATGCAAGCATAACAGAATATGTCATGAAATGGGCGGAAACATAGGAGGGGGCTACCTAAGGAGCCGGGACCTCTAACCTAATGGTGCGCGAAAATTGGCAATGGCGTGTTACTAGGAGAAGCTGGGGGCTATGAACTCTGTGCTAGGAGCAGAGACTAGAGTCTGGAGGGTCGGAGCGACATGTACCTAAACCCTATCTGGTATCTGATGTTTAGGGAACATGTTGATATAAACTAGGAGTCATGAAGGGAAAGGCTAACTTGACTCTAAGACTGGACCATGCATTATTCTACATGTAGTGCGTGATGAGGAATATTAAATGACCATTAAATACAGCATTTCTCTAACATGGAGACGAGAAGGCTAGACAATGACGGAAACTATTGATGCAGTTCAGTAGCTTAGGAATGCAGAAGAGGAGGACTGAACTGATAGCTGGAACTATAACATACTTTTGGCAGTCTCAGAGACAGAGCCGAGCTGCACCGGGCACTGCGAAGCAGGAAGTAAGTGAAGGGTCGAGGATACAGGTGGGGGCTGTATCGCTCCTTAGCGAGGCTTTCAGGAGACAGGAGCTGAATCCAGGGTCCGGGCCCTGTTGAGGCCTAGAAACGGGGACTTTATAATGGGATAACGTGCACACTGAGAAACGTGGCAACGTAACTTTACATAGGCCTGATATTCGTAGTATTCACGAGGACTGGGAAAGGACATACCAGAGGTGGACACAACTGTAATTGCGTCATTAATCAGACATGGGGAATAACATATGCATATTGGTCATGCACACATAACATATGATGGATGAGGCGTAGGGACACAGAACATGGCAAAATTTACTTTTCCACATTCCCTCCTTGTCACTACGTTTCCATCAGGAAACATCAATATTCATGATACCGTCTATCATTTCATACAGTACCATTTGCTCGTCTCGAATTGTCTTGGAACGGGATTTAGAACGGGGCTTGGGACTAGGAATACAAGAGGTAGCACACATGCTGCAAATCGCAGGGCCACATTGTATACAGAGGCAGCAGCTAAATATGATCGCTACTGCAATACCTAGAAAGGACAGGACTTTCCATCCCCATGCGGAAATTATATTCCAGAACCAACCGGACCATGTCCAGGTGCCTGGGTCTTGGTGTAACAGATGGGCAATTTTATGGAGTCTGGTTATAGCTGAATAAACAGACGGCGCGTTATTTGGAATGAAAATGCAGCAACTAGATCCGATGACTCTACAGGCCCCGCCCCTATCGGCCAGTATGACGTCAAGGACGAGACGATTTTGCAAAACGACAAATCTCATAGCAGATTGTTCTTCGGTTAGGTTACCTAGAGCAGAGGCAGTCTCATTTACTACAGCTTCAAGGGTTCTTGTTAACCTACGGATCAGTTTACTATTCTGGACAGGTCCTACAAAGAAGAAGAAACCTTTATTGAAATCTGTATACTGTTCTAGAGTAGTTTCAGTATAATCGACAATTGGGGACTCCCTTCTATGTCTAATGTGTACTAGATGTGTGTTTCTGTGATAATCAGATGGGGCTAGGAAAACAGGTGGCAGTAGGAAAGCAATATAACAGGTTCCCTCCCAATCGAGGGGCAGACGGACATATGCAGTTTGACCACAAATAAAATAGGAATGACGTGAAGCTTTGAAAACAGATTTCCCACTGTCACTATACTTGACAACAGTAGTACATTCACTATGTCCTACATGTACAGAACCATAACTACGGACACATAATTCGCCTTTGACAGGTAGTACTGAAATAGCAGGTAAGTCTGGAGTAGTATCAGACTGAACATTCAGGACCATGAAATTCGACGAATAATTACCTAAATTATAAACTTCATTTTCTAGATCTAAACCTGTTCTGTGGGGAAGACCTTGCTTGTCTGGAAAACATGTACTGTTAAGAAAAGACATATCTGTTGAGGATGACGTTAACGTGGACCATGCTCCACACGAACCATTATGTGAGAATGGATAAGGAAAGAGTGGCAGAACTCCCTTCGGTGTCTGAAAAGGGGGGAGTCGACCACACACCCAACAATTAGTGGCATTGCTGGTCTGGTGTGAATAATGTAACATACGGATAAATGTGTTGTTGCGCATAGCGAGGCGGTAAGAATATTCGTGAGGAGGCAGATCACTAAACGTGTGCTCTACTGTAGCATTAGCAGACATATTTACATGAGGAACTGGAAAATACAGATAGAATGCATAGCTGGTGCAGGAAATCATAATGCTGATGAATAATATGAAACTCAGAAAAACGATACATCTGATTGAATTTTGACTGACTCTCTCACTATGGGGGTCTATTTTATACATGTCAGAAACAGTCTAACCGTTTCACCTAGGGGAGGACTTATACAATCAAACTGACTGACTTATTTTACTAGACCTGAGCTTTAACTTATACTCCTGTTGCGGAGTTTTCTCTAACAAGGGAGGGGTTGTAGTAATGTCTTTTGCGTGACAGTCCTTTAAAACAATGTCTTGACAGTTTTTAAAATCCTGGGAATCCTGGGAAATGTTCTTGGAGACGGGTTTCAATCCATTGAAAAGTTTTACATGAGAAAGATGGACCCACCCCTTCCTGCCTTCCAACTTGACGGCAGTACGGGTGGTCAAGAGGACCTGACGTGGCTCCTTCCAACGTGGTTCCAGCGGACTTGATCTGTCAAAATTTCTGATCATCACCAAGGAGCCTGGAACGATCTCGTGCGGTGCCACCTCGGTATTGTCTGGAAAGGCGGCAGCAACCTGTGAACGACATGAGTTGAGGGCAGACATCAAGGAAGCTAGGTAATCTGTCAGCATATTACATGAAACATCGGTAATACTTCGGGGTCTAGGAGTACCCCACATGTTAGGGGGGCGGCCGAATACGACCTCATACGGGGACAGACCTGATCTGGAATGTGCGACCATGCGCATATAAAATAAAGCGACTGGCAGAGCTACTAGCCAGTCCACACCTTTTTCCTTACAGACTTTGGCAATGCGGATTTTCAGAGTCTGATTATGTCTCTCTACGAGACCGGCTGCTTCAGGATGGCGTACACAATGGAACTTCCACTGGTACCCTAACAAAAGGGAAACGTGCTTCATGAGTTCAGATGAGAATGGCTGACCGTTATCAGAATATACGACTCTAGGGAGTCCGTATCTAGGGAAAAATTCACGAACCAACTGCTTAGCAGTGGTCGCGGCTGTGTAATCTGGGACTGGATATGCTTCTGTCCATCTGGACAAAGCGCATACAACTACGAGGACATACTTAAAACCTCGACATCGCTCCATCTGAATATAATCCATCTGGAGGACCTCAAAAGGGTGGTCAGGGGGCTGGAAACCACCTTGTTCCACCGGGACACTTTTACCTGGATTAAACTGACAACATATCATACAGGTACGGACTTTCTGCTTGGCTGCAGCTCGTAAATGCTTGTTGAACCAAATGTTCTGGATACTGTCTAACATAGCTTTTTCTCCTAAATGTGCTGGACTATGTGCGGTATTGATAATGACTTGAACCATAGAGTCGGGGAGAAACCATGTGGCTCTACCCTTCGTTAACCATCCTTGATCTGTCTGGACCCCTCCTTGTTCAGACCATTTCTTGATTTCATCGGGAGTAGCATGTAACTGGATATCTATGACGTCTTGTGTGGGGTCCTTAACTGTCATGCATGTAATCGGATCTGGAGTATGTGTCATGTTAACTGGAATGTCTGGAGTCTGTGCTGTAAGCTTGGCTGTGCGGTCTGCTAGATCATTACCTTGGGAAATAATGTCAGTAACTTTCATATGTGCTTTGCATTTCATGATAGCGATGGATGCCGGTAAATGTATGGCATCTAACAGGGCTTGAATAAGGAGACCATGCTGAATCTTGGTTCCATGAGAAGTCATGAAACCTCTCTCCTGCCAGAGCACTCCGAAGTCGTGTACAACTCCGAATGCGTAACGTGAATCTGTGTAAACATTAACTTTCAGGTTCTTGGCGTGTATACAGGCTTGTGTCAGAGCAACTAGCTCTGCTGCTTGAGCGGACAGGGTATCAATACGGTGTGTTTCAATAACTTCAGTGTCAGTAGTCACTGCATACGCGGCGACTAGTTCTCCTGTACTAGTTCTCATACATGAACCATCCACATAAAGTGTCAGGTCAGGATCTGGTAACGGAATATCTGTCAGGTCTTGTCTTGGCTTTGTCGTAATATTAACTACTTCCACACAGTCATGTGGGTCAGAATTTGAACTAACTGATGGTAACAGTGTAGCAGGATTCAGGACGTTGCAGCGTCTAATTTCTATGTGTGGCTGGAACAGTGTCAATTCATAACCCGTTAAACGTGCAATTGTCAAGTGCTGAGTTTGTGTTCGGTTTAAAAGAACTTCTACTGAATGTGGGACTTGTACTGTCAGGGAATGTCCTAAAACTATGGAATCACTTTGTCTGATAGCTAGTGCTGTGGCTGCAACTGACTTGAGGCACGCAGGCAACGCCTGGGCGACTGGATCTAATGTGCTCGAAAAATAAGCACAGGGCTTGTATTGTCCTGCTTGATCTTGTGTGAGAACAGATAATGCTGTACCTTCGCGTTCAGTAACGAAAAGTGTAAAAGGCTTACTGTAGTTCGGTGTAGCTAGAACTGGAGCTTGACATAGGGCTTTCTTTAACTCGTTGAAACTAAGTGTATGTTCAGATGTCCAAGGGAGGACAGTCGATACGGCTGCCTCCTGTGTCGTTAACTGTATCAGTGGCTTGGCTAGAAATGCATACTGGGGAATCCATTGTCTACAATAAGAAGTAAGGCCGATAAAGGCACGTACCTCCTTCTGGGTTCTGGGCTGGGGAAGACTCGCTATTAACTGGATACGGTCTGGTGTCAACTGCCTACCCCTCTTGGACAGCAAGTGTCCTAAGTATACCACTTGCTGAACACAGAATTGAAGCTTCGAAGGTGACACCTTGTGCCCCATCTCGGCTAGAAAATACAGAACCGTAAGTGACGCTCGTTCGCAGTCACGTTCAGAACGGGCTGTGATCAGTAGATCATCGACATACTGGAGCAGGGCAGTGTCAGTTGGCATGTGAATGTTGTCTAGTTGTCTCTTAAGTGCTTGACTGTAAATACTAGGGCTTTCTGTGAAACCTTGAGGAGCGCGTGTGAACATATAGCTCCTTCCATTTAAACAAAATCCGAAAAGAAACTGGCTGTCTGGATGAATTGGAACACTAAAAAATGCATTCTTGAGGTCTATGACAGTGAAAAACATGGCTTCGTAATCAATAGCGGTTAACAGGGAAGAAATATCTGGGACAACTGGGTACTGAGGAATAATACATTTATTAAGCTCTCGTAAATCAATCACTAATCGATATACTGGGGGTGCATTTGGATCAGTACGTTTCATGACTGGAATGATCGGAGAATTGCATACATTGGAGTCAGTTTCTACAACTACTCCTTGAGCCATGAGCTCATCTATAATTTTGGATAAGGCTGCTACAGCCTCAGGTGGCAATCTGTACTGTCTGATTCGGGGTAACACTACACCTGGTTTGAGAGTCACACGATGGGGTGTGATTTGCATGTAACCTACATCAGTTGGACCTTGCGCCCATAAGTGCTGCGGAACATTAGACAATCTTGAATCAAAATCTCGTAATACATAGTGACCCTTAAAGTCACGTAGGAACAGACGTATTCCCTCTGGGGAACAGCAAATAACTGCACCTAATTCTTTCAGTGTCTTAATGCCTAACAGGTTTTCTGGACATGACTTAGTAAGTAACAGATCAGTAGTACGGGACAATGGACCTACTTCTAGAGTGACTGGCTTTGATATCTCGTTAACTATTGGTTTTCCTGAAAATCCAAGGGAAACATTTCTTGAGCCTGAGAGCGGAGCCCCTGGAACTTCGGCATGACTAATTGTGGTCCTACTTGCCCCTGTATCAATCAAAAACTTTCTGTCTTTCCCTAATACTTGACTGTGAACATAGGGACCTTCTTGATCTACAGGTATCTCGATGAGAGGCAAGCCTACCTCCCTCTCTAGGCTGTTTCATGAATATGGCTGGTACTCTGGATACTCAGACTGTGCATACTGGTACATCTGCGATGTGACATGCTGTGTTGCAGCTATAGGCTGCGGTGCGGGAACTGTCTGTTGTGCATTCTGTGACTGAGGAATCTGTGAAACTTGTTCTTGTCTAGGCGGACGTGGTCTTTCTTTAGTCTTACCAGTAGCTATGTTGTGTTTCAGGACTGCACACTCATTTATAAAATGACCTGGCTGTTTACAATAATTGCAGTTCCCTTTAACGGGAGCTGCAGGATGACTGGCTTGATTCGGACCCCTCTTCTGACTGTCTTGAGGAACAGATTGTGCAACTAGCACTTTCATTTTCGTGTCTTTCATACGTTTTCTTTCGTGCTCTTGCTCTTCTCTGATTCTATTCTGGTGGTACTGGAGCATCTGGAGCATCTGGGACGGAGTATTTGCTTGCCAGGTGCTTTCGACTTTCAAAACTCGATTTTTTATTTGTGGACTTGAATTCTCGACTAATTTGGTAACGAAAAGGTGAGGGTATGACTCACTACTTGTCTTGAGACCACTATTGATACTGAAACATTTCTCAAATCTAGAATAATAATCACTAATATCTTCATCTTGTTTCTGTTTACAGGCTGAGATTGCATCCCAGTCTTCTTTTCTCGTTGTCAATAATCTGGGTAAAACTTGAATCAATAATTCTGGTAATTCTTTACATTTATCTCCAAGACCGGTACCTGGTACTCGTGCCTTGTCTTCAGCTTCTAGAGCTGTCCAATCGATCTTTTTCTCTCCCACCTCCCATTCTTTTTCCTTTAACTTTTCATACACCCCTGCGGGTAACAGGACCTTTAACATTTTAATGATATCTGGGTAAGTGTATTCTCCCATACGGAGCATGTCTTTTAATTCTCTATGGAACCCTGCTGGATCTTTGTCATGACAGGGAATTAATTTCTTCATTTCAAGAAGTTCCATCTTTGAAATCGGAGTGTATACAAACACTCGTTGCATTTCGCCACCCGCCCCTTGGACTGGGTGGACTTCTCGTAACGGATTCTGTCTGTCTATGTAGAATGGCTTATTTTCTGGGGGTGAGACATGAACAAAATGCGGATTCAGGAACGTTCTATATTTGTGGCGCTGTTCTAGAATGATACTGATTAAATCGGTACCTAGACCTCTCCATCTATACTGGAGTAACTCGTTCAGGACATCGTGTAACGGGCCTGGATCAGAGTGCTGACCCTCATACAGAGTAATGAGGTACTGGATCATATACATACCCACCAGTCGTTGCTCGGCTGGGGGCAGTTTCAGAAACATTTGTGCCACTATTTCGTCTGGAAAAGTGGTAGAATCAGTAATCCATCGGACTGCTGATCGGGCTAGTTCTTGTTCATGCATAGTACTTAATTCGCTATAACCGATTCGTGATTTCAGAATGTGATCGGTAGCTTGAAATACTTGTTCTAGAGAACCTTGTTCTGGTGCTGGATGATGAAAAATAGACTTGTGTTCTAGACGTAAATGGCGATCTGGAAATCTGGATTTTCCTACATACGCTATTCTGTCGGAATTCTCGTCTTCCTCTTCAGGATCAGAGATACTTTCTTTCTCGCTTACTTGTGCTGCTTTACGCTGTTCGTGTAACCTTATTATTTCTTTACGAATTTTCTTGTACATACTCTCCATGGCACTGACGGTCTTGTGCTTACCCTCGGCTATATTATCACTCCACCTTGTCAGGATCCTCATTTCGGCGGGATCTTTAGACGGGTAATCTTGTTCTCTTATTAGACAATTGATCAGGAACTTTAATATCATGAGCTGGATCTCGGCTTTCCTTTGAGACATAATCTCGCCAATACTTTCTGGATCATCCCCTGTACGGACGAAACGGTATATTCTGTCTAGATCTTCTTTCATATTCGGTAAGGTGACTAGATACTCGGTCACTCTCCTTACACGTAAGGAATATAAAACCATATTATATTCGCCTGGAACTGGATCATAGACACATTCGTTAAGGGCTTGTCTGATTTCTGTGACAGACTTATTACTTTTAGGAGTACGCTGTGATGCTTGAGCATGTAATTCGAGTGCTGATAAACGTTTGTGTGGCGGTGGGGTTTGAGGAGTAGCTCCTCCTGCGGCCCCTAGACTGGAGTCGTCTACTGAGGCTCTACGTCCTGGCAGAGTGGGAAATGGAACTGTAGGCTGGACCGGGGGTACCGTAACAGGTACTCCGGTGTCTGGAGGAGCGGGAAGTGCCTGATTTGCAGGGACTGGCGGAGCGCGAACAGGATTTGCATATTCGGGGACTGTGTCGTCCAGATAGGACGAAATAAAAATATCAGCTGCGGTCGGTTTGTGACGTAGCTTGGTCGGAATTAATGGTGGCGGGAAATTACTAGATGCCTCTGGGGTCGCTTTTGGCAAGCCTTCGGCAAGGAGAGGATACATACCCTTAATAAGGGCATGCCTCTGTCTGTCTGACTGTTCGGCTTTGACTTGTTCACCTATCTCGATTAATTCTCTTTCTTGGGCTCGTTCTTGGGATTCTCTACTTAACTCTGACTTTCTGACTTCCTTTTCGGTTCTTTTATGAGCTTCTTTACGCCATAACTCGATGGCATCTTTCTGTGACTGTCTGGCTTTCTTTTTCCATAATGCTTCTTCTACTCGCATGATACATTCGGCATCCCATGTACCCGATACGGGCCATCTATACTTTTCTTCTAACTGTTTGGTATACTCTACCCATAAATCTAGATACAGTATGGCGCTTATGCCATGTTTCTGATACATAAAATGACCTGGACTGTCCCTAGGTGGGACAGGAACCGCTTCCTCTAACAGACCCTTTCTAGTTTTTAACTGTCGTAATCTTGAAAAGAGCGGCATTGTAAACTTGAATCGGAACACAATACAATACACGAAGAACAATAACAATTGGGAAAACAATTCAGGCATACCACGACATTGGAAATACATTAAACAATATCATAACATAACAGTTCGAACAGAATATTACCTGAAAATACTGAGAACAGAAATACAAGAATTTTCTCGAGAACGGAACAGACTAGAATTACTGGATGCACTGCTGTAACAGTACGGAACATACCGGTCCCATAAAGGGACGCATCAAGACCCGTATCCACCTAGGTGAACACTTCGTTTGTGAGTCTGGGCACCACCAACCCACGGACCAGGAGTCAATTTAGATTGGTCCTGTCTAGATACTACCCCAGCAATGGTACTCACCGGGCAGCACGAAACGGAAAGCCTCGGACGGGACTGGACTGCTACGACGACGGACTTCGGACTTCGGACTAAAGTTACGGGTGGGCCTCCGGATACCTCGGACCTTGGACTCTCGGCTTGGGCTCTGGTCGGGACTCGCCGCGTTCCTCCACCGTCTCGTTTGGATGCTGGACCGCCTCCTCCGTCTCCTCCGTGGGCCTGAGGGATACTTGAGCAGAAATATCTGCACGTGGCCGGTATGGTTCCGTCACGGCTGCAGAGGGTCAGGGGGTCGGCGTGGCTTCACCGACGCGTGGGGAAAGGGCAAGTCCCTATTCGGGCGCCATTATGTGGTAAATAAATAAATAATACCCTATTTTTGACTAAGCATATAGTATAACAGATAGCTCAATAAATAAGAGTCAAGATTCGAGGTAGTAGGAGTTTCTGCAGGTTTATTACAGCATAAGGACAGGATCAGGACAACCTGCATAGGAACAGAGTGACAGGGCCCAGCAGGACAACTGGGGCCCAGCAGCTGCCGGGGCTTGATCTGGGATGAGCGCGCTAACATTTAATAACAATACATTGACTTATATACATAGCGCAAACACATAGCATTACATTGCAGTAGGCGTAACAGTGGGTGGAGCAGAAGGCGGGACGCGTAGCAGTCGCGAGAGATAACAGTAAAAGTAGGTGTAACTGGGAGTATACATAGACATGTGATGCAAGCATAACAGAATATGTCATGAAATGGGCGGAAACATAGGAGGGGGCTACCTAAGGAGCCGGGACCTCTAACCTAATGGTGCGCGAAAATTGGCAATGGCGTGTTACTAGGAGAAGCTGGGGGCTATGAACTCTGTGCTAGGAGCAGAGACTAGAGTCTGGAGGGTCGGAGCGACATGTACCTAAACCCTATCTGGTATCTGATGTTTAGGGAACATGTTGATATAAACTAGGAGTCATGAAGGGAAAGGCTAACTTGACTCTAAGACTGGACCATGCATTATTCTACATGTAGTGCGTGATGAGGAATATTAAATGACCATTAAATACAGCATTTCTCTAACATGGAGACGAGAAGGCTAGACAATGACGGAAACTATTGATGCAGTTCAGTAGCTTAGGAATGCAGAAGAGGAGGACTGAACTGATAGCTGGAACTATAACATACTTTTGGCAGTCTCAGAGACAGAGCCGAGCTGCACCGGGCACTGCGAAGCAGGAAGTAAGTGAAGGGTCGAGGATACAGGTGGGGGCTGTATCGCTCCTTAGCGAGGCTTTCAGGAGACAGGAGCTGAATCCAGGGTCCGGGCCCTGTTGAGGCCTAGAAACGGGGACTTTATAATGGGATAACGTGCACACTGAGAAACGTGGCAACGTAACTTTACATAGGCCTGATATTCGTAGTATTCACGAGGACTGGGAAAGGACATACCAGAGGTGGACACAACTGTAATTGCGTCATTAATCAGACATGGGGAATAACATATGCATATTGGTCATGCACACATAACATATGATGGATGAGGCGTAGGGACACAGAACATGGCAAAATTTACTTTTCCACAACATCACCCAAACTCCTTGTAGCGCCATTCTCAACGACCACCACATTACATTTGACTTCCTTCACTCTGCATGTGGTAGAGCACTTGCTTTCTCCTTTGGAGACAAAACCTCTTTTCCTCACAACTACTCAATCACCAGGTCCTACCCTACAGGGATTCCACCCAGACTTCTAAATTCAACTTAGCCCAGTTTCTCAATTATTATAATAATTATTATTATTATTATTATCAACACTTATAAAGAGCTCTATCACCCTACGAGTACCATGGCACTGTAATATGAGTCCCTAGCTTATCGCAAATGGAAGTGGAGCAAGATTAGCAGAAGAAAATATTAGGAGAGTGGTGGAGGACAGACTCTAAGATATAGCCATGTCTTTATCCTTTTTCTGAACTGGAGAAGATCATCCACCTGTATGATCTCAAGTGGGAGTTTATTCCAGGGTTGTGAAGCTGCGGTGCTGAAGGCCCTGCCTTCTGATTTAGTTCTCCTAACTCTGGGTACCTTCACCAGTTATGCGGAGGAAGAACATAGATTTTGGGTGGAGGAATTGTGTCAAATTTAAAATTTGAAATGCAAATTTGTCCTGCAATGGTTTGGGTCCAGCACCATGCAGAGCTTTAAACACTATACAGAGTAACTTAAATTGTATCCTTTGCTATAGTGGAAGCCAGTGCAACTCTGAAAGTGCCTGAAAGGCGGAGGAACGTCGTGGCTTCATTAGTGCCAGCTTACAATAAAAATATAAAAAAGTTAAGTACATGGATTTTAATTTACCGCTGTGTTTGATATTTTCTGTATTCTCTAGAGTCTCTTAATCGAATATCTCGGAGACTCCAGCTGCTAGGCATTGCAGTAATCCAACCTACTCAGGATAGTACTTCTTACTATCAATGCTCTAGCCTGTTTTGAAAAGATGGGGAGGATCTTCCAAAGTACTCTGATCAGGGAAAAACAGCCCCAGCTATTTTATTAACATGAGTTGCAAGAGTCAGTTTACTATCGAACATGACTCCCAGGTTATGTACCATCTCAGAAGAGACCAATGGGGTGGCTGTGGGAATGGGCCAAAAATCAGTAGGGACTATGGGAGGGATCCTCCCAGCTGCACAGTGCAGGCCCTCTGTCTTATCAGCATTAACTTGAAGAGAATTCTCTCTGAGCCAAAGTGCTGTGTCCTGCATACAGGCATGGAAGTCTTCCAGAGATACGGACTGATCTCCCTCTAAGGACAGAATAAGTTGTGTGTCATCTGCGTAGTTCACAAGAGTGATGTTGTGAGCCCTTATAACAGCAAGTAAAGAGCTGTTAGAAATGTTGAACAATATTGGACTAAGCGCAGATCCCTGCGGGACACCGTGCAAGATGTTGATGAACTCGGATCGATAGGGGGGAGGGCCACTACCTATTGTCTATTAGATAGATACGATTGAAACCACTTCAGGGCAGTGCCAACAACCCCAACCTCTTCGAGTCTGATCAGAAGGACCTCATGGTAACCGTATCGAATGCGGCAGACAGGTCAAGTAGAATCAATATAGCCGATTGTCCCCTGTCTGCTCGCATTCGCAGGTCGTCCATGACGGTCACCAGAGCAGTCTCAGTTCCATGTCCAGGGCGGAACCCAAATTGCACATCTTCCAGCATGTTATTGGTTTCTAGGAACTGGGAGAGTGATTTACTAACTAGACATTCAAGGATTTTGACCGGATAGGGTAGAAGAATTGGGGAGATGAAGCAGACTGGTGGATTGGAGGTTGGTCTTTGCTACTTACCTCTTGTCTAGTGCGAGAGAAATTAGACGGTGGTCAGACCATGGTATTGGGACCTGCAGGTGTATTGAAATTTTGGGGTCATTGGTGATCACAGGGTCAAGTATATGTCCTTTGATGTGAGTGGCAGATGTTATTAATTGGGATATTGCTAGGTTCTCCAGTTCCTGCTCCAACCTCTTAACGTTAAGGATGCTCTGATCCCCAAAGTGCAGGTTGAGATGCCCTAGGATAGTGATGTGGGCTTTCTTCATCAATAGACTGTGTCTATAAATCTATCCAAAACTTTCCCTTGGTCCCAGGGGGCCTGTAAATTAGCAACCCAGAGAAGGTATGGGTTGGTGAGAAGGTAATGGTAAATTGACCGCTTTTGTAGTCCGGGACGGGGAGGTGTTGAAGGATACACTTAAACTCCCATTTGATCACAATCGCAAGTTCTCCTCCTACCTTTCCAGTGTTGTCGAGTCTATGAATATGGAACCCTGGAGGCAGAGCCATCAGAATGTCTGGGACTGAGTTTTCATTAAACCAGGTTTTAGTAACAAACAGTGTTGAAACAGCCCTCCTTCAATAGCAGACGAATTTGAAATTTATGTTTGGGGAGCGAGCGACAGTTGATGAAGCCAAGGGTCAAGGAGGTTCTAGCTGATTGGCACTTTGGTCCATCTAAATTACTTTGCCCCCAATATTTATTGTACGTTTGCAATGCTTGTATACCTGTAATCCCTTGACATGACATTCCAGTAGCCCTCCCCATCCCTGCATGGTACCAGGGTTTGTTCAAGCGATAGAAGCTGTTCTTTGGAGTAATGTACTCTCTGTAATTGGGCAGGGTCCCTGGGCCAGGTTGGGCGTGTACGGGCTTGACTTTGGCATGCCTTCAGCACGCCAGCGGCGTGTCTGCTGCACGCCCGCTTTGTAGCTGACAGTTAAGGCGTCCAAGGTCTGAACACTGGACCGCTGACCTATGGCACCACGTACAACTCTATGGTAAAGAGGATTAACACTACCTCTCTACCACGCTTACTATCAATTTTCTATGGTTTCAGAGCACTTCAGCTATGGGGTGGCGCTTTTGAGGGAGCTGGTTTCCTCCCAAGTGAATGCCACAAACCGTGAGTAACATCCGCCTGAATCACCATAGGACAAAGAGTATTAAAATCAGTGAAAGATTAAATAAAAAATGAGTATGCGAGGGCACCTCTTACAATCCTGCTCGCTGTTGTCTATTTCATTAATGTGCCTGCTTTGCAGCTGACATTTAAGGCATCCGAGGGCTGAACACTAGACCACTGACCTCTGGCACCACGTACAACTCTATGGTAGAGAGGATTAACACTGCCTCTCTACCATGGTTTTTATCAATGCTCTATGGATTCAGAGCACTTCTTGAAAAGTTTTGTCTTGCACATGAAATCTCCAGCTGCGCTCAACTCTCACCAGCTTCTTCAGTTAAAATGCCTTAATATTCTCTTCCCTGATCTGACCTCATAACATTCCATGCTGCTACCTCTGAATGTCTTCACAAACACCTTTGTATATGGACTTTACTTACAGGTAGGCTGGGGTAGCAGTAGCTTCCCTGGTTACCTTCTAGTACCTCTTGAACTGCCCCTGACACCCGCTTATCTTAGAATTCATTAAGGCAGTCACTGGAAACAAAAGGAAAGGAAGGGAAGCAAAGCTTTGAGAGTCCTGTTCAATTTCGCACTTTCGTCTACCAACCTATTTTTAGCTCCTCCACAATAAATAAGAGTGGTTGAGGGGGAGGGGGTTTAATTCTGAAAAGTCATCAGAGGCAAACAGTGTGTGTGTCACTTTTGATACCAGTGCATATTTTGTGAATAGACATCATGTCTTTTTTTGGTTCTACTTGTAGATCGGCATCTGTTCTCAAATACCCTCTGGGCTTTCATGGTAGCCCTCCTTTAAATAAATACTCTAAGTTCTCACTACACCTATCAGAGCCTAACCGCCATAATGGGTCACATAAAAAGGGAGACTCACTGGAACATCAGGCACTGCGCGTTTGCTGCTCTTCCTTTCATAGGGTTTCTCTACACCCATCACATCAAACCTGATGGAGTCAGTGCCTAGTCACCTCCCTCTTACAGCACTCCAGCTGCTTGGTAAATGAGTTACAGTAGGTTGAAGAAGGCATTACATAGTGAGGTGAGAGACATGTCTGTGATAAGGGATTGCAGAAAACTATATCATGTAGCATGGAAAAACAAGTTATCGGAGTTGAAGGACAATGCATGGAAGGACCTTATTGAGGCCGCCGAGTCTAAAGATAGTACGAAATTTTGGGCTGCGGTAAATGCACCTTTCTTTGCCAACACAAGAGATGAACATACCATTGAGCTGGCAATAGAAGAACAGACTTGGATAGACTTTTTTTCTAAAGTATATGCACGACAAAAGCCCAATGAGGAATTTGCCAAGGGGCCTGAAACGGGGAATGTAAAACAGCCCTTCTTACCCATTAAACTCGATATCTCACTCCAAGATGTAATTATTGCAGTTAAAGCGAGTTAGAGTGGCAAAGCCGCTGGCCCCGATGGGATACCAATAAGTCAAATTTGGAGGTATGGGGCCCCATTTTAACAAGAGTTTTACAAGCGTGTTGTGAAAGAGGTTTCATTACTACATGGTCTGAATCCATTATAGTACCCATCTTTAAAAAGGGCGACCGGGAGAACCCTGCTTCATATCGCCTGATTTCCTTGTTAGATTCCCTAATGAAGGTGACGGGCAGGATCGTCCTAGAAAGATTACAGGGATGGACCGAAGAAAATAACATTTTAAGCATTTTTTTTTGCGGAGTTGCCAAGTTTCTGGAAAAGGCCTGGCAGATACATTTAAGACTGATAAAATCAAGAACGGGGTAGGAAACTGTGTATTATAAAGCATTAGAACATCACCGGGTCTCTGTCTTAGGGCTTTTATTTTATCTATTTTTATTTATCTTTTAACTGTATACTGTCTCTATTTGCTGTAGAAAGGATTTTTCTTTTTAAAGTTTTTACATTCCTTTTAATGAACTGTATGTACTTTTATGATAAATTGTATTTTTATCGAAATAAAGTATTACTACTACTACATTTTAAGCGATGTCCAATATGGTTTTAGAGTCGGTTTAGGTACAAATGAGCAGATTTTGAATCTAAGTATTGTAATTGGTAAATATACCAGGGCTAAAGGAGGGAATTTGTATATGGCCTTTGTAGATCTCTCAGCGTCTTTTGATTGTGTAGTTCATGAGAAACTATGGGGCCTTTTAAATGAACTGAAAGTTGACCCTGTTTTAATTCAGTTTTTAAGACAGTTGTATATAGGAGCTACTGCAAAGGTCCGCCATGGTACTGAGGGCGAGTGTACCGCATCATCATTTAAAGTTGAACGAGGTGTTAGGCAGGGTTGCGGTTTGGCACCACTCCTGTTCTCTTTATACACCAACGCTCTTGAACAGGAGTTGGTGTCACACACTAGGGATCCCTCATTAGTAAACTCCCGCCCTATCGCTTCTCTCCTTTACGCTGATGATGCCGTCCTCATGTCTCGCACTCAAATAGGACTACAAAGGGCCCTCTCCTTTTATACAAGTTTTATGGACAGCCTTGGCTTAAAATTACACGCCAAAAAAAGCTATGTGATGTTATGTGGGTCTACTAGAAAAAAGAATAGAAGTTTCGAGGCGGGGGAAATAAGGTGGAAACCATCCCTGCATTTAATTATTTGGGCGTGCTCTTTGATAGATCTGGCTCTTGGGTTCCAGCAGTAAAGGCCAGGTCTCTACTTTCTATAAAGTCTATCGCAGCCCTTTTTAACTTTTCAAAAAAATTGGGGAAAAGGCCACCAGAAATTTTAGTAAAAATATATCAAGCAAAGTGTGTGAGCATAGCGATTTACGGGGCCGGAGTCTGGGGATTTCAAGATTGTATCATAATTCAGCGTATTGAAAATACTTTTTGGAGGTCCCTTTTAAGTGTTCCTAATAGTGCCCCTGTTTTTAACTGCCATGCCGAATTGGGGGTTACTTATATTTCCGATTTGATAAAGGCACAGCCAGTGTTGCTATGGCACAGAATTTGGACCACAGAGAATGCAAAACTCTGTAGAGAAATAATAAGGGATGAGATTGGATAATGTTCGTAAAATTTTATGGTTGAAATACGTTGGAAGTTTTATGCAGGACATCGGTTACCCAGAGTTTTTTTCCAAGCCCGATAGTATGAATTTTATAAAACGAAAAGATTTTTAAAAAGTTGTTATGACTCACCTAGAAGAAACCAGGCTAGCATCTGAGCTGAGCAAACCTATGGTGATTAGCCACCAACTGACCATTACGACTGTCAACATACAGCCATATTTGCAGTGTGTCCATGGTGGCTATGACAGATATCTTCTGACCAGATTTAGGTTTGGGACTTTTCACCACCTAACTTCATACCCAACCATAAATGATTGGTCAAGAGAATTAAGTCAATGTCCCTGTGATAAAATATGTAGACAAAGCACAATGCATGTAGTCTTATTCTGCAAGCTGTATATCAAAGAGAGACGAAGATGGTTAAAACCACTTTTAAAACAGGGAGGATGGAGACAGTGTCGCCCCGCTTTTTTACATCTACAGATGCTCGAAAGTTATTATTGTATTGGGTCTATGGTGGGTTTCCTAAAAGATATTTTGAGGACAAGGAGAGCTGTTAACATCAGAAGTTTAGGATATGTGATTTGAAATGCCTACCCAAGGGACCCATAACATTTCTCCAAATATTTTATGAACGTTTTAAAATTTTCCACAAAATTAGCTGTCCATAAATGTGTATTTTAATGTAACTTATGAGAATGTATTGTTTTTTCGGTATGTATGCTTTTATGATTTTAACTTTTCAAAATCGAATAAAGCTCATTTTGATTGATTGTTTTTATTGAGTTACATATGTGGAGAATAATTAATGTCTTAAATTCAGTACTATCATTTATAGTGTGAAAGTATCCAATACAAGTAAAGATTCAGATGAGAAATTATTTCTTTTGTAGCTGCACTTATAGCTGTCCCAGGCAGTACAAATAATAGTAATAGATGTCACAAAAAAGGATATCACACTTTTGGGACATCAGCAGCCACAAGGCCACTAACATCTAAACGTAACTACTACTCCTGATGGCTATTAGCTGTGATCATTGCCACTCATGCGGATGCAGCGCTATTCCAAAAATAATTTATGAAACCATATCACTTATCCCTAAAACATCGGAGCATACATTCACTCACCAATGGGGCCCATATCACTGTGAGCTACACACACATACACAGTCTTCTACCTCACTCTAGGGATCAGTGAATCTCAATGGAGAGCTGCTGTATCATAGCGAAATGTCTAAATTAAAACTAACTTTTATACTATTTATATCTGCAGCTTTAAAGAGTTTACCATGGTTTTATCATTAGACATATCGCCATAAGGGTCGATGAGTCTGCTAGTGAGAAAATTAGGCGTAGGAAAACTCAAGACCAGCTTTAATTTCCCATGTATCTAATTTTATTAAAGCAATTTTAATATGTCTAAACGTTTCTTCTCTTTATTTATTTATTTAATCTTCAAATGGCATTTAAACGAAAGCTTAGTTCAAAAAGTTAATTTCATTTATTTTAGAACATTTCAGAAATAAACGTTAACATTTTAGGTTCAGGACGCAAGTATTAGCAAAAGACAAATAGTTCCCAAAGTCCATTCTCCTAACTCCCTAACTAAATTCCTCTCTAAAGTGCCATTTCTGCAAAGAAAATGTCATACGTCGAGAAAAAGCGTCTTATATCACAGGAACATCAGCAATCCGACAGCATCTCTGGAGGAAATTAAGAAGAAGTGTTTTACTCGGTAAAATCAGCACATTTTATACCTTTTTCACTAGCTCTATCTAACTAAAAGAGAAACTTTTAGAGAAAAGTCGAGTCCTCATTGGTCATTTCGGGAGTGGATGAGCATAACCTCATCGTCACATTATACATTTTTCTCCCTGTCAGGGGTTTTTAATGCCCTCCTTGTCTTTCTTAGTCCGGCTTAGTCGAGTTTCCTAAGTTTGCAACTTCAAGAAAAGTTCTCACGTTCAGAACCATTGCTCTCATCATTTGGCAGCCATCTGAACTTCCAGTCCCCAGCGGCCTGAACTGCCTTCCGCACAGGCCCAAACAGCTCGTATTCATTCTCATCTCCTCGGCTGCGCATGTGCTCTGCCTTTGGCTGTCACAGTAAACCAGTGACTCCATTTTGTCACAGGCCTCTCGAGTCAGAATGGGAGCTATCATAGAAACAAACACAAATAAACGTTAATTTTAGAAAAATAGCCTTTCTGTTTACCTCCCCCCTTACTAAAGTTTTCCCGATTAGCAGTTACCTAGCATATAAGCAACACTTATGCGTGGTATACTCTTAAGGTCCTGTTTCTGGCCACAAATACATAGACAAAAACACATTTATGCTTCATTCCGTTATATCAATGCAGCATATTAGTACAGGACACGACAAAATTACATAGTTAGTTAATTATAATTGCAACATAAGCAGAGATTAGTTTCCCACGTGTGTGTTTGTCCAAGTTTTTATTTTAGGTTGATTATTTCCATCCACCATTCTATTAGTTCAAATGACATGTTATCGAAGTGTGACTTCACAAGGGGTATACAACATTTTGTTTCTCCACCTTGCTCCATCAACTCCCCCCTTTGGTGATTTATCACCAAATATCTCCCCAAATTTGCAAATTTTATTCAAAACATGTTCCAGGTTCTTCAGGTTAATAAGCCTTTATACTTTAGTATTCTTTTCGTTAGTCTCTTTAAAAACCTTTTCTCGGAATTCCTCCATTTCTATGTCACCCTTTTCTCTCTCCCTTTCTCGTTTTTCTTGAATTATCTTCTTTAATGAATTTCTAACATTCCTTCTTTTTCTGTATATGCAGCATAATCTTATCACTAAAATAGCTAATACTATGACTGTTACTGGTATTAGTATTTTACCTATAATTGAACTACCTATTTCTTGAAACCAATGTTTAACTGCTGTAAAACTTCTACCAAGACGATCAAGAATACCATCAACCTCCAGTGGTTCAATTTCTCCATGCAACTTTGTAATGTTTGGTATGTACTTTTCAATGTTCTGACTTTTATCTGGAATATAGGTACAGCAATGCTGCACCTTCAATATACCACAGACTCCTCCTTCTTTTGCCAATATAATATCAGGAGCAGGACGTTTTTTCATTACCATAGTTCTCATAGCAATCATTTAGTTGTTTACCATTAGGAATCCTCATGCTGTATCTGTTGACAAACGATCTACTATTGGTGACAATCGTCGAATTCGATCTGCATTGAAAGATATTCCCACTGCTGGTATCAGTGCTCCAAAAACATCACCTATTATTTCTATAACACTCTTTTTCTACGACTTAACGGTTTACCTATCTCATATATGCCATTTGTTCCCCTATCTACATGAACATTTTTGGGAAAGACCAAACCCACATAGCATGTCCCATACCAATGGTCAGGCAACCTGTAATAAGCTTTGTTCCCATAAATAAAATAAACACCAGGAAAAACTGGATCATCTCCTCCTTTAAATCCCCAACCCCCTATTATTCTATAGGTATCTTTACATTGACTTGCTCCTACAAAGTAATTATCATACACAGTATGATCTCTCCTAATACAAAATGTTCCCATCAGTGGAGTGTCAATATTTATAGCTACATTCACATTTCTTTCATCAATATTTTCATCATTGAATGTACAATATTTTGATTTCTCATGTTTCACCCTTTCTTTACGTTTATAAGCTATTTTTCTCTCTTCAACCATGTCTAAAAATGCCTTCTCTTCCACTCTCATTTTACATGTCAGATTATTTTTAAAAGCATAGTCATGATTTAATTCATCCATTTCTAAAAAATATTCTCCAATAACTGTAGCAGGCTTTCTTTTATTCAGTTTCTTATCAATTTTTAACTTTTCAAATACCTCATCTGAATTAGAATAATGATATTCCAATTTACCTGTCTGATAAAACAGGCTTGCAATCACACTACATGTAACCCCATATGTAAGTGGAAGGTGATGGTATGTCACCGCCTCAGAAACAGATGCAGGCAATTTCACACAAACATAACAATCACTTGCATTAATTGTTCTGACATACTCTGATAACAATTTAAAAAAAGTTTTCTTTGAAAAGTCACTTATTGAGCTATCCTGTTGTACTTCTGGCCTATATACATGCTGTTTGTTAGATTTCGACTCTGTCTCTTGTTCACTTGAACTTACATTCATTTTCAATTTCACTAAGCTATCCTGGAAAAGAATTACAATAGCCAAAATTATCCATATCATTGTTAATAATCCAGTGCAAACCATGCATAACCTACACATTTTCTAAATATAGAACATTTCATCTTATGCTCGTTATTCACCATTTTTTTTACACAGCAATTTTTCTCTAACAACTTTTCTTCGACCTTGTGTCACCTACAGAGTTAGTTTTGTTACCTCTAGCAATTTTTCTTTGACCTTATATCAATTACACAATTTTTCTTGTTTTCTCTAACAAGTTTTCTTCGACCTTATGTCACTTACAAATTCCCACTTCCCTCTATAATACCTTTTTCTTTATCAGGATTTTTCAGGATCTATTCCTTTTATCTTATACTTTGAGCAACCGTTGTCCTTTTCAATAATTTGCCTCTTTACTCACTTTTCCCACATGTCTTTGGACAACTCAAATCTTCTTAGGTACTGTTTGCCTCCTCAATTGACGGTAGGACAATATATGTCCAGTCGGGTGATTTGTACTTCGGATATGGTCTTCTCACTCTTTTGGGTCGATGTACCACTTCAATCTTTCTTCCCAAAGATTCTCTTTGACTGGTTATTTCATGCACTTGTTCTTCCTGCTTTCTTTCCCTGTTAACCAGTTTGATTTTCAGCTCGTCGTTTTTCTTAGGCCAATTATCTCCCATACAAAATCTTTTTGTCTTAGGCTCTGTGGTGTTGTGTTCCACTCTCCAGGCCCTTTTTCTTGGACTCCTTCTCACAGAAGTCTCATCTGCACTTTCGTCAGTTTCGCTTTCAGTGTCTTCAACAGTTTTGTTTATGATAAACTTCACAACGTCTTTGTCTTTTCCAGAGTCAACTTTCTCTACTGACAGTTCTTTCACTCTGTAAGGAACATTTCCATAACTGGTACTTGGAATCTCATCCTGGTTGTGAGTTACTTCTGCTTTTCCAGTATCAGGATCTTCGTTCCTATCTTCCGAGTTTGCAGACTGTTCTTCAGAGTTTCTCTGATCACCAGTTTTATCTCTGTTCCGCTCAGTCTCCTCACTTGTGTCTTCTTCTACCAATTCTCGATCTTCAGATTGATCTTCAGAATTTGGTACCTCAACAGTTTCCTCTTCTCCTTCAGATGCAGAACTAGCCTCTGAAACCTCCAGATGTCGACGTTCTTGTCGAGCTTCAGAAACTGGACCTTCTTCTGGTTCACCCTCAGAGTCTGAATCAGTAGTACTTTCACCTTCATCTGGATTTTCAAGTTCAGGCACACGGATTGCACGGCTCGCGTGAACCCACCTTTTCACTCCAGCACATTTAACTGCAGTTGTGCTAACCAGGATAACCTGTTGTGGTTTCTGCCAACGAGGCACCAAGCAATTTCTCCTGCGGTGCACCTTGATTCGGACCCAGTCTCCAGGCACTAGGTCATGAGCTGGCTTTTTCTCTTTCGGGTCTGAATCAGTTCCCACCTGATGGAACACAGAAGTCACTACATCAGACACATTTTTGCAGTAATCCAGTATGATGTCATAACTAATAGTTAATAACTCATCAAGTGGTACATATGCCTGTCTCATTGCCCTTCCCATTAGAATCTCATGTGGACTCAGTCCAGTCTTTCTGTCTGGAATGCTCCTCAAAGTCATCAGAACAAGGGGCAAGGCGTCTGGCCACTTCAATCCTGTTGCCAAATACATTTTTGCAATCCTGTTTTTAATTGTCCCATTTACCTGCTCAACCACTCCTGAAGCCTCAGGCCTGTGTGCAAAGTGTAGTCATTGGGGTATATCTAGTGCTTCACATACCATTTGTATGAGCTCATTTTGGAAATGGGAACCACGGTCCGTTTCAATGGTCACTGGAAAGCCGAATCTAGGTATAATCTCTCGTAGAAGTAACTTGGCAACAGTTATTCCATCATTCCTCCTTGTGGGGAAAGCCTCCACCCACCTTGAGAACAAACAGACAATCACCAGAACATATCTCAGTCGATTACATGGTGGTAAATCATTGAAGTCCAACTGCATTCGTGTAAATGGACCTCCCTCCCGTCCTATAGTTCCCAGACTCACAATTGTTTTCCTGTTTGGATTGAACTGTTGGCACACCAAACACCTCTGGCACAAACTCTCTGCAATTATCCTAAATTTGGGATTGTACCACGTTTGTCTAAACAGACGCAACATAGCATCTCTTCCAAGGTGAGCTTGACCATGGTATGCTCGGGCCATATTTGAGATCATGCTATCAGGCATTCTCTTCCTCATCTGCCTCTTCCTGCATTTGCCTCACTTCCTGCCAAGTTTCTACTACTGTGGTTAGCATTAAAGGACTTGGAACGTGTTCTTTCTCTCTGTCCTTATTAATTGAAGCCAAATTCCTTGCACAGTATTTTGCAATTGCATCAACATAACAATTACCTCGGGTGATGTAGTCATCCCCCTTTTTGTGTGCTGCACATTTGACCACAGCAATTTTGTCTGGTAGCTGAATCGCATCAATTAGCATTCTTACAAACTCAGCATTCCGTATGGGAGATCCTACAGAGGTCAAATAGTCTCTTTGGGACCACAGTTGCCCATAATCATGGACAACTCCGAAGCCATACTGACTATTAGTCACTATGGTGACTTTGATCTCCTTTCCCAACTCACATGCTCGAATCAAAGCAATCAATCCTGCTATTTGTGCAGAATGGATCCCTTTCAGACAGGATGCTTCCAGTACTTTCGCTACAGTGCACACGGCATAGGCTGTACTTTAAGCACCTTCATCCATCCTCAGACATGATCCATCCACAAAATCACATAATCAGACTCATGTAACGGCTCATCTCTGATATCTGGTCTTGGTTTGGTACAGTATTCAAGAACATCCAAACATTTGTGATCAACCGCACCTCTTACCTCAACTTCCGGGACATCATGTAATAGCGTAGAAGGATTTACATTTACACATATAGAAATTGTCACATTTTCTGCTCCTAGAATTGTCTTTTCATACTTGGTGATCCTGCTGTTAGTCAGGTATTGAGTCTTTGTTCTAGTGAGGAGAATCTCCACTGAGCGAGGTACATACACCCTCACAGGAAATCCCATCACTATCCCTTCACTTTGTTTTATACTGACACTTGTAGCTGCCACTGCTTTCAGACAACCTGGCAATGCCTTTGCAACAGGGTCTAAAACAGCTGAGAAATATGCAATTGGTTTTCTCAGTTTTCCATGTCTCTGAATCAGTACTGACAATGCACATCCCTCTCGTTCACTGCAATACAGTTCAAACTCTTTTTCATAACTTGGCATCCCTAAAGCTGGTGCTTCACAGAGACTTTGTTTTAACAGCTCAAATGATTCCATTTCAGTTTTAGTCAGAACGATAGGGTCTCGGATATCTGCTCTTGTTAACCTCTGCAATGGCTTTGCAATCAATGAGAATCCACTAATCCACTGTCTACAGTAACCTACCATTCCCAGAAACATTCTCAGTTGCCTTTGAGTTTTTGGTGGTTTCATTCCCTGTATCATTTTAATTCTTTCAGCAGTAACTTGTCTGACTACCTTGACAATCTTATGACCTAAGTATTGCACTTCTTTCTGGCAAAATTGTAATTTTGATGGAGACACTTTATGTCCCTCTTCAGCCAAATGATTCAGCAATGCAACAGTATCAGTTATGCATGCATCTTTTGGCTTTGATGCCACCAGAAGGTCATCAATATATTGAACCAATACAGACTCTCCAGGCATGCTCAAACTCTCTAATGATTTCTTTAACAATTGATTAAAGATTGAGGGACTTTCAGTATACCCATGAGGAATTCGGCACCATGCCAAAATACGATCTCCGAACCGGAACGCAAATATTGGCTGGCTTTCTGGATGCAATGGAACTGTGAAGAACGCATTACACAGATCTATGACTGTGTACCATTCTGCATCATAGGGAATTTGAAATAAGATCACTGCTGGATTTGGTACAGTCGGACAACATGGGACAACTATCTTATTAACCTTTGTCAAATCTTGCACAATTCTAAAGGTTCCATTTGGCTTCTTCAATCCCATTATTGGTGAATTACAAGGACTACTCTCTATTTCTCTCAGTATTCCCTGCTAAATCATCTTGTCAATCACTGGGGTTATTCCTTCAATTATTTCTGCAGCCATTTTGTACTGAGGAATATTCGGGTAATTCGCACCTTCTTTTACTGAGATTTTTACAGGGTCTACATCTTTCATCAATCCAATATCTTCTCCTGTAAAATTCCACACCTTTTCTTTCACTGTTTCTTTCAATGCATCAGGTATCTTTTCTCGGTCAAACACAGGGAACAATTTATTTTGCTCAGCCTGAACCATGAGCATAGTCATTTTATACAGGCTGTCTTCATCTGGGGTTTGAAATTCTATGCCATCTGGTGAACAGTATATGGCACCGTTTATCTTACACAAGATATCTCATCCTAACAGATTCACAGGACTACTATCACACACCACAAATCGATGCATGTCTCTGAAATGTCCAATCTCTATTTCAACTGGGTGAGTCAAAGGGGTTTTTATTTGTCTGTTAGCTACTCCTACAACTTGGATGCTTTCTCCTGAGAGAGGAAGATTCTGGACTTCCACTGATCTAACAGTAGAACGGGTAACACCAGTGTCCACTAGGAAAGTTATTTCTACATCATTCACCTTTCCATTCACATATTGACCAGACTGATGTACCTCAAGAGTGGCTCCAAGCACACACTCTTCTCCCTCTCTCAGGCACCGTCAGAAACTTTCATCCAACTCACTTCCACCCTCCTTTTGTAACCAATACTGAGGACACGCATTCACTCTGTGCGGTCTTATTACCTGCTCACCTCGGCTGAATCCTGTCTCTGTACTGTATCTCTGTTGGTTTACACTGTGTGGAAGTGGAGGTTGTGGCACCTGACTTTGCTGATTTACTATCTGCTGTTGCTGCGGTTGCTGCTGGTTTACCTCATACTGCACCTGTGGATTCAATTATGTGTTTTCTGGATTGACTCTTGTAGGATACTTACACTCTTTTCTCCAATGCCCTATTCTGCTGCAATTGTGGCAGGGATATTTCTTTTTCAGTTCTTCTATATTTCCTACTAATTTTGGTTTTGCAAAATTACCCTTTGGTTTTCCCTGATTTGCATCAGTGCTCTTATTATCTAATTGCGCTACCTGCTCTGCCACCTTTACTTGTGCCCACATAGCCTTTTCTTTTAATTTCTTTTGTTTTGCATCAATTTCTTCACTACAATATTTGGCCTTTCTCAACACCTCATCAACTGTGCTCGACTGCCACCCTATTAGAGTGTGTCGGATCATGTCTCCGATCTCTGGTCTCAATCCATATACATATCTATATACAAAATGACTCATGTCCTTCTCACTCAATTCTTCATATCCACTATACTGTTTGAACACAATAATAATCTCTCATAAAATGCATGTACAGATTCTTTCGGCTCTTGAGTTGTCCTATCTATTTTAACCCAGTCTGTCTCTTTTGGTGGAATTTTATTCTTCAAAAACACAATCACTTGTTCATATTTCCGCATTTCATCTGTTGATGGGGCACCTGTCACTTTGTCTCGGGGATACTCTTCTCTAGGCCAATCTACAGATATTTTACATTCAGTCCACAGGTCTGCTGGCACAACTATTTCAAATAATCTATCCAAATCAACCCATAGTACCTTTGAAACTTTCACAAATCAATCTACCTGTCGATACCATTCCACTGGATTTTCTCTCAATCTAGGGAAATCATTTGTAAATGATAATATATCCTGTCTACTCCAAGGAACATGTACATATCCTCCTCCAGGTATTTCTCTCATGGGAAATTCATTTGCAACTGCCTCTTTTTCCCTGACTGGAAACGCTAGGGTAGATTTATCACTAATCTCCTCTTTCTTCTTTGCCCACTTAACCCTCCATTTACTCACATCTCCCCATTTTCGCAACATCACAATTAGTTCTTTTATCTGTGTAAATCTCCCAGCAGTATTCATGTTCTCAATGTCTTTTTCTGAAAAATCTACTCTATAGGAGTTCTACAATGCTTTAATTTTGGTGAATTCCACTCCAAATTCATTCGCCAATTTTTCAATTGCTCATGCACTGTCTTTGCCTTCCACGTTATGCTTTTACATATGAACATAAGTTCATCGTCCTGATACGTTTTCAATTTATCGGTTCCAATTGTTCCAATAATTAATTCTTCCATGTCTACTTTTAACCTGGCTACATCCAATACTTTAGAATCAAGCTCTTTTAATTTTAAAGTTTTAATCCAGTCACTTAGTTCCTGGTCTGATGGCCCGAAGGCGCTCCTAAGGCAAGCCCGTCTGCGCCCGTCCGCGCACGACCGGGCCTAGGGCCAGACCCCCTGGCACCCAGAGCCTCCACCAAAACCACATACTCCAGTCGTGACCTTTTAAGCCTCAGACCTTCCATCGCCCCCTCATGCAGATATATCCATGATATGAATGGACCCTTTGTCAGCTGCACGAACTGCCAGCCAGCTAAAAATAAATAAATAAATAAATGTGCGACTTCATTGCCACACTTCCTCTGCCTGTAGACAGAGTAACCAGCTTCACGCAATCCTCGGAAGCCTTTTCAGGACTACATATAACGTAATACAAACTCAACAGGTGTTAGTCATAATTCTATACACAAAAACCCTTATATAGCACTTTGTATATAATCCTAGCTAATTTCTATAGCAACCACTACTCTGCTACCAAGCTTATTACTGATGCAGCGCTACTCCAAAAATAATTTCTGAAACCATATCACTTATCCCTAAAACATAGGAGCATACATTCACTCACCAGTGGAGCCCTTATCACTGCGAGCTACACACACACACACAGTCGTCTACCTCACTCTAGGGATCAGTGAATCTCAATGGAGAGCTGCTGTATCATAGCGAAATGACTAAATTAAAACTAACGTTTATACTATTTACATCTGCAGCTTTAAAGAGTTTACCATGGTTTTATCATTAGAAAATATGCATTTAGACATATTGCCATATGGGTCGATGAGTCTGCTAGTAAGAAAATTAGGCATAGGAAAACTCAAGACCAGCTTTAATTTCCCATTTATCTAATTTTATTAAAGCAATTTTAACATGTCTAAAAGTTTCTTCTCTTTATTTATTTAATCTTCAAATGGCATTTAAACGAAAGCTTAGTTCAAACAGTTAATTTCATTTATTTTAGAAAATTTCAGAAATAAACGTTAACATTTTAGGTTCAGAACGCAAGTATTAGCAAAAGACAAATAGTTCCCAAAGTCCATTCTCCTAACTCCCTAACTATATCCCTCACTAAAGTGCCATTTCTGCAAAGAAAAAGTCATAAGTCGAGAAAAAGAGTCTTACATCACAGGAACATCAGAAATCTGACAGCATCTCTGGAGGAAATTAAGAAGAAGTTTTTTACTCTGTAAAATCAGCACTTTTTATACCTTTTTCACTAGCTCTATCTATCTAAAAGAGAAACTTTTAGAGAAAAGTCGAGTCCTCATTGGTCAATTATGGGGTGGATGAGCATAACCTCATCGTCACAATTTTACATTTTTCGTCCTGTCAGGGGTTTTTAATGCTCTCATTGTCTTTCTTAGTCCGGCTTAGTCGCGTTTCCTTAGTTTGCAACTTCAAGAAAAGATCTCACGTTCAGAACCATTGCTCTCATCATTTGGCAGCCATCTGAATTTCCAGGCCACAGCGGCCTTGAACTGCCTTCCGCACAGGCCCAAACAACTCGCATTTATTCTCATCTC
This sequence comes from Lissotriton helveticus, assembly GCF_964261635.1. Taxonomy (NCBI): domain Eukaryota; kingdom Metazoa; phylum Chordata; class Amphibia; order Caudata; family Salamandridae; genus Lissotriton; species Lissotriton helveticus. Next base: position 363,981,518 of record NC_136072.1, on the reverse strand, counting down.
TTTGGCTGCGCATGCGCTCTGCCTTTGGCTGTCACAGTAAACCAGTGACTCCATTTTGTCACAGGCCTCTCGAGTCAGAATGGAAACTATCATAAAAACAAACACAAATAAACGTTAATGTTAGAAAAATAGCCTTTCTGTTTACCTCCCCCTTACTAAGGTTTTCCCTATTAGTAGTTACCTAGCAAATAAGCGACACTTATGCGTGGTATACTCACTTTAGGTCCCGTTTCTGGCCACAAATACATAGACAAAAGCACATTTATGCTTCATTCCGTTATATCAATGCAGCATATTAGTACAGGGCACAACAAAATTACATAGTTAGTGTGAGAAGTTGGCCTGATGTATGATGTTCACTATTCTAGTGAGCACCTTGTATCAGTCCAAACAACCCTTATGGTGGTGGTTGTAAAGTCAACCTTATAGACAAGCTATCCTAGGGGTAGCATAGACCTAAGCAGTCTTAGGCTTAACTCAAGAGGGCATGTGAAGCCAGCTGTTTTACCATATGCAATCCTTTATATACCAAATGAAAGGACACCACACAAGTTATGAATTATAAACATATATGTATTTATTACTAGAATAATCCTCTGTACTCTTTATGAGGCCAGAGGCACAAGCGTTTAAACAAAAGCACAGTTAACCATACAAAAGTTGCACAATTATAGATAGGGCCGGTGGCCGCCTAAACCATATACTAAAATAGTGGTATAAGTACCACGTCTCGAACAATGGTAAGGCCTAGGGCCTTGGGAATCGCTGGGGCTACACTGGTCTAACAGCACTTAGGACGGGAGAGGCCCACGGGATACGGGTGCAGTGCCTAAAGCACACGCAGGCACCAATGCAAAGTCAATGGTGCGTAAAAGTTACAAAGTTACTGTTTTAGAAGTCTTCCGACTGGACTAGAACTTCCCCACTTTAAACTAGGACACTAGAGGTGTAAACCACTACTGGAGCACCGGAGTACTCTCGTTACCTCACCCAGAGGAAGCGGGTGCATAGGTGTCAAAGTGTGTTGGGTTTCGTCGTGGAGTTCTATGGAGCCTGGAGATGAAGATGCTGCAGGCGGCCAGGAGAGAAGAGTCCGGTTGGATCCAAGGGTGGATCGAAGATTTAGAGTACCTGAAAGCAGAGGGGACAGAGTCTGGGTCACTAGCCAGTGACCAGGATGGAACCAGGAAGGAACCAGGCGATGTCGGGCGCAATCAGGTGGTTGTCGTGAAGCTTATCTCCGCTGCCACGTGGACTCGGGGCCACCGACGATGACCAGGAGTGGATCACGGACTGTCCCACAAAGGTTCTCGCTGTCGGCGGTGTCGGCTTTTGGATCGGAGTCAACAGGCCTTGGCAAATGCAACCCACGCAGGATTTGAAGATCGCTTCTTACTCGGATCAGCAAGGTCTGAGAGGCTGCTCCTTTTTAGGGGAACAAGGGCCAGTCTGGAGCAACCAGACCAGCAGAGTAAATTCAAAGGGCGGTCATTGTAGGGGCCACTATCCAACTGGCAAGTGACCGGACAGACGCATTGAGCAGGAAAATGCAAAAGGGCCCCACGCAGCACTCGGTGAGTGTAGAGGGGTGACCTCCAGTGCAAAAGCTGGTCGTGGTTGTGGCTTCTCAATCCCCAATGCACAGCTTCGAGGGTGCCTCGGGAGCTGCACGGGAAGCACTTTGCAGTCTCTTCAAGATGGCTGGTCCCACATCTCACGTCGCCTCCACGGGTCTCAGCTTTGCTGTGGCTGTGGATCGGGCTGTTGGATGTCTGGGAATCCAGTTCTTGTTGATCTCTGTTGCTTGAGCTCCGGCAGGAGCTGCAACAAAGCAAACCGTTGGGTGCTTGATGGTGCCTGTTTGCACAGGGTGGTCACTCCTTGACCACAAGGGAGACTCTTCAGTCTTCCACGTCGAGTGGGATGTCGAAGGGTCCAGGGTTTTGTTTCAAAGTTTCAGTCAGGATTATCTAAAGTCTATGGACATAGCTCCTACCTTTATTCCAAATCAAGGGGCTGGATTACCTGCTAGGTCCCTCCTATGGGTGGGACCCAGGAAGGGGCGGTTACACCCCTTTCCCTTTGTCCAGTTTCGCGCCAGAGCTGGGGCTGGAGTGCCCCAGCACCGGTTTGAACTGGGCTGTGCATGGGGAGCCTTGTGCGCCCCAGGCGGTGTCTAGTTTCACTCGCCCTGCCTGCCTCAATCCACTATCTCCTGTCTGGGGTGGTGTAACACCTCCCTGTGACAGGATACCATTTGTCCATGCCTCCCCTGCCAGAGTTTCGGTCAGCAGCAGGAGGCCAGACTTGTGTCTGTGGCAGCAGCATCCATTTTGTGATGCTGAGGCTCTGGTTAGTTTTAACCGGGTGTACTGTTACTAACATGTCTTATCCCTCTAGAAGGGTGGAATGCTACCCCCGTCGCCAGAACTGGCGAGGGGGTAGTATTCCAAAGTGTATGACACCTTACACAACATGTTTTGAATAAACCAAACCGAAGTTAGCAATAACCGCGAGGATTATAATGCACTTAAGAGTATATGGTATGGCAATACCCTGGAACAGCTATAAGGACATGGTTCCGAAAGCTGCAGACAGGCTGAGCTCATGCTAGAGCACCATCTCACATAAAACCAAGCACTCTGCCTCCAGGATTGTTAAGGCCTGCCATAGGAGTGACTTATAGGTGTATATGTGTCCAGATATAGGTTTAGACATAGGTATACTATATCTAAGCAAGGGGTGATTACACGACCTTGCCCCAGCTGAGTGATCAGCCAGTTGTGTCAGTTTGGATGGCCAGCCAGGGGTGGCAAAAGATATGCTGCAGCCCCTGGTAGGCCTTGGATGCACCTAAGCCCTGGGTACCTATAGTACACTGTACAGGGGCTGATAAGGTGATCCAATACCCAATTGGTGATGTACCTAAAGTACATGGTTATGAATTTAGAGAGAGAACAGCAGGCTGTGGGTCTGATTAGCAGGCCCACAGCCACATTAAGTCGAAAACCAGTTAAGCAAAAAGCAAAAAATGGGGTGACCATAGGAAAGCAGACCCTACTCTCCTACATACCCCCCCCCCCCCAACGCAGGGACATTAAACTTAACCTTGACCAGATAAGTCTTCATGTTCTAAGTGGAAATACCTGGAGAGACCATCTGCATTGCCATGGTCAGTCCCTGGTCTGTGCTCCACTGTAAAGTCCATCCCCTGTAGGGAAATGGACCACCTGAGCAGTTTGGGATTTTCACCCTTCATCTGATTTAGCCACAAGAGAGGCTTATGGTGGGTCTGAATCTTGAAGTGAGTGCCAAACAAGTATGGTCTCAACTTCTTCAGGGCCCAAACCTCAGCAAAGGCCTCCCTCTCAATGGCTGACCAACGTTTCTCTCTAGGGGTCGGCCTTCTGCTAATAAAATCAATGGGCTGGTCTTGACCATCTACATTAAGTTGTGAAAGCACAGCTCCAACCCCCAACTCAGAAGCATCTGTTTGGACAATAAACTCTTTGGAGTAGTCAGGACTCTTTAGGATAGGTGCCGAGCACATGGCCTTCTTCAGGTCATCAAATTTCCTTTGACAGCTAACTGTCCACTGAATCTTTTTTGGCATCTTCTTGGATGTCAGATCATTTAATGGTGTCACAATGGACCCAGAGTTCTTTACACATTTTCTGTAGTACCCAGACAGGCCCAAGAAAGCTCTGACCTGTGTCTGGGTGGTTGGAGGAGCCCAGTCCTGTATGGCCTGGATCTTGCTTTCCAATGGTTGAACCTGACCCCCACCTACAAGGTGGCCCAGGTACACAACCTTACTCTGCCCTATCTGGCACTTTGTGGCCTTGATAGTCAGGCCTGTCTTTTGCAGGGCCTCTAAAACCTTCTTCAGGTGGATCAGGTGATCCTACCAGGTGGAGCTGAAGACAGCAATATCATCTAAATAAGCTGCACAAAAGTCATCCAACCCAGCAAGAACTTGGTTCACCAACCTTTGGAAAGTGGCAGGTGCATTCTTCAAACCAAAGGGCATTACCACAAACTGATAATGACCTCCAGGGGTTGAGAAAGCTGTTTTGGCCTTGGACTCCTCAGCTAACCTGATTTGCCAATAGCCAGCTGTCAAATCGAATGTGCTCAGAAATTTGGCAGAAGCCAACTTATCAATGAGCTCATTTGCTCTTGGAATGGGGTGAGCATCTGTCCTAGTGACAGCATTGAGACCTCTATAGTCCACGCAGAACCTCATTTCTCTCTTTCCATCTTGGGTATGAGGTTTTGGCACAAGGACTACTGGGCTGGCCCAGGGGCTCTCTGATGGCTCAATTACTCCAAGTTCAAGCATTTTCTGCACCTCAGTCTTTATACAATCCCTGACATGGTCAGGTTGCCTGTAGATTTTATTCTTCACAGGCAGACTGTCACCAGTGTCCACCTCATGGGTGCACCAGTTAGTTTGACTGGGTGTTAATGAAAACATATGTCTGTGAGCCTGTGGAACCTGTCTGCATTCCCATTGCTGCTGGTCAGAGAGGCTGCCTGCCAAGGCTTCTCCATCCATTGACCCATCATCAGGGTTTGGGGATAACAAGTCTGGGAGAGGGTCACTCTCTTCCTCCTGTTCCCCATCTGTTGCCATGAGCAAGCCCATGCCTGCCCTGTCCACATATGCCTTCAATCTATTGACATGGAGCACCCTGTGGGGCTCCTAGGGGTGCCAAGGTCCACCAAGTAGGTGACCTCTCCCTTTTTCTCAAGTATGGTGTGGGGTCCAGACCATTTGTCTTGGAGGGCTGCTGGGGCCACTGGCTCCAACACCCACACCTTCTGTCCTGGCTGGTACTCAGTCAGCACAGCCTTTTGGTCATGCCAAACTTTCTGTAATTCTAGACTGGCCTCAAGGTTTTTTGTAGCCTTCTCCATGTATTCAGCCATCCTGGAGCGGAGACCAAGTACATAGTTCACTATGTCAAGTTTAGGCTTTTTGAGAGGTAACTCCCATCCTTCCTTCACAAGACACAGGGGACCCCTTACAGGGTGTCCAAACAAAAGCTCAAAAGGGCTGTAGCCAACCCCCTTTTGTGGGACCTCTCTGTAAGCAAAGAGTAGGCAGGGAAAAAGGATGTCCCACCTTCGCCTAAGCTTTTCAGGTAACCCTTTATCATCCCTTTTAGGGTCTTGTTGAACCTTTTAACAAGCCCATTGCACTGTGGATGGTAGGGTGTGGTGAACTTATAGTTAACACCACACTCTTTCCACAATGCTTTCAAATATCCAGACATGAAGTTGGTACCTCTGTCTGAAAGTACCTCCTTTGGAAAGCCCACTCTGGAGAAAACTCCAAGTAGGGCCCTTGCCACAACAGGAGCTGTTGTGGTCCTCAGGGGAATTGCCTCTGGATAGGCATGGTCCACTACCACCAGTATAAATCTGTGCCCAGATGCTGTTTGGGGATCTATTAGTCCAACAATGTCTATCCCAACTCTCTCAAAGGGTACCCCCACCACAGGTAGGGCTATAAGGGGGGCCTTTGTGGTTCCACCTGACTTGCCACTGGCTTGGCAGGTGTCACAGGAGCGACAAAACTCCATGGTATCTTCTGACATGTGAGGCCAGTGAAAGTGAGGGACAAGCCTGTCCCAAGTCTTGTTCTGGCCTAAGTGTCCTGCTAGGGGAATTTCGTGGGCCAAGCTTAGAAGGAAGCCCCTATATTGCAGAGGTATGACCAACCTCCTGATCTGCCCTTGAGGGTCCCTCTGTCCCCAGAAACTCAACCTGATCAGGTTCAAGCTCTTCCAGGACAGTCTCCTCTTGGATCACAGAATCATCCTCCTGAGAGGGCTGATCCTCAACGTGGGGCAAGGTGGAAGGCACTGCCTTAACCCTCTTGCTCGTTCTCTTGGGTTGTGTCTGGTCTCTAGTTTCAAGATCCAGCACAGGTTCAGGTAGGCACTTCTTGGCCTGGGACCTGGTTACAGCAAGGACATGTGCTGAAATACCTAGCATCTCTGCATGAGTCCTATACTCCACTTCTGACCATACTGAGTCCTCTAGATCATTGCCAAAAAGACACTCAACTGGGAGGTCTGCACTCACCACAACTCTTTTGAGGCCAGTTACCCCTCCCCAGGAGAAATTATCAACTGCTACCCTGTGATGGGTAGTAACATTGCTAGCATTGGTCACTAGGTAACTATCACCTAGTATAAGTTGTCCAGGGTCCACAAAGTTAGGTGTCACCATAGTGACACTGGCACATGTGTCCCTGTAGGCCTGAGCCACTTTATCATTTATCAAAGGTGTCTGCCTGTACTTGCCCAAAGTATTTGGACTCACAGTAGTGGACACAGCCATGTCCACATCACAGATCAGAACAGCCTGAGTAGGAATCCTGACTAGGCCAGACTCCATCTCAGTACCCATGGTTAACCCCACTATAGCATTGGGTTGTACACTACCACTGCTAACTGTACTAGGGGGTGCAGGTGCCTTAGGGGCTGCAGTGGTAGGGACTGTACCTTTCTTAGTGCACTCACTACCCCAGTGAGAAACTGATTTACAGGTATTGCACCAAGGTTTCTTTGGCCCATCATTCTTCTTCTTTGTCTTTCCAGTTTGGGACCCCCCCTCATTAGAAGTATTTTGGGGGCCTGAAGAAGACTTCTGGTCTTTTTGTTTTTGATCTCCACCCTTCTGGTCTGCCTTTTTCTGATCACCTCCATGGTGCTGGGGTTTCTGCTTAACCCTGGTTCTGATCCATTTGTCTGCCTTCTTTCCCAATTCTTGGGGGGGGAGGTCAGATCTGAGTCAATCAGGTGTTGATGCAACAACTGGTTCTGGCAATTATTAAGGATCTGTTCTCTCATTATTAGATTGTACAATCCTGTATAGTCTGTAACTTTACTTCCCAGTAACCAACCATCCAGAGCCGTAGTGGCACAATCAACAAAATCAGTCCAGTCCTGAGTCTGAGCTTTTTGGGTATCTCTGAACAACAACCTGTATTGCTCAGTGGTTAGGCCAAACCCATCAATAATAGCACTCTTCAGGACAGTGTAGTTTTTAGCATCCCCAGGGCTACCTGTGAGGAGCTTATCTCTCCTTTTCTCAGAAAAGGAGTACCACAAGATTGCTGCCCACTGATCTTGGGGAACCTGCTGTACCATGCAGGCCCTCTCCAGAGCAGTCATCCATTTGTGGATGTCATCCCCATCTTTGTAGGGGGGCACAATCTTACTCAGGTTTCTATGTTCATAGGACCTGTCTTTATCTCTAGGGATATTGCTGCCACCAGTGGAATCTAATCCACTCAATTTTTGTTCCCTTGCTAAAGCAAGTTTAGCTTGGGCCGAGCCTATCTCCTCTCTCTCTATCTGGAGTTGGACAGCCTTCATCCTGGCCTTATGCTCTTTCCTCTGAGGGGAAGTCATTCCCCTTTGAAAAGCCCTTGAGGCATTAGAAAGGTTAGATTCCCTGGAAAGGGATCTCTCTCTTCTATTGACAGGGAATAGTCTACTATTAGTTCTGGAAAGGTGGTTCACTTCTCCATTCCCATGTAAGCTTAAGTTAGCCTGGCTAAGTCGTCTGACCTGGACCTGGCTATCCCCTTGATCATCTGAATCTAGATCCTCCTCCACCTCCTCCTCTTCTACTTCTGGGGTGATGGTCTCATAATCTATGGGGGTTATCCCTTCTCCTGTAGCACCTGAGGGGTCTGTGGAAGCCTTCTCTAGGTCAGCCTTTTCTAGGACATGTATCAGGATTGGAATGGTGGGGTTGTGACTTGAAGTGCACAAGGTACTCAAGTCTCTGAAGCTGAGTTTTTCATAGCTGGAAGGTGCCTTGGGAAGGTCACCTGTCACAGATAGAGAACTGGTCTGTTCACCTGTGCTAGACATGACTAGTGAGGTGTGGGTGTATGCACCTACCTACACTATGTGTTTACCTACTAGAACCTTGCTAGTGAGTTGTAGTCAGGGTGTGCTAAGCCCTTTGGTCTACAACTACTAGGTTCAGTAGAACTTAAGTATTTTAGCTTTGTTTATATGCACCTATGGTACTTAATGTGATCTTTCAAATGATATTGTCAAAGATTACAATTGGTAAAACAACAGCAAGCTCAAATCCCAACCGCTGCACACCAATGTGAGATGTTGGCCTGATGTATGATGTTCACTATTCTAGTGAGCACCTTGTATCAGTCCAAACAACCCTTATGGTGGTGGTTGTAAAGTCAACCTTATAGACAAGCTATCCTGGGGGTAGCATAGACCTAAGCAGTCTTAGGCTTAACTCAAGAGGGCATGTGAAGCCAGCTGTTTTACCATATGCAATCCTTTTAATACCAAATGAAAGGACACCACACAAGTTATATATTATAAAAATATATGTATTTATTACTAGAATAATCCTCTGTACTCTTCATTAGGCCAGAGGCACAAGCGTTTAAACAAAAGCACAGTTAAACATACAAAAGTTGCACAATTATGGATAGGGCCGGTGGCCGCTTAAACCATATACTAAAATAGTGGTATAAGTACCACGTCTCGAACAATGGTAAGGCCTAGGGCCTTGGGAATCGCTGGGTCTACACTGGTCTAACAGCAGTTAGGACGGGAGAGGCCCACGGGATATAGGTGCAGTGCCTAAAGCACACGCATGCACCAATGCAAAGTAAATGGTGCGTAAAAGTTACAAAGTTACTGTTTTAGAAGTCTTCCGACTGGACTAGAACTTTCCCACTTTAAACTAGGACACTAGAGGTGTAAACCACTACAGGAGCACCGGAGTACTCTCGTTACCTCACCCACAGGAAGCGGGTGCATAGGTGTCAAAGTGTGTCGGGTTTCGTCGTGGAGTTCTATGGAGCCTGGAGATGAAGATGCTGCAGGTGGCCAGGAGAGAAGAGTCCGGTTGGATCTAAGGGTGGATTGAAGATGTAGAGTACCTGAAAGCAGAGGGGACAGAGTCTGGGTCACTAGCCAGTGACCAGGATGGAACCTGGAAGGAACCAGGCGATGTCGGGCGCAATCAGGTGGTTATTGTGAAGCTTGTCTCCGCTGCCACGTGGACTCGGGGCCATCGACGATAACCGGGAGTGGATCACGGACTGTCCCACAAAGGTTCTCGCTGTCGGGGGTGTTGGCTTCCGGATCGCAGTCAACAGGCCTTGGCAAATGCAACCCATGTAGGATTTGAAGATCGCTTCTTACTCGGACCAGCAAGGTCTGAGAGGCTGCTCTTTTTCAGGGGAGCGAGGGCCAGTCTGGAGCAGCCAGCCCAGCAGAGTAAATTCAAAGGTTCGTCGTCGTAGGGGCCATTAGCCAATGGCCAAGAGACCAGACAGACGCGTCGAGCAGGAAAATGCAAAAGGGCTCCACGGAGCACTCGGTGAGTGTGGAGGGGTGATCTTTGGTGCAAGATCTGCTCGGGGCTGCGGCTTCTCAATCCCCAATGCACAGCTTCGAGGGTCCCTCGGGAGCTGCACGGGAAGCACTTTGCAGTCTTTTCAAGATTGCCGGTCCCACGTCTCACGTCGCCTCCACAGGTCTCAGTTTTGCTGTGGCTGTGGATCGGGCTGTTGGATGTCTGGGAATCCAGTTCTTGTTGATCTCTGTTGCTTGAGCTCTGGCGGGAGCTGCAACAAAGCAAACCGTTGGGTGCTTGATGGTGCCTGTTTGCACAGGGTGGTCACTCCTTGACCACAAGGGAGACTCTTCAGTCTTCCACGTTGAGTGGGATGTCGAAGGGTCCAGAGTTTTGTTTCAAAGTTTCAGTCAGGACTATCTAAAGTCTATGGACACAGCTCCTACCTTTATTCCAAATCAAGGGGCTGGATTACCTGCTAGGTCCCTCCTATGGGTGGGACCCAGGAAGGGGGTGGTTACACCCCTTTCCCTTTGTCCAGTTTCGCGCCAGAGCTGGGGCTGGAGTGCCCCAGCACAGGTTTGAACTGGGCTATGCATGGGGAGCCTTGTGCGCCCCAGGCAGTGTCTAGTTTCACTCGCTCTGCCTGCCTCAATCCACTATCTCCTGTCTGGGGTGGTGTAACACCTCCCTGTGACAGGATACCATTTGTCCAGGCCTCCCCTGCCAGAGTTTCGGTCAGCAGCAGGAGGCCAGACTTGTGTCTGTGGCAGCAGCATCCATTTTGTGATGCTGAGGCTCTGGTTAGGTTTAACCGCGTGTACTGTTACTAACATGTCTTATCTCTCTAGAAGGGTGAAATGCTACCCCGGTCGCCAGAACTGGTGAGGGGGTAGTATTCCAAAGTGTATGACACCTTACACGACATGTTTTGATAAAACCACACCAAAGTTAGCAATAACCGCGAGGATTATAATGCACTTAAGAGTATATTGTATGGCAATACCCTGGAACAGCTATAAGGACATGGTTCCGAAAGCTGCAGACAGGCTCAGCTCATGCTAGAGCACCATCTCACATAAAACCAAGCACTCTGCCTCCAGGATTGTTAAGGCCTGCCATAGGAGTGACTTATAGGTGTATATGTGTCCAGATATAGGTTTAGACATAGGTATACTATATCTAAGCAAGGGGTGATTACACGACCTTGCCCCAGCTGAGTGATCAGCCAGTTGTGTCAGTTTGGATGGCCAGCCAGGGGTGGCAAAAGATATGCTGCAGCCCCTGGTAGGCCTTGGATGCACCTATGCCCTGGGTACCTATAGTACACTGTACAGGGGCTGACAAGGTGATCCAATACCCAATTGGTGATGTACCTAAAGTACATGGTTATGAATTTAGAGAGAGAACAGCAGGCTGTGGGTCTGATTAGCAGGCCCACAGCCACATTAAGTCGAAAACCAGTGAAGCAAAAAGCAAAAAATGGGGTGACCATAGGAAAGCAGACCCTACTCTCCTACAGTTAGTTAATTATAATTGCAACATAAGCAGAGATTAGTTTCCCACGTGTGTGTTTGTCCAAGTTTTTATTCTAGGTTGATTATTTCCATGCACCATTCTATTAGTTCAAATTACGTTATTGAAGTGTGCCTTCACAAGGGGTATACAAAACTTAGTTTCTCCACCTTGCTCCATCAATGTGTCCAACACATCAACCATAAATAGTAGGCAACCTGGTACAAGGCTCGATGAAAATCTCACATGCAATTGAAAAGATGTGGGAGATGACGGTAAGCACGCACTCCAAGGTCTCGCATATCCAGAATCTAGTACTCTCCGCACAAAAAAGGAATGACGAGATGGCCTTGTCTCGAAAAAATAGGCTCAATAGACCAGACAGGATAAACCCCTTGTCAAATGAAGAAACCTTGGCCTTACTCCGAACCTATGAACAACCAGCCCGGGGGAGGGAGGAGAGAATCAAAACAGTACCAATTGATTCTAATAGAACTTCCAGAAAGAATGACAGGAAAGCAATCCACCTCAATCTACAACATATCCAGTTAACAGCAACTGAATCCGAAAATGGGAACCTCCTTAACTCGGATAAACCCTTGAATTGCCTTCTACTCAATTGTCGTTCAGCAACTAAACATGCATCAGACATAGCAGCCCTCATCATCAGTAAGGAAATTGACCTGCCAATCCTTACGGAAACATGGCTAAAGGAATCATCCGCTCCTGCCATTGATCTCTTAGTACCACCTCACTATAACATTGTGAGATTAGATAGGCTAAGGAAAATAGGAGGAGGTATAGCCTGCATTCACCGATCAGAGATAGAGGTCAACCTGATCCAAGCCGACCCCTTAGAATCGTGTGAATACCTGGGTCTGAATATAAGATCATCAAGTAATCAAAAATGCAACTTGCATGCATTTTACCATCCACCAGGAGATAACGCCAAGTTCACAGAGCAACTAATAGAGATCATAACGGCCAACTCCAATCCAGAAGCCAACAACATATTCCTGGGAGACTTTAATTTACACTGGGACGACGGCAATGACAAACTGGTTAATTTGCTTAAAGAGTTCCTCGCCGAACTAAACCTCACACAAGCATGCACCCAACCTACTCACGCGCAAGGAGCGACCTTAGATTGGATTATTTCAAGAAACAAAGAGGCATCAATCCGCGCTATAGACCCATGTGATTGGTCTGACCATCACGCCATAACATTCATGATCCCCACAGTGAAAAAGGGTAGGACTGTGCAACCCCCCAAGTCCAAAAAATTGATCCGAGATATAAAAGAAGCGAACATTGAGCTATTGGCTGAAAGCTGCGAGAGAAGCTTAAAGCCACCCAACGACATGCAGAATGCAAGCGAGCTGACTGATCACTACCTAACCTCAATTGGAAATATCGTCAATGAAACCATGCCACTAAAACTGAAAAGGATCACAGATAAGCCAAATAATCCTTGGTTTAGTGGGTCTCTGAATGAGGACAGGCGCAAACTGAGAACAGCCGAAAGAAAATGGAGACAACACCCTTCCTCACCAGAGCTGAAAGCCCTCAGAAAAATCAGAAACGAATATAACAAAAAGGTAATCAATTCCAAAAAAGAATTTATAAGAGCAGAACTTGACAATGCCAAAAACAGACCAAGAAAACTCTTCGAGATCCTAATGCAGCAATCAGATAAACTAGCCAAATCAACTCAAGAGAACTCAAAAACTCCCTTAAGCTGGGAGGAATTCTCCACATTTTTCTCGGAGAAGACCAAAGCGCTAGAGGTAGAGCTCGCAAACGCCGCGGCTATCCTCACGACCCAACCTCGGCCGACGAGCGAGGCCTGCATGATAACAGAGAGTAAGACAAAAAGTAAGACAAAAAATAAAGCAAACTGGGACACATTTGAACTATATGACCAGGACAAGATCGCCAAAACGCTGTCCGAAATCAGACCGAATAACCACTATCATGACCCTTTACCTGCAAAATGTGTAAGAGAAATAAGCCACATTGTGGTTCCAATCTGGACCAAAATAATAAACGCTTCACTTACACAAGGGATCCTCCCTGATTGCCTAAAAACAGGACAAGTAGTTCCAATAATCAAAAAACCGACAGCGGATGCATCAGATCCGAATAACTATCGACCAGTAACCAACATCCCTTTATTGGCCAAACTAATTGAGAAATGCGTGCAGAGCCAATTGAAGCAACACATCACCAAGTTCTCCCTACTAGACGAATGCCAATCGGGGTTCAGAGCAGGGCACAGCACGGAAACAGCGATCCTGCATATTGTTGATGACGCGCTACAAGCCCTAGACCAAAATCAAGCATGCCTATTGATTCTCCTAGACCTGTCATCTGCGTTTGACACGGTAAATCACGAAGCACTATTGATCAGGCTACAGGGCAGGATGGGATTGTCCGGAAATGTCCTGAGATGGTTCAACTCTTTCCTAAGAAACAGATCTCAACGATTCCTGGTTAACCAAGCTATCTCACCCCCCTGTCCTAATGCAATTGGGGTCCCGCAAGGCTCAACACTATCCCCAGATCTATTCAACCTGTATGTCGAACCCCTCACAGACATTCTTCGGAAATCAAAGATATCCTACCACATGTATGCAGACGACACGCAAATATACTTAAAGATCGCCTCCCTTGATGACATAGATCTATTGAATGAGACACTAAAGATGGCTTTGCAATGGTTAACTTTGAATCATCTGAAATTAAATGCCCAGAAAACTGAATTCTTGCTAATTTCACCTCCAAGGAGCCACCCTGAAGTAAAGGAATGGACCAAATTGGTGACTGCGCTAAACTGCACACCAACCCTAGTCAACTCAGCTAAATCACTAGGAATCACATTAGATGAGAATCTCGACATGAAAGCCCACATTAATTCAATGGCGAAAAGTGCCCGCTTCCATCTGAGCTACTTTTTTTTTTTTAAACATATTTTTATTGCAGAGTTAGAAACCACAGAATACAAACAATCAACCCGTGCCCCCGCGACACCCCACTGTCCAATAATAAATCCAAACTGTACACAGCCATTCAGCCCGCATCCCGGAGGCCGGGCGGCATGTTGATCCAAGCAATAGGAGAAAATCACAGTGCAAGTCCCACAGGGACCATGGTCGAAAAGCCATCGTACGTATCTGCTTTTTACCCCCCCCCCACAACAAAATCTCCGTCAGCCATCCCAAAACTAATGCAGTAACATCCCGCGCTTCGGGGCTCCCCCTAAGCGCCCCCGCCCCAACTCGCCTGGCCGCTCCCCCAGCCCTCCCCCACTGCCCCAGCACGCAACCTCCCTAATAGAGCCTAGGCACCCAGGCTAGCCACCCCCTAATGGCTTCCGTCCCACCCCAAGTCCCATAAACCAGTCCCCCCCAAGGCCCCCCCCCCCTGGCAACTGCTAGGAGTACCCCTCGCCCTGTCGAGTTGGATGGATCTACCACAGCGCGGAAATTAGCTCTTCTGTGTGCGCCCCGTGGTGTCCACCGGCTCAGTTCTCTCCATCCCCGTCATCCACCATAGAGTCACGCAAGGCCTGCACCACCTGCTCCCATGCACGCGCCGCGTCCAGAACCCTCTCATTCCCCAACTTAACAGCCTGTTTCATCCGGAGCACACTCTCGCAAGCAGACCACCGCAGCAATTCATTCCTCCACCTACGCAGCGAGGGCCCCCCCCTGGACTTCCAGTGCCACGATATCTCCCTCTGCGCCAGTATCAGACCCAGGTCAATAAATTTGCTCGTCACCTTGGTGCGTTTGGTGTGCGGGAACCAGAGCAACAGGCACGCCGCCATATCAAAGTCCACCTCTCTGGCAGACACTTCATTCAGGAGTTCCCCTACCTCTGCCCAGTAGGTCCCCAATTGCGGGCACCCCCAAAACAAATGATCCATGTCCGCACCCAAAGACGAACACCGTGGGCATCGGGCATCCGGCACCCGGAAGTACCGCTGTAATTTCTCCGGGGTTAAATAGGCCCTATGAAGCACATAGAAATGCACTTGTTGAAAGCGCGCATTTCTCGTGCCCTTCCACGTACGCCGCAGGATGTGTCCCCACGCCGTATCCGGTATGGGGCGGCCCACACTCTCCTCCCATTTAGACTTGAGCCCCAGGAGCGGCTCCAGACCCTCATGCAGCATCCTATTATGGAGGCACGTCACAGCCTTAACCGTACCAGCTGCCATCACCACATATTGGCACGCCATAGTCGTCGTTGGTTCTACGAGCCCCCCTTTCCAGTGCTTCTGTACGGCAGCCACCACTGCCGCGTGTAGGAGGAACCCCCCGTCAGGCAGCCCAAACTGGTCCCGGAGCACCTCAAACGGTGCCAACGCCCCATCTATGTACAGGTCGCCCACCACCTGCAATCCCATCTCTTCCCAAGCCAGCAACGGGGACCAATCACCCCCGTGCGGCAAGGCCGTCAGCATGCCGATCGGAATCTCCGGTGCATAAGGCCGCGAAGCCCTCGCTCTCCGAAGGCTCCTCTGCCAACACAAACGGAGCGTCCTTTCCTCCACGGTGAGGGCCCGCAACTCAAGCCTCTGCTGCATGATAATATAGGACAACACATGGCGTTGCATCCCCCGATCCCGGTCCTCCTCCGGACCCCTGAACACCCTAGCCACGTTCTGTGTTAGAACCTGCAGCTGTGCCGCTAGGTAATACAGCTCAAAGTCAGGCACAGCCATACCCCCTTCCATCTTCGGGCGGAGGAGCGTGGTCAGGGCCACTCTACGGCGGCCATGCCCCCACAGAAAGCCAATAATCATCGACCTCAGGTCTCTGAAGACCCCTTGGGGAATCCATATGGGCAGCGTCCGGAAATAATAGAGAAAGCGGGGGAGTGCCACCATCTTCAGAAGGGCAATCCTGCCTAGAACCGTCAGCGGGAGGGTCGACCAGAAAGACAAGCTGCCCCGCAGTGCCCGGACACAACGACCAATGTTGCCCTCCAATAGGTCTGCGGTAGCGTGGTAAATGCGAACACCCAGATAGGTGAAACAAGATGGTTCCCACACCACGTCCAAGTCTCCGTCAGGAGCAGGTGAACCCGCTCGCAGCGGGAACACACAAGTCTTCGCCCAATTGACCTTAAGGCCCGACAGCCGGCCGAACTCCGACAGCAGCTCCATAGCACCGGCCAACGCCCGGGAGGTGTCAGCCAGGTACAGGAGCAAGTCATCCGCATAAAGCGATATATAATGCCACTGCTCGCCCCTGGCTATCCCCAAGTACACGACACCCGACCTCGCATGGACCGCTAAAGGTTCCATTGCCAGAGCAAACAACAGGGGAGACAGAGAGCACCCCTGCCGCGTGCCCCTGCCCACCGGGTACGCCGCAGACACCAGGCCGCCCAAACGTACTCTCGCCGTCGCCGATGCATACAAGACCCTTGTCCACCTGCGGAACCCCTCGCCCATACCAAACCTCTCCAAAACTCCGTCCAGGAACGGCCATTCCAAACTATCAAA
This sequence comes from Lissotriton helveticus, assembly GCF_964261635.1. Taxonomy (NCBI): domain Eukaryota; kingdom Metazoa; phylum Chordata; class Amphibia; order Caudata; family Salamandridae; genus Lissotriton; species Lissotriton helveticus. The sequence continues at coordinate 363,965,125 of NC_136072.1, read as the reverse complement.
GGCCTTCTCGATGTCTACAGATAGGACCGCAGGGGCACCCTCCCCGTCCAAGATGGCGTCCATTATCCCCACCAGTCGGCGAACATTCAGCGCCGTGCTCCTCGTGGGTATGAACCCGGCCTGGTCCCTATGTACCAGGCCCGTCATATACGGGGCCAGCCTGGTGGCCAGTATCCGGCTCAGAATCTTATAATCCACCGTCAGCATGGACAGCGGGCGGTAAGACCGCACGTCCGCTGCGTCCCGGCCTGGCTTCAGGAGCGGCACAATCAAGGCCTCCCGCATGGATCCGGGCAGCACCCCAGCCTCGAATGCTTCAGCATACACCGTCAGCAATCTGGGTGTCAAAATATCCGCATACAGCTGATAAAATTCAATCGGTAATCCGTCCACCCCGGGCGTTTTGTTGCGGGCCATATGCTTTATGGCCGCCCGTATTTCCGTGAGCGTTACCGGGCCGCCCAGTTCCTTCGAGTCCTCCTCAGCAAGGACCGGAAGCTGCCTCTCCCCCAAGTATTCCACAATGTCCTGGACCCCCACCTCCAGCTGACTCTGGTATAGTTCCTCATAGTACCCCCTAAAGCACTCCAATATCGCTGCCTGGTTGTACACCATCTCCCCCTGCGCAGTGCGAATGCCGAGGATCGGGGAGCCCCTAAGTTCCGGGTTGGCCAGTCTGGCCAAGAGGGTACCCACCTTGTCCCTTTCCGCATGCGCCCTGACGATATACTGCTTATAGTCATAGCATCGCAAACGTTCCGTCTCAGTGGCAACCACCTCCTTCGCTTCTAATAGCTGGGCTTGTAAGTCCGGTCTAGCCGGCCTGCGGCGCTCCAGGTCCCTCAACCTATCTTCCGCTGTCACGAGGTCATTCAACACAGCCGTGCGAGCATTCGAGAACCTGCCCAGACACACTCCCCTCGCCACCACTTTCATTGCATCCCATTCAATGGACCTACTCGTGGCCGTGCCCGCATTCATTCCGAAATAGCTATCAATGCCTTGCCGAACCACGTCTTGGAAGACAGGATCCTCAAGTGTCTCCGGCCGAAGCCGCCACGTTGGTATAACTGAGCGCTCCCTCTGCCACTGAATGTGCACCAATAGGGGATTATGATCTGAGATAGTCCTAGCTAAGTACTCCGCATGGGAGACCAACGGAGCTAGGGATCCACCACAGAGCACCGAGTCAATCCTGACATGCAGGTCATGAAGCGCAGAGTAAAAGGAGTAATCCCTGGTCTCCCTGTGCCGCTCCCTCCAGACATCCAGCAGCCCCCACCTATCCTGCCAGTCCTTCCTGTGCGCGGTCAGCCTGCGCACCGGGGAGTCCACCAGAGGGGGATGGGACCTATCCAGAGCCACATCAGTAATCGAGTTAAAGTCCCCCCCTAGCACTATCGGGCCCACCAGGAAGGAGGCTAACGCCCCTGAGAGGCTATCAAGATATCGAGCTTGATCAGTGTTTGGCGCATACACACAGCAGAAAACCACATCCCGGCCATATAACCTCCCCTCCACCGCCACAAACCGGCCATCCGGATCCACTACTTGATTCAGCAATTGAAAGGGTATCCCCGCCCTCACCCAGATCAGCACCCCCCTGGCATACGCTGAGTAGGTGGTGCCAAACACCTGGCCCCGCCATCTTTTCTGCAAGGCAGTACATTCCTTCTTAGTGAGATGAGTCTCCTGAAGCATAGCAATCTGAACCCCCCTGCGTACAAGATATGCATGGACCTTATGACGCTTCACCATAGTTCGCAGCCCCCGGACATTCCACGTTAGGCATTTCAGATTAGGTAATGTCCCCATTCCAACTTCGTACAGTCCAAATCAAATAACGAATGTTCATAACCCCCCCAGTGCAGTTGCCCCCCCCCAAACACACCCAAAACAGAAAAACTTCCCAAACCCCGCTCCCCAGGACAGAGCACACGAACCCAATGTCCGCCCCCATCCAAACCTTGAAACAACTTCTCACACTCATAACCCTGTGGTCTCCACCACAGGCGGCCTTAAGGGCCCAAGGGGGGTGAGTCACCGCCGACCTCAGCGAGCGGAGCCCACGCCCCGCGCCTCCATCCCTCTTGAAGCACAGATCCCCCCCTCCCGGCGTCCCGGCCCCCTATCAACAGGATACCACCCCACCATGAAGTCCCGATCTAGCTCAATCCAACCCAATGTCAGCCGCAAAAGATACCATCCGAGGTCTGTGGGGTCACCTCCGGCCCCTTCGAACTGTCCGCTTCTGAAAGTTCCTCTCCCGACCTGCCGCCTTCTCCTCCCGAGTCAGTGTCCGCACGTTCACCGTTCTGTTGCGACCCTGTAATGGCCGCCGTCGCTGCGAGTGCATCCCTCTTTTCCGCCGCCATTTGGGCCTCCCGCCTCTCCCGTTGGCGCCTGTTGCGGGATCGGATGCGTTGCGATTGTCTCACCCGGGGCTGCTTGGGCTCATCTCGCCTGCTTTTATGCGATCTGTCCGTACCCGCCCTGTATAACTCCAGCCATTGCCAAACCTCGTCCGGAGTCTGAAAAAAGTGCGTAGACCCATCCAACATGATCCGCAACTTAGCTGGGTAGAGCAAGGAGTACTGAATGCTTTCCTCCCTGAGCTCCTTTTTCACTGCCAGGAACGACGCCCGGTTTTTCTGGACCATTTGGGTGTAGTCCGGGAAGATCGTAACCCTACTATTCTCCACGTCATAGGGGCCCGACATCCTGGCCCGCTGAATGAGAAGATCCCGGTCTTTGTAGTGGAGGAGTTTCACCACCATCGGGCGGGGGGGGCGACCAAGCCCCGGTGGGCGAGCAGGTACCCGGTGGGCCCTCTCTAGCGTAAAGAAAGGAGTAAGCCCCTCCGGCGCCACCACAGTGCGGAACCAGTTCTCCATATAGGCCACTGCATCCTCCCCCTCAATCCGTTCCGGAAGGCCGACGACCCGCACGTTGTTCCGCCTATTGCGGCCTTCTGCATCCTCCGCCCTCCGTTCCAACGCGTCCAACCGGGCCAACATATCAGTGATCTTATGTTCCGCGGCCACCACCGACGGTTTCAGGTCCAGCAATAGTTGGTCATGGTCCTTAACTTTGTCCGCTAGCTTCGCGTGATCTGCGCGCAGCAGCCCCAGGCCCACGGCCACTTGGGCGATGTCTTGGTGCAACACGTCCTTAGTCGAGGCGATCGCATCAAGTATGGCATCTAGTCGCTGGGTCAGCCGTTGGTCTCGATCGAGCTCCGAGGAGGGACTCTCGCCCAGCTGGGTGGAAGTTGCCGAGTCCCCCTCAGTGCATCCCGCGGCCATCGACCCACTCGTCGCCGCCATTCCAGGGTGCTGCGTCACAAGTCCAGGAGCTCGGTTACCGTCAGCGCCCGTGGGCAGCACCGGTCGCCGGCAGTGCAATGTCTCCACCGACACTCACAGGCACAAGAGCCACGGCCTGCGACGCCCACTCCACTCGGCCGCCCCCACGGGAGCCTGAGGGGAAGAGGAGAAGTCCCAAGACGGTATCCAGCTAGGGTCCCCAAGCTCCGGACAAGCCAAGGCAGCGCACCACGGCCTCAGATCACAGTCCCGCCGACCCTAGCGCCCCAGTCAGCGGCTTGCAGGATCTCTCGCCAGGGTCCCTCGCCAGTCGGCGACAACTCGGCTCAGGGCTGAAGTTCGGGGCCTTCCGACCTCCCCGCCGCCATTTTCTTCGCACCCTCGGCAACACCTCAGCCGCCAGTTTCTCTAGTGTTCCTCAGTCTTATTGCTATTCGGATGAAGTTTATGGTGCAGAACAAGGTATAAGCGTCCTCTGCTTCCTGTAGGAACCTCAAGGCCCCTCTTGCGTGTTTGAACTTTAAATCTTTCAGGATTCCCACAAGAAACTTACGTCTTGGCATAGTATAAAATGGGCACAATAACACAAGGTGAAGGGTATCCTGCGGAGATCTACGATCGCAGCCGCAGGGACCCTTCTCCACCACTGTATGGGTGAACCCAGCTGGGACCGCAAGGAGATGATGTAACATATTAAGTCTGAAGCGAGTCATAAAATAGCGGTCCTGTGCATTGTACATGACCCTCAAGTAAGGTTCCATGCCCTGCTTCACAGTAAGTTCATTATAAGAGAGATTGGTGGGTTTGTGATTTTCTTTCTCTGCCCTTGTTGTCTTCAGCTGTGTGAGGAAGAGTTTTTTCACCAAGGACTTGCTCTCCGAAGTTAGAGAGTCAGGGGATGTAAAGAAGTTAATGCAATCGATCTCTGTTAACGACTTCTTGACATATTTCAGCCAGGGGATGGTGTGACCTTTTTCTCTTTTAAGGCAGTCCTCAATAATTTGTCTTGTTAGAGCCGCCTCCGGGTTGGTCCATACTTTAACCCATGCCAAGAGAGGTTTAATTTTAATCTTATCCTCTATGAAGGTTTCTCCTAGTTCTTCATGCAAAATGTAGGCCGATACACTCTGGGGGACTCTCAAAATTCTTCTCAAGAATTTGTTTTCTTCTATCTGAAGCAGTTGTGCTTTTTTGTCCAAGAAGCCCCACACTTCAGCCCCGTAGGATACTTTCGCGCAGCAGATTGACCTGTATAAATTCAATATTTGTTCCGGGGACCATTTCCCTAGTCTATGCCCATACCCCATAATGGCTCCTACTGAGGCTGCCAATTTCGTGGTATGCTTTTCTATCAAAGGTTTGAACGTGAGGTCATGATCAAATAGTACCCCCAAGTACGTGAAGGTCTTGACCTGGTCAATTTTGTGTGACCCAATGTGATAGGTAAAGGTCCCTTTTGTAGATTGCCCAGATGACATAATATAGGACTTTTCCAGGTTTGTCGCCAGGTCCAGTTTGCCCATGAACTTGACGAACCCGTCAATCAGTTTTTGTAGTCCTAGAGGGGTTCTGGCAAGCAGAACCGCGTCATCGGCGTAGAGTAGTACAGGCACTGCACGATGACCAATTTGGGGTGAGTCTACCTTGAGTTTGAGAAGATCTTTTTCCAACGAGTTAATGTAAATCGAAAAAAGAAAGGGCGCAAGGATACATCCCTGCCTTACTCCACTGTTGCAAGTGAAGGGATCGGTCTTTTTGCCCTCTTGGCTATACCTTACACTTGCAGTGGTGTTCCGATGGAGATTTTGCAGGGTGTCAACTAGCGGTTGGTCCACTCCCAGTTCCAATAGCATAGACCAGAGCTTTCTCCTGTTTACGCGATCAAAAGCCGCCGAGAGGTCCATAAACCCCATATGGATGGACCCCTTCCCGGCGATGGTGTATTTGGCTATCAGGAGGTATAGATTTAGGCATTGATCGGTGGTCGATCTACCTTTCCTGAAGCCGTATTGAATCTCCGAGAGGACTTGGTGCTCCTCGGCCCAATCTTGCAATCGAAGTAGGATGACTCGCCCCAGGACCTTAGCTGTTACATCAATGAGTGAGATGGGTCGATAGCATTGGGGGTCATCACGGTTGCCTTTCTTATAGATGGGGACTATGGTCGCCGTTGACCAGGACTGGGGGAGTCCTACCTCCACGGCCTCATTTAGCACCCTGGTAAGCAGCGGAGCCCATAAGTCGGGTCTGCTCAGGAATAGGTCTGGTGGAATTCCATCCGGGCCTGGTGCCTTGTTTTTACTGAGCCCGGCTATACCCATTTCGACTTCTTTCAGAGTGAGGGTCAACGTGGCTTGCTGGTGAGACCCAGGTGCTTCCTCCATAGGTGCCTGACTTGAGTGGTTGTATAAGCTCTGGAAGTGATTTTGCCATTGTTCCGGCAGGATGACATTCGTGATTTTTGGAGCCCCTTGGTCCTGGAAGCATGGAGAATTAATCACTTTCCAGAAGCTTGTAGAGTCTTTTCTTTCTGCAGCTTCCCTTAAGTCTTCCCAGGCTTGGTTTTGTAAGTTCAGCTTACGCTCATTCAGAGCTTTTTTGTATTCGGCTCTGTTCAGTGCAACCTTGATTTTGTCCCTCGGTTTGGAATGGAGACTGTCCTTTAGTTTTTTGAGCGCCTTGGTACAGTTCGAGTCAAACTAACGAGGATTTAGGGAGGTTTTATTAGGCCCGGTGGTCTGTAGTGAACTATTTACATGGTGCGCAATTTCTTCAAAAGCCTTGATCACCACAACACCCCTCACATCGGGGTCAAGACATTTGTCGATTGCTGCTGAGGCTTCAGTTAAGAGTTTTTTATAAAAACTGTCCCCATCAATTTTGGCCCATTTGATTCTTCTTCCCTGGTCCACTGCTCTTTCCATGATGTCAGATCTCTTTAGACATGAATTAAAATCGAAACCTTCCATTGTAATAATCACCGGATTGTGATCGCTGAAACCGCTGGCCTCTATAATGGTTTTACTGATGCATCTTTTTAGAGTAGGAGAGACTAGTACAAAATCGATGTAGGAATGGCAGCCTCTGCCTTTATATGTAGGGGTTAGTTCTCCTTTATCACCTAATACAACAAGGTCTAGAGTATGGGTTAAGTTGTGCCTATTCATTAGTCTTTCTAGGTCCCATCCCTCTTTTGAATGGGTAAAATGGGGTCCTTTCATGATAGTGCATCTTGACCAGTCTTTGTTAAGGGGTTTTAGTTTTTCACAAAGGTGACAGTTAAAATCTCCCATTAGTATTAGACTCGTGGGATTTGGTGTCTTAGTTAAAAAGTTTAAATTTCTCAGACAATTTTCTAGTTCATTTGTGGCTATTCCCTTCTCCGGCGTTGTCGGTGCATTATACCAGTTAATTAGGAAGAAAGTTAGTCTTGGGGAGGTGAACCTTAATACTTGGAGATTTTGCGTGGCCCATTTGGTGTTGGACCATGTACCCTTGATGTTTAAGTTGACATATACCACGAGCCCCCCACTGGCTCTCCCAGAGGTTGTTTTTTTTGCTGGGACAAAAAAGCTTTTGTAGCCTTCCAGGTTATAATCATTTAATTCGATAGCCCAGGTTTCTTGCAGGCATATAATATGAAATATGTTTATGTAGCGGAGCCATTCCTGAGATTCAAATTTGTCCGCTAGACCTGCAATGTTCCATGATGCTATTTGGAGATTTCCATGGGTCGTAACCTTAGGCGTCCTTTTTAATTCGCCTAATGGGGGCTTTACTTGTTTTCCCATTTCTGGTGGGTTGACCAGGTTCGGCTGTGTACAACAGGGGTTGGCCAGTCTACTATGTTTGGAGTGTGGGTTATCTTTTAGGGGATTTGTCCCCTCTCCTATTCCCCTGATGGTGTCCGACGATATAATGCTACCTCCTTTGCTAGGCATGAATTCTGGTTCATTGCCTGGGCCATGTTCTGCCCCCTTACTTGTGCCTATTAATGGAGAGTTTACCACCTTCCAACTTGTGGATTTAAACGATTGATTGCCCAGTCTCTGTCAGTCAACCTCTTCAAGTGTGCTGTACCTATTCCAATGTGCATACTGCATTAAGGAAGAGTCATAGTTTGGAAATACAAGGTTAGGCCTTTGCCACTGTGGTGGGCCATATTGAAAGCCCATCTGTGGTGTTCTGATCGGTGGTGGTCTATTGCTCTGCCTAGGCCTCTGAGATTCAAAAGGGTAAAAGTAGGAAAGGTGTACCGGGTGAATTTGTGAGCTGGTATAACTCGGGGGGGCGTTGCAGATAAAGTTAACTGCTGCCATATCTCTAAAGTTCACCGTGATGATGTCACCTGCTATGGTCTTCGTGCCTTTGCCAATCCACTCACCCCTTCTTACAGAGAGGATTTCCCCATAAATGTCAGGAGGCAGCGGCCTATGTGTTTGCAGCCACTGTACACATTTATTTTTCAGTTCTACTTGTGATTCTCGTTGGCCCTCCCTTAGAGGTGGGACAACCACAAAAGGCAGTGCTTCAGGCGGGAGGTTAATTGTCCTGAAGCGGGTTGCAGTTTTGTTTTCTTTAGTGGTTGTCACGGAAGGAGTCCGGGATGTCTTTGGGTCCACTTTGGGGGTTGCAGCATTATTTCCTTCCAATGTTTGAGCGGATGCAAGGGGGAATTTTTTATTTCCAGCAGTTGTTTGTTTATTGGTTATGCCTATAATCGGGGTTGTGGCAGCCTTTTGCTTATCCTTGCTGCCTTTTTGTGTGACTCTATCAGATGCCTTTGCGGCCACATCAGATGTTATAGAGGCCTTGTCTTTGAGTAAGCTTTTAGGTGTGGTGACTTTATGTTTTATTAGGTCACAATCTTGCGCAAGGTGGCTTTTTGGGCCGATCCCCTTATTGTTTACCAGTGATGTAAGTCTGTCTATTTTTGCTATAAGGGGTTTTAGCAGCACCGTGATAGAGTGCTCAAGATCGGTTTTGAGGTCAGCCACCATGTTGGTTATCCAGCAAGGTATTCCCGGTGTGGATGGATTTATAGGCGTTATCAAATTATGGTTACTGGTTTTTGAGGGTCCTTTTTTACCCCCTTGTTTGTGGCCTCCCTTGTGCGGCATTTTCTCTATGATATGCAAATTTTTATCGTGAGTGATTGTTTGTGTGCCAGATCTATCACTGCTAGTTTCAACGGGCACCTGGGCACAAGGGAGGTCAACGAAAGAGGAGGGAGATAGGGGCGGGCTGATATCGAGCTCCTCCGCCCGATCACAAGAGGCTTCTGATAAATTAATAGGAGATTCCTGGGTTTCCTGGATGATTGTCACAGGTGGTAAGGACATTCTTCTCTCTGTACTAGCTATGGCGTTGGATACCGCCCCAATGGTCTGTTTGAGCATTTTGTCAATGGCGGTAAGGGTTGGTAAAGGAGGGGGCACGTCCATTTTGCCTTTTGTGCTTGATCTTAAAATGGGCATCTTGGACTTCTTAGCAATTTTCCTCATAATCAGAGAGACAGGGTGTGATGATAGTAGATGAGCTGGGTGCCGAGGAAGATTTTAGAGGACTAGCCCGGCCCGGCCTCTCCTGGCCACAGAGGGCCCGCCCTTTGCCCGGGCTTCGCTCGGCGTCCCGCTCGCGTCCCGCTAAGCGTTACTGCACTGATATTATAGGAGGTATTGCAGCCGGGGGCGTGTCTTGCTGGGGGCGCGGCCGTGCACACCTGTGCAGCGCCGGGACTCCTGGTCTATGGAGTCCCTGCCTCACGCGCCCCCAGTTGCCTCACGCAATTCGCTCAATTCGGTCTCCCGCTGACCGGCTGATGTCCTGCTGCCTCAACCCCGCACCAAAGCGCCGCGCAGCGGCACCCGCAAAGCGGGTGCTGCAAGCTGTTTACGCGGTGCGATGGCGGTCGATCCCTCCTGGGACACAGGGAGGCTGCAGGGAGGAGTGGCGGTTTCCCAATGCGTTTCCACAGCTAATGGCGGCGTCCAGGTAGGGTTTTCACTCTCAAGAAGGCTTAGCTGTCACTAGATCTACTTCTGCTTTACTGGGCTTCGCGAAGCGGTTAGGCTCACGTCCAATAGAAGCACTACTGACAGTTTACAAGTCAAAAAGCCTTTCTATCGCCAGGTATGGTGCTTCATTATGGGGCTACCTACCACAAGACAAACTACAGGTGGTAGAAAATAAGTTTCTCAGATCCCTTTTAGTGGTCCCCCAATCAACTCCAGTACTCTCAGTTCATACAGAGCTGGGTCTAGGCTTCATCAGTGACCAATTACAGCTAGCTCCTTTGATCTGTTGGGCCAAGACCTGGCTGAACCCAGAAATCAGTCTAAATCACTCCATCCTAATAGACTGCTTAGCACTGGATAAAGCATACAAAATTCCATGGTTGGTCTATATTAAAAATATGTTTTATAAATTGGGTAGGCCTGAATTATATTCCGCCCCGAATACCATCAAGAGAGGTGATGTGCAATGGATTAAGAATAATTTTCTGGAACGTAGGGTGATGGAACGGGAGAAAGTAGAGCTCCAAAAACCGGGAGTAAGAGCAAATTATATACTGCAGACTACCCCGAAATTGGAACCCTACTTGTCCATTGTGTCTCGGCCCTTCCATCGTAATCTCCTTATAAGATTTAGACTGAATATCATTCAATATTCCTTGGGGAATTACCCAGTATGGGGTAAATTAGATCCTTCTATCCTCTGTAGCTGCGATAATTTTTCTGAACAAACCCTGATGCACTTTATTATGTTTTGCAGCTACTATGAGGAATGTAGGAAACAGTTTTTACTACCTATTCTGAGAGAAGCAGGGTTTATACAAGTTTGGCCCGCTCTCCGCTACCTACAGCTCCTAAGTAGCACTAAAGTAATATTCGGGGTCGCAAGCTTTTTAGTTGCAGCTACACGTATTAAGTCTAAACAATTGAAGTCAATCGTTCCATGATATGCATTTAAATCTACTGACCATTAGCCGTTCTGATGATTTGCATTATTGCACTATCCCATGTAATTATATGAAATTGTTCTCTTTTATGCTTCTCCTTTTTAACTAAATTATTCACATGAAATGTTTTTATTATATGAAATTGTTATTTGTATATTTGTGTTGGAAACGCTTTTATGATTTTAATTAATCGAATAAAGCTTGTATTGACTGACTTGACTGACAATAACTCATGGCGAGCAGGACATGACTACTGGTCAAAAGGCCTAACAACCCTATGCCTAAACGACCTCCGGAACTTGCTCGCTAGTCAAATGGAATTCAAAAGGCTAGCGAAAATTAGTACCAAACATCTATCAATAGTGGAAGATAAAGCTACGCTTGCAAAAAGAAGTCATGGGTGGATGACCCTTCAATCCTATGCCTTGCTAATCCCACAGCCGTACCTCACCATATCTTTTAGTGTACGAATCAAATTAAGTTTCTTAAAGTTGAGACTGGGAGTTATCAACCTGCTGACTCACTGGCCAAAATGGAAAAGAGAGCTCGGACACGATCTATGCCGACTGTGTGGGAATCATAAAGAAGACATTACACACATCGTCTGCTTGTGCCCAAAACTGCTGACAGAAAGACGGGGCCTGCTCAATCCTCATTAGAACATAAAAATGATCAGAAGCTGTAGAGCAGCAGTTCTGCCCTGTTTTGATCCTAGGAACACTAAATTAAACTGTGCCCTAGTAACATTTATGGAGCACGCTGCTAAAAAACTCAGTGAGGGGCAGACAGCTTTCGATTCTCCATTGGCATAATGTTTGACAAGCCTCACTTATTATTGCTACCCCCACTGGTTTTATGGTGCTATTGCCACCCCTACTGGTTTTTATGAAGTATGACATTTTAAATGAAATCATGATATATTTTTTTTTTAAAGTTTTGTATTTGCAATGGTTTTTTAAATCACGCAATAAATAAATTAAAAAAAATGATGCAGTATGGCCTGAGCGTAACCACATAGAAAGCAGTGAAACAGTAACCGAATCTGTAGAGAGGGATATTTTAGAAAGTATAACTTTTAGTTTAAAAAAAGAGTAAAAGTCCATGTTGTTAAGATTATATTTCTTAGCTGAACGAATAGAAGGGAAGAGGGTCATGATTAGAGTCATAAAGATCTTTCACCAATCCCTAGCAGCCCACGAAGAGACCGGTCCAGGATCGATGTCAGTAACAATTCTAGGATTGTACCATAACGAGGACCATCTTGATTTATGAATAGGTTTGGATGCTTTTTATCAATATATTTTAGTGTGTTAATCGTGTCTAATATAATACGATGAGAATGAGCAAGGACGAGCTTATCAGGGAGAAAGGAAGGAGTGGAAATAGGAGTAAACAACTCATGTTCAGCCACCCAGGATAGAGGGCTTTCTAAGGTATTTATAAGCAATTCTAGCTCATTTATCATTCCATATTAATTCTGAAGTGAACAAATCAATCTCATGGAAGAAGGAAAAAGAAAGCTTTATAGGTAAAATGGAGGATAAAAAATTAATTATCGAGGTTATCATCATTTTAAGAGTTTTGTACTCTTCCCCACAAGAAATATATTTAGGAGACCGGGAAGATAAAAGATCATTAACTTTCGCTATGATATGGGATTTGTTATAAGTAATAGTATCTGAAAGGTCCTTACAAAACCAAATCCTTAAGTATTTAATATGAGTCGATTGCCATTTAAAACCTGAGTCACCCATGTGAAAAGGAAAGCACAACGAATTGAAGGGGAACATATCCGTTTTTTCTTTGTTAAGAGTGTACCCGGAAACAAGCGAAAAATCAGTTATAATGTTACAAATAACAGGAATCGCAGTTGCAATATCCTATGAGAAAATAAGAACATCATCAGCATACGCGGCTGTTTTAAGCATATGCGATCCAAATTGAAAACCTTTAATACTCTGGTTCAAATTGAGTGGACGGAGGAGTGGGTCTATAGACAAGAGAAAAAGAAGGGGTGAGAGAGGGCACCCTTGTCTAGTGCCCTGACGAAGATTAAAAAAGGAAGACGTAGCACCGTTAATTCTGATATTAGCTTTAGTTTGCGCATAGAGAGACATTACCATATTAATGAAAGTCGCCAAGGTTATAGGATTCTAATACTGCTTGTAAGAAAGGCCAAGAGAATTTGTCAAACGCCTTTTCGGCATCAAGAGGGATCCCCGCCGATGGTAAAATAGAAAGTTTTGGTTTTTCAAAAATATGGCGAAAGGTCTGAATATGATCTCTAGCGAGTCTCCCTTTAAAGAAACCTGTTTGGGAATCATGGATGAGATTGGGAATATGACTCTCTAAGCACTTAGCCAAGATCTTGGCAAAGATTTTAGCCTCCATATTCAATAATGAAATTGGGTGAATATTTTGTGGATCAGAATGATCTTTACCATCCTTCGGAATCACTATCAGCAGCTGAGCCAGAAACCTTGCCAGAAAGAACAAAATTATCAAAAATACTCTCAAGATGTTTGACTATTGAGGGAGTAAATGTTTTATAAAAGATAATAGGAAACCCATCTGGTCCCGGAACCTTTCCCGAACGAATGATCTTAATAGCCTGAATGATCTCGTCAGTATCAATTGGTTTCCCCAATTCGATCATGTCGGAATTCAAAATAGTATTAGTAAGGATTGAGTTCAGAAACTGGTGACAAGTAAATTTGGAGCATTGATCTTTAGGTGTGCTAGCGTTTCATTAAAATCTCGGAAGACTCCAAGTATTTTTTGAGTATGGAATTTCTTTGTACCATTTTTATCAACAATGTGAGAAATATGAGTAGCTTTAATATTCGTATTTTGATATTTTAGGGTGGCAGCCAACAACTTACCAGCTCAATTCCGTAATAACAAATGCTGGGTTCTTTGAGCGTGTACACCAATATAATCTCTTTTAGTGACTATAGAGTTAAAAGAGTATTTCAAATACTTGATATCTTGTAGGAGAGACTTGTCATTAGAGTGTGTATATAGCTCCTCTTTGCGTTTGATATCATACCCCAAAGACTGAAGAGATTTTCTAATGTCGCTGTTTCTATTTGACATTTTTTTGATAATGTGACCCCGTATAGTACAGGTTAATGCATCCCACAGAACTATTGAGGAGTTCACCGAAGACTCATTATCTTTGAAAAAATTATCAATCTCCTCATTAAGCTCTTTATCTTCATCCTTAACTTCCAAAATGTGTGTATTAAAACGCCAATTAGGAGGGCCTCTCATAAACCAGAGTTTTTGGAAATAAGAGTAACAACCCCATTCTTCTTACCAGAGGCTTCGGAACAAGTAACAACAAGAACCCAATCCTTCTGCATCAGAAGAGCTTCTTTAAAGTCTTTCTTGGTCTCTTGAAGTAGAACAACGTCACCAGATACACTTTTGCAATAATCTAAGATTTAAGCCCTCTTAACAAGGTGATTATACCCCCGGACATTAAGTGAAACTACATTTATACCACACGTAGATAAGCAAGAAGCAACATAAGTAAATGTATCTGATAAAAAGAAAAAAGGGGCAACCAAGATAAAATAGAAACTAAAGAAAATAAAGCATGTATCCTAAAAATAAAATGAAGCAGATGTCCCAAAACTAGGATGAAGAGCAAGGAGGGGAGTAAAGAATAGAAGGAAGAAACAAAAGAACAAAAGCACTCCAAAGAAAACGGAGTATCAACAAAAGGCAACCCCACCTGGGAAAGTCTGTAGGAGACAAAATTCAAGGGGGGGGGACAACGTGGAAGAGCAACAGCAGAGGCAATCAACCTCAGTATGGACAGCTCCAGGGTAAACGAGCCGTTGAGCGGCAAAACAGGCATAACATTCTCGGGTGGATTACTTATATTGCTACATTTTGCTACCAAGAATAAATAATAGAAATACAATAAATATATTATAGTTGAACATTCGAGAAAAATAGATAACATTTAATAAATAAATAAATAAGGCAGCTTATATTAATAGATAAATATCAATCTAAGAACCATAAACCAGCCCAAAAAGTTATCAGAATAAAATGTAAAGAGAAAAAATACGATACATGGATTAAATAACCAACTTTAAAAATGATGGAATAAGAAAAATCTGAAACAATCCCATCAATTAAAGCGCATATTAAATAAGAATAAAATAGAAGTAGGGTATCTAACATAAAATGTAATTCATAAGTAAATCATCCTGGCTATAATAGTATAGAACTTCTGATTAGATATACATTAAAAGGAGTAAATAGATACTAAGTTGGAACATAAAAAGACACAGATCAGCAAAGATAATTTGATAATTCAATGAAGATCAATATTATCAATAAATAGTATGTCAGTGAATGACAATCAACACAGAAACTGAAAAAAGGTGAAAGGTAAAGAAATAAGGTAAAATAAGCGAGCGAAACAGAAATAAATAGGAAGCGTAGAAACAAAGGGAAGAGAAAAAAATTTGGAAAATATAAAATAGAATACTAAGCTTATTAAAAGAATGATATGAGAAAAAGCTAATGATAGTTCAAAGAATGAAGAGAAAAATACAATCGTACATCTTTTAAAGAAGTTGTCCCCAAGAAGATGAGTACAAAACACAGTACTGCATTGAATTATTATCAACAGCTGTACGTAATATATATAGAGTATATAACCACTATAAAGCTGTGGGATAAAGTACCATGAATGATACCATTGTAGTTATAACAAGTATTAAGAGAAATAAATAAATTAATCGTCATAAGCTGATCTTTACAAGTGAGATATCATAACTATAGCATACAGAAATTGTATAACTATCAGGTCATTGGTATTCAATGATGTCAGGAATTAATATAACCATATAAATTGATCACAGCTTAAATAGACCACTGAGCAGGAAAAAGACAAAGCAATACATTAAGATATAAAATAGAAGAAGGAAATAAATAAAAGATCAAATATTTACTGATAGAAAAAGATTTAGAAAAGAGGAATAAATAGAATTGGAGTACAATGTTATCAGAAACTAATATATCCATATAAATAAATTACTGATTAAGAAGTCCATTGGAGAAAGGGAAGACAGAAAATAAAATTTAAAAAAAGTAAAATAAGCAAATGAATAAAGGATCAAATACTTATAAATAATAAAACATTTAGAGAAGAGGAAAAAATTGAAATGATAAGAATTTAAAGGTATGATAGCAATAGTCAATTGTAACAAAATTACTGTAAGGAATCATATGAACTAGGCAAGCCAGCAAAGTGCAGAACAATACTAGGAATGAAACCCACATAATACTAAATCTAGTTTGGTCAATCGGTATTATAAAGAACAAACCAGGGATGTAATCCCAAGTAGAACTAAATATAATACAATGAACTGCACCATCCTATAAGATAGAATAATAATTGATGAAGAAATAAAAAGGCACCACACTAGATAGATGAAAAATTATTAGGCACAGACCATGTCAATAAATACAGAAAACATTAGGGACGAAAAGTACTAGGAAGAGAGTCTGAGTCCATTTGCGATTCAGATTGATTATCCAAGAATGTTGAAAGATCTGAAGGTTCATAAAAAATCTGTGTACGGCCTTTGAACGTACTGCAAAATCTTGAGGGACCAGCAAAAGAGAATGGAATAGTTAAGTCAGTGAGTCTCTTGCATAGATTCAGGAAGCCCTTGCGGCGAACCACTGTCTCTCTGGCAAAATCTTATGAGATAGATAGGCTGTGTCCCTCCCATTGTATTGATTTAATTTTCCTCATTTGTGCCAGAATTAGTTTTGTATGTTGATGACGCAAAGGTTTAAAAATTAGGGTCCTTGGAGAGGACATTGATCTTGGTTTGAAGGTTGTAACCCTGTGGGCGCGCTCTATCTCAAAGTCCTTGATGAAGGGTATTTTCAGGGTAATTGGGATCCATGTAAGCAAAAAATCAATTACTGAAGGAGCCGATTTTTCACAATCCCCTGGTAATTAAAAAATATGAAGATTACTTCGTCTATTTCGATCCTCCTGCTCTGTGAGATCTCTCCTCAATGAAGTAATGGACCATTTTTTGAAAGTGCTTCGTCTGTTTATTTGTACGGTCTTCCACATTGCTTATCCTTGTTTCCACGTTAGAAACATGCAGTGAAAGAGATTTGAGATCATTAGGAATTGCAACCACCTCTACCTGAAGCAAGTCAGTATCCGTTTTGGTACTTTGTGCAATATCGTGGACAGTATTGGGCGTGAGAAATATCAAACCAAAGTTGAAGCACTCTTAAGACTACCCTTAGGTGGTGATTCCGGAGTAGGTGGGGGCTGTTTGGAGCATTTCAGATTCCCCTATGAGTCTCTGTCTTTGGTGCTAACGCCCATGCCTTCCTCCATTGGTGAGGTCTGCCAACTTCTCCATTTCAGGTGACTTGAATCTTCATTTCGACCATAAGTCGGATCAGGCCATTTGTAACCTGATTGCAGATTTGGCTGCCCTCCAACTGGACCTACTGGTGCAGGACGCTACACATGTAGCAGGACACATACTGGACCCTGTTTTTTCCAACATTCCAGATGTCCAGATTGAGCGTCCTGTACCCATGGGCTGGACTGACCACTTTTTGATCAAAGCTAGCTGGATGCTAATACAACCTCCCAAGACAGTCAAGGCCACTCTAACGTTCAAAAGACCCTGGCACAAACTTAATTTAGACGATTTTCATGCCTATCTGAGAGAGACCTTTGAGGAAGATCTGGCTGACCCTGAGGCCGCATACACCGCCTTCTGTAACTGGATTGGGGGGGGCTTGATGCTCTCATCCGTGCCAGATGGACCAGGGGGCGCAGGATTTGGAGAAGGAACTATGATAGTGATCTTAAAACAGTGTATCTGGCCAAATTGAAACACTATCATAAAATGATTTGCACAGCACGAGCTAATTTCTATGCCGAAAATTTTAAAGCCAGTTCTAATCCCACGAAGTACATCTTCAAGATTGTTCAAGATCTGAGCAACACTAAAACCTCAACTTCTCAGGTAGACTCGGCACATCAATGTGAGGAGCTGGCCTCTTTCTTCATGAATAAAGTGCAGAAAATTTACGCTACATTCCCTCAGCCTCCCCCCACTCTAAGTCCTGTCACGGTTAGGGAAGGGATCTCTATTTTGTCCATGATACCTGAGATTACATGTGATGATTTTGGGAAACTTTGTAAGAAGGTCAAATCTGGTTCTCCATCTGACCCTATGAGGTCGGCCCAGTTTTTGGAATCCATGGAGCTTGTACAGAAACCTCTAGGTCAGATACTTAACCTATCTTTTACCACGGCTATTGTACCCCTGGCCTGGAAACAAGCTCTGGTCTCTCCTATTATTAAAAAGCCCACACTTGATCCCTCTTTGCCTGAGAGCTTTAGGCCGATCTCCTTGCTCCCATGGGTCTCCAAACTGGCAGAGGCCCACGTGAACGAGGTGTTATCTCGGCACATGACCCTCAATAACATCCTGGACCCGTCGCAAAATGGCTTCAGACCGGGTCACAGTACCGAGTCTGCCTTGCTAGTCTCCACTGAGTATTTAAGATCTACTCTTGACGCCGGTCAGAGTGCAGCGCTTATATTATTAGATCTTAGCGCTGCCTTTGATACGGTGTCCCATGACATCTTGTTGTACCGTTTGGAGACCATCGGGATCACTGGCCAAGCTCTGGAATGGTTCAGTGCTTTCTTGTCGGACAGATCCTTCCAGGTGTCGGCACCACCTTTTCTATCTCAAGTTCATTCCATCCGTCAAGGGGTTCCGCAGGGATCTGCGTTGAGCCCGACGTTGTTCAACCTTTATGTACAACCTCTCGCGGCTGTAGCGAGAGAGTGGGGCCTAACACTGGTATCGTATGCTGACGATACTCAGCTGGTTGTCACCTTGGCTGAAGGCCCCTCCGCTACTGCCGCAAGGTTTAGAGATGGGATGACTGCAGTTGCCCGCTGGTTGGCTGACAGCTGTTTACAATTGAACGCCACAAAAACGGAAGTGATGTTGGTAGGGAAGAACATCTCCCTCTGGAATGAACATTGGTGGCCGGCTTCTTTAGGCACCATACCTATAGCCAAGCCAGTGGTTAAGAACTTGGGAGTTTGGCTGGATACGGACCTCAATTTTCAGTGCCACATGAAGAAAGTGGCAGCGACATGTGTGGGCCTGTTGAGAGGCCTCCGTCCCATCTTGAGGTTCTCTAATGCGCCTATCCGTCAGTTTATTATCCAGGCTACTATCTTATCACGCCTGGACTATGCCAGTGTTTTACTTCTCGGCGCTAATAAGGCTGAGATCTTACGTCTTCAGCGAGTCCAGAACGCGGCAGCGCGTGCTCTTGTGGGACTCCCACGTAGATGTTCAGCCAGAGCTACTATTAGTGCCTTACACTGGCTACCGATTCAATCAAGAATTCAGTTCAAGACGCTTTGTGTGGCATTTAAGATTCTGAAAGGTACTAGCCCTGAGCTTCTCTGTCCTCTCTTAACTCCTTACATTCCCCAACGTAACCTTCGCTCCTTTGGCCAACATCTGGTGACTATACCTAAGTTCAGACTTTGTCGTGTTGGTGGCCGCTCTTTTCGACTACTTGCGGCCAAATTGTGAAATTCTCTGCCTACATCCATTCGTTGCATTGACGAACCATTATTATTCAGGAAAGCCATTAAGACCTTCCTCTTTCCTCTGAACTAGGATCCTTTTGTTCCGCCTATCAGTTTCTTGTACAATGAACGGTCAGCGCCGGGACGCCCCTTAACTGGGACAGCTGTGTGCTTCAATAAAATTATAACATAACATAACATAACATAACATTGAATAAGATCATAGCAATCACAACCAGATAATCTTAATATGGGCGATATATAAACAATAAAGGTCTGGGTGAAGAAATTCCTTGCTGTGTGTAGCTAGCTTATACTGTAACACACGTGAAAATAAGACATAGCACCAGACTGGAATAAGAAAAGATAGATACTAGTATTGAACTTCAGTGAGGCGAACTTGCTGAAGAAACAGTGGCACAGATCAAGCTCTGATTTATAGCTCGCTACTGAATTCAGAATCTATCAGCAGATGATGCGCACACAATGAGGATCACGATGACAGCAGGCAGTTTGTAGCGATAAAACAAATATAATAATAGACAGCCTTAGAGAATAGCGCCACAGATAAAATATTCTTCAGTAGTAGCAAGAGTTGAAGAATATGCCAACAAAATTACTGGACCTTGTGATTAGGAATTATATCAGATGAAGGAAATCTGGTCAGCGGCCGCCATCTTGCATATTCTAATGGTGCCAGAAGTAAGTATACCCTACACAGATCGGTGGAAATTGCAAGACCAGCGGTTCAGTATTGGAAAAATTGCAGACACAGTACCTCATGTTCAGCATTAGAATTAGTGACCGGTGCACATGGATAGGCAGACTCCAATTTCAGCAAGTCAAACCTGGACTGCTGTGTCGTACGCCATTTTCAGATCGTTGTGGTCAAAAAATGCCACACCAGAAACAGTTTCAAACTAGGCAGTGCAGACACTTTTAAGCTGCCTCTCGAACTCTGTCGTAGGGATGGGTGGAAATGAAAGCTAGGAAGCTGTATAGGTTTCTCAATGGTGAAAGTTGTTTTATTTAAAGTTCGAGATATATATTTATATATATGACGAGCTGGTAGACTCTCAGGGTGACAGGATGGTGGTTCCGCTTCTCTACCTGTTGGCGCCTCTCCCAGGATGGTTGCTCCCCAGGATGCTCGGAAAGAGAGAGAAAAAGTGGCAGTAAGTTACCAGTCCTTAGGGTACCATGGTTTTGTTATACCCTTCACCACTCCCAGTGAAGATTGTGCTCAACTGCTAAGGTTTTGGGGTGGTGCTGTAAGTGTAGGACGAGGAGTGAGGGAATCAGAGGAACTACAGGGAAGGAACATAAAGGTAGCGGATTTACTCCTCCCCTTAATGATATAAAGGGAGGGTTGTTTGTTTAACAAAAATAAAACAAAAACAAGCGAAACTCCCGTAACTCACAGAAGTATGTTCCTGACCATTCCAATGGCTTTCCCTGTCAAGTATACATGGAACTGCCCCTCCCCTGGAAGACCTCCCCATTCTGACCGCTTACGACCAAAGATGTAACTCTCCTGAGTTACGGCGGCAAACTCACGTCTTCTGGGAGCGTCCACCAGTCTTCACTCCATGCCTCCCGCTCATTGTCTGCGAAAACGTCTTCCTGACTGACACCAGACAGCGGCGGAACAACCAGTGAGTTTGGCAGGAAGAGCCCGGATGGGGACACTGTAAAACAAGCCCCGACATCCCACGCAACACAGTAGAGGTAAGCCCGAAAGGCAGCCATAGGGTTAGAGGTTTCCTCACGCCCTCTCCCATACAGAATGGCGAGGAGTCCGCCTCCGGGGATAGCCAATCTGAGTCAGCCGATACAGAGAAAAGGAAACTCTCGCTATCAGATTCCCCGGTCTCTCTCGGCCTCTGGGATGCTTCCTGCTTCTTGACGTATCCCAGTACTTCGACTCCTTCCTCTTCCGCACACACCCCCTCGTCTCGCGAGAGTTTCCTTTTCTCTGTATCGGCTGACTCAGATTGGCTATCCCCGGAGGCGGACTCCTCGTCATTCTGTATGGGAGAGGGCGTGAGGAAACCTCTAACCCTATGCTGCCTTTTTGGCTTACCTCTACTGTGTTGCGTGGGATGTCGGGGCTTGTTTTACAGTGTCCCCATCCGGGCTCTTTCTGCCAAACTCACTGGTTGTTCCGCCGCTGTCTGGTGTCCAAGGGAGTTCAAAAATCCCCCCAAGGACATGATAAAACGAGCTTCTGCGCCGATGATATCGCGGAGCTCAGGGAGGTGCCGCCATCTTCATTGTGCGCTTAGCCACGCCCCCCTTTACACAGAAAGTCTTAAGTGGGTGTGTTGGATTGTACTATCTATCCATCTATTTATCTATCTATCTATCTATCTATCTATCTATCTATCTATCTATCTATCTATCTATCTATTTATCTATCTATCTATCTATCTATCTATCGCCCTCACTCTATCAATCTATCTATCTATCTATCTATCTATCTATCTATCTATCTATCTATCACCCTCACTATATCTATCTGTCTATCGCCCTCACTCTATCTATCGCCCTCACTCTATCTATTTATCGCCCTCACTCAATCTATCGCCCTCACTCTATCTATCGCCCTCACTCTATCTATCTATCTATCTATCTATCTATCTATCTATCTATCTATCTATCTATCTATCTATCTATCTATCTATCTATCTATCTATCTATCTCTTTCTATCTAATTCAGTGGAAAAAAAATTATATATATATATATATATATATATATATATTCGACAATAGGATATCCACGTTTATAAAAAAGGAAATCATCCGGCACTCAGAAGAAGGTATTTTATTTTTAGGCTTCTTAATTCAGAGGTAACATCAAAGCGTTTCGGGAGTCAAGCTCCCTTGATCACGATATATATATATATACACTCGTCACCGTTTTCACCTTGGGATACTCCAACAAATGGGTGCGGACCGCGGTAATCAGTGAAATTGTTATTTTTTATAGGTGCAGGGCGGCATGACGCATTTCAGCTCTCACAGGAGCTTTGATCACATGACGTGGTGACATCACTGACGGCATCTCAATTGACATCACTGATGACATCACAAATGACAACACTGATGATATCATCCAGTGATTGTTTTCTAAAAGTTACTGAGTGTTAAACATATGTACTAAGGTAAGTAGCTGTGGGAGTGCCTGTATGGGTGAGTGAGGGGGTGCGTAAGTATTAAATAAAATAGTGAGTGGGCATGCGAGAGGCTGTATTCATGAGTTAGTGGGTGTGTGAGTTTTTGTATGGATGAACGAGTGGGCATGTCAGTGGGTATATAAGCAAGTGAGTGGCTGTTTGAGTATCTGCATGGGTGAGTGAGTGGGTGTGTAAGTGGTTGTAACGATAAATGAGAGGCTGAATGAGTGGCTATATGGGTAAGTGTGCAGGTGTGTCAGTGTCTGTAAATGGTGAATGAGAGGGTGCATGAGTGACTGAAAAGGTAACTGAGCAGGTATATAAGTGCCTGTATGGGTTAGTGACAGAGTACATGAGTGACTGTATGGATACCTGAGTGGGTTTGTGAATGGCTGCATGGGTGAGTGAATGGGTCTGTGTGTGGCTGTATGGGCGAGTAAGTGATTGTGAGAGAGAGGTTGTATGGGAGAGTATGTGCTTGTCTCCGTGACTGTATAGGTAAGTGAATTCATGTGTAAGTATATGTATGAGTAAGTGAGTGGGTATTTCAGTAGCTGTGTGGGTGAGTGAGTGGAATTATGAGTGACTGTATGGGTAAGTGAGTGGATGTGTGAGTGACTGTATGGGTGATTAAGTAGGTGTGTGAGTAGCGGTATGGGTGACTGAATAAGTATGTGAGTGGCTGTATGGGTGCATGAGTGGGTGTGTAAGTATATGTATTTCTTTATTACTGGATGTGTGAATGGCTGTATTGGTCAGTGAGTAGGTGAATGAGTAGCTTTATATGTGACTTAGTGGTTGTGTTGGCGGCTGTATGGGTAAGTTGATGTGTGAGTGGCTCTATGGATCAGTGAGTTGGTATGTGAGTGTCGGTATTGGTCTGTAGATGGGTATGTCAGTAGTTGTGTGGGAGTGTGTGTATGAGATGTTGTATGGGGGTATACGTGGGTGTGTGAGTGGTTCTGTGGATCATGTCATCAGTTATGTCATTTGGGAGGTTCTTTTATTAAGCTGCCCATCATCCTAGGAAAAGGACGGGAAGATGTTGTACACCACTAATGTATATGGCCCGGGGCTGGTAGGCAAGTCTACATACTTCTAGAATGCAAAAGTTTAGAACACGATCCCTGATCTCAGCAACAGATGCTAAACTATATGAGATTGTTATGCTGTTTTGTGTCCCAATGTACCCCAATCTAGGCCTAGGTAGCTGCACAACCTTTTACCTACATTTGCCCTACCTTGCTCTGCCTAATGGTCCCAGCACTGACCTTTTACCCAGTTATGTCCTGAATAAATGTCGATCGGTTTCCTTGAAACTAGCCTCATTTATTATGCATGAGGATTCTTAGAAAAGTTCCTGTACATGACGTACATAACAGGGTTAACATACTCTGTTTAAAAGACATGTTCATGTTCATCCTAGGGTGAAAGAACTACTTTGCATAATTGCAGGTATTGATTTAGGCTCATTTACATAATCATACTCACAACATATCGATTGTGTTAGGAGCCCAAGGCTATCTTTATGGAATAAAAAACCATACCAGCACTAGATAGACAGAAGAGAAGCATCCACACTGACACAGGACTCTGGGGTCCATGCACGGAGAAGCTCAAGCACGCAGTGGTTGAACGTCCCTCGCAGGGTGCGAATTCGAGACCAAGATGGGGTCCTTCATTCCCTCTCATCAGGGGATGGCTCTTTCCTAGGGGATTCTTGGCTTTACACCAACATACATGCTAGGTACACTTAGGTTCACTTAAGTAGGGTTTGCATCGTAGGAGTACGCTTGATTACTGTCATGCTTTTATGCTCGAATGTATTAACTGTTTTAGCCCAATGGTAGAATTCTACCTTTTATTTACTCTGTTGGTGCTTGTAATCTTAAACATCTGTTTCTGTCTAATGGTTGTCGCAGCAAACATGTTTTTACTAGAATGATGCTGGTTCAATAAATGCTGATTGAAAACGTCCCCATTGTTTATTCTGCGTATCTCTGTGAGACTAAGTGAGCATGATTCACTGAGCAAAAAGTACTGTACTGTTTCCACGATCCCTGAAGGATCAAGGGTTGTCATGTTTGATAGATAGTTATCAAAAGGAGGGAGGGTGATCAATTGATCAGTCGGGCACTGTTTACCACTAAGAGAAGTGGAAGGTCCAGTATCAGCTAGTGCCCTCAACAAGTATGGATAAACAATGTGGGTTGCTGAACTGTTCCTTAGAGAGAAGACAGTGTGTATCTGGCGTGGCCGGAGGTGGAGATGTGACACCTTTGGGCATCCATTTTGTTGGATATATTTGCCTCACACACCCATATGGGTGTCATGCTTCATCATTGGTGTTGCTCCTCATCGGGGAGGCGGTGCAATCCCCGACGGGCTCACCTCTAGGAGGGGCTCTTTGGCGGAGATCTTTTGAATCCAACTGCCTTATGGTGAAGTGCGGGTGTGCGGGTGATGTAATGTGTAGCCTGGGAAGTGATTTAAAATGTAGTAGAGGGTACCGGAAACCACTTTATTCTGGGGGTCCCCTACTGCAATTAAAAACGTGGATCTCACTCACTAAGTGCCAACCTGTTAGGTAAAGTGGCCCTAGATGAGATAAGGAAAGGAATTGGTCAACATGTTTCTCACTTGGGCAATTGCCCGCGATTCATCAGGACCTATGATGGATAAAAACAAGATCTACAATCAATCAACAACATGCTAGTGTCATGTGTCTAATACCAAAAGTGTGGATGTTTGTTACCTCTGTGGCTTTTTCCTATGCCTAAGTAGGGAATAAGAGTACAGGGTTAATAGCATTAAGTAATCGCCAGAGATCATACATGGTCAAGACCATATTTACACACAGTGTCATGCTAGTGATAGTAAATTCCTACTAGCTCCAAATAAACGTGACCGTGTAGTGACAACGTGCAGTGTGACCGTCACATCAACACTTTGTGCGTGAAAGGGTGATTCTTATTAAAAACAATACTTTAAAAACAGCAGCAGTCTCACAGGAGAAACACTTTACTTCTTTTTAGATAAAACGATGGTGTTATTGTTCTCACTAAGCATGCATAGTGACACTACAGACGCAAGCCTGACTCACCTAATGGTCAGGGATTAAATGCCACATGAACGTTCGGCGGGTTGGTACATCAGGGGGAACCGTCAGGTGTGGCTGGGGGAGGAGACGTGCATATCGTCAGATAGAGACTTATATTAGAGTTACAAGAGCCCTCTGCTGGATTGGGAAACCGATCATTCGCTGATGGCTTTAAAGAATTACTGCGATCCCAATGTATCCATCTGGAGTTGTCCTCACCTCATACTCCCCGTGCCCTCGCTGGTTCACCTACCCATCGCCGCCGAGCTCGGATAGATGCCGGAGCTTGGCGGCGGCTGCCATTTCTAAGCGTAAGTGTCAGGACTCAGCGCCTATCCCCGCCCCCTATGTTAGGTCAGGTGGTTGTACTGGCTACTGTGGCGGCCATTACAGAATGGGTTGATTAAGACTAGCTTAACCAGGGATAGTGCTGAATTGGGTAGGGAGGCTGAGATGGTATGTGTGTAACCTACTCATATTGGCCTGAAGGCGTAATCTAGCGTACGATATTTAAAATACCAAGTAAAGTAAACTCATTACGAAAGTGGCATATTAAATGCAATATGATGATTGCAAGTTTAGATATAAGTTGGAGGGTGAGCGGGTCGGGAATGGTTACATACACAAAGTGCCGCTCTTAGCTACTTGTATTCATTTCAGTGTAGGCGCATGTATATATAAGGGAAATCTAGTAACTCATTATGTGACCATTTTATAAAGAGTGCCACGGAATGTCCTCATTCAGGCCTCGACTATCTGAAGATAATCGGTGGACCCATCTTTGTTCTTTACGAAACAAGGCTTGTTTTGGGCAATTGGGGCTAGATTCTAATACAAGCCATTTAAGTGAGTCTGCGGTGTGATTTGACTCAACATAATGTTTGCACATCTTGGTGTGTGTTTTTTTACAGCATGTAGATACAGTTTGAGGTGTTACAATTAGTGTGTCCCCTGAGTTCCCAGTTGAACGTGTCAGTGAGTTGTATGGTCTTGTGCATGGCTGTATAAGCGCATACCACACAGGAGCCGCATGGATAATGACCCTTCACCGGAGGTAAGTGCCAAAGTGTCTGCTGGACCACCTTCTTGGTTACTTTGGGTCTCGTGCTGATCAAGATGTCTTTGACATTCTGGGTTCTTTTAAACGCAAACCTTGGTTGTTCTAAACTTAGGTTGCCTGTATTCAAAATATCCCAGTGACGTTTTGTTTGATAGATGCCAGAAACTATTTGCTCCTTGGTAAGGCTTTGGGGGCTTATTTTATTGTATTGTATTGTAATTGCATTTGTATAGCGCTTACTACCTCTGACGAGGCGTAAAAGCGCTTTTTGAGTGATTAGCACGCTACTCCGGGACCCATAAAGGATTAGTATTGAATTAGTATAGTGAAACATGCAAGTACATTTTAAGTGGTGGATAGGTTAGTCAGTTATTTGGATTCGGAAGGATAGCAGAAGGATAGAAGAGGAAAAAAGGTTTGTATTTATATAGCGCTTGTTACCCCTGATGGTGTTGAAGCACGCTACCCCGGAAACCCATAAAGGATTAGTGGCAAATTAGTATGGTGAAATATGAAAGTAATTTGAGTGGTGGATGTTAATCAGTTATTTTGAGTGAGAATTATTGCGGAGGGATAGAAGTGGAAGAAAGGTTTGTATTCATATAGCACCTGTTACCCCTGATGGGTGTTGAAGCGCATTTCTGGCGAGTAGCATGCTACTCCGGAACCCATAAAGGATTAATGTTGAAAATTAGTCTAATGAAATACGAAGTAATTTGAGTGGTGGATATGTTATTCAGTTATTTGGTTAGAGAAGGGTAGGTGGCGGGATAGAAGAGGGAAAAAGGTTTGTATTTATATAGCGCTTGCTACCCCTGATGGGGTTTTCAAGCGCTTTTTTGGTGTGTAGCACGCTACTCCGGAACCCCTAAAGGATTAGTGGTGAGTTAGTATAGTGGAATATGGAATTTGAGAAGTGAACATGTTAGTCTGTTATTTTGAGTAAAAAGGATAGTGGAGGGATGGAAGAGTGAAGGATTTTTTAATTTATTTTTTAGGTCATAGCAGTAGGAGGAGGCTTTTGAATGAGTAAAAAGGGTTTTTAGAGAGGAAGAGTCAGAGGGAAGAGTTTGGAGAGGTTTGTTTTGGGAGATCGGTATAGTAAAAGAGGTGTCAGATGATGCAAGAAGGGTAGAGTAGTAGAGAGTCTAGAAAGGGTTATTTGGGGGATCATGGTAGTGGTATGGGGTTTGGGATAAATGAGAGAGTGGATGTAGAGGATATATTGATAGATGTATAGGGTGAGAGATAGGGTAGTGCAATTGGAAAGAGTAGTAGAAAGTAGTTTGAGATGAGTCAGAAAGCTGAGCTAGAAGATATATTGAGAGAAGTATAGGTTGAGAAATAGGGTAGTGCACTGGAAATGCTTTTTCAGAAGAAAAGTAACAGACACACAGATCCAAGTACATGGAGGTACATAGATGCACAATGGAAGCAAGTTCATGTAGACCAAAGATGATTTCCTTTTTTTTCTTTTTTAAAAATATATAAATATTCTACATGTTTATAGAAAGCAAGACACAAAGATGGCTACATATCTATAGTGAAAATACATTGTGGGTGGGTATCACTGAATGGGAACATGGGAAGTATTTCTGACCCTCGTCCCGACCAGTCGTGAACAGGCTCAAACAGGCAACTGCCCTTGTCCTCTCCGCCTTTAGCTGAGATGGGGAACAGCCATTACAACGCGGGTTTTATCACTCGTTGCTTTTACATCGCATGCATTACAACACATGCGATGTTACAACGCGTGGTAAAACCACGCATACCATTACATTGCATGCGCTTTTACAGCGCATGCGATGTAATGTGTAATAGCGGCGGCGGGGCGGCTCTCCACGTCGTTATGGGGAAACTTAGGCTGTTTCCTCACAACGACGTGAAGCAAGCAGGAAGATGGACGGAGATGCTGTAGAGGAGAGAGGTAAGGGAGTTTGTGCATGGGGTGGGGGTTACTTTTGTAGGATTTAGGGTAGTTAAAATGTAGTGTGGTAATGTTTGTGTTGTGTGTGTTTATTTAAAAACGTTTTAGTGTGTGTTGTCGTGTTTGTTTAGTGTAGGGGTGTGAGTAGTGTGGGTAGCGCAGTAGTGTTTTTGGGTTTAGGGTAGTGTAGGGGTGGGAGTAGTGTGGGAGGTGTAGTGTGGTAGTGTTTTTGGGTTAGGGGTAGTGTAGGGGTGGGAGTAGTGTGTTGTGTAGGTGCAGGGGTAGGGTTGTCACTTACCTTGCATACTTTTACCACAAGTATAGCTTTACCACGCATGCCTTTGCGTTGTAATGGCATGCATGGTAAAGGCATACTCGTGGTAAAAGTATGCGATGTCATTGACATTGCGTAGTAATACCCGCGTTGTAATGGCATGCGTGGTATTAGTATGCGATGTAATGACATACATTCAACATGGGGAACAGCCATTACAACGCGGGTTTTACCACGCGTTGCTTTTACATCGCATGCATTACAACGCATGCGATGTTACAACGCGTGGTAAAACCACGCATACCATTAAATCGCATGCGCATTTACAACGCATGCAATGTAATGTGTAATGGCGGCGGGGCGGCTATCCACATCGTTGTAAGGAAACTTAGGCTGTTTCCTCACAACAACGTGAAGCAAGCAGAAAGGAGGACGGCGACGCTGGAGAGGAGAGAGGTAAGGGGGTTTGTGCATGGGGTGGGGGTTACTTTTGTAGGGTTTAGGGTAGTTTAAATGTAGTGTGGTAATGTTTGTGTTGTGTGTGTTTTTTTAAAAAATTTTTAGTGTGTGTTGTCGTGTTTGTTTAGTGTAGTGTATTAGGGAGGGTCGTGTAATGTTTATGTAGTGTAGTGATTTAGGTTTTAGGGTAGTGTAGTGTTGTAGTGTTTGTTTATTGTAGTGTATTAGGGTAGTGTAGGGGTGGGAGTAGTGTGGGTAGCATAGTAGTGTTTTAGGGTAGTGTAGGGGTGGGAGTAGTGTGGGTAGCGTAGTAGTGTTGTAGGGTTTAGGGTAGTGTAGGGGTGGGAGTAGTGTGGGTTGCGTAGTAGTGGTTTAGGGTAGTGTAGGGGTGGGAGTAGTATGGGTAGCGTAGTAGTGTTTTAGGGTTTTTGGGTTGGGGTAGTATAGGGGTGGGAGTAGTGTGGGTAGCGTAGTAGTGTTTTAGGGTTTAGGGTAGTCTAGGGGTGGGAGTAGTGTGGGTAGCGTAGTAGTGTTGTAGGGTAGTGTAGGGGTGGGAGTAGTGTGGGTAGCGTAGTAGTGTTTTAGGGTTTAGGGTAGTGTAGGGGTGGGAGTAGTGTGGGTAGTGTAGTAGTGTTTTAGGGTTTTTGGGTTGGGGTAGTATAGGGGTGGGAGTAGTGTGGGTAGCGTAGTAGTGTTTTAGGGTTTAGGGTAGTGTAGGGGTGGGAGTAGTGTGGGTAGTGTAGTAGTGTGGTAGTGTTTTTGGGTTGGGGTAGTGTAGGGGTGGGAGTAGTGTGGGTAGCATAGTAGTGTTTTAGGGTTTGGGGTAGTGTAGGGGTGGGAGCAGTGTGGGTAGCATAGTAGTGTTTTAGGGTTTATGGTAGTGTAGGGGTGGGAGTAGTGTAGTAGTGTGGTAGTGTTTTTGGGTTGGGGTAGTGTAGGGGTGGGAGTAGTGTGGGTAGCGTAGTAATGTTTTGGGGTTTAGGGTAGTGTAGGGGTGGGAGTAGTGTGGGTAGCATAGTAGTGTTTAGGGTTTAGGGTAGTGTAGGGGTGGGAGTAGTGTGGGTAGTGTAGTAGTGTGGTAGTGTTTTTGGGTTGGGGTAGTGTAGGGGTGGGAGTAGTGTGGGTAGTGTAGTAGTGTGGTAGTGTTTTTGGGTTGGCGTAGTGTAGGGGTGGGAGTAGTGTGGGTAGCGTA
This sequence comes from Lissotriton helveticus, assembly GCF_964261635.1. Classification (NCBI taxonomy): domain Eukaryota; kingdom Metazoa; phylum Chordata; class Amphibia; order Caudata; family Salamandridae; genus Lissotriton; species Lissotriton helveticus. The sequence goes on along the minus strand of NC_136072.1, from coordinate 363,935,018 downwards.
ATAGTGTTTTAGGGTTTAGGGTAGTGTAGGGGTGGGAGTAGTGTGGGTAGCGTAGTAGTGTTTTTGGGTTTAGGGTAGTGATGGGGTGGGAGTAGTGTGGTAGTGTTTTTGGGTTAGGGGTAGTGTAGGGGTGGGAGTAGTGTGTTGTGTAGGTGCAGGGGTAGGGTTGTCACTTACCTTGCATAATTTTACCACGAGTATAGCTTTACCACGCATGCCTTTGCGTTGTAATGGCATGCGTGGTAAAGGCATACTCGTGGTAAAAGTATGCGATGTAATGGCATGCGATGTCATTGACATTGGGTAGTAATGCCCACATTGTAATGGCATGCGTGGTATTAGTATGCAATGTAATGACATACATTCGCTGAGACACCCTAACCCTGACCTTTTATAGCCCTAGTAATCATGTGACCCCTTCAGCCAATGGGAACCCTAGCCCTAACACTATCCAATCACAACACTACCTCTATAATCTGAAACCAGTAGGAGACCAGGACCTTACAGTCAATCTTATCCCTAGTCCAAGCAACCAATAATTTTCAAAAATCCTGATCTCTACATCCAATAGAGGCCCTAGCCCTACCAGTAGTCCCAACCCAAGTCCAAGCAACCAATGGCACAGGAAGCCCTAGTCCCTACTTCCAATAGAAAGCCTAACCCTACTCTTAGTCCCACACCTAGTCCCACACCTACTCCAGCAACCAATCACACCAGAAGCCCTAATCACTACTTCCAATTAAAGGCCTAACCCTAGCCCTAGTCCCACCCTAGTTCCAACAACCAATAACACAGGAAGCCCTAATCCCTACTTCCAATGGAAATCCTAACCCTAGCCCTAGTCCCAACCCTACATTGATTGAATCACAGCGTAACCAAATTGTCTGTCTGACCCGCTGTAGAGCGCCTTGAAGCTGGTCGCCAGCCGCTCCTGCTGACCCGGGTGGACTCCTACTGGCGGGCGGCGCCGAAGGAGACATTCGCAGTCCGGGCCTGCTACACCCGCTGGGAGGATAGGAGGGGGCCCCCGCCGGCTGCTGCGCTGCAGACTGGTGAACGCCGCACTGACGTGCCGAGGGAGCGGGTGCCACTTGTGCCTGGCAGCCTGATTGCTGAGTGGCACTTTCCCCGTGGACTCGGATGCAGTTGGAGTGGGACTGTGCTGCAGAGACATTGTGCGGCGACCCGTGCTAGGACACGGCATCTCGGCGATATCTCGTTGACAGTTTTGCCACCAGGGACACATTCTGCTAACCGCTATGCTGCAGTGACCCTGCTGGGACAGTGGGACTAGCTGCTGCTGAAAATACTGACACTGCACTGGGGCACGTGAAAGTACTGGGACCGCTGACGGCTCTGCTACCAGAGGGGGGAGAACTGTGGTCGGCCATACACGCCCTGAGCTGATAGCCTAAGGCCTCAGAGTGTGCGGGACATATGTTGTGGATACCCCTCTCCACCAGTGGTGATCAGCGACGGAAACAATACCCAAAACCTCAGGAAACAACCTGAACTGCACATTAGTTGTAATACAAACTGGCCGGCTTAATACGAGTAATAGGGTCCCACTTTTGCTACTGAACTGAGGCTGAACTGAGGCTTACCTGTTGATCTGTCCGCTCCCCAGGGGCCGCAACGCTGTTTCCTGCTTTCGCTGACTGAAGGGACAAACACGGTCCAAGGAGACTGCAATTACCATCATCCCACCCGTGGCGCGCGGCCACTTATGTCATCTGCCGGCGCCAGGAGGTGCCTAAAGCGGACGCGGGCTCCCGCAGTGCTCGGGCGGGCCCGTCCACGCCCATCAGAACCCAGGAGGAGGCTGGAGGAGGCTGGGCTGGGCCATAATATTTTGGTTTGTGTTTTGGAAAGGATGTACTTTTTACGCTATTAAGGCCGTGTAGTGGAAGCCTGCCCACTGACTGAGACTTGAGACTGAAAAACTGAAACATAAGGTACAGGACGTTATATATATATTGTATTGTGTGCAAATTAATTAAGTTTTACGGCACTATGGCGCAGATGGAACCAGCCAAGAAGAAATCGTTAGCTGGCCAAGGGCTGGTTGGGACTCTTGATGCTTTCCTCCAGAGGGCCGAGTCAGTCCTAATTCACGAAATTGCCCTCACCAAGCGCACGCTCTCTCTTGAACCCCAATTCCCTTTTTTACAAACTGACATTTCCGGTTGCACAAATACGGGTGCTTATATCAATACAGGCTCCTCTATTAAATCCCCTTCACTACCAACAACGACCATTTCTCCCACTCAGGTCCCGGTGTTAAGTGCTGCTCCACCTATAAGTGAAATGGCCGCTACATCAAAAATGCACACTAGAAGCCAATTAAGCAAGACCACACATGGGGGCAGTCGTTTACCCCATTCAAAGAAAAGGAAAGGATCAGCCCAAAGCAAACAATCATATCCTCTAACCAAAAGAGGGCATAGTGGTGCAGCAAGTGAGGCTCTTGAGGAAACGGAGGACATTGCTGGAAATACTGTGGTTAATATTGCTTCCTCTCCGTCACCTTTACCATCGATGCCAATTGTTGATAGTGAAGGGTTTTGATCCAAATTGGGCGACGTTTTATCAGTTTTACTGAATCCAGCAATACAAAAGTTGTCCAAATTGGAAAAAGAAATAGATAAACTTTCAAGCATCGTCTCTCTAGACATGCATAGGCAGCCAAACCCAAAGATTACCCATTCTTTTCAGTCAACTCAGGCTAGCCCTACCTGCCCCAAGCCTGTTCAGCATACTGGGACATTTTGTAGCTCTAATAATGGATCCATCAAAATTGGGTTAGGTGCTGTCATGGCTCCCCATGTGGTCTCCCCCAAGTGCAAAGATTCCACCTGTGCGGGGGCAATGCTAACAAGGGCCATGGACCCAAGCAATACTTTAAGATCACAAGAACAGTACCAAGACGCCCAGAAAACATCCCTCCCCAATATGCACACACATGAGAGAGCGCAAATCAAGAAAAATAGAAGTGCACCATATTTACAAGCACGTTGTATTAGTTTAGTAAACATTATATAAGAGTGTCGAATCATTAGAGTGAAAATACATACAAGTGTTTAATTAAAATAGAATACTTATATCAAGTGTGAAAAAGTTAATGTAGATGTTTGTAGTGATGTTAGAATGATCTTGAAATCCTATGTTATGTGGCTGTTGTAGGGGAAAATGTAATGCTGCTAAACGTAGAAATGTGTAGGCCACATGGCAGTTCACGTAGAGTACAAGATGCTATTACACCCTTACACAATGGTGGATTTTGATGTTATTGTAATTCAAAGTATTATTGATCATAGAACTGAAAAATATGTTTTATAGAAGTGTTTCATATAATCATTGTGTGTAATAAGTTAGAATACTGTTTAGAAGAAATTAAATGTTTTACAGAGTGCACAGGCCCGTTCATGTAATTCTAATAGGCCTGAATGGACAAAGTCATTTCTTTTGATCTGCATGTGCTCGTTAGAGAAAGGTCGTGTTAGGCACAAACTGTGGAGCTTGTTCGAATGGTTTACGACTTAAAGATATGGTGGAGGCCGGAATTTGGGGCCCACAGTACAAGTGTCTGTTTGCAGGTGCGAGGAGGTTCTAATCAAGAGAGTGATGAATAGACTTTTGTTCAAGAGAGCCAGGCACAGGCCTGGAGGAGGCTTCAGGAATTTCCTGGGGGGTACCGTCCTGCCGGAGAGGAGCCTGGGAAGCAAGGTCAACGCTAACGATGGGCCCAGAGGAGTACCAGCATGGAACATACCAGAACCAACACCACGTGAGGGGCGTCTCTAAGGGGTGTCTCCAAAGGGCGTTTCTATTGTAAATGTGACTTTGTATTAGGGACAGTACCCCTGGGTGGAGTTAAGGCAGATGATCTGAGGAACCTAAGAGAGCGGATGGGTAGGCAGATAGGGAACTGCGAGACATCGTTTTTGAAACAAAGACTAAGGGAAGTGTGTGATCTTCTTTGGAAGTCACCACTGCTGACACCTTTTTAGGTTAAGATCTTGCTAAGTAGGGATGTCACTTAGTCTAGTGTAGGGACAGTCTAATATGATTTTCTTCCTTTCTGCAAATGACTCATAAGCTACAGCTTGTGTCTATCCTTGCAACTTTGATGATTTTTGAATTGGTTTTGGTAATATTCTTCTGCCGACTAAGAGCATTTAGAAAATTCATGTTTGTATTGATACCTGTATATCTTTTGAACCTTATATTGAGATGTTTGTATCTCCAGTTAAGTTTGGCTTTGTAATAAACTTTTAAACTTTTTAAGCTTCAGTGGTTCTTTAGAGTGGAGTAAGTCATTAACTGATTGACCTAGTAGTGGATTGCCTTTTACTCTATGACAGGTACCAACGATTCAGTCGACCGGAGTCGGGATCTAGATCTATAACAATAGACCAGAAATCCCGCGTTAACAGTTGGTAGCAGAGTGAGGATGGTTACCTTCTTGAGGAAGGTGACCTAGACTAGGTTAAGTTTACCCCAAGGTCCCTAGAGATCGAGAGGTGGCCCGCCGAAGAGGGTGCTGACGGCGCAAGAGAAAAGCAGCAGAATCGGACGAGAGAGAGTATAACAAGGGTCATGCGTGGACAGATTGCGGTGTTTTGTGTTGTATCTGTATTGTAATGTCATGCGGAGTTGAATGCCTGTAGTGTGAATGAGAGAGGGTTGTGAGCGCGCGCAACCTGGCAGACTGGTAAACTGGTAACCTGGGAAACGGGGGAAACGGTGAACTGGTGAAAATCTTAAGTTCGGGGAAGAGCTTAAGTGGTTTGAGGAAAATGAAATTTTGCCTGACCAATGTTTCCCCTGCGTATACCCTATGTTACATGTATGTGCATGTCATCCATGCATTTCCTTGTAGTGGCCTGAATCACTAGGCCTCTGCAATCATGTCCTGCATTAGAAATGCCAGTCATCAAAGTCTCCCAAACGTTAAGGTAGCATAAGGCCCATGTATTTGCAGTTCATGACTCCTGACACACTGAAGCTGCAGTTACGTCCCTCTGACCTCGCATGCTTCTAGCTCAGCCGAGAGAAGCCCAGCAAGAGGCCTGCCAAGACAGTATTATGAATAACAGTTATCTGTTTGCTGTACAGAGTGGCATCCCTGCCCGGTGAGGAAAAGTAAACAGAACCCGTCCGAGGGAGATAGGGCCTAGCCATTCTGTTTCCATTTAAGTGAATTACAGTGCTTGCACCCATAGAAAGCTCATGCAATGAACGAATGAATATGCCCTCTCTGTCTTTTAGTGACGAACAACCTTTGCTTCAGATAATACATCCCCTATCATATCAGTTGTACTAGATGTGCTGGTCGCCTTGACACAAGAGATCTCTCTACTAGGTTGAAAGTCAGCTTCCTCCCAGTTACACGTCAATTGCACGTCATGCTCAAAGTTGCACAATTAGGGCATAGTTCCAGCTAGCTATCCAAACTCCTCCTCTAAGTACCCACCCACCTATGACACCTACCTATCACCTACCTATGACTCATCAAAGTACACACCCTCATGTACACCCACATGTTCTTATCTCATTTTCTTCCTTGCTCTGCTTAGCCTGTGTACAAGAAATGTATATATACTATGTTCAGTAAATAATTGTTAGATGACCCTTCCTGAGCCTCTGTGGTGATGGAACTGATTCTCCCTTTGACTCGAGTTATTGGAATAAAGCCCATTTTAACTTGGACACCACGGATCCTGTCTCTCATTTGATGCATGATACTTTGTTAATGCCTAGAAATTCTGCCAGGGTAATATTTTATTTACCACATAATTTGGCGCCCTTACAGGGACATATCCCTTTCCCCACTCGCCGGAGTTGTCGGTCTAGTCTTTGCCCCCTTCTACAGCCGTGACGGACTTCAAAGCGCTTCAGCAGGACTTCCTGCCACTCCCTCAGGCCCACGGAGGAGACGGACTGCGACCAGGCATCCATGTGAGGCGGTGAGGAACGCGGATCATCTCAACCAGAGCCCAGCCCGTGAGAGAGCAAGGTCCGAGGTCTCCAGAGGTCCACCTGTTCCAAGGCGCAAGCGTAGTCAAGTCAAGTATCCGAGGCCTTCAAGTTTCAAGTTCTGCTTTCCCGGTGAGTACCACTATGGGGAATGCATCAAGTTTCAAGACGGGCCCACTGTAAAAGGTGGGAACGGTCAAGACGGGTCCACGGTTAAACGTGGGCCCGGTCAAGACGTGTCTCAATTTTTGGGACCGGTATGGTTGTACTGTATTTTCAGTGCACAAAACTGTTTTTCAAGTACATGTTTAACTCTCTGTAATGGTATCTGTTTTAGTGTTTCAATGTTATGTTGTTTTAGTGTGAATGATTGTTACTTGTTTCAGTCTATTCTTGTGTATTGTGTTTACATTGTATTGATTTCAAACATGCCACTGTTTTCAAAATTACGTCAGATAGGGATCAGGAAAGGTATACTAGAAGAGTCAGTTAACATCCCGCCAAGAGATACACCTGGTCATGATATGTATAAAAGAAGTCAAGACCCTCTCAGAAAGATGCTATTGAGTTATGGCGCAAAGAGTCACATAGGAGAACAGAGAAAGAATTCAACAAAGTAGAGAGAAATAAACTAGCAGAGGAAAAAGCCAAAGAAAAAGAATAACGGGGAGGAGCCTAGCCCGCAACCATGATGGCCGCCTGAACCCTCGGCTCCGCCGACCCTCTCGCTTTCCTCCCGTGTTGCTACCTATCCTGCACGCTATCCTGCTTCTGCACCGACTTTTCGGATCCGGGAGGTGACCCTGATTTCAACGCTGTGCTTCCCGGTGTGTTCTCAGCGGGGGAAGCGAAACGGCGCCCTTACCTCCTCCTTTGCGTTTCATGGCGGCGACCGGGTCCCTCTTCCTCGGGGACGGTCGACCCTGATACAACGCCAGCGGCCATTGTGGCTGGAGCGGAGCCGAACGGTGGATCGTAGCTGCTACACTGTGCTGTCCGCTGCACTTATCCTGCTTGCTCCGCAGCGCTTCATGCTCCGAGATTCAGACGGCCGTGAGTGCTACAAAGTATCCTCTCCCACGGCTTGTAGGAGATCTTCCCGGCTTTCTTGCTGCTCAGTGCTGTGGTGGGTGCCATTTTGTATCGGCCACTTGGCACTTGCAAGTGACGGCCCCGGGCTGCTTCCGAGTATACGAGAGTGCCCCGTTTCCTCGCGGGACTCGTGTGGGTGTTGGTATGGAATCTGCTGCCCCTGTGCCCCCGGCCCGGCTCTACTGTGCGGAGTGGCCACGAGAGGCTCGGGTGTCCGCAGGGGAAGTCGGCGGCCGGTCTCGAGGTTGCCTCCATGTTTATGTGCCGGGCGTGCAGGGAGCTGCCGCATCCCCTTTTCCTGGTGAACTGCTGCCGACTGGCGACGTTTTAGGGGCGCTGGGCGAATTGTGTGCTGTCCTATGTGTCAATGCCCATAAACTGGGGGACCGATTGGACGCCCTTTTGTCCGCTGTGCCCTCGACTGGCCGTGTTTGCTGTCGGGTGCGGGACACTGCGCCACACCCTATGATTACATGCCGTGAGTTGCCCACCCAGATGCCCACGGAGGCATTGATGGTACAAGAGCCTGACTTCGCCGCGGAATTGCCTGTTATGGCTGGGGCGAGCCCTGAGGATCGTGGAATTCCGCGCTGGCTACGGAATCGTCTCTGGACATCCTGTTCGGCGGCTCCTTCGTGGACTGTTCGCATGACTCATTATCTTCTCCTGGGACTGCCAATACTGCTTTGTCCGGCCTTTCTCAGAGGATTGTTGCGCTGTGTTTTTTCCTTCTGTGTTAACGTGACGCACTTGCTTTTGAGTTGTGCAGACTTTGGTGGACAGTCTCTTATTCTGTTGTACTCCTCCCGTCCGCTTGCTCCGTTCATGATGGCCATTATCCAGCTGGACCTTGTCGACACATCGGACCGTAGGGGACAGGGTTGATGAAGTTTTCTCCTTTTGCTTGCTCACGCTTGTATTGTGGGGACTGTACTGTACACACGGGGTAGTTACACATTGCTTTTAATGTCGGGTTGAGGGTCCGGGGATGGCGGCCATGATTACACAAGTTGTTTATTCTGACTATATTTGTTTTGCCCTCCTCCGGTTCGATATGTTTCCTCCCTTTTTTCTTCTCGCTTTACTGTTTCTTCTATATTTCGGGTAATCTTTTTGGGGCGACAGACACACTGTTAGGGGGGGGGGTAGGCCATAGCCTCTGCATGTGTGTAGGGTGGGGGGGGGAGGGGGGCTTTCTTTTGTCCGTTTTTGTTTCTATGGGCCTTCTTTCTTTTTGCGTTCTTCCTTCTCCTCTTTTTTGCCTTTTCTGGGTCAGTGGGCTCGGTTGGGATTAGGTGGGTAGCGCTTGGCGTGCTATGTATTTTGTGCCGGATTATCCTTTTGTTCTGTTCTTATGCCGCCATTTTGATTATTTCTTGTTGCTTGTTCGCAATTCTTCTGAGATACGTTGCCCACTCATGTCGTTGGAGGCTTATATGTACTCTGATCCTTCTTGTTTCGTATGCTTTCCTATAATTTACTTATGAAAACCTTTAAAAATGAACCTTGCATTCTCCTGTTTGCCCGGTAGTATTTGCATATCTGGTGTAATCTAGCTTGATTGTTCTTCTGTACTCTGTGCTACTGGGTTGCGATATAGCTTGCTATACTGCTCGTAAATGTGTCTCGGCCGGCCAGGTGGTTGTAGGCCCGTATTTGTTTCTTGATACTGTGCAATAAAGGTTTTTTTAAAAAAAAAGAAAAAGAATAACGTCCTCTCAGAAGAACTAGCTAGAGTTAGAGTAGGAGCTATAGGTTTACTGTGGAGTTCCTTGTAAATAGCGCCTTGTAAATTTGCCTTGTGAATAGCGTGTCATTTTCGTGACTTGTTGAGTTTCTTGTAAATATGGCTTGTGAATAGCGCCATGTGGTTATGTTTTGTGCAGAGCTTGTTATCATTACGTTAGGCAGGAGAGAGCTGGATCTCTTTCAAGTGCTTAGAGAAAATGTTTTGAAGATGTGCGTACGTGTTATGTGATAACGTGGAGAGATGAGTTCATGACTTTCCCATGTACTGCAGTCATTGGGGAATGATTGTGCTTCAACTGCCAAAGAGTTAATATCTTGTACTGAGTAGGCAGTATTTGTTTTAACATGCTGTTTAACAAGGTGTTGAGGGATTTTGGCGTTTTTTGGTGTTTGCGGGGGGTGTGTTTTTGAGCGGAAATTCGTACCCGTTCCAGTGGAGGGATTTGGTTGCTTTTTGGTGAGGATTTAGGGAATAGCTTGGACTACTGTGATGCAAAATTTGAAAGGGATCCGAGCTGTGGAAGTGGTGGAAAAAGGCATGTTTTGTGCGGAGGTGCGATTTGCCATGTTATCCAATGGGCGTAGTCAGTTTACAGATTGAATGGTAAAATCTTGCATGGAGAGTAAAGAAGTGTATTTGTAAAGGGTTTGCCTTGGAACACTTGATTTAATGTGTTTGACTCAGAGGTCGGTAGTTGTAAATAAACCAGTCTTATAGAGATAAGGGTTTTTGCACGGAGAGTGCTTTAATGTTTTCACGGATGAGAAGAAATTATAGAATAGACCCATTAGAGAAAGTGCTTTTAATTAGTGTACTGCAACAGTGTGTTTTTATTTAAATAGGAATGTTTCTACAGAATATTTTTCCCAATGCAAGCTGCCCTTTAGAATAGCGTGTGACAGTTATCCCACTCACTTAGGAAAGTGGCTATTTGTAAATTGATGAACGTGGCCCTTTTTGATAGCTATAATACACCACCATCTTAATGCATTGCTATGTGTCCCCTACATTAGTTTAATTTGCATTCATTTAGTTTCAAGGCTCACCTATGTACTTTGACAGGCTGCTGATAGAAAGGTTATTTCTTGCACGATAAAAGCAGTGTTCATTAAACAAGACTTGGAAAATAGGATTTATTATGTCTGATTCAGAGGTCAGTTAGGCTGCAATGCTTACACAGATGGTTTCAGATAAACATTTAGTGGATAAGCTTCAATTGATGTATGCAGAGAACAGTCCCAACCCAACAGTCCATGATAATTCGTTTCTTTTTCTCTCAACTGCAAAATGCGTAGCCTTGTGTGCAGAAGCACATTGTCCCATATTTGTGTGTTAATTTGCCTGCTAAACAAATGCCCATGTTTCAAATGTCTTGCCTTCTAGCTGAATTAGTTAGACAAAAGTGTTTTTTAGAAAGTTAAGCATCTGGCAGTCATTCAATGTTAGATCACAGTGAAGCCCGGCTTGGATTTGATTCAAAACTCCGAGCGCGAACATAATTCTAGAGGGAGGGGCTGCTTCTCAAAGGAGTGAGGAGTGGCGAGGCTCTAGGCCTTCTGTCTATGACAAGAATAATTTGGATTTATTCAAATACATTTAGAGAACATATTGTAGGTGGTATGGTCATACTGTTCCCAAGATTTAGAGTAGGATTTTTGTATACTGCAGAGCTTTTGGAAAGAGGTTTCCCCAAAATAAGAATTGTGCTTTTGAATTGAGAATTCATTTTTATTTATTTATTTATTTTTATATAAATCATTTTTGCTAGATTGTTGACAGTGAGCCCTAGCATCTACAGTCAGACACTAAAGGAAAGGCTAGACAGTATTCACATGCCTGCCAACACAGGACTGATACAGTACGTAGACGACATCCTGATTACAGCACGTTCAGAAAAAGAATGCGAAAATGCATCACTGACAGTTCTACATTTTCTGGCTGACTAGGGGCACAAGGCCCCAATGCAATTCTGTGAAAAGCAAGTGGTGTACAAGGACACTTGCTTTCCAAGGAGGGTAGACAGCTAACACAAGATCACATACAGGTCATTACTAACCTTTCACAGCCCAAGACACAAAAGGAAGTACGTGCATTTATTGGCCTCACTTCTTACTGTAGGCAATGGATTCCCCAGTATGCATATCTAGCCAACCACTCATACAGTTAACTACACAGGAGGCAGCCACTTTGACTGTACTCCCTAGGACACATGAACACACCTTGGCATTTGAGGAATTAAAAAGAGCATTATATCACGCGCCATATTTTTATTTATTTTTACATTTGACTGTAGCGAGACTGACAGGATATGAACTGACATTATTTCAACCACACATAGAGATCAGACGTTGTAACATTCTGAATCCTGCAACACTTTTGCCCTCAAGTACAGTAAATACACCACCACATGACTGTGTGGAAGTTATGAATATAGTGACAAGACCAAAACAAGACCTGACAGATATTGTACGCTCTATGTAGATGGATCATGCATGAGAACGAGTGCAGGAGAGTTAGTAGCAGCGTATGCCGTGACCACAGAAGTCATAGAGACACAGAAAATAGACACACTGTCTATTTATACATTTATACTGACTCACAATACTCTTTTGGCGTTGTTCATGATTTTGGGGTCCTGTGGCAAAAGAGAGGTTTTTTGACCTCCCATGGGACCAAGATCCAGCACGGCCAACTTATTCAGGCCCTGTTAGAGGCCATACATTTACCTACAGCCATTTCTATCCTGAAGTGCAAAGCTCACACCAAAGTTACAGACACCATTTCCCAGAGTAATGACCTGGCAGATCGAACAGCTAAACTTACAGCACAGACACCAACAGACACGACAAGGACAGAGGTACCATTACTGACAACATGTATGACAGTCAGGGATCCCACTCAAGATGTACTCGACATACAGACACATGCCACTGCAGATGAGATAAAGAAGTGGACTGAACAAGGAGGGGTCCAGACTGACCAAGGTTGGATGACTAAGGGAAAAAGCACATGGTTTCTTTCAGATTCTATGGTACAAGTAATCATCAACACAGCCCATAGTCCAGCACACTTAAGAGAAAAAGCAATGCTAGACAGCTTACAGAATATGCGAACATGTATGATCTGTTGCCAGTTCAATCCAGGTAAAGGCATTCCGGTGGATCAAGGCGGATTTCATCCTCCTGACCACCCTTTTGAGGTTCTCCAGATGGATTACATCCAAATGGACAGATGTAGAGGTTACAAGTATGTCTTAGTAGTTGTGTGTGCACTATCTAGATGGACAGAAGCATATCCAGTTCCAGATTACACTGCTGTGACAACAGCCAGGCAATTAGTGCGCGAGTTCTTCCCCAGATATTGCCCCGTGTCATCTATTCTGATAACGGTCAGCCATTCTCCTCTGAATTAATGAAACAAGTGTCACTTCTGTTAGGTTATACATGGAAGTTCCATTGTGTACGACACCCAGAAGCAGCAGGCCTTGTAGAAAGACATAATCAGACAAATTAAGACAAAAGTTGCTGAGATCTGTACAGAAAAAGGCGTGGATTGGATGGTGGCCTTGCCGGTTGCCCTCTTTTACATGCGAATGGTAGCTCATTCCAGAACAGGCCTATCTCCTTCTGAAGTAGTTTTCGGTAGACCGCCAAATATGTGGGGTACGCCTATGCCAAAGAAAATACCTGATGTTGACAGTAACATGCTGACAGATTACCTGGCTTCCTTGATTTCTGCACTACTCTCTTGTTGTTCACAGGTTGCTGCTGCCTTCCCTGACAACACCCAGGTCAAGGAACAGGCCATAGCACCAGAAGATTCTATACTTGTGTCCGGAATCTTGACCGATCAAGCCCCCTTGAGCCACGTTGGAAGACGCCGAAACCACGAGGACCGAAGTTGGTGGAAGGACGTAAAGGCCGAACTCACCTTCATCACTACAAAAGATACTTTGGACTATTTGGAACTTTGGAACTTTTATAAAGAACACTGACCTTTGCTAGAAAAGACTCCACAGCAGGAGTATAGGTTTAAGTAGCGATCCAGTAAGTCAGACGTAGTTTAATTGTCTAAGTCCACTCTGTGGTGAATCGGTTAGGCTAGATTTCTGACATGTATAAGATCACATATGAGAATAGCAAGAAGAGAGATAAGAAGGAAAAATACTGCAAGAGATTACGCAGTAGATGTATAGTTACCTTGATCATTTTTTTTATTCTGTGCATTGTTATAATTGGTATCAGTTTATTGCTACATGTTTTCTTTCCCATTTCCTCACATATACATTCTTCCAGTAACAGCACCACAGAGCACACATTCAGTGACCTGCCTCCTCATGAATTGTCATATCGACTTGCACTACGTAACAATACTTTTATTCGTATGTTACACCATTCTCACCAGACCAGCAATGCAACTGATTGCTGGGTATGTGGCCAAATGCCACCTTATCAAGAGACAAAGGGAGTCTTGCCCTTCTACCCATTACCGTTCTCACACAATGGTTCATGTGGAGCATGGTTTGTTCTAATGACCTCAAAAGATAGAAAGTACATAGCTTATCCAGGTGGCTGGATATATGGAAACCTGAATAAAGTAATGAATGAAGCATGCTTTCCAGACAAAGACGGATTCCCCCAAAGAAAGGGAACCGATTTAGAGAATGAAGAGTACGAACAGGGAAATGCATCTGTTAATTTTATAATGTTAAATGTTCAGCCCAAGCAAAACACAGGTCCACCGTTTATATCAGTCCTGCCAGCAATAGGTGACCTATGTGTTAGTAAGAAAGGCTCAGTACTTATGGGACACAGCGAGTGTAACACTGTAGTGGAGTTTAACGATAAAGGACTTTCTTCTTTCAAAACATCACGCCATACCTATTTCATTTGTGGTCAGACAGCCTATGTACATCTGCCCTTAGACTGGGGTGGGACTTGTTATATAGCATTCCTAAGTCATTGTGTTTGTCCAAATTGAGTTTTGGGTTCCCATTCCTGTGCTCATATAAAATGTTCTCTTGTAATGACATAGTGACAGGAAGTTGGGCTGTTAATGAATAAGACTTAACCTCTTCATTTATATTGTTTCACATGACTTGATGATACTGTTTTTCCCTCACTGTTTTGGAAATAACTGTTTATCATTGATATAATTTGTTTGCACATTTTCACTTGTTTCAATTCATTGATTGTACACATTGTTTTCCTTGCTTTTCCCTGGCAAAAATTATGTTTGCTCAATGTGAAGTTGACTATGTATCTTTCCTTGTTTTAAAATAACCAAAATAGACAAAGCTTAAAAGCAAATGACATTAAATGTCTGAGTTATCTAATTGATGTGGTTTTCTCTTTGCTGTACATTAACGTTGGCACAATTGTGCTCACAAGAGGCATAGGTAAATCCCCTTTTTTGGTAATACATCAAGATCCAGGCACATGGACTTGGTCCAGTTGGCTCTGGGGTATAATATCTGCTTGGGGATGGAAAGTGCTGACCTTCCTAGGAATGGCCCTACTTATGGTATTTGGTTGCTGTCTCTGTCTGCAGTGTGGCCCGGCCATTTGCGGCCTGTGTGCTACTGCCTATATTCCCCATCCACGTAAACAAAGAGTTAAAGATGAACAAATGATTCTGTATGATGAACTATACGGTCTCATGAATATAGATGTATCCTAAAGGGTTACGTAGGGGACAAGGAGGGAATGAGGAAAATGAAATTTTGCCTGACCAATGTTTCCCCTGCGTATACCCTATGTTACATGTATGTGCATGTCATCCATGCATTTCCTTGTAGTGGCCTGAATCACTAGGCCTCTGCAATCATGTCCTGCATTAGAAATGCCAGTCATCAAAGTCGCCCAAACGTTAAGGTAGCATAAGGCCCATGTATTTGCAGTTCATGACTCCTGACACACTGAAGCTGCAGTTACGTCCCTCTGACCTCGCATGCTTCTAGCTCAGCCGAGAGAAGCCCAGCAAGAGGCCTGCCAAGACAGTATTATGAATAACAGTTATCTGTTTGCTGTACAGAGTGGCATCCCTGCCCGGTGAGGAAAAGTAAACAGAACCCGTCCGAGGGAGATAGGGCCTAGCCATTCTGTCTCCATTTAAGTGAATTACAGTGCTTGCACCCATAGAAAGCTCATGCAATGAACGAATGAATATGCTCTCTCTGACTTTTAGTGACGAACAACCTTTGCTTCAGATAATACATCCCCTATCATATCAGTTGTACTAGATGTGCTGGTCGCCTTGACACAAGAGATCTCTCTACTAGGTTGAAAGTCAGCTTCCTCCCAGTTACACGTCAATTGCACGTCATGCTCAAAGTTGCACAATTAGGGCATAGTTCCAGCTAGCTATCCAAACTCCTCCTCTAAGTACCCACCCACCTATGACACCTACCTATCACCTACCTATGACTCATCAAAGTACACACCCTCATGTACACCCACATGTTCTTATCTCATTTTCTTCCTTGCTCTGCTTAGCCTATGTACAAGAAATGTATATATACTATGTTCAGTAAATAATTGTTAGATGACCCTTCCTGAGCCTCTGTGGTGATGGAACTGATTCTCCCTTTGACTCGAGTTATTGGAATAAAGCCCATTTTAACTTGGACACCACGGATCCTGTCTCTCATTTGATGCATGATACTTTGTTAATGCCTAGAAATTCTGCCAGGGTAATATTTTATTTACCACAGGTTCGGGTGTATCGAACATCCAGAGTAGTTGTCGACCAGAGAAAAGGGGGTCATGAGGTACCATTGATCGCCCGCAGGACCGAGATAGGGGGAATGCAAGAGTGAGTGTGTGGGTAACGGACGCAGGTCGAAAGTTACCGTGTGCAAGTAACCTATCAGAGAAGGTGATTGTCTGGACGTACACGGAAAGACATTTCGTCAGTTAAGGTGACAATTACAGTTAGACTGTGGACGTACAGTCAAGGAAAGTGATCGCTTGGTCGGAAGTAATCATTTTTCAGAGTATGAATGGGACGCATGCATGACCGGGAGACGAGCGGAGAAAGGAGGGGAACTGCTGCGAAAGGGGGACGAGTGACGTCAGCGAGAGCCGCGCTGAGATAGGTCGGTCGGTGTGAAGCCGCGCTGTGATAGGGCGGTTGGTGTGACGTCAGCAAAGAGCCGCGTAGTGATAGGCCAGTTAGCGAAAACCGCGCTGAGATTGGTGGATTGTCATCAGGAAGTAAACGAACGCGGAGAAAGTAGAAATTCGTAGATTTTGAACATGAAGTGTTTTAAATGTTTGAGAGGGATTTTTAAGAGAAAAAGAAGAGAATCCTATTCCGGGGAAGAGGCACCGCCGGAGGGTACACCAGCTCACTATATGGCAACGAATGTTGGGTTGCATACTATACTGTGGCTTGGGACTTGGAGTAAGATTACAGAGGGGAATGAGGAACTGACTTTTCCAAAATACGGAACGTTTAGATTAGAAGTGTTGCATCAGTTGAAAGCAGTTATGTCCTCATTGAGACCTTTGCCTAGACCAACACAATTTGAGGCCCTTAATGCATGGATTAGGGCGGCGCACGACAGGAGTCAGAACAGACGCCAAGAAAGGGTACGGCGATCAGTAAGGGCAGTGCAAGATGCCAAATGGGATGCGGAAGCCAAGAAGTGGAGGGTACAGGTGATTGAGGTGGATAAGTTGTACCCCATGAGAGAGGTTACAGGTGGAAAGAAACCCATAGAAGAGGACGATGAGAGCGAGTCGGAGGACGGCCTAATAAATAGGTTGTTGATAGATAAACCACCCCCGGACAATAGGGAGATAGAGGGTACGGAGCTCTCAAGGAAAGGTAGGGTTGACACAGAAGAGAACAGGCCACTCCCTATAACGGATTGGGTACCTACGAAAGGTGAGGAGATACCTCAACACAGTCCTATACAGAGAGTAGTCGGAAGGGTTGTGGTGCAGAAGATGCCAGCAACAGAGAGGGTTGAGTCTTATGGATTGCCAGATGCTCTTCAAGTACCCGTTACCATAGGTCCTGTAGTGTCGGTTTACCACCCAGAGAAAGGGAGAGAGGATGAACAGGTACGGCTGGAGAGAGAGAGAGTTGAGATGGAAAGAAGGAATAACACGACAAATGCCTGGAGGCAATTGCCGGGACCGATAACGTGGAGCACCCCATTGGAGTCAGCAGTGGATCCCGTAACAGAACAGGGGGGTCAGAGAGGACCGATGGACCTGAGGGGACCACGGCCGAAATCCTACAAGGAGTTGAGGGCTGACTTGAGGGAATGGGATGGGTCCACAGAAGCACCGAGCAACAGGTCAAGAGCAGAAGCAGAATGGGGAAGTCGAGGCAATGGAATATTATCTCACTGTGGGGCTAGCGAAAGCAGTCAGGAGTGGGAAGGTAAAAGTCAGGAGAGTAGAGGAGTTACACGTCATACAGACAGAGGAAATGGGCAGGAACAAAGAGGCAGAAGTACGGAGTGTGGAGAGACATCTCGTCCCATTCAAAGTGAGGGAGACCAAAGGACCCAAGAATACAGAGAAAGGTTTAGGTGCACTCACCATGCACCTAATGATAACGTACAGCACTGGAATCGTGGGAACACGGGGAACAGTGAAGGATCTTGCCATGCGTCGAGTGATCAGAGGTCACAGGCGAATTGTGAAGACATGGGGGATAATGGAATGTCTTACCATGCACCTAGAGAAGCCATGCAGAATGAGAAATGTGGGATTATGGGAAATAGAGGAGTGTTTTATCATACACCCAGAGAGGATGGAACTGCATGGGACCTGGAGAGATGGGAGCATGGGAGGACTCCCCATAACTCGCCTGAGCCTAGACGTAGGACTCAGAGCTGTGATGGGAGAGATGTAAATAGACTCTCTAGAGATGGCATACTGAAAGCTGTGATAAAAGCCAAAAGACTCGATGTGACCAGCCTAAGATCTGATCTGAATGATATAATAGATGGTACATTGTCTTTAGAAAGGATCGACATGTACGAACAAGATGAGCTACTGTTTATAGCAAAGGACATCACTCGAAAGGCCAGAGCAACTCATGAGAAACTGTCTGAACTGGCAGACAAGTATATGGTAGATTTGTCCAGAACCAAGGCATTACAGGGTAACCACAGGTTGCATTATTCAGATCAGGACCTAGAAGAGAGGAGGACAACTGGATTAAAAACACATATAAGGGAACTGATCACAGGAATAAGAGCATGGAGGGACCTGGACAAATGGGAAGAGAGGTGGTCGAAAAAGGGAACTGTTAGGCGGAGTGCGAATGTGATGTCTCCGGAGGGAAGACTAATGCAGATGGAGGCATTCCCTTTGCGAGAAATAGCGAATGGGAATTATGTACACGTACCCTGGAGTAGGGGAGATTTGGCTGCCTTTACCAACTCATTTCCGAAGTTAAGGGAGAACCCTGTAAAGTGGTACAAGCAGGTAGAGAGGTTTGTGAAGATCTCAAAAGTATTGTGGATTGATTTGTGAACACCTTGTTTGACATTGTGGTCCCAGGAGACTTGTGGATAGCATGCAAGGTTAGTGTCGAGTGGCCAACTACAGAACCAGCAAGGGATACTCGTACTAATGGACTGTCAGAAACAGTAATGTTAAAATACGATAGGGTAATGACATGGTTGAAGGAGAAGGTGCCACCACAAGACATAGATTGGGTAAAAATAGACCGAACAAGACAGGAACCAAAGGAGACAGTCCATGAGTATTATGAGCGATTGCTGAAAGCATTCAAACAATACAGTGGACTAGATGTAGTGGACCCCAAGGATATAGGACAGTTTGTATCAAAGTTTGTTTTGGGGTTGAGACCTGATATTTGTCTGATGATTCAGCAGCATTTAATTTGTTGGCAAAACAAACCATTGGATGAGATTTTGAGATACGCAAGATACTGCAGTGATGAGATAGAGTCCAAAGCAAAGAAATTAAAGGAGAAACTGATGATGGTGCAGATGCAGTCAGCTGGAAAGGGAGGACAGCAGCAACAGGGAACAGGGACAATGGGACGGAAATCAAACAATCAGAATAAGGACAACGAGGAAAATCCGAGACCTAGAATAGACTTTGCTACATTGAAAAAAACGACAAAGTGTCATCAGTGTCACCAGGTGGGACATTGGAGACGCGAGTGTCCCTATAACCCTGAAAATGGAGAACTGGAAGTACTAGAGGAGGAAGTTCAGGAAGTTCCAGTCCAAAGGGTGACAGTGATAAAGGGTAAGGTGGCCAAAGGGGGGATTTCGGCTCCACGAGCTCAGTTCCCGCAGCCACCAAAGATTACGACAGGAGGAAAGGACTATAGACAAATGCCTTTGTTCACAGGTAAAGAAGAGTGTTACTACGTTGATCCATTAACGGGACGACGTGTAAGTAGAGAGGAGGACTGTACCCTCGGGGCAGTTCTAGAAGTGGATCAAAGAGGACCGTTTGTTGAGGCTGAAGTGGCAGGGTGTCCTACAACATTCTTGGTGGATACTGGAGCTACTCGATCAACTTTGAGATCGGCAGTGGTTCCAGATCTACCAATGTCGGGGGAAACGATTCAGGTGGTAGGAGTTGCAAATAAGAGAATGAATAGCCCTTTGACGGAACCGGTATCAGTGAAAATAGGAAACTACACGGATGAACATCAGTTTGTAGTGTGTGATTCTAGTCCTGTGTGTCTGTTAGGAAGGGACTTATTGTGCAAACTGAACTGCACAATATACTGCACACCTCAGGGAGTAGAGGTACAGACTACAGATGATGACGCTACCTTCAAAGTGGTAAATTCGAGAACATGCATAGAACTGTATCCTACCCTGACAGTAGAGGAGCTCCCATGGGATTTATGAGATGCAGTGTCATCAGAGGTATGGGATTTTACTGGAGAAGAGATAGGACTGATCAAAGGAGTAGAACCAGTGAAGATTATGGTTAAACCAAATGCTGAATATCCAAGAACGCCCCAATACAAACTGACCCCGGAGACGATTGCAGGAATAAAACCTGTAATCGACTCTATGATAAAACAGGGAATACTGAAGGAAATCGTGGGAAGTCTATGCAACTCCCCGATTATGGGTTTGCAGAAACCTAGTGGGAAATTTAGAATAGTGCAGGATCTTCGAAAGATTAAAAACATAGTTGTTTCATGTTGTCCAGTGGTACCGAATCCATCAGTGATATTGTTTCAGATCCCATTCCAAGCTGAGTGGTTCACAGTGATAGACCTTTGTCAGGCTTTCTTCTCAATTCCATTAGATGAGGAGAGCCAGAACTTTTTGCTTTTAAGCTGGAAAATCACGTTTTAACATGGTGTCGTATCCCACAAGGGTATACAGAAAGCCCATCAATTTTCAACCAGCTGTTGAAGAAAAATCTTGAAAGTCTGGTACTGCCGCAGAACTCGGTTCTGGTCCAGTACATAGACGACCTACTTGTTGCGTCAGAAACAGAAGAGGCTTGTAAGACAGATACCATTGCCTTGCTGAACCATTTAGCTGAGAATGGGCATAAGGTATCTCCGAACAAGTTGCAGTACTGTCTGACAGAAGTACAGTACTTGGGTCACAGGATAGAAAAAGGAAAGCGCAAAAGTGTCACCAGATAGGATAGAGGCGATAATGAAGATGAACGCGCCTACGACACAGAGAGAAGTTAGGATGTTCCTAGGAATGGTTGGTTATTGTCGACAGTGGATAGCTAACTTTTCACTGAAAGCAAAACCTTTACAAAAACTGACGCACAAGGAGGTGAGTGATCCGGCCATGGGACAAGGATTGTTTGATGGCGTTTCTACAGCTGAGAGGGGACTTGTGTCGTGCTCCGGCTTTGGGGATGCCTGACTATGAAAAACCATTTTCACTTTTCTGCTGCGAAAGGGAAGGTTGTGCTTTGTCAGTTTTGGTACAGATACATGGAAATGCCCGTAGACCAGTTGCATACTTTTCGGCTACCCTAGATCCAGTGGCCGCAGCGTTGCCCGGATGTCTCAAATCCGTTGCTGCAACAGGTGTCAGTATTGAACAGTGTGAAAATATTGTCATGGGACACCAGTTAGTGGTGTATGTACCACATTCTGTAGAACTGTTAATGACCAGGACCAAGACACAGCACTTGACCAGTAGTAGGCTCACGCGCTACGAGCAAGTTATACTTGCTGCGGAGAACGTGACCCTTAAGAGGTGCTCTGTTTTGAATCCTGCTACGTTGATGCCACTTCCTAATGATATTGAAGGCGAGGAATGTGAAGATCACGACTGCCTTGATGTGACTGAACTATGCACGAAACCAAGACCAGATATCGAGGATGAGCCGTTGATCGACCCTGATGAAATTTTCTTTGTTGATGGCTCATGTTTAAGAGACGATACTGGTCGGTTGAGAGCAGCTTATGCTGTTTGCACCATTACTGGAGTTGTGGAAGCCGCTTGCCTGGAAGGAGTACACTCCGCACAGGTGGCAGAAATCATTGCATTGACACGTGCCTGTATAGCAGGAAACAAAATTAGAGTCACCATCTATACGGATAGCCAATATGGTTTCGGTGTAGTTCATGATTTTGGGCAGTTGTGGTCTCAGAGAGGTTACATGACCTCCTCTGGTTCGCCTATTCGAAATGGGGAATTTGTGCGACTGTTGTTAGAAGCATTACAAGGTCCAGCAGCAATTGCAATTGTCAAATGCGTAGCCCACACCAAAAATACAGATTTTGTGTCGCAGGGTAATAGATATGCAGATGAAGTTGCCCGCTATTGTGCGGAGCACGGATATTCTTTCACGGAGGTGGAAGTAGGTGGGGCTCAGGAAAAGACAGAGTTAAATATGATGCTAGAAACAGTTGATACTTGGGAGGATTTAAAAGATATGCAAGAGAATGCAACTGATTCTGAGAAAATGGCATGGGAAACAGCAGGTTGTGTGAAAAGTGAAATGGACTTCTGGGTTTCAGCAGATGGTAGGGCAGTATTACCTGAGGAATTTGTGAATCCAATGGCACGACCGATACATGGTCCAGTACACTTAGGAAGAGATGCCATGCTGAGGGTATTTAGGCAGACTTGGTATTGCCCTAAGTTTAGGATTGCAGCAGAAGCAGTCTGTAGGAGATGCGTTACTTGTCAACAACTGAACGTAGGGAAAAGAACATCAGTTACAATGAGTCACATTGGGAGGTCTGGGGGGCCTTTCAACAGAATGCAATTAGATTTCATTGAGATGCCAAAAAGCAACCGCCTCAGGTATGTTCTGGTGGTTATATGCATATTTTCCAGATGGGTCGAAGCATACCCTACACGCAGGTGCGACACACTCACAGTAGCAAAGTTGTTGCTTAGAGAGTTGATCCCGCGCTTCGGGGTGCCGACCTCCCTGGAATCAGATCGAGGAACTCATTTCAACAGTGAAGTTGTGAAAATGCTTTGCTCTGCATTGAACATTGATCAGAAGTTGCACTGCAGCTATCGACCAGAGGCTTCAGGTATCGTGGAGCAGATCAATGGCACTTTGAAGTCCCTAATAGCCAAAGTATGTTCATCGACTTCCTTAAGTTGGCCTGATGCTCTGCCCTTGGTACTCATGAGTATGCGTAGCACACCAGACAGGAGGACAGGTCTCTCTCCACACGAAGTTTTAATGGGGAGGGCAATGAGACTTCCGTCTGTACCAACTACAGCTTTGTTGAATATTACAGATGACCTGATCCTGGATTACTGCAAGGGTCTGTCTGACGCCATTCATTCTGTGTCTCTTCAGGTGCAGGCTGCTGAAGTTCCATCTTCAAGAGATCTATGTCACGACTTGTGCCCAGGTGACTGGATCCTGCTGAAGAAGCACGTCCGGAAGAACTGCTTAGACGTGTGTTGGAAGGGCCCCTATCAAGTTATCCTGACAACGAATACCGCTGTGAAGTGTGGAGGGCTGCCAAACTGGATTCACGCTTCCCATACTCAAAGAGTTCCAGCACCCCTGGAAGAAACAGCTCCTCTCACAGACGAAAATCCAGCTGTGGATGGTGAACCACAAGAGGGGATCAGTCAAGCTGTGGGGGTGTCGGAAGAAGTTGGGAGCGCTACAGAACAAGAAGAAGAAGGACAGGACGGCAGTGAAACTGAAGTTGCCACAGAAGGAGAAAGTTGCTGTGAATACGGCTCAGACCCAGATCAAGCCCAGAGTGATCAAGAACTGAATGGGAGGACAAGATACAGGAGAACAAAGCGTGGAGAAGATAGCTGGCCTGAAAGAAGGAAGAGGTCAAGCTTGAAGCCAGCTCCAGAGAAAACTCTTGCCCCTGTATCTGAAGACTCGGATTTGGACGAAAGTGCACAAGGACAGGAACAGGAAGGTCCGAGTAGATCGAGGAGGGTGCGAGTGCCTTGCAGAAGATACGCTACTCCTGAGTGGACCTACCTCGCTGCAGATGTCCAGTGTACAGGGAACTGGGAGGGAGAGGGAAGTGACCCTGATCAGTACTGACCCCATCATAACAGTGGAAATAGTGTTGTTGATACCGGGAGTGGAGGTCGAAGGGTTGCTGACACTCAATATCCCCTATCCTCCTTATCTGAGTGGAATAAGAGACCTGGTTTTGAACAGAATAGATTTCCCGACTTGTTGTCCAAGGAGGTCAATACTTGGGAAAGTCCTTCTTCGTTTGGAAATATTAGAAGCCGTGATTAGAGTCGCTGGAACACGTATAATTTCGGATTGCTAAAAGACTGTGTGAAAGACTTTGTAAATAAACAAATTGAGAAGATAACCTAGCGCCAAGTAGAAGAAAGAAGAAATTAGGGACTTCCATTTAGTGGACGGAGAAGGGCTAGGGTTGTCTGTTGCTATAGAACACAAAGACTGATCTTGCGGAGAAGATTATCAGCTTCCAGGTGTGGTTCGAAAAGAGACATTGTGCTGTGAAAGAAAACTGGAACTACATTGTTTGAGATCATGGAGGTTGGCAACCCGAACCGCAGGGCCAAATGTATAATAGGCACACTTTTAGTGGGAGTGATTTTTCTTATAGCTTTAGTAGTTACTATATCATATATAGTGGGGCATGAAAATGAAGAAAAGGCTGCAAAGGAAGCAAAAATGTTATCGACACAGAAACCTACTATTGCTGGTAAAAAGGGGGACAATTCAGAGAAAGATAAAGCTTTACTAGCAGCAGAGACTCGTAGGTTACATGTAGATGAATCACAGGGAAATTTTAAATCGAATGCGTATGCTAAATTGCTTTATGAATATATCGATGTTATGGAGGCTAAGAATTGTTATGTGGGCATGAAATTGCCAGCCTCTGTAGACGAAAGTATCAGATATCATCATCTTCCATTGACTTATGGAATCACATGTAGTTTGTTGCTGAGCATATTTTATGAACGTGATGAGTTTGAATATTATTTTTCAAACTTCGATGCTATTTTACCTGAAGTGCCGAACTACAAGCATTTAAATAAGTGGGATTATTATAAGAGTGAAGACAGATTACAGACATTTTTCCTTCCCTGGAATACATTAGATACTTCACATGCCCGAAGAAATAATTTGACTTGTAAAGTGTCAGAAATTGAGAAAAAGTTTGTAGGGCAGGTGGATGATCGATACAGGAGACAGAAGATTTTAAAAGCTTCAGGTCAATGGAAAACAGATTGGACAGAGGAAGAAAGGGCACACCAAAGAAAGGGTAGCAATGGTCCAATAGCTTTAGATCGAGAGAAAAAGGGGAAACTGTGTATACATAGGGGTGAAACCTATTACGAGAATGTGTTTGTGGGAAAAGTGAGTTGTGAACATGCTTTCCAATTAGAATACTATTCGAAAGACTTCTTGAAAGAAATGCAGGTGATCCCAAATGTATATTTTGTCTGTGGAAGAAATGCATACGTGAAACTACCAGATAATTGGTATGGATCATGTTATTTGGCAATTGTCTCCCCCAAAATATACCATGCTAAAGATTTGGAAATTATAGAGGGGGGAACTCAAGCTAGAGGAAGAAGGGATGTAAGCGCTGAGGAGGTAGTTGGAGACGTATTCGGTGCTATGTTTCCCATTCTAGGGATAGCACTAAATGATGTCAAGATTAGAAAATTGGCAACAGTTGTAGATAGGTTGTCCGCCAGCACTGCTAGGTCACTAATGCTGGTGGAGGGAGAAATGCAATCGATAAGGGCAATGGTTCTTCAGAACCGACTTGCTCTAGATGTTCTGTTAGCCAAAGAGGGAGGAGTCTGTAAGGCTTTGAAGGTCCAGGAATGTTGCACTTACATTCCAGACAACTCAAAACCTTTAGAAACGTACATTCGGAACATTACTGAAATACACCATGAAATTGAGGATTTGACAAAGGTAACAGTGTGGGAAAAAGTAGGTCAAGGAATGGGTAAAGTTGGAGGTTGGTTTGCCAGCCTAGGAAAGAATATCATTTGGTACTTACTGAAACCTATCATCATAATAGTGATTTGTATAATTACCTTGTGGGGATTGGTGCGGCTGTTCCAAAACAATAGAGGAAGTGCAGAGGTGTTGACAGAATCACCCTCCAAACTGATTTACATAAACAAAGAGATTCTATCAATGTGTAGTGATATATTTGTATTATTTGTTTTTTGTGGGTGGTGAAAAAATAGTGAAAATACTCTCTCTTAGGGTAGTAAAGATGAGAGCGCAATGTGCTTTTTAAAATACCCCTCACACACTAAAAAAATCCAGTAGTGTCATGCTTCATCATTGGGGTCTTCCCGTCCCTCTACGGGGCGGGGCGTGCTACGACCTGACCGACTACGCGGGAGCACTAATATGGTGACAGGACTATGTGACAGTGCAAGGTGGGTGGTGTCAGTGAAGTGTAGGGACCTAACGATGTGTGGGAATAAAAAAAGTTAAAAATCCTCTGGCTAGTGGAAAAAAACAATTTATTCACTTCCCTAGCTGGGGACGTTAAGAAGGGGGTTTTGGGGTTGAGCTAATCGCTACAACCTGGTCTACATGTTTCGTAGGCAGTCCCCTACTGCCTACTCATCAGGACCTTCTAATGGTCCCTACTAGAACAAAGCTCAGTTGCTAAGTGTTGTCAGCCTGTCGTCCTAGAAACTAGCAGTAAAAATCCACTGTTAGTTTAAGCTTCAGGGCATGAGCTGGCCCCAGGGAAGCAAAAATATCTAAAAATGATGACCTGAATGCGGTCTCTGTAAAGAAAATAGGAAAAAAGAGGGAGAAAAACACAGATATTTACATTTGTAGCTGTGGTTTTATCTCTGCGCTTTCATTATTGTTTGCGCCACAATTCCACTCATCATATTCATTTACCCATTACATAAAGAATAAACTCAAGACTTTATGGACAGAGTGATGGTTCAATCTGCCATCCCCTGGCTGTTCGTGAATATCGCCGAACATAGGAGAAAAACACAGATGTTTACATTTGTAGCTGTGGTTTAGCTGTGGTTTATGGACAGAGTGATGGTTCAATCTGCCATCCCCTGACTGTTCGTGAAAAGTCGCCGAACATTGTGGTGCCCCTTGTAATTAGGGCGTAGAGGGACGGGAAGACCCCAATGATGAAGCATGACACTACTGGATTTTTTTAGTGTGTGAGGGGTATTTTAAAAAGCACATTGCGCTCTCATCTTTACTACCCTAAGAGAGAGTATTTTCACTATTTTTTCACCACCCACAAAAAACAAATAATACAAATATATCACTACACATTGATAGAATCTCTTTGTTTATGTAAATCAGTTTGGAGGGTGATTCTGTCAACACCTCTGCACTTCCTCTATTGTTTTGGAATTACTGGCAGCGTGCAGCTGCGGAAGTCAACCAAAGAATTCTTCTCCCCACACCACTTTTTGTGATTCTGCACTCGACGGCATCACAGCAGGGAAGACAGAGGTTCCCCCGGTTTCTTGGTACTAAAATGGCTGATCTGGGCCTTGCATTCACTGAGGACGAGATCTCTAACCTCATGGCCTCTCTAGGCACTTTTGAAGGATTGAACTCTGGATGCCCATCTATGAAAAATAGCGACTGGGATGAATTGGAGGAACTAAGGAGAACCCAAATAAAAGCAGCCATCCACGGGCTACTCATGTCCGAATATTTGAAGGTTAATACAGCTCCATCGGGTCTGGTAGTTCGGAATGAACCATTCATATTCCTTGAGGACAAAACCTTTAAAATCGATTGGTCCCAAATTTCATGGAGATGTACACGGGATTGGATCGTCTTGATCATCAAGACAGCGAGCAGATTAGCGAGCGATTTAAAGGTGGAAATACAAGCAGTAGAGGTACGTCTCAAGAGTTATGAATCTCCAGCAAATCTAAAAAAATATCTTGATGAACTAAACAAAACATTGAATGACTTTGAAATATCTCTCAAAGACAGTAAATATGAAAAACTCCAGAAAGATACTAGTAGGTGGAGTAAAGAAAAGATCTACCCCTATATAAAGGAGAATTATAAACCATCAAGCGACAATGCTTCTAATGACGGTTCATCGGACGCGGGATCTAACAGCTCCAACTCGAGCGGCAACAAAAGCCCCAGATACCAGGGCACACGAAGGAATTTCCGACGACCCAACAATCGGGGCATGAGGGGATGGAACAGCTATCCCCAGCCAATGATGTACCCCCCACAACAGTTCGGCCCGCCACCCTTCCAACATCCAAATGCCCCTTTTCCACCATGGGGATTCCAACAAGACTACGGATACTTTGACAACTCGGGTCCTTTTTTAGGGGCGCGCCGAGGACAGACCAAGGGAAGGAATCGGAGAGGCAACTCGGTACACTGGAGCAACGAAGAAGAAGGAACTCCAAGAGTATCAACCAGGAGCATGACAGGGGCATCGAAGAACCAGAAATGAGCCTGGTTGTAAATCTAATGGGCAACGAACTATCTGAGCCACAGAAAAGAATACTGGAGAAAGGCTTAGGATATGTCCCCACTGCCAACATGGACAAATTCCACCTCTGCAAGGAAATACAGGAATTCATAAGGAGACTTAAGTTACAGGTCTTTTTCAAAGATAAGATGGACACCCAAGAAAAAGGAGACACTGGACTCAAGCCACGATCCACCTTTACTCCGTTGAACAACACTCTCCCTATAGAACTCCTGACCTTCGAGAAAGCAGTCATGAAAGATCTGGAAGCTCTCGACCCAATGCAGAAACGAGTCTTCCAAAATGTTTCCAACGAAGAACGACAAGCGCTCCGTGAATTAAGTAACAACAAACAATTGGTCATAAAACCAGCGGACAAAGGGGGTGCAACTGTACTAATGAATAGAGAACAATATGACAAGGAGTGCACCAGGCTGTTACAAGACAAAAGGAACTATGAAATTCTTCCATCAGATCCAACTGAGAGAATAACAATCAAAATCAAGACAATGGTAGAGGAGGCACTGTCGCACAACTAGATTACCAATAAAGAAGGGGAATTTCTGTGTCAAAAGAACCCAAGGACCCCTTACTTGTACATCTTACCCAAGATCCACAAGGACCTTGAGAACCCACCGGGCAGACCGATCGTATCGGGGATTGGGTCAGTCCTTGAACCAGTCTCTAGGTTTGCGGACGCATTCCTAAGACCCATGGTACAAAGAACATCAACCTACCTCAGAGACACAAAGGATGTGTTAAATCTACTCGAGGAGGTGTCATTTGACCCTAAGACCCAGCTGTTAATCAGTTGCGATGTGGAAAGCTTATATACAAGCTTGCCCCACAACGAAACCCTGGCAATAATTGAAGATGTCCTCTTCTCAGACGATTGGGAGTACCAAACCCCACGAAACGTGGTGATGGAATGCTGCTCTTTGGCACTTAAGGAGAATTTCTTTGAGCACAATGGCACTCTGTACCTCCAAAAACATGGGACCAGCATGGGAAGCACATTTGCTCCAAGCATAGCTGGTCTCTATGTTCACCACCTTGAGGAAACCAAGATACTGAGTACCAGTAACCCATTCCGGCAAAAGATCTTGACCTGGAAGAGGTACATTGATGACATCCTTATCATCTGGGATGGAGATGATAAGACCGCCCAACAGTTCCTGACATGGCTCAACTACCAAGATGAATTCCTCAAATTCACCAGTGTCACGACAAAAACAAATCTGATATTTCTGGATCTGAACATCTTCCCCAAGAATGGCAGACTGATGACAACAACCCATTTTAAGAGCAACTCTAAGAACTGTCTCTTGATGTACCAGAGCTTCCATCCGAGACATCTGAGGGACAATCTACCCTACGGTCAGTTCTTGCGACTCCGTAGGAACTGCACGGAAGTTGCCAATTTCAAATCACAGTCAGACGATCTACGGAAAAAGTTGCAAATGAGGAATTACCCTCTGAAGATCATCGACCAAGCCTATAAAAGAGCAAGGAACAATTGTAGAGAGAGCCTCCTGGAAGAAAAAGTAAAAAAAGTGGAAGTGCAGAGACCAATATGTGTCACCACGTATAACACCAACTCAGATCAAGTGAGTAAAATCATTAACAAGAATTGGAAGATTCTAAATAGCGGGGGTCTGGAAATTCCAAAACCTATGTTTTCGCATAAAAGAGCACAGAGTGTCAGAGATATATTGGTACATACCAGACCCAAGGACAACAAGGTCAATAACCAAGGCAATCCAAACTTTGTACAAGGGCACTACCCGTGCGGCGGATGCAAGGTATGCTGTCTGACCAGAAAAAGCAAGAAACTGACCTTCAACAACGGGACAACATGGGAACAAAGAACATTCAGCAACTGTAACAGTTCCAATGTCGTATATCTCATCACCTGTCCATGCAAGCTCGAATATATTGGCATGACGAGCAGGGCGGTGAAGTTGAGAATAGGCGAGCACAAAAGCACAATCAAGTGTAAGAAGTCCAGCACTAAACTAACAAACCACTTCTTAGAAAGTGGCCATAAACCTGAAGACATAATGTGGACTATAATTGAACAGATTGATAACGAAAAACATCTCCTGGAAAAGGAACAGAGATGGGTTTTTCGTGTCCAGTCCAACAAACATGGATTGAACGATGAAATTCCATGGGGTCAGTTATAGTATACCTGTACCTACTCCCCTCTCAGAGGCACCCCCCTATCTGTGGTTAATTTAAAGACCTATGTCCCTACCACGATCCAAGAATTATCTGCATGCGAAAAAACACCCTCCTAAACACAGTGTGACTGTGGTGTAACTACTGTGCACAAAAACCTCATAGTGGTCAAACCTTACACCCCAATAAACCATGTCTACCGAAGCCTATGTAATTAGCTAGCCCCGCTGTCCAGCCTATATGTCCAACATTGTTTTTTCTAAATTCGGGAGCAAACCTGTAACACAAACAGGGCAGAGGTCCTATTACTTCGAACATCTGTTCCCCTAATTTGGCAATCCAACCCACAACGCAGTCCAGGTCCTCTGTTCCAAGGGGTTCAAAAATCCTTTTCACATAAGAAATTATCTTCCCTTAATTTAAGGAAACAGAAATAAAATTATCACTGATGGATTAATAACCGATTTATAGAGATCCCATCTCCGATAATCAATTACTTTCTAATCTCTGATGGGCTGGCAACTGTTGAACATTAATAGACATGGAAGTAAGACTTCCGCAGTAGCACACCCGCGTTCCATCGCAGGCGGCCATTTTGGGTTAGCGCGCTAGTGTTGCAAAGGAGACTTCCAACGTGTCACCAGCGCGTAGTACAGCTTAAATGATCACCGCTCCCCACACGCGAGCATTCTACAGAGCGGCAACACGGGTAGAAGTAAGGCTTAGGGACTAGGCGGACAATGTAAGTCAAAGACTTTTACCAAAGGTCTCAAAACATTTGGTTTTCGAGATATGGGCTTCACTCCTCGCAGAGTGTGTTTGTTTATGACGCTAAGGGTGTGGTTTCCTTTTTTTCAGAGCGCCGCGGTGAATACCTACCGATTGTCAGCTCATGGGGCATATCACGCTCGCCACAGCAGTATGTATCGGTAACCATTCAATAGTTGGGGTGTGCCCCGTTTTGGGGATTTCTATTGATTCAATGACTAATTCTAAGACTAGTAAAAGAAATCGGGTTCCTCGTTTTTAACCCTGTGGGGTGCCGCTGTATGCATTGAGTTATGAGAGTGTGTGTGTGTGGAGATTGAAACAGCCCTAATTACAAGGGGCACCACAATGTTCGGCGACTTTTCACGAACAGTCAGGGGATGGCAGATTGAACCATCACTCTGTCCATAAAGTCTTGAGTTTAGGCTTTATGTAATGGGCAAATGAATATGATGAGTGGAATTGTGGCGCAAACAATAACGAAAGCGCAGAGATAAACCACAGCTACAAATGTAAACATCTGTGTTTTTCTCCTATGTTCGGCGATATTCACGAACAGCCAGGGGATGGCAGATTGAACCATCACTCTGTCCATAAAGTCTTGAGTTTATTCTTTATGTAATGGGTAAATGAATATGATGAGTGGAATTGTGGCGCAAACAATAATGAAAGCGCAGAGATAAAACCACAGCTACAAATGTAAATATCTGTGTTTTTCTCCCTCTTTTTTCCTATTTTCTTTACAGAGACCGCATTCAGGTCATCATTTTTAGATATTTTTGCTTCCCTGGGGCCAGCTCATGCCCTGAAGCTTAAACTAACAGTGGATTTTTACTGCTAGTTTCTAGGACGACAGGCTGACAACACTTAGCAACTGAGCTTTGTTCTAGTAGGGACCATTAGAAGGTCCTGATGAGTAGGCAGTAGGGGACTGCCTACGAAACATGTAGACCAGGTTGTAGCGATTAGCTCAACCCCAAAACCCCCTTCTTAACGTCCCCAGCTAGGGAAGTGAATAAATTGTTTTTTTCCACTAGCCAGAGGATTTTTAACTTTTTTTATTCCCACACATCGTTAGGTCCCTACACTTCACTGACACCACCCACCTTGCACTGTCACATAGTCCTGTCACCATATTAGTGCTCCCGCGTAGTCGGTCAGGTCGTAGCACGCCCCGCCCCGTAGAGGGACGGGAAGACCCCAATGATGAAGCATGACACTACTGGATTTTTTTAGTGTGTGAGGGGTATTTTAAAAAGCACATTGCGCTCTCATCTTTACTACCCTAAGAGAGAGTATTTTCACTATTTTTTCACCACCCACAAAAAACAAATAATACAAATATATCACTACACATTGATAGAATCTCTTTGTTGATTGGTGCGGCTGTACCAATGGTATAGATCAAACAGGTTGCAAAGAACCATGAGAAGGCAAGAGAGGAGATTGACTACGATGCAGGATAATCAGTACAGGAGTCTAAAGGCTCTAGAGATGATGAAACGAGGGGGTACTGCAACGACTTCAGTTTGACTCAGACCTTACCTCAGGGATGGTGTTGTGATGGTGATGACTACTAAAAGTCATCAAAGGGGGGATTGAGAGAGCGCAAATCCAGAAAAATAGAAGTGCACCATATTTACAAGCACGTTGTATTAGTTTAGTAAACATTATATAAGAGTGTCGAATCATTAGAGTGAAAATACATACGAGTTTTTAATTAAAATAGAATACTTATATCAAGTGTGAAAAAGTTAATGTAGATGTTTGTAGTGATGTTAGAATGATGTTGAAATCCTATGTTATGTGGCTGTTGTAGGGGAAAATGTAATGCTGCTAAACGTAGAAATGTGTAGGCCACATGGCAGTTCACGTAGAGTACAAGATGCTGTTACACCCTTACACGATGGTGGATTTTGATGTTATTGTAATTCAAAGTATTATTGATCATAGAACTGAAAAATATGTTTTATAGAAGTGTTTCATATAATCATTGTGTGCAATAAGTTAGAATACTGTTTAGAAGAAATTAAATGTTTTACAGAGTGCACAGGCCCGTTCATGTAATTCTAATAGGCCTGAATAGACAAAGTCATTTCTTTTGATCTGCATGTACTCGTTAGAGAAAGGTCGTGTTAGGCACAAACTGTGGAGCTTGTTCGAATGGTTTACGACTTAAAGATATGGTGGAGGCCGGAATTTGGGGCCCACAGTACAAGTGTCTGTTTGCAGGTGCGAGGAGGTTCTAATCAAGAGTGTGATGAATAGACTTTTGTTCAAGAGAGCCAGGCACAGGCCTGGAGGAGGCTTCAGGAATTTCCTGGGGGGTACCGTCCTGCCGGAGAGGAGCCTGGGAAGCAAGGTCAACGCTAACGATGGGCCCAGAGGAGTACCAGCATGGAACATACCAGAACCAACACCACGTGAGGGGCGTCTCTAAGGGGTGTCTCCAAAGGGCGTTTCTATTGTAAATGTGACTTTGTATTAGGGACAGTATCCCTGGGTGGAGTTAAGGCAGATGATCTGAGGAACCTAAGAGAGCGGATGGGTAGGCAGATAGGGAACTGCGAGACATCGTTTTTGAAACAAAGACTAAGGGAAGTGTGTGATCTTCTTTGGAAGTCACCACTGCTGACACCTTTTTAGGTTAAGATCTTGCTAAGTAGGGATGTCACTTAGTCTAGTGTAGGGACAGTCTAATATGATTTTCTTCCTTTCTGCAAATGACTAATAAGCTACAGCTTGTGTCTATTCTTGCAACTTTGATGATTTTTGAATTAGTTTTGGTAATATTCTTCTGCCGACTAAGAGCATTTAGAAAATTCATGTTTGTATTGATACCCGTATATCTTTTGAACCTTATATTGAGATGTTTGTATCTCCAGTTAAGTTTGGCTTTGTAATAAACTTTTAAACTTTTTAAGCTTCAGTGGTTCTTTAGAGTGGAGTAAGTCATTAACTGATTGACCTAGTAGTGGATTGCCTTTTACTCTATGACAGGTACCAACGGTTCAGTCGACCGGAGTCGGGATCTAGATCTATAACAATAGACCAGAAATCCCGCGTTAACACACATGTTCGCTCGGAGGAAACACAATTCCAAAGGAATATGGGCGCCCATAAAAAGCCAGGAAGAGAATTCATAGAAAATTATGTACTTGATCTACCCTCGGAAGCCACGCCTTATACAGTTGTATTAGTTAATGTCCCTAAACTGCCCCCGGGAGCTTCGGAACACTGGTCAAGCTTTTGTTTTTTTTTGTTAGCATTTTGTTAAGATACAAACATTACAACAACAGAACAAGCCAGTTTGTTGTTACGTCAATTATGGAATTTGGCTCAGGCATAAAACATACATTGGTATAGTATTCAATAGTTGGTTACATCGTGCTTACATCGGTGATTCAAAGTTCCATTAGGTGCATGGCTACAAGGGCTTTTCGACAGCAGAATATGCACACATGAGTTTCCGAATTCAGTATAGCATAGTATTTACGCAGGAGTCTTACAGTCCTGAACAAACTTATACAATCATCATCACCTTCCACAAAATATTAGAAATAAGGGTCTGCCACAGAACATGTGATACCCGCTTGCCCTCCCCATCTATTCCGTAGGTTGAAAATTTCAAGCCCGCTCCACTTCAGCAATATCTTTCTGTATCTGTACCCATTTCAGGAAAGGTTCCTAAATGTCACGAGGCCGGGAAGTAGGTGGCTTAAGTTCCCAGAATGTATTTAACTGTGTGTGGCCATAGGTGACATCAGTAAGCCAGCCTTTAATTGATGGCGCCCTCCTCCTACCCCAATGCACCGCAACCTGCCGTTTGGCAAATAGTAAAAGCAATGCAGGCAATTTACGCGACTTGAGCGGGGTATCCTTGACGTATCCCAATAAGCCTAATATGGGAGGAGCCTCCGACCTTCCAACAATTTGGCCCACTGAGGTAAAAATGCTAAACCAATAGTCTGTGAGTATCGGACAGTTCCATGCTACGTGCAAAAACAGGAACACAGGTCAAGCTTGAAAAATAAATCCTTATAGGAGATAAACCAGAGGTCAAGGTTAGGAAATCCACTCTATTCCAACTTTAAAATGGTGAGACGGGTTGGCTGGGTGGGAAAGTCTAACAAGTCTTAAGAAGGCGACTGTGTAGTAGTCTCCTTCGGTTTACCTGACCTAGTTCATGCGATTTTGGAAAGGGCTGGTAATTGGCCCCTGGCATACTAAGGGATCGGTACTTCAACCTTAGGGTACTTTTATAAACCTAATCCCATGACCCAGGCACCATTTGGGGAGCTTCTAATGGGGAGGCAAAGACATGCCAGATATACAATCCCAATCAATAATCAGTTTGAGGTTTTTAATCCCCTAGATGAAAACGATTGACTGATCCCTTTGACCCCATTGGATAGTGAAAGATCGGAGAATGTAGTCATGGCAGGGGTCAACTCGCCCGAAATACAACCCAATATTAGAGGGAATGATTTGGGGATTATTAGTTTGAGGGAGTCGACAGGGACGCTAACTGCGAAACCCATTACTGGTTGTCCACACTCGGAATTCTTACCCACTCTGGAAACACAAACCTCTGTGCTACTTGCAGATTAGGCGAGCACTGATAATGCTCTAATCCATGAGTTACAGGATGGTAATCTTCATATTGGACAAGCAGTTGGGAATATTTTAAATATGGCCAATGAGGATAGAACTGTGCACATAAGAGATGGTGCTGTGGATGCTCCCGAGGGTGAACCCACTGATGGATATAGGGTAAATAATAGTTTAACTTTATTATCCTGGAATCTAGCAGGGATACATTCCAAACTACAGGACCCTGATTGGTTTACTGCTTTAGGGAACATTAACATCTGTGTTTTTCAAGAAACATGGCTGTAGTAAAGGTACATATTAATGGCTATACCTCATACTGTGTGGATGCCCTCTCCCCAAAAACGTCAGGTAGAGCCAGTGGCAGTTTGTTAATATTGATTAAAAACACTGTAGCCTCTAAATACAAGCAACTTTCTATTAATTCACCTGATATTATGGGCATTCATCTTACATTCCCGTTTAGTTTAGTCCTGACTGTGTTAAATGTTTATGCAAGGTCAGAACCTTTCAATAGTGATTCTATAGTGGTTTCATTATTAGATGATCGTGTGGAGGGTTTACAAGTGAACTCTAAAATTTTAGTCGCTGGGGATTTCAATGTCGTTTCTGAGCCATCCACTACTTTAAGTGCTTCACTTGAAGAGGAGGATGAGATCTGGGGTATCCCCAATTTGGTGGCTGGTAAACTTAGTCAACGTCACTCAAAAGCCTCATTACAGATCGCTTTCCTAACCACTGGTAGGAGCCTGAGGGCCTATAATAGAAGAACTCCATCAGACACAGGTGGGAAGGCTACTTTTAAGAGGGGCCCCTATACAAGCATCATAGATTACATTTTCGTTGATGTTAGAATATGGGCATTAGTAGAAGATATGGTCATTGTATCAAGGACTGACAGTGACCATAACCTCCTGTCGCTAACATTGAAGGGTAAGGCTTTGGACAGGGATATCCATTGTTATATGTCTAAACTAATAGAGCCAAGCCCAACCAACAACCGGAGAAGAGTAACTTGGCCGAACATTTTAGCTGACCAGAATCTCCATGCCAGAATATATAAGTTCTTAGTGGCCTCTTTTACCAACTTGAGCAGTCAGATGGATAGTATTGACTTACCCGACGTCCTGCATGTTATCCCAGCACACACCAAACTTTTTAAAGTTCTACAATCAATTTTTCTAAAACACAGTCGTGTGGAAAGGCCCGCCAGTGCAAGGGATCGCAATTGGTTTAACTTCGACTGCAAGATAGCCAAGAAGGCTTTACAGACAGTGGTTAGAGAGCGCTCTAGATTAGATATAATCTCTGCTCGCAATACCTACAGAGTAGCACTCAGTAACGCTAAGCGAGAATATGCTGACATGAACTGGAATGATTTGGTCCTAGCAGCCCAAGCCAGGGATAGTCGTATGTTTTGGCTCATTGTATCCAAGGGCTCTGCAGAGAACTTCATTTCCAATAACTATCATATCGAACAAGAAGTTTGGGTGGAACATTTTTCGCGCCTATATTCTGATGATGCGACTGCTATGGCCCCTCATACTGAATAGGTCACCCTAATCTTAGCTAACACTGTCTTTGATAAGACTTTAAATAATCTTCCGCTAGTCTTTAGCCTAGAATATACTATGTCTGCAATTAGTAAATTAAAAGCAGGTAAAGCCCCTGGACCTGATCTGATACCGGGGGATTTGTACAAATCAGAACCCGCTATATGGGGACCGTACATAAATCTCCTGTCCAATTGTATACTGGCTGGCGGGGATATTCCTGAAACTTGGAGGGGAGCAGAGGTAATAACTATCTTTAAAAAGGGTGACCCCGCTAACCCCTCAAATTATAGACCTATTAGTCTAATTGATAACCTTCAGAAGATCTGTGCAAGGCAAGTTCTAGACAAACTTCAAGAATGGATGGATGTTAAAGGGTATTGTCTCCTGCCCAAGCAGGCTTCCGCGCTAAAATTAGCATGTGCGATCAAGCCTTTAGGTTTTCCCTGCTGGCATGGAAGTACGTGCTACTTAGGAAGCAGCAGCTCTATGTAGCCTTTGTGGACCTGCAAGCCGCATTTGATTTGGTTCCACGCAAACTGTTGTGGAAGACAATGCTTGACCAAGGTGCCCCGGCAAACTTGGTGTCCATAATTGCCAGATTGTATATGGACAATTATGCCCAGAATAGGTGGGGGAAAAACGGGGAACTGACAGAGAGGATCTCAATCCAACGTGGAGTGCACCAAGGGTGTGTTCTCGCCCCCACACTGTTTTGCCTGTTCATTAATGAAGTGGTTAGTAACTTAATGAGATGCAAGAACGACACCCCCTCGATGAATGATGCAAAAGTCCCCATCCTGCTCTTTGCTGATGATTCTCTACTAATATCTACAACTCCTATGGCCCTACAGGCGCTATTGGACAAATTCTTGAGCTTTTGTAAAGAGAGGAAATTGGAACTGAATACCTCCAAAACAAAATTCATGGTGTTCGGAAAAGTACGGGGCGATGTACGAGAGGTTAAGATCTTAAATGACATAAGATAGAAAAGAGGGGCCCCTTCTGCACCAAAAGGGATTAGGGCACTAGTACAGTGAAAAAACAAGAAATCCCTTGGGAACCAGAATACTCATACAGGCTTTACTTTAACATACTGGTCATTCACTTAATTTACACCATTCAATCACTGTGTCAGTTCCTGCCAAGATTAAGCCACAAAATGCAAACGAAAAGTAAGTCACTACTAAATTAAAAATAATAAGACACAATTTATTTAGCCTGAAACAGCATCTTCTCAAGTTAAAAACACAATAAAATGCTAAGTTAGTACACAATGTTAAAAATATTTAGTTTAGGAATTCATAAAAATACATCCGATAATGCGCATGAAAGTAAACAGAGTGAAAAATCAAAAGTTAGACCTGACAAATTAGTCTTAACAAACTACACATCT
Source organism: Lissotriton helveticus (assembly GCF_964261635.1). Lineage (NCBI taxonomy): Eukaryota > Metazoa > Chordata > Amphibia > Caudata > Salamandridae > Lissotriton > Lissotriton helveticus. The sequence goes on along the minus strand of NC_136072.1, from coordinate 363,896,791 downwards.
GTTATGGAATTATGCTTAAGAACAGGGGTTGGAGCAATCTCTACTTGTGCTTGTCAGGCACCAATGTTCCCCAAACAGATTGTGTACATAAAAGTTGGCGTCGACGCGTTTTGATGGAGGAATCTTTATAGGTCCATCTTTTTCAAGACTAAATGAAATATACACTCAGTCAGATAGTTCATTTTTCATGCGAAAACCTTCGTAATATAAGAGGGAAAGAAGAAGGGGCAAGGAACCTCCCTCGTGGGCGACAGTTTGAGGTTTAAAAGAATTACTTTTCCTCCAAAAGGCTTTTTGGAAATATTAAGGAAAGTTCCAAAGGGTTTTCTATGATTAAACCTTTCTGGCAGTATGCTCTTAGGTTCGGAGTAGATCCTGTTTATGTATCTCTCCTAAATTGTAGCGAAGGAACAAACTCGTTATCAGTTGTTCAGTCCTGGCACTCCCGCTTTGGTAAATGCACTATATTTTGAATTGAGGTCCCTGTATGCTCATTGGCGGGATCCGTCAAAAAAGATGAACGGCGCAGACTTACGTCGGTCCAATGCGGGTGGGTGGAACCTAAGAGCATACTGCCAAACAATCAATCAATCAATCAATCACAGCATTTATATAGCGCACTACTCACCCGGAGGGTCTCAAGGCGCTAGGGGAGGGGGGGGTCCGCTACTGCTCGAACAGCCAGGTCTTGAGCTGCTTCCTGAAGGCGAGGTGGTCCTGGGTCAGGCGGAGGTGGGTCGGGAGGGAGTTCCAAGTCTTGGCGGCCAGGTAGGAGAAGGACCTTCCCCCTCTGGTGGCTCTTCGGACGCGGGGGACGGCGGCGAGGGCGTGGCCGGTCGATCGAAGCTGGCGTGTGGGAGCGTAGAAGTTGAGGCGGCTGTTGAGGTATCCGGGGCCTTGGTTGTGTAGGGCTTTGTGTGCGTGGGTGAGGAGACGGAAGGTGATTCTCTTGTTGACCGGGAGCCAGTGCAGGTCTCTCAGGTGTCCGGAGATGTGGCTGCGACGGGGGATGTCCAGGATGAGTCGTGCTGAGGCGTTCTGGATCCGCTGGAGTCTCTTCTGGAGTTTGGCGGTGGTACCGGCGTAGAGGGAGTTGCTGTAGTCCAGACGGCTGGTGACGAGGGCCTGGGTGACCGTCTTCCTGGTCTCGGTGGGGATCCACCGGAAGATCTTACGTAGCATGCGCAGGATGTTGAAGCATGACGAGGAGACGGCGTTGATTTGTCTGGTCATGGAGAGGGAGGAGTCCAGGATGAAGCCCAGGTTGCGTGCGTGGTCTGTTGGTTTGGGTGCGCTGCCCAGGGCGGGGGACCACCAGGAGTCGTCCCAGGCGGAGGGTGAAGATCCCAGGATGAGGACTTCCGTCTTGTCCGAGTTCAGTTTCAGGCGACTGTTCATCATCCACTTGGCTACGTCTGTCATCCCTTCGTGATGGTTGGCTCTGGCGGCGGTGGGGTCGTTGGTGAGGGAGAGGATCAGCTGGGTGTCGTCGGCGTAGGAGATGATGTTGAGGTTGTGTTGGTGTGCGATGGCTGCGAGGGGGCTCATGTAGACGTTGAAGAGGGTTGGGCTGAGCGAGGAGCCTTGAGGAACGCCGCAGATGACTTCGGTGGCTTCTGACCTGAACGGGGGGAGGCGGACTGTAAGTGTGTCCTTCCGGCGAGGAAGGAGATGATCCATTCCAGTGCCTTCTCCTGGATTCCGACGTTGCTGAGGCGCTGCACTAGGGTGCGGTGGCAGACAGTGTCGAAAGCCGCGGAGAGGTCTAGGAGGATGAGGGCCACTGTTTCTCCGTTGTTGAGCAGGGCTCGGATGTCATCGGTGGCTGCGATCAGGGCAGTCTCGGTGCTGTGGTTGGCCCGGAATCCAGACTGTGAGAGGTCGAGGGATCAGTTCGTCTCGAGGAAGGCGCCAGCTGCTTGTTGACGGTCTTCTCGATGACTTTTGCAGGAAATGGGAGCAGCGAGATGGGGCGGTAGTTCTTGAGGTCGGTGGGGTTGGCTGATGGTTTCTTCAGTAGAGCGCAGAGTTCGGCGTGCTTCCAGCTCTCCGGGAAGGTAGCGGTGTCGAAGGAGGTGTGGATGATGTCCCGCAGGTGGGGTGCGATGACAGCGTCGGCCTTGTTGAAGACGTGGTGAGGGCAGGGGTCGGTCGGAGATCCGGAGTGGATGGAGTTCATCGTGCGGATGGTGTCTTCGGTGCTGATCGGGGTCCAGGCGCGGAGGGTGGTGGTGGGGGTTGGTGGTTCGGTCGTGGCGTGCGTCGGTTGAGTGCTGAAGCTGTTGGGTATGTCCGCGATCTTGTTGTAGAAGTAGGAGGCCAGGGAGTTGCAGAGGTCTTGTGAAGGGGTGATGTCGTTGTTTCCGGCGTTGGGGTTGGAGAGCTCTTTAACGATGTTGAAGAGTTCCTTGCTGTTGTGTGCGTTGTTGTCCAGTCGTTCCTTGAATGCAGTTTTTTTGGTGGCGTGGATCAGTTGGTGGTGTTTTCGGGTGTCGAGCTTGAGGGCAGTCATGTTGTCCGGTGTTGGGTCTCTGCGCCAGGCTTTCTCGAGGGCTCGGCAGATCCTCTTGGAGCTCTTCAGTTCGTCGGTGAACCATGGTGCTTTCTTGCTGCCGGGTCTGCTAGGCGGGGTCTTCAGAGGGGCGAGGTCGTCTGCGCAGTTGCTGATCCACTTTGTGAGGTTGGTGGCCGCCTGGCTGGGGTTCGTTGCGCCGGTGGGAGGGTTCTTGCTCAGGGAAGTCGCGAGCTGGTCGGCTGTGATCTTGTTCCAGCTTCTGCGTGCAACCTGTTGCTGGTGGTGGTGGATCGTGGTCCTTCTGAAGCTGAAGTGGACGCAGATGTGGTCCGTCCAGTGGAGTCCGGTGGCGTGGCTGAAGGTGATGTCCTTGCTGGATGAGAACACGGGGTCGAGAGTGTGTCCGGCGTAGTGGGTGAGGGTAGTCACCAGCTGCTTGAGTCCGAGGTTTGCGAGGTTGTCCAGCAGGGTGGTGGTGTTGCGGTCGTTGTTGTTCTCCAGGTGGAAGTTGAGGTCCCCGAGGAGGATGTAGTCAGCGGAGGGGAGGGGAGGGCGTACGGGCTGATGAAGTTGGCGATGTCTTCGCTGAATTGTGTGCGTGGTCCCGGGGGTCTGTAGATGAGGGTGCCTCTGAGGGTGGTCTTGGGGTTGATGTGGATCTGGAAGTGCAGGTGTTCGGTGGGTGGGAGGGTGTCGTCGGTGTTGGTCGTGATGCGGATGGTGTTCCTGTGGATGATGGCGATGCCTCCCCCTGTCTGGTTGACGCGGTCCCTCCGGATGATCTTGTACCCGTCCGGGATGGCGATGGCGATGTCGGGCGCTGAGGAGGCGTTCATCCAGGTTTCCGTGAGGAAGGTGACGTCCGGGGCTGTGGTATCGAGCAGGTTCCAGAGCTCGACGGCGTGTCTGTGGACGGAGCGGGTGTTGAGCAGGATGCACTTCAGGTGGCTGCTGCTCGTCTTGGTCGGTGCTGGTGTAGTGCAGGTCCGGATGCAGGTGAACTTGCAGGAGTGGCAGCAGAAAGGTCCGAGGGTGCGCCTCGGGGTGGCTCGGTAGCAACCAGGGATCCGGCCGGCGTTGAGTGCGTTGAGCTCGGAGGCGTCGTAGGTCCGGCGGGTGGGCTGGTGTCTGCGGGGGCCAAGGGTCCTGGCACTGGGCGCGGTACAGGCACGGACGGGCGCAGACGGGCTTACCTTTGGCGCGCCCGCTGCGCATCAACGCTGCGCGTTTGCCACTCTGCCATAAGTGGAGAGTGGGGGGGGGGCGGAGCGAGGGAGGGGCAGCTGGGAGGCGGGAGGGAGCGGCGAATGAGGGTCGAGGAAAGTAAGGGGGCGGGCCGCAGTGGGGCAGCGGCGGGGAGGGAGGGAAGAGAACGGCGGGAGGAGGAGGGGTGGAGGGAAAGGAGAGGTGGGAAAAAACGGCGGAGCGGCGAGGGGGGAGGCCTGAGGGCAGTCCCTAGCAGGCAGCGGGCAACAGGCAGGGGCAGGGATCAGACAGGCAGCAGGGTGACCTGGCCCCCGGAGACCGTGCGATGGCGGGGTCGGGGGTCAGGCAGCCGGCAGCAGGGAGACCTGGCACGCGGGAACGTGCGAGGCAGGGGCAGGAGGTAGGCAGCAGGGAGACCTGGCAGGCAGGCGTCAGGCGTCAGGCAGCAGGGGGCCCTGGTACACGGGGACCGTGCGACAGGTGGAGCGACCAGGAGGGTCACAGCTCACTGCCGTGCGGTCTTAGCCTTATGTGTCCCAGTGGGAGGGAGGGGCAGCTGGGAGGCGGGAGGGAGCGGCGAATGAGGGTCGAGGAAAGTAAGGGGGCGGGCCGCAGGGGGGCAGAGGCGGGGAGGGAGGGAAGAGAACGGCAGGAGGAGGAGGCGTGGCGGGAAAGGAGAGGCAGGAAAAAATGGCGGAGCGGCGAGGGGGAGGCCTGAGGGCAGTCCCTAGCAGGCAGCGGGCAAGAGGCAGGGGCAGGGATCAGACAGGCAGCAGGGTGACCTGGCCCCCGGAGACCGTGCCAGAAAGGTTTAAACATAGAAAACCCTTTGGAACTTTCCTTTATATTTTCAAAAAGCCTTTTGGAGGAAAAGTAATTCTTTTAAACCTCAAACTGTCGCCCATGAGGGAGGTTCCTTGCCCCTTCTTCTTTCCCTCTTATATTACGAAGGTTTTCGCATGAAAAATGAACTATCTGACTGAGTGTATATTTCATTTAGTCTTGAAAAAGATGGACCTATAAAGATTTCTCCATTGAAACGCGTCGATGCCAACTTTTATGTACACAATCTGTTTGGGGAACATTGGTGCCTGACAAGCACAAGTATAGATTGCTCCAGCCCCTGTTCTTAAACATAATTCCATAACAGATGTGTAGTTTGTTAAGACTAATTTGTCAGGTCTAACTTTTGCTTTTTCACTCTGTTTACTTTCATGCGCATTATAGGATGTATTTTTATGAATTGTTAAACTAAATCTTTTTAACATTGTGTACTAACTGTTAGCATTTTATTGTGTTTTTAACTTGAGAAGATGCTGTTTCAAGCTAAATAAATTGTGTCTTATTTTTAATTTAGTAGTGACTTACTTTTCGTTTGCATTTTGTGGCTTAATCTTGGCAGGAACTGACACAGTGATTGAATGGTGTGAATTAAGTGAATGGCCAGTATGTTAAAGTAAAGCCTGTATGAGTATTCTGGTTCCCAAGGGATTTCTTGTTTTTTCACTGTAAGATCTTAAATGAACCATTGGAGCGAGTAACCAGTTTTGATTATTTAGGCATAGGTCCAAACGAGAAGCTCTGTTGGGAATATCAGTTGAGAAAGAGTACTCTAATACTATGCCAAAGATCTAAATCAGTGCTAAGGTTCTTAAAAAATCTTCTACTCAACCCCTCTCACCGGCCCTTGAAATCTATTGAGCAAAAGCCCAAAGTGGAGCTTTGTACGGAGCAGAGATATGGGGATGTATGACGTTACAACGCATACTTTTACAACTCATACCTTTACAACGCATTTTTTACAACGCAACATCCATTACAACGCATTCCATTACAAAGCATGCCATTACAACGAATTTTTAAAAACTACCTTTACAACGTATTCCATTACAGCGCATACTACCTTTACAACGCATACCATTACAAAGTATAACATTACATTGCATGTATGGTAAGTATTGGATAGTGTAGGGGTAAAAAGTACTATTCTAACTCCAGTGGGTGCAACAGTAGGGTAAGTGTTGGATGGTAGTGTTATGCGTTGTAATGGTATGCGTTGTAATGACATGCGTTGTAATGACATGCGTTGTAGTGGTATGCGTTGTAGTGTCATGCGTTGTAATGGTTGCATTGTAATGGCATGCGATGTAATGGATGTTGCGTTGTAAAAGTTTCATTGTAATGGCAGTGCGTTGTAAAAGTTGCGTTGTAAAGGTTGTTTCCCGAGATATGGGGATTTACCTCTGTAAACAAACTAATAGTTTGCGAGAATAACTTTGCAAGGGCTCTCATCTCACTACCTGTCACAACACCACTCACCTCACTTTTTAGCGATCTTGTGATAAAAGAATAGGCAACCTGGCTGCCTTGAGACCACTAACCTACTGGTAGCGCCTATGGACTACTCCACAATTCATGGATTATCGTAACCGTTTGCATGAGATCCTAGGCTTTAATGGGGCAAAAAAACTACCCTGCTTCAGACATATTGCCAAATGGTGTAAACTATTGAACCTGATGGGTCTGTGGGAGCATCCAGAAAGGGCCAACAAACATGATATCCTGACCCTTAAAGCTACACACTGGAGTGTAGTCAGGGAGCAATACACCAATAATCAATCAAATGGACAGCTGACATCTAGATTTTTAAATATCAAATTTTGCTCCTCGTTCGAACCTTTTCTTGACCTGATTTTACCACCCCTTGCCAAAAACGTGTACATCCGGTTCAGATATGGCAATCTGTTATTGAAGTTTCCGGGAAAAGAGGTGACTGGATTCATCTTTGATCTTTGTCCTGCTTGCTATTAAGTTGATAAAACCAAAGAGCATATTTTGTTTTTTTGCACAAAGTATTGGCAGTTGCGCAGGAGATGGATTAGACCGATATGGCTCAATCTGGGTGCTAGGCAGCACCAGATTGCGTTCAGGATTTAAAAAACTGATACTTCGGGGCCAATAGTCTTTGTTCTCAGCCGTTTTTTATTTTCTTTCTGGCTGATCCTCAAAAATGTCGTTTTACGGGAATTAAGTTGTTTTTAACCCTTCCTCTTCGTATACTGTATATGTACGTTATACATCAGATTGGTATATATAGCTCAGTACCCCAAATTCTTGGTTGCCGTCTTGGCATTTCCTTTTGCTTGATTTTGTCGATTGTATTCATGCATATTTGTATCTTGTTTTTTTAACTTGTTTCGGGACGCCACTTGTACTCATGTTTGGAATGGTTTAATACTATTTTAATTGTATATATATTTATGCTTTATCTTTGTATACTTTGATAGTCTTTTGTACAAATGACCGAATAAAGTTATATATGATGATGATGATTGACTCACAGACCCAGTAACCAATCAGAACCCTCAAATACCCAGCCAATGAGGACACTAACCCTATTCCAATAGAAACATCAGTCAGTGTACACATGTACCAAACAATAGCAGACTATCTAAGGTCCCAGCTACCTCAGACAAAGTTTGCTGGCCAGGGAGTTGGAAGGTGCTGCTCTATTCAGAAGTCTCCTAAGAGACAGACAGGCTCAATCCACACTTTGGACTTCTGCAGGTAAGGGCCTAACAAACTTGTCCTTTAACAATACTGTTTGAATAAAACTTTACTCCCTCTCCTGGCCAAAAATTATGTAGAATATCCCTGTTGCTGGGGGGGGGGCTGGTTTCACTGACTTGTTAACACAAAATGGTGGCTGGGGGTGCACTGCTTAACATACAGGTCTTAGCACAGAGCAATGGAGAAATTTGGAGGGAAAAACTGGTAGTCATGGAGAATGAGAGGAAAAAACTAAGGAGTTTGGACTACAAATCCCACAATTCAACAGGTTAAATGGAGGCAGTCACGGGCAGGAAAAAAAAAGTTTAAAAACAAAACAGGTGATAAATTATGCAATCACAGGCAGGTTAAAACTACAAATTTAAACTGTTAACAACCACAGGCAAAGACAGTTAAAGAAATTTTAAAAAGAAAAGATGATGCAATCACAGATACGGAAAATCGTTTTTAAGGGAAGAGACAGCACTAGTCTGCCTCCTTACCACTTCCTGTACTCTGCTCACTGCAATTTGGGGCACAGGTAGGTTGCAGCTCACAAGATGGAGGAGAATGATTTGGAGTCCACCCAACAAAGCCTTAAGGTGCCTGGGCAGGTGTGACAGGGGGCTTGGATTTGCTTGGAGCTGGGGAAGCCAATCAACAGTCCAAGGTCTGCTGGCCTGGGGCTGGGACTGGTGAGCTGCTCTATTCAGAAATCTCCTAGGAGACAGACAGGCTCAAGCCACACTTTGGACTTCTGCAGGTAAGGGCCTAACAAACTTGTCCTTTAACAATACTGTTTGAATAAAACTTTACTCCCTATTCTGGCCGAAAAAGGAAGTACACATCCCTATTAAATACAGTTTAAATAGCACACAGCAGAGTACTGCTGTCTCAGAGCACCCTCTGGTGTAGAATATCCCTGTTGCTGGGGAGGGGGCTGGTTTCACTGACTTGTTAACACAAAATGGTGGCTGGGGGTGCACTGCTTAACATACAGGTCTTAGCACAGAGCAAAGGAGAAATTTGGAGGGAAAAAACGGTAGTCACGGGGAATGAGAGGGACAAGCTACAGAGTTTGGACTGCAAATCCCCCAATTCAACAAGATAAATAGAAGTAGTCATGTGCGTAACTTGGACCATCCCAGAGCAGACATCCAAGCATCTTTTGGTAAGTGATCTCTGCAAAGTGTGATCTAAGCAACTAGTATTCTAAATCTGAGTTTTGATCCGCAGCACCCTTGGGGTAGACTCTCGTGAACCTTGACCCTGATGGTGCTGTTATCCCATAAGAGTTCCTATGGAAGAGTGTAACCAGTCCTGCCATAGCCAAACTCCACTTAACCAACTCTCGCTCCATTGCTCGGGTGTGGTGGTGAAGGAATCTGTTAAGGCTAGGGACAAGTATTAATCTTGCTCCAGGTCCTGGAGCTAGAGGGAACACTGGCACTTGATGACCAGGTGCTGTTCTGCGTCAGACAAACAACAAGAACCAAGAGAGAGAGAAAAAGCCTGTCTTAAAAGCAAAGAGACGGTGAACAAGTTGTTAGTGGGCATCAGCTCTATCAGACACAAAGCAGAAAAAGTCATCGACAAGAAGAAAAAAAGAGCCAAACACTGAACCCACATAGTTTGGAGGAAGAACACAAGATCTTGTAATGCACGGACAGAAACACCTTCAAATCCACTCTGAGATGCTACTACCAGCAGATCTTGACTATCCAACACACTGCTGTTGCAGAACACATCGATGCCAACACCAACAGAAGCAAAGAAATCTTTCCCAATGTGAAAGGTTTCAACTCACCAGCAGCCACCTCCAACAACATCTTCCCATAACTGGACCTCTGCACTAACCTCTCTGAATTCTTCTGCAGCAAGATTTCCAGCATAAACTGCAACTCTGACTTCCAATCATACCTGACAAACTCTGCAACACATCTTCCCCTCAAAGTCTTCAACCACATGGCCCATGATCAGCAAGCACAAGATCGCAGCAACTATGCAGTCCATCTACTCTGGGACCCCGATGGACCCTGCCCCTATTATGCCATCGCCAGAGGGCATCTTTAACCCATCATCACAGCACTCAGACCTATCCTGAATGCCTCTATCTCATCAGCCATCTCCCCAGACACAAAGAAATAAGTCACATGGTCACTTGGTACCCCTTTTGCTCAAGAAGCTGTCCGCAGTCCCTTCAACACTCACCAATTATGTCATAAAGTCCTAGTTCAGACATAACCACAGCACCAAAACACCCATTCCCTCAACACCATGACAGATGACACCCCCATGATACTGGAAGGATGAGACATTTCTGCCCTCATCCTGCTGGATTGCTTTGAAGCTTTTGATACTGTAGCCCACCCCATCTGTGAGACATTGGCCTGGTATATGCTGTCCACTAGTTATAGTGGGCACCTTGTACCAGTCCAAACAACCCTTATTGATGATTAGGTTAAATACAACCTTTATTGAAAGCTATCCTAGTGGTAGCTATGAAGAGCATGATATAATATAGCCAAGCGAAACCGCTTGCCCTCTGTGCACTGTTGCAATTCCTGGATGGAATCAATGAACAAAAATCATCCAGTGTATTTCATGAAAACATTAACTCAAAGATTGGTTCAAAAAGCTTTGTTTTTACTGTGATATTTTACTCAATGAGAATATTATTTAATGTCATAACATTCCATAATGCATTTCATATACATGTATCATATTCTACTTTTTAGAAATCCATTTTGTCTTTCAAAAGATGCCCATGCCCAATGCATTTCGGGCCATGCGGCCCTTCATCAGGGGCTGTACCTGGAAAACAAAAAAGGAATAAGCTTTCACGATGCGGAAAGACCTCCAATGTCACAGGTGAAAGAACTAAATAGTACACTGGATCGCATCCTAGAACAAGCTGAAAGCATGAAGTGGATCACCACAAAAACTAGACAATTCTTGTTTGTTAAGTATCCTAAACAGCCAGGAATATACATGCTGCCAAAAATCCATAAGGACCTCACCAACCCTCCTTTCAGACCCATCGTCACCGGGTGTGGCACCATCTTCGAGCCCCTGGGACACTACATTGATCAATTTCTCCAACCTTTTGTTCAATCATGGTACTCTTATACAAAAGACATTACACATTTTTTGCAGAAGTTGGGGAACATTCAAATAAAAACAGGAATGATACTTTGTACCTATATTATTTCATGTTTTGCTGACACAATTTGGGCATTGTGCCAACCTCAGTAGCACGCATAGATTAAGCAGGGTTATACATAGATTTGAATTTGGTATAATTAAGGTGTGCCTCTCCCACTAATAATTCTAGCTATGAAGAGCAGCCTTCAGGCTAAGTCTCGAAGGAATGTCAAGCAGATTTTTTTACCAGTGTATAACATCCTGAATGACCAAATGAAAGGATAACCACACAAGGAATATATAAAATATATGCATTTATTACTAAACACTTTCTACTAACCTCTTTATGAGATTAGAGAACAAAGCACACAATATTAAATCACTGGAATGACAGTAAATAGAACAATACACAGCAGGCTCCAGGGGGAGACTGAACCATATACTAAGAAAGTGGTATATCAACCATGACTTTACTAGACACAGTGCCTAGAACACGTAGAGTCGCTGGGATCCCAAGGAACCACCCAAAATAGTGGCACAGGGGACCTACGGAGGACGGGTGCAGTGTGAGAACACAGACGCGAGCTCCGTACAACTCTATGGGAAAGTCGCGGTTGGAATTTTAATGATTAAGGACACTTTGGAGAGGATTTTGAGCAAACCCTTTCAAACATAGAATGTTCTAAGGCCAGCACCCTTGTGAGTACCGGAGTACCTGTGTTACTTAGCCCAGGGAAGCCGGGTGCATAGGTGTCAAGTCATGTCGGGAATCTTCATTGTTTTCAATGGTGTGATGCTGAAAAGTGCTGCTGCCGGGAAGATGAAAAGTGTCCAGTGTGATCCAAGCCTGGATCGGAGATGAGAAGAACCTGAACGCAGAGGGGACAGAGTTTGGGTCACTTCAGAGTGACCAGGGGCTCGGTAGGCGAACGCCCACAGATATCGGGTGCTTCAGGTGAGTTGACGCAATGCTTGACTCTGCAGCCACGGGGACCAGGAGATATCAAGGACAACCAAAGTCCAGAGGTGAGCTGTCCCACAAAGGAATTCGAGTGCTGGGTGGTCAGTGTTTGGATGGAACACCAACAAGCCTTGGCAACTGCAACCCACATGGTCAGAGGAAATCAGCTTTGGTGAGGACCAGCAAGGTCCTGTGGACTCTCCAAGCAATGGAGAGTCAGGGCACATCTGGAGCAACCAGGAAAGCCCACGGAAAGTTAAAGTTACCTTCACAGGGACCCACAGGCCAACGGACCAGGGATTGCAAAGGGACCTCAAGAGGAATCACAAAATACCAGCCCACAGAACACTCATGGAGTATAGGCTGGTAATCTTTGGTGGAAACACTGCTAGGCGTCAGGAATACAAGTAGCCCAAAGCACAGCCTCAGGGGTTGGCGGAAAGTATATGCTGCTGCAAAAGTACATGGTACACAGGGGTTCGGGTTGCACGGTCCTAACGAGGGATACGGGCCTCAGAATAGCTGAGAGCGCAGATTAACCTCAGAGACCACAGCAACCCACCTCCTGTGTTGCAGAAATCTTCGGAGTCCTCAGGAGCTTCATAGATGCAAAACAGTCAGATGCGTTTAGGTGCCTGCTTAGCAGGGGAATAACTCCTTTACTCCAAGGGAGATTCCTTCATCATCCAGCGTCATGCAGATTGTTGAAGTACTTGGTTTCTGTAGCAGAGTTTAGTCCAGGTAAAATCTAAAGTCTTGTAGTCTCATGCTATGAAAGCAGCATGGAGCTTGGCCTAAAAAGATGCTCCGCCCAGGTCAAGTAGTCAGTGGGGTTTCTCCAGCATGGCTGTTCAATGCAGCCGGGGTGTCGAAATCTAAGTGTGCCTCTGTGTTTGGCCAGCCTGAAACGGCCAGTCAAAGACACATGTGCACTTAGAAGTGGACATAGCACTCCTTCGCTCCCCTCCCATGCCCTGGCCCTGCCTCTCCCTGCATATGCTGGCTCAGAACCAGCAACTGAAAAATAAAACAATGATAGAACACCGTTAAATTGTTTACCTGCTGGCTCTGAACCAATGGGGCGACGCTCCTTCGCCTTTGCAGAGGAGCCGCCCCTGACCCTGGGGCCTCGGAGAAAACAATGTAGTTCCTTTCAGGCTCAGTGATCGGTGATTCTGTGTCATAAAAAAGTAGATGGGTGTTCTGAGACCTTCCTGAGGCCACATTCTCTGTAACCATCTCAGGTGGTCACTGCTCGACTGTAGTGTGTCTGTAAAAGGTGAAAATTTAGGGGGCATCATAAACTCAGAAGGACGGGCTCTTGACAATCCTGGGATGCAGATGTTGGTATTTGCTTCTCGGGTTCTAAAAAAGTAGACTGGGTCGCAGATCCTTGTTGCATTAGTCTCTGCAAATATCAAAAATAAGTATCCCAGGAATCACCCTTTTTGATGAGTCCATGTGTAGGCATAATTGGCTCCACCAAAGCTTGAGGAAAAGCACAAAACAAAATGTATAAGAATGTGAAAAGAAGAAGCCAGCGCCAACGTTTGCCCTTTTTTATATTGCTCCTACTACTATTTGCTTTCCTCTGCACTAGGGGAGGGCGACATATTCTGTTCCGCTGGCAGAATTGGAAGTATTTTGCCGAGTAACGCTGAATTCCGGCCAAATTTTGCCAATCACTGCATGGCTGAATTTTTTCTTGTGCATGTGCCAAAACAGTAAGTTGGCAGGCAAGATTTGGCATTACCTAGAGCAATTTTTGGTTGCTAAGAAGACATCTGTTGAGATTTTTCCAACGTGGGCGATCGCCATAATTCGCGGTCAGAAGGCTGCTGCTCAAGTAGAAAATCTACTTGAGTGGAAGCAAAATCAACTCAAGTAGCTGCACCCTCTGGCGCTCCTCTACATGCCGTTAGTGCTGATTTTTTCATTACTTCATGAGGTACCTATTTACCCCCGTTGTCAAAACTCTATTTAATCTCACTGAGTTTTTTTGTAACTCTGCAAAATTCCGCAGAGTCAAATTCCACGAGTTCCGCCTGCCCCACTCTGCACCAATGTCCTCCTGGAATGTGGTCACCGTTTTTGCAGGACTCTAGGAATATAGGTTTCCTTTTTGTACAGATTGACAGGGAGGGGAGTTAAAAAACGTAAATAGATGTTCTAATGAAGCTTAAATAGCTACAGCAGCACAACTGTTTAAGCTGTTCTAGAATGCAAATGGTTTCAAATTACTTTTGTACTGCAAATGTCAAAAACCTGTTGGTCATTCAAACATGAGTAAACATTTGTTGAATAACTAAATGTGGAAATATGCTCACTAAAGCTTCATTTTTTACACTAAGCACGAAATAAATACGAATGACTACAGAACAAATGAGCAAATTAGCAAAACAGAAATATGGATAAATACAGATGGAAATGTGAAAAAAAATACGATAAAACAAGGAGCCCTAATGCAATATCAAAAATAAACATCTACATAATCTCCATCCTTGTGGGGGGGGAGGGGTCTGCGGAAAAACACCAATTAAGGTACCCCTCCTTTGTGATGACAACACATACACCCAACAGGCTGAGTACCATAATCTGGAAAGTAAATTTACACAACTACTTGGTACAGACGGGTAAAACTATAAACAAACACAGCCCTCCAGATCGAGGACAGTCATGTGGAGAACATATAAACACTCGAGTTGCACGTCACTTACTTTGGACCTAAACATTCATTTGTTCCTTTCCTCCTTATACCGTTGCCAAGTAATTCTTCTCAGTTAAGATCAGATCAGGGTCAGATGTAGTAAAGTAGACTGAGGTCACAAACACTTCAATTCACAAATTGGAAGGGACCAAACCTGAATTGTCATATGCTTGCTTCTTATTCGATGGATTTACTTGCTCATCTTGTGTTTTTACCATCCCTGAAGCATAGTTTCTTTCTCGTTTTTAGTTTGGCTGGCTTGTATTCCTCCACTGCTCCCATATTTTTCTTTTTTGTTTGTGCACTCAGGGGCGGCTCTAGGCTCATGGCGGCCCTGGGCAGGGAGCGTAGGTAGGGGGCCCCGGAAGAGGGGGTCCAGGTGGGGTGAAGTGCGGAGGCCAGTGAAGAGGGGGGGGGGTCAGGGTGTTTGGAAGTGGAACAGAGCCGGAAGCTGCCAAATCCCTGCCAGGGGCCGCTACGCAAATATGTATCCATCCTCTGAGGATTATTATATTAAGGATATATATTGGCGTGGTGGCCCCTGGGGTTTGGTGGCCCTGTGCAGGTGCACAGCTTGCACATGCCTAAGGCCGCCCCTGGTGCACTCCTTGACAGTGCATGTGTTTTTGGCTCTCTCCCTTGCGCCTCTTTTCCCCTCACTGAATGATCCAACCTGCCCCGGTTTTGCTATCTTCTTCGTGTAGTTTTCTCCTGCCACCAAGCCACCCGCCCCCCCCCCTCAATCGTGTGCTCCATGCTGCTCTGTCTGTGCGCTTCTCCCCCTGCTACCGTGTTGCTATTTCCCTTGTGTCCTGCATGTCCCTTTAATTTTTAATTTAAAAGCGACCCGTCTGCTCCCCATTGCTGCCCACCCACCCACTTGCTCCTCTGTAGTCCCTAAACCCTGTGGTTCTTTTTAAAAATATATTCACGTTTTGGAAGGGACAGGGGCAAATTGCTACCGGCCCTCCACAAAAGTGCTTTTGAGCTCTTCAAATTTCTTTTTTTCAATTGGCTGCTCAGCATCTTCCACCAGTCAATAATAAATAACAGAAAATGGAGCCTCTTCTAATCTGTATGCGTCTGCACACTCGTAATGACGTATGCACACGTCTGCAGAATGATGAGACCTCCAGCAGTGGCCGCATCATTCAGGTTTTTTAAAATGGTAATTAATATAGGCAAAAAGCATTGTGATTTTACCGAGGCTGCTCGGCATCACCAACAATCATTGTTAAAGCTAGTCGCTTCCACCCAGGCCCGGCTCCAGGAATTTTTATTTGGGTGGGCCAAGAGTGCATTTGGGTGGGCCACTGCGGGCTCGATTTGTCGCATATATGTCTGGGCAGGCCTGCTTCAGGGCCCTCCTTTATCTCTTATAAGTCTTGCAAGGCCCAGTAAATCGCACTCTTTTGCAAATTTCTTTCTAAGGATTATCACTATCAAAAAGTGTTTTTCCATACAATGTTCCTTTGATGGGAAGGGGAGGTTTCTGAGGTAGGAGTATCAGGCAAGTGACACTGCTCTGGCTCCCTCTGTGTGAGCCTTAAGGGAGAATCCCTCTTCATTACTACCTCCACCTGACCCTGGACTCTGCAACACTCTCCCTTACAGGCTTGATTATCCACTTTTCTGCCACCCCTCTCCAGTGCACCTTATCACACAGCTGACCTTGGGGCCCAGCCCCATCAGGCTCCACTTTCATTTTTCCCAGTAAAAACATTAGTAAAATCACCTTCAAACCAAAAACATTGAATATAGCAGTAAATATAATTAGCACAATCAATCAATCAATCAATCAGGTCATTTGTAAAGCGCACTACTCACCCGTAGGGTCTCAAGGCGCTGGGAGGGGGGGGTGCCGCTACTGCTCGAACAGCCAAGTCTTGAGCTTCTTCCTGAAGGAGAGGTGGCACACACTTTAAAGTATGTTCCACAGTAGCCCTTATGACCCGATTGCTAATTAAATAAACAAAAATAGAAAGGCCATGACAAGGCTGGGTTCAGCGCTGATGCGAAAGTCTTTTTTGTCGCCACACCAGTAACCTCTTTCTTCGTAAATACCTTTACTACCACCTTCCAACAGTGCCCATCATCCCTCCATGCCCCCCCCCTATTGACCTCTTCCTTGGATTCCCTCACTGCCACACGTCACAAGTGTCCTTCATCTCCCCATATCCCCTGCCCCTTATGCCCTCCTCCTCGGATTCCCTTATTGCCACCCTCCAGCAGTGCCCCTCATCTCTCTCAAGTCCCTCCTCCAATGACCTCCTCGGATTCCCTCACTGCCACCCTCCACCAGTGCCCCTCATCTCTCCCTAGCTCCCCCTCTACCGCATGACCTCTTGCTCGGAGTCCATCACTGCCACCCTCCACCAGTGCCCCTCATCGCTCTGTATCCCCTCCCTCTTATGACCTCCTCCTCGTATTCCCTTACTGGCACCCTCCAGCAGTGCCCCTCATCTTCCCATAGCCCCTCCCTCTTATGACCTCCTCCTCGGACTCCCTCACAAACACCCTCCACCAGTGCCCCTCATCGCTCCATAGCCCCTCCCACTACCTCCTCGGATTCCCTCACTGCCACCCTCCAACAGTGCCCCTCATCGTTACTTAGCCCTTCTCTCATTTGCATTTCCTTTGTTGTATAGTGCTACTCATATCATTGTAGTGTGTGTCAGTACTTTACACCACGCATATATTATACAGAGTCAATCAATCATACAAGTATGTAAATCAGTCTACAGGGAATGTCACATAAGCCAATGAGGATTACAAGGTGTAGGAATCACCTGTCATCCATACTGGTGGGCAGTATATTTAAGAGGATTTGGTCTGGGGAAACAGAACCTTAGGATTTAAAGAGTATTCCATGGGGATCAGCTTTACTGATAAAAATGTATATCTGCCCAAACATACTCTTTTTAGCAACATTACAATAAAACTGTGTGTCACAGGCAGCCTGATGTTATAAGCAGCCGCAGGGGTCAGGAAAGGTGAAGAGGAATAAATAAACCTATTTTCTCCTGTGCTGCATAGAAAAAGAAATGTCCACGCACAGAACAGTAGGCAAAGGTTACCATTAACAAAGAAAGGATTTGTCGCCTTTGCCATATGGAGATAAATGGGTGAAAAAATAAACAAAGCCTCGTTAACATGTTAATGGTCTTTTAAAGACCTGTTAAGTACTCGGGAGGGGCTGCGATAATGTCTAAAACTGTCTGTGTGCGCCGGGAAGCTGTCTCCCAGCCCGGGTGCGAACACACACACAGACAGCCCTTTGAACCCGATGCTGGTGCGCGCCTGCCTTCAAGCCCTCACTGCGAGGGCCAAGGATCCTGTTTGGGTGGGCCAGGCTCAAGTTTGGGTGGGCCTGGCCCACCCGGCCCACTCGCTAGAACCGGGCCTGCTTCCACCTATTGACTTTGACCATACTAGTTACAAACTGGTTATTGAACGGCTGAGACTTATTTCAGCTAAGCACATTTTCTTTCGCTTCTCCTTGTTATTTCTTTGTGTCTCAGTGAGTGCTGAGGGTGTCTAGAAGCACTTTGAGTCAGACTCACTCTAGACAAGATGTGCTGCATGCGGTGTTTATGAGGTTGGGGCGTTCTCCTCATGCAACGCTGCGTCTTTGTGCTTTTTAAATATCTTTGAATCGTCAGAGCCAGCCAGCTACCTGCTGTAAGGATCCTTAAAAATGCCAGGCAAGTGCAGGCCTCGGGCGCTGTCGTTGCCTTAGAGGACCCATTACGGGAATGACTGCTCATCATCATCCCGAGGCTGGGCCTGGAAGCAGGCGTGACGTAGGCCCACACGGCTCTGGTTACCCACCCTAAACATCCCTGCAGCCGCGGGCATAGGAGGGTGGTACAAGAGAGAGAGGATACGGTCCCGCCGAGTTCGCGGGTGTGTGCGTTCTGAGTCACGTTAGGACCAGGGAAGCTGCGTCAGGGCGCATGACTCGACGGAATAACCCCTGACAGCCAGACTCACCCTTTCTGTGGGTCAAGTTCAATCAAATCGAGGAAAACAAACTGCGTGCTCTCAGTTAAAACGTGTCAAGATGTACCCAGTTTGGAATTTGGTCTCTAAAGATATCTTAGTTAGGAATGCATATTATGTCCCAGATTTACTAAGAGTTTGTGCTGGTTCAAAGCCACCCTAAGTGATGTAAAGTGGCAGAAAACACTATGGGGCAGATTTACAAGCCCCTTGCGTCACTTTTTGTGATGCAGCGGCGCAAGCAATCCGTTGCAGTGCGGCCCATTAACAACGTGATTCATCTAGGGAGATGCGTCACCTTGTAAAGCCCTGCGCCACATTATACCTGCTTCCGGTATAATGTATGCAGGGTGGGCGTTCCCACGCAGGAAAGCCTCGTAGAAGTGATGCAGTGAAATCTACCAGATTTCACTGCGCCACTTCTAGGATGCCACTCAATCAATCAATCAATCAGAAATTTGTAAAGTGCACTACTTACCCGTGAGGGTCTCAAGGCGCTAGGAGGGAGGGGGAGCTGCGCTACTGCGCGAAGAGCCAGGTCTTGAGGAGTCTTCTGAAGGCGAGTAGGTCTTCGGTCTGCCGTAGTTAGGTAGGTAGGTAGGTAAGGTGTTCCAGGTCTTGGCGGCGAGGTAGGAGAAGGATCTACCGCCGGAGGTTGTTTGTTGGATGCGGAGGACGGCGGCGAGGGTGAGGCTGGTGGAGCGGGGCTGGCGGGTTGGGATGTGGAAGCTGAGTCTGCTGTTGAGGTAGGCTGGTCCGGCGTTGTGGAGTGCTTTGTGTGCGTGGGTGAGGAGTTTGAAGGTGATCCTCTTGTCGACGGGGAGCCAGTGTAGGTTTTTCAGGTGGGGGGGGTGATGTGGCTGCGGCGAGGGACGTTGACCATCAGTCGGGCGGAGGCATTTTGGATGCACTGTAGTCATCGTAGGTGTTTGGCTGGGATTCCGGCGTAGCGTGTGTTGCCATAGTCCAGTCTGCTGCTGACAAGGGCCTGTGTCACCGATCTTCTTGTTTCGGTCGGAATCCACTTGTAGATCCTGCAGGGCATGCAGAGGGTGTTGTAGCAGGAGGAGGAGAAGGCGTTGACCTGTTTGGACATGGAGAGGGAGGAGTCGAGGATGAATCCTAGGTTGCGTGCGTTGTCGGTGCTGTTCCCAGAGTGGTCGGCCACCAGGAGTCGTCCCAGGCCGCGGGGTTGGGTCCAAGGATGAGGACCTCCATCTTGTCCGAGTTCAATATCAGACGGCTGCTCCTCATCCAGTCGGCAATGGCCTTAATTCCGTTGTGGATGTTGGTTTTGGCGGTGTGTGGGTCCTTGGTGAGGGAGAGGATGAGATGAGTGTCGTCGGCGCAGGTGATGATGTTGAGGTTGTGGTGGCGGGCCACTTGTGTGTCAAAACCTTACACCTGCTTGGAGCAGGCATATAGAGTGATGCAGCACAATAAGTATAGGCCTCCCCATGCATTGCTGTAGTTGCATTGTGCTTATAACACAACTCCAGCAATGAGTGTAATGGAGCAAGGTGGCAAAACAACATTTTGTGCACCCCTTGTAGGAGAGTAGGGTCTGCTATCCTATGGTCACCCCAAATTTTTGCTTTTTGCTTCACTGGTTTATGACTTAATGTGGCTGTGGGCCTGCTAATCAGACCCACAGCCTGCTGTTCTCTCTCTAAATTGTTACCCATGCACTTTAGGTGCATAACGACATTGGAACTGGTTCACCTTATTGGCCCCTGTAACAGTGTACCCAGGTACCCAGGGCATAGGTGCTTCCAAGGCCTACCAGGGGCTGCAGCATGTATTGTGCCACCCCTGGCCTGGCCTCCATCTTTGACACAACTGGCTGATCACTCAGCTGGGGTAAGTCGGTGTAATCACCCCTTACTTAGGTTTAGTATGCCTATACCTAACCTAAAATGGACACATATGTCCCTATCAGCCACTCCTATGGAAGGCCTCATCAATCCTGGAGGCAGAGTGCTTGGGAATATGTGAGATAGTGCTCTGGCATGAGCTGAGTCTGTCTGCAGCTTTCGGAACCATGTCCTTTAGCTGTTTCATGATACTGCCATACCATATACTCTTAAGTGCATTATGAACCTCGCGGTTAAATGCTATCTTTGGTTTGGCTTTATCAAAACATGTCGAGTAAGGTGTCATACGAATTGGAATACTACCCCCTCGCCAGTTCTGGCGGCGGGGGTAGCATTCCACCCTTCTAGAGGGACACGACATGTACCTAGCCTGAACCCCGGTTAAAGTTAAACAGAGCCTCAGCTTCACAAAATGGATGCTGCCACCACAGACACAAGTCTGACCTCCTGCTGCTGGGAGTCCTTCCAGCGAGGGCAGCTTGGACAAAGGGTTTCCTGCCTTGGGAGGTGCTAGCACCACCCCAGACAGGATTTTGTGTATTGGGTAGGACAGGGCTGAATAGAATCAGACATGCCTGGGGCACACAAGGTGTCCCTGTGCATAGGCCAGTTCAAACCGGTGCTGGGGCCTTCCAGCCCCAGTCCTGGCGCGAAACTGGACAAAGGAAAGGGGGTGTAACCACTCCCCTTCCTGGTCCCACCCAGAGGAGGGACCTAGTAGGTGATCCGGCCCCCCAGATTCGAATAAGAGTGGGAGCTGTGTCCTGAGACTTCAGATCATCCTGAATCAACTTGAAACTAAGAAGACGACTGGACTTCGACATTCTGCTGCACAGAAGACTGAAGAGCATCTCCCTTGTGGCCTAGGAGTGGCCACCCTGTGAACACAGGCACCATCCAGCAACTCGACGTCTGCTTTGCCGCCGCCTCCCGCTGGAGCCCGAGCCCAGAGCCTGACAAGACCCAGACTCCCAGACTTCTCCCAGCCCGATCCACAGTCCCTGCAAAGAAGGGACCCGTGGAGGCACCGAGAGACGTGGGACCGGACCTCTTGAAAGACCCCCGAGAAGCTGACTGCGCAGTATCCGAGGCACCCTCGACACTGTGCTTTGGGGTTTGAGAAGCCCCAACCTCGAGCAGCCCTTGCACCGAAGATCAGCCCCCAGTATCTCCACGATCTGCGTGGGGCCCTTTTGCACCGTGCCACTTGACGCGCCATCCCGGCCACTTGCCACATGGCTAGCGGCCATTTAGGCGATGAAAACGACAAACTACACTGCTGGTCTGGTTGCTCCAGACTGGCCCTTGCTCCCCTGAAAATGAGCACCCGCTCTGACCTTGCTGGTCCGAGGGAGAAGCTTGAATCACTTCCTGCGTGGCTTGCTGTAGCCAAGGCCTATTTGCTCCAATCAAGTTGCTGACACCGCCATCAGCGAGAACCTACGTGGGACAGCTCGTTACCGACTCCTGGACATCCTTGACCTCTTCGTGTCCACGTGGCTGCAGAGACAATCTTCATGATATCACCTGTTTGCGCCCGACATCGCCTGGTTCCTTCCTGGTTCCACGGTAGTCACTGGCTAGTGACTTTGAACATTGTCCCCTCTGCTTTCAGGTCTTCACCTCTTCAGATCCACCCTCGGATCCACCGGAACTCTTCACATCGAGCCGCCTGCAGCATCTTCAGCTCCAAGCACCATCGACCTGCGTGACGAAACCCGACACTACTTCGACCCTGTGCACCCGCTTCCTGTGTGTGAGGTAACTCAGCAACGCCGGTGTTCCCACACTGGTATACACCTCTAGTGTCTGTGTCTAAAGTTTCATCCTTCTAGGTCACTCGGAAGGTTCCTTAATAACTAACTTTGTAACTTTTACGCACCATTGACATTGCATTGGTGTTGCGTGCACTTTCCGCACTGCACCCGATTCCCGCGGGCCTTTCCCGACTTCTTCACTGCTAGTCCCGAACAGCTCCAGCGATTCCCCAGGCCCTAGGCCTCTTCATTTTCCCCATAGTGGTTCTTATACCACTATTTTAGTATATGGTTTAGGTGGCCCCTAGGGCTCATCCATAATTGTGCAACTTTTGTATATTTAAACTGTGTTTTGTTTTAACGCATTTGCTTCTGTGCTCATAAAGAGTATCAGGGTTATTTGTAGAAATAAATCTATATATATTTTCAATATATATCTGTGTGGTGTCCTTTCATTTGGTATTCAAGGGATTGTGTATGGTAAAACAGCTTGCTTCACATGCCTTTACAGAGTTTAGCCTAAGACTGCTTAGTCCATGCTACCCCTAGGATAGCTTGTCTATAAGGTGGACTTTACAACCTGCACCATAAGGGTTGCTTGGCATGGTACAAGGTGATCACTAGAACTAGTGAGCATCATATACCAGGCCAACTTCTCACATTGGTGAGCAGCGGATTGGGATTTGAGCTTGCTGTTGTTTTACCATTACAATCTTTGAAAGTATCATTTGAAAGATCATACAGGTATCTGATAGGTACACTAAAACAAGACTAGTATACTTAAGTTCTACTGAACTTAGTTGTTGTAGAGGATAGGAAGTAGCACACTCTGACTACAACTACTAGATAGGTTTTGTAGGAAAACACAAGTGTAGGTAGATTGCAACACATCCACCACACTAGAGCAATGTCTGGAGCAGAGGGATCCACTGGACCCATCTCTGTTGAGAGTGACCCTCCAAGGGCACCATCCAAATTTGCTATCTTTCCATTTAAGGAACTGAGGCAACTGTGTTCCATGAGAGGAATCAAAACAGGTCCTACTCCTCCAGCAGGACACCTCAGAGAGCTTTTAGACCAGTCTGAAGCTCTAAAGAACTCTAAACCAGGCTCCTCAGGGACTGGTGATGGAGGTTCTCCTTCTGAAGAAGAAAACACTGATGCCCCTGCCCCTGTTATCCCCATAGATGAGGAAGGCCAGGTCACTGGAGATACTCAGCCAGAGGAGGAGGAGGAAGAAAGTGGGTCTGATGATGAGAGAAATAGCCAGGTGTTAGTCAGCAGGCTTAACCAGGCTAACTTAAGCTTATTTGGGACTGAAGGTGGGTCCAACCCCTTCAGACCCCCAAGTGGACTTAACCAGGAGCATAGGAGGAGGAGGAATCACTCAGGTGAATCCAATACTTCCCATGTTTCTAGAGGTTCTCATGGCAACTCCAGAAGGGAGTTGACTAGCCCTCAGAGAAGGGAAAATGAGGCCAAAATGAGAGAGGCTGAACTTAGGATCCAGAAGCAAGAATTAGAAGTTGCCCTGGCCAAAGAGAAACTTGCTAGAGCAAGGCAGCCTAGAGAGCGTGGATTAGGATCCACTGGTGGCAGCACTATCCCTAAGGATAAAGACAGGTCCTATGACAATAGAAACCTGAGTAAGATTGTACCCCCCTACAAAGTTGGGGATGATATCCACAAATGGATGACTGCACTTTGAAGGACTGGACTATTTAAGGCCCAGCGGTGCCAGGGAACAACACCTAAAACCTTCGTGGGATACCTGTTCTGGCGCACTAAAGACAGAGACACGGGAGACTTCCTTCGGCGTCAAAGATCAGCGTTTATTACTGCAGGGATGCAAAAGTCATGAGAAGTACAACAGAGTGTAGGTTCCAAGAGTCTGCTTCAAATTGTATTTGTGGGTCGCTCTCTTTTATACAAGATCTTGTCATTGCACAATATGTAAGCAAAAGGTTACAGCTCAGTTCCCACAGTAAAATTCAAAAGGATCGCTTTCATGTATTCAGAACCCCGGAACATAATTACATTAACATCACCAGTTCCAACTGTAAAAGCACATCTTCCCACCATTAGGTACATTCCACTTGAGTTGTAAATAAGCAAAAGAAAGAGACAAGAACAGCTGCAGGGAAGTCAGACAACAGGGAGGAGAGAGTGTGAGGATAATATTGGATGCGTAATCGTAGCTTAAAAGGGCTTGATCCCAGCACGTGCGAGGCTGAAACAATAGACCGGCACGGCAGAATCACCTTCGAGCGGAGGCAACTGCTTTAGCAGTGTCCTCCCCCTACTCATAAAAGACGCATGAAAAGGCATATGCTTCTTCCGTGAAGCTTGGGAACAAAAGGTCACGATGCGGACAGTTGCCTGTTCGCTGACTACGTGAGGGCAAGAAACAAAATGGATGCCGTATCTAAAATGGAACCCGAGGTTTCATTGGAAAAACCTGTAAATGAGACGAACTCTTCTGAGTAGCATGGCGATACCGCGTACACTTACTAAACTCGTCATTTACGGTTCATAGATACCACACTCGTCCATATTCGGCGATGCCCAAAACGTCGTAACGATTTTCACGGAACCTCAGACGCTCCTTTTGCCCTCATGTAGGCAAGAACTAGTCGAAGTCGGAGTCAATCTCGATTCTCATCAGATCATTCAGATGTTGTTGGAACATAATTCTATCCATCAATGCCTCTTTGGTAACAGATGGCCTTCTTATACACGTTGTAGCACAAAGGCCACATAAGGCAGGACCACACTGTACACAAAGACAACACGTGAACAGAAACGTCACAACAACCCCTATAACCATGAGAATCTTCCAACCCCAAGTCGACATTAGATTCCAAAACCATCCTAGAAGCGTCCAATCTCCCTCGTCCACGTGTATGGACTCCGAGATTTTGTGCAACTTGGAGATGGCTTGATAAACCGTTGGAGCGTTATCCGGTATGAATATGCAGCAGCTCGAATGGATGACTTTGCACACACCACCTCTATCTGCTAGAACAATGTCTAGAACCATACGGTTCTGTAACGGCATAAGCCTATCCGCTTGAAGCTCTGCTGTCAGATTACCAAGGGCGCTTGCAGTTATGTTAGCGGTTGACTCTACTACACGAGTTAACTGTCTCAGATTTCTGCTATTGACCATAGGGCCCCAAAACGGTAGAAAACCCTTGAAGAAGTCTCCTGCTTCTTGACCGGAAGTATCCTCTTTACTAATGACGCCTCTCACAACTCTGATTTTGTGATAGTCGGCAGCAACAGTGAAAGTTGGGGGCAAGAGATTTGCAATATAGCAGGTACCTGAGAAGTCATGAGGTAACCACGTATATGCTCGGTCATAACATACAAAATAGGTACCCTTGGCAGTCAGAAAGACAGGGGAAGAGAGCATCGGTAGAACGTAAGTATCCACACAAGCACTCTTCCCAAGCTGGGCTCTTGGATTTCGGCCACGACCTTGCAGACAAAAGTGGCCTAGGTGAGGTACAATCCAGATCGGAGATGAGCTTTTAAGCTGCCTATCACCCACTGATATACTATACTCAGCCTCACTAAGGTACTTATAGGCCTGCACTTCCTCCTCTGGGATGAGCGAAGCATCAAAAATGTCTCTATCTAGATCAGCCATCGCTATCGCCATAGACTTATGGTACGGGCCAGGACCAAAGCTTGCTGAGCGTGGCTCCCGATGGGGGTAAGAATCTAGTGCACTACGGAACATGATTTGGAATGCCCGAGCTGACCCTTGGGGGCTGTACGGAAGAACCAAATATGGGATACCCCTGTCCATGGTATGTGGCATTAGCCCACACACCCAACAATTTGTAGTATTTACCACCAATTGATGCTGTTGCAAAAGTTGCACAAAGGAATTGTTTCTAAATTCCGCACGTCTGACTTGCTCATGTTGGGGCAGTAGGTGAAAAGAATGTGGAGAAACAGTAGAAACGAAATTTAGATCGTGAGAAGGAGAGGTAGGTAAGGCAGAAGGCAGTAATGATTGAAAACCAAAATATACTCCACCCACCAGCAGCATAGAAACAGTTAGGAACAACATGAAAACCTGTAATAAAAAACATTTTGTTCGAAATGTGCTGTACAATTTAGATCTTTGCGCCGTCTTTTCCTCTAGCTTCGACAGCTTGGAGAACTCCATCCTCTAACAACCGTCCGCAACGTTCTTGACGCACTTCGTTCTGAGTAGCGATTATCAATTCCCAGGAGTTCCAGAAATCGACAAAAGAAATTGACCTAATGTCAATAAAAGCTAAACAGAAAGAAGTACACGCGCGGCCGTACGGCCAACCCAGATGGCAGGTTTTAATCAGTTAAATAATCAATTTTATATACGTCTCCTAGCTGTTCTGGAAAAGAAATACATACATAATAAAATGTCCACAATGGTCAAGGCAAAATGTGAGGGGGTATTTTGAAATCAAAATAATAAATAAAATAAAAATTATTCATCTTTATTGCGTGTACGAAGAAAGTATCGGTTTCTTCCGGGTCGAGTCTGATCTTCAAACAGTGGATTGGATGGCAAAAGAGTGTTCGATTGTTCAGGCAATTGTTCAGTACTTGAATTCTCCAATGATGAAGGAAAGGAAATTGTTTGAGAGGAATCAACAGGGGTGTCAGATAAAACTGAAGTGTTCCCTATGGGCTGAGCTTCGCTAAATGGGACAAAGCGCTGGGGAACGTCAGTTTCAGACGAGGAAAAACCTTTACGTATCCATGTGTCTGCCGGCAGAGGAAGCGGAACCTTCTTGGTGTGGGTGACATGCACCCAGTGTTTTCGTCCCTCCAGCCGAACCGCCGTCCTCGTGGCTAGTAGCACCTGGAAGGGTCCCACAAATCTCGGCTCAAGGTGACGTTTTCGTCCGAAATTACGGGTGAGGACCCAGTCCCCTGGTTGGAGCCGATGACCAGGACCCTCTGTTTGTGACGGCAGAGCCTCAAAGACCTGTTGATGAATCAAACTCAATTTAGCAGTCAGATCATATAGATAATCAATCAACATTGGATATTCAAGTCTGTTAAACTCTTTAGGCCTCGGAACCCCCCAAATGTTCGCAGGACGGCCGAACACAATCTCATATGGGCTAAGCCCTACTCGAGAGTGTACAGTAGCCCTGGTCGATAAGAGAGCTAGAGGCAAAGCGTCGGGCCATGATAAACCAGTCGTTGCCTGGATTTTAGCAAGCTTCAATTTCAGGGTGCCATTATATCCTTCCACCAAACCTGCTGACTGAGGATGATTAGCACTATGAAATTTCTGGGATATTCCTAAACCACGACACACACTCTTCATCACACTTCCCACAAACTCACTTCCGTTGTCCGACCATACAATCCGAGGCATGCCGTACCTGGGGAAATACTCTTTGAGCAGAATTTTAGCTGTGGATAGAGCAGTATTATCCTTAAGAGGGCAAGCCTCAATCCATCTGGAGAATGCGCATACTACGACCAAAACATACTTCAAATTGTTGCATCTCTCCATATGGATGAAGTCCAATTGGATAACTTCGAAAGGACATGTAGGAGGGGCAAAATGACCAGGTGGAGTGGGGGTGCCCTTACCGGGATTATGCATCAAACATACCATGCAATTCTTAACCACTCTCTCTGCACATTTAGTAATCCCATCATTCTTCCATACAGGAGACAATAACTTGCATATGCCCTTCGAGCTAATATGTGCTGTGCCATGGGCCATTGTAACAACAGCAAGCACATATGCATCCGGTAACATCCATCTCTGTTTCTCTGACAAGTCAACCCAACACCCATTCTCGTCTAACTTTCCCGTGCTTTCTTTCCACTTAGTCTTTTCCATTTCAGTGGCCTCATTCTGTATTTCCTTCACACTTTCAACTGTGTCCTCACACATGCTAGTCTCGGCTGGCCATCTTACCGAATTCGCAACGTACATTCGATTTGTCAGATCTCTAGCTGTCTCTTTAGCAGTTTCGTCTGCAAACGCATTACCATGACCAACATCATCTGTCACTTTTCGGTGCGCACTACATTTAATTATGGCCACATGCTTAGGCAATGCAAGTGCATCTAAAAGGTCATTCACAAGCTGTCCATGCTGAATCTTCGTACCATGCAACGTAAAAAATCCTCTTTCTTTCCACAATCGCCCAAAACTATGTGCCACACCAAAAGCATACTGACTGTCTGTAAACACATTCACCCGTTTTCCTCTAGACAACACACACGCTCTCGTCAAGGCAATCAACTCAGCTGCCTGAGCCGAGTTCTGACTCAATCTCGCAGTTTCCACAATCGTGCTCAACGTCACTACAGCATACGCAGTCGTCACATCACCATTCGGTAACTTAAAACAGGAACCATCAACATACAAAGTACCATCGGGATCTACCAATGGAGTATCTTTTAGGTCAATACGACCCTTCGTTTCTTCTTCAGTTCTCAGATAACAGTCATGTGGTGCTACATCACTTGACTCCATGTTGATCGGCAATAATGTTGCTGGATTCAACACATTACTCCGTTTTATCCGTATGTGACTAGCCAGTAACGTCAGCTCATACCCAGACAACCTTGCGCTCGTCAAATGTTGAGTTTTCGTTCGGTTCAAAAGAGTGTCAACTGCATGCGGAACCATCACCGTAAGCATATTATCCATGACCAGACCTGCGGACTGTCGAATGGACGCCGCAGCTGCCGCTGTTGCTCTTAAACAACTCGGCAAAGCTCTAGCTACTGGGTCTAAGGTCGAAGAAAAATATGCGCATGGGCGCTGTTTGTCACCAAATTGTTGCGCCAGAACACTCAACGCACAACCATTCCTCTCGTGAACGTACAGTGTAAATGGCTTACTGTAATCAGGAGTACCTAACACAGGAGCCGAACACAACGCATCACGTAATTCAGAAAAACCTTTTTGACACTCTTCAGTCCATGGCAAAGGAGTCGGAACATCCTTGTAGGTGAGAGCTAACAATGGTTTCGCCAATAGTGAAAAATTTGGGATCCATTGTCTGCAGTATGACGTGATACCTAGAAAGGCACGTACATCTCTCTGAGTTTTTGGCACAGTCATTTGGGTAATCGCTGCAATTCTCTCTGGGGTCAACCTTCTCCCTTCTTTTGACAATAAGTGACCTAAGTAGGTTACTTCTTGGCAACAATATTGCAGCTTGGAAGGTGACACCTTGTGATGTAAGTTACATAAATGCCGCAACAACGATACTGTAGCAGTTCTACAAATATCTTCGGTATCAGCAGCTACCAACAGGTCGTCAACGTACTGAATCAAGGCTGCGCCTGCCGGTAATACAAATGAATCAAGTTGACTTTTAAGGGCTTGACTGTAGATCGACGGACTCTCACAATAGCCCTGTGGTGCTCGTTTCAGTCTAAAACTGCGACCACCTAATGAGAATCCGAATAGGTCTCTGCTTTCCTCAGCAATCGGGATACTAAAGAAAGCATTCTTTAGGTCGATCACCGTGAACCAGGAGGCAGACGCTGGAATCAGGGTCAACAAAGTCGTGATATCAGGGACCACGGGGAACTGTGGAATCACGATTTTATTTACTTCTCTCAAATCGATTATGAAACGGTACACAGGAGGTTTAGATGGATCAGTTCGTTTTAAAATGGGTAACACAGGACTATTACACACATTTCCCCGAGTTTCTTCAACGACGTCCTTTTCGATCAGATCGTGTACAATCGTTAATAGCGCCCGTTCTCCCCCAATGGAGATACGATACTGAGGTATACGTGGCAATCGCACATTTGGTTTCAGCTTGATCATATAAGGTGGGATGTCCAAGAGACCCACGTCATTGGGACCTGTGGCCCATAGAGACGCAGGAAGGGAGCTCAATTCCGGCGGGAGTTTATCGATCGACAAGTACATAGGAGAGATTACTCTCCGACCTAATGTAAGCTCCACTCCTTCAGGAGAGCAATACAATGTCGCATATAACCGTTTTAACAAATCCAAGCCCAGAAGATTCTCACCACAACCAGTAGATAAAATCAATGGAGCCTCCAGCTCACGAGGGCCAATTGTAAGGGGTAAAGGGCTAGAGACAGGATTGCTAACAGGGGCGCCAGAGAATCCAACGGAAACATTTGTTAAGCCGGACAAAGGTGCGCCAGGGAGTTTCGAATGCATGATGGAACTTTTCGTCGCACCAGTGTCTAACAGAAAAGGCTCAACTACGCCAGATGTAGCAACTGCGACGTAAGGCCCACTCTGATCAACCGGAACTGATACTACTCCCTCTCTCTGTCGGTGGCTGTCCTAGTAATGATCGTTTACAACAGTCTCATGTTCAACGTAATAGTCGTCCGCATAATACTGCGCTGATTTATCGGACCTTACATTTCGCTGGTCAAAACAATTAATCGCGTCCGAGGACGTATTAGGGCGCTCAGTCTGATTTTGGAAGGTACCGCGGCCTCTACCTCGAGATGCTTGTTGAGGACCACCACGACCCCCTCGTGCCGATACACCATTAAGGCGATCACGTAAAGCCGGACAATCATATTTTATATGTCCCTCTCTTCTACAATATGCACACTGGTTATACCCAAGCATAGATCTGAAGTCAGAGGAGTCAGGACGTGACTGTATTTTGGAGGATTGCGATTGTGGTCTATATTGCTGTTGCGAATCATTTTGATTTGAACGTGGAGGATACGCTTGCTGCAACAAAACCTTCGTTTTGAGATCCTTCGTTTTCTTAACTACACGATCACTTTCTTCTTTTTCCCTATTCTCATAATATTGAGCCGTCGCTAATATCTGTGCAGTGGTTGAAACAGCCCATGCACTTTCTGAATTCTTCAATTTGTTGCATAGTTCAGGTAACAAATTTAACACGAACTTATCAACGAATAACCGCTGACCTCCCTCAGTGCTCATATCCTGACCACTATGATCGACAAATGCTTCCTCGAACCTAGTAAAGAAGTCCGAGACACTCTCGTCTTTCTTTTGCTTACAAGCTGATAATTTATCCCAGTTCACCCTCATCGCTGGCATGAGAGTTTTCATAAGTGTAATTATTCTCTGAGGTAGATCCGTAATTAACTGCTCAGGCTTAGCCCCACCAACTTGTCGGCCATCAGCTGCTATTAGTGCAGCCCAATCACCGCCTAACTCATTCGCATGATTTTCCTGACGAATTTTCGCCCAAACCGGTTGTGGCACAACATTACCGAACAGCATGTCGATGTCGGCAAGGTTCATAATAGTAGCATCTACCAATTGGGACAACTCCTTATAGTAACCCGCCGGATTCTTGCGTGGATCAGGCAAAGATTGTTTCATCTGCAAGACTTCTGATCGCTTCCATGGGAGGTGTATCCAAACTCTTTGGAAATGTGGAAGAATCGGAGGATTAGCAGCAGGAGCACCTGGCATGTATACTGGCGGAACTTCTCTCATGGGATACTGACCAGGAGCCGTTTTCCAAGTTTCTAAGTCGTCATCATTAAATGACACGCGAGAAGGCACTGTGGATCTAAAGGATAACAATCGCTCTAAGGCACGTCGTACATCGTCACCTACAATCATACCGCTCGAAAATTGACTCTGAAGTTCAATCATATCGGGCGGTACGTTATCTAAATTGTCATTATACCATTCCTCCCTCAAAAAGTTACACATTTCTTCGAACACGAATCTCTGTGTCGGCTCATTAAACTGAGAAAACGTCTCGAAAACCATGCGTGGAGGGTAGTTGGCAGGATGTCTTATCCACCTATGTGCCATTGTCACTAACGTCTCTTTTTCCCTTCCACTAGGGATCTGACTCCGTCTTTGGGGAGTTTCAGAAGTATCGGATGGAAATAACTGACCAGAAAGCGGTGAATAAAGGGTAGCAACAGTGTTAGGGATACGATTACGAACAGAAGGAGAAAGGAGAACAGGAGCCACAACGTTTGAAGTGACGGCAGACACAGCAGAAGCAGGCAAGATAGTCGGGGTGGCAGGGACAAGAGGCTGAGAAGGTACAGGCAAAGGAGCAGTAGGAATAGAGACAGGTGGTGGGACAAACGTAGGACCAACAACGGGCTGACCCGCAGCCGCCGGAACAACAGGAGGGACAACAGGCGGAACTACAGGAGGAACTACAGGGGCTGTAGCACCCTGTGCATAAGGAGGTGGCGATTTCATCAAATACGCTAACAAGGGATCCTCCTTTAAATCCTCTTCTTTCTTATCCTGACTAGTTGGTAAAACCGGATAACATTTGTCTATCCTCATGTGATGCAGTCTAGTGGAAACTTCTATTTCTTTTTCTTCTTTATCTCGCTGACATTGTTGTACAACTTGCATTATCGGAACGATACCTTCCCTTCGATTCTTTTTAAACTGTTTGATTTCTTTCTGCTTGGCCTCTTTACGCCACAACCGAAAGGAATCAAACATAGCTGGCCTAGCTTTCTTTTTAAACAATTTAGCTCCAAGATTATCTAAAATCGCAAGTTCAAAACTTCCGTGCGGTGGCCAACTAAGGACACCATCTTTTTTCGTGTAACGGACCCAATATTTATTATATATAATAGGGCCCACACCATGTCGACTATAGAGCTCATATATCGGAGTTCCAACTGGAGGTATCGGACACGAGTCCTCCAACCGGGAATCCTTGTTGCAACATTTAAAGAAACCAAGAAAACCACTATGGCTAGGCATCGTGCACACTAACCTAGTATCAAACTTCAAGGGTTACCGAAGTACTGAATCTTCGTGAAAGACAAAACCCTCGGTTTTTGGCAATTGCAACTGTCAAATAACAACTAAGAACCAACAACTAAGAACCACAAATGCAATGGAACCATGCAAACAACAAAGCTTCAACAAGCTGAAACAACAACTAAGGACTGGGAGCGACCCACAAATACTTAACTGAGAGCTTCAATGGCGTCACCAGGAAGGCCTGTCTATCGTCTCGCTGTACGAAAGGTCTACGCCAGGCGTCGAAAACAGGTCGACAGTCAGGGCATCGGTCCGTCGCAGCCGTCAGGAGGCGGGAATCTTCGCGGGAAAAATCTTCGGACCACTTATTTCGACAACAGGATCGATGAAGCGGGGTGCACCTTTTCCTCGGAGATTTCACACAAAGTTCCTCACAATCGTCAGGCTTTGGACCGGTACCGCTGATGTGGCCCCACGTTGGGCGCCAACTGAAGGACTGGACTATTTAAGGCCCAGCGGTGCCAGGGAACAACACCTAAAACCTTCGTGGGATACCTGTTCTGGCGCACTAAAGACAGAGACACAGGAGACTTCCTTCGGCGTCAAAGATCAGCGTTTATTACTGCAGGGATGCAAAAGTCAAGAGAAGTACAACAGAGTGTAGGTTCCAAGAGTCTGCTTCAAATTGTATTTGTGGGTCGCTCTCTTTTATACAAGATCTTGTCATTGCACAATATGTAAGCAAAAGGTTACAGCTCAGTTCCCACAGTAAAATTCAAAAGGATCGCTTTCATGTATTCAGAACCCCGGAACATAATTACATTAACATCACCAGTTCCAACTGTAAAAGCACATCTTCCCACCATTAGGTACATTCCACTTGAGTTGTAAATAAGCAAAAGAAAGAGACAAGAACAGCTGCAGGGAAGTCAGACAACAGGGAGGAGAGAGTGTGAGGATAATATTGGATGCGTAATCGTAGCTTAAAAGGGCTTGATCCCAGCACGTGCGAGGCTGAAACAATAGACCGGCACGGCAGAATCACCTTCGAGCGGAGGCAACTGCTTTAGCAGTGTCCTCCCCCTACTCATAAAAGACGCATGAAAAGGCATATGCTTCTTCCGTGAAGCTTGGGAACAAAAGGTCACGATGCGGACAGTTGCCTGTTCGCTGACTACGTGAGGGCAAGAAACAAAATGGATGCCGTATCTAAAATGGAACCCGAGGGTTCATTGGAAAAACCTGTAAATGAGACGAACTCTTCTGAGTAGCATGGCGATACCGCGTACACTTACTAAACTCGTCATTTACGGTTCATAGATACCACACTCGTCCATATTCGGCGATGCCCAAAACGTCGTAACGATTTTCACGGAACCTCAACTTGAGAGAGCTTACAAAGTACAGCAGGTCCCTCAAGATCAGTGGGCAGCAATCTTGTGGCTGTGGCTCTCCTTTGAAGGTAGAGGCCGAGACAGACTCCTCACAATTAGTGATGGGGATTCTAGAAACTACCTGGTCCTGAAGAGTGCTCTGATTGATGGGTTAGGCTTAACCACTGAACAGTACAGGTTAATGTTCAGAGACACCCAGAAGACACAGACTCAGGACTGGTCTGAATGTGCCACTAAGGCTCTGGAGGGCTGGTTGCTGGGAAGTAAGGTTACAGACTATGAAGGATTGTAACATTTGCTTATGAGAGAACAGATTTTAAATAACTGTCAGAACCAGCAGTTGCATCAACATTTGGTTGACTCAGATCTAACCTCTCCCCAAGAATTGGGAAAGAGGGCAGACAAATGGGTTAGAACCAGAGTTAAGCAAAAGAACCAGAACCAGGGTGGTGACCAAAAGAAAACAGACCAGAAGGGTGGGGAGCAGAAAGCTAATGACCAGAAGTCTTCAACAGGGCCCCAAACTAATACTGAGGGTGGGTCCCAAACTTCCAAGAAGAAGAAGAAAGAAGGTCAAAGAAAACCCTGGTGTAGCTTTTGCAAAAACACCACTCACTGGACAAGTGATTGTAAAAAGGGTGGAGCCCCCAACACTGCAGCCCCTAAGGCACCTGCACCCACTAGTACAGTTAGCAGTGTTGGTCCACAGACTAAGGGGGTAGTGGGTATCACCTTGGGAACTGATGGAGATTCTGGCCTAGTCAGAACTCTTACACAGGCTGTTCTGATCTGTGATGGGGAAATTGATTTCTCCCCTACTGTCAGTCCCAATAATTTGGGCAAGTACAGACAGACACCTTTGATTGATGAAAAAGTGGCTCAAGCATACAGGGACACATGTGCCAGTGTCACTATGGTGACGCCTAGCTTTGTGGACCCTGGACAGTACATACCAGGTGATAATTACCTGGTGACCAATGCCAGCAATGTCACTACTACACATAGTGTGGCAATTGTTAACTTTTCCTGGGGAGGGGTAACTGGCCTAAAAAGAGTTGTGGTTAGTGCTTATCTCCCAGTAGAATGTTTGTTGAGCAATGACCTGGAGAGCTCTCTATGGTCAGAAGTTGAGTACAGGACTCATGCAGAGATGTTAGGGATATCATCACATGTCCTTGCTGTGACCAGGTCACAGGCCAAAAAGTGCCTCTCTGAACCTCAGGTCTTGGATCCTGGAACAATGGACCAAGTACCTCCCAAGACAAGGAACAGGAGGGTAAAGACTGGGCCTTCCCAAATGCCTACAAGTGAGGATCAGCCTTCACAGGAAGATGATCTTGAGACCCCTGAAGGAACTGTCCATATAGAGCTTGAACCTGATCAGGTTGAGTTTCTGGGGGCAGGGGGACCTTCTAGGGCAGACTTGGGGCAGGCTCAGTTATCCTGTCCTTCTCTTGAACCCCTCAGACAGCAGGCTGCTGCTGAGGCTGCTGGGAATGCTCAAGGTACCCATAAGGTTTATTGGGATGATGGGCTCCTTTATTCAGAGGGTAGAGACCCCAAGCCTGGTACAACCAGGAGGTTGGTCATACCTCTGCAATTTAGGGGCTTCCTTCTTACCTTGGCACATGATATTCCCTTAGCAGGACACCTAGGCCAGAACAAAACATGGGACAGACTTGTCTGTCACTTTCACTGGCCTCACATGTCAGAAGATACAAAGGAGTTTTGTCGCTCCTGTGTAACCTGCCAAGCAAGTGGCAAAGCAGGTGGCACCACAAAGGCCCCCCTAATACCACTACCTGTGGTGGGGGTGCCCTTTGAAAGGGTAGAGATTGACATTGTTGGACCAATGGATCCCCCTACAGCATCTGGGCACAGATTCATACTGGTGGTGGTGAACCATGCCACCAGGTACCCAGAGGCAATTCCACTTAGGACCACAACAGCTCCTGTTGTGGCCAGGGCCTTACTTGGAGTTTTCTCCAGAGTGGGGTTTCCTAAGGAGGTAGTATCTGATAGAGGTGCAAACTTCATGTCAGGATACTTGACAGCTATGTGGAAGGAATGTGGTGTCAACTACAAGTTCACCACTCCCTATCATCCACAATGCAATGGGCTTGTTGAGAGATTCAACAAGACCCTAAAGGGCATGATCAAAGGATTACCTGAGAAGCTCAGGCGAAGATGGGATATCCTTCTGCCCTGCCTTCTGTTTGCTTACAGAGAGGTCCCACAAAAAGGTGTTGGCTTCAGCCCCTTTGAATTGTTGTTTGGGCACCCTGTGAGAGGACCCCTATGTCTGGTGAGGAATGGATGGGAGTTACCTCTCAAAAAACCCAAGCAAGACATAGTGGACTATGTACTTGGTCTCCGCTCCAGGATGGCTGAGTATATGGAGAAGGCATCCAAAAACCTTGAGGCTAGCCAGGAATTACAGAAAGCCTGGCATGACCAAAAGGATGTCCTGACTGAGTACCAGCCTGGACAGAAGGTATGGGTGTTGGAGCCAGTGGCCCCAGCAGCACTCCAAGACAAATGGTCTGGACCCCATACAATCCTTGAGAAAAAGGGAGAGGTTACCTACTTGGTGGACCTTGGAACTCCCAGGAGCCCCCACAGGGTGCTCCATGTTAACAGGCTGAAAGCATATGTTGACAGGAGAGACATGGGCTTGCTCATGGCTACAGATGAGGGGCAGGAGGAAGAGAGTGACCCTCTCCCAGACCTGCTGACTCAGAATCCTGAGGATGGCTCGGTTGATGGTGTGGCCTTAGATGGCAGCCTCACTGAACATCAGCAACATGACTGCAGACAGGTTTTGCAGTCATATCGACATATGTTCTCCCTGACACCCAGTCAGACTAACTGGTGTACCCATGTGGTGGACACTGGTGATAGTCTTCCTGTAAAGAACAAAATTTACAGGCAGCCTGACCATGTCAGAGACTGTATCAAGGCTGAGGTACAAAAGATGCTGGAGTTAGGTGTCATTGAGCCTTCAGAGAGCCCCTGGGCTAGCCCAGTGGTTCAGGTCCCCAAACCTCACACCAAAGATGGAAAGAGAGAGATGAGGTTCTGTGTGGATTACAGAGGGCTCAATGCTGTCACCAGGACAGATGCACACCCAATTCCAAGGGCAGATGAGCTCATAGACAAATTGGCTTCTGCCAAGTATTTGAGCACATTTGACTTGACAGCTGGCTACTGGCAAATCAGGTTAGCTGAGGAGTCTAAAGCCAAAACAGCATTTTCTATCCCCAGTGGGAATTATCAGTTTGTGGTGATGCCCTTTGGTTTGAAAAATGCACCTGCCACCTTCCAAAGGTTGGTGAATCAAGTCCTTACTGGGCTGGATGACTTTTGTGCAGCATATCTGGATGATATTGCTGTCTTTAGCTCCACCTGGGAGGATCACCTAGTCCACCTGAAGTAAGTGCTAGAGGCTCTGCAAAAGGCAGGCCTCACTATCAAGGCAACCAAGTGCCAGATAGGGCAGAGTAAGGTTGTGTACTTGGGCCACCTTGTGGGTGGAGGCCAAGTTCAACCACTGGAGAGTAAGATTCAGACCATAAAGGACTGGACTCCTCCAACTACCCAGACTCAGGTCAGAGCTTTCTTGGGCCTGACTGGGTACTACAGGAAGTTTGTTAAGAACTATGGGTCCATTGTGACTCCTCTTAATGATCTGACATCCAAGAAGATGCCCAAAAAGGTTCAGTGGACAGAATACTGTCAAAAGGCATTTGATGACCTGAAGAAGGCCATGTGCTCTGCACCTATCCTGAAGAGTCCTGACTACTCAAGAGAGTTTATTGTCCAAACAGATGCTTCTGAGTTGGGAGTGGGAGCTGTGCTTTCACAACTTAATGTAGATGGTCAAGACCAGCCCATTGCTTTCATTAGCAGAAGGCTGACCCCCAGAGAGAAACGTTGGCCAGCCATTGAGAGGGAGGCCTTTGCTGTGGTGTGGGCCCTGAAGAAGTTGAGACCCTACTTGTTTGGCACTCACTTCAAGATTCAGACCGACCATAAGCCCCTCTTATGGCTTAATCAGATGAAGGGTGAAAACCCCAAACTGCTCAGGTGGTCCATTTCCCTACAGGGGATGGACTTTACAGTGGAGCACTGCCCAGGGACTGACCACTGTAATGCAGATGGTCTCTCCAGGTACTTCCACTTAGAACATGAATACACAACTGGTCAAGGTTAGTCTAATGTCCCTGCGTTTGGGGGGGGGTTGTGTAGGAGAGTAGGGTCTGCTATCCTATGGTCACCCCAAATTTTTGCTTTTTGCTTCACTGGTTTATGACTTAATGTGGCTGTGGGCCTGCTAATCAGACCCACAGCCTGCTGTTCTCTCTCTAAATTGTTACCCATGCACTTTAGGTGCATAACGACATTGGAACTGGTTCACCTTATTGGTCCCTGTAACAGTGTACCCAGGTACCCAGGGCATAGGTGCTTCCAAGGCCTACCAGGGGCTGCAGCATGTATTGTGCCACCCCTGGTCTGGCCTCCATCTTTGACACAACTGGCTGATCACTCAGCTGGGGTAAGTCGGTGTAATCACCCCTTACTTAGGTGTAGTATGCCTATACCTAACCTAAAATGGACACATATGTCCCTATCAGCCACTCCTATGGAAGGCCTCATCAATCCTGGAGGCAGAGTGCTTGGGAATATGTGAGATAGTGCTCTGGCATGAGCTGAGCCTGTCTGCAGCTTTCGGAACCATGTCCTTTAGCTGTTTCATGATACTGCCATACCATATACTCTTAAGTGCATTATGAACCTCGCGGTTAAATGCTATCTTTGGTTTGGCTTTATCAAAACATGTCGAGTAAGGTGTCATACGAATTGGAATACTACCCCCTCGCCAGTTCTGGCGACGGGGGTAGCATTCCACCCTTCTAGAGGGACACGACATGTACCTAGCCTGAACCCCGGTTAAAGTTAAACAGAGCCTCAGCATCACAAAATGGATGCTGCCACCACAGACACAAGTCTGACCTCCTGCTGCTGGGAGTCCTTCCAGCGAGGGCAGCTTGGACAAAGGGTTTCCTGCCTTGGGAGGTGCTAGCACCACCCCAGACAGGATTTTGTGTATTGGGTAGGACAGGGCTGAATAGAATCAGACATGCCTGGGGCACACAAGGTGTCCCTGTGCATAGGCCAGTTCAAACCGGTGCTGGGGCCTTCCAGCCCCAGTCCTGGCGCGAAACTGGACAAAGGAAAGGGGGTGTAACCACTCCCCTTCCTGGTCCCACCCAGAGGAGGGACCTAGTAGGTGATCCGGCCCCCCAGATTCGAATAAGAGTGGGAGCTGTGTCCTGAGACTTCAGATCATCCTGAATCAACTTGAAACTAAGAAGACGACTGGACTTCGACATTCTGCTGCACAGAAGACTGAAGAGCATCTCCCTTGCGGCCTAGGAGTGGCCACCCTGTGAACACAGGCACCATCCAGCATCTCGACGTCTGCTTTGCTGCCGCCTCCCGCCGGAGCCCGAGCCCAAAGCCTGACAAGTTCCAGACTCCCAGACTTCTCCCAGCCCGATCCACAGTCCCTGCAAAGAAGGGACCCATGGAGGCACCGAGAGGCGTGGGACCAGACCTCTTGAAAGACCCCCGAGAAGCTGACTGCGCAGTATCCAAGGCACCCTCGACACTGTGCTTTGGGGTTTCAGAAGCCCCAACCTCGGGCAGCCCTTGCACCGAAGATCAGCCCCCCAGCATCTCCATGATCTGCGTGGGGCCCTTTTGCACCGTGCCACTCGACGCGCCATCCCGGCCACTTGCCACATGGCTAGCGGCCATCTTGGTGTCGAAAATGACAAACTACACCACTGGTCTGGTTGCTCCAGACTGGCCCTTGCTCCCCTGAAAAGGAGCACCCGCTCTGACCTTGCTGGTGCGACCTTGAATCACTTACTGCGTGGCTTGCTTTAGCCAAGGCCTGTTTGCTCCAATCAAGTTGCCGACACCGCCATCAGCGAGAGCCTACATGGGACAGCTCGTGACCAACTCCTGGACGTCCTTGGCCTCTTCGTGTCCACGTGGCTGCAGAGACAATCTTCATGACATCACCTGTTTGCGCCCCACATCGCCTGGTTCCTTCCTGGTTCCACGGTAGTCACTGGCTAGTGACTTTGAACATTGTCCCCTCTGCTTTCAGGTCTTCACCTCTTCAGATCCACCCTTGGATCCACCGGAACTCTTCACATCGAGCCGCCTGCAGCATCTTCAGCTCCAAGCACCATCGACCTGCGTGACGAAACCCGACACTACTTCGACCCTGTGCACCCGCTTCCTGTGGGTGAGGTAACTCAGCAACGCCGGTGTTCCCACACTGGTATACACCTCTAGTGTCTGTGTCTAAAGTTTCATCCTTCTAGGTCACTCGGAAGGTTCCTTAATAACTAACTTTGTAACTTTTACGCACCATTGACATTGCATTGGTGTTGCGTGCACTTTCCGCACTGCACCCGAGTCCCGCGGGCCTTTCCCGACTTCTTCACTGCTAGTCCCGAACAGCTCCAGCGATTCCCCAGGCCCTAGGCCTCTTCACTTTCCCCATAGTGGTTCTTA
This sequence comes from Lissotriton helveticus, assembly GCF_964261635.1. Taxonomy (NCBI): domain Eukaryota; kingdom Metazoa; phylum Chordata; class Amphibia; order Caudata; family Salamandridae; genus Lissotriton; species Lissotriton helveticus. The sequence continues at coordinate 363,856,371 of NC_136072.1, read as the reverse complement.
TACCACTATTTTAGTATATGGTTTAGTGGCCCCTAGGGCTCCTCCATAATTGTGCAACTTTTGTATATTTAAACTGTGTTTTGTTTTAACGCATTTGCTTCTGTGCTCATAAAGAGTATCAGGGTTATTTGTAGAAATAAATCTATATATATTTTCAATATATATCTGTGTGGTGTCCTTTCATTTGGTATTCAAGGGATTGTGTATGGTAAAACAGCTTGCTTCACATGCCTTTACAGAGTTTAGCCTAAGACTGCTTAGTCCATGCTACCCCTAGGATAGCTTGTCTATAAGGTGGACTTTACAACCTGCACCATAAGGGTTGCTTGGCATGGTACAAGGTGATCACTAGAACTAGTGAGCATCATATACCAGGCCAACTTCTCACACCCCTTGTGAAGTCAATGTTCCATAACATTAACATTTACTAATGGTGTTGTGGAGGGTATACTAATTTTGCTTACATGAAACAAAATAATTAACTAATTTGTATTGTTAATGTGTTGTGAACTAATGCGCAGCTTAAACTTAAGTAAACGCAATATGAATATGCTTATTGTACACGTTATTGTGCTAAAAGTCGTCGGATATGTAAGTATGAAACACATTTATGTGGCTTACCTGCTAGGTAATAACTAATAGGGAAACATTAGTATGGTGGGAGGGAAACAGAAAGGTTTCAGTACCATAATTAACATGAATTTGTGTTTGCTTCTATGATAGTTCCAAAAGTTGCCTCTGAGGCCTACGAAATCCAGTTACTCTGGCTAATTGAGAGCAAATGCTGGACTGCGCATGTGTGCCTAAAGCCTGCCAGCGCAAGTGAGCTGCCTGTGCTCTGATGGAAAGTTCAAGGCTGCTTTGCCCTGAAGTTAGGATGATTGCCAAAACATGGACGGTCAAGTGTTCTGAACGTGAGAATATAGCTCGACGTTGCGAGTCAAGGAAGTAACCATGCCAAAGACTGTCCTAAACAATAAACTTATTATAATTGTGCTGATTCACCGTGAATATGATGTTGTAATGGTGAGGAGATGCTCACCCATGCAAAATTGTCCAATCAGAACCCGAATTGGTGATGTTAGATACTTTTTAGATAGATTAAGTTAGGAAATTAGTGTATAAAAACCCCTGGTTTTACATAGAGGAGATCGCTTTTTCAATTTCCTCTCGAAGTGCTGCTGGACTGAAGATCGATTCCTGGATGTAAGAGACTATTAACTTTTTCTTTTTTGCCTTTCAGGATAAAAGGATAAGATGAGGGCGTTAGTTAGGGATGTTGGGAGAGAATGAATTTGGAACTACCTATCTTTTGCTAAACTTTTAACTAACTTCTAAATAAGTGACTGTTTTCTGAGCTCTAAATAAAATGATCATTCGGAAATAAAGTTTAAGATTTTTACTTAATAAAGAAATAATCAATGTCTAAATGTCAGACATATTAAAGTTTTGCTTTTAATAAAATTGGGAAAATGGAATAGTAAAGCTGGTCTTGTGATTTTCCTATGCCTAATTTTCTTTCTAGCAGATCCATTGCCACTATAATGGTGTGTCTGAATAAAATTCATGTTTGATAAAACCATGGTAAAGTGTATAAAACTTTAGTTAATCGTTCAAAATTATGGTTTATTTTGCGGGATATGGGTCTAGACACCACCTTGGTTAATTTTCTAAGTGATCTTCACCAGAACCTGTCGGCATCTGTTAGGGTAACAAGGGATGGCAGGTGTACCGAGCAATTTAGATCAGGAAGAGGGGTCAGACAAGGCTGCATTCTGGCCCCTCTCCTATTCACGCTCTACATTAACTCCCTGGGTAAATCCCTAGACCTGGCCACCCTGGACGTTCCGCGTATGGGAGGGTCGGCTATTCCGGTCCTCCTATACGCGGACGATGCCGTCCTACTTGCGCGTACAGGCATGGGACTACAAAGACTCTTAGATCACTTTGGCACTTTTATGGAAGCCCTGGATTTAAAAATCAATACCTCGAAATCCCATGTAATGGTGACCGGATTACGCAGGAAAACCATGAAGGTTAAAACCTTTACATGTAACGGAACACCAATTTCAAGGGTGCCTTTTTTCTGCTACTTAGGAGTTGTATTTGATGAAAGTGGGAACTGGGGTCCCCAGCTGAAGCTCAGGAGTAATGTGGCTGCAAGATCTACCACAGCTCTTTTGAACTTTTCAAAGAGATTGGGAGCAAGACCCATGGAGGCTATGATACGTATTTATAAATCAAAATGTATGGCAATTGCCTCATACGGGTCTGATATCTGGGGCTACGTGCCAACACCTGGGATCCAAATCATAGAAAACAAGTTTATACGATCCCTCTTGTCACTCCCATAATCATCCCCCACATTTTCAATTCACTGCGAAGTGGGCTTGGGGTATATTTCTGACTACTTGAAAATGGCCCCTTTGTTACGATGGGTTAAAACCTGGCTGAATGAGGAAATCACGCTGAACCACCTGATACTCAAGGACTGTGTGGCCCTGGACAGAGCTAACAGAATACCCTGGCTTTCGTATGTTAGAGCAGCATGCGATAGGCTAGGGCGTCCGGAAATGTATCTATTTCCACAGGGCCTCAGGAACGAGGATGTAGGGTGGATTAAGCGTAATTTCCTCAACTTGTTGGAGTCAGAAAGGGAGGAGGTCGAACTTAGGAAACCCATAGTAGGATCAATCTATCAGCTGGTAATCTCCCCAGTTATGGAACCATACTTGAAGTACGTGACTAAACCTTACCATCGTTTCCTTCTGGTTAGATTTAGGTTCAACCTCATTCACCTTACGCTGGGCACCTATCCAAAGTGGGGGACCCCAGAAAATACCCCGCCTTGCACCTGTGACAGTTTTTCCACACAGGACACGCTCCACTTAGTGATGTTCTGCGAGCATTACCTGGTGGTCCGTAAAACATTTTTAAATCCAATCCTGAAGGAAGGAATTAAAATTTGTCCAGGTGAGGCCTGCCCTCCTACATTTACAAATGCTTGATTCCGTTCAGGTCACTTACAGTGTAGCCAGTTTTTTGGTAGCGGCAGCGCGCATGAACAAAACAAGATCCACCCAGACAAATTTACTAGTAGGATGACATTGACCAAAATTTTATCTAATAATGTACTGAGGGTTGTTTGAAATCATGGTGGGGTTATTGTTTTATGATATTGATTTTACCTTATTTTCTCTTTTGTATTAAAGATTTTAATTGTTTTTAGATTGTCAATATTGAACTGCAATCATGTGTACATTTGTATAATTTTAACATGTGTAATAATGAATTTCGCATTGCTTTTATGGTTTTTATTAACCGAAATAAAGATATTTGACTGACTGACTGTATAAAACTGTAGGTGTAAATAATAACTGATTAAATAGGTTTAGACATTCCACCAAATGTTACAGCATTACTCCATTGCATTTCACCAAATCGTTGAAGCCAAGTTTAAGTGAATAGAGTAAAAGTGCAGTGTTATGGGCCCCACTGACGAATGATTGTGTGTTCGAAGGTTTCAGGGAAACGGTAAGTTCTGATTAGAAATGATTTTTGGAGTTCCGCTGTAGCAGTTATATCTTGGTATCAGAGTAGTGGTTACTAAGGAAATTAGCTAGGTTATGTATAAAATATTATATATAATTTGATGTATAGAATTATGACTAACATCTGTTGAGTTTGTATTACGTTATATGTAGTTCTGAAAAGGCTTCCAAGTGTTGCGTGAAGCTAGTGCCTCTGTCTGGAGGCAGAGGAAGTATGGCAAGTAAAGTCGCACAGTGCATTGGTCTGTTTCAAAAAAGGAGTATCATCGAATACTGCTGTGGTATTGTCGCATATTACTGTTTAGGGAAATTAGGTGTGAAAGGATAAATGTATAGTGAGGACAGTCTATGTATAGGCATTTATATAGCGCACTACTTACCCGTAGGGTCCCAAGGCGCTTCGACCGCTGCGAAACCCTTCCTGGCTTCCCTGAGAGATGGTCCCTTAATGGGTATCTCCAGGGTGAGACCAGGCATCCCCGGCGGTCTGGTGGGGCCGTTAGTGAAGATGAGGCAAGCTAATGCCCAGAGTTGCCGAGTGTGAACGCTGATCAGAGTGGGCACCGAGGCGAGAGAATTATCGAGTCCGCTGACCCTGGTCCAGAAACCTGCCGCGCCGGGAATCGAACCCTGGTCCCGGGCCGTCCTCTGCTCTCGGGTCTGCCGCCTCTAACCAGTGAGCCACACTACTTCACTATGAAATCTTAGCCTTCAAGCACAGGGATCATTGCGTATCCTGATTAAAACTTACTGCTGGGAGAGTAATAGGACTCAACCCGAGCTTGGTAGAAGGGTAAAGGAGTGGCGTCTACTAACGAAAGAGGAATTCTGAGGTGGGCTAGAGGTAAGCGCTGCCTACTGGTGTTACAGAGTTCATGTGCATATGAATAGGGATTTCTGTATGAACATGTGTAAATGTTATTGCAATACGCGTTCTGGTGAAACTCTGGGATTGTCTCTAAGGAGGTGAAAAAGATCTCTGTATTTGCTTTCCTGGAGAAACAAGTTTGTTATTGCCTGATAGAAGGGTAAGGTAGAGGGTAGTGCTACTTTATCGACGAGTCTAAAAATTCTGAGGAGATAAGCGTCGTCTACTCCAGTTACAGAATACTTGTGTGATTGAAAAATTGTTTTTGTTTTTTTGTAAGTTACTAACTGATTTTGTAAAATATCTTGTAAATACGGCTTCTTGAAAAAAAACCTGTAAAGGAGGGGTCAGCTAGTGCTGCAGAAGCCGGAGTGCTAGTGACGTCAAAAGTGTCGCGCTGGGATTGGTCCTCGTGACCAAGACAGAGTAGGAGCTGATTGGTGCATCACGGAAAACAGCAAAAGCTATTGGTTAAGCACTATAGTGACATATCGTGTTCTAATTGGTACATTAGTGCGAACCGCGCTATGATAGGTTGGTGTTACGGAACAGCAAACAGGAAAGTGTGCGATCTTTTGTAAGACAGAGAATTATCAGAAAAATGTCTTATTACTATTATGACGAAGACAAGAAGAAACCTTCATGGTTTAAAAAGTTGAAAAACATGTTTGTAAAAGACAAAGAGGTAGTTACGAGAGAGGGAAAAGTACTTCCTTCGCCAAAAACACCTGCTTCTCATTTGATGTCAAAATATGGTTACCATACGTGTGTTTGGTTGGAGAATTGGGTACGGTAAACTAAAGATGATGGTGTGTTAGCTTTTCCAGAAGGAGGATCTTTTGATTTGGCAATTTTGAGAAATCTGAGAGACAGAATGATGAAGCTTGAACCAAGACCTAGACCAACTCAATTTGAAGCTTTGGTCGAATGGGAAGATGAGATGCATGAACTGGAAAGCGAGAGGTTGAGCAGGCATATCAGACCAAGAAGTAGAGGTCGAGATTTATGGGGAGAATCTCATGAGAGTAGGATGCGTAGGTGGAGAAATGGTAATATGTGGGATGGCATGTATCCAGTCAGACTAGTGGAAGAATATGAAGGACGGAAATGTACAGAGAAGAAAAATAACGTGAAGACAGGGAACCAAGGCTATGGTGAAAGTGAATCAGAGGATGCTGTATTAGATGAAATCTTGAATAGGAGACCACCACCATATCAACCAGGTTCTTTATGGACTACCCCAAATGCTCAATAGCAGATGAGAGAGTTGGTGAAACTGCGAGACAACCCTCATATTTCCGAGATATCCCTGAGAGAGTAGAAACAAGATATGTCCCGAGTACACCGATGGGAGAAGCTAGAATTACAGGTACTCCTGTACAAAGTAATAATTCACACAAAACTGTGCAAAGTCCTGAAAGGGGAAATGATGTACAGCCTGATATTTCTGATTATGAACGTTCTGCACATGAACTGATTCAAAACCTTACGAAAAATATGGAAGCAGTAACTTTCCCGGTAACAATAGGACCTGTGATACCAGTATTTGAAAATCAAAGAATAAAAGAGGCAAGCTTAACAATTTCATTACAACAGAGTTTGCAGAAAGTAACAGAGAATATTTATCCTGATTTGTCAGAAATAAGGCGGAATGTAAATATGAATCCACCAGAATTGACTTTTAATCAAAGTTCATTATGCAGATACCCGACAGGAGCAGAATCCGACTCTGCAACTCCAGAGAGAAGTGTAGATAAAATAGATTTAACACAAACACCTGTAGGACCATCAGATAAAGAATTGAGTGATTGGATTAAAATCTTAAAAATAAAAGAACAGGAATCAAAAGGGCTAGATGTGGCAAAATTAAAAGTAGACATGGAAGAATTAATCATTGGAACTATTGGAACAGATAGATTAAAAACCTATCAGGATGATGAGCTCATGTTTGTATGTAAAAGCATAACATGGAAGGCTAAAACAATGTATGATCAGTTGGAAGATGCAGCAAGTGAAAATGGCATAGAATTTTCAAAAATAAAATCATTGCAGAAAACATATCGAGTAGATTTTGCAGAAAGAGACATTGAGAACATGAATGCTGCTGGAAGATTAGCCCAAATAAAAGAATTGATTGTGCTGTTGCGAAAATGGGGTGATGTAAGTAAATGGAGGGCTAAGTGGGCAAAGAAGAAAGAAGAAACTAGTGATAAATCCACATTAGCTTTTCCAATCAGAGAAAAAGAGACAGTGGCAACTGAGTTTCCCATGAGAGAAATACCTGGAGGAGGTTATGTACATGTTCCTTGGAGCAGAAAAGACATATTGTGATTCACAAACGATTTTCCTAGGTTGAGAGATAAACCAGTGGAATGGTACCGACAGGTAGACAGATTTGTAAAAGTGTCAAAGGTTTTATGGATTGATTTAGATGGATTGTTTGACATAGTGGTGCCAATAGACCTATGGACAGAATGCAAAATATCTGTAGATTGGCCAAGAGAAGAATTTCCCCGAGACAAAATAACAGGAGCCCCATCACCAGATGTAATGAGAAAATATGAACAAGTAATAGTGTGGCTGAAAAATAAAATACCACCAAAAGAAACTGATTGGGTGAAAATAGACAGGACCACACAAGAGCCGAAAGAAACTGTGCATTCATTTTTATGAAAGACTGCTGTTAGTTTTCAAACACTATAGTGGTTATGAGGAACTGAATGAAAAAGACATGAGTCACTTCATATATAGATTTGTATATGGTTTGCGACCAGAAATTTCAGACATGATTAGACACAGCATGATAGGATGGCAGTCAAGCTCAGCAGATAAAGTACTGAGACAAGCAAAATATTGCAGTGAAGAAATTGATGCAAAACAGAAAAAGCTGAAAGAAAAATCCATGTGGGCACAAGTGAAGGTAGCGGAACAGCAAGTGGCGCAAATAGAGAGTAAAAATACAGGGAATCAACGTGGCTTTAAAGGCAAACCTAAATTAGTAGGGAATATTGATGAATTGAAAAAGAAATTTCCATGTTTCAATTGCGGCAAGTTAGGGCATTGGAAGAAAGAGTGTAAACGTCCGCCTAGACTAAACGCAGAAAATACATCATTGAATCCGCAGGTGCAGTTTGAGGTAAATCAGCAGCAACCGCAACAACAGCAGATAGCAAATCAACAAAGTCAGGCGCCACAACCGCCACTGCCACACAGTGTAAACCAGCAGAGATACAGTGCAGAGGCAGGATTCAGAGGAGGTGAACAGGTAAAAAGACCGCAAAGAGTGAATGCGTGTCCTCAGTATTGGTTACAAGAGGAGGATGGCAGTGAGCCAGATGAAAGTTTCTGACGGTGCCTGAGAGAGGAAGAATAGTGTGTACTTGGAGCCACTCTTGAGGTAGATCAGTCAGGTCCATTTGTGAGCGGAAAAGTGAATGATGTGGAAATAACTTTCCTAGTGGACACTGGTGCTAACCGATCTACTGTTAAATCAGTGGAAGTTCAAAATCTTCCTCTCTCGGGAGAGACCATTCAAGTTGTAGGTGTAGCTAATAGACAGATAAAAACTCCTTTAACAAAACCAGTTGAAATAGAAATTGGAACTTTCAAAGACATGCATCGATTCGTGGTGTGCGATAGCAGTCCTGTTAATCTGTTAGGCAGGGATATACTGTGCAAGATGAACTGTGCCATATACTGTTCACCGGATGGCATAGAATTGCAAACTCCAGATGAAGATAGTTTGTATAAAATGACAATGATCATAATTGAGGCAGGGCAGGATAAACTATTTCCTGTTTTTGACAAAGAAAAGATTCCTGTTGAGTTGAAAGAGACAGTGAAAGAGAGAGTGTGGGATTTCACTGGAAAAGATATAGGTTTGATTAAAGGGGTTGATCCTGTGAAAGTTACAGAAAAAGAAGGTGCAAGTTACCCAAATATACCTCAGTATAAAATGACTACAGAAGTAATTGAAGGAATAACTCCAGTGATTGACAAAATGATTGAGCAGGGAATACTGAGAGAAATAGAGAGCAGTCCTTGTAATTCACCAATTATGGGATTGAAAAAGTCTAACAGAACATTTAGGATTGTGCAAGACCTTAGAAAGGTTAGTAAAATTGTTGTCCCATGTTGTCCGATTGTTCCGAATCCAGCAGTGATTTTGTACCAAATACCTCATGATGCAGAATGGTACAATGGGATTGACCTGTGCAATGCGTTCTGTACTGTTCCATTGCATCCAGAAAGCCAACCAATTTTTTACATTCCGTTTCCAAAATCGTATCCTAGCATGGTGTAGAATTCCGCAAGGGTACACTGAGAGTCCATCGATTTTTAATCAGCTGCTAAAGAAATCATTAGAAAACCTGAGCATGCTTGGAGAGTCTGTTTTACTTCAGTACATTGATGATCTTTTGGTTGCATCGAAAACAAAGGATGCATGCGTAACTGATACTGTAGCATTGTTAAATCATTTGGCTGAGGAGGGACAGAAAGTGTCTCCATCAAAATTGCAGTTTTGTCAAAATTAAGTACAATACTTAGGTCACAAGATTGCTAAAGGAATCAGACAAGTCACAACAGAAAGAATCAAAATGATACAAGGAATGCAGCCGCCTAAAACTCAGAGACAGGTGAGAATATTCTTGGGAATGGTAGGATATTGCAGACAATGGATTAGTGGATTTTCAATGATTGCAAAACCATTACAAAGATTAACAAAAGCAGACATCAGAGATCCCATTGTTCTGACCAAAACAGAGATGGAAGCATTTGAACAGCTGAAAATTAAGCTATGTGAAGCACCACGTTTAGGAATGCCTGACTATGAGAAAGAATTTGAACTGTACTGCAGTGAGCGTGAAGAATGTGCTTTGTCAGTATTGGTTCAGAGACATGGAAAATTGAGAAAACCAATTGCGTATTTCTCAGCTGTTTTGGATGGACCCTGTTGCAAAAGCTTTGCCAGGTTGTCTGAAAGCAGTAGCAGCAACCAGTGTAAGTCTGGAGCAAAGTGAAGGAATAGTGATGGGATTTCCTGTGAGGGTATATGTACCTCATTCTTGGGAGATTCTCCTCACTAGAGCGAAAACACAGTACATGACCAATAGTAGAATGACCCGTTATGAGAAAATAATTTTGGGAGCTGAGAATGTGACCATTACCAGATGTGTGAATGTTAATCCTTCGACATTGTTACCTGATACCATAGAGGCAGAAGTGAAAGGTGAGCTTGATCACAAGTGTTTGGATATTCTGGAGTATTGTACAAAGCCCCGACCGGACATTAGAGATGAACCTTTACCTGAATCAGATTTTGTAATGTTTGTGAATGGATCATGCCTGAGAACAGAGAGTGGTGTTCTAAGTGCTGCATATGCTGTCTGTACAGTGGCTGAAGTGTTGGAAGCATCATGTTTGAAAGGAATTCATTCTGCGCAAGTAGCAGAGTTGATTGCTTTGATACGAGCATGTGAACTGGGAAGAGAGGTGAAAGTAACTATAGTGACTGACAGTCAATATGGTTACGGAGTTGTTCATGATTATGGACAGCTCTGGTCCCAAAGAGGTTATTTGACCTCTGCAGGAACACCTATTCAAAATGCTGAATTTGTGAAGACACTAATAGATGTGATTAATCTCCCTGAGAAGATCGCAGTTGTAAAGTGTTCAGCCCTCAAGAAGAGTGAAGATTACATTACCCGTGGAAACAATTATGCAGATGCAATTGCAAAGCATGGTGCTAAAAGTCAAATTTCAATCAATAGAGAAAAGTTAAAAGAACATGTTCCGAGTCCTTTAATGCTAACCACTGTAGTTGAGACTTGGCAGGAAGTGAAACAGATGCAGGAAGAGGCAGAAGCAGAGGAAAAGGATATTTGGCTAAAATCAGAATGCAGACAAAGAGAGAGAAGATGAAATTTGGGTTTACAAAGATGAAAGACCAGTAATGCCCGATAGCATGATCTCAGACATGGCCCGAATGTACCATGGTCAGGCTCATATTGGTAGGGATGCTATGATTCGTCTTTTTAGACAAACTTGGTATAATCCCAAATTCAGAATGATTGCTGAAAGCCTGTGTCAAAGAGGCTTAGTATGTCAGCAATTTAATCCTAACAGGAGAGCCGTTGTAAGTTTGGGAAGCATAGGACCGGAGGGTGGTCCATTTACAAGGGTTCAGATGGATTTTGTTGAACTGCCTCCATGCAACAGACTTAGATATATTCTTGTAATAATCTGTTTGTTCTCCCGATGGTTGGAAGCTTTCCCCACGTGAAGAAACGATGGCTTGACTGTTGCTAAACTGTTCTTACGTGAGATAATACCACGTTTCAGGTTTCCGGTGACGATTGAGTCAGACCGAGGCGCTCATTTCCAAAATGAGCTTTTGCAGATGATATGTGAAGCTCTGGACATTCGCCAGAAGCTGCATTGTGCTTACAGACCTGAGGCTTCAGGAGTAGTTGAACAGGTGAATGGAACAATTAAAAACATAATTGCAAATATGTGTCTGGCAACAGGACTGAAGTGGCCCGATGCCTTGCCACTTGTTTTAATGACACTAAGAGGCATACCTGACAGGAAAACTGGATTAAGTCCACATGAGATTTTGATGGGCAGGGTGATGAGACAGGCCTATGTACCAGTTGATAAGTTGACAATTAATGATGACATCATACTGGATTACTGCAAAAATCTGTCTGATGTGGAAACTTCTGTGCTCCACCAGGTGGGAACTGAGTCAAATTCCAAAGAGAAAAATCTAGCTCATGATCTAGTCCCTGGAGACTGGTTTCGAGTGAAAGTCCATCACAGGAGAAATTGCTTGGTACCTCAGTGGCAGAGGCCACGTCAAGTTATCTTGGTCAGTACTACTGCAGTTAAGTGTGCTGGACTGAAAAGGTGGGTTCATGCTAGTCACACCATTTGTGTACCTGAACCTGAATACCCATACGACGGTGAAAGCACAACTGACTCTGATTCTGAAGCTGCACCAGAAAAAACTCCAGATACTGAAGATCGACAGGAACGTCGACATCTGGAAGTATCAGAAGCCAGTTCTGCGTCTGAAGGTGAAGGTGAAAGGGAGGTTATGGAAATACCAGATTCAGAAGATCAATCTGAAGATCGAGAATTGGTAAAGGCAGACACCAGTAAAGACGCAAAAGAAAGTGAAGAGAAAGCTGTTGAAAAGGAGAAAACTAAAAAGCAAGCTGAAAACTCTGAAAGCAGGAAAGGAAATCCTGAGACTGGGGAAGAGGAAGTAACTCACGATAAGGATGAGAATCCAAGTACCAGTTATGAAGGTGTTCCTTACAGAGTAACAGAAGAGAAAGTTGAGTCTGATGAAGACAAAGACATTGTGAAAATAATAATCAATGATACAGCTGAAGATACTGAAAGTGAAACTGATGACAGTGCAGATGAAACTCCATTAAGAAAAAGCCCAAGAAAAAGAGCTTGGAAAGTGGAGCATAACACAGTAGAGCCAAAGACTAAGAAAGTCTACAAAGGAGACAATTGGCCTAAAGAAACTGGTGGATTGAGATTTAAAATAGTGAACAAAACAAAAGAACCAGAAGAGCAAGTGAATGAGATCACTAGCCAGAAAGAAACACTGGGAAAGAAAATAGAGACTACTCAAAGGCCAAAAAGAGTAAGACGTCCGAATCAGAGGTATAAATCGCCTGAGTGGACGTACATTGTCCTACCACCAATTGTTGAGGTTAATAGCAGTCAAGAAAACCTGTACAACCCAAAGACAATTGGGAAAAGTGAGTAAAGAAGTCAACTTTAGAGAAAAAAGATAGGTGCTCAAAGTATATGATATTAAATTAAAAAGTCTGAAGTCCTGTGAGACCGATATTGTAAATATAGAAGAGGTCGGAATTGACATAAGGTCGAAGAAAATGTGTTAGAAAAACTTAACTATAGTATAATCTAGAATAGAATTGACACAAGGTTGAAGAAAACTTGTTAGTGAATTGAGTGGTGGGCAACTTGTAAGTGACATAAGGTCGAAGAAACTGTGTTAGAGAAAAATGGCAATGAATAACCATAAAACTAAATGTTCTATTTTTAGAAAATGGTGCAGATGTTGTTCAATATGTATGGGATTGTTGATAATATTGTGGGTAATTTTAGCTATTGTAATTACTTTCCAAGACAATTTAACGAAATTAAAAACAAATGTGAGTTCAAATAAGCCAAGTGAAAAAGAAAAAGTTCATGAGACCCATGCGTACAAACCAGAGTTGCATCAAGATAGGTCAATTAGTGACTTTACGAAGAACACTTTTTTAAAGTTGTTACTTGAGTACATTAAAACTATGAATGTTGATGATTGTTATGTTTGTGTAAAATTGCCAGCATCAGTGTCAGAAGGGGTGACCTATCCCCACCTTCCTCTTACTTTTGGAGTAACTTGTAGTGTAATTGCAAGTTTGTTTTATCAGACTGGGAAATTGGAATATCATTATTCCAATGTAGATGAAATATTTGCAAAATTAAAAATTGATAGTACATTGAAGAAAAGAAAACCTGCAAAAAAAATGGGAGAATATTTCTTAGAATTAGATGAGTTGACACATGAGTATGCTTTTAACAATAACTTGACATGTAAAATGAGGATTGAAGAGAAAGCATTTTTAAATATGGTTGAGGAAAGAAGAATTGCTTACAAAATAAATGAGAAAATGAAACATGCAAAATCTAAATACTGGACATTTGATGATGAAAATATTGAGGGTAAAAATGTGAATGTAGCTATAAATATAGATGCTCCAATGTTAGGGAAATTTTGTATTAGAAGAGACAATTCAATGTATGATAATTATTTTGTGGGTGCAAGTCAATGTAAAGACACCTATAGAATTATAGGGGGTTGGGGATTTAAATGAGGAGATGATCCTGTTTTTCCTGGAATTTATTTTATTTGTGGGAATAGAGCTTACTATAGGTTTCCAGACCATTGGTATGGGACCCGTTATGTGGGTTTGGTCTTTCCCAAAATTTTCCATGTAGATAGAGGTACTAATGGAAAGCATGAGATAGGTAAAGTCTTAAGTCGAAAAAAGAGAGAGAGTGTATTAGAAATAATGGGTGATGTATTTGGAGCACTGATACCAGCAGTGGAAATTTCGTTTAATGCAAACAGAATCAGAAAATTGTCCACAATAGTTGATCGATTGTCAACAGATACAACAGGAGGATTCCTGATGGTTAATATGGAAATGGTTGCCATGAGAGCAATGGTAATGCAAAATCGACTTGCCCTTGATATAATTTTAGCAAAAGAGGGAGGAGTCTGTGGGATTTTGAAGGTGCAACATTGTTGTACTTATATCCCAGATAAAAGTCAGAATCTTGAAAAGTATATTATAAATGTTACAGATTTGCATAAAGAAATTGAACCGCTAGGCAAAAGTTTCTCAGCAATTAAGCATTGGTTCCAAGAAATAGGTAGTTCAATTATAGGTAAAATACTAATACCGATAACAATTTTAGTGATAGTGATTTTCCTGATAAGATTATGTTGTATATATAAAGAGAGAAGTGATTTTAGAAAAACGATAAAGAGAACAAAGAGAAAAAATTTTCAAAGATTCAAAGGAGAAAGATACTAGAGTGTAGATGGTACTAAACTAAAGAATTCGAAACATGTTCTGCTAAATTTCCAAAATTTTGAGAGATGTTTGGTGATAAAATCACCAGATGAGGGAATTGATGGAGCAAGGTGGCAAAACAAAATTTTGTGTACCCCTTTTGAAGTCAATGTACCATAACATTAACATTTACTAATGGTGTTGTGGTGTACTAAATCAACAATAGAATAAGATGCACATACATGAACACGAGGGTATACTAATTTTGCTTACATGAAACAAAATAATTAACTACTTTGTATTGTTAATGTGTTGTGAACTAATGCACAGCTTAAAGATAAGTAAACACAATATGAATGTGCTTATTGTACACGTTATTGTGCTAAAAGTCGTCGGATATGTAAGTATGAAACGCATTTATGTGGCTTACCTGCTAGGTAATAACTAATAGGGAAACATTAGTATGGTGGGAGGGAAACAGAAAGGTTTCAGTACCATAATTAACATGAATTTGTGTTTGTTTCTATGATAGTTCTAAAAGTGGACTCTGAGGCCTACGAAATCCAGTTACTCTGGCTAATTGAGAGCACATGCTGGACTGCGCATGTGTGACCAAAGCCTGCCAGCGAGAGTGAGCTGCCTGTGCTCGGATAAGAAGTTCAAGGCTGCTTTGCCCTGAAGTTAGGATGATTGCCAAAACATGGACGGTCAAGTGTTCTGAACGTGAGAATATATCTCAACGTTGCGAGTCAACGAAGTGACCATGCCAAAGACTGTCCTAAACAATAAACTTATTATAATTTTGCTGATTCACCGTGAATACGATGTTGTAATGGTGAGGAGATGCTCACCCACCCCAAATTGTCCAATCACAACCCGAATTGGTGATGTTAGATACTTTTTAGATAGATTAAGTTAGGAAATTAGTGTATAAACCCCCTGATTTTACATAGAGGAGGTCGCTTTTTCGAGTTCCTCTCTAAGTGCTGCTGGACTGAAGATCGATTCCTGGATGTAAGAGACTTTAGCTTTTTCTTGTTTGCCTTTCAGGATAAAAGGATAAGATGAGGGCGTTAGTTAGGGATGTTAGGAGAGAATGAATTTGGAACTATCTATCTTTTGCTAAACTTTTAACTAACTTCTAAATAAGTGACTGTTTTCTGATCTCCAAATAAAATGATCATTCTGAAATAAAGTTTAAGATTTTTACTTAATAAAGAAATAATCAATGCCTAAATGTCAGACATATTAAAGTTTTGCTTTTAATAAAATTGGGAAAATGGAATATTAAAGCTGGTCTTGTGATTTTCCTACGCCTAATTTTCTTTCTAGTGGATCCATTGCCACGATGGTGGTGTGTTTGAATAAAATTCATGTTTGATAAAACCATGGTAAAGTGTATAAAACTGTAAGGTGTAAATAATAACTGATTAAATAGGTTTAGACATTCCACCAAATGTTACAGCATTACTACATTGCATTTCACCAAATTATTTGAAGCCAAGTTTAAGTGAATAGAGTAAAAGTGCAGTGTTATGGGCCCCACTGACGAATGATTGTGTGTTCAAAGGTTTCAGGGAAATGGAAAGTGCTTATCAGAAATTATTTTTGGAGTTCCGCTGTAGCAAGTGACTATTGCACCAACAGATGTGTCTGAATTTCTGACACATCTGTCAATCCTTGCGCATGGTGCGTCGTATTGTAAATACAGTGCATCCATGGTGGCTCAAGGGTTTCACAAGGAGGAGCAGAGAAACTTACACATCTCTACAGATGCAGTCTGTACAGATGAGCCGTTTGTTGTAAATCTGGCCCTATTTACGTTCCAGCACAACATGTGTTTTTCACTGAGAAGGCGCCCTTTTCTCAGTGCAAATACAGCTTATTGATGCTTTGTTTTTCCTTGTATAAAGGGGCCATCAAACGTACATCACTGGGGTGGATCAGCGCAAACACCAGCAGGTTTTGACACAAACTCCGGCCAAAATAGCCAGACTGGATTTTACATCAACCTCCACTGCCTACCTGGAGCAAACACAAAGAAGGGAAAATCTATTTGTTTCTCGAAAAAAAGCGATTGCATTGCATGTGTGCTCTACACTGCACAAGACAAATCCAATGTGTGAATTTGTACTGGTAGAGTGTGCTTCCAGTGGAAATGTTGTGCAAAACAGTAGCCACTTGCCTAGGCATCATGGTGCAAGACTGTGTGCCAAACAAGTCATCCTTGTGTGAGAGCTAGTGCAGGGGATGACAAGCAGCAGATCATTCTTAGTAGATATCACTCTGTGCTAGGATTTCCCCTTGCACAACACAGACTGCACATTTGGAGACTGTACTGCATAAAAACAAGTTCATTCCTGCCTGTGTGTCCTTTGAAATCCTTTACACTTCACATAGCTCTTTGGCTTTACATAACTTGTTCATCACACCCTTTCAGCACCATTAAATGTTAGTGTGGAAGCAGTAGGATGGCATAAGTTATGCTTTCTTCCTACTGCCCCCTCTGCTTGGCAATAGGGCACCCATAATGGTGAACATAACCATATCCATAGATGACCGTAGCAATTGCGCTGGAGGCATGCCTGAAGGGACTGAGCAGGGAATTTGTTGGTGCAATGGGAGCATAGCTAAAAGCTAAGGTGCAAGGATTTTCCTTACCCCAAGAAAATTGATAGTTTTTCTTTGGATGCTCTTTCTCTGCTAGCAAGAGACCGTGTTGGGATCCATTTGTTGAGGATTGACGCCTATTTGTGGCCTCTTGTGGTGGTGCCATGTGGCAGCTACTTAGAGGGGGCCTTACTGTGCCCCTGACCCTGATGGTAACCTCAACTTCTCAAATACAACCATTATGTGAGGTTTTGGAGGATAAGCATAAGATCTATTCAGAAGTGGTTTATGGGCCCTTATGCCACAGGAACAAGGTTGCACCCATGAATTACTTAGTCGCAATAATCTACTAAAATTGTATTATCCCTGCGAATTATGAATTTTTAACCAAAGAGGAAACAAGAAATCAGGGTAGTATACTACAGCACATGGCTTCAGACACATGTTCCTATTAACAAAATAAATGTAGGGTAATAAATACGTAGCAATTAATGTTATGGTGTAATTTTAGTGGCATACACAGATCACGCAGCCCGGTGGTTGATCATATTAGAAGAACCCTTTAGTATCACCAGAGATCCACATGAGGCCCTCAATGGCAGTGTAGGACACTGACACACAGCTGCCAACTACTTATCCTCTCTATAAACATACACATTAACATTATAGATGCACAGTGGCGCCACTTTAATCAGCCAAAGGGAATTAAAATACATTGTTTGGCTATAACATTTACATATTTTACTTAAGTTAACCAAATTCAGAATAGACACCTGGGTCTACCAGGGGTAAACACGTGAAAATCGGTGCAAATACATCAAGGATTGCATAGTTTAAAGGATCTGTCTTTAAGTCAGTGTCGCAGCCGCGGTTTCATCACAAACAACCCACATTACTCTGACAGCCAAGCACTGGCGTGCTGAACCTGGTGCGCGAAAATGGAGATGCAACTATCAGCATCGTTCCTGGTCAAGACCTGCTCTCTCTTTAAAAAACAGTCTAGGTACGTCTTGTAAGCATTATAAAATGCTCTCATGCAGTAACATGCTCTTGAACGCTATTGTACTATGATTCAGTGGTCACATGAAATAATACTCTCTTGAGCACTATTACCCTAAACTGCAGTGATCACAAGCTTTTGGTTTATTGGGGCCATTTAGAAAACAGGCTGGAGGACTGAACGGTAACATGGTAGAATGTGGAACATACTAGAACCTCACCTTCTGTGGTTACGCGTGACTTTGAACTCTTGCTCTTGCGGCCATTTTGGACTGAATGGTATAAAGATCCCTCTGGGTCCAGCCATGCCTTGGTGGGAAATCCAGGCACCAGGAGATACTAACTTGAGAACTGAGACAGCAATTTCCCCTGGAAGCGGTTGAGACTGCCGAGAGAGGGCTTCTTTGAATCAGAGGAGTCAGTCAAGCTTCAAGGAAAGCAAATCTGAAAAGATCGTGTGGTTTTATGATCGGGAAAATGGGTCTCACTTGTGAACACCCTGTTCCATGGGGTTTTACTCATAATGGGATGGTGCTGGTTACTGTTATGCTGGCAATACTGGTTACACTAGAACAGGTTAGTGTTGTAGATCAAGAATAGATATCCTAATCTGACAGTACGATTTTAAGCAATATTTGAATATAGGGTTCCCCTATAACCACATTAAAATATTCACATTTCAAGTAACTTGAACTCCACATATAGGTCTTGAATGCAAGATGCACGGGACTAGGGTATCAGCGAAACGTAATGCAATTTTATTGCTTCCGTGCTCTAATTCCACATCAGTACCATGCTCTAATTCTACATCAGTACCATGCTCTAATTCCACATCAGTACCATGCTCTAATTCTACATCAGTACCATGCTCTAATTCCACATCAGTATCACGCTCTAATTCTACATCAGTACCATGCTCTAATTCCACATCAGTTTCATGCTCTAATTCTACATCAGTACCATGCTCTAATTCCATTTTAGTACCATGCTCTAATTCCACACCAGTATCATAAAATTATGAGTGAAACCCCATGAAATGGGGTAGTAACATGTTGGGCCGATTTTTCCAGTTGTAAACCCACAGAGAATACACAGTTCTGTGGGGCGTTACTGAATACATTTACCACCTTCCCTGAGCAGATGCTAAATATATGGGAGGGCCCATGGGTGTTGTTATGAGGTAAAGGAGGTGGCTGTTGAGAGTAGGGTAGCAAAAGGGGAAGTTTTGTTCTAGAAGAGAGGAACACTGTTTGCCCCCACAGTTAGCTAATAAACTGGTTTTCGGACTGGGTTGCTGCTGTAGCCACAGCTGCTTATGATTTTCCAGCTGGAATTACAAGCCGGAAACATTGGGTATGGTTCTCCCCACCCATTAAAGCCTGGTGTGGAAAAGTCTAACCATTATTAAAAGCCTACCAATTTGTAAAAGCCTACCCATTCTCAAAAATGTACCCATTCTTCCGATATATAACCCTGGTTTAATTCTGAGTGTAAAATAAAACTGGAAGTGGTAGGTGGTAAACACAGTAGCCGCCGAAAAAGTTATTTTCCTCAGTCTGTAGGACTTAAGACAGCAGCTCCATAAGTGGCTGCACTAATGCACTGAAAATTGTATACCTCCAAGGGAGGAAGAACAGTCGCTCTAGACTCTGCTCTTGACCGGTTACAAACAGTCCCTGCAGTTCTGCAAAGTTTAAGTCTGGCCTGCACCAGGTGGGGGTTCCAAGACCATGAGGAGCTAAAAGTTAGACCTAAGTAGAAGAAGTTGTCCACAGCAGTTAGGTCCTGCCCATTAAAGCTGATTTATTCAGCCTTATTTTCCCTGGTCCACAGGACATGATGTGTGGTTTTGTGTAGTTAGTTTTCAGAATCAAAGAGGCAAAGGCCTCCAACGGATGCCTCAATACATTTAGAGTAAGGGCAAACAGCACAGCATCATCAGCGTAGGGTAACGTGGGGATTGAAGAGCCTGCTATTCTAGTAGTGCCTGAGGGCCGGTAGGTTAAATAGACTGTTAGACCATTTACATACAAAATGAATAACAGCGGGGCCAATATGCATCTCTGCCATGCTCCACTCCTCAGGGGGAAGACAGTGGAAATCTCGCCATAAGAATTTAAGCGCACTCTAGCCGAGTAGTCTAAGTGTATTGAGAATAAAAAAATGAATAAGTGGGTGGGCCACTCCTTGATCCATCAACATTGTCCATAACTTGGCTCTGTCTAATGAATCAAAGGCAGTGGACAGGTCCATAAAAGCAAGATAAATGAGGGATCGCCTGGCATTGGTATACTTTGATCGTTAGTGCCTAATTTCGAGCGGAAACCAAATTGGAAAGGGGAAAAAATGCTCTTGTCCATCGCCAAATTTACTAGACAGTTATAGATGACTCTACCAATAATTGTGATTGTGCTGTAATAAGTGATATAGGGCGGTAACATTTAGAGGACAAGAGATCTCACTTTTTAGGTCTCGCCTACGCAGCGCGCATGCGTTGCGAAGGAAAAAGACCTTAAGCTATCGCGTTGGTTTTTGTTCCTTAAACGTGCACGCGTTACATTGCCTTCAATGGCAATGCATGTACGATTGGCGATTCTCTTGCGGGAGTGAGCTTGACACCATATGTTTGTAATTAACTTACAAACACATGGTGCCCCTGGTTCGCTCCAGCAAGGGAAACGCTTTGGCCGCACTCCCCTCAACCCTCCCACTTCTTACTAGCGAGTCTGAAGAGCAAGTGAAAGAGAAGTCGGAACTGAAGGAAAAATCTGAGCTGGGTGAAAGCGTGAGCCCTTCTTTTTTGTAAAGTCATGACGCTTCGTGAACAAAAGTTGAAAGAAAAACATTAGAGAGGAGAGAGGAGTTGGCCTAACGGCTAAGGCGCTCGACCTCGGACCTGGGGATCTGGGTTCGAGTCTCGGTAACCACGCCAAAAACCTCCTGTGATTCTGGGCAAATCACTTAATCTCCCCATGCCTAAAATGAAAGTGTGTCCTCATGTAACGTAACTGGTGCTATGTAAAGCGCTCTGATACCTGATTCCGTTCGGGTCTGGTTCGCTCTATATAAAACTCTACAAAAAAAAAAAAACATTAGGCGCCAGCTCAGAAGTCAGCCTGAATGGAAATTCGAGGCTGATTTCTCTCTTTTTTCGCACAGGGGTCAGGCACCTTAGATCATGTTCAATCCACGGGGATATATCAAAGGTTAGTGAAAATAACAAGGCTCATAAACTGCTGGGGCTCAGATGCCAGCTTCAGCCCTTTATCCCGCCAGTTGCTGAATCGGCTCCAGTGGCATGCGCCCATTAGAAGGAGCCCATGGAAAAGATTAGGAGAAAATGATGATGACCTCATTCGACCCAGGGAATCATATTGTGGGCATGACCTATGTTGCGGGGAGGTTGTCTGCGAAAGAGATGTATGACAGGGCGGCGATAATTAGGCTTTAAAGCAGGCAACATAAATCTGATGGCACTAAATGTATCGTCGGCGAGGACTTGAAGCTTGGTGGAGCCGCCATAGCACGCGATCTTTAATATTTTTGTTTAGAGGAATATCACTCTCCGGCTGACATCTAACTTGGCAGAATTGTGATATGAAGTGTTTATCCTTAATGGCAGTTATCCTCGTCACACTGCCCCAGTCTCTGGAACAATCTTCCACCCTTCCTTCGTAGCATTTCCAGTGAAAGCCCGTTCAAGGCACAGGTAAAAATAGTCCTGTTTGGTGAGCTCTAAACTTCCAATCTAACTTGATCCACCATGCCCAAGGCCGCTTCTTCTTCTGAAGAAGTTGCACTATTTAAATATCTCTTCATTCATTCATTCATTCATTCAGAGTCATTTCTTTTAAGGTGGATCCCCTCTCATAAGAGACCAAGCATTGGCATCCAATAGGTCTTGTCTTTGGGACCTTATAAGTGTTTAGCCATGCACCGGTTGATGTTGTTGCACCAAGGATATTGTGCTGGATAACTAAACACTTATAAGGTGCCAAAGGCGAGACCTATCGGCTATGCCAATGCTTGTTAAATACTGGCACAATTGTTGCGGTGGGCCAGGAAAGAGGAATATTTGTTTTTAAACAGGAGTTGAATATGTGAGTGATAAGGGGGCCCCAACTTTTTTGGCATAGATTTCACCAAATCCATAGGTACCCCATCTGTGCCTGGTGCTTTCCCTCCCTTGCTATGATGGATGGGCAAATCTACTTCGTGCAACGTTAATAACAGAGGTGGGGAGGTCTGTAATCTATTAAGTAATTCAGATAGCGCACTAGAATCTTCTGCAGTAGAGTAAATGGAGAGGAAATGAGTAACCCAATCTGAACCTAAAATGTTATTTTGAAGAGGGTATTTAGTAGGAGAATTTCTAGATTTTAATTGGTTTCACTAAATCCCACTTCTCGAGTGCTGCATTTTCTAGTAGCTCCCAGTCCCGTTTGTGGAGTTCCCTCTTCTTGTTTTAAAACGCAAGTTTGTACTCTCTCTGAGCCAGGGAGATCTCGCTCCTTAACCTAGGCCACGCGTTTAACACCTTCCTCAGCTTTCGGTTAGCCTTTGAGCAGATCTCATTGAACCATCTAGGATCCCGGTTAGATTGGCTTGAGCATTGACTCTGATGATTTCTGTTAGCCTGTGATAGTGAATAACTGCCAACTCTTGCCCGGTCTCTGCTAGAGAGTTAAGAAATGCTCTTAAATGAGTTTTAAAGATAGTGGATAAGGTTTCTAAGGATTTTTTCAGGCGCCAAACTAATTTTAAGCCATCTGAAGAATGTTGTGTAATGAATATCAAATTGCTATTGCAGGTGAGTCCCTTAATCAGTTAAAGCATAGAGGAATGAGTTTAAACAGTTGTTCTGGTCAGTTGTTAAAAATGATATGATTTCACTTTCAGCTGGTTCTTCACTTACCGGTTCCTTCTTGCTCTATAAAGTAATCCCCCAACTTGAGACGTATTGGGATAACATCACCAAAGGCCTAGATAGAAAACTCTATCATCAATTCAGAGTAGGCACCTTACCAATTAGGGAATTTACTAACAAATGGCAGAATTGTCTGAAAATGTATTGCCCCTTTTGTTTAGAAGTTAACGAAACTGAGAGCCATTTCTTATTCGAATGCCATGCCTATCGCGCACCCCGTCTGAAGTGGCTCAAACCAGTTTGTCAACGAACAAAAACACGGGTGTGTAAAGAAGCAATACACATTCTAAGAACTAATACAGCGGAGTGGATGTCTATTGGTTTGGCAAAATATCTTGGATGGGCTTGGGTAATCCGAGCAAGGTATATCAAAGAAGCTAGCAAGTAGCGTCCATCACTAATTTTACTAGATTATTTCGAAATTGAAATTGACTGATTATGATCTGGGACATATTGTCAGTTGTATTCGTTGGTTTTAACATTGTGTATAACGGAAACTGTTCCAGATATTGTTGGTAAAAAAAAAAATTCTTTTTTTTTTTTGTTGATAACTGCTAAAGGAAAAAATGTATTATGTGGTTATTTGCTTATATTAAGGTTTATGCTTTTTAAATTTTGCTTTTGACTTTGATTAATATCATTCTCTTCTTTTTGCTTTTGATAAATTTTTATGTATGTTATGTCTTTTATGAAGGAAAACTTCGAAATAAAGACTATAAAAACTGAACTGCATAGAGGAACATAGGGTGCTATGAGCTCCTCACTCTGTTGGTAAAACCTCCCTTTTAGAAAGCAAAAAGTTGGAACTTGCAAACATATAATATAATCAATTGTTGAAGTCCTCCCCGCCCTTAAAAGGTCGGGATTGTGTGATTTGCATCTCCTAAAGCCTCAATTAAACTAATTATTACAAGACTACAAATTCTTAAAAGCCTACCCATTCTCAAAAGCCTACCATTTCTTAAAAGCGTACCAGTTCTTAAAAGCCTACCCATTCTTAAAAGCCTACCCATTCTTAAAAGCCTACAAATTCTTAAAAGCCTACCCATTCTTAAAATCCAACCATTTCTTAGAAGCCTACCCATTCTTAAAAGCCTACCATTTATTAAAAGCTTACCAATTCTTAAAAGCCTACCCATTCTGTTGCAGGGTTTCTGTACTCACACAGAACTGTGCACAGAGGAGTGGAACCTCGGCAAATTAGGATGTCCCAAAACTTACCTTAGCAACCAACTCACCCCTTACCGAGCTAGCTACAGTGTCTCATTGGACATATCAAACACCCAATGTTTAGACAAACCAGAACATGAACTTACAGTACCTCAGGGTACGTGGGACTCATGAACACTCTTTCGTTATATTATCATTACAAACCAGAACATGGAGTAAAGAAGACACATGTGCATTTGAAATGTTTATTTACTAATGCCGTCTTCTCAGGCGCAGTATCTTTGATAATACAAGTATACTTATTATCAGTAGCAAAATTATCAGCATAGTTACTAAGACATAAAAAGCGAATGGTGACAGCATGTTAACATGCTGTAATGAATAAGAGTTAACAACACTTATATCTCACCCTCCCTAACACATATATTATATTATTAGCTAAGAAGGTCTCTTTGGGTTGTTTTAGGGCGGGCCCATACCTTAGTGTCCTAGCATGAAGGAATCACATCAGCATACACCAGCTCTCTCTGCATGTGCACCGCATCAAGTGTGTTAACGATTCTCATGCAAAGCAATATCAATCCCGCCTCAAGCCCAAGTTGGCAAAGGCTGCACTTGTGTTATGACTATGAAAGCGTGGAGATCAGACCTCATAACAATTCCATATCGTGTTGCTCCAGAAACTTCAGCACTCTCCGTGCAGACATGGTTTATTAAACAAGACTGATATCAGAGCAATAACATATTATTCTCACATACACCACGGCAAACCACTAGGTTGAAAGCTAAGTCAACAATTAAGGGTCGTGTGCAGAAGTTGCAAGAAAGGAAAAATGGCGTTTAAATCTCAAATGTACCCATGCTAACTTAACACGATATAAGGATATATAGGAGCTATACAACACCCCCCCATGATCCGAGAACGGACTAAATAAGGTAACAGAAGTGCCATCACATGAGAGCAGAATCCATTTATAAACGAGCATGAATAAAGATTCAAATATAAAAACTAATGCTAAAAAAATAGCCCACAAATATAATGTGGCTCAAGCCAATAGGCAAGCAAAAATAAAATGTCTTGACCAAAAGTCAATAAAATCAAGGAAATGCTATCAATCAGCATGTCAATTTGAGGCAGTGTCTATGATAAGACCGTATATGAAAAGTAAGCTGCAACAGCCTCCAGGAGGAAGTCACTGTCCTCATCAGAAAACAGTTCAGCCATCCAATTTAAAAGATGAAAGGAACATACGTGATCTTCCAGCACCGGATCCTCTATAACCATCAGAGGACAGCTCGGTGGGTTCTCAAGAAAACTTAGTTCCAAGAAATTTTGCGCTGCCGACAACACATCCCAGGGACCCATTAGTCCATGTGCCACCGCCAAGGCCATAATCCTTTCGTCAGAACAAACCAACTCGTGAGCAATGATAGGACTCATCAGTTGATCAAAATCGACGTCAGAAGATGCTGGTCCGCAGAGACACAAATCAATGGCCCAAAGGAAATCACAGGTCAGACAGCGAAATACAGGCTGGACACAGGTGAAATAGGAGAACCGAAAAGATAATCCAAACGCCGTGCTTAGAGTCGCTAACGGCAGTGTGCCATAGTAATCAAGCATGCGGTTGCGAAACCGCGTCAGTAGTAGCTGTGCGTGGTCTTGCACAGGAAGGGCATCCATATTTAAAAAGGCAGAAAACCACCAATGCGCCAGCCGCAAATGCAAGCAAAAACGGGAACCCTCCAAATAAGGATGAAAAAATAGAATGGAAGAAGGCAGGGATGACTCCAAATATCTTCTCAAAGGAAGTCACGAGACCACCGCTAACAACTTTAAAAAAATGTGCTAGGCCCGTTGTGGAGGATGCGTTAAAGATAGAACGGACCATGGCTCCGAAATGCAAAGGCAAATCAGTGTTTAATAGAGCCTGAACCTCCGTACGGGTGTTAGCAATGTGAAGCACGAAAGTTTCACGGGCCGAGCTCAAGGCCACCTCTTTCTGGGACAATAGAGCTCTTATTCTAGCCATGCCGCTGAATTCTGCTCCCAAGGTCGGTATCTGTGGCCAAATGGAAGACTCCCTATGTTCACGTGTGGGAGGATAAAGAACATTTCTGCAGCAAATAACTCGCTCACTAACCGTTACTATGAAAGCTATACCTTTAATTAAACCACAGCAGTTTTCATTATTGAGCATTAAATAACTACCATTCTCTAACAATTTAAACGTGGGGATGATAGCAGGAACTGGCGTGCCCTGTAAAACGCAAGCCATATTCGGTCGGTCCTTGTTACATGAACCGTGTAACTGTATGTGTCTGCACATTAAAGAATGATCCGGCGTCTCAGTACACTCATCCCCTGTTAGATAAACCTCTTGTTCATCCTTGAAACATCTGTATGTGTATGGGAGTGACCAGACTTCATGAAGAAAACCGCTACCTAAGGGTTCAAAACGACCTATTGGCACATACTTCATACAATTTGAAAACTTATATAAAGCAAAAGGCAGCGTTATTAAACCGTGGATAAGCCACGTAGCAGCAGTGGCTTCTGCCACAGAAAAAGGTAAAGATTCCAATCTTTCAATATGGAGCATAGAAAAGGAAGCATCACGCATTGAAAGCAAGCGTTGTTTGTCTGTCAAATTAAACGGTGCAAATAAAGAGGAAACGTTCATGTATCCCCAGGGAACTTTACCCATTTTCAGAGTCTGAAGTGTCCATGCAAACTGCATGATCGAACGTAATTGATTTTGACCATGGTATAATACAGATACTTCATCATGCACAATATCAACAACAGACGACACAATATTATCTAATGTGTAAATTCTAGAGGAAAGCACGTTAATGCTATTGTCAACAACTGCAAGAAC
The DNA here is from genome assembly GCF_964261635.1 of Lissotriton helveticus. Taxonomy (NCBI): domain Eukaryota; kingdom Metazoa; phylum Chordata; class Amphibia; order Caudata; family Salamandridae; genus Lissotriton; species Lissotriton helveticus. Next base: position 363,829,753 of record NC_136072.1, on the reverse strand, counting down.
TTTCTCAAGATTTGCCTGATCAATAGCTCTAAGGCGTGAAGCAGCCTCAATCTGTGAGAGTTTCCAAATTTCATTGTAAACACCATATAACCACCTTTTCGACCTGCCACTAGCTGGGCCTTTAATGAAATCATTCAAATCCACGTCTGCATTCAGTTTGGAAAGGTGATACTTAACCGCAGGTAATGTTGAATGTTTCAGCCAAGCTTGACATAACTTTCCCACAGAGTAAGAGGTGACTGTATGACTCAAATCAAAACGGGGATCCGATCTAACAGTCTTAAAACCGTCAGTTATATTTAAAAATCTTTTTTGGCAAGAATCAGCACTACGGTGCCAAAGCAGCCAACCCTTGGGATTCATACTGGAAATGTTAAAGGAGGAATTCAGAAGCAGAGCCTGTATATCTCTAATGGACAATTTAGTAAAATTACTCCAATCCTCATATTCCTCCAACTCTGGGAAAGACGGGGTGTTTAACCTTTTAGATGTAGCCAATCCAAAGCATGTGGTCTGGGAAATGGTTTCATTTAAAAACCACATATGATTTGGGATGAGACATGCACGGTGCAAAGCCTCAGTGCCTCGTACCTGCCAGGCCCTTGAACCCCAAACTGATTTAAGGTCTATTGTTTCCTTCCATAACTCATAGCCCCCAGTAACTAATTGATCTAGGAAGGCCTTCGAGTACAACAATTTTGTATCGGTGAGTCTAACCTTGGACAGTGGCTGTTTGCGAAATTTAAAGTAAAAGGACTCGGGATTGGACTGGTTAAAGTCAGTGAAATAAGTATACTTTTTAAGAAACGTTTCTGAACTCCCTTGTGTAGGAGCTGGGCAATGTTCCCACTGAGTAAAATTAACCGCATCCCTTCGGGAAGATGTCTTGTGTAAGAAGTGATTGCCATAATGTTGGTAACAGAACAATTAACCATAATTAGCAGATTCTAAATATAAATCCTCAGCATCAAAAGCAGCATAGTATTTCAAATCAGAAAACAAACTTTCCACAGCATTAACATCCCAATCATCAGAACGAATGTTTTGTTTTACCACATCCCCCATATTAACTCTCAGTACATTAGGAACATTAACGACTTCCGTTGGACCATGAATCTGAAAACGAACTGCATCCCACGCGATTCCATCCAGAACAGGCCATGCTGTGATGTTAACCAAAGTCAAGTCTCTTTTTAATCTGTGTGTAGAATGTGAAGAGGAAAGTGGGGCCAATGTTCCATTTAAATGAGTAATGCAAGTTCTCTCCTCGACATAGTGTCCATTCATAATCCGAAAAAAATAAAACACAAAACCAATTGACATAAAAAGGTAAACCGAAAAAAGGACCAGCCAAATGTATATCCAAGGAGGTATCAAAAAATGTTTTTTAAACAGGCTAGCATATACTGCAATTTTAGAGGGTTTTTGCGAGGCAAGGGAAGCAGAGTCAAATGAAAATCTGGATTCCGTGGCTAAACGAGCTTGCAGGTCAGGCATGGACAAATCAGTGGGGTATGTATAGTCTGTCTCATCAAGGTTAGTTCCTGGTAAATTATTCAATAATGGACTGGAAACAGCAGGTAATTCGATGGCCACCGCAGGTTCATTATTAGAAGCAGTGGGCATAATTGAATTTCTCACAATGGAAGGACAGGAAACAGCCGGTGTCATGCTAAGAAGAATCGGCCACTCTGTGTATCTTGACATTGTCAATAGAAATAAACCTGTTTTCCTTACGACCTGGAAGTGGTGGTAAAATGACTGTTCTTGTGCCCTTCACTCCAAGCACTGGGACTGGAGCTCGATAGGAGGGACCAAACTCTTTCTTGTTGTCGATCTTCTCTCGAACCAGTTCGCCAACTTGGGGTAGCCAGCCAACTACCGGGATCTGCAACGCATCATCCGATGTGGAGGGCAAATGTTCCTTTGCAAGAGTGTCTCTGGTCTTTTGTAGATTCTGTAAAACATTGCAATGTTCATCTGCGTCAAAGGAAGTGGCGCGAACCACTGAGTCTAGACCGTCAAGGTCAGGGACGAACATCTTGATGCCAAAGAGCATTTCGTATGGGGTCCGCCCACCCAGAGACCTTCTAGGGAGATTATTAAGAGCACGCTGCACGCCATAGAGGTGAGCCAGCCAGTTCCTGCCAGTGCCTATAACTCGGGCTGTCAAAGATTGCTTTAAATCACGGTTCATTCGTTCAACTACACTATTACCCTCAGGTCTGTAGGGTGACGAAAACTTGACTTGGACCCCCATCGAAGTCATGGCATCCTTATACGCCTTAGAGGCGAAAGCCGGACCCTGATCCGAATGGAAGGTACCACAGGCAAAAATCCCTATAAAGATACGCAAATCTCTAATGACAGTCCGTGAATCAGCGCTGCGATGTGGCCAAACCCACACAAAGCGTGTGCATGAGTCAACTGCTACTAAGATGTATTTATACGCAGTATCAGATGAAAATGGACCGCAGTGATCTAAATAAACACAGCCTAGCGGTTTATTAGAAATGTACAACTGAGTCTGAGGCGGACGCGTAGCAGTTGAAGGTTTAATCTGCTGGCATATGTCACAAAGAAGGACATAATCACGCGTCTGTTTGTACAGTCCCCGCCACCAGAAACGTAATTGTAATTGAGTTACAGTGGCCGAGACGCCCGCATGCGCAGACGCCACACCTTCATGAGCCGCTGTAATCAAGTCTGCTCTGCGATCCGAGTTGGGAATCAGCCGTTCCCCAACATCAGGAATTGTCACAAAAGGAACCTTTTCGGGACTTAAGTGGTATTTATACTTCGAAGGGAATCCCGAAGGATGTTTACTTCCCTTCTCAGAGGCAGCAATCGCTGCCAAGATGTCGCTATCAATCTTGGTTTTAGACCTAGTAACTGCTGCAACTAAGTATGTAGATACTGCTGATTTCGCCGCTTCATCAGCAAGCGAGTTGCCAACAGCGTGAACTCCTACGCGCTGATGACCGAGAGTATGAATCACATAAACGAGTGGCAACATAGCCTTAAGCTCTGCCACTCGAACCCAGATCATTTTATGTTTTATTGTGCTACCCTTGGAATCATGAAAATCATTTTGAATCCAAAAGAACAAGTTTTCATTGTAAGACTGGACACAGTAGTAAGAATCACTTACAATTAGAGTAGTAACACTTGGATCTGCGTACTCCAAAGCTAGTAAGAGAGCACGAAGCTCTGCCAATTGCGCGGTGCAATCGCCCAGGGGCAACGTGTGTACCTCCCTGGAAATGAACTCATCATTCAACATAGCACCGACCACAATGGCGCATGCGGAAACGTAGGCATGTTTAGAGCCATGCGCAACCTGCGCTGACCCATCAGTGTAAATGATGCAATGGAAATCCTCCAAAGGTCGCATCGCCAGAGGAGCAGGGTGAACGAATTCATACTGCAAGTACTCCTGCGACCGTAAGGAAGCGTCAAAAATAAACATGACATCCGTGGATGACAATGACGCAGCCCACTGAATCCACCGAGGGTGCAAAGCCTTTGAATTTGGTACACTGGCTTTCGTGACTGCCTCCAAATGAGGACAGGGTGTTACCACTAGCATGCGTTTCCCCTGTGACAGAGCTCGTTCCTTTAGAATAGCCATCTGTACAGCAGTTAAAACCTTTTCTATGGTGGGAAACCGCATCTCAGCCGAGGTGTACAAGTGTGACTTGTAAGCAATAGGTACTGTGTCACCTTCATTAAAAGTGAGGTAGGTGAAACCCACCGTCCCAGGAATTATTCTTATTACCAGGTTGGTGTGGTTATCACGAGTCAGTAAATATTTAGAAGCGAGCAGATCAGCCTGCAAGGATTGCAAAATGGCTGAATGCTCAGGCAGCCAGCATGATTTTGAGAAAGTTGGTTGTATCAAAGCATACAAAGGCTTGATACGCTGGGCATATTCCGGAATGTAAGTTCTGCCGAAATTCAAAAAGCCCAGTAAAGATTGTAATTTTTTCAGTGTTGTTGGAGCGCGCAATTGTGCGCACTTCTCTAAGAAGTGAGGAGCTAAACCTCTACCTTCATTGTTGAGCTCATAGCCCAAAAACAACACTGTGTGTTCAGCAATGTGCGATTTTGCAAAGTTGAATTTGTAACCCATGTCTGCGAAGTTGCAAACAAGAGAATTTACACGACACAGATGCTCCCAAATATCGTCGTCTGTGAGATATATGTCATCCACATACGAAAAAGCATCAGGGTCGAGTGCCTCCAGAATAGAGACAATTCGAGCGGTAAATATACCAGGACTATTTTTGTAGCCCATTGGAAGACGCCGGAATTGCTTTTGGACTCCAGCGCTTGTAAAACTGGTCCATTGGGAGCTAAAGCTGTCCAATCTGTGGGCATAAAAACCATTGGATATGTCAAGCGTTGTCTTGAAACGCTTACGCACGAGACTATCCACTAGGGCAGAGCCGTGGGTATTCTGTACTGCACAGTTACGGCAATGCGAGTTTAAATGCCGGTAATCCAAAACCAAACGATATGATCCGTCAGGTTTGTTCACAGTAAAAAGGGGATTATTCATCGGTGACACACACGTTTCAATAACTCCTTGATATTCCAATTGTTCAAGGATTTCCGCGACGGAAGATTTTGCTTCACGCCGAATGGGATATTGAGGTTGAGGCTGCGGCTGAGACCGCAACGGAATTTCGTGGCAAGGCGACAATTTATCCCAACCACATTGGTTACGGTACAGAGCCGGCGCGAGAGCCCGAGCCCACTCTTCTGCAAAATGCTGCGCATGCTCTTTCGAGACAGTGTTCGCGAAACTGGGTAGGATCACCTCCTCCCCTCGCGGCGCCGCGAGCACAAAAGGTGGGGGCCAGTCAGCCTCCGAAAGTAAAATATCATATGTAGAAGACAGATTCTCCCAAAATACACCTTTAACGGTACGCTGTATGTCACCTTCAATTAACAGGACAATTTCATATAGTCTTTCAGGGGGAGCAAGTCTCGTATCCGCTGTTTCTATCACAACGTAGACATCAGTCGCTGTCACCCTCAGTAGTGGACGCAGCGCCTCTCTGACTTTTTTCGCAAACTGCGGACGCCTAGGCGTAGAATCCTCCTGCTTCACTGCGCCGTCCGTCTGGCGGGACTGGCCACGTCCTTGTTGGCCACCACGTCCACGTCCACCCCCTCCTCCTCCACCGGTCTTCTGGGCCGATGTGTCCTGAAAGGAACGAGGAGAGCGTTGATCAGAACCCTGAAAACGATCAGGCGATTTAATCATCGCGCGGTCGCGCAAATCATAAACTTTTTCGGGTGGCGCAGGAGCTTGTATTGCAGGAAAAGGACCCTGAGTCTGCGTAGCCTGCTTCCCCTGTGTCTGTTTTTTAGGCCAATTCTGTTTCCTGGACTTGGGCTGGGCATCTGTCACTGCAGATTGTCCCTGTGGTTGTTTTTTCTCCTTCACCGGAAAATATTTCAGACCTCTACTTGTGCGGCCAATCGTTTTATAAGCGGCCACCACAATCTTTGCTAACTGGCGGGGTTTGTCGGCATCGGGCAGAGCCGCCAAAGCATTCGACACCTGAAAGTTAACTGCATCTCCTTTAACATTGGAGAGAATGAGATCACTTACAATCTCAAAAGAACCACACAGGCGCATACCCATTCAACCGCTGCCTCTGGACCGTGACCATTCTGAACACGTCTAACGATTTCAGGCAGGGCAGTCATAGACGGGGTGCCGAAGCACCTTGTATAAACTGCCGCAAATGTTTTTCCCCAGCTGTCACAGTCAGCAAGTTCAGGAGTAATATCCTTCGGTAGAGTAATCGTCAACATTCTATGTTTATCAGCAGGAGTAGAATTCGGAAAAACCGCCTCCAGTTGATCAAACTTCTCTGCTAGCCAGAATGGGAAGTCATCGTTGTCAACAGGACGCGCACCAAAAACCGAATTTACCATCACTGGATTGAGACGCATTCCGCCTCGTTCCATGGGAGCGGCCGCACCCCCCTGGGGACCACCAGGAAGATGTCGACCGATGTATTGCACTAAAGCACGAATCACGGAAATGGAAACTACATGTAGCCTGCGAATTCCTGCCAGGGTACAAGCCCCGTGATTCGAGTGCGGGGTAAAGCCACCCAACGCAGGCCAATTCGTACCTGGAATTGAGAGTGGACCTAACCTCGCAGGGGACAAAGAGTGGGGGAGGGCGCCATCAAACCAAACTCGATGCTGCCAATGATCAATAGGTATTTCCAATGCCCTGTACGGCGTATATTCAGCCGGGACATCCGAGGCGGTGTAGGAGTGGAACAAACCAGAATTAGCGTCCACAGCCGGAAACGTAACCCAAGAGTAAAACAACTCGTAAGGAAACGCCAGACCTGCACAAACCACGAAAATCACAGCCATCCCATCTACTGGGACCTGGTACGTCTGAAGATGGTTGCGTACCGCTACGCGACTATGCTGCGCAATAGCCACCGCTGCCGCCATTACAGAATCGGAAACAAGAAAACACAAAGAATACTTTGTAGCACAACTGGGTAGTAATTCAAAGAAACCGTTTAAGTAAGAATCAAGCTTGAATAAAGACCTATTTCAAAAAATAGGTAGGTTTCACCAACACCCCGTTTTCCGGAAACGGACGTGAAGGGGTTAAGGCATGAACGATAAACTACTCGAGTGTCATGATATAAGACCACCGAAACCGTTGGGCGCCATGTTGCAGGGTTTCTGTACTCACACAGAACTGTGCACAGAGGAGTGGAACCTCGGCAAATTAGGATGTCCCAAAACTTACCTTAGCAACCAACTCACCCCTTACCGAGCTAGCTACAGTGTCTCATTGGACATATCAAACACCCAATGTTTAGACAAACCAGAACATGAACTTACAGTACCTCAGGGTACGTGGGACTCATGAACACTCTTTCGTTATATTATCATTACAAACCAGAACATGGAGTAAAGAAGACACATGTGCATTTGAAATGTTTATTTACTAATGCCGTCTTCTCAGGCGCAGTATCTTTGATAATACAAGTATACTTATTATCAGTAGCAAAATTATCAGCATAGTTACTAAGACATAAAAAGCGAATGGTGACAGCATGTTAACATGCTGTAATGAATAAGAGTTAACAACACTTATATCTCACCCTCCCTAACACATATATTATATTATTAGCTAAGAAGGTCTCTTTGGGTTGTTTTAGGGCGGGCCCATACCTTAGTGTCCTAGCATGAAGGAATCACATCAGCATACACCAGCTCTCTCTGCATGTGCACCGCATCAAGTGTGTTAACGATTCTCATGCAAAGCAATATCAATCCCGCCTCAAGCCCAAGTTGGCAAAGGCTGCACTTGTGTTATGACTATGAAAGCGTGGAGATCAGACCTCATAACAATTCCATATCGTGTTGCTCCAGAAACTTTAGCACTCTCCGTGCAGACATGGTTTATTAAACAAGACTGATATCAGAGCAATAACATATTATTCTCACATACACCACGGCAAACCACTAGGTTGAAAGCTAAGTCAACAATTAAGGGTCGTGTGCAGAAGTTGCAAGAAAGGAAAAATGGCGTTTAAATCTCAAATGTACCCATGCTAACTTAACACGATATAAGGATATATAGGAGCTATACAACAATTCTTAAAATCCAACCATTTCTTAGAAGCCTACCCATTCTTAAAAGCCTACCTATTCCTAAAAGCTTACCCATTCTTAAAAGCCTAACACTTCTTAAACAACCACAGGGTAGTGTTGCTCTGCCTGACTCCACATCAAGCCCATAATCTTGGTTAAACATGTTCAAGACTGACAATGTTTAATCTGTAGTTTTGGCACAGACATGAAGAACAAAGTCATTTTCACAGGTGCGTAACAATGGCACATACATCCTCTGAGGTGCGGGGGCCCCAGGCTCCAGTGGCTTCCAGTGAGAATAAGGCCTATGTACACGTGTGAGGTTCAGAGTTCTGGGCCTCTCAGACACATTTCATAGGGTGGCATCATTTTGGTTTATTCTCTGCATGTTCACAGTTTATCTGCAAAATCTGGTGAGGACAATACTTCACACATCTACAGCAATGCATGTGCTGCAAGTCAAGACACTATCAAACCAAAATGAAATGGGCATTACACAACGAAGGTGGTCCAAACCTCCCTTCAGTGACTTCCTACAGTACTTCAGTTTGACCTTATAAAAATGCACAGTTGCTTCATTTTCCATGGAAGAATGATGCAGTATGAGTGGCCGCCACGTGTACTACTGGACAGACTACAGAAGTGTAAGTTTAGTTTCCAAATGTCTTCATTACTGTGTAGTTGTGCATCACTAGTTACCTGTAATAGTAAAAAAAAATAAGTAGTAATATGTCATCACATTTGAGTTGTGATGTTACCATGCTAGTTGTCAGAGCGATAATACAGTGTTAAAGGCAGGCCAGGGAGCACAATTACAACTACTATTGAAATAATGAAAGAGGGAGCCAGCTTTATAACTCTTCCGAAATACTTTTACCTGAAAGAGACCAGTTATTCGCAGATAAGGATATACTTACCGCAGTGCGTTTATGTTTTATGCACTGTTAGAGTTCATTACTTGGCTAATTACTTGTAAACAGCAATGCACTTTGCCACACGTTCTGAACTCAAGCAGTTACGTTAAACGGCATAAAACTTATTTTTGCCACAAATGATTAGCTGCATATTCAGATACTGAAGCAGTTGCTAGTTCTCGAACTGGTCCGGAGAGTGGGCGGCTAGAGCAGGTCGCAGGCCCAGGTGATGCATGAAAAGCATAGACATAAACTGAGGTTTGTCAGCTGTGAATTGGCGTTACGGAGGTCAGGAGGCTTCTTTCAAGGCGCTATTGTCCCTGTCCTACCTGCTAGAAGCTGCGCTACTTGTGCCCCCCACTGTGTACCGCTTGACACAAAGTGTATCACCGCTAAAGGTCACATGTGTCTACTTGATCCTCTCTGCGTGGGGTGACAACGGCGGCCTGCCAGCTCCCCAGGACAGGAAGCCTGCTCCTGTGTCAGCTCAGGTGTGGCGCACAAGGCAGGCACTCGGCCAACACCAATCAGAGATGTACGTTGCATTTGTATGGTTTACCGTTTGAGGCTTACTGCTGTTTGTCAAACATGCCGCTGTTGGCAGGGCTCTGCCTGGCACTGTACCTACTGGCACAGTCTCAAGTGCACGGCAGTGATATTTCGTCATGGTAGAAATAGCGCGAGAGACCATTCCTTGCTCCAATGTTGTGTCAACGCCACTGTTCACACCCCGAGAGCGTGACAAGCATTGACTCTGCAGTGCGCTTTGGCCTAAAGGGTGTTTGTAAGTGGCAGGTCTTGTGTTCCGACCTCTGAGGGAATGAGCTCTGGCACATAGGACGGTGTGACGATTACATAAGGATTAGATTGGCATCAGACCCGGCAATAAACCACTGTGCTGCCTCAACACCTCCATGATCGAGCAGTTGCCGCCCGAAATAGGGGATTTGAGCTTCAGCCCGAGGAGACAGGAGCTCGGATCCTATTCTAAAGCCGTGCCCTGACCTCAGGATACATATTCCAAGGATTCCCCCTGGGTGGGATGAAGTAAACACCCCCAGTTCTTTGTCTATGTGACTCCTATTTCCATAGAGCAGAGTGACGTTCTTGGAGGCTTGGTCAGGGTGGGTGAGCTCTGCACTGAAGATTGGAGTTTCTTTATTGTCTCCTTTTTCCCCAAGGTACAAAGTCTCAAGTAGTGTTTGACGGTGTGAAATGAGTCTAGTTATGTACAGAAAAGGAGCCCATCAACATGTTTTGCGAGCGCAGGTTCAGGAAGTTCACTTGGGCATTCACTAGCTGCATAGATAATCTAAGAGTTGATCTCCACGAGTCCTATCAGGGCAACAACGTCTTCTGAAATGTAAACATCAGTACATAGAATCATCTTTGTAGATATATTGCTTCATTTTATACATTTTTATACCTGTACCTCAGTTTGATTGAGGTGTATCATGCACTTGATGTCACACACCACATGTCAGTCATAGTTAGGTGTCATCTTTTTTTGGGAGTGTTGCTTCAGAGATACAAGGCTGGGAACCTAAAAGGCAACGGACAGGGGGTGCATTCTCCGTCACTTTCGTGTCTTGAGGTACAGCTGTTCATTCCATGTGCTCACACTCCCCCTTTCTTCTCTAGGAGCATGACGCCTCTATGCTACTGCCAAATGTAAGAAAACCAGAGAGTCGTGTCTGCAATACCAGAGCACCTTACCTAAGGCTGACTGGGTAACTTGTGGAACAGATTGGCCCCTAGGCCATGTCGCAGCAACTTCCCTCAGTTCCTTCACAAGAATGCTTCGGCCAATTTTCACCTCTTGTTCACTTTGAGCTGCGATCCAGCAATCACTCCTGCGTTTAAGGAGTTTTAATGTACAGAGAAGTTTAACGACTTGTGTTTGTTCCTTTGCTTTTTGCCTCTATTTCCCCCATGTAAGTCATTCGTTCGAGGTATTTGTTCTGAGCAGTGGTCGAAGTGGGAAAAAAAAGTAGGGGAACTGTGGGTGGAGAATAGGGGGCGGGAATAACCCGAGGATTGGATCAGTGGGCGGAGTCAGAGGTGTGGCTAGAAATAGCAAAACATACCAATTTTGAGTGTGTTGGGTATTTCATTGACCAGTTATAGCTTATAACGTTTTGAAGACGAGGACGGTGCACCAAGTAACAAAATTCAGAGAGTTTCCAATTTTGCTAAAATGAAGTCCTTTATTCTTTTCAATCTTTAAAAAGCCTCAGCCAACGCGTTTCGTTCCGTAGGAACTTCGTCAGGGCTCGGTAATCTCTTGTGGTTCCAAAACAAAGGTAAAAAATAGGATATTCCATATGTTTTCAGTCCTCGTTCTCATCAATGTCCTTTTGTTCAAAAAAGCGATGAAAAAATAACTCTGAGTTCAGATGTGGTTCAAATAGCCCTGAATCCTCGCTCACGTACCTCTTGAGCAGTCTTTTATATAAACAGACTGGCAAACGTATTCCTCAAGGTTTAGAGGCGGTCCTAGTGGCCTATAGTCTTGGCACACGTACCTCTACGTTCAAAGATACACTTGGAAAAGCAGTATGGAAACCTCAGGTAATCCAAAGATTAATGATAAATATAATTGGGCCCTTAGTCCTTCTTATCCAAAGGGCATATATAACCCACTGTCAGAAATAGGAATGACGGCAACCGATATGACGGTCGTCCGTCCTCAAAAAGCAATGGAGCATGAATAACCCCAGTAAAGACCAACTTATAACGTTATTTAATTCAAACAATGGATAAACATGTTTGAGGTTTAATAATAAAGTTGTTTACATCAAAATACATTTACAATGTGGGACATGTTTCCAATCACAGAATGTCCCAAATACGCTTATAAGTGGAATCATAAGCCATTTGTCTCTGTACCATGCCATTTCATCAGCACTTCTTCTCCCTTTTTCAAACCATTTCTGAACATAAAATTCAGGTTTAAATTCCATGACAGGAGGCCCTACGATTTTTATGAACATTATAGAAGATATTTCTCCTTGTTATGCCTTCCCTGGGAGGTGCAAGATTTTGACACATTCCCAGGATTACAAATCCCTGTAAATCTGTGATTGTGTCAAAAACCATGGGAGTTGTGTGGCACACTTTTATTGTTGTAGGAAAACTACTGGTCTTACAAGGAACTCTGCAGTGATTTATGTGTTTAAGAGTGAGTCATGATGCTGTGCAGTTCTGCTGTTTTTTGTTAATGGGGGCAGATTTTGCTGCATTCTCCGACGCAACACCCACAGCAACACCACCCAGTAAGGCAATGCAGTAGCTTGCGTTGCATTGCTCCATATTTATGAAGATATTCAAAGACAGGCAAAGTGGCTTTACATGGCTTTTAAATTATTACTTGGAGCTTTGTGTTGTGTATGTACCACGTTGCATGGTGCAAGCATGATGCAAGGCCCTTGTAATCATGCCCCTTAGTTTTGTGTGCATGCAAACTCTGCATTGCAAGTCCCTGTTGAGTTGCATTATTACTGCTGAAACAAGGCCAATGTAGGTACCAATGAGTGAGGCAGATTGGCCCCAAGGGTCCAGGGACCTCAGTGACAAAGTCACTGCTGCTCTAGGGTGTGCTTCTTTGTATGCCTGCCAACAAGACTGGAGGTGAACTTCAGTATTGATTGTGGTGGACAGTGTAGGAAGGTGGATATCTGACTATGGTTACCCCCAAACTTTTTGCCTAGTGTTTAGCTGGTTTTTGACTTAGTTGGCCTGGGATCCTGCTATTCAGGGCCCCAGGCTAATTGCTCTCTCCTTAAAATGGACTCCATGTACCTTAGGTACATACCCAATTGGAACTGGTTCACCTTATTGGCCCCTGTAACAGTGTACCCCAGGTACCTAGGGCATAGGTGCTTCCAAGGCCTACCAGGGGCTGCAGCACGTATTGTGCCACCCCTGGCCTGGCCTCCATATTTGACAAAACTGGCTGATCACTCAGTTGGGGTAAGTCGGTGTAACCACCCCTTACTTAGGTGTAGTATGCCTATACCTAACCCAAAATGGACACATATGTTCCTATCAGCCACTCCTATGGAAGGCCTCATCAATCCTGGAGGCAGAGTGCTTGGAAATATGTGAGATGGTGCTCTGGCATGAGCTGAGCCTGTCTGCAGCTTTCGGAGCCGTGTCCTTTAGCTGTTTCATGATACTGCCATACCATATACTCTTAAGTGCATTATGAACCTCGCGGTTAAATGCTATCTTTGGTTTGGCTTTATCAAAACATGTCGAGTAAGGTGTCATACGAATTGGAATTCTACCCCCTCGCCAGTTCTGGCGATGGGGGTAGCATTCCACCCTTCTAGAGGGATACGACATGTACCTAACCTGAACCCCGGTTAAAGTTAAACAGAGCCTCAGCATCACAAAATGGTTGCTGCCACCACAGACACAAGTCTGACCTCCTGCTGCTGGGAGTCCTTCCAGCGAGGGCAGCTTGGACAAAGGGTTTCCTGCCTTGGGAGGTGCTAGCACCACCCCAGACAGGATTTTGTGTATTGGGTAGGACAGGGCTGAATAGAATCCGACATGCCTGGGGCACACAAGGTGTCCCTGTGCATAGGCCAGTTCAAACCGGTCCTGGGGCTCTCCAGCCCCAGTCCTGGCACGAAGCTTGACAAAGGAAAGGGGGTGTAACCACCCCCCTTCCTGGTCCCACCCAGAGGAGGGACCTAGCAGGTAATCCGGCCCCTAGAATTTGAATAAGAGTAGGAGCTGTGTCCCAAGACTTCAGATCATCCTGAACTCGACTTGAAATAAGAAGAAAACTGGACTTCGACATTCTGCTGCACAGAAGACTGAAGAGAATCTCCCTTGTGGCCAAGGAGTGACCACCCTGTGAATACAGGCACCAACCAGCAACTCGACATCTGCTTTGCCGCCACCTCCCGCCGGAGCCGAGCCCAGAGCCTGACAAGACCCAGACTCCCAGACATCTCAGAGCTCGATCCACAGTCCCTGAAAAGAAGAGACCCGTGGAGGCACCGAGAGACGTGGGACCGGACATCTTGGAAGACCCCCAAAGAGCTGACTGCGCAGCACCTGAGGCACCCTCGATGATGTGCTTTGGGGTTTGAGAAGCCCCGACACCGAGCAGCATTTGCACCGAAGATGGATGGATGGGTTTTTATATAGCGCAATATCACCGCCAGGTCTCAAAGCGCTTTGCATTGGGAACCCGTCCTGGTTTTTCCCTGTGAGATAGCCCCTTCTGGGTATCCCCAAGGTGAAAGCCAGGCATCCCGCTGCGAGGGGCCGTTGTGGAGATTAAGCAAGCTATTGCCCAGAGTCGCAGAGCGTGAACCTGTGATTCGAGTAGGCACCGAAGCGAGAATTACCGGGTCCGTGGACATTTTGGGCTCAAGACCCTGCCGCGTTGGGAATTGAACCCTGGTCCCAGCCCCCCAGCATCTCCACGATCTGCGTGGGGCCCTTTTGCACTTTTCCACTTGACGCGCCATCCCGGTCACTTGCTACGCGGCTAGTGGCCATCTTGGCAACGAAAACTACGACTTGCACTGCTGATCTGGTTGCCCGAGACTGGCCCTTGCTCCCCTGAAAAGGAGCACCCCCTCTGACCTTGCTGGTCCGAGTGTTAAGCTTTTTCCACTTCCTGCGTGGCTTGCATTAGCCAAGGCCTGTTTGCTCCAATCAAGTTCCCGACACGGCCATCAGCTAGAGCCTTCATGGGACAGCTCGTGATCGACTCCTGGACGTCCTTGACCTCTTCGTGTCCACGTGGCTGTGGAGACAAGCTGCACCTCTTCACCTGTTTGCACCCAACATTGCCTGGTTCCATCCTGGATCCACGGTAGTCACTGGCTAGTGACTTTGAATATTGTCCCCTCTGCTTTCAGGTCTTCACCTCTTCAGATCCACCCTTGGATCCACCGGAACTCTCCTCGACGACCCGCCTGCAGCATCTTCAGCTCCAAGCACCATCGACCTGCGTGACGAAACCCGACACTACTTCGCACCCGTGCACCCGCTTCCTGTGGGTGAGGTAACTCAGCAACGCCGGTGTTCCCACACTGGTATACACCTCTAGTGCCTGTGTATAAAGTTTTATCCTTGTAGGTCCATCGGAAGGTTCCTTAAACACTAACTTTGTAACTTTTACGCACCATTGACTTAACATTGGTGCATGCGTGCACTTTGAGCACTGCACCCGAGTCCCGCGGGCCTTTTCCGACTTCATCACTGCTAGTCTCGAACAGCTCCAGCGATTCCCCAGGCCCTAGGCCTCTTTCCTTTCCCCATAGTGGTTCTTATACCACTATTTTAGTAAATGGTTTAGGTGGCCCCTAGGGCTCATCCATATTGTGCTACTTTTGTATATTTAAACTGTGTTTTGTTTTAACGCATTTACTTCTGTGCTCATAAAGAGTATAGGGGATATTTGTAGAAATAAATCTATATATATTTTCAATATATATCTGTGTGGTGTCCTTTCATTTGGTATTCAAGGGGATTGTGTATGGTAAAACAGCTTGCTTCACATGCCTATACAGAGTTTAGCCTAAGACTGCTTTGTCCACGCTACTAGGATAGCTGATCTATTAAGGTTGACTTACAACCAATCATCATAAGGGTTGCTTGGCATGGTACAAGGTGATCACTAGAACTAGTGAGCATCATATACCAGGCCAACTTCTCACATTGGTGAGCAGCGGTTGGGATTTGAGCTTGCTGTTGTTTTACCATTACAATCTTTGGAGAGTATCATTTGAAAGATCATACAGGTACCTGATAGGTACACTAAAACAAGACTAGTATACTTAAGTTCTACTGAACTTAGTTGTTGTAGGGGATAGGGAGTAGCACACCCTGACTACAACTACTAGATAGGTTTGGTAGGCAAACACCAGTGTAGGTAGAGTGCAACATATCCACCCATACTAGAGCAATGTCTGGAGCAGAGGGATCCACTGGACCTATCTCTGTTGAGAGTGACCCTCCAAGGGCACCATCCAAATTTGCTATCTTTACTTTTAAAGAACTGAGGCAGCTGTGTTCCTTAAGAGGAATCAAAACGGGTCCTACCCCCACAGCAGGTCACCTCAGAGAGCTTTTAGACCAGTCTGAAGCTCTAAAGACCTCCAAACCAGGCCCCTCAGGGAATGGAGATGGAGGCTCTCCCACTGAAGATGACAACACTGACACCCCTGCCCCTGTCATCCAGATAGATGAGGAAGACCAGGTCACTGGAGATACTCAGCCAGAGGATGAGGAAGAGAAGGAGGAGGAGGAAAGTGGGTCTGATGATGAGAGAAAGAGTCAGGTGCTAGTCAGCAGGCTTAACCAGGCTAACTTAAGCACATTTGGGACTGAAGGTGGGTCCAACCCATTCAGACCCCCAAATGGACTTAACCAGGAGCAAAGGAGGAGAAGGAATCACTCAGGTGAGTCCAATGCCTCCCAAGCTTCTAGAGGTTCTCATGGACACTCCAGAAGGGAGTTGTCTAGCCCTCAGAGAAGGGAACATGAGGCCAAAATGAGAGAGGCTGAACTTAGGATCCAGAAGCAAGAATTAGAAGTTGCCCTGGCCAAAGAGAAGCTTGCTAGAGCAAGACAGCCTAGAGAGAGTGGATTAGGATCCACTGGTGGCAGCACTATCCAAAAGGATAAAGACAGGTCCTATGACAATAGAAACCTGAGTAAGATTGTGCCCCCTTACAAGAGTGAGGATGACATCCACAAATGGATGACTGCACTTGAGAGAGCCTGCAGAGTACAGCAGATCCCTCAGGAGCAGTGGGCAGCAATCTTGTGGCTCTCCTTTGAAGGTAGAGGCCGAGACAGACTCCTCACAGTTAGTGATGGGGATTCTAGAAACTACCTGGTCCTGAAGAGTGCTCTGATTGATGGGTTAGGCTTAACCACTGAACAGTACAGGTTAATGTTCAGAGACACCCAGAAGACACAGACTCAGGACTGGTCTGAATTTGTTGAATGTGCCACTAAGGCTCTGGAGGGCTGGTTGCTGGGAAGTAAGGTTACAGACTATACAGGATTGTATATTTAATTATGAGAGAGCAAATCTTAAGTAATTGTCAAAATCAGCTTCTACATCAGCACCTGGTAGACTCTGATCTGACCTCTCCACAAGAATTGGGAAAGAGGGCAGACAAATGGGTCAGAACCAGGATCAGGCCTAAGAACCAGGGTGGTGACCAAAAGAAAGAGACTACCAAGCCTCAAGAGAAAGGTGGGGATAAATCAAAAGAGAAGACTTCCCCAGGGCCCCAAAACTCCAAGGATGGGGGTGGGTCCAAAGACACTTCATCTACACCGAAACAGCCTTATTGCCATGCCTGTAAACAGGTTGGCCATTGGAAAACAGACAGCTGTTGTCCAAAGAATAGTAATAAGGAAAATATACCTCCAGGTAAAGCTCCAACACCTCCTGTCACTGTTAGCAGTGGTCCCCCAGGTGGTGGGAGCACCCCCAAGAACTTGGGTGGGTTTACCTTTGGAACACAGGTGGAGTCTGGCCTAACCAGGTCCCCAACTGATCTTGTCTATGAGACTGGCATGGGGTTTGGCAATTTCACTGATTGCCCAAATACTTTGAGCAAGTATAGACAAGCACCCCATATCAATGGTTTGAAAGTTGAGGCCTACAGAGACACAGGGGCTAGTATCACCATGGTGACTGAGAATCTAGTCCCCGCTAGGCAACTTTTACCTGGTGCCACATACCAGGTAACAAACATTGATGGAGTTCAGAAAAATCATCCCATAGCAGTGGTAAATCTCAGCTGGGGAGGAGTCACTGGCCCAAAGAGAGTGGCAGTGTCCTCAAACTTGCCTGTAGATTGTCTACTGGGTAATGATTTGGAAATCTCAGCCTGGGCTGAGGTTGAACAACAAACCCATTCTAAAATGGTAAATCTCCATGGAAAGGTTAGTGGGGCTGTGTTGGCCACAGCCCCAATACAAGATGTCCTTCCTGAAAAGGTTGGTAGGGCTGAGCAAACCTCATCCCCATCTTCAGTAGAAATTCTTCCTGAGAAAATTAGCAGAGCTGTTATGGTAACAGCCCATACCCAAACTGAGTCCCTTCCTGAAAAGGTTGGTGGGGCTGTGATGGCCACAGCCCAAACTCAAACTGATTCCTGTGTTGTGAAGCCTGAAACTATGTATCACTCCACACAAACAGAGAGCATTGAGGAGGAAGAGAAATCTCCCTCCCACCAGACATTAGGAAAGGATCAGCCTCCTCAGGGAACTGATCTTACCCCTTGTGAAGAAACTGCCCCAGAGGTAGTCAGGCCTAGCCTGGCAGAGCCCCTGATGTCAGTGGACCCTTCCAAGGTGGGACCCAGTCTGGAGCAGGTATCCTGCCCCTCTCTACCTTGCCTTAGTCAGCCCAGGGCTACAGAGGACAAGAAGGACAGTGAGCCCCAAAGGGCCCCCTGTCAAATAAAGCACCCACATCAACAGATTAGGGTCACCGAAGCTAGCAGCCCTAGCCAGGTGAAAACTTTAAAAACTCCTGAGGGATCCCCCTTAAAATTAGTTAGGGACCTCCCACAGATGGATTCTGTTGGGCACCGCCAAACCTGGGACCCAAAGGGCCCAAACCTGAACTGTCCCTCCAGTAAGCCAACCAAGGGGACCCAGCCTCCAGCTTTAGGTAGCCAGAGGTTGACCCTGAGAGCAAAGTGCAACTCAGTCAAAGAAAGAAAGGCCTACATGGTGGAAAATGATTGGAGGAAGCTGAGTCCTACAGAGGAATCCCACTTCAGTACTCCATCTCAACATCAGCCTTTAACTTTGCCAAGACACACCACAGGTAGAGATTCCCTATGGTGGAGACCCTCAGATACCCTTAGGGTGAGGGATTGCTTAGTGGACCATGAAACAGGGGGTAACCAAGCCAGAGCTGGTACTTCCTTATATGGCCACTTAGGCAATATAGGCTTACCTGGTCAAGGATAGCCTTATCTCCTTTCGTTTGGGGGGGGGGGGGTTGTGTAGGAAGGTGGATATCTGACTATGGTTACCCCCAAACTTTTTGCCTAGTGTTTAGCTGGTTTTTGACTTAGTTGGCCTGGGATCCTGCTATTCAGGGCCTCAGCATAATTGCTCTCTCCTTAAAATGGACTCCATGTACCTTAGGTACATACCCAATTGGAACTGGTTCACCTTATTGGCCCCTGTAACAGTGTACCCCAGGTACCCAGGGCATAGGTGCTTCCAAGGCCTACCAGGGGCTGCAGCACGTATTGTGCCACCCCTGGCCTGGCCTCCATATTTGACACAACTGGCTGATCACTCAGCTGGGGTAAGTCGGTGTAACCACCCCTTACGTAGGTGTAGTATGCCTATACCTAACCCAAAATGAACACTTATGTTCCTATCAGCCACTCCTATGGAAGGGCTCATCAATCCTGGAGGCAGAGTGCTTGGAAATATGTGAGATGGTGCTCTGGCATGAGCTGAGCCTGTCTGCAGCTTTCAGAGCCATGTCCTTTAGCTGTTTCATGATACTGCCATACCATATACTCTTAAGTGCATTATGAACCTCGCGGTTAAATGCTATCTTTGGTTTGGCTTTATCAAAACATGTCGAGTAAGGTGTCATACGAATTGGAATACTACCCCCTCGCCAGTTCTGGCGACGGGGGTAGCATTCCACCCTTCTAGAGGGATACGACATGTACCTAACCTGAACCCCGGTTAAAGTTAAACAGAGCCTCAGCATCTCAAAATGGATGCTGCCACCACAGACACAAGTCTGACCTCCTGCTGCTGGGAGTCCTTCCAGCGAGGGCAGCTTGGACAAAGGGTTTCCTGCCTTGGGAGGTGCTAGCACCACCCCAGACAGGATTTTGTGTATTGGGTAGGACAGGGCTGAATAGAATCAGACATGCCTGGGGCACACAAGGTGTCCCTGTGCATAGGCCAGTTCAAACCGGTCCTGGGGCTCTCCAGCCCCAGTCCTGGCGCAAAGCTGGACAAAGGAAAGGGGGTGTAACCACCCCCCTTCCTGGTCCCACCCAGAGGAGGGACCTAGCAGGTAATCCGGCCCCTAGAATTCGAATAAGAGTAGGAGCTGTGTCCCAAGACTTCAGATCATCCTGAACTTGACTTGAAATAAGAAGAAAACTGGACTTCGACATTCTGCTGCACAGAAGACTGAAGAGAATCTCCCTTGTGGCCAAGGAGTGACCACCCTGTGAATACAGGCACCAACCAGCAACTCGACATCTGCTTTGCCGCCGCCTCCCGCCGGAGCCCGAGCCCAGAGCCTGACAAGACCCAGACTCCCAGACATCTCAGAGCCCGATCCACAGTCCCTGAAAAGAAGAGACCCGTGGAGGCACCGAGAGACGTGGAACCAGACATCTTGGAAGATCCCCGAAGAGCTGACTGCGCAGCACCCGAGGTACCCTCGATGCTGTGCTTTTGGGTTTGAGAAGCCCCGACACCGAGCAGCATTTGCACCGAAGATCAGCCCCCCAGCATCTCCACGATCTGCGTGGGGCCCTTTTGCACTTTGCCACTCGACGCGCCATCCCGGTCACTTGCCACGCGGCTAGTGGCCATCTTGGCGACGAAAACTACGACTTGCACTGCTGGTCTACTTGCCCCAGACTGGCCCCTGCTCCCCTGAAAAGGAGCACCCGCTCTGACCTTGCTGGTCCGAGTGTTAAGCTTTTTCCACTTCCTGCGTGGCTTGCATTAGCCAAGGCCTGTTTGCTCCAATCAAGTTGCCGACACCGCCATCAGCTAGAGCCTTTGTGGGACAGCTCGTGATCGACTCCTGGACTTCCTTGACCTCTTCGTGTCCACGTGGCTGCGGAGACAAGCTTCACCTCTTCACCTGTTTGCACCCAACATTGCCTGGTTCCATCCTGGTTCCACGGTAGTCACTGGCTAGTGACTTTGAACATTGTCCCCTCTGCTTTCAGGTCTTCACCTCTTCAGATCCACCCTTGGATCCACCGGAACTCTCCTCGACGACCCGCCTGCAGCATCTTCAGCTCCAAGCACCATCGACCTGCGTGACGAAACCCGACACTACTTCGCACCTGTGCACCCGCTTCCTGTGGGTGAGGTAACTCAGCAACGCCGGTGTTCCCACACTGGTATACACCTCTAGTGCCTGTGTCTAAAGTTTTATCCTTGTAGGTCCATCAGAAGGTTCCTTAAACACTAACTTTGTAACTTTTACGCACCATTGACTTAACATTGGTGCATGCGTCACTTTGAGCACTGCACCCGAGTCCCGCGGGCCTTTACCGACTTCATCACTGCTAGTCTCGAACAGCTCCAGCGATTCCCCAGGCCCTAGGCCTCTTTCCTTTCCCCATAGTGGTTCTTATACCACTATTTTAGTATATGGTTTAGGTGGCCCCTAGGGCTCATCCATATTGTGCAACTTTTGTATATTTAAACTGTGTTTTGTTTTAACGTATTTGCTTCTGTGCTCATAAAGAGTATAGGGGATATTTGTAGAAATAAATCTATATATATTTTCAATATATATCTGTGTGGTATATCTGTGTGGTGTCCTTTCATTTGGTATTCAAGGGGATTGTGTATGGTAAAACAGCTTGCTTCACATGCCTATACAGAGTTTAGCCTAAGACTGCTTTGTCCAAGCTACTAGGATAGCTGGTCTATTAAGGTTGACTTACAACCAATCATCATAAGGGTTGCTTGGCATGGTACAAGGTGATCACTAGAACTAGTGAGCATCATATACCAGGCCAACTTCTCACAGACAGGACTTCAAGGTGAACCCACACTGGCCACCGGTAGCGACCACTTGCTGGTGCTAAGAGACCAGAGTTTCAATGGTCTAGTAGGGCCTTCTAAGGTCTAATAGGGGACTGTGCTCCCGCAGGAGAGGGATCTGATGAACTAGTCACGAAGTCTGGACCAGGTTCCCCAGGTCCAAATTCCGTAGCTCTGGCCATAGTTCCACATCCTATCCTCCCCAAACACCCTTCTATCCCACTGAGTGAAACTCGCACTGTCTCCAGCTACAACCCAATTCAGCCCCGTAATAAACACCTGGATGTGACTCAATACAAATTATGCACTGCCTGAAAAAAAGTAAAAACATTCTGGAAAAAGCAAACACTCATAGGGAATGCAGGATTATGCATAGTGTGCAAAATATAAAGCAGGAACAACCTGTTACCTTAACTCTTTTACTCTCATTGTTCAGAAATCAATGCATATTTTTTGTCTCAAACATGGAGGACAGGAATACAGGCTCATCCTGTACACAAGTGTTAAACAGGGCTCAGAAGAGAAAGGGACACTTCAGGAGAATCAGATCTGACTCACGGAAACTCAAAAGGGCTCCTTCACATTCATGTCAGCCAGCTAGTCGCTCAAACATACTATAGTACAAATGTATTCAAGTGTCCTGCAAAAGATACCTTTTGATTTGTGCTGCTTGGCCAACTCTTCTACTCACAAAAAACATGAGCGATCTTGACATTTAAAGGCACAATTATATTTTCATTCGGGAAATGACAAAAAGCAGTAACCCACTGAGCTATGCACATAAATGATTGCTTTTTGATATGCATGGTACAAGTTCTTTGCAGCAGGCATATTAACCCTCTGCGCTACCTTAGATAAGTCAAAACAGCAATTAGACAAAACTCCCCTCCATCTCTCTCCAGCAGGTACATCGATCAACCAGAATTATATTGGCACTTTTATTGTTGCCCAAAACCTGCTGAATATACAAGGAACTTTGCAGTGTTTTTAAAACTCTTGCACTGCTACAAAACCAGCCCCCACAAACTAAACCAGCCCCCTACCCTTCCAAACGCCCTGGGAAACGCCTTATGCCTGGAATGGCCAGTCCGGCCTAGTTACTGTAAAGCCTTTTTTAATGCAATATTGTAGATGTTTGCTTATTTGATATAAACGTCACAAATCACTGTTATTGTAAGACACAGATTCTTCCTGAATATCCTTTGAATTGGGTTCCTGCCTGAATGATACACATGAGCAGTTTGGTACATAAAAGAAGGCCTCTGGGTAGACCTCTGAGGTAAGCACATTAATGTTATTCCTAAGGACCTTCACACAGGACCACTTGCCTTTTTGATCTTTCTGTAAGGTTCCAGCCTGTGCTTTACTGAATGTAATCTTGTTGGCAGATGTTTTAAAGTTTGCACCTTTAACATAAACTTTCTAACAAGCAATATAATAATTTGTTTTAACTTCTAGACAATGTTGTACCTTTTTTAGTGCCATGTCCTACAGAATAGAAGTAAAGGCAGAATGCATTCATCTGTTCTGCAGTCCTGTGACTTTGAGTCACTTTCAAAGCCAGAGATATGTTGCTTGTTGTAAACTCATTTACTAGTACATAGAAGCCATAATACTATTGCAATTTCTACCAGTCATCTCTCATATGGAAAGGGGCCAAGCAGTGACCAAACTAACCTGCAGCTTAGCTATTGATTCCAATTCTGGTTGGCGCTTGACATTTTAGAAGCAAAATTTGAGAAGTGTATTTCACAGAAACAAACAGCAATTTTTTAGAGGTCCCTATAAAATATGGGCTTAATCAGCATTAATCAATTACTGACCGCTGCAAACTACAGTACGAGCTTTACCATTGCCCATTCTTTAATTGGAACTTTGAAACATTTAATACATTTCTGCCATCTGTATGGTGCACGTTCTTTGCAACATGCCTATTAATCCTGTGCGCTACATTAGATGAGTCAAAACGCAAAACTGCCAACAAACAAAACTCCTGTCTCTCTCCAGCAGGAAGATAAACAACCAGAGATATCAATCTTAAGACTTTTATTGTTGCAGAAAAACGACTGGGTTTACAAGGAACTCTCCGGTGATTTGAGTGTTTTTGAAAAGTGAGTCATTAAGCTGCACAGCTCTGCTGGTTTTGTTCCTGGGGGCCGATTTTGCAGCACTGCTGAAAAACCGGGCCCCAATACAAAACCAGCCTCCCACCCCTCCGTCCCATGCCCTGTAGGTCAGTCTGACCTTAGTGCAAGGGCCTATTTATTTCATAGTCTGACCCTGGATGAGGTCCGAAAGGGGCTCTGGTGCTGGGGGGAGGGGGGTTGTTACAGAAACTGGACATATTGTGCTACTTATATGCAATATATATTTTTAAGTAAACAGTATGTTTTTAAAAGACCACAATCCCTGAACACAGACAATGCAGTAGTATACATTTAATAAAATAACATATGAAAAACAGCTGATAAGACATTCAACGTTTTCTAGATATTTAAAAATAAATGCACCAGGTATTCTTTAATTTTCCCAACTTGATGTTTATTTAAGAGCGTGGAGTTCAGAAGCAGTCTAGGATCCTCTTGCAGGCCCCAGTGCAGTGAAAAGAGCAGAGCTGTAGAGGAGGGTCTGGGGACCTCGGGGTAGGCACTCAGAACAATTTTCAGGAGAGGCTGGTGGGGCTGGGTCAGCTGTGGGTACAACGGAGTGCCTCTTCTTCAGCAGCCGCCCTCCTCCTATTTTCCAGTTCTGGCTGGGTGGAGAGCAGATTTACAGCAAGCGAAGAATTCCTCACTGAAGCCCTTTTCTTTTCCAGGTGGCGTCTGTCAGTCTGTCTGAACCCGAAAATAAAGTGCAAAGGAGGTCAAGGGCGGGGCAGCCAAAGCATCCTAATGTGACCATTGTAATGGTCACAGTGGGGGTGGGGGGTAGCGTTCTCACTAAATGAGGTGTGATCTCAGCAACAGCAGGGCCATCAGAGGTAGCAGTTTTCACGCTAACCTTTGACTGATGGCCCTGCCGGTGTCCCATGAGATCAAGTCGAACATATCTAACTTTCCTCTGGCTTCATTTCTTTTGGGTTACAGAAATATCTCTCCGCTTCCCTTTACGCTGCTGTGATATTTGAAACATGTGACTCGCAGTTTAACGAGATTGTCATGATAAATGCTAATGCGATTTAAAAAGGCAAATGAGGTTATTTCAGTACAATACGTGGGGGCCTGCAATCTTGATAACAACTGATCTCTAATTTCCAGAGGGGAAGGGGGAGGAGATCAGGGCACTGCAGAGCCCTTCCTCGATGTGCACCAAGGCTGAATAATAAAGATATAATTTCTAAGTAGGACAATTCCTGCCGTCCCGGGACGCTTTTTCAAAACAAAGAAGTTGGGGAACGGACTGTAATCATTTTTAACCGCATCGCTGCGGCGGCTATTCCGCCGCAGCGCTAAGGGGTCGGGGAGGCCACGCGGCGGCCGCATGCTGGTGACGGAACCGCTTCGTCATCAGCTGCGGTTGGGCTGTGCTCATGACGGA
This sequence comes from Lissotriton helveticus, assembly GCF_964261635.1. Classification (NCBI taxonomy): domain Eukaryota; kingdom Metazoa; phylum Chordata; class Amphibia; order Caudata; family Salamandridae; genus Lissotriton; species Lissotriton helveticus. The sequence goes on along the minus strand of NC_136072.1, from coordinate 363,804,875 downwards.
GCGGTTCCATCATGGCCCCGCCCGCTCAATACAACGCGCCGCGCAGGCCCAAAATCAGCGCCGCGCAGGCACGGCGGCAGGGCCATGACGGAACCGCTCCGTCATCAGCACAGCGCCACCGCAGCTGATGACGGAGCGGTTCCGTCATCAGCATCGAAAGGGTTAAAAGTATTGGCACGCCGTGCCCTTCCGATCCCGCCCACTTCTACCACTGGTTCTGAGAAGCCTAAGGGTTCTGTGCCTGTTTCTCCAATTGTTTGTAATCTACATTGTATACTGGACAGTAAGCCCCTTAACCACGGTTATGTGCCTCACAAATATAAGAATGTTATCATCACTCCAGGCATGAATGTAAAAAAAAAAAACTCCAATCCTGGAACTCTGTCCAACTCCAGAGTCCGGACTCACTGATATTCATGGATCGTGGAAGAGGTTGAAAGAGTGGTGGCAACCAAATTTCCCTTAGTTCAGGATACTGACAAAAATGCAAACCAGGGAGCCCATCTGTGCAGAGGGTGCAAAAAGAACTCTTTTAAACATCATAAAAGAACTTCCAAGATTCGCGCCCAGTGAAGGAGAAGCTTGCCCTCGGATTCTTTTAGAGATCTCTGTGGCTTTTGATATAATTGAAAATATATTATTCAGTCGCCTGATTACACCTGCTGTCCTCAATAGAACAATATTATTGTTGCTCACATTGTTCCTAAGTAACCACACACAGCTTTAGGCTCCTCCCTTTCTGGCGTCACTCCTTTCAACCGCAAAGACTCACAGGGCTTCACCGTTTCACCAATACTTTTCCAAAGCCCCATGGTGCCACTAATTGCATTCTGGCAATGGCATTAGCCATTATATGTTAATAGATGATTCTAAGAATTTCTTCATGGTAAACTGAGTAACCACCCCTCATAGTGGCAAACAGCCTGAAAGATTTGTAAGACTGGGTGATGCTCAGTTGGTTCAGCAAGAAATCAGAGACATTTCACCTGGGCGATTGCTCCTCACTCTTACCTTTCTCAAGGTCAAAAAAGGCTCTAAAAGAGCTTTAATTGGGTGGATTCTGGCCCTGGCATCCATTCCTGAGTCTGAACTTGATTGTAATTTGGCGCCGCCCCAGCAAATCATCCGGGCGGACATGGTGCCTGTCATCCAACACTGGCACCCATTCAGTATGTTTTGTCATGTGGAAGTGTTGAAGGCTCGTTTTCTTTCTAGCAGGCTTTGTGGCATGAGGTCTCAAAGAATAATCCACTTTCCTTTGTGTTCAAGGGGTGCACTGAATGGGAATAGATGGAGGTCAAACGCAGCACAGCTGGAACGTAAAATCTGACCGTCACACCCATCAACCCATCAAGGGAAAATAAAAGAAACCCTCTGCAGTTCAACTTCACAAGACGCTAAGGATAAACAGACACTTTAAAGTCTGTTTGACTTTCTCAAGCTCTCTGTCTGTGTAGCAAATGCAGATTTAGGCCTGTGGAAGAAATATCTAACTTGTCTTACGCTTTGCATGTGAGTACTCTAACAATAATCATGTACATAGCACATAATACAAACTGAGTTTTACCAGTTTATGTTAAGTGTTTACTACTACCCATTGGAACCCATTTTATCCACTTTACAGAAATGAAACACAGATAAAATTTGTAAATGTTTGAACATATATATTGATAATTACATGAGGATGTTTCAATCTGACTCATAAATAACTAAGCAATTACTGGCATGATCTGGGAGCATTTGTGAACTTCTCCAATTCCATACCCCATCTCTTGTGGGAAGGATGAATTTAATAAACTTCCTCCTTTCTTTACCTAAGGGCAGCAGTTGGTTGTTATACCACTTGCATTACTCAAGCAGTTGGTGTGGGAGGGTGGGGTTATTTCTAAGCCTAGGTGGAGTTTGCGGAGTTCTGTTACGCGGAACTCCAGGAAGTGCAAAAAAATCTCTGCTACGCTACGTGGAGCTCCGCAAGCGGCAGAGTGCGTTGGACAAATGCTGTTCATTGTGATTTTCAGTGCCAGGTGCTTGTCTGCACTGTGCAATCATCACGAACTGCACCATGCAGAGCGCAAGCAGGCGCTGCTTCCTTTCTGCTGCTTGAGTAGATTTTTACTCGATTGACAGCTTTCTCAATTCAAACAGACAGTTTCTCAACGCGACTGGTCACGAGCACACACGACCACTCACAATGAGAAATCTGACTGCCTGCGTTGAGAAATCTCTCCGGTAAGTTGATTTTCCACACTCACCAACTTGAAGTTGACTTTCACGAACGAGGAAAAAGAGGAGCTAGATTTTCCTCGCTCGCCAACTTGACATTGACAAACGCGAGCGAGGAAAAAAAGACTCCGCTTCGCGAGTTTTTCGAAACTGCGCAAGCTCCGCGTAACGCAGAGTGCGTAAATCTCCAAAAACTCCATGAGTGCAGTGAAGTTCACAGCCCAGACTTAGTTATTTCCCTTTCCTCATCTTGACCAAGACTGAAAGTGGATAAAAAAAGAAGGGGCATCTGCCTGCTGCCTGCATCCTGTAACTGCGAATAGGCGCTGAGCCGTTGTGACCTGTCCTGTTGTTCTGTGGTCAGCCAAATGCGCTGACAATGGTGGAGTGGTGCAGAGCGCAGGTACCCATCACCCTGTCCTCCACTGGAAACAGGCTGAATGGACAGCTGGCATCTGCCCTACTCCTCCATGGCCCACCAAATGCTGCAGGCTCGAGAAGTGGGGCGAATCACTGCTAAGTGATCTATTGGGCTATTTAGTTGTGAATAAAGTACTGAGACAGCGTGAGCTTCCCTACTCCTTCAAAACCTGCAGCATTTCCCAGTCAATTGCAAGGAGTCAGGCCAGGCGGGGCCCTCATCGAGAACCGTTGAAGATCAGGGGGAGGAAGGTTGGTTAGACGATATTGAATAGGCAAAAGGTATGCCACATAGCATAAGACTAGCCTCCTGGAATATAAATGGCCTAGGAGATGATGTGAAACAAAAAAACATAAGGGAACTCGGAGAAAACACAGAGATCATAGGTATCCAGGAGATTTGGCTATGTGGCAAGATCCCAATCTTTGATGGTTTCTACCAGCTAAACCGACTAGCTAAGAAATATAGATTTGGTTGCCCAGCTGGTGGAATAATGACCCTGGTGTCAACAAAAATTATGAAGAAAGTAACCGAAATAACTGTGAAATGTAAATGGCTGCTGGTCTGTAGAATACTGTTATCAGGGTTCATAAAAATGGATACGATTTTGATTATAAATGTGTACATGCAATGGGCCTCTACAGAGCAATATGCAGAGGAAATGGTTCTTTTTAAAGATGATATGGATTATCTTTGTGAAAAGTATTGCAAGGATATGATTATATTAATGGGCGATTCCAATCATAAACTACACCCTAAGAATGTAGACTGCTGGTTTCAAGAAATACTAGAGGCCTATGAGATACCACAAGCTACCTTCCCAGAATGTATAACAAGTGCTAAGGACATGCAGTTGGGAAATTTTTTGGGAGCAAAAAACCTCTTTTGCCTAAATGGAAGATGCCACTTAGACTGTCCTGCGAAAAAAACATTCAAGCTGGGTACTCAAATCTGCCCTGTTGATTATGTCTTTATGGCACCCTGGAACTTCCAACTAATTTCTGGGTTTAGGATCTTGAATAGAGAAGGAAGCGACCATAATGTGGTAGTCTTGGAGATCCCCGGTGTACAACTAGAACTCTGTCCACAAGTGATGGAACAACAGATGGATTATCCTAGACGTTGTATAACTAGGTTAACGGAAGAATATGTCTCCAGATTAATAAAGCTACAACAGAATCTAGATCTGGAGACAGTAAGTGGTCAGAGTCTAGATTGGTACGTAAGAAAAATTGAGGAGGTGGTCCTAACACTAGGTAAGGGACTGAAAAATGGAAATAGTGGCAAAAATAAAACTAAAGTGAGCAGTCTAAAGACGGAGAAATTAACTGGCTGGCTCACAAGGGAATGTCAGGAGAAAAAAAGAGAAGTGAGGAGAATGGCACGTCGTAAATCCCTAAAGAGGGATCAGGGTAGTGGAAACGCCCTAGTGGCCTTAAAAAGAGAATACAACATGCTAATTAGGAGGTCAAAAAGATAATTTAAAGAAGGTTGTTGGTTAAAGTTACTTGAGGCAATTGAAACAAGGAACCTACGCCAGTTCTTGAAGCTAGTGCATTCAGCAGCAGACCGCCAGCCAGGGGCAATGAATTGTATAGTAGAAGAAGCAGCTTGGGAGAATATTTACAGGACTTGTATAGCCCCGGGACTAATCGGGAAGAGGATCTGTACACAGACTGGAGCGGTCTGGTAGCAGATATAAAACTCGATTTCTCAGTCACTGAGGTTAAAAAAACGATAAAGGGCTTGAATCTTACAAGAGCGGCAGGCCCAGATAACCTCTCGGCACAGATCATTAAAACTCAATCAGACTGGTGGGCGTGATTCTTTGCAAATATGTTCCGAGCTATTTTAGACACTGGGAGGCTCCCCAATAACTGGAAAGGGGCTATAATAAGGCCCATACATAAGAAAGGGGATATGCATAACCCGAAAAACTATAGACTTATCAATCTACTTGACATTGGGGAGAAGATATTTGCAAAAATAGTGCTAGGCAAACAAAAAAACTGGGTAGAAGCGAACTCAATCATCCCGGTGGAACTGGGGGGATTTAAAGAAGGGCACTCTACAGTGGACCACTGTTATGCCCTTTGGGCACTTGCCCGGAAATCGATAGAACAAAAGGGGAATATGTTCTGTTGTTTTGTCGACTTCCGGGCAGCCTTTGACTCGGTGGACCGTGGGAAATTATGAGAGTGCCTGATCAAATATGATATCCTAGTTTGCTTACTAGAAATCTTAAAAGAACTACATAGAGGGAACTGGGCCCAAGTAATAAAAGACACCCATGGGGCACTGACAAGGAAAATAGATGTAGGGAATGGGCTAAGACAGGGCTGCGTCTTAGCCCCACTCCTCTTTTCAATTTTTTTAGCAGACCTGCCAGCAGCATTGGCGGTAGAAAAAAGTGCCAGCCCAAGAATGAGTGGAAGAAAGGTCTCAAGCCTGTTGTACGCAGATGACCTAGTGATTACTGACCAGACAGAGCTAGGGCTACAGAGAAAACTAAACGCTTTTAATGATTACTGTAAGGGTAAATTGCTAGTAGTAAATATGGAAAAGACAAAGATCTTGTGTTTCGGAAAAAGGTCCAAGAGCTTTAGCTGGTATCTAGATAAAACAAAATTAGAAATGGTAAAATAATATAAATAACTTGGCCTATAGTTCGAATCCTCTTTAAAATGGGACAAACATTTGGAAAATCAAAATGCAAAAGCATCTTCCTCCCTTTGCGGTTTGAAAAAATGTAATAAAAATGATGGGGACTTGTCACACAAACCCCTGCTAAATGCTTATGCAACCATGATTCCCCCCCCAAGTACTGTATGGTGTAGAGGTGCTCCTCTTTAGTGGCAAAGGGGGATGGGATCGGGAGGAAGGTAAGGCTTTAAAAATGCTACTGTCCCTGCCAAAGTCAGCAATGATACAGGCAATTAGACTAGAAACAGGAATGATAGGATGGAATACCCAGGCCAAAATGGTGGTGGCAAGATTCTGGAAACGCCAATCCAAGGGGAAGCCCAAAAGGTCTCACATTGGTGCAGTGATGAAATCCGCCATAGTAGCCTAAGATGGGCGATAGAGGCAAAAAGGAAAATAAAGCAGATAATCTGGAGTCTAAACGTGGGTGTAAATCAAAATTCCTTAGACATAGACTTCACGAAGAGTGCACTCAGAGCACAAGGAAGGGAGCATTCCAGAATGCAGGACCTAAGATACCTGAGAAATAAAAAATCAGCCCAATACATGATAGAAGCATGGGAAAATGATGCATGGTATCCTTACTTAGAAACCCTGCCGAACTATGGATTTAGGTGGGATATTTTGAAAATCCGAATTGGTACCATCCCATGGCTAATGGAGGGGAGAGTTAAGGCAGAAATGTTATATCCTGATGGTATATGCAAGTGTGGACTGGGGACCAAGTGTGAAATGTTGCACATATTACTTGATTGTCTTACGTGTGTAGAAGTGAGAAAACAGTTCTTACGACCCTTATTTATAAAATATGGCATAAGACTACAAGCCCAAGCAATTAATTTACTGATAGGAATGGAACATTTGGATATAGCAATTGCGCTTGGTAACTATCTGAGAGGGGTCAACCAACTGGCGAGGGAAAAGCTTAAGAAAGTATAGTGAGGAATTTACTTTTACTCCATCTCCAGCAAAAGTCGAAGGTTAAAAACCGAGGTGAAGCAAGCTCAAGTGGTCCTCATATTTTACTGTAAATGAATAATGCTAAATGTAAAGAACTTGCTTTTATCTTAAAAGATTGATAACGTCCAGTTTTATTATGTATAGAGGGTTTTTATACTTTTAATGATTTTACAAATTAGAATACTGATGACATTGATTTTAGTATAGAAGTAGAAATGTGGAGTTGCACAGAAAGTAATTGCCTGATTTTATAAATCTTTGTATTGTCCCGCTACTGATTAGTTTTGTACAGTGTTCCGAATTTTATACGATCTTGAAGTTTAAAGACTATGGTCTAAATAAACAGAGTTCTTTTCTCTCTCTCAGTCAATTGAGAATTGGGGCAGATGGCAGCTGTTCCATCCACTTAATTTCTTCTGCACACCCTTTACCTTGGCCATGTCTGGGGAGGAAACACATATACCCCCATCCTTGGGCAACGCAGGGGTTGGAATTCATAATCACACCTAGCCTTGCGTAAGGCTGGGAAGTTATGGTGCATATACTGCCCACCCTAGGGTGGTTAAAAAAATAAACCCTCTAACATTGAGCAAGGCAGTTGTTTTAAAGATGTCCACTGTCCCACCATTGGACAATGTGTGGGAATAAAAGCACATCTGCTGGAAGAATTCTTTATCAATCGCTGTGGATGTTTTCAGACATTGGACAGATTAGAAAAAGGTGTTCTCCACACTTGGCTAAATACCCCCTCCACTCTCTTCTCAACACTGGGCAAGGCATGGATTCATAAAATCCACCACCTCCTCGGTGCTGCTAAGCACACTGGGTAGAGTAAACAACACCCACGACCTCTTGGAAAGATGGGATGGACAAAAAATTCTACCCACCCAGTCCATGTTCAGGATGGGGTAAATTGGTAAATCTAACTAGGGTATAGCGTTGCCCTTGCAACACCATACGTGAAGCAAGGGCAATGCAATATTTGCTAAATCTGGCCCCAGGATACAATGTATTATATCAGTTGTGCCTATCATAATTGCCAATGATTTCGAACCACGTTTTAAAGGTCGAAAGTTTGTAAGATTGTGTGATGAAAAAGCTGGAGTCACACTGGAAAGAAATGGGAATTGTGGAATAATATTTTTGGGATGGTAATGTTTTGGTATTTTGTTAAAGAATGTGACATTGATAATATCTCTGTTTTTTACACCTTCATAAGTGGTAACAGCCACTTGATCTGCAGAAGAACATTTTCAATTAATTACTGAGAAAAGCAGCAGTAATACGGAGGGAGTGGTGGTATTACTGCACACTACAAACCATTGTAAATGTATGGCTGCTGTTTGCTACTGTAGCTTGCTGAAATGATATGTAATAACTATGCTTCCACCAATTACTATCTGTGCTTAATATGAGCCCGTGGTTTCCAGTGCTCAGCACCGGCACTTAATTGCCAACACCAGGGCTTGTGACAGTCTGCCACAAGGTGGTGCTGTCTGGGTAATGTAGAGATGACCACAACAGCTAATTATTAGTTCGATATACATTAAAAGAGACTATCGCTTGTCGCCAAAAACATCCTTTTAGCTTTGGGGGCCTAAAATAGTCCGCATTGTCACACTTGTAAGAGTGTGTTGGTTAGTAGCTTTGTTGTTACTATCATTGGCAGCATGGCAGGGGCAATGTGTGGTACACACAAGAGCCCTGACACTTTTGTTTTACAAATTAAACACTGGTATCCAAAGCAACTACTCTAAGTATAAGGGAAGTGACTGCCCATTAATTTCCGAAATATTTCACGGACTTGCTCTGCATGAGAACCCTGATCTTTTTTGCTTCTTTTCAGCCTCCTCTCCTGCAAACCATGACATAGAAGATGGAAACACTGAGGTCCACCATTCAGCTGTCCAGACACCTATGCGAAGGGAATGCCGAGATGCTGGCTGGGGTTTGACACAGGGAATTATTGGATTCTCTCCTCTGTGACCTGTAAGCAAGGTCGTGTTCCATCTTGTTGAGTATTTGCAGCAAATCCACATCCAAGTGTTTTCATTCAATTGATGAGTTACTAATAAATGAATAAGTGAAATAAAAGTTCAAAGCCAAGAATGTGATTAGAGTTGATAACTTATGCACGTATTATTTTTTGGCACAAACTATTGACTGGAAATCAAGGTATGGTTGGGCCCGCCCTGTTTGAAATATATTTTTTAGAATTTCATGTAAATGTAAATGTAAATGTAAATGTGCTGGATTTGTAAAGCGCACGGCTGCCCGTGAGCGTCCCGGCGCTTGCTTAGGGAACCCGTCCTGGTATTCCCCTGTGAGAAACCCCGGCAGGGTGTCCACAAGGTGAAAGCCAGGCATCCCGCCGCGAGGAGCCATAGTGACGGTGGTAGTGATGGAACCAGGTTGATACACACAGTCTTTTGAAGAGCCTCAAACCCCTAGAAAGTGCGAGTGAGTGGGAGCGATAGTGCTGAGATAGAAAAACCGCTCGACCCCTGGAGTTTTTGAATAGAAAGCAAATGGTATCTTAAATGAGACGTTCAAATGTGTGTGGAGACAAGAGACGTGTAAAAATGCTGACTGGCGATTGGAGACAACGTTAAGTGAATTTGAGAGTTGGACAAATAACATGTGAGGGTACGAGACAATCCCATTTAATGAGTGTATGAGACACCCACAAATTAAGTGAGATAAATAGACATCCAGGTCTGGGTTAAGTAACTTTTTGAAAAATATTGCAGAAATGACTGCTTCTGTATTAACATTACCGTGGTCATTTCCACAATATTTTAAATATGTTCGGAGATTTGGGCTGACAACACCTCTCATTATTACCACAGAAACTCTAGGAAATCACCATAAATGTTTGTTACGTTCTGGAGAACAAAACCTGTTTGGTAACACATTAAGAACAAACAATATTTAACACCTTTAAGCATTCAATATATCACAAGACAAACAGCACAAAACAGACCGCAGTCGATCTGGGATTTGAAGACTTACTAAGGAAATAAATTTGAACTTGATGGACTTATCCGGTACTTATGATAATTCAATATGTTATCTGATGACGAATTGTGGAGAAATCGGATCACTGAAATAATATCGACTACCAAAATATCGACTACCCAAAATATCGAGGAAAAAATATCTACAACCAAAATATCGAGTTTGTATGTACAAACAGGTAAGTACAAAAATATCGAGTACAAAATATCGTTTACAAAAATATAGTTGTAAAAAATATCGACTTTAATAAAAACAATGTTTAATTACATTAATATAAAAAATTAATTACTAAAATATAATTAACAATACTTAAATTAACTTTTAATAATTAAATAATTAATGAAAGTAAAAAAATAATAATTTTTGAATCATATTTCTTAAAACATATATATATATAGTAACAAAATTTAATTAAATAATAGCCAATATTATTAACGTACAAATACAAAAGAGTAAAAATTACTATTCCCACTGCAAAGAGTGCAACAGTGGATATATGACGTTACAACGCAACTTTTACAACGCACTACCATTACAACGTAAGTATTGGTAAGTATATAATAATTTTTTTTTATTTAAATTATTTAAAATTATTTAAATATAATTTAATTTAATTTCATTAAATTAAAATAATGTAAATTTAATTTTACTTTATTTTTACACTGTACCCCTGTACCCCTGTACCCCAAAACTGACCCTGAACCCTAAAAAAACCCTTTACCCAAAAACCCAAAACTGACCCTGATCCCTAAAAAAACCCTTTACCCAAAAACCCAAAACTGACCCTGAACCCTAAAAATACCCCTTTACCCAAAAACCCAAAACTGACCCTGAACCCTAAAAATACCCCTTTACCCAAAAATTAAAAACTGACCCTGAACCCTCAAAATACCCCTTTACCCAAAAACCCAAAACTGACCCTGAACCCTAAAAATACCCCTTTACCCAAAAACTAAAAACTGACCCTGAACCCTAAAAATACCCCTTTACCCAAAAACTAAAAACTGACCCTGAACCCTAAAAATACCCCTTTACCCAAAAACTAAAAACTGACCCTGAACCCTAAAAATACCCCTTTAATTTAACATAATTAGCAATGAATCAATTAAATTAAAATAATTACCAATTACATTTTAATTAATTAACAAATATTATTTAATTACCAATTAATTAAATATTACTACCAATTAATACATTTACATATTTAATAAATAATAATTAAATTACTTCCCACCCTATTCCCCTATAAACCCACAACCCGCTACAGGAAATACATTATTTTAATTTACATAATTAGCAATTAATAAATTAAATTAATTACCAATTAAATTTTAAATAATTAACATATATTATTTAATTACCAATTAACATATATTATTTAATTACCAATACCATATATTATTTAATTACCAATTAATTTATTATTTAATTACCAATTAATTAATTATTACTACCAATTAATAAATTTACATATTTAATTATAATTAAATTACTTCCCACCCTATTCCCCTATAAACCCACAACCCGCTACAGAATAAAATTACACAATAATTAAAAAAAAATCATTAATTAAAAATAATTATAACATAAAATGACACTTTTCACACATATTATAACATAAAAACACTATAAATAATTACATATTATATAAAAAACGATATTTTTTACTTTCAATATTATTTACAGTCGATATTACTTCACTTACCTTAAAAACGATATTTTGGCTGTCGATATTCTGTCCTGTCGATATTTTCTCCAAACGATATTTAAAACTCGATATTCTGTCCAAACGATATTTTGGAGTCGATATTATGTCTGTGTACCGGAGAAATCCTTATGAAATATTACAGATGCAATACTGATTTTCACCATTTCCATAAACACATCGCCCTACATGGCTCAAAGCCCTGAAGAAGTTCCAAGTATTGGAACAAAACGCGTTGGCTGGATTTTAACATTTCCTATTTTGGAGAAAAGATTAAAGGAGATAATTTGAAATCTACATTGGAATTCAACTTCTTTCTGGTGCACCTTCCATTTCTTTCTTGAGTCTTTAGATCTGCTGGACAGTAGCACCAAACAGTGGTAGGTGCTGGAAGTTTCGTGCACAGGACATAGTGCCCACACCGTCATCCGCTCCCGCCCCTTTGCACCAACACAATCCCTACCCAAATGATACTCTGGACACGTGGTATGGGAAAGAACTGTTGCAGGTTTATTTTCATACAACAAACGTATGACGTTTAGGTGGGTCATCTTACAGGCTATCCAATGCAGGTAGCCCCTCGCTGACCCGCATGCCTAAAGAGCCGTCTTGCACGGTGAGACGATGCTCTGACGGTGCAGCACATTGCCATCTTCATTATACTCCCGCCCCCCTGTCAGGGCGGAGCGGTGTGGCACACCCCCGGTCGGTTCAGGCCCCCCGACCGCCCGAAGGACTAACGGGGCGCCGTTGCGGTTTCCTGGAACCTCCTGCGGCTCCTGGTCCTTGGCTCTGGCACCCTTACTGTGCCAAGCAGAGGTACCCTTACTGTACCATTCTGCCGCAGAGGTACCCTTACTGTACCCGTCTGCCTCCAGATCGCCCTGTACTCCGCCACAGCTCTGGGGGAGGCCCCCGTCGAGGACAGAGCCCCCCACCCACTCCGCTACTTACAACCTGCCGCTGTTAGTGCCTCTTGTACATCCAGGAGGAACATATCCATCCCTAATCCAGACAAGGGCACCCCGTCTCTATCGTAGTACCCTTCGGTCGTTTCCTGTATGAGTGCATGCCTAATGAAACCCAGGCCTCTTCTTTCCATGAACTTTTGAATGGATCTGTTGACCCTCCTGCGGGAATGTTCTATCCCTGCTGGGGATCTAGCTCCCCTCCATTCTCTGCGAGGGACAATTTTGCAGGCGGACAGCTTGCAAAGAGGCCGGGCCGGGGGCGAGCTGTGATTAAATAGGGAAGGGGGGATACGCCCCCCCCAACAGGTGAACCCCACCCCCTGGCCGGTGTCCGGTGGGCGCGGGGAGGGGCCGAGAGCCCCGCTTCAACCTTTCTCTGCCCTCCCACACCTTGCATTGGCTAGCGCTGCGACGGATGGCACTATCGCGCTGCCTTGCTAATGTTCTCCTGCGGGTCACGCAGTCAGCGGCATTCTACTCATTTGGATTGGTGATTTAGATGCAGACTATATAGTACGTGGCTGGTTCTTTTGGCTTCGCCCTTCGAAGCTTGTATTGGTCCTTGTGAAGTTTTAATTTCCTCCAATAGTTTCACAAAGGTCCTCTAGCCAATACGTGTTTTCTCGTTAGGGCTATACATCATTGACTTCTCCAGGGCGTGATTTCTACGTTGATCAGAGATAATGAGTGTTTCATATTCAAGTAGGTATTTTATCCACTCGAATTTATCTTAGAGTTTGAAATTCACTTGTGAGTAGTTCAATATGAGACTCTGTACACGATACGTAACCTATGGAGTACTCTGCCAACCTAAGGGGCACACATCCTCCAAACTACTCTGCTATCAGGCTTGCCCTTATAAAACGCTAACTCAGAAATGAAGAGCAACCACCTTATTAATGAGAACCTATTGAATAAAAAGATTTATTAAATTAGTGGTCACAGTAACTTGGTAACTGTAAAATCCACAGAATATCTTTAATGAGATTCAGAAATCTTCCTATCAGTCTATCTCTAAGGACGACAAAAGGGAAACGAACAGATGATGGACGGAATGCTGACCAAATCAAACATTCTACCCCAGATCTGGGTATAATCCATAATAGTTTTGCTCACCCCGCCAACCCAGTTTGGACTCAGCCATATGTGTATAAGGCTCTTCTTAGCACAACCCACATAAAACAGGTGCCAATGTGGTATTTCTGCAATTAATAAACTTAGGGTCTGATTACATGTATCAATGGAATTCATTTCACCTGACAAATAATGATATGACAGGATTCATTATTTATTGAGTGTGATAAATAGCACCTATTGTGACTTTCTGGGGAATAACATCCAGATTTCGGTGTTTAACACAGCAAAGTCTGCATGATATGGTAATTGCCTTAATTTGACCTGCCGAAATTTAAGGAATTTTGAGGTTAAATATCTACCAAGTCGTAATTCCAACACATGTGTAAACATTTCACGCCAGCGGGGGTCAGAGCATACAGAGGATTTTTCAGCCCCGTCGGGCTGGAATCTAGCCCCCCTGGTAACGTTAAGAAATTACAGAGACCCCGGTCCAGCAGCCGCCCGTGCCAATGCTCAGGTACAGGACTCAGCAGGCTCCATTACAGGGGGAGGGGCAAGTGGTCACCTGTGGCTACACGGAGGCGGGATTTGTCGTAGCCATCAGAGATTAGCTACTAATTATACAGTAATAATCAGCAACAAACATATGTATTGGTGTTTTCGGGGAATTACTAGGAGTAAGCTCGACTAAGGGACCAGAGTTTAAAACAGGCTTCTGAGGAATACATTTTATATTCACTTTACTATCTTTTCTCCCTCTGAAATGCTTAATCAGTACTTGTATAGCTGCTGCTAACTTGGATCTATTAATAGTATTTCCATGTAATTGGTTGCTATTTATTGGATTACTGTAATTTGTGTCTCTTCTTATTTATTCATTGATGCCATGTGTTGTCTCTGCTTTTTTCCTGTTCTAATAAAAAAAAAAAGCAATATAATACCGAATTTTTGTCAGAATTCTGTGATTTCTAGAATCATTCACAATCTTTTCGAAAACACATTTTAATCTTAGGGTATTTTGATGTGATATTAGACATATCTTACCCATTAGCACCTGAATTGGTAGTCCTATTGGACACCATTGGCTTTCAGTAGTGAACTGAGCATCCAACTAATTCAGAAGGCCTTACATTAGATTTCATATTAGACTTGCATTGCAACAGTGGCCGACATGACTTGCGGGTTGGGGGGGTTGGCGGGGGGTCACGCGATGGGTCGTGATTGCGAGAGGGAGGGGACATTTTTTTACAAAAAGTCACTTACCTTGCCACCGCCCAGTCCAGTAATGCTGCTCCTGCTCTCCTGCTTCCGATTTCAGGAACAGAAAGCAGGCAGCCCTCCCCTAAGCTAATCAAAATGCTGCAGTTGCAGCGTTGTGGTTCATCTGAGTGCCATGATACGACGCTCCAGAAAAGGGGGTGGTGATGAACAGAGTGTCTGAATTAAGCAGACCACTCTTACCCAGTCCAAAGATCAGGGCTCGATCCATCACCGTTATTTAGCTCACTGCCCCATCCCAGCTCAGAACCTGGCTATATGCAAATTAGTCTGTCCCTGGCCCAGTGCATCATGGGAACAGGGCAGACCAAACTACCAAGCCAATTCTTCACCAGAAAGGAGACAAGCTTCCGGGGACCGGTTTCTGCCATTTCAGGCGTCGTCGGCCCGGCTTGCTTGAATCCTGATGGAGCAGTGAGCAAGGGACTCATGTCTGAGTAAACCCTTCCACACTTATGGTGGACAAAATGATTCAGAGTCCCTTGCTCATTGCACCATCAGGATTCAAGCAAGCCGGGCCGACGACGCCTGAAATGGCAGAAACCGGTCCCCGGAAGCTTGTTTCCTTCCCAGTATAAGAATTGGCTTGGTAGTTTGGTTTGCCCTGTTCCCATCATGCACTGGGACAGGAACAGACTAATTTGCATATAGCCAAGGTCTGAGCTGGGATGGTGCAGTGAGCTAAAAAACGGTGATGGATCAAGCCCTGATCTTTGGACTGGGTAAGAGTGGTCTGCTTAATTCAGGCACTCTGTTCATCACCACCCCCTTTACTGAATCATTTTGTCCACCATATGCGTGGAAGGGTATACTCAGATGTGAGTCCCTTGCTCATTGCACCATCAGGATTCAAGCAAGCCGGGCCGACGACGCCTGAAATGGTAGAAACCGGTCCCCGGAAGCTTGTTTCCTTCCCAGTATAAGAATTGGCTTGGTAGTTTGGTTTGCCCTGTTCCCATCATGCACTGGGACAGGAACAGACTAATTTGCATATAGCCAAGTTCTGAGCTGGGATGGTGCAGTGAGCTAAAAAACGGTGATGGATCAAGCCCTGATCTTTGGACTGGGTAAGAGTGGTCTGCTTAATTCAGGCACTCTGTTCATCACCACCCCCTTTACTGAATCATTTTGTCCACCATATGCGTGGAAGGGTATACTCAGATGTGAGTCCCTTGCTCATTGCACCATCAGGATTCAAGCAAGCCGGGCCGACGACGCCTGAAATGGCAGAAACCGGTCCCCGGAAGCTTGTTTCCTTCCCAGTATAAGAATTGGCTTGGTAGTTTGGTTTGCCCTGTTCCCATCATGCACTGGGACAGGAACAGACTAATTTGCATATAGCCAAGGTCTGAGCTGGGATGGTGCAGTGAGCTAAAAAACGGTGATGGATCAAGCCCTGATCTTTGGACTGGGTAAGAGTGGTCTGCTTAATTCAGGCACTCTGTTCATCACCACCCCCTTTACTGAATCATTTTGTCCACCATATGCGTGGAAGGGTATACTCAGATGTGAGTCCCTTGCTCATTGCACCATCAGGATTCAAGCAAGCCGGGCCGACGACGCCTGAAATGGTAGAAACCGGTCCCCGGAAGCTTGTTTCCTTCCCAGTATAAGAATTGGCTTGGTAGTTTGGTTTGCCCTGTTCCCATCATGCACTGGGACAGGAACAGACTAATTTGCATATAGCCAAGTTCTGAGCTGGGATGGTGCAGTGAGCTAAAAAACGGTGATGGATCAAGCCCTGATCTTTGGACTGGGTAAGAGTGGTCTGCTTAATTCAGGCACTCTGTTCATCACCACCCCCTTTACTGAATCATTTTGTCCACCATATGCGTGGAAGGGTATACTCAGATGTGAGTCCCTTGCTCATTGCACCATCAGGATTCAAGCAAGCCGGGCCGACGACGCCTGAAATGGCAGAAACCGGTCCCCGGAAGCTTGTTTCCTTCCCAGTATAAGAATTGGCTTGGTAGTTTGGTTTGCCCTGTTCCCATCATGCACTGGGACAGGAACAGACTAATTTGCATATAGCCAAGTTCTGAGCTGGGATGGTGAGGTGAGCTAAAAAACGGTGATGGATCAAGCCCTGATCTTTGGACTGGGTAAGAGTGGTCTGATTAATTCAGGCACTCTGTTCATCACCACCCCCTTTACTGAATCATGATACGACGCTCAGCCAGGGGCTGGAGGAGTGGGCACGTTCTCCATGCAGGCTGTAATCTAGCCTCATTGAGAAGTGGGAAAGTGCGCATGACTGGTTTGGGCGGCCTGAGAGGGCCGACCAAACAGTCACTGTGCACTTTTAGGAGTGGGTAAACTATTCTTCCACTGCCCAGCTCGCAGAGCAGAGCAGCCCCGCCCGCCTGCAAAGCAGCCATACATAAAATGATAATAACTGAAAGTTATTATCATTTTATGTTTTTGCTTCTGCACTGCTTACAAGCAGTCGGACAATGCTCCTCCGCAATAGCTGAGGAGCCTCCCTTGCTGAGTTGTGTAACAGGGAGAGTACAGGAGAGCTCCATATCTATGGAGATATGGCACTCTCCTCCCTTCCCACTAGCGCCAGCACATCATTTTGCTGCAGAGCGCCACTAACACAACGTTGTGCCATAGTGAAACGGTGTGTACCTGAGTCTAGCATAGTTTCTGTATTGGAAGGGTAGCCTTCCACTACAAAATAATGTGCCTAGACAACTTTTAAAACTTTTCCTACTTTGTATGTGTGCCGTGCGTGCAGCACACATACAAAGTCAGAAAAAGTAGCAGAAATTAAAGCATTTAATTTCTCCTTTTAACGCCTGCTTTCAAGTGACGTTAATTATTGACCCAAAACCCTGTCTACTATTGTTAGTAGATAGGATTTTGCGTAAAATACCATGGGTAGTTGCATAGGAATGCCCACATATCTTATCATATCTTATCTTTCAATAATTACAATATTTTGGGAGGAATATTTCTCATTTTACAAAATTAAGTACTTTTTACTTCACAATTGTTGTAATTATAGATATTAAATAGTTATAGTGAACATATATTTTGATTTGTAATTATACAATTTTTTGCACATGTTGATTAGTAATTTGTCATGAACATGTAATTCTTTACAATTACATATATTTGTTAAATATTACGATTGTTAAAAAGCATTACATATATTGGTTATTTTTTGGTATCAATATTATTGTAATATATATTTAAACGTAAAACATTTTTGTACATTGTTTTAAATATGCAACTTTTTATTATTTTGGACTTATTATATATAAACATTAATAAATACAATATAGTTGTTATCATTGATTTCTATGTAATGGGAGCTTTCTATATTTAATTTTTCTGCATTTTTTCCAGTTTTTTTGATTAGGTAGTCTTTGTTCTTTATTTGGGCTGTTCTTGGACATTGTGGTTGCTGTTTCCCATTGCTGTTGTCTGTTTCAGGTAAAACTGTCTTAAGCTATTTTTTTAGGGGCTAGTGTGGGGGTTAGAGTTTAGACATAGTTAGGCTAGCTTTTTTAATTGGATGCTGCTTTAGTGTATTTTTTAAAAAAATGTAGCCAGTGTTAGTTTTCGGTATTGCAGTAAGCCTTAAAGTGAAATGTGATGTATTTTGTATGTGTGTTTTATGTATTTAATACCAATTTTAATGTTTTACTGTGTTTTAGTTTGTACTAGGGTTGTAATAGTGTTTAGTGTTCGACATCAAGGTCTATTTTTATTCTCAATGTGTTTAATTTTTTTCAAGGGAAAATAACTTGTTATTTTTTAAACATAACTATTTGTTAGTGTTTCCTTGAGTCGTTGGTTTTCCTGGAGTGTTTATTTATTCCTTTTTTTTATTTTTCAGATTTTGAATGGATTCTTGAATAATTAAACTATTCTCTTATTCCTCTGGTTTATAGTTACATTTTTTGGGTTCTTTTGTCGATATTTTTTGGATTGTATCTTTTAGATCTTCATTTCATTCATCGTGAGTGTTCTTTTATGTATGTTATTTAGTGGGCAATATTATTTATTTTAGTTGTATGTTTGTTCATTTATTGTAGTCCTATACACTTTTTATGGAGTTAGGATACTTTTTATAGGTTGCAGAAAAGTCTAGGTTTAGTTAAAATAATACTGGCTTTTTTATTACGCATTTATATAATTAAATATTTTACATATTTACTATGGTACAATTATTAATCTGAATTTTTGTCTTTTCAGTTATTATTTTATTCATTATGTCATTTTAAATGTGCTTTAGTAATATTAGAAATACATAAAAATAAGGAATGAGTGTTAGCATTTTAGGAACATTAAATGTTGTAGGTTATTATAATTTAAAAAGTAAGGTACTTGCTATTGAGTCAAGATATGGTAGACCTGGGTTGTTGGTAAATAGTTTAACTTTAAATACTAGGAGTTCATGCATTTTTACACTTTTGGACAATTTTGGTTTCCGTTGAGTTTGGGATTGTTCTATTCTTATTTCCTGGTTGCCTTGTTCTTTTTAACTATTTTTTAAAGTAATTCTACGAACTGCTATAATGTTGGGTGGCTTCTTCCAAGTGTTCCTTGGGTCAATATTGTGCCCACCTTCCACTGGGATATTTGTTTTTGCTTCTTAGGAAATGGTACTGTCATAGATAACCCACCTTGAAATGAGATGCTTGGGTTGTCATCTGTGGTCTGGTTGGTTCAGACGACCATGGCATGTATACTCAAAATAATCCATTAGTGAAGCTAGCATGGTTTAATAGAGTTGGTAATAAGCGAATTCATTCAACATTATCATGTCGTAATGTTTATTGACTTCTGTCACACGGGCGTACGCTAAAGCTATAGAATTTCTTTATTTGTGTGTATATTCTAGGTTAGTTGCTTGTTATATTCTCAAAATGTTTTTTGTTGATGCCTCTATATGCTCTAGTTGAAGTGATATTGCACCCCTGAACTACAGTCTGCTTGTAGATTTTAAGTATAGTTGAAGTCATTGCCTGTGCAAAATCTAGGAAAATGTTTTGTGGGTTTTAGTAGTTTGTCATTGTTTTATATGTGTTAGCATTTCATTGTAAGTTGCACTTTATTTGACAGCAGTGCATACATTAAGGGGATGTTTGCATTGTGATTTTGTGGCTGTCCTATATACAAAGGTGTATTTTATATAAGTGATTCGTAAGTGTTGGAGTATGTCTATATCTCTGAGATGCTACTGGCATTTCCCTGGCTGCTCTAAATATTCTGGATATTAATCGTTTTAGGCATGGTATATCATGGAGTTGCCATGTTGCTTGCTCAGAAACGTCTAGTAAAACATTTTAAAGTTTTGTTCCTGTTGGCTCTTGTCAGCTCGTATTAGCTCTAGTGAGCGCATACTACCTTCTTCTAGGGTTTGTAAAATATTTATGACTTCTATTTCAGTAATGTTAGTGATGTGGCTATGTTCCCTAATGCTTTGCACTATTTCATTTTTAGTGGTAGCTTTGCCATAGATTCATTTGAATACTATTTTGTGCATTTACAGTGTGTTTTCTCACTGGCTTTACTCTTCCCTACAAAAAGTATATTCTCTATATTTTAATTAAAAATGAATTATAACAAGTTATAGGTAAGGCTCCCAGTTGTCAGTTTTTACTGATTTTTACAGTTAAACAGACAGAAAACAGTGTGTTTTCTGTCTGTATTTATTTTTAAAAGTGGAAAAATACAGAAAATTGTGCTTCTTGTGAGTGACTCTCCATGACGTCCTTCATGAATTCCTGGGCAACAGGAATGTAGATAGAAAGCATGGAGAGTTAAAAAACAGGACGAGATTTCCTTAAATACAGGCATTAGTTAAAATATATTTTTATAAAATTCTGTATTTACATGAGAGTGTAGTGTTTTGTTATATTTGGTAGTTTAATTGGTAAAACTCAATAGCATCAAAGTATGAGTGCATGTTTATCCATTAAATAAACGTGGAAATATACCATTTTAGTACTCCCTTTATTCTCAAAACAAAAAATAAATATGGATAAATACCAATAAGATGGCTGAAAAATAAATATGGATAAATACAGATAAAGATGTTGAAAAAAGAAATACCATAAACCCAGGAGCCCTAATTATAATTTAATAACAGCTTCCCTTTTTGAGATTTGAAATATTTGGCTGTTTCCTACATTGTCCTTGTGGGTTTTAAACAATTGAAAATATACATTCATTTTATTAAAAAAACAATAGGTGAAGCTATATTAATTGTGACATTTTTACATAGCAGGTGCACATCTTAACTTACGTTCTTGATGTTTCTTTTAGTTGTCGAATTCTGTTTTGCAGGTCTGTTTGGCGTGGCTCCTATTGAAAGGAAAAATGTGTTAGATGTATCAGTTTATTTTCTAATCTCAGTTTTTGTTACTTTTTTGCCTCTTCTTTTTTAAAGATGTAAAGCATTTTTTTTGGTTAGTTTTAGTCTTGTGCTTTTGTTATACTGCTAACTTTTGAGGTGGTCTATTTTTAAATTTGATATATTCAAAATCTTACCTTTATTTTCTTTTAGCATTTTTTCTTGTACATTATGCACCTGTAATGTAATTAAATAAATAGTAACATAGCTTTAATATTTCTTATTTTAAAGAGGTTTTAGTTCTTTATTATTTTTGTAAATTTCATTTATTGTCTTAGTTACTTTGTTTGTAATATTTACTGGTTTGTAGAAGCATTGTAGTCTTCTTTTGTAGGTTTGCAATCCAGCAGAGTGACGCTGTCCTACTTTAATTCTTTTGGAGGAAGCATTTTGGGGGTACAGTTACTATTATTTGACGCAATGTGAAGCAGCAAGGTAACTTGCTGTGCTGCATTGTGTGAAAGGGAAAGAACAGAAATGCTCCATATTTACAAAGTTATGGAGCATATCTGCTCTCTCCTTAATCTGGTGCACTCTGTGCTGCCTAGCATCAACACAGACACCCTTTCAGTGCTACAGGGTGCCTGCCTCATGAGCAGGATTGTTTTGTGCAGAAAGGGATAGTTTCATACAAAAAACAATCCTTAGAGGCATAGTCCCTTTTCCAGACATGGAAAGAAGATCTAACGTAGAAAAACAAAGATATTTCTCCTGTTACGCCTCTGTCAGGTAGGTGTATCTTTTCGGCACAAACCCAGGTTTACATGTCTTTATAAATCTGGATTAGCGTCAAAATACATTGGAGGTTACATGCCTAGCAGAGGCAAAGTAACAAAAGGCATCACTGTGCTCCATGTTGCAGTACTTTTTATTTACTAAACCACGCAAAGCCACCAGCCGCGGCCTGTGGAGGGAGTTCCATGGGGCAGAGAGGCGGGGCGGGGGGGGGCAGAGTGGGGGGCTCTAAACACCAGAATATGGATGATTGCAGGTAAGTAAACAATGTAATAAATAAAACAAATTATGTAGCGCGCTGCATCGCATTTTGCAATGCAGGGCCGCTACGAAATTCGTTTTATTTATTACATGGTTTACTTACCTGCAATCATCCATTTTCTGGTGTTTAGAACCCCCCACCCTGCCCCTCCCCCGACCCGCCTCTCTTCCCCACGGAACTCCCTCCACGGGCCGCGGCTGAAAGCCAAACAAAGTGACTTTGCGTCACTTAGCAAATGCCAAAAATTATTCTGCATCTGGGCTACACCGAAAAGTGTCACAACCCCATGCAAAATCATAGTAAATCTGGGCCTTTGTAACTTTAGTAATACTGTTTATTGATTGGGAAGAGTTTCTGTTTCTTAACTGTTTTTATGTTTAATTTGATTGGTTGGTTGGAGACTAGTTTGAGCTTTTTGTACCAATTTTGGTAAATGCTAATTAGTGTTTTTGATATTTAGTTAATGAGTATAAATTTAATTTTGACCTATTTTGTACTTATTTGTAAATGTAATGTCTTAATCTGTGTTTTATTTAGAATTATAGGTATTTTCCGATGATCAATATTTTGCCTTTCTTGATTGTTGTTATGTTTCTGTAGCTTCAATGTGTAGGTCTTTATTTTTGACTACATTACTGTTGCATTTTACATATTTGTTCCTGATATGTTTGGCATTGATATTTTTGTGTTCACCAATTAAGTATGGATTAAGTATGGGGTCATGATATTTTCTGGTTTCGGCAATATCTGTGGATGTTTTCTTGGGGAACAAATCACTACTGATTTAATGTTGTATGACCTATTTAGATATAGTGCCCAGTTAGGATGGCTGTCATTCAGTCATTAAAACAGTTTAGACTCACAGTTCTCTGGGTAGTATAGAAAGCCAACCATGGGAACTCCCGTTTACACCTATAAAGTGCATTTAGTTTTCACCATCCTACTACATCTTTATGATCTACTGCACATTCTAAGTTGATGACTCCCAAATTGTATTTGGGGAATGCTGGAGAAAAGCTTCTCAGCATGGCAGATGCCAAATTATGGAATTTTCTTCCTTCATCATTGCACCGTTTGCCTAACCTGTTCAGTTTTAAACGTACACCGAAACAGTATTTCTTAATTCTGTCAGCTGTGTCATAAAAAGTAACATCATTGTTTTTGGGGGCTACTCTTCCTTTTTAAAACATTACTATTGTTTTATTTTACAGTTTTGTCTCTTGTAGCTTATGTTATTGTATTTTTTAGGTTGTGGTTGTTGGGCTAAGATGCTGGATGGTTTCCAGGAATCTATTTTTATGCGCAATATCAAATTCAAATTCAAAAAGTGCTTTATTCGACTATTACTCATAAAAGCAGACATACAAACATGTAATAAAAAACGATTAAATTTACATAGTCAATTAGACATAAGCACGTAGATAATATATAAAAAAACAATACACATGTAAAATAGCAGGTGCAAGTTCATTATAAATAAAAGTGCCAGAATGATAATCACAAGAGGCAAATATAAAAGAATTCATATCATAAAATTTCATACCGATGATACGTTAAATGAGTATGTTGCATTAAAAAGAATAGACACATAGTCTAGCAGTCTCTGACCAACTAATCGGCATTTACAGAGAATAAACAATAGTCTAGCAGTCTCTGGATTACAATAAATTATTACAGAGAATAGACATGTATCTAACAATTACTGTCGACTAAACGAGGAGTAGTTACCCTACCAACAATCTCTGCCTTATAGTCCAGGCCCACCCCAGGTACTTTGCAGTAGCAATTATAATCCAATTTACAGAAGTAGATCTTACAATCCGCAGTGCTACCATACTGCTTTTTGTGCCTAGGTTCCTGCACATAGGAGCCAACCAAGCTCGCCTTGGTGCAGAGTACATTGGGCAAGAGAACAGAAAGTGACCAAGAGTCTCATTTCCTACCCCGCAGACTGGACAGATTGATACACCCCCTGCTTTCCATTTAGATGTTAGATTACAGAGGGGGAGGGAGCCTACCCTCAGTTGGAAAAGCAGTTTCCTGTCCATGGGGTTTGATATGTAGTCCCAGTACATTTCATAAATTGGGTACAGCTTGATCTCTAGGTAGCTAGTGGTCATAGACCCACTATTTGTGCTAAGCGTGCTCTTATTAACAACATGTTCCCAATAAATGTTTTTTAAAGTGGACTTGGAAGGAAATAAAGCCCCAGCTGGATCAGTCCATAGAGCGTTAAGTCCTAGTTCAAACAAAGCAATCTTTAATGATTTAAACCATTTGATTTTATTATAGCAGTCGGCTTTGACAACATCTTTAAACCCATTCGCGTAGTGGGAGAGCTCCGGCGTGGTCCAAAGCCTGCGCCAGTATAAGATCGGGCGCAGTTTGGCCTTATCAGAAATCTCTCTCCTACCTAATTCATATCTTAGGGGCAATAGCGGACTGCTCTGGGGGGCACCTATCAGTGTCCTATAAAATTTGTTTTCTGAGGTTTGGAGTTCCTGAAGATTTTCGTGCCCCCATAACTCCGCACCATACAAGGCAGACCCTATTGCTTTTGCCTCATAGATTATCAATGGTGGTTTGAGATATGTATCCCTAGGTAAGTAAAGGATTTTACAACCTCCAGGGTACGACCACTCAGGGAAATTTTGGATTTAAAATTTCTGTGGGGGTTGAAAGCCATGAGTTTTGTCTTAGACCCATTCACCTCCAATCCGTGATCTACACAGAAATCATCAAATATTGCCAATGCTTTTTGTAACCCAGCTGGTGTTTTAGATAAAATTAAGGTATCATCGGCGAACATTAAAATTGGAACTTTTTCACCTGCAAGAAAGGGAGCATCCACTGCCTGAGTTTGCATGCAAGAAACCACACCGTTAATAAAAAGGGTGAACAGAGTAGGGGCCATTGAACAACCCTGCCGAACCCCACGCTCAACTGGAAATTCGGCGGTGTCATTTCCGTACCCACCCCAGCGAATTTTAGCATAATTGCCCTCGTGCAATCGCATGGTTAAGGACAACAGTTCCCTAGGGACCCCAAGAGTCACAAGGACTTCCCACAATTTTGCCCTTGGTACCAGGTCGAAGGCAGCCCGCAAATCAACAAATGCTGCATACAGGCTGCCTCCGCCTAACACCACGGTCCTCCACTGGATCAGTTGGAGACGGAAGACTTGGTCCACAGTGCTGGTTGCCCTACGAAAACCAGCCTGATAGGGGGATAAAATGTTGTTATCCTCAGCCCAATCAAGCAACCTGTTAACGATTACTCGCCCCACTATTTTTTGGATAGTGTCGATCAAACTAATGGGGCGGTAATTACTAGGCTGAGCGCGATCTCCTTTCTTATATACCGGGATGATGACAGCACCCCGCCATGTTACTGGAATGTCTGCACCTCTGGCAATGTGATTTATTAACAGGTGAATATATTTGCACCATCTTACAGTGTCGTTTAAAAAAACGTCTGCTGGAACCCCGTCAATGCCAGGGGCACGACCACTTTGAACGGTTTTGAGGGCAGTCAGTATTTCACTCTGCGTGAAAATGTCATCTTCTGCCAAAGAAGAGAGTGGGCATATACTGTCAACAGACTGGTCACTGGAAGCGTATTGTACGCTAAAGAATTTTACCCAGGCATCCTGGGGGACATTATTTGTACTGGCATCTTCAAGCCTGTCGTGACCCCATTTGACTATATGTCAAAATAACCTGGAATGATTTTGGTCGCTAGCACTCTTTAGCATGTTCCAATGGGCTTCGTCCCAGTCTTTTTTCGCTTTAGCTATGGAACGTTTGTATTGATTCCTAGCTATCCTAATAGCCTCCAAATTTTTGTTCTTGATTGCAGCACCCAAGCGGGCCCTAGCCCCCTTACAGTCCTGGTTATACCATTTAGCAGGCCTATAGGCCCCAGGCTTCTTTTTATTTGCCGGTTTTAAGAAATGGCATTTTATTTCTTTAAAAAGGTCATCGTGGACCTTGGTAACATTGTTTTGGGTAGGGGAATGCCCAGCCTCTCCCTCAAGGGCCAGTATAGCCTTATCAGTTGCCGTACTTATTTTTTCTAAAACCAGCGGGTCTGTTCTAACGCTTGTCCACCTCAGCCTGCGCAAATCATTGGTGGGTACAATCAACGGTGGGAGAGATTCAACACGGTTACTTGAAACAACATCAGACAGCCACCATTTGTGGAGAACACATAAGGGGTTGTGGTCGCTCTCGAGCCTTTCCAAAACAACCATATCAGTGACAATTGGCCATAGGGGCAAGCTACATATGACATAGTCGATGCGGCTCTTATTTCTACCATTATTAAATGTCATAGCTGGTACTCTGTCAGACTTTGTCCGGCCATTCAAGGCCCTTAACCCATGTTCAAGGCACATAGCATTTAGACCAAGGATATCCTCAGTCCAGCGTGTTATTGGGATTGTATTAAGAGCGGGGATATCCCAGATCATATCTTCCTCCGTGCCCAAATGTGCGTCGCCAATGTCTAATGGTTCAAAAGTGCTATTTAGGTCGCCAGCTATTAGTATGTTTTTCCCAGATGAGTGAGTTTCTAGCAATTTATACAAAGACAAAAGGACCTCGGATTTTCCTACACTACCCCCTCTAGCATATACATTGTAAATATCAATGGTGGTAGATGGGTTACCCTTTAGTCGAATGAGCTGGATGTCTTTTTGGTGGAGCTCAATGTTTCTCACATCAATCATAAGAGACTGGCGGACCCATATGGTGAGTCCCCCCAGCGGTCGCCCTTTTGGGCCCTTGGTGGCCGGAACATAGAAGTTCAAATAGCCCAATGCAAATACAGGATCACAGGCCCAAGTCTCTTGAAAAATACAAACATCATACAGACTGACAAACCCAAACCATTCACCACAATCCATTTTGGAACAAAGCCCAGCAATGTTCCAAGACAATAAATTCCCGGTAGCATTTACCATTATTGGATAATTACTGTGAGCTGACCCAGTTAGCGTTGTGTCATCAATACCAATGTCATTTATATTTGCTGCAGTTAGTCCAGCTCTAGTTACAAGATTGTGTGTCACATTTTGTAAAACTGTTGAACAACTAGACACCTCTATTGAACGTGCAGCCATAGGAATTTGCAGCAAGGTGATGGGGTTGGATGGTAGTCAATCACATGCATCTAGGTTGGAAAGAGTAGAAAATCTATTTTCCAATCCTAGGCCCCACTCAGCAAAATCGGGGTTCTTGCTGCCCCTCTTAGTTACAACATTCCATTTTGTTCTTAGTGTACTGCAGTTAGGGCCTCTGCCTTTCCGAGGATAGAAGAGATCTAGGGTCAATGGGACAATTGGAGTAGATCTTTTCTGTGGTGGGTGAAGGTTAGGCAAGATATTTGGCAGAACTTCGGGGTCAGAGAAGTGAAGCATGACACAGTCCCCCTTGAATTTTTTTACCCTATTCCCAATCCACTCAACCCTTCTTGCGTTCACCAACTCTTCGGATAATTGCTGTTTGCCCCAGGAAGTTATGGCCATATTGTTAGTTAGCCATGATAACGATTTATTTAACAATGATGAAGTTGATTCGACATCGCCTGGAGCTAGTGGGGGTACATTTGCAAGAACGAGGACTAATGGTGAAGCTTCCACAATAAGCTCAGATGATCCTTTCGAGGAATTAGGTTCCCCATAGAGTGAAGCAGTGGGTACATCTCCAGAGGGCCTATCAGATGGGTTTGTCGGTAAAGTCAACGGAGGGTTTGGTGCAGCAGCAGGAGTCGGCCCGTGAAATTTGCAGGATTGAATTTCACTCATCAATGGCTGGACACTTGATGTAATAACTTCTGGGAGTTTTCTCACTTCCCCCAGAGTTTTTCCTAATAGACCTTCCAGTTTGCTTACCTCGGCAGTTAATTTATCTATTTTACTGATCAGGGGTTTTACCATCCCTTTAATTTTTCTGTCCATCAGGG
The DNA here is from genome assembly GCF_964261635.1 of Lissotriton helveticus. Classification (NCBI taxonomy): domain Eukaryota; kingdom Metazoa; phylum Chordata; class Amphibia; order Caudata; family Salamandridae; genus Lissotriton; species Lissotriton helveticus. The sequence continues at coordinate 363,777,188 of NC_136072.1, read as the reverse complement.
AACAAAGTTTCTGAAGTAAATCATCAGAAAGGGTCACGTAAGTTTCCCCAGTCAGATCTTCCTCGTCTTCGTCGGTTGTTTTCCTTGGTGGCGTAGCAGCTTTGTTTTTGGCTGATCTTAGGCCTCCACGCTTTTGAATGGCTTTTCTTTTACCCCCTGAAACCCTCGGTGCAGGAATAGGGGGAGCAGTAGAGGTAGTAAACTCACTGTTTGTAGAGAGCACAGTCAAAGCTTCAATGTCACTGTTTTCTTCAGTGCTGGCTACTATGCCACTGGGCTGAATGCTATTTGTATCCTGGAGGGAGTTGTGTGCCTCACCCAAGAGGCTGTTGTTTAGCAGAGCGAATGAATCCTCTGTCTCTTTATCTACCAGTGGTGATTGTATAGGTAATTCTAATCCCAAAGAAGTCCTTCTATCACTGTTAATTTTCGTCACAACTTGGACGAGATAGTTCTCCATTGTATTTGAGACAGGGGTTAACTTTTTACCAGGCATTTGGTCGAGCAAAAGTACACTTGGAACAAAATGTTATAGCTCACAATAGCAATGAGATGTATGTTTACCTGTTATTCAGCGGACCTGGTGTACTTTATCCAATGATGGACATTTGGTAAAAAGGGCAGAATCCCTGGCCCAACCCAACCTTGTCCGAGCTCGGACGGCCTCAGACGGCCCGCCCTTTGCGGCCCGCCCTTTGCCCGGGCTTCGCCCGGCGTCCCGCGAGACAGGGGTTACTGCGAATTTAAGCGCCTCCTGGCGCGCGATTAACGCGGCTAGCGCCGCAGAGGCTGCTGGGACCAGTAGTCTCAACCCTGCACCGCGCTCCGCTCGGCAGCCCGACTCCGGGATGGTTTTGGAGTCCGGCAGCGGGAGGCGGGAGGGCGAGAAAGCAGATGGCAATATGTCCGGGTGGCCTCGCACTCCTAAACAGGCACAGAGATTCCTCAAGCAATCCAACAGGTACACTCCCCCCCCTCGACCGGGGTTACTGCGAATTTAAGCGCCTCCTGGCGCGCGATTAACGCGGCTAGCGCCGCAGAGGCTGCTGGGACCAGTAGTCTCAACCCTGCACCGCGCTCCGCTCGGCAGCCCGACTCCGGGATGGTTTTGGAGTCCGGCAGCGGAAGGCGGGAGGGCAAGAAAGCAGATGGCAATATGTCCGGGTGGCCTCGCACTCCTAAACAGGCACAGAGATTCCTCAAGCAATCCAACAGGTACACTCCCCCCCCGACCGGGGTTACTGCGAATTTAAGCGCCTCCTGGCGCGCGATTAACGCGGCTAGCGCCGCAGAGGCTGCTGGGACCAGTAGTCTCAACCCTGCACCGCGCTCCGCTCGGCAGCCCGACTCCGGGATGGTTTTGGAGTCCGGCAGCGGGAGGCGGGAGGGCGAGAAAGCAGATGGCAATATGTCCGGGTGGCCTCGCACTCCTAAACAGGCACAGAGATTCCTCAAGCAATCCAACAGGTACACTCCCCCCCATAGCAATATCAAATAAGTACGTCGAATACATATAAGGCCACATATTATGTGGGGTTAGAGATGCCTACATTTAATGTCAGTATAAGGAGTCTAGAGAGTTCAAAAAGATCATTAGCAGGGCTTGAACGGAAATAAACACACCAAGGTGTACTTCTGGTAGAATTATGACATCAGACATTTTTCTAGACTCCTTTTTTGGAGTACTTAAAGCCCAATCTGATAGAACCTGACCTTTCAATAGAAAGAGAAGCCGCTGTTATTTGATAGTAGCTATCAAAGTGACTATGGTATCTGAAGGGGAATGGGTATGCATGCCTACTTGTGTAAATATCCAAAAGCTGAGTGGTAGATGCGACCATCATAGTCCCGAACACAAGGAAGAACCCCCCAACTGACCTGACACCCATTATTCCCACCTCTGAAGAGGGTATGTGCAAAAGTAGCACTGGGTTATAATATACTTGGAGGATTTTACGGGGTCAGGTTTGTCCTCCTCTGCCATCTAGATAGGTAGATTTTAAAGTGTGTAGGGATTTTCCCAAAGAATAAAGAGTGAGATGGATTTGTTTCCCATGAAAAAAATATTACTAGAATAATAAGTAGGCTAGTAGGGCCATTGGCAATTGTTTTACAGGGATGATCCTTTAAAGGCTATATGTCAGCAACAAGTGTAAATGGGGATCCTACTTAAACACCAGTACAGAGGTGGCTTGAAGAGAAGAACCATTCCCTTATTTGGCAGTACATACACCACAACCCCCAACTTTCCACTACCCATGATCAAGCATTTCTGGCTACCAATATGTTTGCAATGCCTCTCTCTTAGACCCATTCTTCATCTTATCAATACAACTGACCAGATCCCTGTCATGAGACCAACCTACATTCTGTTCCCTCACACCTTTTCACTGCACTTTTTTTTAAATGTATTTGCTAACCACCAAAGACTTTTTGCAATTATAAATTTGAATGTTACATGTTTAACTTAATTATCAAATGCTTTGTCATTGTATTATAATGCTCCAGATATCATTAAATTAATCCCATACATTTTTGCCCTTTAATTCCATAATAGCTACTGCTAGCTAATAAAAAATGCAATAGTGTTTCCAGCATTTCTTTTCCTTTAAAAAACTTGCAATATTTAGAGCATGATTATGATCTTAGTGGATGGGATACTCCGTCACAAATGTGATGCATATCCCGTACACCAAGTTACAAGTTCCATAGGAAATAATGGAATTGCATTCTGGCGGACAGCTATCCGTCACGTTTGCGATGGAGTATCCCTGTCCACCAAGATCGTAACCAGGCCCATAGCCTGGCTATTCCAATTGCAATATATATCTGTAATGCCCTGGGATATTAATAGCCAGACCATGTATAACTCATTGGCGAGTAACTTGTATACTACAAACAAACTTTCTAAACGGTTCTCTCTCGATCTCTGTCCAGTAATCCACCGGTAGCAAGCAGTTGAAAAACATGTATATCGCATCTGCAGTTTCTATGTTACACCTAGGACATCAAGAATGGTCTGATATTTACATGCATATAAATGATCAAGTGTACAGTACATTCGGTTTATCACCTTGTACTTTTGTAATCACAAAATTTGAAAATCTCATGTCACATTTGTATAGCTGTGAGAAAGTGTGTTGTTGTTTGACTGGTGTGTGAGCCCTGGTCATGCAACAGCCAAAGTCCCTTGCAGGGTGAACCACAAAAAGCCACTAAATTATCCTGTGCCCAACCTTGGGTAGCTTGGCACAAAAAAGCAGCCATGCTTCACTTAGACGCAATGTGCAAATTATTTATGCAGCAGACAAACAGTAATAAAGTGAAAACACAACACAAGAAATATCCCAAACCAATTCAGAACAATAGAGTATATTTTAATAAATCAATTGACACTAAAACAACAACAAAATCTACTAATTTGAACCACGGTTATGGATTTTTAAAGTGGAAGGTTCAAAATGGCGTCTAAAAGATCAAAGCACCAACCCAGCACATCTAGTTGCCAGAGACCTGGTCGAAGTCGTAAGTTAAGGCTGGCCCCTAGCAAGCGCAGTTCGCATAAAAGAAGTGGATCGGGCCCTGTCAGTGCTTACCTTCGTACATGGAACAATTTCTGAAGAAAAATGTCTGAGAAGGTAACGTTCAGGATGGTAAGGCTGCGGGAAGTGTCCGAGGAGGGAGAGACGTCATCAGATGGCCTTGGGTCAAAGCCGATGTGCAGATTTCTACGTTTGGAATTATGGACTTATTACGATGTTGGGCAGAAAGCCTCCGCCAGATACCGTCTCGGATTCGGAACTGATCGCCTTGCAGTTGGCTGTTCTGACTGACAGATTACGATGCGACTGAACACTGTTCGGTTGGATTCCCTTTGTTTCCAAAGGAAGCATGTGTTACGCCCGAGAACTAGCAATAACACAGGCTCCTAGGGGGAAATGGGGTGTTTGCAGTAAACCCTGCACCCTGTGGCAGGCACCCCATGGTGCCTGCCACACAGTACCTGGTTTTACAGGGGGGTCCTTTAGGTACCCCCTTGACCATCAAACGTAGGCCGCGGGGCAAAGTGGGCCCTGACAGGGGACCCCAAATCACTTTCAAACAGCCTTTCTGTATCAGACAGGCTGATGCTGAAAGGCTGTTGGAAAACAACATTGTTATCCCGTGGGCGGAAATGCTGTCCATAGGGGTGTACGATGTGGTTCCACCCAACACAAATTCTCTGTGAGTCGCTTGGAACCAATTCGGAATGACCGACCGGTTTACGTTCCGACTGCGAACATCGTAATCAGTCGGTTGGAATGCAAACCAACGGAGTTGGTTGTAAGGGCTCTGACGCTGTTGAAGAGATTCCGACTGTTGGGAGGAGGCTTTCCCCAGGACATCGTAATGAACCCCAGTGTCGTCAAAATGGAAGTTGAAGAACTCTAGCGGGGCAAGCGAGAAGGCTGCAGCTGAAGACATGTCCATGACATTGGATACCCCTTTGGTGAAGGACAGCTGAAACAGATTTGTTGCTGCTGCGAAGAACGTAGCGGGAGAAGCTTCAAAGTCAATCTGGTCAGCGATGCAACTTGGGAAGATAGGCAAGCAAGTTGGTCCCATCCTACTCCTGGTTCTCCGAGCACTTGTTGAGCAAATTTTGTCTACGTCCACAGTTTTGGAAAATGGCCACCCAGGAACCATTAGCACCACAACCACTCGTCCAGGACTGATGGGATGCCTTTTGGGGATTCAGGGTTTCAGGCTGAGACCAGGTGCGGGCTTATGATGGTGGGAGTCTGTTATGTCTCTGTGACTCTGAACAGGAGGCCAGTAAACTAGCTCTTGGAGCCGCTTCTGGTAGTCCTAGGTGCAGGTGTCGATTCAATAATCAACAGCAGGGCTGGTCTCTGAGGGTTTAAAGCAGACTCCAGGCAGGAGGACAATCCTTCCAAGTACAGCAGCAGTCTGGCATTCGCACAGCAGGCCACAGCAGCAGATGGTCCTCTGAGAGACCTTCCGCAGGCCCAGTAGTGAACTGAGGAGTGGGCTTAATATCTTATTTTCATACCCTGTTTCCCTTTTAGAAGGTGGGAGAAGCATCTAGAAAGTTTCTTTAAATGCATGGAATTTCCTGACGCCCCTGCGTTGGCTCCAAGCTGACTGTAGTGACAATACAGGGTCGTTCGGCCCTGTGTGTGGAGGCAGAGAACAAGCTGTTCAGGTGTAAGTGGGGCTGTGCTCAACTCCACCCCACCCTGAATCAGATGGCCTGTTCAGGTACACCTAATCTCTCTATTGTTTGACTATTATGGAGGAATTCACAAAGTCTATTGGTCATGTGGCACAGGCCAGGCTACAGGCACTAAAGGGCTAATAACAGGAAAATGGCAAGTTTCTAAAAGTGGCATTTTAAAATTTGCTCATGGGCATGGTTATGTCCCACCCTACATAAATGGGCCAAAAGTCTTTCTTCCCCATTTGGTGATTATCCCTGATATGATCCCGGGGTGGGGGGCGAAAACTATCTAGACAGCAGGGAAAGTCTTTTTTATATAAGTATAGGGGTGGAGCTTCCCACCACGGGCAGGGCTATGCGCCCACCCAAAAGAAATGGAGTACAAATATTTCAGCCCCCCCTGGGGGGGAAGAGGCTCTTTAACTCAAATCTGTCCCCCAGGTGTTCAAAAAGCTGACTAGACGCCAGGAACTTTCTTTAAAATACATGGGTGGAGGCTGCCTACCATAGGCATGGCTACGCTCCCACCCCCCAACTAAATGGGGTAATAGTCTTTCTGTCCTCCCAGGGGCAGGCAGGGTAACTACCCTTGATCTGCCTCCAGGCGAGGCATAAAGCCTACTAGACACCAGGGATGTTTTAAAGCAAAAATATAGGGGTGAGGCTGCTTAGCATGGGCATGGCCATGCCCTCACCCCAAGTAAATGGGGCAACAGTTTCTCTGACCCCATGGGAAGCATGTAGGTTTATTACTCCCCAATCTGTCCCCCCAGATGGGGCAGAAAGCCCACTAGAAGCCAGGGAACGATTTTGTTTTTAAATATAGGGTTCGGGGCTGCCTACATGGGCATGACCATGCCCCCTCAAGTAAATTGGGCAACAGCCTTTCCACCCCCCCATGGATGCAGAAAGCCCATTGTATTGCAAAAATATATACTTTTAATTAAAAAAGGGGTGGGTTTTGCCTATCCTAACACCAGGCGCCACTGCTACCCCTAAAACTTCAACAGTCTTCCTGCTCCTCTGCAGACTAAAGAATCCCATCCTAATTGCAAGAGAGAGGACATTCTTTTGAGTATTGTTTTTACATATGGGCTAAGAGAGTGAGGCTAACTCCCAATATAGTCACACTTGCAATAGTAAATAAAAGACCTATTGGGCTTGGGCAGGCGGCCACATGGAGAAACCTACCAGACCCAGACAGATTTGAAAACTAGACATCCAGGGGAGTTCAGGATGGTGTGCTTTGCATGCAAAAGACTGTGAAAAACCTCTAAACCGACCTCTATCATTTATATAGCTGGCCTATAAGACTCATACATCAAACGTATCCCCAAAATATTTTCTAAAGCGGAATGAGTTCATAAAACTGTATTTATTATTTATAAAATAATTTGTTTTTTTTTCTCTTTTTCAAAAGTTCATTATTATAAATTAGCACAAGACATAAGAAAGCAACCATACAAGACAATCCAGTAATATCAATACTTCAATACATTCCATGAGCCTAGCTTCATAAGTGCTTGATACCTCAATTAGTCTAGAATGACTAAATGGAACAGACAATGCAATTTCATAAAGAACGAATAGACAATACAAATAAAAAAGAGACACTTACTAGGTTAAGAATAACCCCACACTTATCCATAAAACCTACAATCATACCTGTCAACTAGCTCATCCATACTATCATACATACAACAGTGAGAGATAATAAAAAGACAATTCAAAGCATGTAAGGGATCCAGTGAGTCAGGAACGAGACACTAGTAGTATAGCTACGTTGTGCTGATACGTCCCAGCAGTTTCTTCTCTTGTTTGTGTCTCTGACTGGATTCCCGTTTGTAAAACATAGGTCAACGCACGTTTCGGTGGGACCCAATAAGACCACCTTCACCAGGACCAATTTTGATTTGATTACTATTCCAAAAAATGTGTTGGGTGGGGTTAATCTGATTCAGTTTGTTTGTCTCCCAATTAATGAGCAGGCAGTAAGTCAACCTCCAAAAATGACCCTGTCTATTTTTGTAGCTATACGAATGTGAAACCGCTTATTATCCTAAAGCACAAGCAATTCGCCTATTCATTCCCATTCATAAATTTGGCAGCTGCAAATGGGCTCCATCGGTTGACCGTCCAGAAGGGTTACATAGTCATCCTGAAGTCGCTTGAGGCTGCCTCTGAACTTCCCCACACGTCGAGACAAATGCATCCCACACCATTTTCTTACCCACAATGCCCTTCAAACATTAAACTTTGACCAAAAACACATATTTATCCTCATATGTCTGTGAGGAAAATTCCTTGAATATGTGGGGAGCCACACATTTCTACCACACAGCATTCAAGCAAGTCCCCGATAAAAATGGTACCTCACTTGTGTGGGTGGGACAAGAGCATGTGACACTAAAGTGCTGTATGGAGAGATCAGCAATTGGAGTAGCTGTGGGATTTAGGACATGCTCGGACCCCACCCATGGAAACCTACCAACCACAAATATTTTTGTAAAGTAGACAACCAGGCGATTCCAGAATGGTGAAGGCCTTGCGCAAATTCTACAAAGTTTTCTTAACCACAATCCCCTTCAAACCTCAAACTTTACCTGAAATCATGCATTTTCCTTACATTTCTGTGATGGAAACGTCTGAAATCCAAAAGGATCTAGAACAGGACTGGAATGGATCAAATTGAGGTCAATGAGGTTTACACGCAAGGACTCCCATTGACCTTAATTTGACCTGTTACTGTCACAGGCACTAAGCCCAGCCACACAAGTGGGGCAAAGCTGGGTGGTAGGAGGTTTGCATGGTGTTGTGGGTGGAAAAAAAGAAAAAAATCTTATGGGATACACACTAGGCACACCTCCCGGTACTTCCCAAGTTATTGAGTTTTGAAAAATTGGCAGGTTTGCCAGGATTCCCTAGGTACCGCCTTGAGTTAGGGCCCAATATCCATTGCTATTCACTTTGCAAAAAATTGGTCAGCTTTGAGTGGAAAAATGTGATATATCCATGTTGGTTTTGTAACGTTTCTTGAGGCAGGCACTAGACCTACCCACACCTACCATTTGTATCAGAAGACATGTGGGAGCATACAATAGTAGAATATGTGTTATTGCCAATTGGATTACGCTGCATTTGTGCCTTCCAAATGTAAGTCAATGTGTAAAAAAAATACATTTTTAAAAATAACCTGTAAATTATATGCTCGCACAGGTGCCCACAAATTGAGAGATGTACAGATAACCACTGCTCCTAAACTCCATATCTTGTGCTCATTTCAGAAATACATAGGCTACCGTGACACCTAATTTTCACTCTGCATATTTTACCATATGAATTGGTCTATACTCAGAACACAAAAAAAAACATTGTATGGTTCAGATCAGTTGTTGGCTCTGGATACCTCAGGTTCTTGGAGAACCTAGAAACTCTATATATCTCCACAACTAAGAATATGGTGACTTCAGCACAGCAAACCATTCGTTGATTAATTTTTTATGAAATAAACCAGACACTTTTATGCAGAGCACTTTTTTCTATCCTCCCCCAACTCAAAAAAATTGCTAGATTTTGGCTATTTTCTTGGTCCCCCACCTGGAGAATACACAAACCCTGGGTACCTTTGAAATCCCCAGGATTTTGGAAAAATGGACATGATTTGACGTAGATACCTTATGTGGAAAAAGGTTAAGGAGCCCTGGGTGCAAACTGCCCCAAATGGCCAAAAAAGAGCTCAGCACTGGGGGGGGGGAGGGGGGGGGCGAGGGGTAGGCCACAGCTAAGGGGTTAATGTATCGGCATTATGGCTACTATATATTCTACTAGCATGATTTAAAGTTGGCGAATAATCCTTCCCATCTATAATAAATTGCAAGGGCATTGCTACATATATATCACACACAGTTAATAATAGAATTTATATATATGTTTTGCTGAAACATTATGTGGGGCTCCCACTAACATGATGCCTTATGTGCCAACAATATAAAGGGCTGCTGGCCAATTAGATCGAAGCTATTGATTGGGCCAGCGTTTCCTTTCACATGTGCCTGAGCTGTTCATAACGCCTATTAATTTGAAAATGTCATTATATTTTTTCGTCTCAGCAGGGTGCCTATTGTCACCTATTCAGCTAGGGGTCATTGCTGGGATGTTTACAGATTACTTCATGACTTGTCTATCCATTTTTGGAAGTATACTGGTTTCAGATATTCCTATGATACCACTTGGCATATTATGCCAATACAGCACCATTATCATGCCAGCTTTCACATTACTGTATCATATAAACCATGTTCTTGATCTCGTTTGATCAGCAGTCGAGGAACTTACTTGACTGATCGATTGATAAAGCAGAACATATAGGGGCAGATTTATGAAGGCCTTGCGCCGCCGGTGCGTCACTTTTTCCCATGTTAAAAATGACGCATCGGCGGCACAAGGCCTTCATAAATCTGCCCCATAGAGTTCACCTATACCAATGGTGCATAACGATAGCATGTGACGAAGCAGAGACAACCCTTAGGAAAGCTTAGCAAAAGAGGAAGGTTTTAAGGGTTGCTGAAAACCAGGTGATTTGAATTTAAGTGCAAATAATCAGTAAAGTATACACAGACACCAATACTAGTGTGCTTAAATATGTATTATCATCAAGGCTTAAGACTTTAAACGAAGCTTGTGCACATGTGGCTGGGTCTCTTTTTGGCATAGTAAATAGGATCCATTTGGGTAATATCCACTCATAACCATACAGAGAGCCATTAACAGGATCTGCTATGGCAGAGGAAATCAGAGTAGCTTTTATCAGGCCCCAGTGAAGTGTTTCATTTTTCAAACGTTTCCAAAGTGAAGTTCTGGATATGCTGGAATTTCTTGGGGGAAGAGTGTCTATCAATTTTTCTTCTTCTCAAGTGGCCATTTTTGTAGATAAGGCAGCATTAAAAAGTAAAAGATTAAATGAATGATAGTGGCATCAAGTCTCTAAGAAACAGAAATAAGCCATGGGCCATGCCAAAAAGCAAGAGAGAGAATAGCCACGTGAGTGGAGAGGACCTAGTCCAAAAGTTGTAAAGATCAAGAGATGGCTATGCCTTGATAAAAATGAAGACAAACAGGATAGAGCAGACCCACCTAATCTAGTTGATGCCAGCTGTCAAGTAAAATGGAATAATTACAAAACTGAACACTATGGAAGGATCTAACAGTATCAAAAAAGAGAGCAATTTTCATAACCATCCCTGTAAGAAACCAGACTGTGCTGTGTCCAGGCCTTTATAGCTTTCCGAGTGGTTGGAAAGTCATTAGGACAGATTTTTATCCACCAATTTGCTGTACCTTGGACCAAAACTGACTGAATACAGACTGGGTTCAACAACACTCTTTTTCCAGAAACTTGGAAGAGTACATGAGGAACATGATGCATTAGGGAATAAGGAAAAACAGGAGTAATCAAGATAGGCCTTGTATGCAAAACGGTCACTGGGCAAATGTCCTCTAGCCTGCTGCGTTTGGTGGTCTGGAGATAGAGGAATATTTTCAGCTAAAAACTCCAACTTGCTGAAAGGTTCTTTGATGACGTTGATCATTATTGCCGTCAAAGAAAAGGCAAACAGTGTTGATAAAAGAAGCCTCCAGGGTCCAATGGTAGTGAGATGGATGTGTTTCAAGCTAGAAGAAGGACAAGGATTGAAGAGCGAGCCTATTTGACATAGCTTCTGCGAAAGCATCAGTTGACAGCGGAGAACACACATCCAAGCATGCTTGAGAGGGTAACGAAGAAGTAGAAAGGCCAGGGAAATTTAGAGTTTCAAAAGAACAACAAATACATTTGATTTTATTCATTAAAAAAAAACACTGAGAGCAAATGCAAAATATTTAAGTAAGCGTGATGTTAAGGTGGGTCAATAAGCTCTTCTAGGGTTTCAAAAAACGTTTCTGGGTATTATTAGATAGATCCTTTTTTAGTAGAATTTCCTATGACTGTATTTGGGAAGGTTTCTGTATTCATGTAGGGGAGTCTAGTATTCCAGACTGGATCTAGCATTGCAGAATCAACCACAAAGATAATTTTTGTGTAACGAGTTAGAGGGGGTTCTGGTGGCATGAAAAAGTACAATGTAAACATGACATAGTACTATATTGTAATATTTATTAACTCAGCCACAGTGACTGTTTATTCATTTGTACTCCTATAGGATTAAAAGTCGCCGGTTGTACATTTTTTAATGCTGCAATAATATCAAATTACTCACAGATGCAGGATAATTCGAGAGTCTGTCCTTACTAGGGGGCTCATTAGGATGGCGGACGGAAGGGCGACCGCCGTCCTGGAGTAGGCGGAAAAAGCCTTTTTTCCGTCCGCCTGTCGCTGACACTCCGTCCGCCATATTAGGATGGGAAACAGTCAAATTTCCGTACGCGGCGGAAGAGCACGCACCGCCGCGGAAGTACACCCGACCCCGCAGCGGACGCACCCAAACCAGACACACCGCCGTACGGAATGACGTCTCCGACCGTCCTCCAAATCACGATGGCAAAAAACACACATAAATTTGCTGCGGAAAAACAACCTACCTGAACACGGCGGAATCACCACAGCGGAGATACACACCACAAGCAGATCGCCGTCATGGACCCAGCGCTGCACGCATTTCCGATACTCTTCGTGCTCCACCACCAGCAAGTCATGGACCATCATCGACGACGACGCAGGTACGCCAACTCACCAATTGCTGACGGAAGGGGAGTACCTGGCAGGGCAGTGACGTTGGAAGGGAGAGTGTCATGTCACAGGAAATACATTGACGATCGCACCAAAACATACACAATTAAAGTACACAACCAGGAATGACAACGACAAACCACAAAGCATGATTTATTAGCTTTATACAACATAATAGGTGCATAATATCAGAATATGCAAGAGCATGGGCATTGGGTACAACAGATCATGTACATCACTGGCAGCACGTCAGAGTGGGTAAGTGCATCAGCAGTCCATTGCACAGAACAGCTACATCATTGGCAGCACATGAGAGGGGGTAAGTGCATCAACAGTCCATTGCACAGAAAAGCTACATCATTGGCATCACATGAGAGGGGGTAAGTGCATCAGCAGTCCATTGCACAGAACAGCTACATCATTGGCAGCACATGAGAGGGGGTAAGTGCATCAACAGTCCATTGCACAGAACAGCTACATCATTGGCAGCACATGAGAGGGGGTAAGTGCATCAACAGTCCATTGCACAGAACAGCTACATCATTGGCATCACATGAGAGGGGGTAAGTGCATCAGCAGTCCATTGCACAGAACAGCTACATCATTGGCAGCACATGAGAGGGGGTAAGTGCATCAACAGTCCATTGCACAGAACAGCTACATCAGAGGCAGCAAATGAGAGGGGCCAAGTGCATCAACAGTCCATTGCACCGAACAGCTACATCATTGGCAGCACATGAGAGGGGCTAAGTGCATCAGCAGTCCATTGCACAGAACAGCTACATCAGAGGCAGCAAATGAGAGGGGCCAAGTGCATCAACAGTCCGTTGCACCGAACAGCTACATCATTGGCAGCACATGAGAGGGGCTAAGTGCATCAGCAGTCCATTGCACAGAACAGCTACATCAGAGGCAGCAAATGAGAGGGGGTAAGTGCATCAACAGTCCATTGCACAGAACAGCTACATCAGAGGCAGCAAATGAGAGGGGCCAAGTGCATCAACAGTCCATTGCACCGAACAGCTACATCAGAGGCAGCACGTGAGAGGGCACAATGCAGTATCAGAACAGCAACAGGGCAGTGTATACAACAGAGCAGGTACATCAGAGGCAGCACGTGAGAGGGCACAATGCAGTATTTGAACAGCAACAGGGCAGTGTTTACAACAGAGCAGGTACATCAGAGGCAGCACGTGAGAGGGCACAATGCAGTATCAGAACAGCAACAGGGCAGTGTTTACAACAGAGCAGGTACATCAGAGGCAGCACGTGAGAGGGCACAATGCAGTATCAGAACAGCAACAGGGTATTGTTTACAATAGAGCAGGTACATCAGAGGCAGCACTTGAGAGGGCACAATGCAGTATCAGAACAGCAACAGGGCATTGTGGCCAACAGAGCAGGTACATCAGAGGCAGCACGTGAGAGGGCACAATGCAGTATCAGAACAGCAACAGGGCAGTGTTTACAACAGAGCAGGTACATCAGAGGCAGCACGTGAGAGGGCACAATGCAGTATCAGAACAGCAACAGGGCAGCGTTTACAACACAGCAGGAACATCAGGGGCAACCCAAGTACGTGTGTCAAGCGACCCGTGACAAGGACAATAATAATATCTAGGTGGTTACATTCGTCAATCTACACACAAAGTTAAATGACATGTGAGTGATGGCAACTAAACCTCACACCATAGAATCTGGTGGACTGCTTGAACTACTCGCCTCGCATACACCGCCAGCACCAGCGACAGGAGTGTGAGAAACAACCACCGATCTACTGACTGACACATGAGCCATAGACCCAGACACACCGCCAGCACCAGCAACAGGAGTGTGAGACACAGCCACCGATCTACTGACTGACACATGAGCCATAGACCCACACACACCGCCAGCACCAGCAACCGGAGTGTGAGACACAGCCACCGATCTACTGACTGACACATGAGCCATAGACCCAGACACACCGCCAGCACCAGCAACAGGAGTGTGAGACACAGCCACAGCTGTAGTGACTGACACATGAGCCCTACACCCAGACACACCGCCAGTACCAGAAACAGGAGTGTGAGACACAGCCACCGATCTACTGACTGACACATGAGCCATAGACCCAGACACACTCCCAGGACATGTCCCTGTACACTGACCAACAAATACCATGCCTGCATCTGACACATGAGAGTGGCGGACACACACAGTGCCAGTACCTGCAACAGGAGAGGGCACAACTGACACAGTGCTACTACATGATGCATGACAGCGAACAATAGACACAGTGCCACTATCTGACACATGAGAGTGAACTGCAGATGAGCCACTAGGACCATTGAAATGATGAGCCACAGGGCTGTATGGACCAGGAGGCAGGGTGGCTCTGGGAGCTGGGACAGCTGTACTGGAGCGACATTGGGGTGGTCAGGTCTCACTGGTGTGTTTCTCCGTTTCTTTGTGAAACGTAGGGGCACCCCGGACATGACTGGACTGGTAAGTGGAGTGGCATCATCAGACATCAAAGGGATATCATGTGCTTGTGGTGGTCTGCTCTCTGGGGACGTGCTGGACCCTGCCTGCCGTTTGCTGTGGGCCTGCCTTCTGCCCTCTGCATCATGTGTAATGGGGGATGCAACAACAGTGTACTCCTTCCTCTGCTTCTTCGGGGCGTGGATGGGAATAGAGGTATGGGGGGACTCCACTGCTGACACATGTGTTGTACGTTCCTTAAACATCATCCCCAGTGCAGCCAGGGGTGAAATATGCCTGTCCTTGATGGTGCTTGTGTCCATGGGAGAACCCTTGCCCATGGGATGTGCCTTGGACGTAGGAGGTGTCCTGTCCCTGGAATGTCCCTGATCCCTTGCCGGTGCCCTGTCCCTAAGTGCAGACTTGTCCATTGTAGTGTCCCTCTCCTTTGAAGCTACCTTGCCCATGGGAGTGTCCCTGCTCTTGGGAGGTGCCCTTTCCTTGGTACTGTCCTTGTCCTTGGGAGTGTCCCTGCTCTTGGGAGGTGCCCTTTCCTTGGAACTGTCCTTGTCCTTGGGAGTGTCCCTGCTCTTGGGAGGTGACCTTTTCTTGGTACTGTCCTTGTCCTTGGGAGTGTCCCTGCTCTTGGGAGGTGGCCTTTCCTTGGTACTGTCCTTGTCCTTGGGAGTGTCCCTGCTCTTGGGAGGTGCCCTTTCCTTGGTACTGTCCTTGGGAGTGTCCCTGCTCTTGGGAGGTGCCCTTTCCTTGGTACTGTCCTTGTCCTTGGGAGTGTCCCTGCTCTCGGGAGGTGCCCTTTCCTTGGAACTGTCCTTGTCCTTGGGAGTGTCCCTGCTCTTGGGAGGTGGCCTTGGCTTGGGAGTCCCTTTTGTGGGGGATGCCTGTGTAGCATGTGATTCCATTTCCACCAACACCCCTTGATGATCCTGTGTGTCAACTCCAGTGTTGCTCACGTCGCCTTCGGAGAAAGATATCCCAGTCCTAGGGGATGGTGTCTGTGCCCTGCCTTGCTGCCTGAGGCTGCTCCTAGTGTAATAACCTGAATAAGAGGCCTGGTCTGATGACTCACTCTCCCCTGTAACATCAAGTGGTGTGGATGGTGGCACAGAAGTAGCACCCTGTCTATGCGACTGTACAATGGCTGAGGACACAGTGTTTGCCAATAACTGAACTGTTCTGTGGAGACCAGCAACATCGCCATGCATCCCCTCCATGAATGCCACCACCTGCCCCAACTTCCTATCGTGGTCTTGGAATGCATTGATCATGTTGGTCTGCCGTGCACACAGCTGTCGCAGCAGATCAACAGCCTCTGCACAAAGTGCACTTTGTGACACAGGTGCAGGGGCAGCGGTTCCTGCACCGAAGGCAACTCTGCTCCCCCTCCTCTGGCGAGCACGAGCAGTACATGTTGCAGTGGGTGGCAGTGTGGGCCCTGTGTGCTGTGTCCCGACTGAAGGTGACGATTGTCCACTCCCTGTCTGTGACAACAGTGCTGACTCACCAACACTTTCTGAGGATGAGGGCGATGGTGTCCCCACATGTGAGTCCTCAGGGACGGTTCTGTCCCCCTCTCCGTGGCTGCCCTCTTCAGTGTCAGTCTGCGTGTGTGTCATCTCGGATCCGGATGCATTGCCACCACTCATCTCCGTCGTCTGTGTCTCAGTGCCCTCGGCCAAAGCTGGAAGAGAGAGGGAAGAGATGTTAACCTAAGTGACACACTCACGTACTGAAGGTTTCAAAGTCACACCGTTCCGTACAGTCGATTGACATGTAGCACCCATCCTGTACACGAACCACCCCTACCACACATCCACACATCATAGATCCGTGGGTGTATGTGAAACCTGTACATCATACAAACAGGCCAAGTGCATGCAGACCACCACACATGTCATGCCATGGGACACCAGACCTCAACGGCATGTCCTGGAACCCTCAAATACAAATCAACTGACATGTCCACCTGGCGGACTTGGGTGCTACCGGTCACTCCGCTAATGCCACCAACATGCAATATATGCTAAAGATACGCACCACGGATGTCACTACTGTGTCTCTGCACGGATACATGCATTCACTCACAAGTTACAGACACATACAGTCTGCTTACCGCTAGTTTGCTGTTGATCCCCTCTCAGCTGGGCTGACAGGTCAGGATGCGTCACAGCAATTATGCGGTGCATTAGAGGTGTCATGGTGCGTCGTTCAAGATGGCCTGTTCTCGGAATGATCCCCAGTGTCATCTCCGCAACGTTCTTGCTGAGCATGGATATGTCGTCCCAGCACTTGTGACAGTGTGTGTGTCGTCTATTGCACATCCCCACTGCCCGTACATCACGTGCTATGGTCTTCCACACGGCCTTGCGAAGGTGCAGCTTCACCTACCAGGATGGGAGACAAGAAGGGAACGTCAGTGGAATATTTGACAATCATACACATTGCAGAAACACGTATCTTCATGCAGCCATGCGCAGTACAATACATGTGAAGGTCCCAAAGCACACCGCCAAGCTTGCAGAAGCAAGGAGTCAGTGACCACCTCATGCCCACCAACATGTTACCCACTTCACTTACCACCTGTCCGGGGGCACCGTAGAGCCGTTCATAGTGGGTGAGCACACCGTCCACAAGGACATCCAGCTCCGCTGCGGTGAAGGGACGAGACCGGGTCTCTCGCACTCCCTGCATGGCAAGGTTCACGACTGTGGCAGTACAGCAGCAGTTGTTGGATAGCTCAGCAGCAGCAGGTCGAGGTGACGGTCACAGGCAGCAGTTGTTGGATAGCTCAGGAGCAGCAGGTCGAGGTGATGGTCGCAGGCAGCAGTTGTTGGACAGCTCAGGAGCAGCAGGTCGAGGTGACGGCCGCAGGCAGCAGTGGCTGGAAGCAGTGAATGTGTGCAGGAGATCTTCACACATATATAGGGCCCTGAGCTCATTCCAGTGGCACACGTCTGCAGCAATTGGTTTAGTTTTCCCTGGATGCTTCATTCAAAAAGAGCCAATGACTCACATTGTTGTGGCGGAGCACGTCTTCCGCAATTTTTGAATGCGCTTACGCGCAACGCGTAACCTGTTCCCATTGGCTACATATGCACGGACCATCACGTTCACACACCGGCAACTGCATGTGCGTGCTACCGCGACGGTGCATCATTTGAAATCAATCACTCACTGGTGCCGCTATGGCGGTGCACGCCATCCGCGGTGGCGGTGCAGGCAAACACATACATTTGATGATGCAATCTGAAATGGCAGTTGAAACAACCCCTTACAGCAGAGGTCTTCAAACTGGGGGGCGGGCCCCCCTAGGGGGGCCTCAAATGATGCCAGGGGGGGCGCCAGGCTCTGGCCAGAAGAAACATTATGCTTTGTTTTCAGCCTAAAAGAGCAGCAGTAAGCATGTCTGTAATGGGCCATCATTAACATCCTTTGTAATTTAAATAGTGGCTGGGAGAAGGTGTCAAAAGGGAAGGGACTTCACATTTTCTCCAAGACCCACACTACCATTTCGAAAAACCACACTGTGGATCCTTTGCACATTAGCAAGGCCTGTCTCACCGTAATAGTATGTTTGGGAATCATGTATTTTTTTTTGCATTTTTAAAACAGTGACAGAACTTAGCAGCAATGTTTAAATAAGTCTAGACCTATTTAAACATTGCCAGTTAAATAGAATAATTGTGAAATATTTTTAGGGGGGGCCCGGCGAATTGTTTTTCTACACTGGGGGGGGGGCGCGGAATCAAAAAGTTTGAAGACCACTGCCTTACAGTGTTATTGCCTCATCCACCGCCAGTCCATGCCGGTCAGGCACCGCCCAGTCCTGGCGGTGGGTGACCGGCCTGGACTGGCGGTGTGTGACCGGCCTGGACTGGCGGTGTGTGACCGGCATGGACTGGCGGTGGGTCACCGGCATGGACTGGCGGTGGGTGACCGGCCTGGACTGGCGGTGTGTGACCGGCATGGACTGGTGGTGGGTGACCGGCCTGGACTGGCGGTGGCTGACCGGCCTGGACTGGCGGTGGCTGACCGGCATGGACTGGCGGTGGATGAGGCAATAACACTGTAAGGGGTTGTTTCAACTGCCATTTCAGATTGCATCATCAAATGTATGTGTTTGCCTGCACCGCCACCGTGGAAGGAGTGCACCGCCATAGCGGTGCCAGTGAATGACAGATTTCAAATGATGCACCGCCACGGTAGTGCGCACATGCATTTTCCCGGGGTGCAACCGGGATGGTCATTGACCATACAGCATATGTCATGCATATTTGATGTGTAATCGGTCATCTCCTGTGTTGGTGGAAGGCGTCCCCAGATGGCGTATGTACACACACTGCATGTCTCCACACACATGTAATCTTCTTAGTTGTACGAGTGTGTCAGGACATGTCCGGAATGCTGTAAGATATTTGATGTGTAGTCTATGTACCATGTCCCCGTGCGACATTCATGTCCATTTTTTGCATGTGTGCTCAGACTGTAGACCTTGCCAGTGGTTAACAAAGGCTAGTGTTGTGGGCCAAAGTAGCGTCAGATGTGCATTGCGATGTGTTGATGTTTTGGTCTTGTGGACACACGTGTTCATTTCTACACATCTACACAGTACCGCAAGGGTGTGTACACACATTCATTATCTGTTGTGAGTGTGTTGTTTGTGTGTGCAAGTAACAATGATGTGTGTGTACATGCATTCTGTGCATGCGTGTCTGTTGATGTGTGCCCATGCATGTCAGCTGAGGGGGCATTGTCAGTGTGTTCATGGGTGCATGAACACAAGTAGGGTGTCTTCCAAATTCATGTTGTTTGTGCACGTACATGTGTGTCTGTGTGGACGCTTGTCCACATATGGGCCCTTAGTCATGTGCTGTTGCAAGATGTTTTAACGTGTGTGCACGTTACATTGTACATGTTAGCCCACAGGATGTTCTTTGTGGCTGTACATTGTGTGTAGTCAGCTCTATTTCCTGAGATATTGTGGCGGTCACACATATCATCACTGTCTGCAACATGTATTATTAACATTGTGGTGCTCAAGATGTGATAGTGTTGCACAGCTATGCGTTGTTGGTCATTTGACATCTGCTGCCATCTACTCCCACACAGGAGGGCTCCAAATGTGCATCGACCATACACTGTGCTGGAGGACATGGTTGACGAGGAGGTGATCCGCAAATACCGGCTTGACCGACTGAGATTGCAGGAGCTTGACACACAATTGTCACCTCATCTGCAGCCACGCAGGACATATCCTGGAGCTTTCACACCTACAGCAAAGGTGATGGCGGCACTACATTTCTTTGCGACTGGCACTTTCCAGTACACCGTACGGCATGCGGGAGGGATGTCACAATCCATGTTCAGCATGGTTCTGCGGGATGTCCTGAATGCCATGATGCATTACAAGGATGATTACATCCATTTTCCACGTCAGGCACAGTTGGCAACAGTCAAAGGGGACTTCTATGCCCTGGCCCAGTTACCACACGTGGTGGGTTCAATTGATGGGACACATATTGGTCTCATACCACCCCAGGCACGTGAAGCTGTATATAGGAATCGGAAGCACTACCATTCGATCAACGTGCAAGTGGTGTGCCTGGCTGACAACATCATCTCGCATGTGTGTGCCAGATTTCCCGGTTCCGCCCATGACTCCCACATCATGCGGAGCAGCATTGTCCCCCAACTGATGGCTAATCTGCGTCCAGAACGTGCGTGGCTTGTAGGTGAGTGTGCTGAAAGGACAATTGTGTTGTCAGTGTGTTGGGAGGACAATTGTGTTGTATGTGTGGCATGGTGTTTCCACAATTCATGGTTATGACATTTGTGTCTGTCATCACTCCACCTAGGTGACTCGGCGTACCCAAACAGGCCGTGGCTGCTGAGCCCCATCAGGAATCCTACTACCCCTGGTGAATTGCGTTATAATGATGCCCATGGGAGGACACGTCGAGTGATAAAACGTACATTTGGGCTGCTGACGTCTAGGTTTCGATGCCTGGATAAAACCGGAGGGGCCCTGCCATACTCACCAGGCAAAGTATGCAAAATCGTGATTGCCTGCTGCATGCTCCACAACCTGGCCTTGCACAATAACATAGAACTGATCATGGACCCTGAAGACCAACAGGTTGCTCGGCCTCCCATCCCACCCATGTCAACTGATGAAGATAGTGGTGAGGAAGAAGGTGTGGACCAGAGGCATCAGCTCATTGATTGCTATTTCCCTTGAATGTGA
The DNA here is from genome assembly GCF_964261635.1 of Lissotriton helveticus. NCBI lineage: Eukaryota > Metazoa > Chordata > Amphibia > Caudata > Salamandridae > Lissotriton > Lissotriton helveticus. Next base: position 363,756,518 of record NC_136072.1, on the reverse strand, counting down.
GTAACTACCGCTTGTACAGCCAGACAATGCGTGATGTATGTTTGGTGGTGGAGTGTGGCTGTGGTGTGTCTATGCAGCCTGTTCTGGTATGTTCTGTTTGCAAATGGGTGTGTTAGATGGGGTACATGGTATGCTCCCTGATGTGTGTCCTGTGATCCACTTAATTGGTGATGAGTGTGGTTTGTGGGATGTTGCTGTACAGTGTGTTGTGATGGGTGTGAATCTCTTTCCTGACCTGTGTTTGTTGTTCTCTCATTATACCTAGGTCACTCCCACAGAGGCATGATTCTCAACAACATTGATCCCTGCACCTGGTAACGTTAGATTCTAAGACATTCATGTGAATAAAACATGGAGGCAACACATCATTGAGTGTGTACGTTATGTTTATTTACAGGTTGAGGATTGTTGTTGGTGCTTATTTACAAAGAAGTGTTGGTGGGGGAGTGAGAGTTGAAGGTCATGGCAGATGAAATCACCGTGGGGACACCACAATGTGTGATGTCCAGCTAGTCCAACAGACGTGTGGCAATGGTTGGCATTGTGGGACAGGATAGTTTTCAGGGTGAATGGCAGGCTCAGACAAGGGTGAAGTCATTGGCGCCCCCTCTTAGAGCGGGTAGATGGGGCAACACCACTGTTCTCACCTGCATCCAGCCTTGGACAGCCCCTCCGTCTTGGAGCCGGAGCGGAGACAGCTGTGGGGGCAGGTTGGTCAGGGGCCACCTCCATGTCCGTGGGCTCAGGTGTGGGTGGCGGTGGTGTTGGGGAGCGGTCCCGCTGGGCACTAGGGTGAGGGGGGGGTGGTGGTGCGCGGGATAGCCAGTCCCTCCACAGAGCAGTTGCTTGGCCCACGATGTCCACAATTTGCCCTATGCGCGTATCTATGGACCGCAACAGATTGCTGTTCACCTGTGAGTCTTGGTGGGCCCGTTCAGACTGTTCCTGCGCCCGCTGATAGGAGGCATTGACTCTTGCAATGGCTTCCAGGGTTTCGGCGGCAGGATGGAGTGGGTGTCCTTCCCCACCTCGTCGGACAACTGCACTCCTGGTTGTGTGCTGTGCCCTCACCTGTGTCCTCTCACGTCCACTCTCCCTGCTTGCCTGGGATGTAGATGGCCCATCATCGGCTGATGGGTCAGGCAGGGTGGCACAGGCAGGAATGGTGGTGGTGGCTGCACAGCTCACTATGGCAGGTGATGGTGTGGTGACAGGGCGTGGTGGTGGAGGCAGTGATGTCCTGTGTGCCTGATGGCCCTGGAAGTCTGCTTGGTCCCGCTTCGTCCTCTGCGTCTGAGCTGGCAATGGGCTCGTCCCCAGAGAGTCCGTGCTGTGAGGGGGGCGACTGGTGCCGGCGGTTGGTGCTTGCGCCAGTCAAGTTGCGATCACCTGAGGGACAAGATTATCATGATCAATGCTGTGGACATGACATGGTTTTGGTAACAACATTACTAATCAATTACTGCTCTCTCACACCCCCACCCACCACCACCCTCCCTGTGGACATGGGGGCCTGTTGGGAGTTGTAGTGCTGGTCTCTCTCTCACCCCCCCCACACCGCCATCCCTCCCTGTGGACATGGGGGCCTATGGGGAGTTGTAGTGCTGGTCTCCCACACCCCCACCCACCACCACCCTCCCTGTGGACATGGGGGCCTGTTGGGAGTTGTAGTGCTGGTCTCTCTCACCCCCCCCCCCACACCGCCATCCCTCCCTGTGGACATGGGGGCCTGTTGGGAGTTGTGGTGTTGGTTGCTCTGACAACATGCAAGCATGGGAACGTAGAAGGCAACATTTGTGGTTGGTCATGGTGGGTGCATTTGAGCCGAGGACTTCACATTTGGGTGACTGTGTGGTCCACATGCATGGATTGGGGCCAGGGAGATGTGTCTTGTCAGTTGTGCATGGCAGACCATGGCAGTGTGATCGTGGTCATTTGTTTGTACTTACCAGCCTCTTCTCCCTCCTCGATTCCTTCCAGGCTCTCAGGGTGCAGTATGCCCAGCACCTTCTCCTCCCATTCAGCAAATGGTAAGGGCTCCGGGGGAGTGCCGCCGCCAGTGTGGTTTGCCCGCAGGTGGTTCTTCGCCCTGATGCCTTTCACCCTTGCCTTGAGGTCGTGCCACCGCCTCTGGATGTCGTGTTTGGTGCGTGGCACGGTCCCTGACGCATTCACGCTGATCACTATCCTGTCCCACATGTGGTTTTTGGTTGCCAAGGTTGTCTGCTGGACTAGGTTGCCGAAGAGCTGTGGTTCGACACGGATGATTTCATCCACCATGACCTTCAACTCAGTGTCAGTGAATTTAGGATTTTTCTTGGGTGCCATGGTGTGTGATGTGCAAGGTGTTGGTGTGGTGGGGTGGGATGTGCAGGTGTGTGGTGTGTAGGGATGGTGTTGGGTTGGGTTGTGTGTGTGTTTGTGAGCAGGTAGTATGTGTGTTTGTGTGTGTCTGCTGCTCGTGGTGATGTGGCTCTTGCTTGCAGCTATGCTGTGATGCAAAGGACTGTGTTAGTGGGAGGGTGTCTTTTTATACTCTGTGTGGTGGTGGTGTCCCAATGGTTGTAGGCAATCAGGTGTTCTGTGGGTGTGGTGATTTTTGAGCATTTTTCGGAGCGGGGGGACGGTGTTAGCTGTGTTCCGTCCGCCGCGGACGGTGTTTGATGTGATCCGTCCGCCGCGGTCGGAGTTTCTTGACATGGATATCCTAATTGCAACCGCGGAATCTCCGCGGTGCGGCCGGGAGTGATTTTTCCGCGGCCATGGCGGACGGTACCCGTTTCCATCCGCCATCCTAATCGACCCCTATGTGTGTGCTTGATTTGGGATTTAGATAGCACAAACCAACCTGGTGGGCACCTTAAGAAGATGGCTGGAAGAGGATCCAAAACTATGCAATTCATTGAGAATTTACGCATTTTATACATTTGCCATTCACAACTTCATTACGTTTCACGTATTCACAATTTTGCTGATGCACACTGAGGAGGTTGGGATGGAGAACGTGTTTGCAGGTCCTCTGGCCACAAGATTGTCCACATCTTCATTTGGAGGTATGTGGATGATATCTGGTATCTGTACAGAATACAATTGAGTGTTGTATGGTCTGTAAGCACTGCCAGAAGTCCACTTACTCTCTGATTGTTTTCGCCGCTTCTGGAAGATAGGTGCCTCTAAAAGCCTGTGTGGCCTACAAGATATACGACGCCCATGGGGAACTTCCGCTAGACCAGACTGACTTGAAACCACTCCTACTGGAATTTCACGGCCACAAGCTTGTTGTAAAAACGTATGCATTCCCTCAGCTATCTGCTACTGAAAACTCTTCGGTTCAACTCTTTTAGCTGAGTTATATTTAGTCCTGTTCATTTGCCTTCGTCCATGGCTACTGCTGGCCACTGATACAGTCTTCTGTAGGACAATCCCAGTTAACTAGGGCATAGAAACCAGGTATGAATATGACACCGTATGCCTTATATGTGAGGTCAGACATTACAGAGTCTGAAAGCTGCAGTGATCTGCAGAACACAAATTTAAATACCAAGCAAGATCCACTTAGCCTGCCAGTCACCTATATTTACAGTGCTGACAAACATTATGACATGCTTTATAAATACATTCCTATAATCACATAAGCAGATGACGCCATGAGAATTGCAGTAAACATGATATACTCACCGTAGCTATATACACTAAGGGCCTCATTACGATGTTGGGCAGTTTCCTCCACCCAACAGAATCTCGGTCAAGAGACTGTCCGATACTGTCTGATACCCGGTAGGTGGTCCCGATCGACTAATTAGGATGCGACATAACACTGTTCGGTCGCACTCCCATACTTTACAATGGGAGCCTGCATTACGGCCAGAATGCATGATCCCATTGTAAAATGCAAGGTGCAGTTCATCCCTGCACCACGTGGCAGGCACGTCAATGTGCCTGCCAAAAAGTGCAGGGCTCAAACCTTGGCCTCCAAACGGAGGCCCTGAACCAAAGGGGGGCCTGCTGGGGTCCCCCAAAGTTGTGTTCCAACAGCTTTTCTGTGTGTTGACAGATACCAGGGTATGCACCACCAGACTGTTCCCCAGGAGCGAAGAGAATATCCCCTCCTTTCTCAGAAATACCGCGCCCCAGTGTTACTGATAGAATTCACTACAGGGAGCTAATATCTCCAAAAAATGAAGGGACCAAGAAAACAATCAGAGAAGTCCCAATCGCAGCCGGAGAAGGAGGAGGAGAAGGCCAGTTCCAGGTAACTGTGACAAAAAATAGAAGGAACAACAACACATGTAATTAAAGATAGCAAGGAGCAATGATAAATGTATACAACTGAACTAATTCTACCAATTGTGCATTCTCCCACACTTACTTGTTGATTGGCACTGGTAGGTCTTAATACGAATTGTCTCTTGAAAAGAAAAGCTGAAACAATCCTCTTCATAAATAGTGAAGCGAGCAGAAATCCAAAAAGGAACACTGTTCCTGCAGTCTATAGTTTCAGAAGAGATATCCACTGTTCAATTAACGAAAGTGATTGCGCTCCTGCGCTGTACTCAAATGGTAGAGGACTTGTGATCCAGAAAACAAGAAAACAACACCGAGCCGAATAGCTCGAGCCCCCACAAAAGCAAGCTCTAAAAAATAAACAGACCAGAATTCACAGTCTGAAGAAGCCAAATTCTGGCCTGGAATACTGCAAAAAAAACGGAGTGAATCAAGGAAGGCAGAGCGTTCCACAAATAGGCATTAGTACATCACAGGAATTAGCTGCAAAACGCACTGCCAACCCTGCTGACAGCCACATAATAAAAACAAAAAACATACGCACAAAAAACAAAGGCGTAACCTCGCGGTTACAAATAACCGGCGAGAAGGATGTGGGTTATAGCGGAGTGAAGCACACTTGCTACGAGGGAGGCTGATGGGGAATTGAGGCAGGGAGGCGGAAGGGAAATCGAGGTTGAATACTGGTGACGGGTAGGAAGCGCGTCCTCGCGCTGGACTGAATAATAAGTACTCACAAGGTCCCAGTTCAAGGAGTGTTCCAAAGGGCTGACAGGGAATGAAAGTTCCAATGATAAGTGGTGCGCAGGGACAAAGGATTACACCACTTCCACGACTCCAACAAATCCTCGGCAAGGTAACAAGAAGGGTCAGGAATCCAACACAGGATAGCGAGGCAGGACACAGCAAGACGAGGAAAGCCAAGCATTGATTTACTGCAGCTGCTGGCTTAAATCCTCCCTGTCACTTGACCAGTTCCTATCAGAATGGGAGCGTGCACAACCTTCTTTTCTCGCTAGGTATTCTGGGAGATGTAGTTTTAGTATCCAATAGGAAGCCTGACTTCTGACACTGTGTCAGAAAGGCTGGCACAGAAAGACTATTAAAACCTGACATTGTAATCCCTCGGGATTACTAGCCATATTCTGACTGGTGAATGGGCTCCCTGAGCCCATTGGAAGTAAGTCGAAATGAATGTTCTCATTAAGCATGGGTGGATTTTGCGGATCCATGATTCGCGGATTTGCGTATTCACGGATCGTGGATCCGCAAAATCCGCGGATTTTGCGTATTTGCGTATCCGCGGATTTGGGGCGGGGCTTCCATGCGAGTGCACATGCCTCTTGTGTGTATTAAAGGTCAGAGACCGATCAGAGCAGCAGATGAAGATACAGAAGCTCCTGGCCACAGGAACAGCACGAGGATTGCGCTCGTGAAAGTCATTGGATACAAAGGCCTCTGCCCAGCATCACAGCTGATTTTCGATGGTATATTTGGGAAGAAGGCACATCTGCCCAGCCTTGAGAACAATCACGATTGTTTTTTGGGCCGATGAATGAGTCACTGAATTTAAGCTTCAGCTAGGGCACATGCTTAATTGATATCTGTAAGTGCTTCCGGTTGAGGTTTAATTTTTGTGCCAGGACCATCGTGCCAGAATGAACCCTGCCCTTCATATTTATTCAAGAAGACGCCACCGTTTTGTACCATACCTCGTTGGGTAAATGTATAGTGCTTTTACTACACTACAGCTGCCTAAAGTGCCAGAGAGTTGTCTACAGCGACCAGGTGTGTGTTACTATGCAATCGCGCCGAAGGGCGCAGGGGTCCCTAGAGTGAGCTATCATAGTGGGTAAATGGCGGGAAGACCGTGCCCACCGTGAGTGTGTGGGCGGGGCCAAATGGACGGGGCTTCCATGCGAGTGCACATGCCTCTTGTGTGCATTAAAGGTCAGAGACCGATCAGAGCAGCAGATGAAGATACAGAAGCTCCTGGCCACAGGAACAGCACGAGGATTGCGCTCGTGAAAGTCATTGGATGCAAAGGCCTCTGTCCAGCATCACAGCTGATTTTCGATGGTATATTTGGGAAGAAGGCACATCTGCCCAGCCTTGAGAACGCTCACGATTATTTTTTGGGCCGATGAATGAGTCACTGAATTTAAGCTTCAGCTAGGGCACATGCTTAATTGATATCTGTAAGTGCTTCCGGTTGAGGTTTAATTTTTGTGCCAGGACCATCGTGCCAGAATGAACCCTGCCCTTCATATTCATTCAAGAAGACGCCACCGTTTTGTGCCATACCTCGTTGGGTAAATGTATAGTGCTTTTACTACACTACAGCTGCCTAAAGTGCCAGAGAGTTGTCTACAGCGACCAGCTGTGTGTTACTATGCAATCGCGCCGAAGGGCGCAGGGGTCCTAGACTGAGCTATCATAGTGGGTAAATGGCGGGAAGACGGTCCCCACCGCGAGTGTGTGGGCGGGGCCAAACGGACGGGGCTTCCATGCGAGTGCACATGCCTCTTGTGTGTATTAAAGGTCAGAGACCGATCAGAGCAGCAGATGAAGATACAGAAGCTCCTGGCCACAGGAACAGCACGAGGATTGCGCTTGTGAAAGTCAAGGATGCAAAGGCCTCTGTCCAGCATCACAGCTGATTTTCGATGGTATATTTGGGAAGAAGGCACACCTGCCTGGCCTGTTGTTACTATTTTACGATGGCGCCGGCAAGCTGCCAGCGCCATCCTAAACTAGTTACTAAATTAGCTTCAACAGGAAGCTCGAATAGATAAAATAAAGCAGATGCACGAGCACCTGCTTTATTTTATCTATTAGTGCTTCCTGTTGAAGCTAATTTAGTAACTATTTTAGGATGGCGCTGGCAGCTTGCCGGCGCCATCGTAAAATAGTTACAACAGGCCAGCAAGGCTTGAACTTTTGCCCTCGGAATCCGCCTCTCGCGGATTTGCGAATTCGCGGTAAATTCGCAGGAGTTCGCGGATCGCGAATTTACCGAAAATCCGCAAAATCCGCGAGCGTAACGGATTTTGCGCTCATGCTTAGTTCTCATTCCTTAATGACCAACTCCTTTGTAATGGGTCAGCCAGAAAGGAATGCGACCAGCATATTACGATGTGGTCGGAGCTGTTTCCGACCACATGGTAATTAGGCCCTTAGTGTGTTCTTGTTTTCTTATGGTAGACATATAAAAGCACAGATCTCCCCACATAAGTCAGGCTTTGGTGGTCATTGACAGCAGACAACCAGCATTGAGACCACCCCCCCTTTGTTATTCCTCACCCAACTGAAGAACTGTTTTTCACCATGGTCAATCATCCCTCTCCATCTATCGTCGCCCTTTCAACATCAAGCAGTTTCTTTACTACAAGTTTACCTGCAACCTTTTCATGATCCGGATGATTTTTTCTGTCACTGCATGCATCCTGTTATTACCTCTGGTCCCATTGGAGCTTTACACGTCACATTCTCTGCCTGTGCCTCGGTGGCGTCTTGACCAGTCTGTGCTCTTTCCTCACTCTCACTACATGCATGGAGGATGATATTTCTATGAGGGGACCCACCAACTCATCACAAGGAGTCTCCCATGCACACAAATAAGTAATTGGATTTTCTTTGTCTTCAGGTTTGGGTCTATGCAATGCAAGTATACGGCTTGCAGCAGCCGAGCCACTAATGTTCACACACCTATACACACAGCGGGGAAAAGCCAGAGGGGCTCCCTTCATCAATGGGAGGCTGTGCCCTCGCTCACCACAGAGGGTGCAGGGGTGTTTGTTCCATGCAGTCTGAATTCTCTAGACACACTTCTTCCTCTTACAGCTTGGGCTTAAAGGAACCTTCCTGAAATTCCACAAGGGTTTGAAGACCCACTTGTTATTCTAGGTCGCCTATGATCCAAAGCCTCTATTACACCACTGAAATTTGGTACGTGGAACTTCCCCACATAGTCTGGTCCTCACCTTCTTTTTCTTTAATCTGAATGAAGCAAAAGCAAACCTGACATGACCTGGTCCTCACCTGCCTCTTCTTTAAACTGAATGAAGCAGCAGCAAAGGTGCTACATAAAATCTATAAGACAAAGGCAAATAATTTTAACAATAAAGATAATTATTCAATAACAGAATTTTAGCCAGAGGACTCTTTGTACAGTTGGCAGATTGGATTTCCACATTTCCTCCAAGAAAATCAAGGGGCTGATATGTTGATGCGTGCACGTGGGACAAAATGACAAAGTCCCAGGTAGGGCATATTTGCTTTAGGAATCACGCTTGAAAGCGACACACTAAATACTCTTCTCTTTCACCACCCTTTTTTTTAAGTTTAAGTTTATTTATCAAGAACCAATAATAGACAGGTAGAAATAACATGTGCAATAAAGTACATACAATAAGGTAATACTTTATCAAGAAACAATCTATGAGAAAGTAGGAAAGGAAAAAGAAAACAGGGGATGGGGAAAGGTGATACATATTGTTATAATCTTAACAGTACTATTTTCTGGCAAGGAAAATAAAATAACACATGAAATTAATTTCTGTATGCTTACAAAGCAATTTTGAGGAATAAGTAACAACTATTATAATAAGAAATAATGTAAACGTATTGAAATAAGAAAGAAAAGGCAACCAAACTATCAAGGGGGTGTGCAAACCTCCTCTGAAGTTTGGACTAATGGAGTACTATGTGAGGCAATGTGGGTCCGGTATGAGGATATAGGAAGCCATAAAAGGTCTCTTTTAATGGACATTGACACAGGGGAAATGTAACTGGTATCAAGTCTGTGATGGAAACAAACAGCATTCCACCAAGCTTTAAAAGTGACTTTGTCGGCTTGTTTCCAATTAGAGGTTATTAAGTGAAGAGTTAATGCCAATAACAAGTCTACTATTTTGTAATTGGAGGAAGATTGAGGCCAATTAGGTGACAGAGATCCTAGAAAAATGTTGGAAGGGGAGAAGGGAATGTTTGTGTTAAAAATGTTATTAATCTGAGTCCGAACCAATTGCCAGAAGAAGTGGTGAATGGGAGTACAATCAAAAAGCATATGTTTGAGACCAGCATTGGTGCAAGGGCAGGACCAACAAATAGGGGTAGAATCTGTAGAGAAGGAGGCTAATTTTGCGGGAGTAAATAAAACATGTTGATAGACAAAATAAAGGGTTTGAGAAGTATTAGCAGCTCTAGAGGTCTTATGAATTTTAAGCTATATCTTATCCCAAAAAGGAGTTGTCCAACACTCTGTAAGAAGTTTTTCCCAAGCAAATTCAGTTTTTGTTTTGTTCCGATCAGAAGAAAGAGATAGGCATTTGTAAAAAGATGAAGCTGGGGAAGAAATAGAAAGGAAGGGAAATGACAAGGAGCAGCTGGAGGATGGAGAAGACAATGACGGTAATGAACAAAGATACTGGGAAAGTGAGGGGAACAAAGGATCATATTGAATTTTACAGAAAGATGGTAAAGAAAATTGTGCTTGAAGATCCGAAAAGGGTAAAGGGGCTTTGTTACATACTAATTGTGAAATCCAAAGTAACCCCTTACTCCTCCAGGATTTCCAGTAAATGGTACGATTCTTAATGCGTAGTAGTCCATTGTGCCAAATAGGCTGTTGATCTAATGAAGAATATGCCAGATAAGTGGAGGGTAACAATGGAGCAAGGATTTTATGGGTATGAGAGATGATTGGAGTTTGAAAAGAAGAAATATTATTAGTAAAAGCCTGAAAATTCCTGAAAATTGAAAGGCGATATAAAATACTTTTCTATAGTGAACCAGATTGACGGGTATATATACTGATCAAGAGAAAGCCAACGGGAAGATTGTTTTAAAGAGAAGGCTTTATGATATTCTTTAAAGTCGGGAAATTTAAGACCGCCTGAGGTTTTATCCGCCTTCAGAGTGGATAGAGCTATTCCGGGAAATGTATTCTTCCAAAGAAATTTTGTTAAAAGAGAATCAATTTTTTTAAAGTAAAATCGAGGAATATTTACAGGAATCATGGAAATAACGTATGAAATTAATGGAGAAAGCATCATCTTGATAGAATCAAGTCGTCCCCACCAGGAGAGAAAAAGTGGGTGCCAGCGTTCAATAGAGTCAGATAAGGTTTTGGTTATGTGTGCAAAATTGAGTTTTAGCGTTTCAGGAATATTAGAAGAGAACCCACAAGCCAAGATATTTTATCTTTGAAGTGTTCCAAGAAAAACCTGTAGAAATGAAGTCATGTTCGAGGCAAAGCACATTAAGAGGAAGAACTTTACATTTCTCAGAATTGAGACGATAACCGGAAAATTGAGAAAATATATCAACCTGTTTCATAAAAGCAGGAATGGACGTAGAAGGGTTAAAACAATATAAAAGAATATAATCTGCATAAACAGACATTTTAACATGGGAAGTATCAAGTCGAAAACCAGTCATTTGAGCATCTTGCCTAATTTTTGTTAAACGAGAATTCTACAATGACTGTATGTTTTATGTTTTATGTTGTATGTAAAAACAATAAAAATATGTTGAAATCAAAAAAGGGTTCTAATGCTATAAATAAAAGAGGAGAAAGGGGCATCCCTGACGTACTCCCCTTAAAAGCGGGAAATAGTCAGAAATGTTCCCATTAACAAATATGGAAGCTTTAGGACCGGAATACAATAATGAAATAAGAGATATTAATTTAGGAGGAAACCCTATCCAATGTAGCGCCTGAAACATGAAAACCCAACCAATTCTATCAAATGCCTTCTTAGCCTCCAGCGCTATAGCAGCAATAGGGTAATCAAGAGAGGAAGTTTTACTGAGAATATTAAAAAAAGACTCTGGAACTATCGGATGCTAAACGACCTTTAACAAAACCTGATTGTTCAGGACCAATAAGATTAGGTAAAATAGGGTCAATTCGAAGAGCAAGGATTTTTGCAAAAATCTTAAAATCAAGATTGACTAAGGAAATTGGACGGTAATTTTTATGAAGGGTCCTTATTATCTTTGGGTATTAAACAAATCATAGCTTCTTGAAAGGTACCAGAAGAGGCACCAGCTGTAATAAACAAATTAAAAAGTAATAGAAGGTGTGGGTGGAGGAGATGAGCAAAATGTGCATAAATTCAACAGCAAATCCATCCGGACCAGGCGCTTTCACCCTTTTTAGAAAAGAGACTGCATGAGTAATTCCAGAGAGAGTGATATCTGTCTCTAAAGACATAAAATCAGTATTATGAGATGGAGGTTGATCAATTGATTGAAAGAAAGTAGAGAGATTGGTTAAATATGGTAAGTATTCAGGAGTGTATGAGGTCTTATAAAAGGAAACCAATATGTTTAAAATATCATTATCTTTGATTAAAGAAATAACGGCAGAATTTTGTATAGACTCAATATTAGTTCGGTCACGTCGTATTTTCAAATAATTTGCTAATAATTTCCCCATTTTATTTTGACCTCCATAATAACGTGCACTACTCTTTAAAAGGTATGAAGAAGCAGCTTCAGTGGAGGATTTATTAAATTTGAATTTTGCGTCAATAAGATTTTTTAATGAAGATTCCGAGTGAGAATGGTAATAAGTATACTCAAGTTGTTTGATCTCAACACATAATTGGGAAGTTTGAGCTTCAAAAGATTTCTTCTTTTGAGAAACAAAATTTATAATAAAGCTCCTAGCAGCAGTTTTAAAGGAGTCCCAGATCATAACAGGAGTAGAATCTGGAGTAGAGTTGAGGGAAAAGAATTCGGAAGCAAAGGAGGAGAATTGGCTTGAGAATTTAGGATCAGATAATAAGGAGTAATTGAAACGCCATCTTCGTGGAACTGGATCAGAAATTAAAATGGATCCAATTTCAGAGCGGGAAACCTGTTGAGACAAGGATTTACTAAAGAAGAGGTAATCTATTCGGGATTGTGAGTTATGGGAGGGGGAATAAAAGCTGTATTCTCGAGTGTCAGGATTACAAAGTGTCTAAATATCAACTAGGGAATTATGGCTTATGGTAGAAGTAAATTGGGAATGCATCTTAGTGTTGGAGAATTTAACTGAAGAATGTCTGTCCAAAATGGGGTCAAGGACCTGATTACGATCGCCACCAAAAAGAATATATTCGTCTTCAACCAAAAGAAGTTTCTCAGAAATATGAGTCCAAAATACATTATCCACAGTAACTGGAGCATAAATGTTTAAAAGGACTAAAGGAATTTGATTTACGAGGAGCCTGACTATTAACCAACGACCTTCTAAATCACATTCCTGATGGGTGACTGACACCTGGTATTTTTTATGACATAGAATAGAGACTCCATTTTTCTTACCTCAAGCTTGGGAAGAAAAAACATTACCTATCCAACACCGCTTCAATTTAGACGCTTCAGCATCAGATAAGTGTGTTTCTTGAATTAGTGCAATGTCAGTCTTCAATTTAGCTAAATGGGATAATACCCGTTGCCTTTTTATAGGATTGTTTAATCCTTTAACATTCCACGTAACTACTCTAAATATAACCAATCAAAATCAATTTGAACAGTTAGTATGCAAACAATGAGTATACTAAATACATTATCGAATAAGTGATATAAAGTAGAGCAAAAGTATAACCAATTAAATGTAACATGAACCATTGTTATGAAAGTAATTAGAAAACTAAGTTCATTACGGAAAAAAGGTAAAGAAGAGGATAAAAAAGAGTGAAATAGAAGGAAATCCAGATTAGGAAAAGGATAGAGAGAAAAGTGAAAAAACTATTACCAATTATAAAAAGTAAAAGGGGAAAAGGAAGAAGAGATGAAGGAAAGGCAAAGAAAAGAAAGGAAGAGAAAGAAGTATAAGAAGGAAGAAAACATTGAACAGGGATATAAAAGCATGTCAAACAACATATGTTGATGAATAAAAATGTCAAAAAAACATACCGCAATAAGACAATGAAAATGGGGTAGGAGGAACCACATAGGGAAGGTATCACACTGGACGGAAGACTCCAAGAGGGCGCAGCAAAGGGAAAACCGCCTCCAGGCATTAAACGGAAAAAGTCATACAACAGAGGATCACAGGACCGCACCTAATAAAATGAAAAGGAAAACATTAGGAAGGTTTCTTGTAACGTAACCAGATACAGCAGGAGAAGGAGGTAAGAACAATTAACAGCACATATGGATGGGACAAACAAGATAATTATAAACGAGGACTCTCCATAGAATGCAAGAGTTCAGGAAATGTTGAAGAAGCGTAGGATCTTCATAGTTGGTCGTTTTATTATTGTAAGTGACTTTGAAGAGACAAGGATGGAAAAGTCCGCAACGTGCATCCAGGGAACGGAGAGCAGGTCTCATGTCCAAAAACTGTTTCCGGCGATCTGCAGTAGCTTTAGCGTAATCTTGCGCAAAAAAGAGATTTGAAACCATTCCAGGTAAGTTTTCCCTTCTGGTTTGGCTGCTTGGATAACTTTGAGCAAATCCGTGTCATCAAGGAAATAAAGAATAACCCCTCTAGGTTTTGTTGACAATGAAGAAAAGTTGGATGAGCGAGAAGGTGGACCCAAGTGATGAGCCCGTTGAATATAAAATGGAGGAGAACTGGGGAGATCAAGGAGAGTTGGCAGAAAGGATTAAAAGAAAGGTATAGGATCAGGAGACTCGAGACCTTCCGCCAGACCGTAAACTAGTACGTTTTTGCGCCTGTTACGGTTCTCCAAATTCTCAACCTGTTGTTTAAGAATCTGTATTTCTCTGTGCATGGCTGGAACCTGGTCCGAGACTACCTGCACTGAGGTCATTCTTCTCTCAAAATCCGCAACTTGCTGCTCGGTATGAGACCAATTATCTTCAAGACTTTGAAGGCGTGCATTTGTTTCGGCCATTTATGGTTTGAGCGACCGAATTTCTTTGAGTAGAAGTTCCATAGATATGGAAGAGGAGGAGTTAGTGGGGGAAGGAGGCTTTAACTTCACTCGCTTTCCTCAAGTGGAAGGTATTTTGGAATTAGGTTTAGAACTTGGACGCATGACAGTAGAAGAGGAGCCCTTTATCCCCAATGAGTCGTTAAGTGTTTCATCCATGTTATCTTGTAACACACTGAAGGGGTTGCTATCCTCAAGTGACATGCAGTTAGTGTTCATTTGTTGTGCATTACTGCGATTGGAGCGAGCCATTATATAAAAAAATATGAGCGGAAAAAAAGAACAGGAAGCTGAATACCAGTTCGTAAATGGTGGTAAAATGGCGTTCAAAAGAATATTGAATTATGCCGAGGAAAGGTAAATAGTCAACTAATACATGCCAAGGATAAGTTCAGTGACTAAGAAAAATAATCAGCATTGCTATTTATGATCCAGTGAACATAGTAAAAATGATTTGGCAAGTAAATTAAGTTCCATGGAGAGACTTAAAATGGCGTCCAAGAAAACAAGTGTTCTTACAGAGGAAACATTAAGTTCCGGTCAATAAGTGCCTTAAAACACATGTAGCTGTCCATAAAATTTAGAGAGATGTTGAGAAACAAGGTATTTACCGGCTATTGAGGAGATTGGCACTTCAAGGCAAAACCTCAGACAAAGGATTTGGCGGGAAGCACAGGGAGCGATAAATATGCAAAATGGCCACCGCGACTCGGCAATGAGCCACGGCCGTTATCTAATGCCAGAAAAACATCTTGTACACTCACCCCGCGCCTCCGCAATGCTTCCAATTCGTGCAGGCGAGGTTCCGCTGCTCGGGGAAGCGATCCTGCAATCCGCACATCCACGCTGGGAGCCCGGAGGGGGCCCGTCGCTCTACGCTTTCCCGGAGTTCCTCAGAGCGGCAGCCATTCCCTCCGGCTCCTTAGCCATGCCCCTTTCATCCCCCTTTAAACTGAGCTAAAGTAACCATAGCTATAATTTTGGAAGTCATCTTTATATGTGCATGCCAGTTTCATTAATCAGTGATCTACCTTTCACTCAAGGTGGAGATGCAAGTCAGGTCTTAATCGCCATAGGACAAGATTGATCCTCAAAGATCATCTCACAATGTCACTTGTATCAGTGTCACTCGTTTTCAGTGTAATGCGTGAATAATCATACATGGATGCTCCTATCTCAGGGAAGAAATCACTTCCACAGGATACTTCCATCTCTAAATCTGACACATTTTGAGATCATTCGACAAATCGTAAGTGGTTCCATATTTTGTAAGGGCCCATCTTTTGAATGCTTTTCTAATACATACCAGTGCCCAAGTATACATCGTATAACAAAGCAACATCCTTGAATACATATTTTTAGGTCACGGTTCTAGATGGAGTGTATGCTCTGTCTCGAAGCAAAAGATATACAATTGATGGACGGAATGCAGAACAAATCAAAACATTCACCCCCAGTCAAGCAATCTGGGTTAAATCAATCATTCTTTTGCTCCCCATGCCACCCCAGTTTAGACCTGGCCATATGCAAATCAGTCTTGATCTTGTGCCTCATGGGAACAGTCCAACCTGAACTGCCAAGCCAGGTCCTCCCTGGACCGGAAACAAGCATCCTAGGACCAGTTTCGGGGTTTCACCCCTCATCAGCCACTAAACTGAGACATGCTATATCTACTGTTGTGGGCTCCAGTCTTCCTATAGGCATACCATGTGCTGGCTCCCACGTTGCTCTGTTATTCCTTCTCCCCATTGGTCCATGGAATGCATGCATCTTGCTTCCTTCTGACTTTAGGTGTCCCTGATAGCAGTGACCAATTAATACTAAACATACGCTGTGACCATGTTAACACATAATTTCAGACTACTTTCTTATTTCTTATGGGGCGCTTTTTCAAAAGCGCCACTGATTTTACTCACACTGTTATTTGTTTCCTGCTTGTGTCCTGGTTAGTGTGAGCGGACTCCTGGGGTGACAACAGGGGAATCGCTAGCCTAGTAAGGCTGTCCTTTTTTTCCCCTTTAATCTGTTTAACCTATTTTAATCTGTTTACGGGCGTTTTTAAATTGGCTTTAAAATAGTTTTAAAGCACTTACTCCTGCACTACTGCGTGTTGCAGGGTGCAGGAGCACTTGGTAGGAACTCCACGATACATTTGCACACGATATTTTAAAAAGTTCTAAAACAAACTGCTCACCTCCCTCTTTGTGGCTGTGGTACTTGGTGCTGACTGGCGGCCATTGGGGGTGTCTGGTGTGCTTTTTCCTACTGCACACGCTAAGGCGCCATTTTGGAGGGGTCTGCGGTCTAGTCTTCAGATCAGCTGACCCTCTCCTCCTTACTTATTGGGAGCTGCAGTAAAGACACGCAGGGGACTCCCGGAGTAACAACAGGGGAATAACTAGCCTAGTAAGGCTGTCCTTTTTTTCCATTAAATTGTTTAATCTGTTTTAATCTATTTACTGGTGTTTTTAAATTGGTTTTTTAATTGTTTTAAAGCACTTACTCCTGCACTATCAATCAATCAATCAATCAGAACATTTGTATAGCGCACTACTCACCCGGAGGGTCTCAAGGCGCTGGGGGGGGTCCGCTACTGCTCGAACAGCCAGGTCTTGAGCTGCTTCCTGAAGGCTGTGTGTTGCAGGGTGCAGGAGCACTTGGTAGGAACTTCACGATACATTTGACCACAATATTTTAGAAAGTTCTAAAACAAACTGCTCACCTCCCTCTTCGTGGCTGGGGTCGTCAGTGCGGACCAGCATCCATTGGGGGTATCTGGTGGGCTCTTCCCTACTGCACACGCTAAGGAGCCATTTTGGAGGGGTCTCCGGTGTAGTCTTCAGACTGACTGACCCTCTCCTCCTTACTTAATAGGAGCTGAAATACAGGCGCGCAGCGGGTGCGACGCTGGTGCACCGAAGGCGTGCCAAAGGCAAGCCCGCCTGCACCCGTCTATGCTCCGGGAGCGCTCAGTGCCCGCCCCCCTGCTGGTTTTGGGGTTTTGGTCCCCAGCACCACAATAACCTGACTTATAGCAGGAAAGAGCTACTCTTCTATAACACTGAAGCACAGCTGTGCACAGGCTCCACACTATCTCCGGTGATACACCATCACACCAAAACTGCCCAATCTGCACCCTCAGACTTAACTGTTGTAAGGTAAAATCACTGGACTACTCTGAGGACAATACTCAAAACTGCACGGCAGAAACAATACAAATTTACCTTGTTAAATGCCTGATCACTCATTAAACATGCAATGGAAATGGCTGACTTTCTAGATAGTTCGAAAATTGATATTGCTTTTGTAACTGAGGCCTAGGCCCAGTCCTGGTTATTGCCACCCTTCCTGGCAACTCATTAATCAGGTTGGACCGCATTGGGAACAGAGGAGGGGGTCTAGCAATTATCTTTAAAGCCAATTTTAAAGTCAAATTTTACCCACTACCACACCCTGGCTGTGAAGCCCTGACCTTCAAAATTGGTCTTACAAATCACCACTCCTTTAACGGGGCCTTGATTTATAGACCTCCTGGCCCTAGAAACATCTTTCTAGATATGGACAAGTCCCCTTGGGACATTAAAGACAATTACCTGACTTCATGATTCTTGGTGATTTCAAATTTTCACCTAGAAAATAAGAAGGATCCAGATACGAAAGATCTCACAGCCTCCTCTCTTTGAAGCTTATTGCAACTATTTGGGGGTTCCACGCATTCTGGTGGCCATACCCTAGATGGCATTTTTTCCGATTGTCCTCTTATTCAGGTCTCCCCTTCTCTACCGTTAACCTGGTCAGACCATAAAGCAGTTATGTTTCATCTGAACCTAGTGGGCAACAATTCGGCAGAGCACATAAGTATGCCAAACCTTAACTATCGACACTGGCACTTGATTTCGGAAGGTCTACTCACGAAGACTCTGCTTGAATATAGTTTACCAATATCTCCCAATTTGGATCAAGCAACCGATGATTATCATCAATGGATTAGTGATTTCAATAAGAGTCTAGCTCCAGCTAAACTAGGAAATAGCAATAACTCTGTTCTATCTAAACCTTGGTCCAACGAAGAGCTTAGAGTGGCCAAACAATCGTGCAGAAGGTTAGAGAGGAAATGGAGATCGATCTATCACTTAGAGGATAAAGACTTCTATAAGGCAGAACTATTACAATACAAAAACTTTCGAACAAAACTAAATCTAAGTTTTTTATAGAAAAGATCAACTCAGTTATTCTCCACAGTGGTTAAGTTAAGTAACCTGCCACCAACCAGTAACCTTAAAGCAGAGGCTTCATTTTGCAAAAAACTTGCTACTACCGTCAACAGGGGCTTATTAACAAAGGCCATATCGCCCTATTTCCAATGCGGCACTAACATGCATTAGCGCATGTTAGCAGCCGTATTCCACACGCCTCGCATTGCAAAGTAGGCGTTCCTGCCAAAACTAAAAGGAAAATATCGCTAACTGTCCTTCGCTGTATTTACAAGACGGCCCAGGACACACGTAGCGTTACAAAAAGCCGCGATAACCGCGGTTATCGCCAGGGGTTACCATCAAAAAAAATCCTGACTTGCCTATATGTTGCATGGGAGGTGGGTTGTACGGCTCAATCCACATCTCTCTATTAACAAGGATTCCCCTTACGCTGCTGGTATATTGCTGGATTCCCAGTGATAAACCCGTATTTCACCGCCATCGCCGTATTTTTGATCACCATGGAAATATGCATTGATAATAACGCGATATCTCGGTGATTGAATCCAGCGATAGCCGGCGCTGTGTAAAGTCGCGCTAAGCAGGAAATGCGATAATTATCACATTTCCTTAATAATATGCCCCAACAGTGCCTTAAGATAAATGACTGCACCAGTTCTAAAGCCCTCCATGGACCAAAGCTGCAGGTCACCCTGGAAGTACTTGGCATAGACTAGAGTCTAGAAATAGGAAGTCCATATCCAAAATCAGCCAGAGGTGTTCCATCTGCACCTAGCTGTGCCATGGGTGCAGTAGAATACATATAGCTGAAGAGCCTTTCAATCTTGCATAGTGGGACACCACCTCCTCTGTCACTCATCTTAATAGCGACATCTTCACCGCCCAGAGCCACCATCACCTTGATGGGGGAAGCAAGGGACTGGAGCTGTGGTGTTCCACTGTCGCTCGCATGGCATTATTATAGTTCATTTTAGCATTTACAAGAGCTGTCAAACTTTCCTGAGTATGAGAGGTGTAGAAGGAGTGTTCTAGGGTTTTGATCTGAGACGAGAGTTCACTGGTACGTTGACGGGCAGCTTTACGCTTTGCGGCAACATGTCTGATTATAAAGTCTCTGGCCGCAGCTTTGTAAGCGTCCCAAATGGTGTGATTGGCTAAGGAGGGGGTGTCGTTAATAGCAAAAAAGTCGGTAGTGAACTCAGTAAAGGAGGCAGTAAATTTGGGATCAAGGAGAAGAGTGTTGTTGAAGCGCCATCTCTTAGGACCGGTGGATTTGGGTAAAATGTCAATGTTAATTAGAACTGGGGCGTGGTCAGAAAACATTATGGGGCCAATCTCAGCCTGTGTGAGGGATTGGGACATGTGGTGAGACAAAAAGATATAGTCGATACGTGATTGGGAATGGTGAACCGGGGAAAAGAAAGTGAATTCTTTACAGGTCGGATTACATAGTCGCCAAGCGTCAACGAGTTTATGTTGAGAGATGGCATGTGTAAAAAGCTTATGAGATTTGTTAGGAACAAAAAAAGATTTGGAGTGCCTATCTAAAAAGGGATCCAAAGGCATGTTACAGTCACCTGCCAAAATGAAATTTTCATCAATACATTCAGTGATACGAGAGGCAAACGCGCTCCAAAAAATAGGATTCCCACCCGTGGGGGCATAAACATTAAGCAGGGAAAAAAGGACACCTTTCGAGGAAAGTTTAACAAATAACCATCTGCCTTCAGGGTCAAAATCGGACTGTAATACAGAATGAGAAAAAGACTTACGGATTAACAAAGCAACACCATTTCTTTTACCATCACCAGGAGCTGAGAAAACCTTCCCCACCCAACCTCTTTGGAGCTTAGCAGCCTCGGTATCAGATAAATGGGTTTCTTGCAAAAAGGCTACATCTACATTCAATTTAGCTAAATGGGAGAGGATCTTTTGCCTCTTAATGGGTGAATTTAAACCTTTAACGTTCCAAGAAACAATGCGTATTGACATCAAGAATAATTAAGAAGGGATAGTAGAAATAGGGAAAAAAAGAAAGCCTCATAATCTTGAGAGATAAAAGAGAAGGAAGAAAGAAAATAGAAAAAGGAAGAGAAGAAAGGTATTGAAAGAAGTAATAACTCAAAAGAGAATCGAGCTGTAACAATGCAGAAAAAGATCGAAGAGGAGGAAAGAATCAATAGAGAAGAGTGATAAAATAAATAGGAAGGAAAAAAGAAGAGCAAGAAAGAAATAACACCAAGAAAAATAATGTCGAGGAACCTGATGAAGAAAAAGAACGGAGTGGGAGGATAACTGAGTTGTGAGAAAGAGAAAAATGCATAGCAAGAGGAAGAAAAGTCAACGGAAAGGAGAAGCACAAGGAAGCAGATAGAAAATGTAGTAGAGAAATGACAAGAAGGAAAAAACATAGTCAACCAAGAAGATAAAAAAAGTAGAGCGTGGAGAGGAAACATGAAAAGGACAGGATGAACTATATAAAACCAAAGAACGAGTATAAGGAGGTTCAAAGCTAGGAAGGGAGGGAGGGTAGGTACTTACAAGGGTGAAGGAATAAGGATACAAAATCCGGAAGGAGGACGAGGGGGATGAAAACGAAGATGAGACGAGGGGGGTAAGGCCAACCAACGGAGGGCAGGAAACGGGGCAACGAAACGTCCAACCAGGTAGACATGACGGGGCGCAAAATAGGGATCTGCAAAAGAAGGAGAACAGCATGGTCAGATAAGAAGAGACATCACAAAAATACAATGACAATAAAACAGATATATAAAAATGCATAAGACAGCAACGAGGGTCGGTGAGTCAAAAAATACTAGTCAAGAATAGGGATGAGGGTTAACAATCAATAAAAATAAAGAAACATGGATAAAAGGCTAGCAGGATACTAGAAAAAAACCAATTACAACATTGGGAAAAGTCATGGAGGAAATGAGGATGAAGAACTGGAACTGGAGAACTCCATGTTAACAGGACCGCAGGAATTGAGGAAACTGCGGAGTCGTACTGGATCTTCATAGGTTGTGGTCTAATTGTTGTGGGTAACTTTGAATAAACAAGGATGAAATAGACCATATCTAGCTCCAATAGATCGAAGATCCGCTCTCATGTCAAGGAAGGCTTTGCGTCGGTTTGCAGTGGCCTTGGCGTAGTCTTGGGCGAAGAAAAGGGTGGAATCAGACCAAGTTAGGCGTGGAGAAGCTTTAGCAGCCAGGAGAACCTTCAATAGATCCGTTTATTCCAGAAAATAAATTATGACACCTCTAGGCTTCGTAGTTGGAGAGGCAGAAGATGAGAGTCGGCCAAGTCTGTGAGCATGCTGAATGTTAAGCGTGGTGCCTTCAGGTAGGTGCAGAAGCTTGGGCAAAAAGGACTTGAAGAAAGTGATAGGATCATTCCCCTCACAACCTTCTTTCAGGCCGTAAAGACGAAGATTATTACGTCTATTTCTATTTTCAAGGTCCTCCACCTGCTTCTGGAGAGAGGACAACTGCAAATCCATGTGGGGAATCTTGATGGCGGATTCCTGAAGAGATGATACAGACTTTTCCACAGTGGAGACCCTGGCGTCCATCTGAGACCAATTGTCAGTTAGCGTTTGCAATTTGGCATTAGTCTCCTCCATGTAGGGGCGCAAGGCTCTAATCTCCTCAAGAAGCAATTCCATGGAAATGGTTGAGGAGGATTTCGTAGGAGAGGGGGATCCTTTTTTGGTCTCTTTGGGTTGGTTTTAGAAGCATTTTGTGAAGGAATATCCATAGTAGACATCGTGTCACAAGCGGTGGAGGGTGCAGAAGCTTCTAAGTGAGCCAGCGCAGTAAAAAGTTTGGAGTTCTTAATATAGTTATGCTTAGGGGTTCTGCTGGAGCAACTCGCCATCCAAGCGTGCGTAAGAGGGATTATAGAGGACGCACGAGTTAAGGTTGAAGAATTAAAATAGATAGTAGGAGCAGACAGTGCCCAAAAATGTAGGAAGGCGCAGAGAAAAGCCAAAAAAGAGTCTATGAAGTGAAGTGGCAAAAGAAAAGTACCAAGTAGCCAAAGGAGGAAGGTAACTCCTATTTTAAAGCGCAAGGTAATTCTAGGCAAAAAAAAACAAAAAGCAAAATGGCGGCTCGTTATGAGGGTGGCGCAGAAGGCGATGTAATTGCCAATAGTTGTGCCAAGAAGCAAAGAAAAGTCACCTGTGTAGATCAAAAGTCGTTTTCATGATGGTAGAGTGAGCGATGGGAAAGCAGGAGGTCCATGGCGCCGGAATGCAGACATGTAGAGAATCCGCGTAGAGAAGGAGCGCCGCTGCGACGGACAAAATGGCGGCCGCGGCCGCTTCAGAGCCGCGACCAGAATGAAGACTAGAAAATACAGGCGCAGGGGCTCCAAACCGCGGCGGAAATCACCGCATGTAAGGCCTGGCGCTGTCACCCATCTTGCGCTACTTCTCCGGTACAAATTCGGTGGCGCGAACCGCCAGTCAGCACCGGTACAGACGGAGCTCTACCGCCGCACCGTCATCCAGATCGGGCGCTTAGCCACGCCTCGCATGGCATTCTTGAAGAGGTCAAAGAGCATGTGATAAAGATGAGATGGGACATATACAATATGAATTGGGTGTCTTGGATCATTAGCATTGACTGCCTGAATTTTCAGATTAGGCGAAGCCATATAGTATTTATCACACAGCATCTTCGCCATTTCATAGGCATCTTTCGCTACGTCAGTCCCATCACAGTTCGGATAGATGTTTCCAATGTGTTTAGGATGTGCAGGGTTTGCCGTTCCTTCAAAAATCAAAGTGTGCTGGTTAATCAGGATGCGGATAGAGATGCGGCTCAGGTAAAAGCGGTCCATAAAGTATTGCACTTTCTGATTTGTCACTGGGTCGCCGCCGAAGGCTTCCTTGTACTCAATGACCCCCTGGGCCATAGTTGGGACCACGTCATTGTGCCGGTTCCTGATTGTGATAAGGGTGTTTGCGAACTGTTCAAGGGTGCTCTGGTCCTCTGGACTCCTGTGAAGAAATTCCAGGATGTCCAACAAACTCTGGACATACCAGCTCTGCACCAGCTGAAGGGAAGGGGTTCCCAGCAGTCAATCTGGTAGCAAGGTAATCTCTTTCATGATGTTGGCGAGGCGCACTGGCAGCTCCTGGCGCAGGAAGGCAAAGGAGGTCTTTTCACAGGCATTGCTAGATCCAAAATCCAGGAATTGCTTCTTGGAGAGCGGGTAGGGAGGAAACTTAGAGAAATTATTGTTCTGCTTCGGGACGCCCCCTGCCCGGCTCCAGGCCAGCATCAGGGTGCGAATCAAGGGCATTCTCATAGTGAGGCTGTCAGAGAAAGACGTGCATGGGCTGCTGCGTGTCTGCTCTCTGCAGCCCTAATCCAGGGCTCGATTTTAGGGTTGTTAGGCTCCACTTTCCAAGCCTGCTATTTCTTCTGGATTTCAATTGAAAGTCTATTTGTTCCGCCTCTAGATTTCAGGTGCTAGGACTCTAGCCTCATCCAGAGGGTCTCGGTTGACTCTACATCTCTTGCCGAAAGAGAGCTGAAGCATTTTTATTATTATATAAAACAAAGTCATAGTTGCTGCTTTTTAATTTATTTTATGCAACTAACAACCATTGAGAAAGCCAATAGTCCTGGCTTGTTGTAGGTCTAATGTTACTGGATGCAATGAGAGAAACAGTAAAATACCAGTCGGGCGGCACATTATGCTCAGCACATATTTTAAGGTGGGGTGTTTTAAGCCACGCCCTTAATTATATCAGACACACCCCTTGGAGAGACCCTCAGATTATTCATCCCACTTAAAGCCCTGGAAACAACACCATGTCACAGTCACCTCGTGTCCTGGCACTGTGCATTATGCATGACTCATTACTTCCAAGTTTTCAGATTAACTATGTGCAGGGACATAGTGAACCCTCCCACACCCCACCCCTTGCTTTTGTAACTACAGTGATGGTGAAGTTCTAGATGGTCCTCTTCTGTCTGCAGCTGGATGGGTGGGTGGATGGGTGAAGGATGGGTGGCTAATTGAAAGGGGATTGCAGAGAGAAAGAGAGGATGGATGGATGAATGATAGCATGGATGAATAATTGACAGAATGGATGGGCGAATGGGTGCATGGATGAGTGAAAAAAAGAAGGTAAAGATGGATGAGTGAAAGAATGCATATATGAGTGAAAGGGAGGGTGGAGAGCTGAAAGAATGGATGGATAAGTGAAAGGGTGAATGGATGGACGGATGAGTGATAGGGTGCATGGATGAGTAAGTGGAAGGATGGCTGAATGAGTGAAAGGGTAAATGATTGGGTGGATGAGTGGATGGATGGGTGGAAGAGTGGATGGATGAGTAAAAGGATGGCTTGGGTGTAAGGGTAAATGGTTGAATACATGAGTGAATGTATGTATGGGTGGGTGGAAGAGTGGATGGATTAGTGAAAGGATGGATTGGGTGAAAGGGTGGATGGATGGAAGGATGAGTGAAATGATGGATGAAAGGATAGATGTGCAAATGGTTGAAAAGCTTTGAATGTGGATGGGTACACAGATGGAAGGACAGAATGAATGGTGAAAGACTGAATGGTGGAGGAAAGAATTAATAGATGACATTTTGAGTGACACCCAACTGCTACATGAATGTTACACTAGTAATTGTAAATGTTTGCATGTTTTGCTTTAGGTGTAGGATCTTAGGGAGAGTCTCATAGTGCCATGAGCTGTGCTTGAGATGTATATTGTGTTTGTAGCAATAGGCAATAGGCACGGCGTCAAAAATAAACTCTGTAATAGTGTATTGACAGCGCATTCTTTAAGAAAGCTGCAGGGAAAGCACCTTTGTGACTTCCGTCAGCTAATGCAACTCTCTGCGAAGCCCCCATAAGCAAAGTCAGATTCCATATTTTAAGTTCCACTTGCTGAAACACCCATAATGCATTCATATAGTGGATTCATCACAGCAATTCTCCAGTTGCTTAATTGGTTGTCCGTTTACATACTTTTATACTATTGCACAACTTCCTTGGATGTGTCTGTAAAACTTACCTTTTGTCCCGAAGTTTTGTCCTGAATTTTGACCTTCTGTCTTCAATTTTTGTCCTGAATTTTGGCCCTCTGTCCTGAATTTTTACACTTACCGTCCTGAATTTGCTCCCATGCCAGTTGGTTACCCTAATTATAAATGGTACCATAGATGGAAAAAGAGGAAAACACACTGAAAAGCAAATCAGTTCGTATTTCGACCCCTGACCCGCCCAAGTCCCTCTGGACTTAATAGCTTACTGTGTTTGTGTGTGCAGAGTCTCGAGTGCGCACAGAGGCACAGCGCAGATCACCTCACTGTAAGTGCAGAGGGTCACCTCGCTGTGTACAAACCCGGATATTTCATTGCTTGCACTCTCAGTTCCTCACTGCTTGAAAGTCGGTATGCTGACATGTCCTTAGGACTGACATTTCCGATCAAAATATCTAAGGGGCATTTTAACAAGGAACAGGGAAAATTAACGCTAAGGGCGTTTAGCGTTAATTTTTTTTAACGCCCGCTATCGCTGGATAATATCGCCTGGTTATCGCGTTATTAACAACGCTAACCGCCTAGGCGATAAAAAATACAGCGATGGCGACATTTTGGGAGGTTATCGCTGGTAATGCAGCGACAAAACTACAAGGATGGGGATATCCTTGTTGATAGCCCATGGTGAACTTAGCCATGTAATCCACCTCCCATTGTATTACATGGCTTAGTCTGAAAATTAGCAGATGTAAAAAAGCAGCGTTAACCGTGGTTTAGCGCTATTTTTTTTACTCTAACAGGGTTAGCGTGAAGCTTGATAATAGGAGAAAAGTAGCTTAGCGACATTTCTCCTGGTATTTTGCTCTGGAACGCCCACTTTGCATCTCATTAGAGACGCATAGGGAAGCGTAGTGAAAAAGGATGCTAACATGCGATTTTGCATGTTAGCAACCTGTTGTTGATAGGGCGATATTTTTCTCTCCGCTTCTTTGGCTTTTAAAGCCAAAAAAGCGGAGATAAAGCCCTTGTTAATATGCCCCATCGTGTTTATCAAATACATAAGTTCACAAATCTACCTGCGCTGGACACTTTCATGCACAGAGTTGTTATTGTAGGTTTGTGCCGAGGTCCCCAGTGCCATCTCGTGTGTATATGCACAAATGGCTTTAGTTTATGAAGGACCCACGTACCTCTACCAACACGTGACCTTTCAACAGCCAACGAGGAGTCTCACATCCGATCCCTCGCCCTAACTGCCACACATCGCATCTGCCTGACAAACAGCGGAGGCCACTCCTTCTCCCATCTGGCAGTCAAGACCTGGAACAACCTCCTGCTGCACCTCAGAGCCTCACCATCGCTCCAGCAATTCAGGAAGGACCTCAAGACATGGATGTTTAACCAACAGGAGAACAAGCAGCACTATCCCCCAGCACCTCGCGACCCTCATGGGTGAAGTAGCCACCCTCTACAATTCCTGATTGATTGATTGGCAGCGTATGTGCAGTTAATTTGTGGCATGCATCAATGTATGCTGTGGACATCTTACTGTGTATATGTTCATGCACAGGGTCAGTTGTATCTGTGAAAATATGCACGTGTACAGATGTGCACACGCACAGCTTCATCTTGTGCATACGCATATGCATAAGGTCAACATACTGTTTATGCACTCTGTAACCCAACCACGCTAAGTGTATATATTCTCACCTTACTATGGGTACATACACCAGGTCATTCTGGTGTGTGTGCACTGAGACACCTTGCTCTGGATGTATGTGCACACAAGGAATTCCTGCTTTGTAAATGAGTTTAGCCATTGCTGTACTCTTACATTGTGCACACTCAAGAAGGGCCTACTTTGTGTTTCACAAATGGTCCTCTCAATGTTCACTTGTCCATGCAGGACTCCCCTGCTGTGCATAAAATTATTTTCACGTATTAAAACATGCAGACCGTTGGCTTACTACGACTACAGAGCCAGGGCTCAATGCACCTATATAGATACTTGTTTTTACATCTTGTGCCCTTTGTATTTCAGTTGTGCAGAGCCAGCAGCATTGCACCCCCCTCCCCCCACACACACTCCCTCCCTCAGCCCAGGTGCCTCAGCTCTGCTCCCATGTCATTGCAGCTCTCAGCACCACAATGTGGTGCTGGCACTCAACAAACACCTATCACTTGTTCAAAGCCACACACTAGACCATGGGCTTAAGAAAACACACAAGGGATCCAGCGTTACGAAAAGGGAACTCTGAAAGACTGTTGAAGGGTGTGACTCCTGATCTGACCTACAAGCCCCTCTGTGACTCAAACTTGAAGGTCATGATGCCTGGCGCGTGTGGTGCAGTCTCTAGGCTTCAGTGCGTCTCTCCTTCAAGAAGATCGAATAGTCTCCCTATCCATTGCTGTATCCCCGCTCTTTCTCCTCCTTCCACCTCTCTCTATTTTCTCCTTTGATTCTCACCTATCCCACTCCTCCCCCTTCTCTGAGACAGTTCTTCCTTCTACCCTTTTTCCACTTTCTTTCCACCGTTACTTCCTCTCTTCCTTCTCTTCCCCCTCTCTCCTGCACTTCTTTCTGCTTCTCACCACTCTTTCTCCCATTCTCCACTGTTCCCTTCTCATTTCAGTCTCTTTTAATTTCTGTCTCTTCTCTTCATTTCTTTGTCTACTGTCCTTCTCCCCCCTCTAACTCTTGCCTCAACTGTATTTCATCAATCAGATCTCCACTTGCTCGCTTGGGACTTCACCACTCCTGCATTAGTACTCTCTGTGCTTTTCCCTGCTGCCTGCTCCTGCACTGTGTTCTTTCAGCCTGCTGCATATGGCCCTGTGGGTGGGATGGCACCTCCCTATGCTATTAGGGTACATGAACCTTCCCATAAAGCCCAAAAGGCTTCATAGGAAGGTTCATGTACCCTAATAGCATAAGCTATAAGGCTATGAGCCTGTAAGGCATGGGTACTCACAAACATTTGCCCAGGGGCCACAAAGTATGGGTGGCAGTAGGGAGTTCGAGTGGGTCAGAAATTGTGTAAGGTGGTCATAGTGGAAGCAAAGAAGGAACATCTAGTGGCTGAATTGCACAATGCAAAACCAGAAAACCTAGGACCACTCCTGGCTTTCCCTTTACCAAACTGTTTGGTCCTAGGCATTTGTTTTACACTAGCTTGCTTTTCTTCATTATGGTATAATCGAGTACCTTGAAGTACATGAATTCAGAATGTGCCCTGTACAAAACCTTCTCCTGTGTTTGATTATAACGATGTCACATGACAACTGACTTGCCCCTTAGTTCACTATTGGCATTGGTGTCAGGGTGGGGTGGGGAAGCATCAATGTTTCTAAATTCATGTTTGAAAAGCTATCACTTAAAAAACATAATACCTCTCAATGAAGTGGCATGGTAACATGCTTCTGCATGTTAATGAAATACACTTTTTTGAATTATGAAGAAACATAAAACAGTTTTTACACATTTCTCACAAGATGCTTTTAAAAATAAAAGTGTTCCTAAAGTTAGATGGTGCTGGACACCACTTTAGTCACTTCATAACTTCAGTTAAACTGCAAATAAATGCATCCTGTTTATTTAAAATTATTTTTCTGAATATTAGTGCTCAGCTATTAAACTGCAGCCTGTGTTGCTGTTCACCAGGGGAGCTGCATGTAAAGGTCAAGAGGGCTGCAATCTGACACCAGGCCGTGCTTTGAGTAGTACTGTTGTAAGGTAACCCAGGGAACAGTTCGGTTTTACATTAGCAACAGTAGGATGCACCTTACATATGAAATGTACAGTGCTGCATCTCAGCCATACAACCCTGCATCCAGGCATAGTACCCTGCATCCGAGCAACACCATTCTGCATCCTGTTATGCAACGCTGCACCCCAGCCATACAACCCTGCATTCTGCAATAGAACCCTGCTTCCCAGCCAAACAACCCTGCATTCTGCATTAGAACCCTGCACCCAGTCAAACAACCCTGCATCCTGTTATGAACTGGGTGAGACATCCTGGTACCCCAGCCATGTCAGGAATGCATCTTTGCCACACACCGGATGATTCTTCTGCCATACACGGATCATGCCTTTATCTATCTAGCCATTCACCGACACGCCCATGCACACACCCATCCATTCATTTATCCATTTCCTCACTCATCCTTGCTTGCAGCCACATATTCGCACATTCACAAACTCGCCTATTAATGAAGAAGCACTTTTCAACCAAGTAGTCAAACCAATGCTTGATTTAGCTGTGGCTACATTCTAGATCATATAGTATAGTTTAATTTAGATTTTTTATCCTGTCCGATTTCACCACATTTATGAGAGGTAGAATATTGCATGCCAAGAACGCCCTGTCACATGACCGATTTACTGCCTGACAGGATAGATACAAAGACGCCAATTAACAAAAGAGTACCCTTCTCTGCCAATTCAGACTCCACTTTGGCTGCTCTTTTAAAAATAATTCTTTGAAGAAGCTTGCATGACCTTGAACGTGTATGCCTTTTAGCAGTGCAATACAGATTTGAATTACTTATTTGGAATCAAAAACACACCCTTCTGATAAAATGATTTTAACCTACAGAAGCCATTCGTTATTGTTCATTTGAACATCAAACACAGACGTTGTATGGAAAATTGGGTTTGATTTTTGTATAGAAAATGAAGAATAGGCATTTAACATATACATTGATTATTTTTGCCTCCCCTTCATTGTTGCTTCCACCCGCGCTCTCCAGTCGTTGCTTTCCCATCTCAACATCTCCTCCTGCTTTCCCGCTTCATCAGTCCCCCACTGCCTCCCTCGTCACTGCAGCTTTTATTTTTTTTATTTTTGGGGGCTTGGCCGCTTTCCATAGCATGAACATGGTCCAAAGGTATTGGACCGCTTTCCAAGCTCATCAGTTACATCACACAATAACACATTCATTGTCAGAGACGGGGAGGAGTAAGTGATTTGCCGAGAATCACAGGATGATGAGCCAATGCCGAGTCTTTTTCACCCCCACGCTGAGTTCAATGTCCCGCCCCTACATACCTACAAAAAAGTGCTATGAGGTGTCCTGCGCTGGCCGCATCATAGCCCTTTTTTCACGACTTTTAACCATGCTGAACAGCAAATACGCTGCTAGACAACAGGTCTAAAAGTCATTCAGAGTGACAAGGCCAATAGTTCGGGCATTGCAGAGACCTATTGACTTTGCCAATGCTTGTTGGTAATTATTAGAAATGCAGGGCTGGGTAAAGAGGATTTATTTTTCTCTCTCTACACTGAATGCCCCCTTGGGAAGGACCACACAGGAGAAAACATGTTCTCTTTTGACATCTACACAATACAACACTTTACCCTTTTACCTGTGTAGCTGAAATTCACTAAGTTACAACACTTATTATTGGCTCTTGATTTCCGCCTGAATTCTGCACTCCCATGTTTCGGAAGAGGTTGAAGACCTCGCTCTTCCCCCCTGTAAACGGACCCTAGTGTACCGTGGCGGGTAGTCGTTTATACAGCCCTGGAATATCCCCTTCGGGATGATGTAGCACTTCATAAATACAGTGAATGAATAAAGAAATAAATACAAATAAGAAGTTCATATTTAGCCACAAGTGCCCCATCATAGAGGCAAGGCGTGCCTCACACAGAGGAGCCTACTTCAAAGCTGCTATAAACAGAGACTAAGGAGATTACCTTTGATTCAAATAGATCCTTTATCAGCCCCTCAAGCTGTCCAACTTTCCCAAGCTGACCATTGGTGACAAGATGAGGGGAGTTGGAAGGGAAGGGTAGTGGGAGGTTTTCCTAACAAAATGTATGGGAATCCCTTTCACACAATGGAGATTATGTAGTGTGTTTGCTAGTCACTGTCAGAATAAGATATTTGCAGTAATTTGGGTTACTTGTGATTCTGACATATGAGAACTAACTTGGTGTTTGAGTGTGAGTAAAACATCAAGTGGTTTTAGCTCACTGACTGTCGACTTGCAGTTACATCAGAACATCATCAATGTGTTAGAACCTTTACCTATGTAGAGGGAAAAGTAAGAATCTAATGGAAAAAAAAGTGGACCAATATTGCTACCCCTCATGGGCCGGGATTGTAAGATAGCTGGACCACGTCTGTTATTAGGTCTTTCATGAAACACACACAGTTTGATTCAGCCTAAAGGCTTGGATTGAATGTGCTCCTCAGCCTTTGAATCTGGACTGCAAATTACTTACCTCCATGTTTGATCTGTTTGATAGCTTCTTGGCTGATGAGATGTGCTGCAGTGCATGGACTACTGATGGGTCTGTAGTGAGGTGCTAGTTTCTGCAAGTATAGTACAATTTCTAGTTTGTGTAATAACTATTCAAGATCTAACTGCTTCAAGAGACCACCATGAGGCACAGGAGTGATCTACTAAACACATTAAACATGCCAGTGCTCCGAGTCACAGGTCAATCAGTATCTATCTTCAAACCAAGAATCTTTTCTTGGCTATCAACAGGAGGATGGACCACTCTGAACTATTCCCAGGAGTTACCAAAGGCGTGACCTATATATTGTAATTGTATTTGCATTATATAGCGCTTACTCCTGACGAGGCACTTTTTTGACGAGTAGCACGCTACTCTGGAACTCAAAAAGGATTAGTGGTAAATTAGTATAGGAAAATATTAAATTAATTTGAGCAGTGGGCATGTTAGTCTGATATTTGGATTGAAAAGTATAGAAGAGGGAAGGGTTTGCATTTATATAGTGCTTGCTACCCCTTATGAGGTGTTGAAGTGCTTTTCAGCAAGTAGCACGCTACTCCGAAACCCAAAAAGGATTAGAGGTGAATTAGAATAGAAAAATGTGAAATTACTTTGAGCGGTGGATATGTTAGTCTGTTATTTGGTTTGAAAAGGAATAGTGGAGAATAGACGAGGGAAGGGTCTAAAAGGTTTTTGAGGGGAGTTCATAGCGGTAGGAGGAGGTTTGAGATGAGTAAAGGGGAGGTGGAGGTGAAAGCTTCAGAGGGAAGGGTTTAGAAAAGCTTGTTTGGGTGATATAGGGTAGTGAAATGGAGATACTGAATTAGAAGCAAAGTAATAAATATAAAGATACATAGCTACATGTAAGGTATATATGTATAAGGAAGGTAATATAGGTAGATTAACATTGAAATAAATAAGCTCAGACTTTCAAGTGTTGCTGTATTTTAAGTTTATTACTATTTTTTTTATTCAATAGTGAAGCAATTGGAGATAGTTCGGTAAAAGTAGTAATATGTACATTTGTTAAGCAGATCTAATGGCTATTCATATAGTTCAAACATAATTATTATACAGTTGCCTGCAGTCTACCTTTTGCCCATAAAACTGTATAGGCTCAGTTCCAGGAAAAGGAGGGTCTTTTCAAATTGGGTCAACAGAATCTTTACTGAGGACATTACTCTCTGCATACCTAAGTATCTGGCCAAAATAAGGACATTTCTGAGAGTTTATTACCTGGTCTGTGGACAATTTAAATGACTTTAATTTGTACCACAGGGCATGACTACTCAAGGATGTTTTAAGGAGAGTTTGATCACAGGCCCAAACAACAACAGATATATCTTTTTAATAGCAAGGGCTTATTTTTGCTGTCATTATTTCACCGTCTCAACTAACTACACTAGGGCCACGGGTCCTTCCAGTCCTCCTGTAACAAAAGAGAAAAAATAATCCTCTAACAGCCATTGAGAGCCCAGACACTTTGAGTCGTTGTAAAAGGTGTTAATCAATATCCATCTCTCCTGCAAAGTGTCCTCGCTACTTCTATTGAGAGCTACTGTTCTGGCAAAGCACTGGCAAATCGTTTACCCTACGTTTTAACATCCGCTTACAAAAAGGCTAATTTCCAACTCAGGGTCATAACAAAGGCTGTCCAGACCAATATCTAGAAAAGGAGGGTAGGAATAAGCAGGCCAGATATGCCCACTTTCAGTCAGATCTCTCACACATACAACAGGTAGGAAAGGCCAATTCCAAGTGGCCTGACATTCCTGCATCTGGTAAAACAACAGCTGGAGACACTGTCTGACCTCTATTAGCTCACTCCAGCACCAGGGGGTTGGGTGGTTCTGGCGGAGAGCAGACAATCCACATCTCTCAGAGTTGGTAAAGCATCCTCTATCTGCAGATGCCAGTTCCACCCCCATTTAAACATTCCACATGCTAATAGCAGGTGGTAGTTATTAGTGGGTTTATCACCGGAATTGGGCAAAACATTTGGAAAGAGGAACCACGGGCAGAATACCACAATGGCTGGATTTAGGTACAGGGATACCAATAGGAACTGAAGATTCAGATCCCTTGTAAGCCCCCACTTAAATCCGGCCAACTAGTAATGAGGGTCTCAGGAGGATTGTCATTCTTGCAGTTTCATTCCCAACATTAGAATGGTATGTTTGTGAACATTTTTCATTTCTTAGCTGCAGCACTTGACCGCATCCAAGACATCTTTCTAATGGAAGTACCTTTGAACAGTGGCATTTTACTACACCCTTGTGTTAACAGCAATGTCCTTGTAAACAGCAATTTCTATTAACCAGTGTATCCTCTTTAACAGACCCCCATTTCAACTGTTTCTAATTAGCAACCAAGGGACAGCATGAATATATAAGTAAATGATGACACAATAAAAGGTATGTAGCGAGTTTTTCACGGTGACTCTTCCAGTGTCAAAGAACAAGATACAGTACGTAGACTCAAGAAAGACACAATCAATGTAATACTAGTAAAAGACAAAATAAAACTAAAAATCAGTAAACCGGCCAACAATCTCGACACGTGGTTTTCTTAGATCTGTCTAGGAGGCCCAACTCCTCCAAGCTGTGCCTCCCTCTCTATCCCCAAGGCTTGAATTATGGTCTATTGTGGGGGAGGAGGTGCAACACCTCTGCTCAGAATGTGCCCCGTCTTAGGTCCCAGAGAACAGAGGCCCTCAACCCAGGGATCCAGAAACACGTCCGGTGGTGGCAGGCTACTCAAAGCCAGTCTGTGGGCACATCAGGGCCGACAGGCTCCCAGGGGGCACCTCCGATGTGCACCCTGAGTACATGTTTCAATAAATCCCACACTGGCATCAGTGTGAGTTTATTGAGAGGAGTAGTTTGGTACCAAATAGTCACATGCACAGAGAAGCCACCATGCTGCTGGGAAACTCCAGTTGGCCATGTATGGATGTAGTTGCAGCATAGGAAGGTCTGCCATGGTAATTTTATTCCATGCATGTACCAGATGTAGTCCAGCCGAGTCATGCTCAGAGTCGGGTTCAAATCGATAGATAGCATATTCGACACACTGGACAATGGGGCGACGCTCTGGGAGGCCTCCAAGGCTTACATTAGGGGTATGGCCATTTCAAAACATGCTGGGGTGCTGAAAGACTTGAGAAAATCTCTGGCCACCATCGAGCAGTAGCTGACAGATTTAGATGCATCCACACTTCCCTCCTCGGACTCGGCTAAGGTGGCACGGTACCGGTTGGCATTAGTGGCTGACTTTCGGGAAGCTGCAGAAAAGGAAACTCATTTCCTCAGCAAATATGCGATAGCGGGTAGGTACAGAGAGGGCGAGAGGCCGGGGCGCACATTAGCACAAGTACTGAGACCCCCATACTCCAAATCATATATCAGAGAACTCTGGAATGGTACTGGGCTCACCTTGACAGGGACAGCGGACATCCGTGACCCATTCGTGACGTACTATGAAACACTTTACTCCTCCAAACTTGCACACAGTGCCGCGGACCGAGATGATTATTTCGCCGAGATTGCTCTGGTATATATGGAAAAATATATGCAGGACTTCCTTGCTGAACCATTTTCCACGGACAAAATATTAGGCACGATTGAGGCTTTAAATGGCTTCACCGCCCCCGGCCTTGATGGCTTCACAGGGGACTTTTACAATCAATACAAAGACATATTAGTCCTGAAGCTCCTAGAAGTTTATCACGAATCATTAGAACGGAATCAGTTACCCCCACCCTGAGAGAAGCAGTGATCGTCTTATTGCCAAAACCCGGCAAAGATCCCTTGCAGTTCGGGTCATGTAGACAGCTGTCACTATTACATTTTGATTATAAAATACTGATGAAGACGATCGATGTGCGCCTATCCTTACTACTGGACAAAATAATAGCCCACGCCCAGTCGGGGTTTGTTCCCCATAGATCTACTTCCCTAAACCGGTACAAATGGGGGTGGTGATGGACGGAGCATCTGAACCAATCAAACACTCACACCCAGTCAAAAGATCTGGGTTTGATTCATCACCGTTCTTTAGCCCACTCTGCCACCCCAGTTCTGGGACTGTTCCCATGAGGCACAGGGTGAGACTGATTTGCATATAGCCATGTCTGAACTGGGGTGGCAGAGTGGGCTAAAGAACGGTGATGGATCAAACCCAGATCTTTTGACTGGGTGTGAGTGTTTGATTGGTTCAGATGCTCCGTCCATCACCACCCCCTTTTGTACCGCTTTTGGCCGCCATAAGTGTGGCAGGGTATGCTCAGACGTGAGTCCCTTGCTCACTTTGCCACTGGATTCAAGCAAGCCGAGCTGAAGACGGCTGGAATGCCAGAAACCGGTCCTCGGAAGCTTGTTTCCGGTCCAGGGAAGGCATGGCTTGGCAGTTCGGGCTGGACTGTTCCCATGAGGCACAGGGTCAGACTGATTTGCATATAGCCATGTCTGAACTGAGGTGGCAGAGTGGGCTAAGGAACGGTGATGGATCAAACCCAGATCTTTTGACTGGGTGTGAGTGTTTGATTGGTTCAGATGCTCCGTCCATCACCACCCCCTTTTGTACTACTTCCCTAAACCTGCGCACACTCTTTGCAGTCCTGCACCGAATCAACTCGGAGACACCGGCAGCGGCGGTTATGCTGGACACGGATAAAGCGTTCGACTCCCTGGAGTGGCCATTCATATGGACAGACATGCACAGGCTCAGAATGCCCTTTGGGTTTCTCAATCTGTTGACACTGCTCTACTCGGCCCCCACTGCCAGACTGCGATTGAATGGCACGCTCTCCCGCTCCTTTAATTTATCCTGCGGCACAGGCAGGGATGCCCCCTGTCACAGTTTCTTTTCATAGTAACAATGGACCCACTAATTCAACACTTCCAGGAGCGTCATCTGCAGAGACGGCTCCAATTTAACACTGGGCCTCTGCTGGTCTCCCTATATGCAAATTACATCTTATTGTATGTCAGAGACCCCCAAAACAATCTAGAACCACTTATCAGAGTGGTTATTAGGTTTGGCAACTTCTCTGGCCTTGGTATCAATTGGCATAAGTCTGTGATATTCCTGCTCATCTCAGGCACGGTCAGATGGGAATGCGAATATCCACTAACCTGGTGCTCGGACACCGTAAAATACCTGGGGATAAACATACATTTAAGCACCTCTGAAATCATATGGTCAAACTATGGCACAGCGGTCCACATGTTGGAACAGCAGGTGGAGAGGTGGCTCAGACTTCCACTTTCGCTCGCGGGGGGTGTTGTACTGATCAAAATGATTGTCCTGCCAAAATTCCTATATCTATTTAACAATATTCCAATTCCGTTACCAAATCGATTCTTTAAATTAATAAACACTAACCTTTTTCGTTTGACTTGGGGGGTAAAAGTCCCAGGGTCCGCTGGGAGGTTTTGACGCTCCCGTATCATAGAGGTGGATTTGGAATCCCCAACTTACAGCTATACTATTTGGTCACTCAATGTGGCTATGCCCACTCCTGGTTCTACCCTGATGCTAGGATTCCTTATTTACGTCCCAAAACGGATTTGGTCCTGCCGGACACACTTAATACGGTGCTGCCCCTAGGCCACCTACGTGACCCTATAGACATTTAGACAGTCTCCACCACCATCTGGGCCTGGCAGAAGCTGGTTAGGGTGCTGGGATCCCCGGTTCCGTATTTCCTGAGCTTACCGAATCCGAATAAACGATGGATCCCCATTAAGGGGGAAAGAATAGTGCAACATACTCTCTCTCGGTTCAACATGACCACTATCAGCGATCTATACCTTGATGGCCAGGCCTTCTCGGGCTCCGACGGAGATAGATTTACAGAAGCTACCTTCATGGATAAATTCTTGCTCACCCGCCTCTGCCGAGTGCTGCGAGGTAAGATCCCCGGCTTCCCCGCTGAATTGGATCCATTCACCCCACTCTCCATGGTCCTGGATAGCACCAATGATGACCATTTAGTTTCCAAATTATACCAAGCTTGTGTTGAGATAATCCCTGTGCGTGTTACTAAAGTAAGGGCTGATTGGGAGGTGGATCTGGGACATCCCTTCCCTGATGACCAGTGGGCTGCCTGCTGCTTGCAAACTCAGGAGGTTTCCTTAAATAGCCGCCATAAACTCATCCATTTCAAATACCTGTGCAGAATATACATTACCCCGGAGATGGCACATAAAATAGACCAAGATAGACCCCACTGTTGTAATTCCCCGCATGCAGACTTTGCACACCTTTCCTGGACTTGTAGCAAAATTAGTAAGTATTGGACCAAAATACACTGCACTCTCAGGGACATGGTTGGCCTTGACCTAGACCCCATTTCAGAAATAGCACTAATGGGATACGTAGTCCGGAAATTCACTGCCTTAGGGTTGTTGTTGTCCAAACGAGAAATAGCACTCAAATGGGGGCGAAAGGACGCCCCGACATGCAAGGACTGGCTAAGCAGTTTGGCGTATTGCAATACCAACTGCGATTTATACTCCTTTACTTTGCCTAGCACATCACGCCCGCGAAATATATAGGGCCCTTTCTTTTTTTTTTATTTCAAAAGATTTTATTAGGAGAAATTTTATATATACAGTACAGATATACAGTACAGATATAGTGAAGGCAATACTGGTGTCATCGTACGCCGATGGGGTTACAGTAGGCATATCGTTGAATAATGGTGGCACGTACAGAAATAGCTAGGTCATCACGATCTTGCCGTATGCTGTCATTGGTGGTCTTATGCATTGCCCTCGAGGAAAGGAAACAAAAGTGGGAAAGGAGAGAAAGGAAAAGAGGACAGGATGGGTCGCGCGGTAGTTAGCTGCCAAAACTTCCCGCAATGTGAGGAGGCTGGATGTGAGGGTACCGAGCCCAGTTGACCTGCCTAAGGCGGTTTGTGCGAGCTCAGGTAGTTGTCTAGGGAGTACCACATCTCACCTTTTGTGGTGGAGTTGGGTGAGTGTTTAGAGGTTATGTTGTCCGCCCCCCTTAGGAAGGTGATCCAGTTGAACCAGCTCTTGAAGGATGCTTTCCCTGTGTATTTCCAGTTCATTAGGATGGTTTTAATAGCCGCCTTGAGCAGAAGGTCAATCGAATCGCTTTCATTTTTGGACTGAATTTCCAGGGCCATGAAGGCGGCGGCTAGCCCTAGGAAGTCTGGTTGTAATGAGTGCCCCATTATGCTGTTTATGAAGTCTCTTATTTTACCCCAGAATGTCTTGACTTGGGGGCAGTAGAAGATAAGATGCGCCAAATCTCCTTTTTGTTTGTGGCAGTTCCAGCATTAG
Source organism: Lissotriton helveticus (assembly GCF_964261635.1). Lineage (NCBI taxonomy): Eukaryota > Metazoa > Chordata > Amphibia > Caudata > Salamandridae > Lissotriton > Lissotriton helveticus. The sequence goes on along the minus strand of NC_136072.1, from coordinate 363,717,538 downwards.
TCATTATCACGTAGTCCGACAGCTGCTTGGCGGGATGGGGTCCAGTACGCTTTGTGGAGGAGCCAGTATTTAGTTTGTGCTAAGGTTGGGGTGACTTTATTTTTGGTCGCTGATGACCAGAGGCGAGGCTTTTCCTTCTCGCTGAACTGTCTAGTTTGTAGGGTTTCCCAGTATTCTAGTGTTTTGGCGTTTAGTCTCGTTGTTACTGGGCACAGGAGTTTGTATAGGTGCGACGTTTGGTGGCCAACTTTGTTTAGGTTAGTCATGTATTGCAGAATCGGTGGGGCCTCCTTGTTAAGATCTGCTCTCATGATCGCCGCCTTTATTCTTAGAAAGCTATAGAATTCAATGTCTGGTAAGCTGTGCAAATGTTTTAGGGTGTCGAATGTGAGCGCGGTACTAAGGCTTACTAGTTTGGTTGGGAGTGGAGATGCCTCGTTCATACCTGGAGTTAATGTTAAGTATCTTGTCTTTGTATTTTATTTTAGTGTTGAACCAAATGGATTCCCATCTTGTGTTTATAATGCTACTCTCCATTCTTTTGTCGACTTTGAGGAGCGCGTTCTAGGTGTTTTTGAGTATGGTGTTGTTGGCCTCGGGTGTTTGTTGGCTGTGAGCAGGGCTAAGGGGTCGAGGCCCTTTAGGATTGCTCTCTCTAGCGTCAGCCATACCGGCGTGTACACTTGCTCTGGCGCGAGCCAGTGTATCCCTTGTTTGGCTAGGCATGCTGTTTGGAATTTCTTGAAGTTGGTGAGGTTGAGACCTCCTTAGGTTTTGTGTAGTCTTAGTTTCTGTAGGCTTATTCTGGGTTTCTTGCCTCTCCAGAGGAATTTATTTATAAGAATATCCAATTTTTGGTGGAACTCCTCTGTGGTTATGAGTGAAGAATCTATGCGCCAAGCTCCAACTTAGAGACCCCTGGAGACTTCAGCACCCAGACGCCGGGGATTACACCTTTTACTCCCACCCACATAACTCATACAGCAGGATTGACTACATCCTAATGTCAGCTTCACACACACACATTATTGATCAAACAGAAATCGCCCCAAGATCAATATCAGACCACTCACATATCAGTCTAACACTTAGTGGGCGGCATAACGAGCACATAAGCCGCAGGTGGAGATTCAACAGCGACATCCTCAAAAACCCTGCCAACGTAGCCGAAATAGAAGATACCATAAAAGACTACCTAGAGTTCAATGATAACCCGGACACGGATAGAGGTACCCTTTGGGATGCCATGAAAGCCACAGTCAGGGGCAAAATACTCACCATCAAATCCAGAATAAACAAAGAAAGAAATAAAAAAGTATTAGATCTCGAAGGGCAGATTAAAGAGCTAGAAATGAGCCATAGCTCCAATCTAACAGACAGGAACACACTCACAGCCCTAACTAAGAAGAAATACGAACTCAACAGGATCTTAAGTGAGAGGGCGGATGCTTGGATAAACAAATACAAAACAATAAACGTATGTACAGCGAACAAAGCAGGGAAAGCGCTAGCCTCATACCTTAAGGTCCCTTTCAAATGGTACATTACAGAGCAACAACCACAGCCTGACACTCGAGCGGCACACAGGCTTGTGCTTGCAGGTATTGGCTAATCCGTTAACCAATGTACATCAGAAAGGGGAATTGAGGTGTTGTAATTGGCTGTGTGTATTTCTTTTTAACATTGCAGTGTGCTGTGCACTATAGTGATACATTCATGTTGTTTGTGATCGGCGAGAGTTCGGATTAGGCAAATGAAACACCGATATTCCAGGCCAACCAAAGAACTACTGTGGAGCGAAATGTAATGCAACGCTAGTGCTGCTGTCTTATATACTGTAATGTTATGATGATAATGGGCTTGGAGCGGGGAAATGTATTGCACTAAATTTTGAAACTGGTAAATAAAGTTTTCAAAAAGAAAAAAAGTCCAGCTGAATCTTGACGGCAGACGAATATAAATGCGACAGGAGTTTAGTAATGAACAGCTGGAGGCATTCAAAAAGGTTTGAAATGGAACGTTCTGCTCACGAACAAGAGACAGTCAGGAACCAAAGTAAACATTAAGCCAGAGAAGTGAATAAGAAGGCAACTGGGAACAACTCATCAGAACCATGATTCACCAAATCGCATTGACAGAAAAATACAACACTGTACACTTTGTTGGATCTATCAATTCAATTCAAAATCTTGATTTCGGTTTCTTTAGACCATAAAAGATACATAAAACATGCTTACTTCCGAGTACAAATACGAGTAGTGCAATAGGAACTTATGGATAATTATTATTAGATCTATCACAGTAAGAAATTAGAATTAAAATATTTTTCAAAACGCTCAAGTTGAGAAAAGGGTTTCCCGTGGCTAAAATCGTCTGTGCTGTTTGATTGGCACTGCTATGATTTCTAAGGGGTGGTGGCAAGTGGATTGAACCCAGGGGCAGTGCTCTGTTTTCATTAGTGTGCAGCATTTAGGTCCTGGCCTTTTGAGTTGATTATCTAAATATTCAGCACTTTCTACTGTTCGTCTGAGAGTCAAGGTCATACCTGACCCTTTCTCACTTGTGGAAGGACTAAGAGGAGTAGAAACTGACTGATTCTGTTGCAAATCATGTAACCCTAGATGACCTCTGTTGCACGCACATGAAATGGACCATAATGTTCGGAAGACCAACTCTTTGGATTACATTGTTTGTCATTGAGGTAGTGGTGGTTGGTTGGTTTGGGACATACGAAAACGTCTGCTTGATTCTGTGTCCTAAGTGAACGGTACAGAAAATTTGTACTGGTACCAAAACTGGAAAAATTCTCCAGCACCGATTTTTGCTATCAGAACAGTTCAGTACCAAAATATAGTTATCAGAATATCATTTAACATAAATATTGTGTCCTAAATATCATCTTAAAAGATGTAATCACATTGGAATTGTCAAACGAAAACCTACACTCAGTTGAACAGTATTTTTGTAAAAGATATTTAGGACATAATAAATATGGAAGATGACATTTTAGTAGGCGATATTATGACATGTAAAATCTGTGCAATATGACATCAAGAAAAAGTTTTTGCTCCATTTCAAATAATGATTATTGTACAAGGGCATTCATGGACGAAACAGATTGTGCAATCATAAGTAACACGTCTATTGATTATAAATTGATTTGAAAGAGTAAATAGATTTTTTAATGTGTTTTTATTGGTACTTATAAATGATACGGACAAAGAACATATTAGCTTCACCATCAAGGCACTCATAAGAAAATTAAAAGAGATTAAAAAAAATAAATCCTAACAGAGGCTCCAAAGTTTTGGTTTTTACTGATTTTTGCTGACAAACGAAGACGAAAGAGCATCTGTCTGTTTTTTTATAAATATGGAAAACAAACAGAAATTCGATCTTGTTTTGGGTGATCTTTGGTGCTATCACTTGTGACAGCTGGGCCACTAGCTGTGCAAACTGACAGGCATTAAAATTAGTAACAAGCATTTGCAATGCAATAAGTCTCAAATTCTAGCGAGTTTGAGCTATTGCCATTGTAAATGACAATGCCTTTTATTTATGTTTTGTGTTTTAAAACATAATTAAAAGGCATTGTCATTTACAATACTAATAGCTTGAACTCTAGGTAATGCAAGACCTATTGCACTGCAATAAAGGGCCTTCTCGACCGTTTGTTAGATGGTAAATATCAGAGGAAGAGACCGGCATGCGACATCTTCAAAGTAGTGATAAATAGTGCAGGGAAGAAGATGTGTAAGGGTTGTAAATTACACAGACGCGAAGTGTGAAGTGGGAGTTATATATGTTCCGAGCTATAAGCACTAACAAAGCACTCCAACACCTTTCGCTCTGTGATTACACTGTCGCAGCTTGGGAGGAAGAGCAGGAAAGGGGGCTCTTTCCTGCCCTCTCTGTGATTTGAGTGTGCAGTGTGGCATTGCGTAATGTCATTGCTATCTTTGGCCTAATAAAAAGCTCTTCATCTGTAGTAGGGCCCTGGCTTCACCTCCTGGTGCAATGGCTGTGCTTTATGGCAGTCATTGAGGGCAGGAGGGATGGTCTCTGCTGCAGCTACGGCCTTGTACAATGCCCCTGCTATTACTAGTGAGCGAGAGGCGCTGAAGTGGTGGTATTGGTGGTGGTGGTATTGGTTTTGGTGGTGGTATTGGTGGTGGTATTGGTGGCATTGGTGGTGGTGGTTTTCATATTGGCGTTGGTGGTATTGGTGTTGGTGGTTGTGGTATTGGTATTAGTGGTATTGGTGGTGGTGTTGGTATTGGTTGTGGGGGTGGTATTGGTGGTGGTGATAGTATTGGTGGTGGTATTGGAGGTGGTATTGGTATTGGTTGTGGTGGTGGTATTGGTGGTGATATTGGCAGTGGTGGAGGTATTGGTGGTAGTGGTATTGGTATTGGTGGTGGTATTGGTATTGGTGGTGGTATTGGTATTGGTGGTGGTGGTATTGGTGGTGTTGGTATGGGGGTGGTGGTGTTATTGGTGGTGGTGGTGGTATTGGTGGGGGTGGTATTGGTGATGCAGCGAAAGGCCAGGATAAGCTCTTCACACATCAACGTATCGCTTACAATGGGCCCATATACACATTTAGATTTCCTGACTGTTTTGCTGGGGGTCAAGTTTTATTTTCTTTGATCTGAATTAGTCAATGCCTAACTAATCTTCACAGATCAACACTCTTCCTTTGGTCAATGGACGATTAGTAGAGTAGTTGATGGTGCTATTAACAAATTCATTCATTTATCTTATAACTTTGCACATTAAATAATCACAGACTCTAGGTAAGATTCAATAGATTTATCTAATAATTCACTCTAAATGAACGTTCATTTGTACAGATTCACAGTGCAAACTCCATCAACTTTCACGGGAGAGAAAAAATTCATTTATCAAATAACATACACAAATTCATTCAACAATCTCAACGCCTTAAAAGTGATAGCTGAGGAGACAAAAGGACATAGTATCTCATACTTTACAATGAAAATTTAAATTCACGACATAATTCTATTTACCTAATAGTGGAATGGGAAACCCAACCCCTGGCCAGAAGGGTTAGTGGGGGTCACCTGATAAAGTCAGGAGACAAAGACTGTAGGACAAGTGCAGGATAGGGTTAAACTTACTACACTTCACCAGAACCCGACACACCGGAGCACATTCCTATCTTACACTCTCTCTCTCTCCTCCATATTCTTCCGCAAATCTTCAAACTACTCAGGCTGTCTTTAAATATTGAATCTTCCGGGTCTGTTCTTCTCAGTAGCAGTACTCATCTACTCCTCACTCAGCATCAACAACTCTTCTTATAAGCAGCAGCTCTCTATCTTAAACTTAAGTCACTCAAACTATACCTTTTAATTTTGCATGTCCCAAATGTCTGTGAATCCTGAACTGTGGTTTGGCCGGGGCAGGGGAGTTGTCATCTCCTCTTGCGGTAATCCCAAACTTCTTAACTAATTCTTTGTTTAGTAAACTCTTCCCACTTAATTTATTCAATTCTCATGACACTTCCTTTTCACATACATCTCACAAAATAGATAGATACAATTTTTATATAATTTCTTCAGTTGCGGATCTTTTACCGAGCACTCGTCCTTTGGTCTTGGCAGACGATCAATGTCGCGGGCATCAGGTCATTCCAGGATTCTAATGAGCAGACTCAACTTCTATTACCTTTCACCCGCCATCTTTTCTTTCGGCTTAGCATATCAGGCCCAAAACGAACACTATTGACGAAAGAATCATAAACAAATGTTAATTTCTCAAATATGTTATTGTCACTGTTTACCTCCCCCTTCTACTCTCCCATATTATTTTCTTCTTTGTTAAGCAAAGCAATAGCAGCAAAAAACGTCTTTTAAGATTCAGGCAAGCATATGCCAGGCATGCAGTACTTCGAGACCTACAGTTAGCATCTCTTTGCGCATGTGTGAGAATTTTCCTCTCACATGGGTTAATCACATGGTTACTTATGCAGGACGGGTTCGCACATGCTCAAAGTGATTTTTGCTTTCAAACGGGATTTCAGTTATGTAGCAAATTATTCTTTGTTATTTAAGCAAGCATAAAGCCTTTTCTCCATGAATGAATGTCGTATGTATGTTAATTTTCTTTCAAATGTCTATTCCTACTTGTTAGTACATGTTAACGAGAGGTTGATTCAAGCACGTTTCTTTTCTTTGAACCTTGCTCCATCATTGGTATTGGTGGTGGGTGTGGTATTGGTGGTAGTGGTACTGGTGGTGGTGGTGTTGGTGGTGGTGGTGGTATTGGTAGCGGTGTTGATATTGGTGGTGGTGGGATTGGTGGTATTGGGATTGGTGGTGGTATTGGTGGTAGTATTGGTCGTGGTGGTGGCATTAGTGATAGTGGTGGTGGTATCGGTGGTGGTATTGGTGGTGGTATTGGTGATGTCGGTGGTGGTATTGGTGGTGTTGGTATTGGTATTGGTGGTGGTGGTGGTATTGGATTGGTGATGGTGATGGTGGTTTTGGTGGTGGTGGTATTTGGTGGTGGTGGTATTAGTGGTGCTTGTATTGGTGGTGGTATTGGTGGTGGTGGTGGTGGTATTGGTGGCGGTGGTATTGCTGGTGGTGGTGGTGATGGTTTGGTGGTGGTAGTATTGGTGCTGGTAGTATTGGTGGTATTGATGGTGGTGGTATTGGTGGTGGTGGTATTGGTGGTATAGGTGGTGGAATTGGTGGTGGCGGTGGTGGTATTGGTGATGGTGTTGTTGTTAATAAAACAGGATTTTGAAAACAACCTGTCAGGTCGCTTTAGGGCAGACGCCATGTAACACAGATGTGCTGTTGTCAGCTACAGCCCATTAGCACAGTAATATGTGCTACCTGGAATTCACATGACTTAATCTGCTAATTATTTCTAAATCCATTTTACTTGGGGGGTTGAAACAGACACAAGATAATGCTGGGTTAAATGGATTGAAAGCGGGCGCTGTGTTACTGAAGGGGTCGTGCTGCCAAAAAAACAAAAACCACAAGCTGTTTCAGCTGAAGCAGCGCATGTACGGCCTGCAGTGAGAGAAACTCAATAAAGTAAATAGTGCTTACAGACTAAATACATGTCCCGTGTAACAACCGAAGTAAAAGGACCAGTAGCCATGGGAGGTTACAAATTAAGACAAGGCCTTACTAAGGAGGGACTAACAAGCCTATTAACAAATCCGAAGGCAGTATTTATGAAAGACAATGGCACAAGACAATGAAAAATATGGGCAGAGAGTGGGCACAGCTTCTCTCCCATACTCTACTACAGCAGTCTTGCAGAGCGAGCAGTGCATGCACGCTGCCGCTAGGCTTGACCTGAAAAGGGGAACGATTTCCTAATGAATTTTGAACAGCTTCAAAGGTGAACATGTTTGTACTACAATGTTTATGTTTTCATACAAGTGAAGTGAATATATTGACAAATGGTTTTGTATAGCACTAAAACTCATCAGTCATCCAAGTGAAAAATTACATTTATTTGTTACATAAATGTCAACGTATATCAGCTGTAGAATATTTTTTTCACAACTGCAACCCAGCTATGTATGAGTACATATAAAATGAACAAAAATAAAAGGAATAAATGTAGATGGAATAGTATAAAAATAAATTTAATAAAACCGGAGCCCTAATTACTTTTTCTTTTCAGTTTTTTTTCCTGCAAACAGCCTCTCAAGCCTGAGGTATGGTGTGTTATCTGCACCGTGAATCCAACTATGTGCTTGCGCACCCTGTGCAGCCCTGTAGTACAGCTTCAAATCGGAAGCCCCCAATCCCCCAAGATGGTATGGCAAAGTAAGTATCCGCCATTGAACACGAGCCTGTTGCCTGTCCAAGCCAGTCTCACCAATGATTTATTAAGTCTGGCACAGAAGGAGCGTGGAAGCACTATCAGTATATTTACAAACAAGAAGAGGAATGTAGGCAGCACTACCATCTTCATGATGGAGACCCTACTGATTAACGATAGCGGCAGCCCAATCCAGGTTTCAACGTCATCTTCTAGTTTCGCTACGGCTGTCCCATAGTCTTCCCGAAAAACAATATCCGAATCCGTGTGCAGTCTAATGCCAAGGTACCTAACCGAATCATCAGACCACAGCAGGGGATACTCCATCTCAAAGGGTGAAGTGGTCAGTGTGAGCGGAAAGGCTATGGATTTGGACCAATTGACCCTCAACCCCGAGATTACTCCATAGTGTGCCACCTCTCGCAGTACAGGGGAAAGATTGTTTTCGGGGTTCCTCACATATAGCAGGGTATCATCCGCATACGTTGATGCCACGATTTCGTAGGTAGGAAATCTGACACCTCTGTGGCATGATATTCCCTGAGCGCACGCGCCGAAGGTTCAGAAATTAGTGCATATAGCGTCGGTGACAAGGGGCAGCCCTGTCGAGTTCCCCAGGCAATGGAAATGGCGCCAGTAATGAGATTACCCAACAGGATGCACGCGGAGGGGGCATTGTACAACACCCCAATCATTTGCAAAAAGACAGGGCCCAGTCCCATTCTGGTCAGCACATGTCGCATAAAGGGGCCATTCCACAGAGTCGAAAGCCGCCTCCATATCCAAGAAGACTGCTACAGCCTTCGTATCTTGCTGGACATGCTGCATTGTGCCAAAGACTGTACGAAGGTTGTAAGTGAGGTTTCTGCCAGGTACAAACCTCGCCTGTTCCGGAACGACTAGATCCGGGGTCAAAAGGGCCAGACGGTTAGCCAAGATTTTCGCAAAGAGTTTGGTGTCCACGTTAAGCAGGGAAAGCAGTCTGTAAGATCCGCATTCCTCCGGAGATTTACCTGGTTTGGGAATGGCTACCAAAATGGCTTCCCTCATAGATTGTGGCATCTGTCCCGTTACGCACATATCATCAAATAATACTGCAATCTGAGGGAGCAATAAATCTATGAAGGTCTTATAAAAGTTCACTGTGAGACCATCTGTCCCTGGGGCGCTATTCGCCCTCATTCCCGTCAGTGCTTCCAGAATCTCATCTTTTTAAATGGGTAGAGATAGGAACTCTCTGTGCGTGTTTGATAGAAAGGGTAACTTAATATGCCCCACGTAGTCTAGAATTTCCTCATCCATACCCAACAGACGTGAGGCGTACAGGTCCAAGTAGGATTGTTTAAATCTATTGGCTTCGTCCGCTTTTTCTGTAAGCAGATCGCCCTCCTCCGATCGGATTGTGGTGATTGTGGTCTTGCCACGTCTGGCTTTCAGCATATTAGCCAGCACAGATCCCGGCCTGTCTCCCTCTCCATATGCGCGTGCTGAGGTGGATTTTCCTAAATGCAGCACCTCACTGTCCGCCGCCTCCTGGTACTACTCTAGCCAATTCCACTTTCAAAGCATCCTTTAGATGTGCGAATGACCTTCACATTTGCAGATTAACTCACAGCGCACATTTGTAGTTCTTTCAGGCAAACAGACACCCTGGCAGGAAGGCTTGTTTCACTGTTTGTCCGGCCTCAGTTTCACAGCACAGGGGACTCCCTGAATAACACTTCAGCTGAGGCATTTAGCTGATATGCTGTTCAGGTGGAGTTCAGACCGACACTCTGAAGAGCGCAATATGCAATAGCACAGGATCAATCTGTACGAAAACATTCAAGGCTTCAAATCTATTCCCATTATTCTAGCTTTTTCGACTGCCAGACAGGGATTGGAATCAAACCATTGCCAGTCTTTCTTGGGTCAAGTCTACGAGATAGCAAATGTGCTGTCTGGTGCGAGAAATATTGTGGCTTACCGAGAACATAAAGAGGGTCAGAGTGTGTCATTTGCTTACCATTGGTTGCCTTCCTGGGTAACTGTCATTTGCCACCTTCTTATGTGTGTCCCATCTTGCCAGTCTTGTGCTTGTCCCTCCGATTGAGCATTGTCTCTTTACAGTCTCTTTGATTGGCTTCCACCTCTGATTGTCCTTTTTGCTTTTCAAGCACTACTTTGTTTCTTTTGAATCAAGCACTCCAATGAGAGTACAAGTGCTTTTGAGTCGTCTCTCGGGTAGATATCTCCCTTTGCACTCTGTGTTGTCTCTGTAGCAGCTTCTCTCCACCATCCTGCCTCTTACTCTCACCTGCACTTCTCTCCCCCTGCATCTTCTGTGTTGCTTTACTCAACCTCTGTGTTGCTTCCATTTATCTCTAATCTTACCTGTGTTGCTTTTGCTTTCACTCCAGTCATCCCTCCAGGTGCTTTTGTGTCCCTTCCTGTCATGCTTACAAGTTCCTACCTTCCCCCCGTTGCTTCTGTATCCCCATCCACTTGTTCTTGTGCTCCCCGCCCCTTTAAAAGAATATTTTTGGGTGTGTTATATTTTTTTTAATTACTGATCCATTTCAATCAGTATCTAAAAACAAAAAAAAACCTGCGTCATTTTGTATCCATGCTGACGTGTGGTGCGTGCACCTTCAAAATGATGTGGATGGACCCATCAAACACCTTTGATGTGTATTTTTATTCTTTCATCTTAGCAACGCTGCACTGCATCTGTGCAGTGTGGCTAAGAACCATTGGGAAAGCCAATAGGTCACAACAGCGAGACCCATTGGATTTTCTTTTCCAATGCTTGTTTTACTATGCTAATTGGGAAAAAACAGCATTGAAGGCGGTACATTATGAATCCTTGAATTGTTGGTGTAGAGGCAATTGGATAATTTTACTTTGCCAGCATCTGACAAATGATCTGCCTCTTGATTCACTAACGGCATTATTTTCAGAAGGGGGGGTTGGGGGCAGGATGGATGTTTCCAAGAACATGTTTGAAAACTATCACTGCTAATAAATGCCTCTCCATGAAGTGATATAATCTGATCTACTAAGGTAAAACACTCATGCATGTTAATAATATTTAAAAAAATGAAGGGGTATATTATCAAGGGATTTATCACCACTTTTTTGGCTTTAAATGCCAAGAAAGCGGAGATAAAATTAACGCCCTATGAGCAACAGGGTGCTAACACGCAAATTCGCATGTTAGCACCCTTTTTCTCTATGCTTCCCCTTGCATCTCTAATGAGATGCAAAGGGGGCGTTCCAGTGAAAAATAATAGGAGAAATGTTGTTAAGCGACATTTCTCCTATTATCAAGGATTTCGCTAACCCTGTTAGTGATAAAAAAAAGCAGCGCTAACCGCGGTTAGCACTGCTTTTTTTACACCTGGTATTTTCCTGACTTAGCCATGATATCCTAAGGAAGGTGGATATCATGGCTAAGATTGTGAGCCCCTATCATCAAGCTAACGCCAAACTTCGAAAGATTATCGTTGGTTTTCCAGCGATAATCTCTCATTTGGCAGTTAGAGCGAGGATTTTTATAACTTCTGAGATAAACCTTGCTAATAGCTAGTTATCTCTGCGATAATTTCCGGCGATGCTTAGCGTTAAAAAATGTGTTGCTAAGCATCGTTAGCGATAAATATCGCTAATCGTTGGTAATATGCCCTGAAGTTTGCAGAGAGTTCATGTTTTTACATGTTTAGTGCAAGATGTCTTTAAAGCTAAAGGTGTACTTAAAGATAAGTTGTTCAGTACACTTTCATTTCTTCTTATGGTTACTTTATTTAACACGTAAACAAAGTTTGCCTGTTTGTTTCACAGCTATCTGAATGTTCCTGCTCTGTCAAGTGAACAGAAGCCCAGTGTTGTTGTTCACCAGGGGGCCACAATGAAAGGTCAGGAGGGCCGCATGCGCCCCTCGGTTGTACTTTGACTGATTTTTATACTTACTTTTTATGTTTACAAATGATTCTTTTGAGACTGTACAAGGGCGGTGGCAGGGTGGAAGGGAACTGTGCCAATTTTACAAGGATCAAGATAAGGTTGTCACTTCCTCTAAGAATGATGTGAGGTGTTGGATATACTTAGGTACTCGACAGAGGCGCCATTTATACACAAAGTTCTGACCCCTCGGCCATCCTGATAACATTCTCTTACATAAAACTAGTAAACAATGGCCCCCTTCCGACATACATCACTTCGATTTATGGGCGGCATTCAGCAAGTGACCATGTTCAGATCAGCCCATTTATTTCCTGCAACACACTGATCTCAGACTTTTCTGGCAGAACATCCCATCAATCACAGCTAGAAACATATTAGCAGCGTCCGCCTCATTCCAGCGTCATTGGCCTCATACACTTCCTTCGTTCGTGTCAACAGGGCCTCTGGGAGCAGGGGGGTTCTAATGGCTAAACTTCCGACCTTGGAAGCTGGGGATCGGGGGATCTGGGTTGCAGTGCCGGTCCCCAAATGTCTGAAAAAACAATGATTCTGGACAAATGGCCTAATCTGCCTGTTCCTAAAATGTAATTATTTCAAAAGCAAATACAGGCGTGTAATTCAAAGATGTAAATCCCTTTTGGTTCACACAATCGTGTCTCCTCTCTCAACACCTACTTTAGTTTGCACTTAAAAAATACACGAACCCTTTATAGGGCAGACTTGGGGGCATGCACCCACTTCACCCGAAAGGACTAGCCCTCCTGAGCCTCCTCACCCCATGAGGTGCGATCTTACTACCTGAAGCTTTGGCTACAGGCAGGCAGGCAACATTTAGAATATGCTTTGGCCTCACCAGGGCGCTCAGCAAAGTGCTTGTAATTATGGGTTGATCTGATCCTTTTTTAGTGTTGTTACTATATGATATTGTTTTTTGCAGGGAACTCATTCGCATTGGACTTTTGGACCCAGACATCAATTTGAAACGGGCCTCTCTGTATTTACAACCGCCCCATATCATTTCTATCTTACATCAGAGGCTTCTTTTACTTTAGCATAGCCCAGCCTCAGCCTGTGCAGGTAAGAGCAGTGGGGCGAGGTTAGGGGGGCGGGGTGGGGTGTGGGGGGGATTCGACAGGCGATCACGTTGGAAAATTAAATAAATAATAAATTTTTCACCGTCATCTGTTGAAATCCCCCACCCCACCACCCCACCAATCTTACCTGCACGGTGTAGCCTCTCTAATTATCACTATTGCTTTTCTAGAATCCTAATATCAGTTACTGCGTGCGGGAGCCGCAGCGCCATCATCCCTGTGTTTGTTCTGGACACTACAAGTCCCAGTGGGCTTCGGATTATCTGCCCGTACCTGGACTGAGACTGCTACTTATAAAACCTACCTCGCCGCGCTGCGCCATCATCCTTGTGTTTGTTCTGGACACTACAAGTCCCAGGGGGCTTCGGAGGATCTGCCCACACCTGGACTGACTCTGCTGCCTATAAAACCAACTCCGCCTTTCCCGCATCGTGGGACGCACGCGGGTGTGCGCCGAGCGAAGCCCGGGCCCAGGGCGGGCCCGTCTGTGCCCGTCGGTGGGCGGTTGCGACCGGGCCGGGCCACCTCTCTCATCTTTGAAACTCAGTATTGTAAGGTTTGTTTGGGGGTTCTAACGTATTGGCCTTTGGTTCTCTAGCTACAATTTCCATCAAGCATTGGCCTAATTTCCAGCGTTCTGTGTTGTAAACTGGTATTAGGTTACATAGACCAAGGGTTCAATCCATTATGGGTAAGAGAAAGTCCATGGAGGGAAATGGTGGGGGAGTGGAGGGAGCTAGCACCTCGAAACTCGTAAAGGGAAGAAAGCTAGAAAAGCGGCTAAGCAGCAAGATCCAGAGTGTGTCTTAAATCGTATTAGCACTCTGGTAGAGGAATGCGAGGAAATATTGCTGACCGAAAGTGGTGCCCCCTTGGTCAGTGAACACATCCACACGGCTAATAGTGTTCAGGGGAGTGCTAATCTCCCAAAGATCCCGGCAATCCAGGCTATGTTCCGTACAAAAATAAATGACAGTTCTTCTAGGGGGGCTGAGAAAGAGGGTACTGGCCATAATATCAATGGTGAGGAAGGTTTTCCTTCAAAAGCTGATACTCAGTCCTGTGAGTGCGTTTCCTTAGTGGAGTGCTCTAATAGATTTGTGCCCCTAATGAGTAATTCGAGGGAGGCTAACGTAGAGCTGGCTAATAATTCAGGGGTAATTGTGACCGAGCCCACCACCAATCATGTGCAATCTTTTCATTACCTTGAGAGGGTGGTTTATTCATTGAGGGAGGAGATAGTTTCCCTGAAGGCCGTGATTGAAAAACTAACAACCATGGTGGGGCCCTGGGTGGGTATGTCCTTTCCTACTCCCGCTCTTGTCCCGGAAGCAGACCATCCCCATTCCATCAACCTCTAATGGACCCCTTTGAGCATTGTGAAATCTATGGATCAGTAACTAATAAAGCCATTCATTGGCTTCGGCACGTTCGGGGCAGTCGCTCTGTGATCAGAGGCGACATTGTCAGAGCTCGTAGGTTTACCTCCCCTATGAAACCTGTTGACTGTATTGAACTGACATTGCAGAGCGAGGTATTAGTGGAAAATCTGTTTTCTCTTGAGTTTAGGACTAGTCCACCTGAACATTCATCAATCCAGTTAAGAAAGGCATGTACGAGTGACATTGGGCGGTTGAACTATGGCCATTTGATGGGTGTAAGAACAGGAAGTTCTACTTTGGAACTTGTGGATTGACTGAGTGGGGAAACTGATTCAAGATCACACTGTATTATTGCAGGCCAGTTAGTACCGGAGGAGGAAGTGACCGAACTTACTGGTTCCAATAGCCATGATTTTAACACCCTAAACAGTTCGGTAATGGAAGATAATATCCAACATCTCCCTATCACCAACATAGATTCCCCCTCGCAGACATCCCTTTCTCAGAATGTTCCAAGTCCCACAAGCCTAACTGGTACTTTAGTTAATACCAGTGTGTCTGCAGTAGGTGACTCACTACTCTCGTGGAATATTGCTGGATTGAATGCAAAGCTAGCTATACCTGATTGGCTTACTTTTATTAATGGTTATGACATCTGCCTTTTCCAAGAGACCTGGCTCTTGGAACCACGATTTTGTGTAGGGTATTTAAATTTCCATATTCCAGCCTTGAAATGGACACACGGCTGACCAGCAGGTCGCTTAACTATCTGGATACGGCATGAACTAGGCATTAAAATCAAGGCATTACCGTCTGGGAGCAGTGATATCCAGGTAATAAGGATAGATCTAGGTCCCTTAGGCTTAATTGACATTTACAATGTCTATGTAAGGGGCACTCGAGGTGCCAAGTCCCAGGTCTTAGAGGAGCTTGTAAATCTCTTTGATCTTCATTCAACAAGTTCACACATCATTGTAATAGGTGATTTTAATTCAACTTTCGAACCCCTGGTTCCAACAGAGGAGCACCTTACTGATGATGAAGAT
The DNA here is from genome assembly GCF_964261635.1 of Lissotriton helveticus. Classification (NCBI taxonomy): domain Eukaryota; kingdom Metazoa; phylum Chordata; class Amphibia; order Caudata; family Salamandridae; genus Lissotriton; species Lissotriton helveticus. Next base: position 363,702,259 of record NC_136072.1, on the reverse strand, counting down.
ATGTTATGGGGAATTTCAAAATTAGAGCTGAAACCCATAAAAAGGTGGACGGAAATAGTCATCCAGATCAGTACTATCTGTCTGGAATGGGGTTTAAGGGCCCCTAATGGTAGGATGCCGAAGGATAGAAGGGGAGCTTACACATTTAATAATGGGCAAAGCAAAAGTCGAATCGATTACATTCTCGTTAGTGTGAGCTTCTGGCACACCATCACTGACATGATGGTAAGGGACCTCCCAGAAAGTGATCATAATCCCCTTTGTGTAAGTCATAGGTGGTGGAAGATGGAACCCACTCCTGCTGGGGCGAGGGAGTCATATACCGTAGACATTGTGCTCTCTAATGATATGAGAAGGCTAAGATGGCCTCGTATACTAGAGAACCCTGCTATTCTGGAAAGCATTAAAAATGATGTTGATGGTACTATCCTCGAACTTGAGCAGATCTTGTCTAGAAACAAAGAACTGGGGGAAATAACACTTGTGCATAATACATTTTTTACTACTTTGAGATCTTATTTTGAAAGAAAGCACAGATCTGGTCAGACTGTAGCCCCTAGACCTGCAAGATGGTATAACAAGGAATTCAGGCAGGCAAGGATAGCTCTAGGGAAAGCTATAAAGGAAGGTAAAGTGGACACTGTGCGCTCTAACAGGTGTATTCATAAAAGTAGTATCCTTAGGGCCAAACGGTCGTGGGATGAGCGCAAATGGCAGGACCTGCTAGAAGCTAGTGTGCAGAACAATAGTTAATTGTTCTGGAGCATTATTAAATGGGGGTTAGGCGGCCAGTTTGAGCAGCCGCAAAACAATGTTCCACAGGAAGAATGGGTTGAGTATTTTAGGCCCCAGTATGCCTCTAACCCCGGGGACATGAATAGAGAAGTCCCGATTCTAGTTTATTACCAGGAAAATGCTTTCAATAGAACAGACGTGGAGCAAGCACTTGGTACAGTGGCAGCTGGAAAAGCATCGGGTCCGGATGGGGTTCCTTCCGATGTGTACTTGTATGATAAGGCTAAATGGGGGAGTTATATTCTGCTGATTGCTAATGCTATGGCCCAGGGAGCACCGATACCAAGCTCCTGGAAAGGGGCGTAAATAATTCCGGTATATAAAAAGGGTGATAGGTCCCTCCCTGGGAATTATAGACCCATTAGTGTGATTGACGCCATTCAAAAAAATGTAGGTAGGATGATTCTAAACAAGGTCTTAGTATGGATAGCAGATAATAGTATATTGTCCCCCTTCCAGGCGGGTTTTAGAGAGTCCACGAACACCATTGACCAAGTATTTCGTTTCACACTCCTCTACTGGAAAACGGTGACCCTAGGCAAAGGAAGCCTGTATGCTGCCTTTGTCGATTTAAGGGCAGCTTTTGACCTAGTCCCTCGACCTAGCCTCTGGATAACGCTGAAAGACCTCGGTCTTCCCAATGAGCTAATAACTTTAATCCAGAGGCTTCATGAGGATAATCATGCTTGGATTAGGTGGGGCAGGCAGGGTAAGACAACCGGTGACTTCCCTGTTGAAAGAGGGGTACGTCAAGGGTGTGCTATGGTGCCACGTTATTTTCTTTATATATAAATGGAATAGTTGAACGGTTATTATTGGTGAACACAGATGCTCCCACTCTAGCGGGTGTAAAAGTCCTGATTTTAATGTTCGCCGACGATATGCTTTTAATTGCAAAGACTCACAGCGGTCTTCAGTGGGCTTCATTACTAATTTTTGAAGATTTCTGTTCGGAGCGAGGCCTTGAAGTTAATGTGAGCAAGACCAAATTCATGGCCTTTAACCCGCACAGAACTTTTAAACATAATTTCTTATTGACGAGGCAACCATTAGAGCAAGTAAGGTCTTTTACATACCTAGGGGTGAATATCCAGAAAGATTTAAAGTGGAGCCAACAAAGGGATTTGGCTGCCCTAAAACATAGACAACTTTCGGGGGCGCTTGTTGCTGAATTAAAAAAATCCCTGACTAAACCTATTAGACCTGTACTTCAAGTTTATGGAGCGAAAGTTGTCAGTTCTGCCCTGTATGGTGCGGAGTTATGGGGGTTTGGGAATTTGATTGATCTAATTAACTCTGAAAATTAAGTTTCTGCGTGCTATTACTTCCCTTCCTCAGAGTACGCCACTAGTGCCCTTAAGGTATGATCTGGGCAGGAACCCTATAGCGGAAATAGCTAAACTGCGGCTTATCCTTTATTGGCGCAGATTGTGGACAACCACTGAATTGTCATTGTATGCCGAGGGTTTCCTTGACGTAATAAAATCTGATGGTTTCCATAAAATTGGGTGGTTGAAAGAAGTTAGAAAGATCCTAGCGGATTTGGGAATGTATGAACTCTGGGAGAACCCTGCAGGTGCTTCTTTTCCGTCAAAAAATGTTTTGAAGGAGAAGTACTGTGAGATGGTTACAATCAAAGCTTTCAGAAGTATTGATTATCTTTCTTTTGTCAGGTATTTTTCAGCATGTGAAACCTATTCCCACTTTTGAACCCTTTTGGGATACCATCACGAAGGTACAAGACAGGAAGTTGTATTTTCAGTTGAGGGCAGGATCGCTGCCTCTAAGATCTTTTACTACCCGGTGGGCTTGACAGGGTGATAGTACATGCCCTGTTTGTAAGATCCACACTGAAACAATTGCCCACATGTTTTTTGCCTGCCCGGCTTATGCAGTTCCAAGACGGGTTTGGTTGAGCCCAGTATGCAAATTACTTGGCACCAGGAGGAGTACTGATGCTCAAAGGATCTTGTGTACTAGTACTATGCTTACTATTGTAGTGGGAGTTGCAAAGTTTTTAGGATGGGTGTGGATCATAAGACAGAACACTGTAGCTGGGTAATTTGCCCCCTTTGCTTTTTGGTCTTGACCTTCATATGTTGACCTAGAGTGATAGTCTTGGCTTTATTAATGTGTATAGGTCTGCGGGATTTTGTACTTGGTCCAATGTTTTAAAATTACCAGTTTTAAATTAATTGTGTATGAAGTTGTTATAATATTTTTAACTGGACCTTATCTTAACATATTTTTCCACCGTCGAGCTGTTTTAATGTATTTATTTGTGAAGTTTTTGTCTTCTTGTAATGCTTTTATGACTTTTGTTGAATAAAGCTTGTTTGGATTGAATTGGATTGGTTACTGCGTGCCCTTATTTCTCTGAAATTGTGCTATACATTAAAATCTCACCAAAGTCGAGAGGCATCATACACTTGAATTCAATCATTCCCAAACTTTTCTCATATCAACTGAATTTTGCAGGTGATTGTAGCATCCTCCCCAGCCCAGGAGCATGCAAATCAATATGCCACACATGGAGCTCTGGATTGTCTCACTTCGTTCTCTGATTACGTCATAATGGTTAACTGCTTCAGCGCTACCGCGTTTACCTGCTGTGCGCTGAAAAAGTAGTAAATGGCTTGTTTGTGACAAAGCCAGCTCGTCATGAGCGCAGGGCAGGTAACGCCCATGACGAGCTGGCTTTGTCATTAGCGTCGAAGTGGTTAATAACCACACCTTAATACCCCCAAACCAATTACGAACTTCCTTCACTGAGTCTGCCCAGAACTGCAAGGGTACTAGCACACATAGGGGTCTATTACGATGAGATCCACCCGCCACCGTAACGGCAAAAGGGACCGCCCGTCATATGTGCAGCGGTCCCGTGATGCATATTAGGATGCACCCGCCACACTGGCGGGCGCATCCAACATTTTTTACATTGCGGCGGGCGGTGCTTTCAGCAGCACCCACAGCAATGTAAAAAAGGCATGTTGTGCATTTGCGTGGCAGGCACCGCGCCCGCTATTACAATAGCGGGCGGTGGCGATCCGCCCGCTATTGTAATAGACCCCAAAGTCTCAGGACACTACAGTGACTCATAAAGCTATTCTGTGCCCATGCACAACGGAAGGAGGCTGTGTGCCCACTTTCAAAGAAAATTGCTCTAATAGCAGGTGCAAGGAGAACAACTTGGAGTCAAGGAGAGGTGTTTTTCTGAGCTTTGCTGTCTTCAGCTCATGCAATAACTGGTAGAGTTACCTAGGTAGCATTTGATTCACAAAACATCTTGTACTGGCAAGTTCTACTTACAAGCCCTAATAGCTAGTGTTACAAGTAATTCACAAAATGTTAATTTGAACATATAAACGTATTTGTTCATTTATAATATTACCCAATGCTGGAGTAATATTATGCATGGATACATTTCTTACCAGGGCCAGGCAGTGGGCACTCCCTAGCAGCGATGCCACAAAAGATTTGGGAACATCCACAAATATAAGAGTTTTCTCATGTCTCACTCCTACACTTGAAAGTAGCAGAGATTTACTCTGGTTAGTTGGACGGAATAAAAGGCCTATGTAAAATTTGAGGACAGGGTACTCTGTCACAATGGCGATGGAGTACCCTGTCTGCAACACTATTGCTCCGCTCACGCTATTTTGAGCGGTGACCAACGGGTTTACATAAATTAAGTAATTTACTCCACAGGGTAAATCTTCCTTTCAAGCCCGAGGTAGTAGAGGCAGAGTAAAGGCAAGGTGGCGGGCTTAAAGTCCTCTGCAGGCCTTACGGCCTTGACTCCATCCGCCAGACTCTACATAGGGATTTAAGTGTGTTTCCAGGGTCGGAATGTGAAGGAAATACCTCCAGAACTGGGTGGGTGTCTAGTAAGGGTTTTCAGGAGAAAATGTTTTCATTACACAAGTGCAAACACATTTTCACATTCACAGTTGCGCACTTCGTATAATTGAACTTGTGGAACTGTCACTGCATCTATGTAATTAGGAATGCACAATGTTTTCCGGAGTATTCTAGGAAAACTCGCTGAAATCCTGGAGTTTGAAAATCAGTACCCATATAAGACAGTAAACCTGTGGATGTAGAGTTACACATTTCTTTGTGAATTCGTTCTGTAGTATATGCGTGGTAAGCAGTGTGCTTTCAATGAAAACTACTGCATGACCTCATTCTGTGACATGGCATTGGCACACTGCAGGCTCGTGATGCAGCTTTGGCTCTTATACTCTTTAATAACGCCCTTCACTCTCTATACCACTGTCATTGTGCTCTTGTGTAGAGTTTACTTTGTTCCCTCCTTTGTCTCCTTAAATATGCCAACTGACCTCATTCTATTCTCACTTACATCATGCTTTCATATCTAGGCCTTAATGCTGAAATTATGGAATGATCAAATAAAATCTAAAACATAATCGTGATACTGACTATAAAGGACTGTCTTTTTAGTCCAATTATCAATAGGCTCCAGAGACTGAGAGGCATATTTACAAGCCCCTACAGCCACCACATCATCACTTTCAGTGACATTGTGATGGAGATAGGGGTTTCACCTTATTTACAAGGCAGTGTTAAGCCACTGATCTTGCGTTGGCTGCTGGTTCAGTTGGGGTACTTCCCTTCCCTGTTCCGGGTTCTTGTTCAGTGCCTGGTGGCTTTCTCTTCCCCGGTCCAGTGTTTTCCCCCTGTGGTTGGTCCCCTGATTTTTGGCTGGGGGTGTCATTCTTGCAGGGGGTTGTTCGTGGCATCTTCCTCCCGGTTGTCCCTGTTTGTGCTTTAGGTTCTCCAGGCCTTGGTGGCTTTGGGGTTTTGCCTCTCCCCTTTCTTTGGTTTGTGCCTGGTCTGGTTCCAGGTCAACTGGGGTCCGTCCCTGGCTTTCCTTGGGCAGGGTCCTGTTGCTGGCCTTGTTTTTGGGGAGTGGGGGGGTTGCACTTCTGGTTTCCCCCTTGCCTTCTTGGATGGGGTGGTGGGTTTGTGTCCTGGTGTCTCCCTCTTTCGGAGTGGTTGCCTCCAGCCTGGCCTGTTGGCCTGTTCCTGTGCCCTGGGTCTTCTCCAGATTTGATAGCCTTTCTGCTGCTGTCCCGAGTGTTCGCTGGTGTTGGCTGCTGGCCGTTCCTGCCCGTGGCCTGGGCTGCCTCTGGGGTTTCTGTGGCTGCTTCTTCTGTGCTCTCTGTAGCCAGTGCCATCGGCGTGGGGGGCTTGCTCGTGGTCCCTGCCCTCTCTCTTCCTGGTTGGCTTGGTTTTCACCTGCCCTTGGTTGGTCCTCTGGGTCGGTGCCTGGGTTATTTTTGGGTTCCATCCTCTTTGGTCTATGTGTCTCTGCAGGGGGCTTTCCCTGGTGTGTTGGGGTTTGGCCTGTGGTGGATCGTGTCGTTCCTTTGTCTTGGAGGGTCCGCCTTGACAGCCTGCTGCCCGGCGGAGGCTCTTCACCTTCCCAAGCTGAGCGAATACCGTGTGGCCCTGGCGGCTCATGCCCCCTCGTGGTCCGTCGTGAGCGGATGGGGTCGAGTAGCGCCTGGCTCTGGACCCTTGCTTTTGGTTGGGCTTGTTCGGTCTCTCCTTTCTTCCACTCGGCTTTTTTTGCTGTTGTCATTGTGGGTTTGTTCGGGATTGGTTCGCTTTCTTCCCTCTCTGAGGGGGGGGGGGGGTCAATCTCTCTCGTTGCTCCTGCTGTGTTCTGGTTCACGGGTGGTGTTTCTGCCCTTGGCTGTTTTGTCACTGGTCGGGTGCCCTTCCTGGCTTTTGTTGTGCTGTGGGCTCTTCTGCTTCTTCTGGGCCCCCTTCTGCTGGTTGTTCTGGAGGGGGAGCTGGTTGTTTCGGCCCCTCTGGGGGTTCCTTTGGGGCTTGGGTCTGGGTGCTGGGCCTCCTTTTGGCCTTACCTGGGGGCTTGTGTCCCTCTCTTTACGTCCCTGGCTCCTTGCTCAGTCGAGTTGCTCTGGGTCTTCTTCTGTGGTTGCATTGTTGCTGTTTTTGCGGAGCGGTCTGTTCCTGGCCGTTCTTGTTGGGTTTTCCTGGTGTCGGTTTTCTGTCCTTTGGGGGCGACTGGGGAGTTGGGTTCCTTGTATTAGGGTTTTTCTGGTCGTCCCCTGCTTGTTTTGCGGTTTTGGCTCTGTTGCCTTGGTTGGGGACATTGCTGGCTGTGTGCTACTGCCTGCGGTTTTCTTTTTCTTGTTGTTCTCCCTTTTGCTTCTGTTGGGTGCCGCTTTGGGTGTGGTGTCCCTGGTGTTGGTTAGAGTTCAGAAGGCTGGTTTGTTTGCTTTGGTATTCTCCACTTTGTTAAGGAATGGGACAAGGACTCAATGAATTAAAAATACAATAAACACTATAAAATCTCAATGAGATAAATATTAATGAATAAAAAATAAGCATTCATTTATTATAATAGTTAAATTACTTCCCACCCTATTCCCCTATAAACCCACTACCAGCTACGAAACAAAAAAAAATGCAATTTGTAACTAAAATAAATAACTACTAAAAATGAAACACATATATTAAAAAATATAAAAAATACTTTTACAAAAAAAAGAACAAATAGATTTAAAATATGGACTAAAATACAAAACACTAATTAAAAAATCGATATTTCAAGCAGCTATATTTTTGCAAACGATATTAATTACTTCTATATTTTTGAAAATTATATTTCTTACCTTAAATTCGATATTTTTGAGCACGATATTCCTGCTGTTGATATTTCTGTGTCACCATATTCCCAACTCGATATTGGTGTAAATTGACATTTCCAATTTGATATTCTGTCTGAATACCTATATGTGCTATAATAAGCAGCACTCATAGAATTTTCAAAACACCATGAACGATTGTTTATGTTTTCAACTAATGTGATGGCAGCAAGGGATGATTAAAGCTGCACTCTCCCTTTAATCACTATATGTGTTTCAGATTGTAAACAAAGGTGCCCACCTCTAAGGTCCACTGCCACAAGACCTAATACAATTATAAATACAACAGCAAAGAGAGGCACACAACAAATATCATATAATATGCAAAATTGACAACTCTTTCAGGGTCTTTAGTGTGGATAATTCCTCTGGCTGTGTGTATCTCTCAACTTGTGATATCAATAAAGAAGAATTCTCCACACTGAAGACCCTGAAAGATTCGTCAATTTTGCATATTATATGCTATTTGCTGTGTGCCTCTCTTTGCTTTTGTATTTTTAATGATTGTTTATATGAAGGAGGGCAAACCTGCCTGCACATAAACAATAATTTACCCCAATGCAGACACCCTTGAACTATGGTGCAAGGGTGCCTGCATTGGCGCTCAGGGAAAGCGCTGGAGAAATGCAGGGGTGCGCCTCATTCTTGCGCGTATGGCGCATTCCTGTGTTTTCAGACTGGAGAAGCGTGGCATTAGCAATGTTTGCTTAACGCCACACTTCTCCATTTTGCTGTAAATATGCCCCTTAATTTTGTAACCGGTACATGAGCACCAAGCAGATCAAGAACTCTAGAAAGGGTTTGAGGCATATTTACAAGCCGCTAATGTCACTTTCAGTGACGTTGTGATGGCGGTAGGGACTTCCCCTTATTTACAAGGCAGCGTCAAGCCACTTAACGTGGCTTAACGCTGCTTTGTAAATAAGGTACCCTTTCACGCTAACATTAGCATGAAAGAGGAGGGCAATGGGTGTTGCGGTCAAAGTTCCACCGCAACACCCATTGATTTTGACTCTGCCCCCTATTTACAAAGGTTGTGTAAATAGGAGGCAGCACCAAGATTAAGATCAGGGAAAACCTGATCTTACCCTGACGCAACGAGGAGAAATGCTTTATTTCTCCTTGTTTTTGTTGTTTCCATGTCAATGTGTGCTGCCTTGTGCAGCCCACATAGAAACGGAAAATTGCCATTGATTGGATATGTATAGGAAGGTGACCCTTCCTGCACATAAACAATCTCCCAAAAAATAACGTTTAGAAACTTCTATGTGTGCTGTATCAAACAGCACACATAGAAGTTTCAAAAAGCCATGAATGATTGTTCATGTGCAGGAAGGAAGACCTACCTGCACAGAAATTTCATTTCCCCAACGCAGACACCCTTTCACTATGGTACAAGGGTGCCTGTGTTGGAGCTAGGCAGCTGAACTCAGCGCCAGCTCTAGGGGAAACGCAAGGGTGTGCCGCATTCTTGTGAATACTGCGCATCCCTGCGTTTTCAGAATAGAGAAGCGTGGTGTTAGTAATGTTTCCTTAATGCCACGCTTCTCCATTCTGTTGTAAATATTCCCCTGAGTGAGGAGAAGAGACTATGCCCACCCCACATTTGGTATTCCAAATAACCCATCTGTAGGAAGGTGGATATCTGACTATATGGTTACCCCCACTATTTGCCTAGTGTTTTGCTGGTTTCCGACTTAGTTGGACTTGGACCCTGCTTTTCAGGGCCCCAGTCTATCTGCTTTCTTTATAAAATGGGCTCCATGTACTTTAGGTACCTCCCAGATTGGTGACTGGGTCACCCTTGTGAGCCCCTATATATGGTACCCTAGGTAGCCAGGGCATAGGTGCACCCTAGGCCTACCAGGGGCTGCAGCATGTATTGTGCCATCCCTGGTTAGCCTTTCAAACTGACACTACAGATCTGTACTTACAGCCTGGGTAAGGTGGTGAATCACCCCTTACTTAGATATAGTATACCTATATCTACCTTATATATAGACACATAGCAACCTATATGGCACTCCTATGGCAGGCCTTGACAATCCTGGAGGCAGAGTGCTTGGTTTTATGTGAGAGGGTGAGCTGAGCCCCTCTGCAGCTTTGGGAACCATCTCATTTTAGTTGTTCTATGATATAGCCATACCATATACTCTTAAGTGCATTATAATCCTCACGGTTAATGCTAACTTTGGTTTGGCTTTATCAAAACATGTTGTGTAAGGTGTCAAACACTTTGGAATACTACCACCCCCCCCCCCCGCCAGTCCTGGTGGCGGGGGTAGCATTCCACCCTTCTAGAGGGAGAAGACATGTAGTTACTGGCTTACCCGGTTATATTTAAACAGAGCCCCAGCATCCCAAAATGGGGCGGCGTGGACATTAGGTTTCCTGCCGAGGGCCCAGAAAGACTTTTGTGTAATGGGGCAGGAAGGGTTGCGTTCAGTGAATGCTTTTCAGACACTGCCTAAGGCACACAAGGGACTCCATGCATTTCCCAGTTCAAACCGGCTACTGGGGCACTCAACCCCAGCTCTGGCGTGAAACTGGACAAAGGGGAAGGGGTGTAACCACCCCCTCCCCAGGTCCACCCATAGGTGGGACCTTAGAATTAGTCCAACCCCTAAACTTACTATAAATATAGAACCCCAGTCCTAGGACTTTAGATTACCCTGGACGAAACTCTGCAACACATATCTTGGACCTTCGACATTCCATATCGACTGAAAGATGGAAGAAATCTCCCTTGTGGTCAAGGAGTGATTACCCTGTTCGAACAGGCACCAACTGCATCTTTGCTGGTCTGCATTTTTGAGGCTCCCGCCGAATCATGAAGAATCTGCGACTCAGGACACAGACTTCCAGACATCTCTAATGCTGACTTGCACTTCCAGCAAAGCTGCGACCTGTGGCAGACACAAGAGATGTGGGACCAGAAACTCCTGAACATCCTGCCTTTTGCAACCTGCACCTACTTCCCTAGGTATCCCGAAGTTGTGCATTGGGGTGGTTGAAGCCCAAGCCCCGAGCACTTTTTGCACTGAAGCTCAGAGGCTCACACTCCACGAGTGTCCCGTGGGACCCCTTTGTGCATTTCAGCTTGATGCGTTTCAGCTTGATGCGTCTTTGTGGTTCCTAGTCCGTTGGCTAGTGAGCCCCCACAAAGACCAATCTTGAATTCCTTTGCTTTCCTGGTTGCTCCAGGCTTGCTCCAACGTCTCCCAAAAAGAGAAGTTCCTCAGACCTTGCTGGTCTGCACCGAAGCCAATCTTGACTTCTTGCATGGATTGCGTTTGCCAAGGCTCATTGGATCCAATCCGGATATCAACATCGCAGTCAACTAGATCCTTTGTGGGACAGCTCAAATCCAGCTCCTGGTTGTCATCAACGCCTCCTGGACCTCGTGGCTGAAGAGGCAAACTTCACATTTTCACCTGAAATCACCCCACATTGGCTGGCAGCTTCCCATCGCCATCCTGGTCACTGGCTAGTGACCCAGACTCTGTCCCTTCTGCTTTCAGGTTCTTCACATCTCCGATCCACCCTTGGATCCACCCGGACACTTTTCCTCTGGTCGTCTGCAGCACTTCTTCGCAGCTCTCCATTGGAATCAACAACGAAACCCGACACGAAAAGACACCTATGCACCCGGCTTCCCTGGGTGAGGTAACACGAGTACTCCGGTGCTCCCGTGGGTATTTATTCTCCAAGTGTCCTAGTCTAAAAGGATTCCATCGCAGTTCACCTCCTTGTGCCCTTAATCTTTAAAATTGTAACTTGTTCGTTCTCCATAGAGGGTCAATGATAACCCGCGGCTGTCTTTAGACACCGCCCTCCAAATAGTAACGTGAGCGAGGACATGGATGCCTGATACAGGACAGTAAGGGGGACAGGTGTTCTGAAGTATTAAGGGTCACTACTGATTGATAAGACAGACCTATTAAAGGGTTAGGAGGGTACTAAGGGAGATTGGTTGCATTACGGGAACAATATTTGATTTCCACACACGTTTCACTGGATGATGGGGGCCTACCTCCCTAGTGACTGGAGCCTGTCGATGGAGTTGGAGGCTTGGCCTCACACCTCGGCGGTTCATCACTCACTTCTTTGGAACAGTTTGTGGTGGGGGGTAAGGTACATAACTGTGCTGTTGTTTCTTGGGTGAATTAGTTTGAATTTGTGAGGGCACAACTTAGGGGGATGGGGCAACATCTACATGCTTTCACGGAGCAGGGGTTTGCCAGGGAGGGAAACGTGATAATGCCCAAGGGGTGGGGAGCTATTGGGGAAGTTTAGAGTTGGGGTATCCAAACCTTACTTTGTGAGAAACAGATTGGAAATTGCCGGTGGATGTATAAGTAGAGGACACTGCTCACCTTCACGAAAAAAGGGCGGGATTGGGGTTATTCTTTGGGATCCACCATGACTAAGTTCCTCACATGGAATGTACTGGGCATTGCTACCTTTGACAAGCGTAGACAAGTCTTTGCTTAACTAAAGCAGGTATAGGGTGTCAGTCGCCTGTCTGCAAGAAACTCATATTTGGGGAGACTCAATTAAAAGTCTGCAGAAAAGATGGTGGGGGCAGCTGTATGCTACCTCCTACTCTGGGTTTGCATGGGGTGCTCTCATTTGGGTGGCACCGGGAATCCTGTTTCGACATTTATATAATGTGATTGATGCTGAGGGGCGATATGTTGTATTGCATGGGAGACTTGATGGCTCAGATATATGTATTATAAGTGTTTATGCCCCGAATGATGACCATTCTTCCTTTTTTACTGATCTATTTGAGGCGCCCTCTCTGTACCTTGGGATAACACTGATGTTGACTGGAAACGTTAATTGTGTAATGGACAGATTACTGGATAGGGAACTCCCTAGATTACACAAAAAGCCGAAAATGACGTCGGTACTACATGGAATACTGCAGGGACTAAGACTTTGGGATGTATGGCGGTAACAACATCCCACCATAAACAGTTTTCCTGTTATACCCCAGCCATGGGCACGTCAAGCAGACTGAATTATTGGTTTTTATCTTCTGTAGGGGGTAATAGCATATCACACACGATATCTGTCGGATCACTCCCCGGTACTGCTGGAGCTGGGTGCTAAACGGGGTGGGTCTGAGATACCTCTGTGGCGTCTGAATACTGAGGCACTGACTGACCCTCCCTTTTGTGGCAACAGTATCTGAGGCGCTTATTGACAACTTCCAGGAAAACGAGGAATCCGCTTCAAGCTGAGCTACTGAATGGGAAGCTATGAAAGTAGTCATCAGAGGCATATGCATCAAAACTGTATATGGAGTACGAACTTAGTTGGAAAAGGATGTGACTGTCCAAGAATCCAGGGTAGGGAAACAGCAGACAGAACTTAGCACAGACCCCCAGAAACTAAGAGAATGGACGGACGCTAAGGAATTACTTATGATAGATCTTCGTGGACTGGGAAAATATGCATACACGACGCACAGACAATGTCTCTACAGAGAGGGCGACAAGACCGGAGCATTACTAGCTCGTTTGGTACAGCAGGAGACGTCTGCTACTCCCATACTGCAGATACATGCTGTTAAAGATTGCAGGAATCGCTGTTAGCATAAGCTAAAAGCCATTTTGTTATTGGCAGTCATTTTAGTTAGCCATGTGCTCGTCATGTGCTTTCTCCATCTTCCAAATCCTTGCACATGCTCAGAAAGGCCTAGCTGGTAGAATTCACCTGCTCTTAGTGTGTAACTGTCAGGCTATTCTTACGGATGTAAGGAGAAATGTCTCCCCTCCCACTTTGTTGAGCAAGCAAATTTTGTATACCTACATTAGTCAAATAGTATTCTTGTATATGCCAGGACCTCCCCTTGATTTTATGCTGACTATGCAACAAATGCATATATAATGTCCCTGTTCTCTGTACTCCTCAGACTGTCTCCTACAGTGGCCTGAGGGTACTGTATGACGCAGTCTCCCTCATGTGAGGTTATTAAATATTTCCTTTGATATTACAGCTTCTGTGCCAATTTCTTCTTTGTTGGTTTAAGGACCAGGTGTATCAGTGAACCCCTAAAAAGGTTTTGATTTCTTCAGTGCCACGGAGGAAACACTGAAGGGCATTGCGGACACTTTGGCGACACTCCTTGAAAAGGTATACACTAACCGTGCGTGGGCGGACCTGGACCACTTGACGCATTATCTCGATGCAGTACAGTTATCTCATATTGCTACAGGCGAGCAGGAGACGCTGGGTTCTCCAATTACCAGGGAAGAAATAAATAGGGCAATAAGGCATCTTAAACCGGGGAAGAGTCCAGGCTCTGATGGATTACCTGCAGAGTTCTATAGGTGTTTTGCACTGATACTAGTAGATAAACTGCTGGAAGTTTACAATGGAGCACTACAGAAAGATTCTCTCCTGCATACCATGAGTGAAGCCCTAGTTGCTATGATTCCAAAAAAGGATAAAGATCCAGATTTGCCAGGTTCGTTCAGACCTATATCTCTGTTAAATATGATGTAAAGGTATTGAGCGGCATCATCGCCGATCGCTTTCTCCCATTCATGCGACGTCTGAAACACACTGATCAGGCAGGGTTTATCCCTAGAAGAAATACTCCCAATAGTTTACGACGCTTGGCACATGTGCGGCATGCCCCAAGCTTGGTGGATTCCGATAATGCGTCGTATCTTTAGATATCGGAGAAGCATTTGACTGCAATGGCCTTACGTGTGGTGGGTTTTGGGTTGTATGGGAGTCGGCCATCAATATCTTAAATGGGCTCAGCTGCTTTATACGGCTCCTGTTGCCAGGGTACGGGTGGGTAGGAATGTTTCCAGACAAATAAACTTGCGTAGAGGGACTAAACAGGGATGCCCGTTATCGCCCCTACTTTTTGCGGTCACCTTGGAACCATTGGCAATCAGAGTAAGAATGACAATGGATAACTGGGGCATCAAATTGGGGAACACCAATCATGTGATATCGTTGTATGCGGATGATACGTTGGTTTACCTGCAACAGCCGGAAAGATCCCTACCGACAATACTGCAGGAGTTATGAACCTTTGGCGAACTCTTGGGATATATTAACCTGGCAAGTCTAGGGTGATACCTACGGGCAGGTTGGCTATGCTTCAACCGGAATTGCGACCTAAGATAGACCTACCGTGGGCTACAGAAGGGGAGAGATACTTGGGGATACGACTGACCAACTCCGCTGATACCTTTCATGCGACCAACCTGGGCCGTATTGTGGAAGGATTGCGGGGCTCGGTTTGCTTCTAGGCTGATTTACCACTTTTGCTTATGGGACGGATAGCCATAGTTAAAATGATTATACTCCCGCCGTGTCTCTACATACTGAAACACTCATTTTATGTGATACCAAGGTCGTACTTCACCACATTCGAAGCCCTACTTGGCACTCTTCAGTGGGGAAAAAGAGACAAAGAGTCAGACTGATGACGCTGCAGAAGATGGGGGGACTTGAGGTCCCCAGGTTAAACCTGTACTATATGGCATCTCAACTTCAATATGCAGCACACTGGTTCAATGATGAGGACAACTGGGAGAAGGATTTATTGGCCGGTACATAGGGGAGGGACTCCCTGGTGGAACTTTTGATGATGGGGTCATCGATCCCTGCTACTCGCCCATATGAGAGACCACCTGTGAAAATACTCTGGGAACGAGCAATAAGACAGGTGGTTCAGCATGTCCCATATGCACCGGATATGTCTCTGTGGGACGTCTGGCCATTAGCTGCAATTGCGGACACCATGTCGGTTAGCCGTTGGAAAGACGGGGGATGCTTACTAATGGGAGACCTTTAGAATGGGGGACACTTCCTAACCCATGAAGAGGCACATACTAAGCTCGGTACGGACCGAGGGCAATTCCTACAATACAATAAAATATCAAGTGTTGCACAGGAGCTCTAGCATAATTTCATGGATGAGCCGCCCGCCACCAAGGTCCTCCAGACAACGATAGGGATGGTACAGGGCAAACAACTTGTTTACCGTTTGTAAAGAGCAATAAGAGAGAATCTCCTGAGTGAGCCACTGGGCCTTCAACAGAAATGGGATGAGATATTAGAGGAACCTTTAACGGAGGTGGAATGGCGCAAGGTTCATAAGGGAGTACATAAGTTGAGCATGAATGCCCGTTTTAAATTACTTCATTATAATTTTATACATCAAGTATAGTTGACTCTCACACGTTGCATATTATGTACCCTGAGTGGACGGACTGTTGCCCTAGGTGCACCACACCGGGGACAGACTTTATTCACATGATTTGGAGGTGATCTACAGTGCGACCCTATTGTTAAAAGGTATTAAATAATCTAGGTGAGTCCTCGGGTGGAATATCTCAGGGACATAAAGACAGTATTGCTTGGACTGCTACACAAAAAGCTGAGCAGACGCTTTGTACACCTGGGACTAGTGCTAGCAAAGAGACGTATCATAATTGTGTGGATGAGACCAAGCCCTCCTGACTATTCAGTCTATTTACTGGATATGAGTGAGTGGGCGACTGCTGAGTTGGTCCGGATGAGATTTGTGAGGAAAGATGAAAAGGCAGAGGACGATAGAATAGCTTGGGCATCCATGATAACAGACCTACAAACAGGTCAGGAGCAGCCCAACCAGCATAATGATGGGGGCCAGCACCCGGGAAGATAATACAGATGTACACACAGACAGGCAAGCCTCGTCACTTGATTAATCTAAGAATGTTAGACCTACTGGTGATTTCAGCAAGCAGACTTGCACTGATTAGCATGCAGAGAAGATAGGGGGGGAATGTTTATTGTTCTTGTGTTCTTTTGTTATCCAGGCTGTAACAGAATATGGCGACATACTGTGACTGAGATTGCACGATGTCATGTGAATTGGATAATTGCTTGAATAGAAAATGAATTCTAGTTGGTATAAGCTGGATTAAGAGGTATGATTGATAGTATGTCTCATGAATACACGTCATGATGTGTTCTGTATATACTTTTTAAAATGCCAAAAAACATATATTTTAAAAAATGCATGGTAAATGAAACTCCCCTTTACTAAGGGGATATGGACTTGAACCTAGCCTGTCATTATCTGCTGAACACAATGTGAGGCAATACAGTTAATAATATTGAAATACGTGCTTTTCACTCTGACGTTCCAGTGTGTGCTTTGCTTATTTCGGCATCATTCGACTATTGGTAACTGGATACATGACCCTTATTTTTGAGGCAAGAGTATATAAGTTAGCCACCATGGGTCAATAAGTACCCTGCACCTGTCTGAACAGCACAAGCATATCCTGAGACCACTGGCCGTTTTGTACACATGAAAAAGTAGTCCAGCTGCCGCCCAAAAGACACCCAGCAGTGACCCAGAATCAATCCAGCATCAGTCCAGCAGCAGTGAAGACACAGTTCAGCAGTGACTCAGTAGAAGCCAACAGTGCCCCAAAAGCAGCCATGCATTGGACCGGCAGCAGTCTAGAAGGGACCCTGAAGGCGACCCCAAAGGAGAAGAATTAGTTAACTATGGGCCAGATGTAGGTAGGACTCAGTTACCGATTCTTAATTACCGAATTTTACCGATTCGGTAATTAAGAATCTGTAAATAAGAATGGGGGACATGTAGGAACATCCAGATGTTCCTTTTACCGAATCGGTAAAAATCTGTATTTACCGATTCGGTAAATACTGACCGGTAATGCCCATTCATTCCTATGGGCTTTGCAGCCCATAGGAATGAATGGGCATTACCGATTCGGTATTTACCGAATCGGTAAATACCGAATTCCACAAGGGTGCAGGAGGTGTCACTTTGACACCCCCCTGGCACCCCTAAAAGAGGCTCGGGTGCCATGTGGCAGGCATACCTGCCCTAAGGGCAGGTCTGCCTGTCATATGGCACAGGTGTGCATGCACACATGTGCATGCACACCGGAATCGGTATTTTACCATCAAATATATTTGATGGTAAAATACAGATTCGGTAAGGGTTGTGGGAATCAGAAGAGTCCCACCTACATATCAAATTTATCGAATAGGTAAAAATACCGATTCGGTATTTTACAGATTCGGTAAATTTACCGATCGATAATTTACTGAATCTGTAAAATATGTGGCCCTACATACCATTTCATAAATACCGGTTGGTAACGGCCGAAAATACCGATTTTCGGACGTTACCGACCGACCTACATCCGGCCATATGTTGCTATCGTGGAGAACAGAAAATGTTCCAAAAGCAGCTAAGAAGAAAGAATAATGTCCTTAAAGAAAGGGGCAAACTGAAAACCAGGCATGGTCTACAGAGTGACAATGTACCACCTAATTATATTGAAAAAAGAACATCTGGGGCCAGATGTAGGAGCCTAAATACCGGTCAGTAACGGCCGATTTCGGCCGTTACCGACCGGTATTTAAGAATCGGCATTTTGGGGCATTTATTTTACAGATTCGGTAAATTTACCGAATCGGTAAATTTACCGAATCTGTAAAATACCGAATCGGTAATTTTACCGATTCGGTAAATCCAAATGTAGGTGGGACTCTTCTGAGTCCCAAAGGCCATACAGATTCGGTATTTTACCACCCAATTCAATTGGGTGGTAAAATACCGAATCCAGGTGTGCATGCACATGTGTGCATGCACAGCTATGCCATGTGACAGACAGACATGCCCTTAGGGCATGTCTGTGTGCCACATGGCACACATGCCTGTATTCGGGGTGCCAGAGGGTGTCAAAGTGACACCCCCTGCACCCTTGCAAAAATCGGTATTTACCGAATCGGTAAATACCGATTCGGTATTGCCCATTGATTCCTATGGGCTTCAAGGCCCATAGGAATTAATGGGCAATACCGAATCGGTATTTACCGATTCGGTAAATACCAATTTTTACAGATTCGGTAATTCATTTACCGAATCTTCCTACATCTCCTACCTTCATATTTACCGATTTTCGGTATTTATGAATCGGTAAATAGCCTTTTCCTACATCTGGCCCCTGGTGACTGCTATGCCATATACGCGAACTGCAGGAAAGAAGGATATTGAGCAGAGACCTCAGCAAATTGGAGATAAGCTAACCCCGGTATTGAATGGATTGAATGCAAGCAATATGTAAGTCAATGGAATGGAACAACCTTGGTGATAGACATCTGCATGCCAGGGAGCGACATGAACAAGCCTCCAGGAAATAAGGATCTGAGTTTCCACCAACAACCTTCCCTCTGAGGTTCTTGACAGTGATGGGGAGGGGTTCCAACCTTGTCTCCAAGGGTTTGCCCATGGAAACTGCCCCAGACCTTCCCTCATGGGAATTTCTGTATCCTCCAAGAGGAACTCTAGATGAAATACCTGAATCATGATGCACATCTGGATAACCAGAACAGCTTGACCTTACCACGGACTTCAGTGAGACATTAGGACGATGTGAAGTGAATGCTGATGTGACATTCTGGTATTCCTGGTGTTACTGCTGTGGAGCAGACTCAGTATACCATTCATAATCATTTTAATGAATGATGTTTGAACTGTCCATCAGTGGTGGCCGGCAAAGTAAGAGCAGTGGGGCGGGGAGTCAACAGACAACGGGGTAGGTAAAATGAAATTAAAAAATTAAAAAAAACACTTACCTTGTGCTTGCAGTATCATCAATGCGGCAAAGCGCAAGTTAAGTGGTTTTTTTTTTTAATGTAATTTTACCTACTCTGTAGTCTGTCGACTTCCCCCCACCCAGCCCCACCCCGCCCCGCCCTACCGTTCTGCCCTACCGCTCTTACCTGTGCTGGCTGCCACTGTTGTCAATGTGTATAGTTCAAGCCACTTTTTCATGGGTGAAGGCTCACACGTTCATTCATGCTCATGACCTTCACTACGAAAGTGGGCCAATGTATTAACTGTAAACAGTGCAGACCCAAGAGCTGGTTTGTAAAGCAAAAAATATATTATTTACAATTGTACATTAAAGTACTTATTAACAGACAATAGCTGCCATGATACTCATTTGGGATATGGGCTCTGTGCGGGAATAATTTTAAATTCACCTTTCTATTATTAGTGTCTTATGAAACATTGCTTTTCTATGAAACTCCCTCTTTGACTGGTGTGTTTTTGCGTACAATGAATGGGTTTGTAGTGTTGCTACTGCACTATTGTTTCAAGTAAAAAGGCTTGTGTTGTGGAAGTGGTGAATACCCTTGGGCACTGGGAACTGGCTGGTTTCCAGTTCAGCAGCCATTCTTCAGTCAACACAACTGCCAGCCAGTTCCTGTGCATCACACAGTGAGCTTTGCTGTGTACAACTTCAAAAGGCACATTTCCAGATGGACAGGTGCAGGATGCCTACACTTTGTTGAAAATCTAGGGTGAGATGTGCTAAATTCTGGTCTAAAAAAGTGGACACAATTTGTAACGAGTACTGTTACCAACACTATTGAATTTTATAAACTGATCTATGTACTATTAGGTCTGTTCCTAATACTCCAATTCTGAATGGGTTAGAATATGACCTACCTCATGATTATTAATGAGGCGGACTGCAAATTGTGACTCACTCTGATAGGGGGCCATCACAGGGAAGGTAGGGTTCAGCAGACCATCATGTCTGTGAATGCACTAAAATAAAGCAAATCCTTATTTTAACCCCATTGATGCTGCCGTCGGCCACTGAACGTTCGGAGCACTACCTGGCTGGTGCTGCGAACGTTCAACGGCCTACACGGCCCTGCCCACTCTGTAGAACGCCCGCACTGCGCCGAAATAACGGCCGCAGTAAACAGGTTAAAAGATGCAGCCTTTTTTCTGAAAGGAGATGGTTATGTATTTAAAAAGAGTTTGCTTTTGTTTGAGAGTCGTCAGTGGCCCCTATCACTGGTCCCCTGGACCACTGCCTACTTTCAAGCAAACATTTTTGACAATAAAAACATCTTCCCTATTGTGAATGGCTTACCAGCCCAACTCTGGAGTCAATCATTTGCCAATGTTTTGCGATTAGATTTTGGTCGCAGAATTTTGATACATCAAATAGAGAATTGATATGTGGAAGAGGCAGCTACAAAATATCCCTCCAAAATACCAATCAATGTTCATTTGCAATCCCCTTTTGGAGCCAGTAAATCTTACTCCTAAAATGGGAGTTATTCATTGACAAGTCCATTCTTGCTGTTGCAAATACCACTTCAAGTGCAAAAATAAATAGTACATCTGGTTCTTTATTTTCTGTCATGTTTAAGTAGTGTCCTGGATGTGAACAATTGGAAGTAAAATATTGTAAAGCTGGAAAATCAAATCTCGCCTCCACAGACAACAGCTAGTCAAGAGAAATAAAGAAACCACTTTAAGAGTAACTTTGGAAATTGATAACTAGGGCTGATTTATTATTTAGCAGATGGAGTAATTTCCATTGGGCTAGAGGAGGAATGGACATCTGGCTGAGACTCCTCTGCTGGCCAAATATAGAAATGACTGCCAAGCTGACTGTCATTTCTAAACCATTGACAGGAACCGCCATCATAGCAGTTCCTGTCAATGCTTATTTAAGTTTGAAATATCAGCCATGTGGGCCACTATATTAGACAATGATAAACTGAAAATAAAGTTAATTCAGTATAGGAGTAAAACACATCTAGACCGTCAAAGTATTTCAGTCACCTGCTTTCAATCGATATTTTCCATCCTCATATGTCTAATTCAGAGAAATATTTGCTTCCAATCACATGAAATGTTCATCTTACAAAGTGAGAAGAAAATTTTAAATCAAATAAAAAAATTCGATACAGTGATCATGGGAAAGGGCTTTCTCTCTGAGACTATAATGAAAGAAATGTTTCAGATATTATGAATCACCAGTTCCTTTTTTTTGTTCAGGCAAACCTTTTTCGTGTCCAGTCTGATAGTATATTCAGATTGCTTTTTAAATCGGAAGCACACCCTATCTCTCTCTAAGATGGCTCTCGACTCTGTCAATATGCCAGTGATGGCCGTTAAATTAAATCTTTTTGTATTTTTAAAAAGAAAATCCTGAAATTTCTAAAATTTCATATGATTTTATTAATTGAACAGGGCAGGGATGGTGGACCACCCGCTTCAGATTCCCCACAGAAGCTGGAGTAAGATCACCCGCGAGCAGCTCACCACCTCTCTCAGCCAGAACCCACCCGCCAGCACAACGGACCCCAACGAAGCAGCCCGGAACTTCACACAGTGGCTGACCGCCTGCGCTGACGACCTCGCACCACTGAAGAACCCTCCCAGCAGACCCAGAAGCAAGAAGGCATCCTGGTTCACCGACGAACTCAAGGACTCCAAGAAGACCTGCCGCACCCTCGAGAAAGCCTGGCTCCTCGACCGGACCACCGACAACATGACCGCCCTCAAACACGCTACCCGCAAGCACCACCAGCTTATCCGCACCACCAAGAAGAAATCCCTGAAGGAACGACTGGACAACAACACCCACGACAGCAAGGAACTCTTCAGCATCGTCAAGGAGTTCTCCAACCCCAGCACCGGCAACAACGACATCACTCCGTCACAAGACCTCTGCGACTCCCTAGCCTCGTTCTTCCACCGCAAGATCGCCGACATCCACAACAGCTTCGGCGCACCATACACGCACCCAACCACAGAACCAACGCACCCCAGCGCCACCCTCCGCACCTGGACCACGGTGACCACCGAAGACACAGCCCGCACGATGAACACCATCCACTCCGGATCACCGACCGACCCCTGCCCACACCACGTCTTCAACAAGGCCGACTCCACCATCGCACCCCATCTCCGGAACATCATCAACACCTCCTTCAACACCGCCACCTTCCCGGAGAGCTGGAAGCATGCCGAGCTCAGCGCTCTCCTGAAGAAACCAACAGCGGACCCCACCGACCTCAAAAACTTCCGCCCCATCTCGCTCCTCCCTTTTCCTGCTAAAGTCATCGAGAAGATCGTCAACAGACAGCTGGCCGCCTTCCTCGAGACTAATGGATCCCTCGACCCCTCGCAGTCCGGCTTCAGAGCCAACCACAGCACCGAGACCGCCCTCATCGCAGCCACCGACGACATCCGGACCCTGCTCGACAAGGGGGAAACAGTGGCCCTCATCCTCCTGGACCTCTCCGCTGCTTTCAACACTGTCTGCCACCGCACCCTAGTCCAGCGCCTCAGCAATATCGGCATCCAAGAGAAGGCACTGGAGTGGATAATCTCGTTCCTCGCCGGAAGAACACAAAGAGTCCGCCTCCCCCCGTTTCGCTCCGAGGCCACCGAAGTCATCTGCGGCGTCCCGCAAGGATCTTCACTCAGCCCCACCCTGTTCAACGTCTACATGAGACCTCTTGCAGCCATCGCACGCCAGCACAACCTCAACATCATCTCCTACGCCGACGACACCCAGCTGATCCTCTCCCTCACCAGAGACCCCGACACCGCCAGAACCTGCCTACACGAAGGGATGAAAGACGTCGCCGAGTGGATGAAGGACAGCCGCCTCAAACTGAACTCGGACAAGACGGAAGTCCTCATCCTGGGATCTTCACCCTCCGCCTGGGACGACTCCTGGTGGCCCCCAGCCCTGGGCACCGCACCCAAGCCAACCGACCACGCACGCAACCTGGGCTTCATCCTGGACTCCTCCCTCTCGATGACCAGACAAGTCAACGCCGTCTCCTCATCGTGTATCAACACCCTGCGTATGCTTCGCAAGATCTTCCGCTGGATCCCGACCGAGACCAGGAAGACAGTCACCCAGGCACTCGTCACCAGCCGTCTGGACTACGGAAACGCCCTCTACGCCGGGACCACAGCCAAGCTACAGAAAAGACTCCAGCGCATCCAAAACGCCTCCGCCCGACTCATCCTGGATGTCCCCCGACGCAGCCACATCTCCAGCCACCTGAGGAACCTGCACTGGCTCCCCGTCGACAAGAGGATCACGTTCCGGCTCCTCACCCACGCACACAAGTCTCTCCACGACCTGGGCCCCAAGTACCTCAACGACCCCATGACCTTCTACACGCCCACCCGCCAGCTACGGTCCACCAGCCTCGCCCTCGCAGCCGTACCATGCATCCGAAGAGCCACCGCCGGAGGAAGATCCTTCTCTTACCTGGCTGCCAAGACATGGAACTCCCTCCCCATCCACCTTCGGCTGACCCAGGACCATCTCGCCTTCAGGAGGCAACTCAAGACCTGGCTGTTCGAGCAGTAGCTTACCCCTTCCCCAAGCACCTTGAGACCCTCCCGGGTGAGTAGTGCGCTATACAAATGGTATGATTGATTGATTGATTGATTACTGATATGGTCAAAGAAATTTGGAATTTCCTAGCTATGGAGAAGGAAAGTTTCAATTATATTAAGGACACAGAGGCAACACAGAGGCAAGGATTATGCATTTATTTATTCACTTTATTAACCATAGCAGTCAATTTCTTCAATAACACCAGCTACATTTCCCAGTAATACATAGGGAAAAAGTGCCCAGTAAGAATCAGTTAACCACTCACATAACATGTGCCCTAATATCCACTCCTTATCTCCTTTCGACTTCCTCTTTTTCACGCTAAGATGTAAACCTTTGGGCCTATCACATTCTTCTGTTCCACACCTGGAAACATAAAAATGTAATCCATCCCCCGATTCTCTATTCAATATCAATGGTCATTAAAAAAAAGTCTCCAAATGCCACCTTTACAATACAATAAAACTTGATTCGTTCCTCTACTACACATTTATTCATAAAACATCAACATTATTCAAAATGCCACTATTCATGAAAACATTTCCTATAGATGTCATCAGGGCACATAAACTGCCTCAGCAAATAGGAAATTGACTTACTAACTAACTAATATTCTCCAAATTTTGTAACATCTAGTCCATTTTCTAGCATGATCTATTTTACCTATTTTGAAATTGATGGTGAAGATACCGCCTTGAAGGGTTTTCTCAATTAAATAAGTAATTGTTGTTCTTCTGCAGGTCTTACCTCCGCTGTCCTGGGAAAGGTCACTCTGTCTGCAGTAAGCATACACCCTGAAATATCCAATGCCCTGATGTCGGAAACTCTTTTATATGAGATCAAAATAGCATTGCCAATTGGCTGATAACTCCTTCCTGTAGAGAAATTCATAAGGAGTCACAGGACCAGGGTGACATCTCAAAGGCTAGAGGCTCTGGCGTCTAGGGTGTTTTGTTAGCCTTACACCTTTCATTAGTGTGCAGGCCCAATGGTGTTTCCCAACCACTGTATTTCTAATGGCATTGTGTACTGCGAAAATTGCGTATTGGAATGTGTTAACTGTTCTTTAAGCCAGTCCTGCCTCAGATTTCTCTGCTTAAAAAACAAAATGTGGATAACTCCCGCCCCTAAAGGATCAAGACATCTCTCCAGACACCGACCAGACCAGCGTATTCGTGCCCAGGCATATCTGTTGATGGTGCCGTACCCATGCCTGTCTGATAAAGCCTGCAGCAATTTCTAAAACCTGGTTGTCTTCCCATAAGTCTCCTGAAATACACCGGACAATGAGGTTGAAGTGGCTCCACAAAACCAGAGGATGTGGATGCCCTTAACAGTCCTGCAAGATATTTAGTATTGTTGCTAAGGCTACTGGTAGATCGCTTTAAGTGTTCCCTCAGTGCCAAGAACTAGGCTTGTGATTTCTACACTGGAGTCACCAGAACTAGAGAGGCAGTCTGGCATCTGACTTGAGCACAGACTCTGGTTATCATCACAAAGGGGGAAAGGCATATTTCTGTCTACCAGTCCTGAAGGAAAGCGCCCACTGCCCTCGCTCACAAATCCATTCTCCAGCTGACATAATTTATTAGTTGATTGTTCAACCTGGAGGCGAAAAGATCTGTGATGCAAGGTCTCCATCTGGCCATCAGCTCCTGAAAGCCTTAGCACTCATATTTCCAGTTTATGTCTAGCTGGAGTTCACAGACCACCACTGTGTTCTGTAGTCCCGGAGGATACTCTTCTCTATACTCTCCGACAAATCGGAGCTGCTCTTTTTCGGGTGTGTCGCTGAACCAAACTGGAAAAGTTGGTGGCCTCAGGATCTTTTTCCTCCTGCCAATGCTAGTACCAAGGCTAAAAATCTTGGTATCATTGTTGACAATGAGTTGACTTTTGGACCTCAAATAGCCTGTCTTGCAGGGAAGTGCTTTGGTATCCTGCGAATGCTCAGAAAATTCCTCCCTTTGATTTCTGTGAATCATCGGAGAGTTATTGTCCAGGCATTGGTAGGGTCGCGCCTGGACTATGTTAATGCCCTTTATTTAGGTCTTCCTAAATATCTTGTAAGGAGACTCCAGGTTGTGCAAAACTCAGCTGCTCGGGCTATTTACGGTCTTCCTAGACGAGCCAGCGCTTCAAACTTGCTGAAGGAATTGCATTGGCTTCCTATAGCCAAAAGGGTGCTGTTTAAAAACTTGACGATAACCTATAAGGCCCTCCATGACTTGGGCCCTAGGTATATCAGAAAGCGCCTTGCCTTGTACCAACCGAGCAGAGCTCTTCGCTCCGCCTCCTTGTCCAAAATGCGCGTTCCATCCATCAAACGAGCCAGACAAGGGGGGCGCTCGTTTCATTACCTGGCCCCACGTGCTTGGAATGAACTTCCGATTGCTCTTAGACAGGCCCCTAGTCTGTTGTCTTTTAGGAAGGCATTAAAAACATGGCTTTTTATTTAGGAATTGTGTTGTCTTTTATTCTCAGTTATGTTTCCTTTCCAATAAAGGTCCTCTTCGCCAAAGCGCCGGGACACTCCATTGCGAGTAGCCGTTGCGCTATAGAAGAACCCAATTAACATAACATAACATAACATTCTGTGACAGAAATTCGTATCTCCAGGCAAAAGTACCAGAAGTCTTTTGCCAGCTCTAACAGGTTCTTCGATTTTGTGCCTCCTAAGGGGTTGATGTACCTTACCCCTGTCCTCTCGTCCATCTTCAGGAGGAGACAACATAAGACTCTGTCTTTGGTGAGCCATTTGATGGCAAAATAGTTGGTCTGAAGCTCCAGACAGTTTATGTGCAGATTCAGATTCAGTTCTCATTCGGACCACCTTCCCCCATCAAAATATCTCCAAATCCCCAACTGATGGTGTCCGACTCTATTAATAGATCCAGTTGAGATCCAAAGATCACT
Source organism: Lissotriton helveticus (assembly GCF_964261635.1). Taxonomy (NCBI): domain Eukaryota; kingdom Metazoa; phylum Chordata; class Amphibia; order Caudata; family Salamandridae; genus Lissotriton; species Lissotriton helveticus. The sequence continues at coordinate 363,675,600 of NC_136072.1, read as the reverse complement.
TCACTATTACTGGCGTCTATTTGGTCTAACCATCATTGGATCGCCTTCCTTACTTCCTGAAATAATAGGACAAGTTCTGCATAGGTCATTCCTCTCCTGAGAAAGGATGCCTCGAGTCTCTGCAGTGGCCTGCATCTAAGAAGCCCATGAAATATTGCCTGTTTCAAAGCTGACAGCAAGCCCACTATACTAGCCACCTGCTGACGTGATATCCTGTTCCAGTTCATGACTTTCCTCAGTTTTTTTCTTGATGTTGAATATCTTCTTCTCTGTAAGACTTAATTTGGCCTGCATCCAATCTGTTCAACAGCCCGGAAAAGGATGGTTTGCTTTGGTATCGAGTCAGATATCCCCTCATTGATTAAAAAGTCTAGATTTTGTAGTAGTGCAGTAATTATGCTGAAGGTGGAGCATAAATGATATCGACATTAGTCCATAGATGCCATCCAAGTATATTATTATTCTAATGCTGCTTGTTCTCGGGGTCTCCACCACTGGTCTTAGAAATTTGATGAAACACCATGGGGCTGATGATTTGCCAAAAGGGAGGGCTTGAAACTTGCAAACCTGCCCCCTCCAATAAAACTGGAGGAATGCCCTGTGTAGGGCATAATTGGTAATGGTTAACTAGGTGTCTTTTAAATCTAATCATACCATCCGATCCCCGTAAATAAGGGCATTCCTTAAAAGGTTAATCCCTACCATCCTGAAATAACGATACACCAAACACTCTTTGAATTCTTTAAATTTATGACCAGTCATAAGCCTTTGTCTTTTTTCTCTTCTAAAAACAGACTGCACAAGAAGCCTCTTGGGTGGAGTACTGACCTGTAAATCCTTTCTTTGCACAATTGTTTGTTAATCTCCTTGTCTATCAGAGCCATCTCTTGTGTTGAAAAATTCAGGGGTCTGAGTCGATTGACTTGATTTGGAGAAACGGTAAACTCTATGTGAAAATCGTGTACCGTTTCCAGTATCCATGCATTGAACAAGATTACCCTCTATTTGTCAGTGAACCACCTTAGCCTCCCCCTAATTCCAGAAGAGAAAAAATGATCATTCTTACTGAAGAACCCTCTGGGGAGCATTTGCTCCACCTCTACTGCCTCTGTTGTGCCTGCCTCTGCCGAATCATCTCTTATCCATTATGCCAGCCAGTATTCCTCTTTCCTTGCCTTCTATAGGATCCTTGCTGATAGAGCCGACTGGAAGAGCATCCCTTGCCTCTTCCAGACCTGGAGTAAACCTTGCTTGGGAACATTTTGTTGATGGTCTTTTGCGTTGTATGCAGGACAGAAAATGTAAATACGAATTTACCCAATTCTGTTACAAATGGATCCCCAAAAAGGTTTCCCTGGGCTACGGCTTCTGCCTCAGCTGTTGCCAGCTCCCAGATATTAGGGTCTATTTTAATTAACAGAGATCTGAAACTTTCCAACGAGAATGTGTAATGTGCATTGCTGAGCAGGCATATCAATCGTTGTGCCCACCCTGAAACTATCACCGGTGACATAGGGGTACCCCATGTTGTTGCCTCTTCTGTAAACTCAATGTTCTTGGTGAGAGGGCCCATCACATCAAGAAGTTTACCACAACAGGCCCACCACAGCATTCGCACCAAGTTTTAAAAGTTTTTTGTGTACTTTCCAAAGAAAATATAAATTTTTTGGGTCAATTTCTAGAGTCGCTGTCTCCTTGTTGAGAGATGGTCTGGGGCTTTTGTTCTCAAAACATCTTTCTTCGAAGGATGCTGTATATTTCTGGTGACATTTTCGGTCACATTGTGATTGGAAATCCACTCTGAAATTCTGGTGTGGTGTAGGTATTTGAGTTTGAGCAGGTCTACCCCACAACTGTTCTCGAAAGACCACAGTGTGTTGTGAGGCGAGGGTTGGAGGCATTCTCTAGAGGAGAGCCTCTCAGGTATTCCCTTCGCCGCATCGTGTTCAAGGCTGGGAGCATGCAGGACTTCCATGCCACAAATGCTCGAGCTTGTCTCGAGAAAGGTCAGACAATGGCACTTCACAGCGCAACCTATAGAACCTCGCACAGTGTAAAACCAAAGCGAGCACTCGTGTTGCCTGATGAACAGATTAAGCACAATGTTGAATATACTGCAAATCTTTCTCTTTTCTAAGGATAAATGAAAGAATATTCAAAAACCATGTGACAACTGATGAGCAGTGAAAATAGAAGAAGAGGAAAGGATGTCATGAGTGGATATGAGGTGACATGTTATGCGATTGGTTAACTGTTAATGAACACTTTTTCCCCATGTGTTTCTGGGAAACGGAGTTAGTATTATTGAAGAAATGTAATTTTAAAATGACTGGTATGGTTAATAAAGTGAAAGAAAGGAATGCATAATCCTGGACTCTGGTCATTACATAGAACAGACTTTTTCAATATTTTGTTTATGTGTAACACAGCATGTAGTCCATTATCTATGTTTAGAGCACATTCTTTGTTATAAAAATGGAGAACAGTCTGCGTGATCTATTATCGTGAGCCAAATTCTCGTTAATAGTTGAAATGCAATGATCCAGCAATAAACAAAGGATAGCACTTGAAATGGGTCTAGAATTTGTGAGTTTTTATATGCAATGCACAACAACACTGTAACTCACACCCCATGAGGAAACAGGTAATTAATTGCTTGGCCTACACAAGTATCGAGGCCACACTAACCCCTTTACTGGGAACCAAACACCTCATTGTAGTGCTTGACCTTCTCAGGATAGCGGAGCAGCGCAGATCAAGGCCTACTCAAGGGAGGTGGTGGTTGTGGGCTAGTAATCACTGTCACGGAGTATCGCTATCACACAATAATAACACTCAATAAATAATTGTCCAGTCTATGCTTTTTCTTAGAAAAGGAAAAAGTACATTTATTACACACACACACTACTCAACACTATGCAGTAATTTACAAATATACATAAGGCTGGTGAAAATATCTTTGGCAGTATTGCATTTGACACCTAAAGGGTCATAACCCGACCCCCCCCCCCCCAAAAAAAATAAACAGTACCCCATGTTCACACCAGCACATAACCATTTAGGGGATGTCACTTTATATTAGGTCAATGTTACCAGAATTGTCACATGTCATTCTTCATTCCATCAGTGACTTCAGTAACCCTAATCCATGTGCACGTATTATGAGTAATTAAGCATTGCATCATTGACTCACATTATCATTAGTAAAGCATTACAACCTCTTAGGAATATGCATGGAATATGCATTACCATCGGCATTACCAACACATTTAAATAAAGCATTGTAAATAATCACTTTGAATAAAGCATCGTTTAAAACTGCCATGGGACACGACAGAAATTCATTAGCTGAATAAAACATTGTGAAAACCATTGTGAACACTTTTTTGAATAAAGGACTGGGGAGTTCTTGGAAATTAGAGGAATCCCTAGCACTAGTAGCTGCTCCCTGTGGGTGGGAGAAATGCCGGCTCCCACTGCATGCAGGGAGCTGGCGGGACTGCAGGGGCTTTGGGGCTCCGCTCACAGCCACCAATGAGTATATGGTGGGTGGCCTGGGTGGGCATCAGGGCATCCAGCTTTGATAGTGCTGGCCTCGGGGATGGCAGTCCCCAGGGTCTAATAATGCTTGGGGGTGCCCACCCATCCATGATTTCATTAAAAAAGGTCCTGGGGGATTGGTTTCCCAGGGCCTAATGAGAATTCCCTACCCTTTAATCTGAAAAACAGCCCTGAGGGGATGGGGTCCCCAGAGCCTAATAATCCTCAGGGAGGGGGGTCACGTATCCCACCTCCCCTTTGATATAAAAAAGGCCTCATGGCATGGGGTTCTCAGGGCCTGATACAGTACAAGTAGGGGGGTAGGAGTGGGGCGTAACTACCCCCTCCATTTTAATTTAAAAAACAATGGCCAGGGGTTGGGGTACCCAAGGCCTAATAATGCTTGGGGAGGGAATCCGCGCAGACCACCTCCCCTTTCATTAAAAAAAAGTCCCTGAGGGGTGCGGTACTCAGGGCCTCGTAAGGCTCAGGTGGGGATCCCAAGGCCTAATAAGGTTCAGGGAGGGGGGGCACATGGACCCCTCTGCCGCAAAAAACATAGGGTCCTGCGGCCAACACCCCACAGCTCACAGCTGCAAGTTGTGCACTGCTGGAATTTGGTTTTACATATAGTAATAAATATCACTTTATGTTAAAAAAACCTCTAGATATTAATTGAAAAAAACAATGTTTGAAGTAACGGTATAGTTAGGTGCGATAAAAAGATCTGTTCTGTTATAGTTAAGTGAATATGTGAGTGACAACATTAACGTTTTGAACTAAAAACACAACAGAAAATCACTAGCTATAGTTAGCACAGGTAACTATAACTGGCACCACGCCATGCACTACTTATGATCCCACATATTACATAATTCATGAAATTTTCTATGATATCATTTGTGACATACTGATGCCATCTCAAATCGCATCATTGATGGCCTCACTGATGACATCACCCAAGCTTCTTTTGTACACATTGCCATATAAAGGGGCATAGAATTAGAGCTATGAATGTAAGTGCATAGCAGCTCAGAATAACGTTAAGCATCATTAATGCTATCATAGATACAGCCCCCCATAAGTATATATGTAAGCAAACTTGTGTTGTGTGCACAATTGACCCTTTACCATACACTTCATGGGTAGCCAAGTTCATATTGACTATGAAGCACAGATGAAAGGGTAACACTGTTTACTCTATGAAGACAGTTTTCCCTGTACCACACTATTTGCAGACCGTGAACTTCTAATGAGAAATACATCACAGAGTATGCAAAAGTATCTACTAAGAACAGTGTACACCCTATGTAAAACTTGCCCAAAGAACAACTATTCACTTCAAATAACCAAAGTCTGAAGATGCTAAAGATCATACTACCTGCAGCCTTCATACTGTGGTGAAACTTTACAGCTAGCCCATCTTCTGTAGCAAAACAAGCATATGTACATAGGCTGGTACTTGGTGCATACAGTATTCTATGTTAAGTAGAAATTTTGAGGCAATTCTGTCTAATTACTCAAGGCTCCTTACAATACTTAGTATGTAGAACATAGAAACTTTAACCTGCTGGAAACTTTCTCTTTTTACAAAAAACAGTGGTCCCTACATGTGGACAAGATAACATACAAAAATCATTAATCATACACCTGATAAGTAGTATGTCTTTTGTCCAGCCGGGCAAGAACATTTATTTTAAATGTTCTGGTTGATAAAGTGAATTTTAAGAACCAAAAAAGATAACAAGTGGGCACAGCCGTGACCCACAACAGTCAAGACAAAACAACAAAGAAATGGCCAAAAAGGCAAAGTGAAAATCTGTATGTATACTTGTGGTCAGTGCTACAGACTCAATCTCTTAAACATAACCATACCATTGCATCAAATAATATAGCATTATCATATTGCATATGGGGTTTTTTAGTCGACGACGTTTCGATGCCTTTTTACATTTGTGACATCATCATCAGGACAAGAATTATCAACATTATTGTTTTGTACAACAGTTATTAACACAATGCCTATTATCGCATTACTTTACATGAAGGAAATGGGAGGCAAGGGGGAAGGAAAAACAGGAAATATATATCAGTTTAGGCATGTTGGAGACAGTTTTTTAACAAAACGAGTGACTTGAGAATTGCGGCGAATGAAGAGGTGAAGATTGTGACCTAGGTGGTGTTCAGGCATGCGTGTGGTTGGACGGAGCGGGTAATCGGCGAGTGAAGGGGATAGTGATATAAACACGAGTTTAAGGTCTCTATTGAGATCAATGGGATGTGAGGTAGAAATAATTTAATCAATATTGGCTTGCTGGCTAAGCGGTCGTTCTGGTGATCGAATGGAAATAAGTCTAAGGCAATTGCATGGCTGGGTCGTGAATGACGTGAAGAAATAATGTGACTAGGTCTCTGGATGTGACAATAATCGCGGGCGGTGGCAGGAGAAAGAACCGAGTAACCTACATGTTGGGTTTCCTCGTAGGTTCAGGAATACTGATGAGTAAACGCTGATAGATGTGCTTTCTGAGGAAAAAAAGGTGTGGGGTTAGTGATTCCGGTCGTCTGTCTTAGGCGGAGTGCCGGAGTGAGGGGGTAGGACATATTTACCTTTCACATCAAGTCCAGGGCTTCCATCAGGTTTGTATGGATTTGCCAGGAGAGGAGTGTGATGGCTCAATCTAAACAAACGGAGCAGGGTAGGAGAGTTAGATACCTGCAATGCAGTGTATCAGATTGCTCCTTGCTTAATTACCAAAGGGCGAGAGTCACTTACTTGTCATGGCCGGAGCGCTATGGCGAATACGGCAGTCCGATGGGATCGATCTTCCGGTCAGTCAGAGGAACAGGCTTTTCAAGCCACATGGTCCGTGGAAACCGATGAGGGACTTACTGTGACTTGGTATCTGGTGGAGAATGTGCAGCAGTGAGGCGGCCATTTTGGAGTGGTGAAAAGATCATTGTGATTGTGTGAGACTAATAGTGCAGCATGCACTAAGGGCAACAGGTGACTTTCTAAAAACGGTTTTCATTAACATAATGACATATAACAAAGATTACAATAAGGAGGTCCAGTCTTCAAGGCGGTTGAGGCCTTTTCTGATACTGTCAGTTTTTAAAATCCTGTAGTAAAGGGGGAGAGGTGCACAACCACACCTCCCTCGTGCATGTGGCGCGCCAGAGCGCAGACCCACGCAGTAGGCATGTCGCTGGCGTGCCCAAGGCAGGCCCGTCTGCGCCCGACCGCGCCTGGACATCGCCAGGAGCCAGGCACTCTGCTCTGTCTCCACCCCACAGGTTAGTGTATTCAAGAGAAACCTTGTTTGCTCTGCACCATGAAGCCTCTTGTGGAAAACGCAACTGGCTCCCTGATGCATGTCCCCCACACTGTAATCAGTGTAACTTTAAGGTCAGCCCTTGCTTGCGCTCAGTGGCTCCCACCCCCAGTGCCAAGGAATATAAACTTTACAGCCTAAATTGCCGCTCCCTGGTTAAGCACTGCGCTAAGGTGTTTGACCTCTTATATGATGGGTGCCCTGATGTTTTATTCCTTACAGAGACGTGTCTCTCTCGAGGACACAGTGGCTATACTGGCACTGACCCTTCCCAACGGCTATGCCATGAATAACCTGAACAGAGTGGCCGAGAGAGGGGGGGCATTGCAATTATATACAAAGTTACCTACACATGTAGCCTTATCCCGAAAGATTGTGATTGTGAAAGTGCACTCTTCAAAATTGCACTGACAGACAACTTCATATTCTCTGGGCTACTCACCTACCACCCGCCTGGCCCATTAAAAGTTTTTAGAGACGCCTTAACCAACGCTGTCACTACATTGGCTCTTCAGACAGCCAACTTTAATATTATAGGCAACCTGAATTTACACTTGGAGCTGCAAGATGCTCCTGACATTATAAACTTTCTTGGGGATGTGGCTGCTTGCCAATTGCCTCAACTGGTCCCGGGGACGACACACCTAGCTTGCCATCTCCTTGACCCGGTCTTCTCGAATCTCCAGTCTTTAGAGGTGCAGGCCCCCCTTCCTATGCCTTGGACTGACCATTCCATCATATATCTGCGCATACCTTTAGTTGTCTCCAAGCCACAACCTCAACGCAACCCCTCAATTAAACATCCTTGGCACAAACTGGATCCTGCCACCTTTATAGCTGCCCTAGGTGTGAACGTGGAAGATGACTATGGCGTTTGGCGAGGCGGTGGGAATCACGAACAAGAACCTTGAGTGATTTAGGCAAGACGGAGAGGGCGAAACCCGTATTGAGAAGAGTGGAAGTATAGTCATTCTTGACTCTTAGAGCAACTCACAAAGGAGAATGCATTCTCGAGTGGCTTTACTATTACAAAGACAGCCTATTATTGGTAGGAAGTTTGACCCTGTATCTGAGGTGCCAATACCAACGCTAACAGAGGTTTTATATATATAACTGTTGATTGGAAGCCCTAGTCCTGATGAGGCCCGCAAGTTGATGGGCTGAAAAGCGTCAACATTATTTTCGAGGAAACCCAATGAACTAAAATACACAAATATTTATAACAGCAGCTGTAAAAATAGAAGGATACAATTGTTGACCTTGAATCACTGCTTGTAAAGGGTGATCTTATATTGAAGGAATGCTCGGTTGAAGTTTATGGTAGAGCATCCGGTTTGATCAATATGAGCTACGAGAAACAATAAGTGAAGTTAGAACTTTTTGTTTCCATCTTGAGTCACGGTGAAAAGAATCTGTATATATATAGGGCTATTGTGATAAATGGTTGTACATGTTTGTAAATGTTTGGGTATATATGTAAATGTCATTCTCTTATGCATTTTGAATAATAAACTTGTATTTGAGGCAACATTTGGCGAGTGACTAAAACCAGAAGATCAGTTCCAATGTCATTAATGAGTTGGGATAGGTAATTGTAAAACCTGTCCGACCTAGTTTTGTTTAATTTGTCCCGAGGCATTATTGTGTTTTGTTGTATTTATGGTTATACCTAGATGCCAATAGGGTTATATAGGGAATCCCCTGTTGAAATACACCTTTATAGCTGCCCTAATCACCCAGCGCCCTGAACGGCCCGCTAACATAGAAGCAGCCAACAAATCCTTTCTGGAGTGGGTTAATAAAGCACTGAATATCTGCCTCCCGGCCAAACTAACTTACTAAAAGCGTATGCGGACCAATGCCTGGTTTGATGAGTGACTCATTTTAGCAAAGAAGAGCTGTAAGGTTCTAGAATGGGCTTGGAGACATACCTACAATCTCATAGCTAAAGCATGTTATAGAAACACGATTAAAGCATACACAAACTGGTCCGGAAGTCTAGGGTGGCACATTACACTATATTGATCAATACAAGTAGCAACCCTACTAAAACTATTTTCACACTCATGAAAGATATGGTAAAATCCCTGTCTGCCCCTGACAGCACCATAACTTCCAACTTGAAGTGTGAGGTGTTGGCCAAATTTTTCATGAATAAGGTTGAGCGTATTGACAGCAGTTTCTGTCCGGGGAATACCGCTCCCTGCCCTTGGAGGAGTCCGTCCTCTGGCCCTGAGATCCACTCCCTCTCCTCCTTTCCTCTTATTTCGCCCAAAGACTTGAAAGCTTTGTCTGTTAAGGTAAAGTCAGGTTCCCCTGATGACCCACTGAAACTTGACCTTTTCTGAAAGTTCAAACAATGTCTTCTACCTGTGTGCCTAGAGTTGATCAACTTGTCTCTATTTTCGTCATATATTCCCAAATCGTGAAAACACGCCAAAGTTGTTCCTCTGTTTAAAAAAACAACGCTGGAGGCATCCAAGCCTGAAACTTTTGACTTATCTCCCTGCTTCTGTTCCTTTAGAAAATCACAGACTCACACGTCAACACCATTTTAACCCAATACTTGGAAGTTCACTCAATACTAGATCCATATAAAAATGGCTTCCAGCCTTGGCACAGTACTGAGTCCACGCTGCTTGCAGTTATGGAGCAGCTACAGGCTTCTCTGGATGAGGGCAGAACCTCAGCACTGATTCTGCTTGATCTGACCACAATCTTCGACACGGTCTCCCAAAAGATCCTGCTATTCCGCCTGAGGGAGAGCAGCATCGATGGCAAGTCCCTCTCTTGGTTCTTGTCTTTTCTGGACGATTGGACCTTTCAAGTCATCGCCCCCACTTTTTTCCTCCCTTATCCATCTGCTGCGCTGTGGGGTCCTCCATGGCTCAGCACTGAGCCCCACTCTATTTAATATCTACATCCGACCTCCGGCTCTTAGGGCTAAGGCCTAGAACATCTCTCTGGTGTCATATGCGGATGAGACTCAGTTGGTGCTTACCTGCTCCAGCACCAGTAGCCAGGACTCTGCTAAATTCCAGGAAGATCTAACTGCCATCTCTGAATGGATGACTAACAACTATCTTCAACTGAACTCAACAAAATCTGAAGTCCTTCTGGTGGGCAGGAACTCCCATCTCTGGGGCAACCAGTTTGACCCTCTGCCCTTGATGCACCCCTACCTAAGCCTGTGGTCAAGGACCTGGGAGTCTGCGCCCTCTCTTTAAAGGCACAAGCTAAATCAGTGGCAGGCACAGGCTTTGGATTGCTGCATGGCCTAAAGCTTATTCTGGGACTTTTCGACTCTCGCACCCGGCAGTTGATTGTCTAATGCACCGACCTTGCTAGATTGGTCTACTGCAGGTACTAGCCTACCAGGTACTTCCAGTATGGGCCAGAGAGCTGCATTGCAGAGAGGTGTTCAGAGGCCACCCCCTTTTTACAACATTCTGCAATGCAGCTCTGTGGCGCTTATTGGAGGTACCTGGTGGGCTATTTGGCCCCCAAGGGACCTCAGGATTGAAGAGGAACTAATTCCCCAACTAAACCGTGCCACAGGGCGTGTTTGAACACATGTCACCTCATGCCCCGCACCCTCCCTTTACCACTGTGCAAATGAGCCCGTGGCGCGTTTTAAGTTGGGGGATTAAGTCCCCCTGAATCCTAAGGGTCCCTTGGGTGCAACTAGCCCACCAGGTACCTCCATTAAGCGCCACAGAGCTGCGTTGCAGAAAGGTGTAAAAAGGGGCATGGCCTCTGACCACCTCTCTGCAACGCAGCTTCCTGGTTCATACTGGAGGTTCCTGGTGGGCTAGTTGTCCCCCAGGGACCCCCAGTATTCAAGGGGAATTACTTCTCCATCTTCAAAAGCGCCAGGGGGTGCGCTTGCAGAGTGCTGCAGGAAGGGGGCGGGACCTCTGGTGCGATGCCGGTCTTTTTTAAAAAAAATCTTTTTAAGAAGGGGGCTGTGTGGCCCTCCTTCCTTTCCTTTTTTATCGGCCCTGGGGACCCCATCCCTTAGGGCATGACCCCCTTTTTTTATATCACAAATATGGGACCGCGTGGCCCCCCTCCCTAGGCCATTTATGGCCCCGGGGACCCCATCCCCCGGGGCCAGACTTTCTCATTTAAAAAAATATATTTATATATTAATAATTTGGGAGGGGGGCCGCGTGGCCCCCCTCCCGGGCCACTTCTGGTCCCCGGGGCCTGGCCATTTAAAAAAAACAATTTGCTTGGAGGGGGGCCGCGTCGCCCCCCTCCTCAGGCCTAATATGGCTCCAGGGACCCCATCCCCCAGGGCCGGCCTGCCAATATATTTTTTTTATTCTAAGGGGAGGGGGCTGCATGGCCCCCTCCCGGGCCACTTATAGCCCCGGGGACCCCATCCCCCGGGGCTGGCCCTCTCCGTTGGGGACCGTGGGGGACCCCAATCCCCCCACGGTCCCACCGGCTCCCCGCCTCCTGCGGGAGCCGGTATTGCTTTTCCAAATGGGGAGCTGCTAAGATGCAGCTCCACGTAAGGAAAAGCAATTGGCTTTGGTTTTTCCAAAAACCAAAGCAGTTTGCTGTGGCAGGGTGGGAGCAAACAGCAGTGTCCAGGGGTGGGCACCCCGGGACACTGCAGGAGCCGGCCCTGGGGGGTGGCGGTCCCCAGGGCCATCGAGGGCTCCAGGAGGGGGGCCGCGCGGCCCCCCTCGCGCCATGTAAAAATAACCAGGGGGTGGTGGTCCCCGGGGCTTGGGGGTCTGTCACGGACCCCTCATTTTTTTAATTTAGTGCCCTGGGGAGGCGGGGGTCCCAGGGGCGTGTTGGGGGGTTGAAGCTAAAGTTAAATGGAAGCCCCCGGGAGGTTTCGATCCCTGGGACTTGGTGGGGCCTTCGAGCCCCCACCCACTCTTTTTCGAAGCCCCGGGGGCTGTGAGCCCCCACACCTATATTGAAAAAGCCCTGGGTGGTGGTCCCTGGGGCTGGGGGGGCTATGAGCCCCCCGCATATATTGTATTGAACACCCAATATTAACATTGCCCCCGAGATTTGGCCCACCCGGGGGCTGAATATTACCGAGGAGCGGGATTCTGCGCTTTGTTTTTTTTCTCGGCAGGATCCGCGCACCCAGCGCGGATCATGCCGATTTTTTTTTGCGACCCCCTAAGCAGGCCTAGGGGGTCAGGGTGTTTCTACCCTACCCCCTTTGTGTGTTTTGCGCAGGTTATTTTTCTGTTTTCTTGAGCCTCGGTTCTACCAAGGCACAAGATGGCTGCCAACACTTCCTTGTTTGGAGTGTTGACAGCCAATTAGCATACAGTTCGTCATCGGGAGGGTATGCGGATCCTCGGCAGCTATAGATTTATATGTGTTTTTACTTTGATTTTCTCAGCAACTACTGAATGGATTTACACCATTTAACAAAAGGCAACTTTTTGAACCAAGGGCTACCTCTTTGCCAAATTTGGGGTAATCCCGTTCAGCAGTTCGGGCTGTTGCCCGGGCTAAAATTTCCTATGGAAAATTGCAAGGGGAAAACACATTTTGGGAACCCCATTTTTTCTCGGCCCCCGCTTGCCGAATCACCCCGAAACTTTCAGGATAGAAGCAGACCGGAGTGCCCCACGAGGTTTGAAATTTCGCGAAGATTCGTAGACCAGCGCCAAAGTTATTGGAAATAGAATGTTGCGGATCTCCTATGGAAAATAGGTCAGGTCCTAACTATAACTACTTACTACTCAAATACGCTCCTGGCCCGTCTCCTTCCTAGCGGGACCTCCCAGGTACGGACCTCTTCATGCTTATAATACACAATTCACAACGGCTTCTTGAAAGTTCCAGTGTTTTTATTTCCAATTTCTCCCATGCTGTTCAGGCATAGTGCCTACTATTGACGTGTTTCGATCGCGTAACTGCGATCTTGATCACATGACCCTCCGCATGACAGTAAACAATTTAAATATTGTGTGTGCACTAATTCCTGTAGAAACCCATACATTGGTAAGTGAGAACAGAAAACAGACTATTGGCACACAAATAAGTAACATTAGTACACCTTATGCATGTTTATCAAGAATACAGTAAGTACATTGAATAAACCTGATGATACTAAAACCGCATCATAAAACCAATTAATATAATATAATGAATACAGCTCCCATTAATTGTGCAGAAATTGTGCAAAATTGCGCTAACTCTCCCATAGTATATTAGTATCACATATTCTGCTGAAAGTCTTATAAGGAATTTAAAAGACCTGTAAAACACATTCAAAAGACTTATGACCTTCCACTAATATCAAAGGATATCTAGAAAAGTTCACAAGAAATAATATAATGCTTGTGCTAATATATTATCGGATATCATCTTTCTGTTGGTTACTGTCTAAAAGATTCTTTGATCACTATTAGTTGATCCTGACATAGCAGCAGTTAATTGGTGTGCTCCTTCCTGAGAAGGATTTGTATTTTGCATTTAGCAGATGTTTCTCATTGCTATATATAGTCTGTAATCATATTAAAGTGCTGTGCTTTGTGCAAATAATAAACCCCTAAGTGCAAATCATTAGTGCAAACAAATACAAAATTGTTGGGGAGCAGCTTAGAAACACCTAATACCCACTTAAGGTGATTCGTAATAAAGTGCAAGTGCTGCAAGTTATTATTTGAGTATATAGTTATACTGGGTAATCTTCCTCTTACTATCTATCAGTAGCTTCCAATATATGCTAGAAATGTAGATCTTATAAAGTGCAAGTGCAGGGCAATTTCATACTATATGCTATAAGTAAATTATACTAGCATTTCTAAGAACCAAATGATGCATAATAAGTAATGGAGAGAACATATAAAAAAATCCATACTAGTAATTGTTTTAAAGGATTCAACGCATAACTAGAACATGATCAAATACAGGTACATGAAGACCAATGAGTGAGACAAGGCATGCAACCGGATACTGTTAGAGGTAGTTGTGCAAATCCTCACTTGTATTTAGACAATTTGGCATCTTGGTGTCGAGGGCCAGAATGTAATGTGTCTCAAGTTGGTGGAGGCTTTTCTCACACTTACATCCCCTCCCTGGCATTGGTACTGATGCTAACACTGAATAATATAAGTCATTGAGGTTATTTTTATGTACCGACTTGAAGTGTCTGGCTACTGGGTAGCTGGAATCTGAATTAACAATAGCCCTTATGTGTTGCAGAATGAGCTTATGTACTGGGAGCTTGGTGCTCCCAATATACTGGAGCCCACATGAGCACCACAGTAAGTAAACAGCGAATTCTGAACGGCCAGTTAGATGGTCATTAATAGTGATAGGTATAGTGCTGAATGCTGTCATATATGACGTCAGATTTGTACCAAATGTACACGCTCAGCAGGACTTACAAATAAAAAACACAGATTTGGCCAAACAAGGGGATTTAGATGTTACTTCAGGGCTGCTTTTTACCAGAGCATCTCTCATAGAGGGTGCCCTCCTAAATGTGATGGCAGATAAAGATGGCAGAATTGGTTTAGGCGTATCATCTGTAAGTACTATGAGCCACTGCGAGTAAATTATCTGACGTATTTGGCATTCTTGTTTGCTGAATGTTGTAATTAGTCTTATATTAGATGTTTCATTCTCATTGCCTTGAGAAATAGAAGCCTGTGCTTCAGCACGTTCAGTATTAGGTACTAATATATCTTCTCTGAGCTGTTTGTTTGCTTTATTGAGGGCTTTGTTGAGCATAGATCTCTTGTATCCTCAACAGAGGAAGCGATCAACTGCTTCCTGCTGACACACCTGTAAGTCAACATCAGAACTACAAATAAGGAGGATCCACAAGAATTCCCCGTATGGGATGCTTTGAATCAGATGGCTGGGATGTGAATTTTCAGCATGTAAAATAGAATTTCCTGCTGTTTTCTTGCGGTGCAGTTTGGTGTGGGTTCGACCATCACTAATATAGAGTAAGACATCCAGGAATTCAACACTTTCCTCACTAAGAGTGGAGGTGAATTTTAGGTTTAGAGTGTTGTTATTTAAAGACATTATGAATGTAAGTGCAGCCTCTCTGGTTCCTTCCCACACCATACAGACATCATCTATGTACCGCCAATAGTGTCTGACATGTGCCTCCCATAGAGCCTTATGTTGTTTTGTGAGGTCATGCTCCTCCCACCAGCCCACGTGAAGGCAAGAGTAGCTGGGGGAGAAGCATGCCCCCATAGCGCCTCTTCTGAGTTGTTGATAGATGTCTTTATTAAATAGGAAATAGTTGTTACAAAGACAAAGCTTAATCATTTCCATCAACATACAATTGTGTTCCTGTAGGTATATAGATCATTTGTCTAAGAAATATTTCACTGCTAGGGGCCCATCAGTGTGATGAATGCTAGTACAGAAGGATTCGATATCCATTACCACAAGCAAGAAATTAGGTTTCCACATAACAGTGTCTATTTTCCTGAGAAAGTCGCTAATATCTTTTACAAACGCAGGCAAATTGGTGACTTGAGGCTGAAGGAAATAGTCCACATATTTAGATATAATTTCTGTTAAACTCTTTCTTGCCGAAATAATAGGCCTTCCTGGAATCGAGATTACTTTCTTATGGATTTTGGGGATAAAAAAGAGGACTGGAATTACAGGATTTTCAATCTTTAAAAAATTCAGTTTGTCTTTGGTAAGCAGTCCTTGCCTCTTCCATTGGGACAATTGTTGTGATGTTTTTTCTTGGGTTAACCATACATCTTGTTTATATGTCTTTCTGTAGCAAGTGAGATCAGATAGGTGCCTATTAGCTTCTTCCAGACACAAGGTCTTTGGCCACAACACAATATTGACACATTTGTCACTTTTGTGATAATAATGTCTTGGTTTTCTTTTAGCTTCTTGACTAAGGCATGGTATTTGATCTGCTTGAATTTTTCATGGTAATGCTTTTGTTTAATAGTACAATTTAAACATTTTAATTCATCCACCACTCTATCATTGAATGTGTCTACGGCATCTTGAGGCATAAGTGGTAAAAATGTAAAGGCTAGCCGGAAAGGGCTGTTAGCTGGTTTGTTTGTCTTTATGCCCATTTCAATCAATTCTTCCTGTGTAGACTCAGCTACTGTGTTTTCCTCATTAGATAATGATTGTAACATTCTTAGTGTTGGATATCATTGACTTATAAGTTTGTATTTGACTTTAGATGACTGGAGGTATTACTGGTGGTAAATGTATTCAGTTGGAAGAATTTTCTTAATTTCAATTTTTGGATACATTTAAAAACATCTATTCGGGATAGATTGTTGGAAAAATTACTTTCTGGACAATAGATTAAGCCTAGAGATAATAGTTGTAATTCTGCTGAAGTTAACTCTACATCAGTGAGATTGATCATGGTATTGTTGGCTTTTGGTGCTACCTGTAATTACACTTGGCTTTTCCAACCTCGTCCCAGATGCAATTAAACGTTCTTACGCCAAGGAGTGGGGCTTAACGCAAGCTCCAGCGTTATAGCGAAAACATGTAGAGTGGGATGGCAGTTTCCCCAATCACATCATACCCGTTAGGTTGGCCCCACATCGACAACGATAATACCCCAATAAAAATGAGGCTAAAAAGTAATTTAGAGAGATTCTCACATAACTGGAATATCAAGGTGTAACAGAAAGTTAAACCTCCCCTAGGAATAATCCTTTGTTTCAGTAATGAAACAAAACCATTCATATGATCTATTATTAGATTACAGATACTTGAACACTGCCACATGTATATTCACTGTACAATATGTGCACAGTGTGCCACTAATGAACAATATAGTGTAGAAGAAATACAAAACCACATTGGACACCTTGAATGGATTTTTGTGCCAAATTATAGCACCTGAAAGCAGTTACTTGACTGCATTCAGCACTCTAGGTTCTCAAAGGAAGTTCTGTTAAGTGCCCCCAGGGTATAGGAATAGCCCTGCGCTGTTTTGAGTAAAGTCACAGAATATTTACAAGATTTGGACGACCAAGCAGTGTCTTGTGTCAAGACATATACTTGATGGATAATGGGCTTTCAGCTCACTTGGCTAGAGTAGATCGCATAGTTTTGGGATTTGCTCACATGGACTACAAATTGTATTTCAAGAAAACATAAATAGCCTAACTCAGTGTCCTGTTTCTGGGATACGAGTTGTCAAGTGAAGGCAGAAGCCTTGTGACACATTTCTTAGAGAGGAGTGCACTTCTACAACCACTTAAAACATTGAAAAAACTCCAATCAATATTGGGTTTCTTACATTTTGGCAGAATTTGCATTCCAGACTACGCAGAACAGGTAAAACCATTCACCAACTTGATTATCCCAGACTTTTGAAGCTCACATTAGACACCTGAACACACACAAATCCTTCATTCAGAACAAACTTACATGCTAGCTTCAAAACACTTACACATAACTGTGAACACCAACAACCTGGTGATCCGTATAATTGCGGGTGCTTTTGGATACACCTATTTCACATTCATTGAAGGGGACACTGTACCACTTGCATATAAATCCACATTCATCTACAAATTTATGCCTTTTGCACCAACAGAAAAGATTCTGATGGCAGTACAGACTGCTGTGGTGGGAGAAAGGTCATTGGCTCAGGGGGAATGCATAATTGTCAGCCCTCTAGGTCAAGCTTTAGAGGATGTTACAGAGGCCAGCATTCCTAATGCAAAAGCTTTACATCTATGATTAATACAACAGGACAACTCTCTTATAGCAACAGATGTAGATTACATATTTGACTCTACACTACAAACACTGGCATATCTACAATATGAACACAAATATTCTCTGCCTAACGATTAACCCAGCAACCAGGCAATTCACACACTTCTCGTCAGCACATTACTGCTGCACCCGGCTTGACTACCTCCTGACACATACGTCCTCTGATAATCGGTTCCGAGATGCAATCATCCACGCGAGGGGCATTTCGGATCACTCACCGCTGGAAGTACACTTCCAAGGCCCCTAAACGCCTAGGCCACAGATCCCTAGAATAGATGTTTGGAGTATCCAAGAGAGAGAAATGAAGGAGAAAATTTGAGAGGCCACGACCAAATATTTTGAGGACAATTAAGGTACAGTCGACTCCCCCTGCACACTCTGGGAAGTGTATAAAGCAGTGTTACGAGGTCAAGTACTGGCCTTTATAGGGGGGGTGAAAGGAGGAAAAATGGGAAATTGAGGATCCTGAACGTGACATCCTAGCGCTATTGAAACGGGTGGGGCAGGAAGTATCAAGTGCATTATCTTTTCAATTGAAGCAAAAACAAGATGCGCCCTGCGCCTTGGCAGAAAATAGAGCAAGGGTGTATGTCCAGGCAGTACAGCACCGACTATATGATGTGGGCGATAAAGCTGGCTAACTCCGGGCCTGGCTGGAGCACAGAGACAGGGAGATAACATGGGTGCTAGAAATTACAAATGATGATGGGGCAACCTACACAGCGAAGTCGGACATAGCAGAGACCTTCGCCACATATTATGAGACACTTTATGGCCCCCCAGACCCAGCATCAGTGCTAGACAGCACTGAACTCCTCTGGTCCCTAGAGCTACAGACATTAACTCAGGATGACAGGGAGGAACTTGACTCGGAGGAAGAAGTGGCATGGGCAATATGAGGATTGCAATCAGGGAAAGCGGCTGGGCCAAATGAACTCCCCCCTGAGCTGTTCAAAATAAGTGCAACTGGAGGTGCAAAACCAATGCTGGCTAATTTTTTTAAAGCCTAAGAGGAAGGGAAACTACCAAGGGATCAAAGACTTGCCACAATAGTCACTATTCATAAAACGGGGAAACACCCCTCTCGGTGTAGTTCATATCGCCAGATATCCCTCCTTGAACGTAGTACCCAAAATACTTGCCAAAATTCTAGCAACAATATTGAGTGGAATTATTACAAAAATAATCCACCTGGACCAATCCGGGTTTATGCCACACCGCTGAACCAGGCTCAATCTCTGACGATTATATGGAGCACTGAGCCAAACAGAGCCTCCGTTTTTAGACAGAGCAGCGCTGATGGCTCTGGATGCAGCAATGGCGTTTGATAGCATTCAATGGAAATACATATTTGCTGGGCCAACATTTTGTAATTGGGTTCAGGTCTTATATCAGGAACCGTTGGCTCAGATACAAGTAAATCGTACCACCTCCCAAACATTCCAGCTGGGCAGGGGGATGCACCGGTGCTGTCCCCTCTCACTGTTAAACTTTGCTCTAGCGCTAGAGCCGCTAGCGGCATCGATACGAGGACACCAATTGATCTCGGGGATGCTTATGCCAGGGTTTTGGAAGAGCGTATATCTTTGTACGCAGATGATATCCTGCTGTATGTCACCCACCCATACCGCTCTGTGAGCAGGCTGCTACAAATCTTTGGGGAATTTGGAAACCACTCGGGATACAGGATAAACTGGTCTAAGTTGCTTGTCTTACTACTATCGGGGGAACTGCACCGCTCCTATCAGCCTTTGAGGCCCCAGTGGTGGAGGAAGGATTTAGGTAATTGGGGACCTGCATCACTCGAGACCCTCAGAAATTTCTTAGATTAAACCTCGACCCACAGTTAGAGAGACTGCATAACAATGTGGCTCACTGGCTCACGCTGCCGCTGACCCTGACAGGAAGAGCCGCGCTCTACAAAATAATGTCCCTCCCATGCCTGCTTTACGTTTGGCAGAATTTCCCATTCAGAGTGCCCCCGGAAGTGTTCCACAAGATAGAACACGAGGTGCTAAACCTATTATGGCATGGAGTGGCCCCCAGAATAGCCCTACGGTAATTACAGAGGGGGGTATGCGATGGGGCCCTGGGAATCCCTGACACCCGATTATACTATTGGGCAACACAGCTAATAGTAATCAATGATTGGGTATCAGCAGGAGCCCGCCTATAGAGTGCACAGACATGCGATGGGCTCAGGGTATTATTAGTGGATCCTGTATCAGAAGAAGAGAGAAACTAACCTCCCTGAGATTATGCAGTCAGTAGTGAGGGCATGGCGGGAGGCAAACCGCTATTTCGGATGGGGTAATAAACTGACAGGAAGAACCCCCCAGTAGTGCAGTGATGATCTGAAGGCAATTAGAAGACTAAGCGGCTTTCAGCTGTGGGAGTCCCTAGGAATCAAACACCTAGAAGACATTTGGAGAGGGTGGGCGATTATATCCTTTCCCAACCGAGCAAGAGAGTATGCCCTATCTGAGACAGAACAGTATAAGTATTTACAATTAGGCCACACATTACGAAGATACATCAGAGAAGGGGGAAGAGGTACCAGACCTCTCTCCCCTGGAAGATAAACTGATAGCAGACCCCATGATGACAAAAAGGTATTTCCTTGACATATAAGAAACTGCTCTACAACTCCCCTGAGGTAATGACATCCCTACGACAGAAATGGGTAGAAAAAATAGGAAATATCGAAGATGAAGAATGTACTGAAGCGCTACAGGGTCCGAGAGAAAAAGCCATTAGATCCAGGTTTAGGCTTATCCAACTACGAATCCTTCATCATTCATATTATTCCCGTACCCTTCTCTTGAAAATAGGGTGAACATCCACGCCTCTGTCCCTCCGAGGCTGCGGTCAAGAAGCCACCTTTTATCATTTACTATGAGAATGCCCAATCATCCAAGCCTTCTTGAAGGAGGTTACCAACACTATAACTCAGGTTATAGAGGTACCATTTCAATTGACCCAAAAGAAATACTATTGAAAATAATCGGAGGTACCCCCGACCGAAGTACCATCAAATATGGGTGACCCTAGCTCTGGGAGTCGCCAAGAGAAACATAACCAGAGAATGGGGAGGTGTAGACCCTCCAGGGGTAAGGCAATGGCTGTTAGACTTAGATTGATGCCAAAATGCTGAACAGATGATATACAAAAGCCGGGGATGCCCACAGAAGGGGGGAATGGTATGGGGGTCATGGAAAGCCTTTAGAGGCACTTGAGAACCCCAGGATAGGGTAGGGCTCTGAATTTGGGTGGGGTTGTTACAACCACAGACAATTGACCGAGCAGTGTGAACAAAGGGAATTGCTGATTGCTTTTATGTTCAAACTCTGAAAATTGCAATGTATGTGAAACCAACTATGATGTAATGTCCTCCACTTTTCCTTTCAAATGTAATGATGCAAAATGTTAAAAAGAAGTTTAAAAAAAATAAAAAAAATATCTTCTCCCTAATGAAGTCATGCCTCTAGATTAGTATGATTACATCATCTATACTGATGGGTCTGCTCAGCATCCTGTAGGGACAAAGCACCAACACTCTGCAGTGTGCACTGCTGTTAAGGGTAGAATGTATGATGGAGAATGTCATCTTCAAACAACCTATACTCACTCACGTAGTGATTGTACAGCACTGCTGGCTGAACTGAAAGTTAAAATTCTGGCACTTGAGAATATGGATCCCAGATTCTTGACACTTATAGTGTGTGATTTGTAGGATTGTGTCCAGTCTTATAATGAGTACTTACACTAGTGGAGCCCGAATGGATTCAGAGATTCTAAAGTGTCACCAACAAAGCACAAGCTGCTTTGGGGATAAGTGACCAAACTAAAAGCATGTTTGCCACTGACTCATGTGATTCACACACTGCATCATCACCATGTAGGAATATAAATTGTAGGGAATTCCATAGCTGACAAAGCCACAAAAGCAACAGTGCAAACTGCTGCTGCCACTGATATCACTCGTTCTAGTATGAGGATAGATGGAGATATTATGATGGCTGTTAACGCTGTCCGCGATAGCACCCACTTGCCAAAAGGCTTTCCAACAAAATACTCCTACCAAGTACGCAAAACATTCCATTTGCTCAGATTCCCAGAGAGGGAAATTGAGTAATACCAAACTCAGTTTGCAGGTTAGGTTTAATCCTAGCAGCACATGAGGGCCTAGCATCTGCCCATGCAGGGGTGGCAGCTATAATTTCATTATTGCAGAAACGCTATTGGTGGCCAGGTTTATACAAACAGACCAAAGACTTTATCCTTAAATGCAACATTTTCCAGCAGATGAAGGTTTCCATCATAGCTCATTCACCAAAGACACCTCTAATAATCGTGAAAAAGCCTCTGGCTTGTGCTAATTTGGACCACGGCAGACCCTTACAATTTGATGGATCTTACAAATACATCCTGGTAGCTGAGGATTCTTGCTCTCGATTCCTATGATTTTTGCCACAGCGATCGGCTAACGCCAGAGCTGTTATAAAAGAACTACAAGTCTTTATCAGAACATAAGCAGTAGCCACATTCCATTCCAGCCAAGGTTCAGCATTTGCCTCCAGGGCTTACAGAGACACCATGGAAAAATAGGATGTGACAGTGTGGTATCATCCAGAGTGAAACACGGTTTTGGAGAGGAAAAACCATGACTTAATGCAGTCTTTTTAGCTCGGGTATAAGGTTCAGGTCGCTGTTGGGTTCACCAGCTGTATGGGGTTCACAGAGCCCTCAGTAATCTTCCTAGAAAATCCCTGGGTGGTTACATTCCCTATGAAATCCTTTTCAGGGTTAAGATGTGGGTTCCAGACCTCGACAGTCCCAGTACAGTGGTTGCAGAAGCACAGTTTGACATTAATGAATGTTTGGATGTTTTACAGGATCTGAACAATTTTCGGAAAGCTCAGAGCAACATCTAGCTGAAACATTCCGACACTGGTGAAGTGAAGGATGTACCAGCCACCCCTTGTTGGATTCCAAAGATGAGGGCTTTAGTACGGGAGAGGATCATGGACCGAAAGGAATTCGGACCATCCTACGCCCATATCTGTCCTGGCTGTTGAAGGTACCATAACTATATCTTTTTTGCCCCTTGGTGGTTGCAAAAACAAGAGATTTGTGTCAATAGATTTCATCATACCACATCATATGGCCTGTTCTACACAGTAGGCAAAGAAGGCGCTTGGGTAGTTACCTGCTTCTTCTCACTACCTTACAGGAGGTCCCGTTGGAAGCTTGGATCAGTGATGAACCTTCTTATCCCCAGCTGGGGACAGCTATCACTTCTACCTGTTACATCAGCTAATAACATACAATCAAAATGTATGGAAAGGCAGATTTAAATTCTGCAAACGGACAAAGATGGTGTTTATCTACTACAGTGTACCACCATTGGAGTCTATTTCTAGTTCTATACAGCATCCAAAGCTACCTAAAATAAATCGAACAGTCTCTAGCTAGTTCATCGACTTTGTTGACTTCTCTTCAGATTCGCCTGACCCACCTCTACTGCCCAAGGATAGACTGTTGGAACTTTACATTTGGCTGAAAAAGTAATACTTTCTCCCTCCACTGTCTTTTTTCTGCTTCTAAATTAACATTATCTCACATAAAACTCTGCTGTTGAATTGGTGAACTTGGTTTCAACCCCCAATTCTTCATCACACAAAGCGCGAAGAGACATTTCTCTGGTGAACATTTCTTCTTTTCTGATTCCTGATGGAACTGTGTGGGGTAAGGTATCATTTGATATATTTGGACCGACTGAAACTTTTCAAATTCCATATGTATATCAATTGTTTTGCACGATGTTATCATTCCTAGTACTATCTATGTTGATTGGGACATTGATACTTTACATGAAATGCTAGAAAATCTGCAGCATTCCCCTGTTTTTAATACTGAAGAAATATATGATGGTAGCTCCAATTAAAATAAGATGTTTGCTTTTCACCATTATTGTCAGTATTGTCTGCATAAAGCAAGTACTCCACCATGCAGTATCTAATTATACACAAATGAGTACATTGCCCTACAGCACCAGAGGTAGCTCAAAAGCATTTCTACAGAAGTTTGCATATTTTTCTGGTCACAATCCAGCTGACCCAGAGTCTACCTTTACAGGCTAGGAAAACTATGCTCACTTTCACCGAGCTAATTATTCTGCATCTTTTATTTCCCAGCTGTCTGCACAAGGGTTTGACTTTTGGAAAGACAATGTTGATTTACAATCTATATGGGGAACAAGAGATTGGCAGGTTCAAGGGAATGAGACATTATTTAGAGTATGCTGTATACCTCACCAAGGGCCAGATGTAGGTGGCCCAATACCGGTCGGTAACGGCCAAAATTACCGAATTTCGGTCGTTACCGACCGGTATTGGGTTTTTGAGATGTAGGTGGCACTTGTTAAGGATTCGGTATTTTACCGTATCGGTCATTTAAGGAATCTGTAAATTACCGAATTCTTAAATACCGATTCTGTAAATTACCGAATCCTGATATGTAGGGAGCACTCAAATGAGTGATTTTCCCATTTTAGGATTCGTTATTTACCACCAACTACAAGTTGGTGGTAAATAATGAAAACCTTTGAAAAAGCATTTTTTTTGCTTTTCCAACAGTGCCATGTTGCAGACATACATGCCCTTAGGGCATGTATGTCTGCAACATGTGCACCCATACACAATTGAGGGGTGCAACAGGGTGTCAAAGTGACACCCTGCCACCCTTCAATGTTTCCCCCAATTACCGAATCGGTAATTACCGAAACTTACCGATTCGGTAATTTTTAAAGAAAAATTACCTACATCCCATTTCCCTGTACTTAAATGCCGAATCGGTATGATTCGGTATTTAAGAATCGGTAATCTGGGATTACCTACATCGGGCCCCAAATGATTTTCCTGAACAAATCTGTGCAGCAGATTCTTGGCATAGCAAAAATAAAGGATCTTAGCAGATCAAACCAATAGCACGTTTTGCTATTGGACAACAATTTTGAAACTACATGGAGGAAACATTAGACAACATGCTTCACAATGAAACATAAAATTCTTCATGAACCAATCTGGAGGGATGGTTAGTGTGGCCGTTTACAGATATCAGGCACGTTTCTTGCCAACACCAAAGGGTTTAGGATCGATAGGCCCGACGCGCTATGAGTAGACAAAACATGTAACACCATACAGTGCTGGGAGGTTGTGCCTTGATTGGCTCAGACATTCAACATTGTCTCAGGTGAAACAATACGTGTCTCTTCTTTTTGATGACATGGGATTACAGGACTTCTTGTATGGTTCTCCAAGACCATGTCAAAAACACTTACTGTATGATTTATGTACAATAAAGTGTAGCAGGTTTCACAGCAGGAGGCTGCTGAGAGACTGTGTGCAATTGACAGGGCAAATTTACAGAGGGCTTTGGCAGTAGAAGACAATGGTATGACAGTTATATCCCCCAGTGTTAGACCTGGCTTGTTTTGGCAGGGTTTTGCATGTCCTTTTTCTTCTGACCTCCTGTTTTTGACTTGGTGCTGAACTTTGTTTTGCCTGATTTTAGGACTTTGGGCACTTTACCACTGCTGACCAGTGCTAAAGGCAATGTGCTATGTGCCTGAAATATAATGGCATTTGATTTCTCCATGAATGGCATATTTGATTCCCTAGTAAATACATAGTGCAGTGTGCTACATGTGCCCAGGTCCTATACATCAAATGTTACTAGTGGGTATGAGGTACTTTTTGTGCCACCCACATGAGTAGTCCTTTAAACCCATCTCAGGACTGACACTGCAGAGCCTGTGGGTGCAGTTTTAAACAGACATGTTGGCCTAGCAAGTTCACCTATTTGCCAGGCCCAAACCTTCCCTTTTATTACATGTAAGGCACCCCTAAGGAAGGCCCTCTGTAGCTCCATGGGCAGGGTGTGGTGTATTTAAAAGATAGGACATGTGGTTTGAAGTTTTACATGTCCTGGTAGTGAAAAACTGCTACCTTCTTTTTTATTGCAGCAATGCCCAACTCTCCCACAGATTAGCATTGGAGCTGCCTTGTAATACGTTATAAGTGTATCTTCCAATTGGGAGCTGATAAAAAATTGGAGTTAGGTGTCACTGGACTCACAATTTAAAAACACATCTTTCAGTGAAGTTGTTTTTTAAATTGCAGGTTTGAAAATGCCACTTTTAGAATGTTGGCAGTTTCTTACATTAACCAGTCAGTATCTCTGCCCGTCCCTAAAATACATGTCTTGGTTGCATGACAGTTGGGCTTTTTGAATACACTCTAGACAGTCACACAAAGGGAACTGAGGTGTGCCCTACATATCCAGATGGCACATCACCAGGCTGATGGGACTTCCTGAGCTAGAGTGGTGTGAGGAGATTATACTTGCACCTGAATAGGGCTGTGCCTGTTCCTGCACAAAGAGCTGCATACCCCCCAGTAGTGTGTCTGGAGAAAGGGCCAGTAAAGGCAGGGTCTTGTGCACTACAAAGACCTTTCTTGGAAGTCTCTATTCTTCAAAGGCTAAAACGGGTATATGTACTGGCTACTCTGGCAGCATATACACAGAACACTTCTGGACTGAAGACATTCTGCCAGGAAGACAACCTATTGGACTGCCAGGAGAGACTGCCACATTGCAGCTTGCTTTGCAGTGTTGGCCTGCTGTCTGCTGCTTCTTGCCTGGGAGTGAGAGGACTGGAAATGTGTTCTCTGCATCCTGCTTTCTAAAGTTTCTCTAAGGGCCTGAGTTGAGCTTGCCTCCTGTTGAAAGTCTCAGGGACTTCACCTGTATCCGTCTGCCAGCACCTGGGCTCCTCTGCTGTGAGTCCTGACCCACTAAGTGGTGCCAAACCCAGTCCTGAACCCTTGGAGATGATTCTGCTGCTGCAACCAAGGGATCGATGCATCAACTCCAAGCGTCACTGCGGAACTTATGCATCCCTGCGAAATCTGCACCAAAGTTGTGTTCCTGCTCCCTGAGTGCACGATGCAATGATTGCAACTTACAATGCAAGCACCAACTTTCCTGTAGCTCCTCCACAGTACCGCTGCCGCGTGAGTTTCGAGCACCACTTCACCACTCCTCCTGACTGCAGCCTGGTGGTTCGAAATTGACACAGTGGAATCAATGCAATGCGTTGCCTTCAGGACCAAAAGTCTCGCACCTGCAACTAACGCATCATCTCCTCTGTACACTGCATCGTCACCAGCATTGCAGCCTCAACTACCCTGCACTGTCTTCAGGAACAGCCGCATCACTTTGCTCAAGTGATGCCTCACCTCATTTGCGCAATGCAACGTCCCTGAGTGCCAGCGACCTGTATAGCAGCAAGGAACCAACGCATCGCCTGTCTTCACAACGCCTCACCTCCTTTGTGCATCTCACCCTCTTTGACTTTTTGATGCATCCAAGGCACTTTACTGGGGAATGTGCGACTCCTGTAGCTGGCCTGCGCTCCATTTCAGTTGGACTGAACTTGTGGATTTGTCTCAGTCAAGCGCAACCAAATAGCCCCAGTTGGAGCTATTTTTTTCTAAGCCCTATAACTTCATTGTAAAATTCATATCTTGACTTGTGTATGTTGGGTTTTTGTCGTTTTGGTCTTGTTTTACCCAGATAAATAGTAACTATTGTTCTAAACTGGTGTGGAGTATTTTTGTGCTGTTTTTGTTGTCTTACTGTGTGTGTGTCTGTGTGTCTGTGTGTATGTGCACAAATACTTTATACCTTGCCTCTATAGTTTAGCCGGATTGCTCTGAGCCAAGCTACCAAAGAGTGAGTGCAGGTAAACTTAGTGTGTACTACACTTGCCCTGACAAGAGTGTGGCCCCATACTCGGACAGGTTGCAAACCACTTACAACTAGATACCCCATTTCTAACTACCAGGAAATGCTCCCTGGGTAACATTGTGTTGTATGGAATCTACATCATACAGAATGACATGTCTTCTTTGTAAACATGGGCAGTCACAGTTAGAGCTATCTTGTTACCAAGTTGGGCTCTATAGACACTTTTTGCTGGTTATCTTCCATGGAAAAACCTTATTGCCACTACCTTGTTTTTACCTTACAAAACAACAAAGCATCATGGCCAAAAAAGACGCGACATACACTATGTTACACATAGAGAAGTTAAAAATACTACTATTCACTAATGCAGAAACACATTCCATCGATTGGATAATCCATGGGGTTATTTCTCCTCCGATTTCGACTTTTCACTTCTAGTACTGCTTACAACACAATCAAGTGGGCAGATATGAAACACTAGGTGAAGGTTATGAACATGAGTCATGGATCTTACCTTTTAAATACCGATGTAGGAATGGTGAGACTAAGGTTTTTCTAAGCGGGACTGACTGCAAGAGTACTTTGGGACGTACCTTAGTTTGCAGAGAGGTTTTCCTTCATGGCACATGTAATGCATCTAAAGCAAACTTGTTGTGTTATCTGAAGGGGTTTCCGGCTGCTGTGATCTGTCCAGCTTTCAGATTGCTCTCTAATGGGAGTTATTTGATGTTGAATGATTAGAGCTACTGTGGGATGAAACCGGGATTTGCCTATCTGGTGACAGCTACTGCAATCGTGGCCTGTTGTGTGGAAGTAGTGTTCCATCCTGCTCGGACAGCTAGGGATACAAATGTGCACTTTGATGGTTTAAGCAAACTGAAAGCCTTGTTGTTCCAGAAGAATGAGGCCTTAAAATCTATAAGCGAGACTTTTGATCTTCAAGTTGCAATGTCTTATTCTGAGATACAGTTGCTACTCCACATTAATATCTCCATACCATTTTGTGGAGCTTGTGCACCACATTTATAACATGTCTAGTACTGTGGGGGTAGCAAACTTTTTAAAGTCAATTGACTCTGGGTTGGTTAACACTTTCCAGACAGTCTTCATAATTATTCCATCATTCATACACTCTGTGCTTGGAAGCAGTTTTGAAGAGTTACCGCTTGTTCTATTCCTGGTTGTCATGACTGTGCTTTTATTATTTCTGCTCCACAATGTATGTCCAATCACAAATTCAAATCGGGGTGGCGCTACCATATGTGCTCCTGTGTCGTGAAAGAATGATAAAGTCCTTTGGTGCTCCCTTACTTCAGGAACTAAATGACCACTGAATCTTGTTCTTTCGGCGTGTCTGGCTACACTGCTTGCAGCCAGTTTTCTACTGTCTGTTGTGCACTTCCGAAAGTGCCCTGGACATATGCTTAGGACTGCATCTTGTTCAATTTCCAGACATAGAACTGCTGGTTGGTCAGCTAAAGGCCCACATGTACAGTTGTCCTTCAACTTTGCTGCTGCTTTTAAGTGCATACAATGAGGTATCCTGGGATGTTTCAGCTCCTGGTGATTTGGATCGTGATTCTGCTTCTGCAGATTTAGTACGGGACATTTATTCTTGTTGGACGCTGGGGGGTGGGCTGGGGCATGTTTTTTCTGTGGATCTGCTGCGTTGGGTGCCTGTGGAAACATCGCCTTCAGTTGCTGCGAACAGTAATGTTTTGTCTACTGCTCGGAACACAGAAATAATCTGGCAGTTTCAAATTGTGGAAATTTTTTAATTCATGTTTTTAATATTCTAAATTGCTATTAAATTGCTTTTTTAGAGGCCTTTTATATTGATTTTAGAGTGATTTGGCTTTTTCTTTAGTTTTTGAAAAAGCACAATGCTTTTATGGTTTTCGGTTTTCTATGCCACTACACAAATGGTTAGCATTGTTTTTAGGAAGCTTTTATTTCATCTCACGTCCAAGAAGTGGGGGTAGTCACATTATAGGACAGACTAGAAACACCATCCTTTTACATGCTCACGTTTTTAAGTTGCCTACTTGCTTAAAACACTATCACATTTTACACACATTTGCATGCGTGTCGGTGTAAGATAATATTCTCAGAAACAGCATTACTTATATTTCCACCTTGTAGGCATATTATCACATTACCTTACACATTCTGTACAAGGGGTAAGTTCACTACACAAAATGTTGTTGTTTGGTATTGTCCCTTCGGCAACAAAGCTATCGCAATAAGATCAACAACAGTGACCTGACTGGACTTCGGCATGGCAACATGAGTGGTGTTTATTATATAAATGGCATCACTTGCTTGTTTAGTTAAGAGGATCATTTTGCTGGCACTGAGTGATTGCCACATGCGGATTTCTGTTTACCTCATTTGAGGGATGAGGCCCAGCTTTCTACTAAGTCGGGCTTCCTGATGACACCTACCTACAGGTAACTGGGGAATTATATCACCCTACATGGACTTCTCTGATTCACCGCCTCTCCCCAGACACACCAGGTTAGGTAGCTCTAGGTAGGAGTACATTACATTGCAAACATGTATTCTCTGTAACAGCAAAATGGTTGAACTGTCAATCTTTTTCACCATTCTTGTTATGCTAATAACAATATACTATTTTCTTCTATTGATTATTGCAGCACGCATATTTTACTGAAGAATCACAATACTTCAATAAATATTGAAACTGCATGTTGTGTATTTCTTGTGTATCTCTTTGCATGAGTAACCAGATAAAAAGGTTTCAGCTGTTACCACAATTTCCTTGGGATGTCAGGGTAGTCATGTTCTGAGGTTGCAGAATCCATTTGTTACCTTGTCAGGTTAGGGGTAAAGATGGTGCACTGTGAGCTAGCAGGACTTTTATATTTATTTTATTTATAAAGTTTTATATAGCGCGAACATGACCCAAGTGGGTATCAGAGCGCTTTAAATTTAGGAATGTTGCATTACAAGTTACATCAGATACAAGAGCATAGTAAGGTACAGTGCACATAAACAATGTTTCAATCATTCGTAGGAGGGAGGGGAAGAAGGACTAATAGCGGGGAGACGAGGAGGAACTATGCCCAATGTCCGGCTGGGTAGGTGACGACCAAGGTGGAAACCAGGGCCAATCTCCTTATTAGCTGTCCAGCAGCTCCACCTGTCATCAGCCATGTTGCTCATGTCTCAGAGTTAAGAAAAAAACAGTTTTTAGTTTATTTGATTTGCGACGGTTATATAGCGCTATCTAGACCTGGAGGAATCAGAGCGCTTAACCAGGGGAATATTGCATTAGAAGGTACATCAAAGTGATTATAAAGCACTGGCTAGACCCATAGGTATGAGAACACTATAACAGAGGAACATTGTGTTACAAATTACATCAGTTGCAAAAACGTAATAATGTACAGTAAACAAACAAAGAGAATGAGAGAATTCCTAGGAAAGGACGGGAGGATAGAGCCATAGCAGGAAGACGAGGAAGAACTGTGTCCAATGTCCGGCTGGGTAGGTGATGGTCGAGGGGGAAACCAGGGCCAATCTCCTCATTAGTTGTCTAGCAACGCCATCGGGCATCAGCCATGTTGCTCAGGTCTCAACATTCGGGAAAAACAGTTTAGAATAGATGTATAGGCTACGAGGATAGAAATAAGAGAAGAAGGTTGGGGGGAGGGCATAGAAACAAGGCCAACATGTCCTGATGGCGTGCTCAGAATTTGTCTCGTACTGTTTTAAAGGTTATGTTGTCCGACAAAAGCACAGTTTTTTACTGAGAAAGTATAAACTATGTAACAACATTGCCTCCCCTGTACTGGCCAATTTAAGCCTAGGGTACCCCATTTCCTAGGGCCACAGCATCTTTTTAAATGCAGGGTGAGAGACCTCCTTCCTGAGCCATCGTGTAGCCCAGGGACTCCATCCTCTGGGGCCTAATGGCAGCAGTGTTCCAGGGAAACCATCCTCCCGGACACTGATGTTCCCTATTAGGGAGAGTGCCGGCGGGGAATGTAAGCAGGGACCACAGCTTTGCTCCCGCCCAGCAGGAGCAGAGAAAAAATCTGCTCCTTCGGGTCAGGAGCAAAGGAGTGAAGACAGGTTCCACTGACACCCACAAGGGGTGCTGGCTGGGGAACCAGCAAGGGCCGTGGAGTCAGTTTGCTCCCGCCTCCCTGAACAATTTCCATGTTGTGGGTGTACTGGATGGACACCCGGGCGTCCACAGGAATATAATAGCTGACTCCTGCCAGCAGGCACACTTGAGAGCCTGCAGTGGTCGCAGCGGCCTTTGGATTCACAGGTAGCCCCCAATTTTAAAAAAGTTTTTAAGGGTCAGAGCCCCAGGTGGGACTGCACACACAAAAACATTTTTTTCAACTTGGGGAAAAAAGAAGACGAAATGAGCGGCAGGAACCATTCACTTATTCACTGCTCTGCTAAGAAGCACCCAATAATTCCCTGCTAGGGTTTTTCAGTCATATTTTATGAAGCTGGCGGTGCCCCTAGAAGTGGCAGGGGCACCACCAAACAATTGTTTTATGTTCTGGAGACCTGTAGGGAGCACAGCAGCCCACAGCAATATCACAGCAATATTAACCTCTTAACTGCTGCCCCCGCCATCCCCCCATGCTGAGCCTTTTTTTTACTATTTGGGGTAGTTCTTGCTTAGGGGTAGATAACGTGTTTTTTTGCATAGATTTCCGTACTTTGTTTTCCAATGTCCCGGGGATTCTATAGGTACCCAGGGTTTGTGGATTTCCCTGGCAGGACCCTGAAACTATGCAAAATATAACACAATTTTGAGTTGTTTTTTTAGCAAAATAGGAAAAAAGTGCACCGGATAAAATGGCATGGTTTCCGTCCTAAAACTGGCATCAGCTGTCAGGAACATGCAGAGTTGAATCAAAAAATCTAATTTTGTACAAGAGTTTTGTCAAAGAGGTAGCCAATTCTGCTATTTTTTGTGCTCTCAACCTACTTTCAGTTTGTGGTGGAAACCAGTGTGAAACCCATGAGTGATCCAGGAAAGCTATAGATTTCTGAGAAGTAGATACAATTCTGAATTCAGCAAGGAGTCATATGTGTAGATTCCTCAAGATTTTTCCAAGGATAATAAATGTTGAAATAATTAAATATTGAAAATGTGTAGGAAAAATGGCCATTTGTGACAACATTTTCATCTCTAACTTTTTGTCACCTTTGCTGATTTACAAAAACAGTATACCGTTATGACTGCTAGACTATTCTGGCTGCGAGGATATATAGGGTAGGGGTGGGCGGGCAGCTACGCTCCGTCCACGGAGCATGCGTAGTGCCGTCTGCTACGCATTTTGCGGTGCGGGCGTAGTAGCCGGCACTACGCATGCTCCGTGGACGAGCGTAGCTGGCCCGCCACCCGCCTCCCTCCCGCCCTCAGTAAATACCCCCTTCAATGTTTAAATAAGTTTAAAACCACTTACCTGGTCCGCGCGCGTCCCGGGGCTCCCTCGTCTTTTTCAGTGCGCGTCTTGAACCCTAATGCGCATGCGTGGCCGCCCGCGCATGCGCATTTCTCGCTAGAAATGCGCATGCGCGGGCGGCCACGCATGCGCATTAGGGTTCAAGACGCGGGCACTGAAAGAGACGAGGGAGCCCCGGGACGCGCGCGGACCAGGTAAGTGGTTTTAAACTTATTTAAACATTGAAGGGGGTATTTACTGAGGGCGGGAGGGAGGCGGGTGGTGCGTAGTGGGGCTACGCGAAGTGCGCAGGTGGGCGTAGTTTCTCGCCCACTTTGCGTAGCTTCGCGAAGCCCCACTACGCTCACTACGCCCAGGGTTAATATAGGGTTTGTAGGTTCTCCAGGAACCCAAGATATCTAGAGCCAGCAACTGAGCGGCACCGCACAATTGTTTTTCATTGAGTACCAAGTATAGACAAATTCATTTGGTGAAATTTGTGGAGTGAAGAATGGATCTCAATGAAACCTATGTATTTATGAACTGGGCACAAGATATGGAGTTTAGGAACAGTGGTTATTTGTTCATCTCTGAATTTGTGGGTACCTGTACTAGAGTATGGTTTAGAGGGTACATTTTCAAAATGTCTTCTTTCTTATAAAATGACTCACATTTGAAAAGGCACACATGCAGTGAAATACAATTGGTAATTTCAAATGTTCTACTATTCTATGCTCCCACAAGTCGTCCTATAAAAAGGGCACCTCACTTGTGTGAGTAGGCCTAGTGCCCACAACAGGAAATGGCCCAAAATGTGACATGGATGCATCACATTTTTCCACAATTGAGCCTTTTCTTCCAAAGTGGGTAGCCAATTGCTGCTTAAAAAGCCTTATAAAAGGCCCCCGTTGGAACACCAAGGTCCATGCCTTAGAACCATCGAGGGCATCAATAGCCTGCTTCACTTCCTCCAATGTGATTGTTTCACCAAGGAACTGATGTTGACCATCCGTAATCCAGACCATTGCGACCCCTTCAAGATAAAAGGAGATCTGAGAAGGGATGTCTGGCACTCAGGAGGCATAGAGACGTTCATAATACTGTTGACACTCTGCCATAATGTCCTCCCCACCTACAATTCATGACCCAGAGTTCATATGTAGTTCAGTAATATAGTGATGCAGTCGGTTTGGATGTAACAGGTGAGCAAGTGTGTGACCTGGACAATCACCCTCCCCGTTGCGATGGGCTCTAGTATGTTTTCCCATATAAGCAACTTCTCTGTAAGTAAAGTCGCTGACCTCCTTCAATAATATGGAACGTTAATGTAATTGAGAGTACCTCGATTCAAAAGAACAGGGTTTCAGGCGTGAGGGAAATTCTAGGCGCACTACTCGGTTAACGTACAAATGAATGCTTCAAGCAAAAGGTGCGTGCGGATGAGAGGCAACACCCTGTAACCCCTCAAAATGTGTTTTGAGGACACATTAAGTAACAGAAAAACAAAGTTCCGCAGCACACTTATAGAAAAAGTTTTTTAAATGCAGGAGATGTCTCAATGGACATATAGTTCAAAGTTCATACGCGAAGAAGTGGTCCATCATAGTGTTATTCTTTCTTTTATTGTTCATACATGAGCCAGCCGACACGTGTTTCGTCGCAAGAAATCACAATATTTCCGCGACTCCTCAGGGCTGTAGGTGGATGGTATATGACTACAGGTCGCGGTGCCGGTGATAATTCCGACCCGGCTCCGCTCAAGACCGGGTAATGATGTAGATCCAAAAAGGATTGTGCCAGTGTAGATCTTGAATTTCTCCAGAATACGTTGTAGAAAAAAATAATAGTAACTATAGGTATTCTTCTTCGGATAATGGTGATGGTCACTTGGTAGTTGTGTTTAGATCGTGGTAATATTATAGAATTGCCTGGAGATGAATCCCCGAAGTGCGGGAATAATACGACGTGCACTCTTTCCAGTGCTAGCGTTTCAGTTCCGGGTGCGGTCCACTGAGACATCTCCTGCATTTAAAAAACTTTTTCTATAAGTGTGCTGCGGAACTTTGTTTTTCTGTAATTGAGAGTACCCACCAGCCCCGGCAGCACAATCTTTCTCTAGCAGTTCCATCTTGATGCGTTGTAGTTGAGCACGGATGTTGGGAAGGATAGCAGTATGTTTGGAAATGCACACTCTGCGAATATAGGCATTGAAGGCCTCCCAAAGGGTGGCCTGGGTCAAGAAGTATACCAGTGTTCAACACAAATACCTCAGTAACATAGTCAAGAAGTTCGCTATGGAACACTAGGTCATAAAGGGCTTCAGTTTGGAACCGCCATGTGTGCTCCATACCACAACCAGAGGGTACCTGCAGCTGGAGTTGGATGGGATTATGGTCAGAAAGCTTCTGAGGGAGGATAAATATCCCCAAAACCCAGAAATGAACATTAGCCAAGAGTAAGCAGTTGTCTAGTCTTGTCCAGACTTTGTGAGAAGCAGAATAGAAAGTAAATCCTGAAGAGGACGGGAATCGTGTACACCAGCGTCGCACAGTTCATATGTGTCAGTAATGTTCATAAATACATCCCAGGCCAGGAGTTTATCAGTGGGTTGTCTGCTAGTGGAATCAGAATGTAGACATTGCGGCATACTGAGGTCGCCATCCAATATCACATGATCAGCTTCCACTTGACCCAACTGGGCAAATAGTTCTTGAAAGAAATCAGGATCATCTACATTAGGGGCATAGATGTTCAAAAATACATTGCCTTTACCTGCAATGGCACCCCGAAGGAGAACATAACAGCCGTTAGAGTCAGAATAATGTGTGAAAGGTGAAGAGAATACTTTTATAGATAAGAATTCATGTGCGTCTGGAATACGAGCTGTAACAGGAGCATTAACGGTGGGGTCCCAAGGTCTTAGCATATATGTGGTTGACACTAGGATGGAGATGAGTCTTCTGGAGGAAGGCAATCTTAATGGCATGTCTAGTCAGATAAGATAGTACCAGTTTCCTCTTTCGCAGATTATTGATTCCACATATATTTCAAGTGAGTGAGGAGAGTTCAAATGACCTATTTATATCAGAGAGTGGCATTTCGCCTGATAAAATGGGATTAACAAGGACATGTGATAGGTGCTGATATGTGAGTTATGTGATGTATGACAGCAAGAAAACACACTATGGCAATTTTGACTGCAACAAAACTGGAACATTAGAACCCACACCAGATAATAAGACATCCAGTGAATCCCTGATAAAAGAAACCGAACATAAAGTAACCCCAGTTTGAGAAAGTTGGTATTCACCTTGGGGGCGCAGTGACAACTCGGATACAGTGGCCTATTCATAAAAAGAATCTGCAAAATAAAGAAGAATCATCCAAAATTGTATAACATTAGCATGCACAGAGAATACAATAAAATATTGAATAATGCCCAAGAGCAATAACGTATTAGAAATAGCATGAAGTGGCAGTACAGACATTGGAGTAGAGCAGTCACTTCAATACAGGGTGTTCAGGTGAGAACGACTTGTGAGAGACATCTGGGCAGGCAGGATCTAGCGATTTCGGCCTAGATGAGGACGGTTTGGAAGGCAGTGTTTTAAAAAAGGCCACCAAGGCTGCCAGGGCATAAAAGATACAGGTTTTCCCATTATGGTCCACACGGAGTGTGGCCAGGTAAAGCCTTGCCTACCAGAGCAGCCTCAGTTTACGAAGTGTATACTTAACTGTCCCAGGGCAGGGGGGCTGCCTGTGGGTATATCAGGTTCTATTGGGATGTTCACAGGGGAGGATGCTAAGAGAGAGGCGGAGTCTTTAATTAGAGGCTTCAAAGAGGGCTTTATTTTTATATAGCAGCTTCTTTGCCGACTTGTGATCCTTTCTCTCGCAAACGCTGCAGGGTCGAAGGGTGGCTTCCTCTGTGAATCCAGCTTGCTTCACACTAGATCACGGGGCGGGTTCCGTCGCAGTTCCTCTCCAACTCCAAGGCGTGTAAAAAGGAGAGAGAGAGAAACCGTGTCAGACGGCAATACGAGACCACAAGGTTCAGAGGGACCGGGGGTGAAGGAAACCCGTGCAGCTGTGCAGGCAGTGAGGGAGTTGCTCGTGAAGGGAAGGAAAGGGATCGTGGTGGGGAGTATTTACATCAAGGCGCTAGTCAGTCCGGGGGTTGGACCCGGTTTCCTACCCAACCCGCTACGCGGCCCCGTACCTGTTGGAGCCACGCCCCTCCCGTGGGTGCGTGGCGGGGCGACTCGTGGATCCGGTGGCCTCCTGGCTTCGGGTCGATGTCTCCGCTCCCGGACTCTTGTCTACGCTCTCCTTCTCTTCTGTCTTCTCTGTTCGCCGATCTCGCTGCTCCCTTCTCCCGCTGGGAAATGCCGTCCGCTGTTTCCGGGGCCGGGCAGTCTTTTGAAGTTCCCTCGAGCATGTTGCTGGGCGGGGCTACGTCTTCCCAAGTCGGAAAATTGAAGGGACCGCTGTCCTCCGTCTCACTCGGCCAGCATGCTTCTCGCTCCGCGGTCCACGAGGGTTCAGGCGGCTGTTGAGAAGCAAAGGTAAGGGGTAACAGGGGAGTGGAGTCCCACCAGTAACTGTGTTGTTCCTTTACTGGCAGCCTCACCCCGTCACATTAACATAACTGAACTTTTGGCGAGCCTCCTGCACTGCGGTTAGAACAAGATGCTGGTGCTCTGATAGTGGAGTGGACCTCTCTCTTGGGCGAGGCAGAGGGCACTATCCCTGTCCTTGGAGTTGAGAAGACGGGTTATGATACAGCCAGGTGGAATGCCTGCAGCGGTCGAGGGCCAAGGGAACGAGGGCCAAGGGAACGATGGCACGCTCCACAACAAAGGTGGTATAGAAGCTGGCGTGATCTAAGAGATCGATAAGAAGTGCTCCATGAATGCACCAGGTCATCCAATGCAGCTAGTTTCTGCAATACCAGACATGCAAATGTTATTCCTACAGGACCGAGCTTCAAGGTTTTCATACTTAATTGCAACATGCTTCAGGATACTATCCATCTTGTCCAGTCTTTTCTGCATTGTGGCAGTGCCATCTTCCAACCCAGATATCCAACCGCTTTCCGATTCTGTATATGCGGCCTGCAAGCATGTTGAAACATGCATCAATTGCATGAAAACCCAATTTGAGTTCAACCATAATGGCGGACCTATCATTTGAGGTAGCTTAATTCTGGGTGACGGTCAGCAACTTTGTCTGTGTCAGACTGAGAGTCATGGCCCCTGGTCGGTTTGGACTCGTCAAAGATTAGTCTGTGCTGTGTAGGATCTCTGCGGCCCAATATGTTACAGGGGTGAGCCACACTGGTGACAGTGCTGAACTACTTGTAGCAATGGATGTACAGTAGGCCTAGCACTGAGAGGAGGTGCACAATCAACAAGCAGGGTCGGCGAGGTGGGATGGTGACAGTAAATGGGAAAGTCCGGAGTGCCATGGGGACCTCCAAAGGGTGCACAAAGTGTCAAACAATTGCAGCAGGGAGTTGGGGACTTCCCTGAGTGAAACACCAAAAAGCAGATGTTGAGGCAGGGTGTAGGAGGAATATATGAGATGTGACCCTCGGTTAAATGTGCAGACGCATAAAGGGCCAGACTAGCAGGGCATAAGATCAGGCACACTCCCAATATATTTTGTCAACATATCAAGCACCAGCATGACATTTCTCCTATCTGGTTAGGAGTCAGCCCAATGACAGCGAGGTGGAAGGGATAAGAGGGGAGCCACCAGAGGCATGATTCAGCAATAAACAGGGGGCCTGTATATACTGCAGGCCCAAGGGGAGCACTGGGTGTGGCAGACCGGCGGTCTCAACCTATGAGTCAGCCGGGGTGTGGCACCAAAAAGACGGGCCACAGCAGAGGCAAGGGTGCACCTACCGCAGCAGTGCCCCTATCTCGGAATACAGCAGATCCAAGGCCGCTTTTACACATAGGAAAGCAGTGTCAATATCCAGTGAAGGGAGAGGCCACCGCCTCATTAGCCAGCAACAGCAGCAGGCGTCTGTGGCCGCAAATGAAGTCCCCAACAGCAGCTGCAGAGCCGATCACATAGAGCTGCAAGGTCTGAGCGGAGTCACCAGCATAAGGTGGTCGCAGTCGTCAGGTCTGGTACGATGTGTAGGCTTAGCATGCAACACGGGGGCACCAAGCACCCACCGCAGAGAGGTTTGAGTGCACTGTGCAGATCCGGCGAGGTCAACCGACCTTGGCCTCATGCACATCCACAGCCCCTGTCACCACGGGGCCTCTGATGCAGCGCTGGGCCACATTGGCAGCCGATGATCAGTCTAGGTGTCAGCGGGCATCAACCTCACCCTGAGCTGGTCTCCCCAGCAAGTCAGGACCTGTAATGCAGTATCTGAATGGTTTCTCTGAGCAGAAGGCAATGATGGCAGTGATTGAGCAAGTTTTAAAGGCCACTACCATCAGAGCCTCACAAGATAGCGGCCATCTTGATGGTGGTCGTGGACACACCCCCAGCCCAAATACAGATTGAGTGGTGTTTAGGAGGTGGTTGTCAGTGAAGTGAGTGGCTTGAAATTCATCATCTTGTCTAACACTTTTGCCAGGTAGAGTAGCAGGGAGACAGGATAGCATTTTTGGGTCTGCTGAAGGTTTCTTGAGGAGGGGGAAGTAATGTGGTAATGTGAATAGGTGGCTTTGATGAGTGAGTCATTAAGGAGCAGGGTGAGGACTGCACTAAAGATAAACTTTTAATAAAATAAATATTCATGTGTACATTTACTAAGACATAGTGCAACACAGTACAGTAACCAACGTTTCTGCACTGCGTTCCCTATGGGAGATATCAGCACAAAGTTATATCAACTAGGAAAGTAGCTTCAATGCTGGCAGCTAAGAGGAAATAGGCACACAGCCACATTTGAGCACTTCAGTAAAAAAGCAAATGACATGTTAAGAGACATATTAACAATAACTTATTAATGTATTTCATATAATCTCACTTGCCCCTGAAATATAAGACTTATTTTCAACAAAAAATCAGGGTTTCCAGATTAACCTTCAGAACACAGATCCCAAACCCAGCAATTTTTTCCCCAGTTTGCCAACAAATTCAAAGAAAAACAAAAGGACATATCTGTTTTGGGAAACAATGGGCAAGTGCCAGTGCAAAACAAGCAATACTTTCCAGCTCAATTCAGTTTTGAAGGAAACAATGGTCCAAAGCAGTGCATGAATATAAGAAAGCAAAGCTGTAATAAGCCGCCTATGTTTATCCAAGTCCAGCCGGACAAGGAATTTATTTACACAATGTGGGAATCATTTACAAAAGATACAAGAGCACAATCCTGTGCTTTACCACAAAACAGAAAAGTTTAGAGAGAGTTGGAGGTAAGAGATAGGAAAAGGTTTTCAGGCAAGGAAAAGAGCAAACTGGCCACTTTTTTAGTTATCAAAAATACAAGTGTTTTACGAGAGTAGTATGTATAGCGAAATGATACACAATATTTTATACCATACAACTACTGTAAAGGGTCGACGTTTCGATCCCCCGCTCTGGGATACATGGGGATCATCATCAGGACTTAATAATTGTGTTGCCTGTGGGAAAGATATATATATACACGCCTCTTAGATCAAGAGGTGCGGATGAGGGGGCTGCAGTGGCTCGAAATAGCCAGACAGCTGTTATGCCGTGTTACGTCGCGCACGAGGTCAACGGGCGGCGCTGAGGGCCGTGGTCTTTGTCCACGTCGAGGAACTCGTGAAGAAATGTACTCCGTAGTTCCCGCGCAGTTGCCTAGAAGTACCGGATCAATGTTCGGATCCGCTGCTTTTGATTGACTGTGTTGCCATATAGCGGTACCGGTCTGTCATGTATTCCTATAGGTCCTGAATCGATCCCCCTATTCCTGACCCTATTCTAGTTAAACAAACCAACAAGTTAACTAGCAGTCAGCCCATGAGGCAGAAAACCCCCATGATGCAGATACCGTTATCTGACGCAGTCACACTACGGCACAGGAACGTGTTATCTGATTAGGTCATAACACTTGCGATCTAATTAGACAAGCGATATTCCTCCAGCCCCTGATAAGGCATACGGAGTTCTCATAACAAATCAAACCTATGACAACCTGGGCAAAACCCTGCGGCCATTGTTTTGATTTCACCGAGAACTTTAGTAAAAGAATGTGCTAACGAGCAAGTCGTATGACATCTTTATTGACGTATCTATGTCCATCCTTACGTCAATCTCGGCACCTTAAAGGTATAAATATTACCGATCTTGCCATATGCAAACACACGCGTGGTGACGAGACGGAGCAGCCATACTTGCCGAAGCGAAGAGCAGAGCAGACCCCGCTGGCGCAGCCCCGCCTTTCTGACGCGCTGAGAGACGCGCTGCTTTCTCCTGCCGAGAATCCAGCACCGGCGTTTCCGGGTAGCCCTCGCAGGCAGCCTGGAATATCGAGACCAGAGAGAGAGATACCATTCCTCATTCATCCTAAATTCCAGGTACAGAACTGAATAACCCCTCACAGAGAATTCTTTAGTTATTCACTTGGCAAAAACAAACTTAACTTAAACTGTAACTATCTATTCCCGCCCACGTATTAGACTCAGGTCAGGTACACGGGGGAGGCGTATCTAGAAACACCAGTTGAGTACGTTTAGTCAAATGTATATGTGTATGTAATATATTTTATTCATTTTAAAACATCTTATGGCTTAGAAACCATATCAATGTTTTTACAGTATTATTTTATACTATTGCTTTTAATGTATGCACTTTACTTAACTATAAGTATTGCAATAATATCGATCCATTTCTCTTGTATGAGAAAAGAGACTGATCAATAAATAACACCTTTTTATTGAACACGCCCGTCTCTTCCTTTTCTCTGCATTCTGATGAGACTAAGAATGCACGTGCTGACTGAGTAAAATAATTTGCCTTTTGTTCACACGACTCTCGAGATTGACTCTTGATTAGGGAAGAGCAAAGTTGTCATGTTCTATGGTTGTCAGAAACTAAATCCCTTCTTGTCTAATCAGGGAAGTTAATTCCTCCTTGAACATTCGAGAAAGTTTCTAGTGAACTCTGAGCTACGCTGGCAAACCCAAAACTTTAAGTCTAGTATCGACAGTAGTAGACCTAGTTAACGTCTGGCCTAGGCCTTTACTGCTGTAGGTATTATTCCAATGCGCAGAGCCTATTGGGAAGATAGGAACTACACTACATGGCGCCCAACGCGTTTGGAAAGGGCGATAAAACTAACGTAAGACATTTAGAGTAACTCAGTCGTGCTTTCTCACTCAGACCCCTTTTCCCAAATACTCCAAAGACGTCTGGAGTGGGTGAAAGGTTATATCCGCCAGACCTCGCAGGAGGGAACTCCTATGTATGGTTCTTGGTATAGTCAACGTTGAAGGATAAACAGTTCCAAAATATTGTGCATCTAATCTTTGTTTCCATAAGAAACCTGATCTGCAAACAAACAAAATAACCTTCAAGACAGTAAAATGTCAGAAAATGAAGAAGAAAGAG
This sequence comes from Lissotriton helveticus, assembly GCF_964261635.1. Taxonomy (NCBI): domain Eukaryota; kingdom Metazoa; phylum Chordata; class Amphibia; order Caudata; family Salamandridae; genus Lissotriton; species Lissotriton helveticus. The sequence goes on along the minus strand of NC_136072.1, from coordinate 363,633,185 downwards.
AGGCAGTTAGATTAGCAGCTGACATAGCAGAAGCTGATACTGCACTACAAAATGCAGAACCGGATATAATACTCATCCCGGTCATTAAAAGAAAATCTATAACCTTGAAACTTATAGAAAATGGACTGACACCTAGAGGTGGCACAGTCATATTCGTAATTGAGGCACACGAATATCGGCAGACAGAGGTATATTATTCATGGATACATTTTCCAGCAGCAAATGCTGTAACAAAGTACTTCCACTATTACAAAATAGAGGAACCTCCTAATGAGTACACTCCTTTCGAGGAGGTGGAAGTACCACTCAAATTCCAAGAGCATTTGCTCTTATTTGATGGCGCCCTAAAACATAATAATCACATCACCAGGCTCGGTCCTTTAGGTAGACCAGGAGCAACGTGGCCGGTCCTAGCCGGATACACACCACATCCAGACATCAATGGGATGTCTGCAGCAGAGCTGTTAACACAGCTAAAACAATTAATAAAAATTCATAGACAATTAGTTCAGTATGTGATGCGGACTTCAACAATTCAGCCAGCGATTAAACTTCCACAGCTGACCCCTCACCAGGGGAACACAAATAAAATTACACCACAGAACATCCAATCCTGCCTAGGTAAAGTACCGGCTAAACGGGAACAAATACCATTCTGGTTGGCACAGAAAATTACCCAAATAGAGGCGGTGTTTCCTGACACCACCCCGCTAGAAAAACACAGGATTCTGACTATCTGTCTCCCAATGGGAATCGCACCACACATAGAGGACTGTGACAATTGGGGTACAGTCTTTGCTTCCATCTACACAAAAACGCACGGTGTTCCATCCATTTCGGTGATACCAGATGTGCTAAAACAAATTCAAGACGAATACGGTCCAGAACCCGCTTTAACTCTTGGTATGAAATTACTGAAAGACTTCAAGCAGGTCTCGGCTATATTATTAGCCAACATAAAAGGTGAAGCAGCCAACGTGGCGATCCGCCAGAGGTTAAAAGAGACAGATATAGCAGACCAACCAGCTGAAATTGCCAGAATCATAGAAAAATCCTATGAGGAACTAGGTAGAGATAGTTTAGGTGGAATACCAGTAAAACCGCAACTGACTGAAAGTCCAGAAAACATATTTTTTAATAATAATTCACCAAAAAAGAACTGGGATGGAAACAAACAATCCAATCCTAAAGAAAAGAAATTCCAGTCCAGAGGAAGGTCTCCTAGGCGAAGAGAGAAATATCCGAACCAAAGACACAGGTCACCCCAGAGTGACCCCTCTGGGAAAAGATATAACCTTAGAAATAGGGATAATATAAAAAAACCTGATAGATATCAAGACATTGATACGCGTCCCTCTCAATCTTTTCAGACTTCCTCGCAGAAATCGGAAAGAAGAGGACGATCAGAACAAAGAGAAGAGCACGCCAAGTCCAAAGACAAGGAACCTGCTCAACTAAAAAAGAAATTACAATTTCCAAAAAAGAAGGTAGCCAGTATCAAGGTAGTTAACAATGCCGAGAATACTGAGGACACAACTGAAAACCGGAGAGTGGGCTCAGACAATGCTAGACAGCGCAGCAGAAGTGAGCATAGCTCGCAAAGTCCTTATGAATCATCTGGAGACAGTGGACACGAATGAATATCTTCAAGTGGAAACTGCAGACACCAGGGTTAGCAAACCTCACAAGATATACGAGATAACATTACGTATAGAGGGAGATAAGACTAGGAAAATAAGGGGACTATTATGGGATAACCTCTCCAAGGGTTATGACATCCTTCTAGCTGAAAAAGACTGGCCACCAGAGTTTGTCAGGGAGTGCCCTCATGGCGAAGAAGTAATTATGCCTGCCTTCTCAAATCAAATTCCAATTCATAAAAAATACACACTTGCTAGAAAGTGGGCAGTGGCTCTAGCACCTGCTTTATATAAAAATCATGTAGGATGGGATGAGGATTCTCCTCCTCACAAAATCCAGTTAAAAACACAAACCTACTGCACAAAGGCAGTACCCAATTAAGCAAGAAGCTAAAAAACAGGTAAATGAAATACTAGATCAGCTAGAATACCAGGGGGTGATTGAAACTTGCACCTCACAAATGAACAACCCTTTGTTTCCGGTCTCCAAACCAGACAATTCATATCGTCTAGTTTTGGATTACCGACACCTTAACACATGTTGCAAAACTTTTGCAGTGCAAAACTCACACAGTGCTGCACTAATGAATAACATAGTGCGCAAAAAATACAAAACAACCTTAGACATCTCTAATGGATTCTTTTGTCAAAACATAGCACCAGAGAGCAGATATTTAACTGCATTCTCAGTAAATGGCACTCAAAAACAATTCTGTCGGTTAGCCCAGGGGTACAAGAACAGTCCGGGGGTATTCTCAGCGAGAGTAACAGAATTACTACAACTATATGATGATGAAGCATTATCTTATGTCGATGACATTTACTTAACAGATGATGACTTGGAGACTCACTTGAAAAGAGTGAACACCATAATACTTGGGTTCGCTGCAGAGGGTTACAAATTCAACTTTAAAAAATCCAGAATTGCCCATCTGACAGTCCTGTTCTTAGGATATGAATTATCAAGTATAGCCTGGTTGACAATTTTCTAAGAACTAGAAGAATTAAAAAATCTAGAATATGAAGAAACATATCCTCTGCCAATCGACATTCTGCCTTTACGACATTACGCCTGTGTAATCTATACAGACGGACATGCTCAACCCTCCGTTTGGGGAGAACAAGCATACAACCCCACATGTGAGATTACAAAAGAAGTGTGGCGCGGAGGTAAACTAAAACCTCTATTAACAAAGACACACTCAGTAGAAAGTAATTCAGAACAACAAACTGAAATATTAGCTTTAAAAATGGCGCTAGATAATGCGGATCGCGAATTCCCGACACTAATAGTGTCAAATTCATATTACTGCGTCAAATCATATAACAGCGATTTGCAGACATGGATTCAAAAAGGTTACAAAGATGACACAGATGCACCAATAAAGCAGAAACTGCTCTGGGAACAAATAGCTCTTTTACAAAAAGAACTACCAAAGACTCACGTGACTCACTCACTGAGTCATCAGCGTGATGGCGTTCACGTTGTAGGGAATTCATTGGCTGAAACAGCCGCAGCGGCAGCCACTAAATCGGCTCCCGTAGTTCGAAAAAAGCGTACATTAAAATACATTGACGGTGAAACAGTGCTGGCGGTGAAAACGTCATCAAAAGGCGACTGCTCAGCGTTACCGATCAACTATCCACTCAATTATACATACATAATCGATGCAAACTCCGTCCCTTTTGCTCGAATCCCTGGAGTGGGGGATAGGGTGATTCCAAACATGGACAGGAGAAACTTGTTAATCGCAGACGCACATATGGGCGAGGGTCTCAGACACCTTAAACTAAAAGATTCTCTGGAAGAATTACAATCAAGGTACTGGTGGCCAGGCATGAGCCTGCGTCATACCATGTTTGTAAAAAACTGCCCAAACTGCAACAGAGATCGCAGTGGGGAAAGAAACAGTTTAATACCTCGTCGTTCTACTCCAGAAAAAATCAGGAGTAAAAAGGAAGGGTTGCGATTAACATATACAGGCTAGTTCCACTTATAATGTAGATCACCAGCACTCGGCTGACGTCCGGACTGTTATACAAAGATTTGCGAGTCTAAATGGCATATACGCTAAGAGCATGCTACGTTTGACCATTGTCTCCACTCTAGCCCTCAAGCCTGAGGGGAAACATGACCAAATGAGCATAGCCCAGCGGGAATCTTCTCACTTCCTTCCTGAGGGTACGGGATGGTGTAAAGAAAAAACCAAGGCATAAAGCAATCTATAGCGGAAAGGATATTAGGTTCGGGAGCTTGGTGGGTCAAACATCTAATAAGTGTCCAACGTAGTCTCAATAACTTGCCAAGAAATTCTCTGAAGGGATTCAGTGCGTACGAATTATTATTTGGAACTAGGATGATGATCTCTGACATTGATAGTCAGACTTCAGTGGTGAAAGAAAAAACCTTTGATATCAAAGACCGTTTGGCTATTTTGCAGGACTTAAACAAAACAAGAAAAGACCTGAGCAACATAAAGTTGAAACAACAGCCAACAACCACTGAAGAACCACCACCTGTCCCAGCAAGACCTGTCTGGATTCCAAAAGTCGGGGATCTAGTCAGGGAAAAGATCGCGGTAAAGAAGGAATTTGGGCCTTCTTACAGAAAAGCAGTTCCTGTCTTGTCTGTCAACGGGACAAGATCAGTTGTACTACCGCCACTTGCTGGTAAAAAGGAGAACCGAGTTGTATCCATCGACCTGGTAAAACCACAACATGTGGCCGATAACAAACAGTAGGCCAAGTGGACTCCCAATAAGTAGCAGAACACCAAGGTTTGCTACCAGTACAGAGGTCCTAACGAAGAGGCTCATCACATTCGAAACGCCTACAGAAGAACAACAAGGACTATGCAACAATGCAATAGAACTAAGACCTCTGAATACCCAAATAAAAACATTTAGCAGAGACACACCAATCTATAATGAAGTACCAAGTGAAAATGCTAGAAACAGAAATCCTGAACCAATTGGAACAATTGACAGAACTGCATCCGGCTACTTCATAAACTTCGATGATTCCTCTGAGGGCTTCAGCGAATCAAAGACACAGCCATCATCAAAAACCTTTAAAGACAAAGCTAAGGAACTTTTGAGACAACTGAAAGAGACATATCTGATTTCTCCATGGATTGAATTTTGGGTGGGTTTTGGTGCATTTATCCTCATACTTTGGCTCATCATGATACTTACTTTGGGACGCTTCATTGAGGGAAAATATGCTAAAATGGACACAGCAAGTCAGAAAATCAACTTGATCCTCAAACCACACACATCCTCACACGTCGAGAAAAGAGAACTTTCTTCAGCCAACTTCACAGCCAATCCGATACCTGGTGGGGTAGCCTGGGACAACACTGACTATGAAATTTATGGTCCGGTCGAGATCCTGAAATATCCACACCAAATTAAGATCTCATTGAGTGACTTTGCAAAACCAAACTCATTTGCTGATGATTGGGACTTCGAAAGCATTAATAATATGATGTCTGACTTAGTAATGTCTGCTAAATTTACCAAACATGATTATTTGCAGGGTTCTACAAATTATGACAGTATGTATTGCTATAACCACTATGGTAACCACTTTTTACATAGATCTGCCCAACCTAGAAATGTTTTAAATTATAATCAATGGGAACATTGTGCAACACCTCCAAAAGGGAGCTCAAGAACCGTTTACGACAAATATTCATATTTTTCAGGTTTTAACACAAGTAATGCTGAAACATTTTATTTTAAATTGTCGAACAAGACAGGAACCAAAACCATGATAACCAACACAAAATTGTTATATTCAGACTCATTTTTTGAACAAATGAATACTTTTGGATTTGATTATTGGGACAAAAATGTTGAATTGAAAAGTGTTTGGGGTACAAAAGAATGGCAAGTACAGGGTATAGAAGCTTTGTTTAGAGCCTGCATGATCCCAGAACAAATGATATTTTTAAATGACACTGTTCAACAGACCACCTGTCTTGGCTTAGCCAAAATCAAAGATTTAAATAAACCGTCTATTCCAAAGCCAATAATGTTTAGCAATAACTCTGATACAGGTGAAGAGATAGACGTAAACCATATATTATTATTATTATTATTATTATTTCTTTATTTCGGCCGACGGCCATAAAAGACACACATATATACATTCATTAACTCATATATCATAACAAGATACGTGCATCAAATCATTTAAGACAATAATTTCAATAATAAGGTGCAAAATTAATTTTCACCAATTAAATCATAAGCATCATTCATTTAGCAGGGAAGTACAGTTTTTAGCAGCAAGGTTCACTATTTGAAATCAATCCATCTTCAAAGCACCTGTCCCAATTTCTTTCGGGCAATAAAAACCGAGTGAAGAAACCTACTGATACTGAATACAATGAACTGTGCAGTATTTGTTTTTAAGATCCTGTATGCTGTAAAACAAGATCTAGTTCCTAAGAGAACACACATAGGTTTGAGCCATCTTTTTCGAGCTTTCAGGTATGCTTTACATATAAACAACATATGGACCTCATTTTCCTTACATAAATCTGAGCACATAGGACATCTGTCACTTGTACTATTAGGACAATCCAATTTTTTATTTGTCCAACGCTCGATGTTGGAATTCAGCATGAGGTTCCCATACCTGAACTTCAGGAAGAGAGTCTTGGCAAGAGGAGGCTCTATTTCGTCCAGGAAGGATTTAAAACACGGTTCACTTTTGAAGGATAAAAAATGTTTAGTTAGGGTGCCGATTCTACTGTCGTGAACATGCCTGTTGTTCATAAAGCACCAATATGCTCTTTTTACCGTGGTTTTAGCAGAGGCTGGTAAATTCTCTGGGTTTTCCCAGAACGAACGCAAACCCAGATTATCGAACCATTTTTTAACATGACCGAACCACCGAAGGGAATTGAAAGAATCTAAATTCAATACTTCTTGAAGACCATTCCTGTAATCTATCAGTTCTGGAGTGGACCAAATCCTTATCCAGAACATTAATGGTCTTATAATAGTTAGGTGATCGGTTCGTTTGAAATTCAAATCGAGCTGGAGAGGTATTAGTGGTGTGCTGGTTGGGACCTTTACAATTGTTCTCATAAATTTGTTATCAAGGCCTTGGAAACTCTCCCTGGCCCAAGGTCCCCATATCTCAGCCCCATATAAAGCGGCAGATTGAATTTTAAATTTAAAAAGTTCAAGTACAGGAGTTATACTTTTACTTGTACTAGCATTCAATCTGCAGATTATAGGTTTTGCATTATGGGCATATGACACCTTACTTTTCTCGATTTGAGCCTTCCATGTTAACTTAGAATCGAGTACTACCCCCAGATAAGTAAAATTCTCCACAGTACCTAGAGTTTCCCCATTCAGGGTCAGGTTCCCTCTGTCCGGTCTAATAGGATTTAAAGCCATACATTTTGTTTTATCAACATTTATTTCTAGCCCTTTGGTCACACAGTAGCTGCTGAAGGAGTTTAAGAGTGCCTGGAGGCCCTTCTTGGTTTGGGATATTAAGATGGTATCATCCGCGAAGAGCAACGCAGGCACTCTCTCTCCATTCAGCTGTGGTGAATCATTATTGCAAGCATTAAGATAATCAGGCACATCATTGACAAAGATAGAAAACAGGGTGGGGGCCAGGACGCATCCCTGTCGGACACCGCACTTAATCGGGATATCTCGCGTCAGTTCACCTTTCGGACCCCATCTGATGTTTGCGTGATTTCTAGCGTGCAATTCGATAATGTGGACCAAGAGACTTTCTGGCAGACCGGCTTTGTTTAACGATCTCCAAAGCAGATTGCGAGGAACAAGGTCGAATGCCGCCCTCAGATCAATAAAGGCTACATACAAATGACCTTTCCGAATGTGAACATACTTCCAAAACAGACAACAAAATCTAAAGACCTGGTCTATCGTACTGGTCTTAGACCTAAAGCCTGCCTGAAATTTGGAAAGTATAGCCGACTCCTCCAACCAGTCATTTATCCTAAATAGTAAATGCTTGGCATAAAGTTTTTGCAGGATGTCCATTAAACTAATAGGTCTATAATTAGAGGGAACAGATCTTTTTCCCTTTTTAAAAATCGGGACAACTTCTGCTGCACGCCAACTATCAGAAAAATTACAACTTACGGACAGAGCATTAAACAAACGATTGATATAGGGAGCCCAAACTTCAGGTACATGTTTATAGAGGTCACCCGATATTTTGTCTGGGCCGGGAGCTTTGTTATTTTTTAATTCATTAATTGCCCTATATGTTTCTTCCAAAGTAAAATCGAGACCTACAGGTAGTGGAAGTGAACATGGGAGCTCCTCCTCCTTACCATTATCATATGGTTTGTACAAATTGGAAAAATGCGTCACCCATGTCATTTCATCAATGAACGAGTCCCTCACAGGTCTACCAGCATGCCCCCCATTTGCAACCAACCTCCAAAAGCCAACATTATCATTATGTTTTGCAGCAAACAACATGTCAGCCCAAATTGACTCTTCCCATGTTTTCTGCGATACCCTTTGGATTCGCTTATACTCCTCCCTGGCGAGTCTAACATCATCTTGGGTTTTACTTCTAATCGCATATAGGAGCTTCCTCTTAGCCATTTTACAAGCATGATTGTACCAAAGTTTTCCGTGGCATCCCACACGTACATTTTGCTGTTTCTTCCTCGGCAATTTGGACATATGGACTCTTAGTTCATCAAAAAAAACCTTGTGTAGCTCAACAAAGTGGTCACAATTATCAGTAGTCAAGGGTTGTCCTACTAGGGGTGTAAAAGACCTATCAAACAATGAATAAACTGCAGCCAGGGTCTTACCCTCACTTAAAAGATGCGGCCATTTTAAAGCACGTCTATTATTATTAATTGTATGTGCCTGCTCACGTTGGTCATCAGCAGCTACCTTACATAAGGCGGGGCCGTGGGTGTCTCTGATTATGTGTGGATCAATAAAAAGTTCCAGAGGAAAATGATCACTCTCGACCCTTAATGATACTTTAAAATCGATCAAAAAATGCCAAATAATTAAAGAAACAAAAATAAAATCTAGTCTACTTTTTGATTTCCCAAAGGTGGGTTGTTTTGTAAGATCAGAGGGAAAACGACCATTGCATGCCCTGAGGCCATGATCAACTGTTAGCCTCAGCAATTGAACCGCCAGAGTGGTACACAGGACATATTTCGAGGTCTCAAGCTGAGGGATATTATATGCTTGGTCCTCATCTTGAAGGACATCGGAAATTCCAAGGATCGGTTCGAAATTACAATTCAAATCGCCCCCCAATATCACAGGGACTTCACCCACCACCCTTTTCAAAAAGGTATCCAGGATTTCCAAGGTGGTCGAGACTTTGGAATGCCCTGTAGGTCTGTTATAGACATTAATAATGTAGTATTCACCCCCTTCGGTTGATATAATTTTTAAAGCCAGAATGTCAGGGGTTCCTGTATCTATGAGATCAACTCTTATGGCTAAAGTAATTTTAAGCCATATGATCAATCCCCCACATGGCCTTCCCCTATCGGACTGGGTGGCCTTGATGCCAAAAGTTTTATATCCCATCCTGTGCGGGATATCCAATGCCCAAGTTTCTTGTAATAGGCAAAAGTCACTGGAGTCGACATAATCTGCCCATTCTGGGTCTTTCAGATTTTTGCCCACTCCAGCGATATTCCATGACAGGAAAACAGCTGTGGGATTGACTCACTACCAGGGGAATCAGATTCGGCGGTGAGAAACAATGGTGCCAAGGGGGGGCTACACTATCTTGCTGTGGGTCATCTATCCTTATTTCTTCGTCAATAGTCGGTACCCCGGATAAAATACTAGTCTTAGCACCAGCGCAACCCTCAACATTATCAATATGTGCTAAGGTCAAAGTTGGATGGCTTTCCATATGTACATGATTGTAATCAGACATTACGGGGGGACTTACAAGAGGCCCCGCAATCTGAGTTGCGGAGGCCGTTGATACTACATTGGACGTTGGTTGCCTTATAAGTCAGTCTACCTCCTCAAGGCTACCGAACCTATTCTGGGTGGGTAGACCATTCCAGCACATAAAGGGATCTTGGTAATTGGAGGGATAAGTCCTCCAAGGATGGCGCTGTACCAGGGACCAACCATCGTCCCGTGGTTTTTTAGAGGGTGGAGGATAAAAAAAAGACAAAAGTCTAGGAATAACACGGGAACCTTCACCATTGGGGCAAGAACAAATATAACGTGCTGTATGTGGGTCCTCAAAGGTCACCACTACACAATCTCCGACCACAGATTTCTTTGTAGGGCCCACCCAAGGAACACGTCGTACCATCAGTACTCTACTCTTCCTACCATTAGGAATTGCACGGTTCGCATTGAGCCAGTGCATTGTCTTGTTCTTCAGGGACCAGTGATTCTCGTGATGGGCATTTTCAAGCTGAGAAACACCCGTTAAAACAACCACGTAATCATTTGCCTCTGGGGGAAGATCAATGTAACCCCCTCTAAAATTATTCTTTACAGAAGTACCCTGGGAATACTGTTGGCGAGATTCTGTGGGGCATGGTTTAGCAGGAGGGACTACAGTAGAATTTACGATGGGTACAGAACAAGAACGGGAGGGGACAACAGGTTTAACAGATGCAGCAGTTTGGTTCACACCCACAGTTCGCGGTTTCGGAACCGGACGTTCCGGTGGTAGTACAGGTGGAGGGAAAGAAGATACCTGAGAAATCGAATCCTCTACCCCAATGCCCTGGTTTTCTAGACTTCTCAAGCCAAGAGTGGCCAAAGCTAAAATGCTTTTCTCCATCTCCAACAAACTGTTTTCAATAGATGAGAGTCTATGAGCAAGAGGGGAAAGTAGTTTCTTGAGTGTTTCCCAAACTATGCCTATAAATTCCCCGTCCTTCCCTTCCTTCCCTTCCTGGCCCTCAACAATTGGGCCCCCCTCTTGTAGTGTGCTAGTGGTTTGAGTCGGTACTAGCCCCCCTTTGGCACCTTCTAAATGTATCTGTTCTTTAAGAGTAATCCCTTCAGTTATATTGGGGATTGGTACAGGGGGCGGTTTTAGTTTCTGTGCCACCACAACTCTTGCCTTTTTCCCATAATAGGTATACCGAGAGATCTTTTTCCTTTTTGGGAAATTACCCGAATTTAAATTGCTTCTGGATGAGTTAAAAATTACAGGGTCGGGGAAATTAGAGCTAGTGACCTGCGTGTCAGTGGAAGATTTTGGAGTTGCTGGGATAGAAAAATTAAAACTAACATTCTTCACAGGAGACAATACAGGTGGATTCATATCACCAGCATCAACAATTGGCTCTAAGACCTGTGAGACCAGTTGTAGAGTTGGAACCTGGTGAACCTCTGCCTGCAGGACTAATGACTTAAGGGTGGCAGGTCGCTCCGGGGTAACAGCAGTAGCTATATGCCCCAGTGAAGATTTTTTTGAAACAGTAATTACCTCCGATAATCTTCTAGCGGCTGCCAACTCGAGAGAAACACGAGTCTGCAATTTAGAAATTTCCTCATCAATGGCCAAGTTGGTACGAGTGATAAAATCATCCATTGGACCACTGATTGAAGTGTTTCCCTTACTAGTCTTGCTACGGGTTATCCTAACGGACATATTTATACACAATGAAAACCTAAATAAGGCCTCCTATGGATTAAAATATTAATAGCAACACCAACCACAATTTAACGATATGGCCGAATGGGCGAAAGAGGGTAGGCCAGTCCAGTCCTCGGCCGTCCTCGAACGGCCTCAAACGGCCCAGTCTTTGCCCTGTCTTCGCCCGGGCTGCGTCCCGCGCTGCGGGAGTCGGAGACTGTGATAAAGGGGGCGTGGGGGGCGGGCCAGCAGGGAGAGCGGACCGGAAGCTCTTCCTTGGTCTTGCAGGGACTTCTGGGAAATGAAGTCCCCGCACACTCGCAGCCCCGCTGACGCCTCGCGCCCACTACCGCCTTACCGCCACAAGAGATGTCCCGCTGGGTTGCTGTTCACTCCTCCCGTCGAAGCGGCACCCGCGAAGCGGGTGCGGCGAGATGTGGGCTTGGTGCCTGGTCCAAACTTAAAATATAAGCCGCTGTGCCTCTGGCCCCACAACAGGACTGCTGCTAAAACAAAAGTAGGTGTCCCACCAGTCAGAGGACTGGGTCGCCTCTAAAAAGCCTTGTGGGGGGGGCGGGGGGCGGGCCAGCAGGGAGAGCGGACCGGAAGCTCTTCCTTGGTCTTGCAGGGACTTCTGGGAAATGAAGTCCCCGCACACTCGCAGCCCCGCTGACGCCTCGTGCCCACTACCGCCTTACCGCCACAAGAGATGTCCCGCTGGGTTGCTGTTCACTCCTCCCGTCGAAGCGGCACCCGCGAAGCGGGTGCGGCGAGATGTGGGCTTGGTGCCTGGTCCAAACTTAAAATATAAGCCGCTGTGCCTCTGGCCCCACAACAGGACTGCTGCTAAAACAAAAGTAGGTGTCCCACCTATAAACCATATATTAAACCAAAACAGAACACATCCTGATTGGAAACAGTGGTTGATCTGGCCCACAGATACTAATAACTGTCAAAACAGATTCCTGAACAAAACACAGGGGTTCAAAATGACCAGGCCAGACCCTAGATATCCTCAAAGACATCACCCAGGGATAATAACCACCTACAGTGTGGGCAAATTATGCCTTCAATGGCTTCAAACTTCCACACTGGCAGAAATTAAGCAACACCTAACTTTACTTACTGATGGTGCTGACTTGCGTGATTTCACTTTGGGACCACGCAAACAGCGTCAAAAGCGTTTCATAGCAGCCTCTGTATATGCAGCATACAATGAGGCCTGGAAGGTTACTCAAATTGAAACAGCAGAGAGAATACGGGAAATTGACCGTATTAATTTGGAAAAATCACTTTCTGTAGTGGACAATGGGTTAATGACTCTGTCCTCCAGAATTTTTTCTTTGGACAGCATTGTGTCGTCAGCAATCGATATATTATCGCAAGACTTACTGCTATTACAACACGGTCAGTCACAATTGCGTTCTATTGTACAGCTTGGCTGGACGTTACAAAATCTGCGTTCAGGCTATGTGCCTTGGCGTTTAATCAACACAACGTCACTATTCCAAATCTTTAACCTTACTGATAGACAAATCAGTATGGCGCAAAAGGGTGCTGATTATACAATCTTGAGCATTGAAAAACTAGAAAGATTACCAATGACAATGTCAGAACGACCTGTCAATGAATGGATAATACATGGGATAATAAATATTCCAATCTCAACCTTCAGGTTTCAATACTGCCAAAAATATATACAGGCTGGCATGTACGAGAAATTGGGAAAGGGGTACCTTAAAACAACATGGAACCTGCCCTATTCACATGCATGTGTCAGTAATAAAGGACAGAAAGTGTTTCTTAGTGGCAACAATTGTGCGATGTCACTGAGTGGCACACTTCTGTGTAACGGAATTAGTTTGCATGGAGCCTGTGAAGGGAATTCATACAACCTTTCATGTCACCAGCAAGGCGCACCTGCAACAGAAATAGAACCATTCTTTCAAAGACTCTATAATGGGAGTTACATTCTTATTGTAGACCGCAGATGTTGTAGTCTTATGCCCGGGACTCCTTATCTAGTAACTACTACTGCGAAGGTCAAGTGCTGTGGACGCTCATTGTTCCCCAGCTCCTTCCCAGACAGGGAGGCAAGGGCATGGCCCGATTTGAAAATTACTTCTATTCGAATAGATACTTTAAGCAGAATGAAAACAGTCCTTCTTCAGACGCCTACCAGGCTCTCGTCATCAAAAGAAACGTATGATCTACAAGTCGCAAGGACGACTGCAGAGATACATACATTATTATCAACTAATTCCCCCGTACATTTCGCGGAAATCCTGAATGAAATCTTAAATATTTCTGATACCAATGGGGTCTCAAAGGTATTTAAGACAGTATTTTCGATGGCATTAACACCATTCAAAGCCATACTGGGTATTTTTCCAGATTTCGTCCATTCGATTTTTGGCGGACTTCCCCTGATCCTGGGACTAATTGCAGGAATCCTATTCTTAGTCCTTATTTTTCGTTATGGCAACCCCTGTCACAGACAAAACTCTTGCGACAAGGGAAGAAACAATCCTAGCCATTGGATACCGGGACCGGATATCAAAAATCCTGGGACTCTCCCGGCTTAGAGACCTGAACATGACTTGGTTTCTATCATTTCGACCAATGTGGCAAAGATGTGTTTTACCTGTATTGAGGTGTCTGCTATGCGGAGAAGAATGCGTGTTAGACACCTGTCTGACGCTACAATCGGATGCGCCGATGGATGCAGAAACATTGTTGAGCCCGATCAAGGTTCATGCTTTGTGCTGCCCTCAAAGGCTACCAATCCTGATGACGGCATTCGTGGAAGCTTCACCACTACGATTGATGGGTAGTGAAGTTCAAGATGAAAGCAGCATCGAACAGGTACGACCTTCTGTCAGTAATGCAAATCAGAATGTCAATGGAGACAATCATGCGCAAGAATGCATGATTACACCTATTTCCGAGTTAGTGGAACTTTCCCAGGAAGCTGTTGACAGTTTTTTCGAAAGCCTAAATGATATGATGTTCTCACCCGAACAGAAATAGAGACTTTTGAGCAAGCTCGCACACGGCGTTCCCTGAATTCGGCCTTCAACTTTAAAAATAAAGTCACATGAACATTTTCGCTCCAGTTCACGGACAGCAGTTTTTCCAGCAGCCCCAAATATTTTTGCATATTTTTCGGGACACTATCTTCTGCTTAAAGTAAGAACTATTCTTAGAGAACTAAGGTTTCTAAATTTTAGATAGCTTATAGACATTAGCTGCCCGCTGGCATGTTCATAAAGATATTTTATTCTGTGATGGAATGGTCTCGAAACTTTTTTCTGTAAGAAACCATTTCATGTGTAATTCTCATATACCAAATAAGCAATAATGTATACAAATGCGATTACTTTGGCATTTTTCTACAGCTTGAGTGCATACCATATATATATATCTGCAATTTTTTTCAGTATATTTGAAAATTTCAAAATGCATTTATGTATTTTGGGGTGGTAAGGTATACACACTACTCTATAGTATGTTGTACTATGTTATACTATGCCTAGATTAGTAAATATGTCCATAGTTAGCGTGGAGTGGGTGTCATGTATTCCTATAGGTCCTGAATCGATCCCCCTATTCCTGACCCTATTCTAGTTAAACAAACCAACAAGTTAACTAGCAGTCAGCCCATGAGGCAGAAAACCCCCATGATGCAGATACCGTTATCTGACGCAGTCACACTACGGCACAGGAACGTGTTATCTGATTAGGTCATAACACTTGCGATCTAATTAGACAAGCGATATTCCTCCAGCCCCTGATAAGGCATACGGAGTTCTCATAACAAATCAAACCTATGACAACCTGGGCAAAACCCTGCGGCCATTGTTTTGATTTCACCGAGAACTTTAGTAAAAGAATGTGCTAACGAGCAAGTCGTATGACATCTTTATTGACGTATCTATGTCCATCCTTACGTCAATCTCGGCACCTTAAAGGTATAAATATTACCGATCTTGCCATATGCAAACACACGCGTGGTGACGAGACGGAGCAGCCATACTTGCCGAAGCGAAGAGCAGAGCAGACCCCGCTGGCGCAGCCCCGCCTTTCTGACGCGCTGAGAGACGCGCTGCTTTCTCCTGCCGAGAATCCAGCACCGGCGTTTCCGGGTAGCCCTCGCAGGCAGCCTGGAATATCGAGACCAGAGAGAGAGATACCATTCCTCCTTCATCCTAAATTCCAGGTACAGAACTGAATAACCCCTCACAGAGAATTCTTTAGTTATTCACTTGGCAAAAACAAACTTAACTTAAACTGTAACTATCTATTCCCGCCCACGTATTAGACTCAGGTCAGGTACACGGGGTAGGCGTATCTAGAAACACCAGTTGAGTACGTTTAGTCAAATGTATATGTGTATGTAATATATTTTATTCATTTTAAAACATCTTATGGCGTAGAAACCATATCAATGTTTTTACAGTATTATTTTATACTATTGCTTTTAATGTATGCACTTTACTTAACTATAAGTATTGCAATAATATCGATCCATTTCTCTTGTATGAGAAAAGAGACTGATCAATAAATAACACCTTTTTATTGAACACGCCCATCTCTTCCTTTTCTCTACATTCTGATGAGACTAAGAATGCACGTGCTGACTGAGTAAAATAATTTGCCTTTTGTTCACACGACTCTCGAGATTGACTCTTGATTAGGGGAGAGCAAAGTTGTCATGTTCTATGGTTGTCAGAAACTAAATCCATTCTTGTCTAATCAGGGAAGTTAATTCCTCCTTGAACATTCGAGAAAGTTTCTAGTGAACTCTGAGCTACGCTGGCAAACCCAAAACTTTAAGTCTAGTATCGACAGTAGTAGACCTAGTTAACGTCTGGCCTAGGCCTTTACTGCTGTAGGTATTATTCCAATGCGCAGAGCCTATTGGGAAGATAGGAACTACACTACAGGTCAGTGTTCGGATCCGCTGATTACAGGAACGATGTCCTCATCAACCACGGCGCAGCCGATGCTGCAGTTAGTCCAGCTCAATTCAATCACGAGGATTTCCGATTTAGCATTGACAATACTTGAGAAAAATTGGAGCTGGAAACTATAGCGCCTCCACCTCTCTATGATTATTCTCAACTGTAATAAATCATATTTATGATTTCTAAGAAATTGGCTAAGTCCTGGGAAAAATTAGATTCTTTTATTTGATGCTACTATAGCAGACATTCTGCAGGGTCTCCGTCATAGGTAAATCCCTACTCTCCCAATGAGATATTTGGGAATATATGATACGTCAAACTATGGTGACTTGTTCAAATATAACTATGAGGTCATATAAGTTACAGTGAACATTCTACTCCTTAAATGGAAAACTCTACCTATTTCAATTAATGGCAGAGTGGCCCTGATCAAAATGTCAGTCAGTCAGTCAAGCAACTTTATTTTCACATCAATTAAGATGCATAAAAGTAAAACAATACAGCAAATAAATATCTTATAAAATATACTCAAAAGTCATTTAGGTACAATCCATATCCATCCATCATTGAGATTACTGTATATCAAAAAGTCTATTACCATTGCCTTAAACATAAGTTGTATAAACAATCATGAACTAGTAAATGCAATAAAGCGATCCATAAAAATACAATTCAGCATTCAAACCATTCGATAAAACTTTAACACAAACAAATTAAATACAATACACAATTTAAATATGTGTACCAGCCAACCACAGCAAAAGACTTGTAATATGTCAAGTTCTGCATGAAACGGGTATAATAATGTGAGTGGAGTTCCTAATGCTAAATCGCTATAACTAAAAGGAACGCTGACAAAGCTATGGGACCCAATGGAATTCCAATTGAACTGCTTAAGTTAACTACCTCCAAGATAGTGCCCACCCTCAAAGCAATGTAACAGGAAAGTCTTCAAAAAGGTTCCCTCCCAGACCACCTTCGATTAGCATTCATTGTTGTGATCCATGAACAGGTCAGACCGTCAGAGGAATGTAGTTCCTACCGACCCATCTCACTCCTGAACGCAGAAACAAAAATCTTAGCAAAAGCCCTAGCTAATAGACTAATCCCAACCTTTAATAAAATTGTGCACCTGGACCAATCGGGCTTTATGTCCGGACAAACTACTGCTCTTAACCTAAGCCAACTACATGGGGTGTTGGGGATGGCAGGAACAGTCCAGGAAGACGTGGCTCTGCTTTTCTAGATGCCAGGATGGCATTCAATATGATCAAATGGCCCTTTCTCTTTGCTATCCTGGAGCATATGGGCTTCGGCCCGACGTACATGAAATAGATAAAATTATTATACACAGACTCAACAGCGCAAATAGTTGTCAACCAACAGATTTCACTGCGTTTTCACCTAGGCAGAGACACTAGACAGGGATGCCCCCCCCCTCGCCCCAGATCTTCACATTGATGCTTGAGACACAGGGAGGGGGACCCCCTGATTAGAGGTTCTGAAATGTTCACAGCAACACAAGGATAAAATCTCATTATATGCTGATGACATACTCCTATATGTCGTGGCCCCGAGGAACTCAATTCACAGAATCCTACATATAGGGCCATTTGTATCAAGCCTTTTTCCTGTTTGCAAATGGGCAGATTCTCAGAATCGGCCCATTTGTGAATTGGAAAAAGCCTTATTTATGTAGCATCCCAAAAGGCCATCGCAAAATCGAGAATTGCTAAATTTGCGAATTTCTATTTTGCGAATGCAATTAAGGAATTGCAAATTGAAATTCCTTAAATGCAATTCTGGAAGCACCAGAAATGTTCTATTTGGCCTTAAGGAATTGTAAATTACCACCAACTTCAAGTTGATGGTAATTTGCGATTTTCTTTAAAAAAAGCACTTTTTGATTTGTTAAAAGTGCCATATGTCGCACATACATGCCCTTAGGGCATGTATGTGCGCAACATGTGCACACATGCTGATTTCAGGGGTGCAACAGGGTGTCCTTTTGGCACCCTTGCAACCTTGAAATTGCATTCTAAATTTGCGATTCTCTAATTGGTAATCCCAAATTGAGAACGTCTTCCCATTCATTCCTAGGGGCCTTCTAGCCCATAGGAATGAATGGGAAGGTATTCCTTATTTGCAAATCTCAATTTGCGATTCACAAATAAGGAATATGTAGGATTCACAAACATTTTAGCAAATCCTACATACATTGCATTTTGCGATTCTCTGAATGCGATTCGCTTAAAACCGCAACTTGACAATCGCAAAACTCTTTTTCGATACCAAATTCCCCATTTTTGGCAAACACTCTGGGTTTACAATCAACTGGACAAAATCCATATTGTATATGCTACATGGACAGGTGCCACGTTTTCCGAAGGATTGTGAGGTCACAGTTGCATTGGAAAAATTTAAGTACCTAGGATTTTATATAGCAACTGACTCTGCAGACTGAGCAGCTGCCCCGGGTTTGACAGATGGGACATGATTAGTATCGTCATAGTAGGTGACCTATGGAAAAGAGACAGGGTATCCACATTTACAAAACTCCAGGCAAAATACCAGTTGGCAGCCTCGGAGACCTATAGGCACTTGATAAGTCATGCCATAAAATCGGTGGTACCTAAGGGGGAGACCCTACCAGATGCGTCCCTGTTGGAGGACAGGTAGCTTACTGAGTGTATGACCGAAAAGGTTATATCCTTGACATATAAAAAATGAATAAACAATAGACCAGATTCATAAGTCCGCCTCCAACAACACTGGGAGACAAACTTAGGAAGCCTAGAGGAAAATTAATGGCAGGTGGCGATATCATCCCTGAGGGAATTGATGATCCCAATGAGTCTCAGACTAATCCAACTAAAAAATGTACATAAGAATTATCTCTGGGGGGACCCTGGTTAAGATGAGAAAGCGGACGGAATCAGAATGCTTAAGGTTTTGCACCCAAGAAGCTACCCTTTATCATATACTGCGGGAGTGTCCCAAGATGTAACCCTATTGGGAGGGAATTGTTACTAAATTAAAAGAGGTTTGCAAGAAAGAAATCTCTTGCTACCCATGACTATGTCTGCTCAACATAGGGGAGGCTACTGCCCTGACCAGTACGTAGCAGACCTGGGTATCCCTGGAACTGGCCATAGTTAAAAGAAATATCGCCCAGAAATGGGGAGTAAGTGATAAGCCTCTAATTGGGGACTGGACAAAAGACATGGACAGATCCATTATAACAGAAAAGGAGATCTATAAGAATAAGGGATGCCCGAAAAAATGGGATAAAAAATGGGATAAATGGAATACATTCCGGGGCGGACTCTGCTTTTCTCCAACAGAGGAACTGAGAAAGGGGAGGGACAAAATTGATCACTGATAACTGTGATATAGGCTATATATGTAACCGTATGCACAAGCTCATATCGCTAACTGCGATGTATACTTCCAAACAATGTGTCACTTGCCTTCAACAAATTGATTTTTTAAACACTTCAAATAAAAAGAGTTAAAAAAAAATAAAGGAACGCTGACGTTTTGCAACTGCCCAAAGGAAGGATGCAAGTCTAAAACAGACATATGGGTCACCAAGCTTCTGAATGTAATATAGCGCTTGAACACTGTGTCTGAGGCCATATTTGCTCAAAAGTTGGTTAATATATTTTTTCCTTTTCAGGCTATAATGAGAACAAAACATAAAAAGTGCATATTAGATTGTATGGACCTACTGTCACATATACAAGGCTGGAGTTGATTTAACCAATACATATTTTCCGGAAAACTTATCATAAGTGGGGTAAGGTTCAAAATGTCAACTCTTCCATTATTTTATTTTTTATTTTTGAATATCCTTATTGAATTCTGAAAAAATATTTTTCTGAGATTGATTTAGGGTTTTGCAGTTTAATTTGGAACGATCATCTGCTGTGCCTTGGTTGCATGGGCTCCAGGAACTTCCAGAAGTCATGTGAAAAGTGAAACATCATGCACCTGAAAGTTAGCAGGGAGTAGGAAGCCTGGCTGTATGTCGCTGAAGAGAAGAGGTGGTGTTTGAAGCTGTGGGCCCACTCCAAGTCATGGAACCACTCATGATCATGAGGCCATGTCAGAGCAAAAGTCCCATTCTCATTCAAAGTCTTCAGGTAAGTCGAAAACATACCACAAACACAAGAATGCCAAGCTGGGATCAATTCCATTCCACTACATGATCTCAAATGAGAGATTGGGAGGGTGACACTCAAAGGGTCCTGCGCCTCCAGTGTCTTCTGATACTGATCCAGTCCCTCAGCTAATCCCAGCATACCCTGAATTTATTTCCCAGGCCATTCTCAGCCGTGCAGTAGATGGAGGCTCCTCTTGGACCTCTCAGCTGCCTTTGACATGGTTGACCATGACACTCTAAAATAAAGACTCTATGAAGCAGGCATAGAGGGAACTGATATGGACTGGATCATGTCCTACCTTCTAACCGAACTAATGTCATCCATACCCCAACTTTCTCTTCCAAACCGTACTCCACAAAAGCAGGGGTCCCTCAAGGTTCTATCATCTCGCCCAAGCTTTTCAACATCTACATGAAGTCATTACCTGTACTGATCAATAAATTTCACCTCACATGCTATAACTATGCAGATGACACGCGAATACTCCTTCAACTGGAATGCCCCAAAGACATGGGAAAATCATCAGTTTTCAGCTGTCTCAGGGGCATGGATCGGTGGATGACTTGAAGCCATCTCAAATTGAATGCTTCAAAAACTGAAATACTCATGTGTGGCAACTGGAAACATTATGACCCGCTTGACGCATGGCCTAATGAACTGGGATCACTGCCTAAAGTATCGAAGGAAGTAAGTAACCTCGGAATGACCATGGACTCCAAGCAGTCGATGAATGCCCAAGTGGATAAACTAGCAAGATCAAGCTTTGTCACTATAAAAACACTGCGACAAATTGAGATTTCCACACAAGGTCCAAGCTACCATCTCCCTTGTTCTGTCCAAACTCGATTACGCCAATAGCCTCTACCACGGATCACCTTTAACGACCATGAAAAGATTACAACGGATTCAGAACTCGGCTGCCAGACTACTTTTGCATATCAAACCGCGACACCACATCTTCCCTTCCTCGAAAGCCCTGCATTGGTTACCGGTTGCCAGAAGATCCACGTTCAAGCTGCTTTGTATCACCCTCAAAGCAATACATGGAATGGAAACACTCTTTATCAGGAATAAAATCACCAAACGTATTCAACAAAGGAACCTCCGCTCTAAAGGAGTATCTCGCCTCAAAATCCTACCATGCAAGAAAAAAACCATGGGTGGCACATCCTTCTCTGCTCAAGCAGCCAAACTATGGAACTCTTTACCCCCCAACATAAGGTCCACCAACAACCACCTTATCTTAAGAAAACTACTCAAAATGTGTCTCTTCCCCACATAAGCACCATATGCAAACAGAAATTTACAGCATATCCCTCTGTATATAAGCATTTGTTTTCACTATAGATATGTACGTATCTTTGTGTACTACTTTGTATAAACATGTAAAATAATTATGTTGTTGAGTGAAAAATAATAATAATAAATAAATAAATAAATAAATTAAAATCATCTTTGGTCTACATGTACATACTTCCATTGTGCATCTATGTACCTTCCATGTACTGGATCTGTGTGTCTGTTACTTTTCTCCTGACAAAGCCTATCCAATGCACTACCCTATTTCTCATCCTGTGCCTCCTATCAATATCTTTAATCTACATATACTTACCTCCTTTATGCATCTATATACTTTCAATGTACGTATGAATCTATATATTTATCACTTTCTTCTAATTTAGCATTTCCAATGCATTACCCTATTTCTCAGCCTATACTTCGCTCAATATATCTTCTAGCCCAACCATCTGACTCATCTCAAACTTCTTTCTACTACTCTTTCTAATGCACTACCCGAGCTCTCATCCTATACATCTATCAATATATCCTCTACATCCACTCTCTCATTTATCCCAAACCCCATACTACTACTATGATCGCCAAAATAACGCTTTTTTAGACTCTCTCCCAAAAAAAATCCAACACTCTTTTATCCCTCCACTATCCTTTTCAATCAAGATTAACAGACTAACATGTTCACTTCTCAAATTCCATATTCAACTATACTAATTCACCTCTAATCCATTATAGGGTTCCAGAGTAGTGTGCTACTCGCCAATAAAGAGCCTCAACACACCATCAGGGTTACAAGTGCTATATAAATGCAAACCTTTTTCCTTTTCTACCCCTCCCCAACCCTTCTCAATCCAAACAACTGACTAACATATCCACCACTAAAATTACTCTCATGTTTCACCATAATAATTCAACACTAATCCTGATGGGTTCTAGAGTAGCGTGCTACTTGCGCTTCAAAACCCCATCAGGGGTAGCAAGCGCTTTATAAATACAATTTCCCTCTTCTATCCTGCCTCCTCCTTTCTCTACCCAAATAACTGAATAACATATGCACCACTCAAATTACTTCATATTTTACTATACTAATTTTCAACACTAATCCTTCCTGGGTTCCAGAGTGGCGTGCTACTTGCCAGAAAAGCGCTTCAAGACCCATCAGGGGTAACAAAGTGCTATATGAATGCAAACCTTTCTTCCCCTGTTATCCTTCCGCTATCCTTCTCACTCCAAATAATCTGACTAAATATCCACCACTGAAATTACTTCATATTTCACCATATTAATTCACCACTAATTCTTTATGGGCTTGCTGAATAGCGTGGGTCAACAAACGTTCTATAAATACAAACCTTTTTCCTCCTCTATCCTTGTGCTATCATTCCAAATCCAAATAACTGACTAACCTATCCAAAACTTAAAATGTACTTGCATGTTTCACTATACTAATTCAACACTAATCGTCTAAAGGTCCCGGCGTAGCCTGCTACTCGCCGAAAAAGCGCTTCGACGCCTTGTCAGGGGTAGTAAGCGCTATGCAATTACAATACAATACAATAAAGAGCAC
Source organism: Lissotriton helveticus (assembly GCF_964261635.1). Lineage (NCBI taxonomy): Eukaryota > Metazoa > Chordata > Amphibia > Caudata > Salamandridae > Lissotriton > Lissotriton helveticus. The sequence continues at coordinate 363,609,940 of NC_136072.1, read as the reverse complement.
AATGTAATGTAATGTAATGTAAAAAGGATTTGTAGAGCGCTGCGTTCACCGGACGGTTTCTTGGCGCTGATCACTAACCCAGGAAGAGGCAGAGAGGGGAGAAAGGAGAGCATTATGTAAAGACACCGCGGAAAAGGTGAGTTTTTAGGAGAGACCGAAAGTGAGGGTTTAGCTTTATTTAACCTTCGACTATATAATGAGACAGCCTGTTAGGTATTTTTTTCTCCTCTCAATGACAGCTTTCTGTTCCGTTGTTTGACAATTGTTTATTCTATGCAGTGATTGAGGAGACAGGTGTTTAATTCCCAGGTTTCATGAAACCATTTATTCTCCCCCCTAAAATTTAGATTTAAATTAATTTAGGAAATACTTTTTTGCAAATATGAAGTTTTCGAAGACTTCAGTGTACCAGACTGTCACAAGTTTCTTCTATGAACAGATTCTTTAGGTTTTGGTATAACCCTGTCCACTGATAAACTGAACCACTTGGAAATTATGGGCTTCCAAGCTGTTTTAAACTTTAAATACAACACTTCATGGAGGATTTAGGCTCAACTTGGTATGAGGTGACATGTTATGCGATTGGTTAACTGTTAATGAACACTTTTCCCCCATGTGTTTTGGGAAATGGAGTTAGTATTATTGAAGAAATAAAATTTAAAAATGACTGCTATGGTTAATAAAGTGAAAGAAAGGAATGCATAATCCTCGCCTCTGGTCATTACATAGAACAAACTTTTTCAATATTTTGTTTATGTGTAACACAGCATGTAGTCCATTATCTATGTTTAGAGCACATTCTTTGTTATAAAAATGGAGAACAGACTGCGTGGTCTATTATCGTGAGCCAGATTCTCGTTAATAGTTGAAATGCAATGATCCAGCAATAAACAAAGGATAGCACTTGAAATGGGTCTAGCATTTGTGAGTTTTTATATGCAATGCACAACAACACTGTAACTCACACCCCATGAGGAAACAGGTAATTAATTGCTTGGCCTACACAATTAATGAGGCCACATTAACCCCTTTACTGGGAACCAAACACCTCATTGTAGTGCTTGACCTTCTCAGGATAGCGGAGCAGCGCAGATCAAGGCCTACTCAAGGGAGGTGGTGGTTGTGGGCTAGTAATCACTCTCACGGAGTATCGCTATCACACAATAATAACACTCAATAAATATTTGTCCAGGCTATGCTTTTTCTTAGAAAAGGAAAAAGTACATTTATTACACACACACACACTACTCAACACTATGCATTAATTTACAAATATACATAAGGCTGGTGGAAATATCTTTGGCAGTATATCATTTGACACCTAAAGGGTCATAACCCCCCCCCCCCAAAAAAAAACAGTACCCCATGTTCATACCAGCACATAACCATTTAGGGAGATGTCACTTTATATTAGGTCAATGTTACCAGAATTGTCACATGTCACTCTTCATTCCATCAGTGACATCAGTAACCCTTATCCATGTGCACTTATTATGAGTAATTAAGCATTGCATCATTGACTCACGTTATCATTAGTAAAGCATTACAACCGGCATTACCAACACATTTAAAGAATGCATTGTAAATAATCACTTTGAATAAAGCATTGTTTAAAACTGCCATGGGACATGACAGAAATTCATTAGCTGAATAAAAGATTGTGAAAACCATTGTGAACACTTTTTTGAATAAAGGACTGGGGAGTTCTTGGAAATTAGAGGAATCCCTAGCACTAGTAGCTGCTCCCTGTGGGTGGCAGAAATGCCGGCTCCCACTGCATGCAGGGAGCTGGCGGGACTGCAGGGGCTTTGGGGCTCCGCTCACAGCCACCAATGAGTATATGGTGGGTGGCCTGGGTGGGCATCAGGGAATCCAGCTTTGATAGTGCTGGCCTCGGGGATGGAAGTCCCCAGGGTCTAATAATGCTTGGGGGGTGCCCACACATCCATGATTTCATTAAAAAAGGTCCTGGGGGATGGGTATCCCAGGGCCTAATGAGAATTCCCTACCCTTTAATCTGAAAAACAGCCCTGAGGGGATGGGGTCCCCCGAGCCTAATAATCCTCAGGGAGGGGGGTCACGTATCCCACCTCCCCTTTGATATAAAAAAGGCCTCATGGCATGGGGTTCTCAGGGCCTGATACAGTACAAGTAGGGGGGTAGGAGTGGGGCGTAACTACCCCCTCCATTTTAATTTAAAAAACAATGGCCAGGGGTTGGGGTACCCAAGGCCTAATAATGCTTGGGGAGGGAATCCGCGCAGACCACCTCCCCTTTCATTAAAAAAAAGTCCCTGAGGGGTGCGGTACTCAGGGCCTCGTAAGGCTCAGGTGGGGATCCCAAGGCCTAATAAGGTTCAGGGAGGGGGGGCACATGGACCCCTCTGCCGCAAAAAACATAGGGTCCTGCGGCCAACACCCCACAGCTCACAGCTGCAAGTTGTGCACTGCTGGAATTTGGTTTTACATATAGTAATAAATATCACTTTATGTTAAAAAAACCTCTAGATATTAATTGAAAAAAACAATGTTTGAAGTAACGGTATAGTTAGGTGCGATGAAAAGATCTGTTCTGTTATAGTTAAGTGAATATGTGAGTGACAACATTAACGTTTTGAACTAAAAACACAACAGAAAATCACTAGCTATAGTTAGCACAGGTAACTATAACTGGCACCACGCCATGCACTACTTATGATCCCAGATATTACATAATTCATGACATTTTCTATGATATCATTTGTGACATACTGATGCCATCTCAAATCGCATCATTGATGGCCTCACTGATGACATCACCCAAGCTTCTTTTGTACACATTGCCCTATAAAGGGGCATAGAATTAGAGCTATGAATGTAAGTGCATAGCAGCTCAGAATAATGTTAAGCATCATTAATGCTATCATACATACAGCCCCCATAAGTATATATGCAAGCAAACTTGTGTTGTGTGCACAATTGATCCTTTGCCATACACTTCATGGGTAGCCAAGTTCATATTGACTATGAAGCACAGATGAAAGGGTAACACTGTTTACTCTATGGAGACAGTTTTCCCTGTACCACACTATTTGCAGACCGTGAACTTCTCATGAGAAATACATCACAGAGTATGCAAAAGTATCTACTAAGAACCGTGTACACCCTATGTAAAATTTGCCCAAAGAACAACTATTCACTTTAAATAACCAAAGTCTGAAGATGCTAAAGATCATACTACCTGCAGCCTTCATACTGTCGTGAAACTTTACAGCTGGCCCATCTTCTGTAGCAAAACAAGCATATGTACATAGGCTGGTACTTGGTGCATACAGTTTTCTATGTTAGGTAGAAATTTTGAGGCAATTCTGTCTAATTACTCAAGGCTCCTTACAATACTTAGTATGTAGAACATAGAATCGTTAACCTGCTGGAAACTTTCTCTGGCAGTCATGCGGCGGTCCGCCCCAGGCCAATTTTAGTCCCATTTACTGTGGTCCAACACTATCTTCAACGGGGAAGGAGCACATGGTGCCCCCTACCCTGTCCCGAGCTCAGCCCCAGGGACCAATCCCCCGGGCTCCTGCACTGTAGTAAAGGGGGAGAGGTGCACAACCACACCTCCCTCGCGCATGTGGCGCGCCAGAGCGCAGACCCACGCAGTGGGCATGTCTCTGGCGTGCCCAAGGCAGGCCCGTCTGCGCCCGTCCGCGCCTGGACATCGCCAGGAGCCAGGCACTCTGCTCTGTCTCCACCCCACAGGTTAGTGTATTCAAGAGAAATCTTGTTTGCTCTGCACCATGAAGCCTCTTGTGGAAAACGCAACTGGCTCCCTGATGCGTGTCCCCCACACTGTAATCAGTGTAACTTTAAGGTCAGCCCTTGCTTGCGCTCAGTGGCTCCCACCCCCAGTGCCAAGGAATATAAACTTTACAGCCTAAATTGCCGCTCCCTGGTTAAGCACTGCGCTAAGGTGTTTGACCTCTTATATGATGGGTGCCCTGATGTTTTATTCCTTACAGAGACGTGTCTCTCTCGAGGACACAGTGGCTATACTGGCACTGACCCTTCCCAACGGCTATGCCATGAATAACCTGAACAGAGCGGCCGAGAGAGGGGGGGCATTGCAATTATATACAAAGTTACCTACACATGTAGCTTTATACCGAAATATTGTGATTGTGAAAGTGCACTCTTCAAAATTGCACTGACAGACAACTTCACATTCTCTGGGCTACTCACCTACCACCCGCCTGGCCCATTGAAAGTTTTTAGAGACGCCTTAACCAACGCTGTCACTACATTGGCTCTTCAGACAGCCAACTTTAATATTATAGGCAACCTGAATTTACACTTGGAGCTGCAAGATGCTCCTGACATTATAAACTTTCTTGGGGATATGGCTGCTTGCCAATTGCCTCAACTGGTCCCGGGGACGACACACCTTCTCGAATCTCCAGTCTTTAGAGTCATTCTTGACTCTTAGAGCAACTCACAAAGGAGAATTCATTCTCGAGTGGCTTTACTATTACCTATTATTGGCAGGAAGTTTGACCCTGTATCTGAGGTGCCAATACAAACGCTAAGAGAGGTTTTGTATATATAACTGTTGATTGGAAGCCCTAGTCCTGATGAGGCCCGCAAGTTGATGGGCTGAAAAGCGTCAACATTATTTTCGAGGACACCGAATGAACTAAAATACACAAATAATTATAAAAGCAGCTGTAAAAATAGAAGGATAAAATTGTTGACCTTGAACACTGCTTGTAAAGGGTGATCTTATATTGAATGAATGCTCGGTTGAAGTTTATGGTAGAGCGTCCGGTTTGATCAATATGGGCTACGAGAAACAATAAGTGAAGTTAGAACTTTTTGTTTCCATCTTGAGTCACGGTGAAAAGAATCTGTATATATATAGGGCTATTGTGATAAATGGTTGTACATGTTTGTAAATGTTTGTGTATATATGTAAATGTCATTCTCTTATGCATTTTGAATAATACACTTGTATTTGAGGCAACATTTGGTGAGTGACTAAAACCAGAAGATCAGTTCCAATATCATTAATGAGTTGGCATAGGTAATTGAAAAACCTGTCCGACCTAGTTTTGTTTAATTTATCCCGAGGCATGATTGTGTTTTGTTGTATTTATGGTTATACCTAGATGCCAATAGGGTTATATAGGGAATCCCCTATTGAAATACACCTTTATAGCTGCCCTAATTACCCAGCGCCCTGAATGGCCCGCTAACATAGAAGCAGCCAACAAATCCTTTTTGGAGTGGGTTAATAAAGCACTGAATATCTGCATCCCGGCCAAACTAACTTACTAAAAGCGTATGCGGACCAATGCCTGGTTTGATGAGTGACTCATTTTAGCAAAGAAGAACTGTAAGGTTCTAGAATGGGCTTGGAGACATACCTACAATCTCATAGCTAAAGCATGTTATAGAAACACGATTAAAGCATACACAAACTGGTCCGGAAGTCTAAGTTGGCACATTACCCTATATTGATCAATACAAGTAGAAACCCTACTAAAACTATTTTCACACTCATGAAAGATATGGTAAAATCCCTGTCTGCCCCTGACAGCACCATAACTTCCAACTTGAAGTAAAGTAAAGTAAAGTCCACATTTGTAAAGCGCACAATCACCCGTAAGGGTCTCTAGGCGCTGGGGGCCGTCGGGAAGATTAAGCGAGCTATTGCCCAGAGTCACATGGTGCTGGGCTAATCTGCCGCCGGAGCCGGGGATCGAACCGTGATCCCCAGATTCCAGCGTCAGTCGCCTTGGCCGCGGCGCCACACCTCTCCCTGAAGTGTGAGGTGCTGGCCAAATTTTTCATTATAAGGTTGAGCATATTGACAGCAGTTTCTGTCCGGGGAATACCGCTCCCTGCCCTTGGAGGAGTCCGTCCTCTGGCCCTGAGATCCACTCCCTCTCCTCCTTTCCTCTTATTTCGCCCAAAGACTTGAAAGCTTTGTCTGTTAAGGTAAAGTCAGGTTCCCCTGATGACCCACTGAAACTTGACCTTTTCTGAAAGTTCAAACAATGTCTTCTACCTGAGTGCCTAGAGTTGATCAACTTGTCTCTATTTTCGTCATATATTCCCAAATCGTGAAAACACGCCAAAGTTGTTCCTCTGTTTAAAAAAACAACGCTGGAGGCATCCAAGCCTGAAAACTTTTGACTTATCTCCCTGCTCCTGTTCCTTTAGAAAATCACAGACTCACACGTCGACACCATTTTAACTCAATACTTGGAAGTTCACTCAAAACGAGATCCATATCAAAATGGCTTCCAGCCTTGGCACAGTACTGAGTCCACGCTGCTTGCAGTTACGGAGCAGCTACAGGCTTCTCTGGATGAGGGCAGAACCTCGGCACTGATTCTGCTTGATCTGACCACAATCTTCGACACGGTCTCCCAAAAGATCCTGCTATTCCGCCTGAGGGAGATCGGCATCGATGGCAAGTCCCTCTCTTGGTTCTTGTCTTTTCTGGACGATTGGACCTTTCAAGTCATCGCCCCCACTTTTTTCCTCCCTTATCCATCCGCTGCGCTGTGGGGTCCCCCAGGGCTCAGCACTGAGCCCCACTCTATTTAATATCTACATCCGACCTCCGGCTCTTAGGGCTAAGGCCTAGAACATCTCTCTGGTGTCATATGCGGATGAGACTCAGTTGGTGCTTACCTGCTCCAGCACCAGTAGCCAGGACTCAAAATTCCAGGAAGATCTAACTGCCATCTCTGAATGGAAAACTAACAACTACCTTCAATTGAACTCAACAAAATCTGAAGTCCTTCTGGTGGGCAGGGACTCCCATCTCTGGGACAACCAGTTTGGCCCCGTGCCCTTGATGCACCCCTACCTAAGCCTGTGGTCAAGGACCTGGGAGTCTACGCCCTCTCTTTAAAGGCACAAGCTAAATCAGTGGCTGGCACAGGCTTTGGATTGCTGCATGGCCTAAAGCCTATTCTGGGACTTTTCGACTCTCGCACCCGGCAGTTGATAGTCTAATCCACCGACCTTGCTAGATTGGTCTACTGCAATGCGTTGCTCCTGGGCTCCAAATAAATCAGTGATTAACAGGCTCCAATGTGTCCAGAATGCTGCAGCCTGCACTCTGCTCGCACTTCCTAAGTACTGTCACGTCTCTGTCCTCCTCCGCCCGCTACATTGGCTCCCATTAGAACAGAGAATTCTCTTCAAAACTCTCTGCATCATCCATAAGATCTTTCTGGGCCTTGGGCCTAGGATGTTGAGCGATATGTGCTCTCTTTATGCACCCACCCGCTTTGTGCTCAGCGGATTCGCATCTGGCCCGAGTGCCTTGGGTATACAGGGCCAGAGCAGGTGAGCGCTCATTCAAGGGTTTGGAGCCTGCCCTTTGGAACTCTCTACCTCTCTCTACCCACAGTATTTCCGATCAGTGGAATTTTAGAAGGACTGTGAAGACCTGGCTATTTTCCAATCACTAGCTGCCTCTTCTTCCCACTCTACCAGACAGTCAGCGCTGGGACGCCCCATTGCTGGGGCAGCCATGCGCTTTATAAATATTTTACCATAACATACTTTCCAGCTGGCTGAGGGTTTTCAACTTCCTGCCAGCTAGATGCTGCTGCTTGGCAGGGAAACCGCTATGTCTCAGGAGTGGGCAACCCGGGACATAGCCACTGAGTAAGCCCCAGGGGCCAGCTCCCTGGGGCCTTTTCAGGCTCTGGGACAGGGGCCAAATGGTGATACAAGAAGGGCTTCTTGGCCCACAGGGTCCCACAGGATTAAAGTGGTCTTCATCCCCCAACCAGTAGTGCACCTGGAGGCACAATGGCAAAGTGGGGGAGAAAAGGGGCGTGTCTTCCGAACACCTCTTAGCAATCCCGCTGTGAGAAACTAACTGGAGGTAACAAAAGAGGTAGTTTTCTTCAAATTTGAAGCCCCAGCTATCTAAATTTTTCAATCTGAAATATCTCTGAAACTACTGAATGGATTCATACCAAATTACAAAAAAGCATGCTTTCTGGTCCACCATCTAGCTTTCTGCCAAGCTGATGTAATTCGGTTCAGCGGTTCGGGCTGTAGTTGTGTTAAAAATGTCATTTGAGATGTCATCAGTGATGTCATGAGTGATGTCACTGACCATGTCATGAGTGATGTAATATGTGACATCATCAGCAGTGCATTGCGGGCACGCGAGTTGTAGTTAGCTGAACTAACTATCACGGGGGAATTTCATTGGTTTTGTACGAGTGATATGTCCAGCTAACTCTAACGCCCCTGAAACCTATGTTTTTTTTCAGTGAATTTCTAAGGTTTTTTAAATGCTAATTCCTAACTATAGCGTGCCTGAACCCTATGGTTTTTTCAGTGAATTTAAAAGGTTTTTTCAATGCTAATTTGTAACTATAACATGCCTGAAACCTATGGTTTTTTAAGTGAAATTCTAAGGTTTTTTATTTTATTTTTTATTTTTTTAAATATTTTATTGGTTTTTCTTCCCCCCCCCACATTTTAACATTAACAGGGCACATTAATTAGAATCCATTTGCAACGAAGAATTAAGCATAATATTACAGACAGTGAACAAAGTCAAATAATAAACAAACTATTCCCTCCCCCCTGAGGGCCTAGGCCTACTTTCCATCGAATGAAGGGTTCCCAAATTTGTATTCCCATTTTCTTACCATTCTTCCCCCTTCTGGCATATATAGCTGTTTCTAATTTTTGTATAGACATTACTTTGCCTAACCATTGATGATATGTTGGAGGGTTAGGGTCTAGCCATGTAGTGTAGCTCCTATTTTCCCAATAGGCTCTGCGCATTGGAATAGTACCTACAGCAGTAAAGGCCTAGACCAGACGTTAACTAGGTCTACTACTGTCGATACTAGACTTAATTTTTGGGTTTGCCAGCTAAGCTCAGAGTTCGCTAGAAACTTTCTCGAATGTTCAAGGAAGGATTAACTCCCCTGATTAGACAAGAAGGGATTTAGTTTCTGACAACCATAGAACATGACAACTTTGCTCTCCCCTAATCAAGAGTCAATCTCAAGAGTCGTGTGAGCACAAGGCAATTATTTTACTCAGTCAGTACGTGCATTCTTAGTCTCATCAGAATGTAGAGAAAAGGAAGAGACGGGCGTGTTCAATAAAAAGGTGTTATTTATTGATCAGTCTCTTTTCTCGTACAAGAGAAATGGATCGATATTATTGCAATACTTATAGTTAAGTAAAGTGCATACATTAAAAGCAATAGTATAAAATAATACTGTAAAAACATTGATATGGTTTCTGAGCCATATGATGTTTAAAATGATTAAGATATATTTACATACACATATACATTTGACTAAACGTACTCAACTGGTGTTTCTAAATACGCCTACCCCGTGTACCTGACCTAAGTCTAATGCGTGGGCGGGAATAGAAAGTTACAGTTTAAGTTAAGTTTGTTTTTGCCAAGTGAATAACTAAAGAATTCTCTGTGAGGGGTTATTCAGTTCTGTACCTGGAATTTAGGATGGATGAGGAATGGTATCTCTTTCTCTGCTCTCGATATTCCAGGCTGCCTGCGAGGGCTGCCCAGAAGCGCCGGTGCTGGGTCTCTCGGCTTGAGATAGCAGCGCGTCTCTCAGCGCGTCAGGAAGGCGGGGCTGCTGCCAGCGGGGTCTGCTTCTGCTCTCGGCTTCGGCAAGTATGGCTGCTCCGTCTTGTCACCACGCGTGTGTTTGCATAGGGCAAGGTCGGCAATATTTATACCTTAAAGGTGCCGGGATTGACGTAAGGATGGACATAGGTACGTCAATAAAGATGTCATACGACTTGCTCGTTAGCACATTCTTTACTAAAGTTCTCTGTGAAATCAAAACAATGGCCGCACGGATTTTCCAGGTTGTCATAGGTTTGATTTGTTATGAGAACGTCGTATGCCTTATCAGGGGCTGGAGGAATGTCGCTTGTCTAATTAGATCTCAAGCGTTATGACCTAATCAGATAACACGTTCCTGTGCCGTAGTGTGACTGCGTCAGATAACGGTATCTGCATCATGGGGGATTTCTTGCCTCATGGGCTGACTGTTAGTTAACTTGATAGTTAGTTTAACCAGAATAGGGTCAGGAATAGGGGGACTGATTCAGAACCTATAGAAATACACGACACCCACTCCACGCTAACTATGGTCATATCTACTAATCTATGCATAGTATAACATAGTACAACATACTATAGAGTATAGTGTATACCTTACCACCCCAAAATACATAAATGCATTTCGAAATTTTCAAATATACTGAAAAATTGCAGTCATATATATTGTATGCACTTAAGCTATGAATTAAATGCAAAAGTAAACACGCATTTTTATGTATTATTGCTCTTTGGTATATGAGTAGTACACATGAAATGGCTCTTAATATAGCTATACAGAAAGGAAAGTCGAGACCATTTCATCACATAATAAAATTCTTGTGAACATACCAGCGGGCAGCTAAAGTCTATATAAAGTATCTAAAAATAGAAATCTTAGTTCTCTAGGAATAGTTTCTTACTTTAAGCAGAAGATCAGTGTCCCGGGAAAAAAATATATAGAAAAATATTTTAGGGGCTTGCTGAAAAAAGTTGCTGTCCGTGAACTGGATTGTTATTGTTCATGTGACTTTATTTTTTAAAAGTTGAAGGCCGAATTCAGGGAACGCCGTGCGCGAGTTTACTCAAAAAGTCTCTATTTCTGTTCCGGAGAGAACATCATATCATTCAGGCTTTCGAAAAAACTGTCAACAGCTTCATGGGAAAGTTCCACTAAGTCGGAAATAGGTGTAACCATGCATTCATGCGCATGATTGTCTGCATTGACATTCTGATTTGCATTGCTGACAGAAGGTCGTACCTGTTCGATGCTGCTTTCATCTTGAACTTCACTACCCTTCAATCGCAGTGGTGAAGATTCCAGGAATGCCGTCATCAGGATTGGCAGCCTTTGAGGGCAGCACAAAGCGTGAACCTTGGTAGGAACCAACAGTGTATCTGCATCCACCGGCGCATCCGATTGTAGCGTCAGACAGGTGTCTAACACGCATTCTTCTCCGCATAGCAGACACCTTAGTACAGGTAAAACACACCTTTGCCACATTGGTCGAAATGATAGAAACCAAGTCATGTTTAGGTCTCTAAGCCGGGAGAGTCCCAGGATTTTTGATATCCGGTCCCGGTATCCAATGGCTAGGATCGTATCTTCCATTGTCGCGAGAGTTTGGGTTGCCATAACGAAAAATAAGGACTAGGAATAGGATTCCTGCAATTAGTCCCAGGATCAGGGGAAGTCCGCCAAAAATCGAATGGACGAAATCTGGAAAAATACCCAGTATGGCTTTGAATGGTGTTAATGCCATCGAAAATACTGTCTTAAATACCTTTGAGACCCCTGTGGTATCAGAAATATTTAAGATTTCGCTCAGGATTTCCGCGAAATGTACGGGGGAATTGGTTGATAATAATGTATGTATCTCTGCAGTCGTCCTTGCGACTTGTAGATCATACGTTTCTTTTGATGACGTGAGCCTTGTAGGCGTCTGAAGAAGCACTGTTTTCATTCTGCTTAAAGTGTCTATTCGAATAGAAGTAATTTTCAAACTGGGCCATGCCCTCGCCTCCCTGTCTGGAAAGGAGCTGGGGAACAAAGCACGTCCACAGCACTTGACCTTCGCCGTTGTAGTGACGAGATAAGGAGTCCCGGGCATAAGACTACAACATCTGCGGTCTACAATAAGAATGTAACTCCCATTATAGAGTCTTTGAAAGAATGGTTCTATTTCAGTTGCAGGTGCGCCTTGCTGGTGACATGAAAGGTTGTATGAATTCCCTTCACAGGCTCCGTGCAAACTAATACCGTTACACAGAAGTGTGCCGCTTAGTGACATAGCACAATTGATGCCACTAAGAAACACTTTCTGTCCTTTATTACTGACACATGCATGTGAATAGGGCAGGTTCCAAGTTGTTTTAAGGTACCCCTTTCCCAATTTCTCGTACATGCCAGCCTGTATATATTTTTGGCAGTATTGAAACCTGAAGGTTGAGATTGGAATATTTATGATTCCGTGGATTATCCATTCACTGACAGGTCGTTCTGACATTGTCATTGGTAATCTTTCTAGTTTTTCAATGCTCAAGATTGTATAATCAGCACCCTTTTGCGCCATACCGATTTGTCTATCAGTAAGGTTAAAGATTTGGAATAGTGACGTTGTGTTGATTAAACGCCAAGGCACATAGCCTGAATGCAGATTTTGTAACGTCCAGCCTAGCTGTACAATAGAACGCAATTGTGACTGACCATGTTGTAATAACAGTAAGTCTTGCGATAATATATCGATTGCTGAAGACACAATGCTGTCCAATGAAAATATTCTGGAGGACAGAGTCATTAACCCATTGTCCACCACAGAAAGTGATTTTTCCAAATTAATACGGTCAATTTCCCGTATTCTTTCTGCTGTTTCAATTTGAGTAACCTTCCAGGCCTCATTGTATGCTGCATATACAGAGGCTGCTATGAAACGCTTTTGACGCTGTTTGCGTGGTCCCAGTATGAAATCACGCAAGTCAGCACCATCAGTAAGTAAAGTTAGGTGTTGCTTAATTTCAGGCAGTGTGGAAGTTTGTAGCCATTGAAGGCATAATTTGCCCACACTGTAGGTTGTTATTATCCCTGGGTGATGTCTTTGGGGATATCTAGGGTCTGGCCTGGTCATTTTGAAACCCTGTGTTTTATTCAGGAATCTATCTTGACAGTGATTTGTATCTGTGGGCCAGATCAACCATTGTTTCCAATCAGGATGTGTTCTGTTTTGGTTAAGTATATGGTTTATGTCTATTTCTTCATCTGTTTCAGAGCTATTGCTAAACATTGTTGGCTTTGGAATAGACGGGTTATTTAAATCTTTGATTTTGGCTAAGCCAAGACAGGTGGTTTGTTGAACAGTGTCATTTAAAAATATCATTTGTTCTGGGATCATGCAGGCTCTAAACAAAGCTTCTAAACCCTGTACTTGCCATTCTTTTGTACCCCAAACACTTTTCAAATCAACATTTTTGTCCCAATAATCAAATCCAAAAGTATTCATTTTTTCAAAGAATGAATCTGAATATATCAATTTTGTGTTGGTTATCATGGTTTTCATCCCTGTCTTGTTTGACAATTTGTAATAAAATGTTTCAGCATTACTTGTGTTAAAACCTTGAAAGTATGAATATTTGTCATAAACGGTTCTTGAACTCCCTTTTGGAGGTGTTGCACAATGTTCCCATTGATTATAATTTAAAACATTTCTTGGTTGTGCAGATTTATGCAAAAAACTGTTACCATAATGGTTGTAGCAATACATACTATCATAATTTGTAGAACCTTGCAAATAATCATTTTTTGTAAATTTAGCAGACATTACTAAGTCAGACATCATATTGTTTATACTTTCAAAGTCCCAATCATCAGCAAATGAGTTTGGTTTTGCAAAGTCACTCAAGGAGATCTTGGTTTGGTGTGGATATTTCAGGATCTCGACCGGACCATAAATTTCATAGTCAGTGTTCTCCCAGGCTACCCCACCAGGTATTGGAATTGCTGTGAAGTTGGCTGAAGAAAGTTCTGAAGAAAGTTCTCTTTTCTCGACGTGCGAAGATGTGTGTGGTTTGAGGACCAAGTTGATGTTCTGACTTGCTGTGTCCATTTTAGCATATTTTCCCTCAATGAAGCGTCCCAAAGTAAATACCATGATGAGCCAAAGTATGAGGATAAATGCACCAAAACTCACCCAAAATTCAATCCATGGAGAAACCAGATATGTTTCTTTCAGTTGTTTCAAAAGTTCCTTAGCTTTGTCTTTAAAGGATTTTGATGATGGCTGTGTCTTTTGTTCGCTGAAACCTTCAGAGGAATCATCGAAGTTGATGAAGTAACCAGATGCAGTTCTGTCAATTGTTCCAATTGGTTCAGGATTTTTGTTTCTTGCATTTTCACTTGGAACTTCATTGTAGATTGGTGTGTCTCTGCTAAATGTTTTTATTTGGGTTTTCAGAGGTCTTAGTTCTATTGCATTGTTGCATAGTCCTTGTTGTTCTTCTGTAGGCGTTTCGAATGTGATGAGCCTCTTTGATAGGACCTCTGTACTGGTAGCAAACCTTGGTGTTCTGCTACTTATTGGGAGTCCACTTGGCCTACCGTTTGTTATCGGCCACATGTTGTGGTTTTACCAGGTCGATGGATACAACTCGGTTCTCCTTTTTTCCAGCAAGTGGCGGTAGTACAACTGATCTTGTCCCGTTGACAGACAAGACAGGAACTGCTTTTCTGTAAGAAGGCCCGAATTCCTTCTTTACCGCGATCTTCTCCCTGACTAGATCCCCGACTTTTGGAATCCAGACAGGTCTTGCTGGGACAGGTGGTGATTCTTCAGTGGTTGTTGGCTGTTGTTTCAACTGTATGTTGCTCAGGTCTTTTCTTGTTTTGTTTAAGTCCTGCAAAATAGCCAAACGGTCTTTGACATCAAAGGTTTTTTCTATTACCACTGAAGTCTGACTATCAAGGTCAGAGATCAACATCCTAGTTCCGAATAATAATTCGTACGGACTGAATCCCTTCAGAGAATTTCTTGGCAAGTTATTTAGACTACGTTGGACACTTATTAAATGTTTGACCCACCCAGCTCCCGAACCTAATATCCTTTCTATTATAGATTGCTTTCTGCCTTGGTTTTTTCTTTACACCATCCCATACCCTCAGGAAGGAAGTGAGAAGATTCCCGCTGGGCTGTGCTCATTTGGCCATGTTTCCCCCCCAAGCTGGTTTGCCTGAGTGAAAGAAATGGTCGAACGTAGCATGCTCTTAGCGTATATGTAGGCTGTGGGGTTTTAGGTTTAAACCTATAATAACTGATAAAACCCCACTGAAAGAAAAATAGCCCTCACCGGTGAAAACATATAAACACTGAAAAAACACCTGCACAACCACAAACTAAATGCCATTCAAAGAAAGGAAAAAGAATGTAAAAGAATCATTTTGTTCTTACTGAAGGGTTCAATAAAATGTAACTTTGTTTTACAAGCTAGCAGTAAGAAAGACTGGCTAACATTATTCTGCTTGAGTTTTGTTCTTTAGGGATGCCACTAAAATATTGTTTCTTCTTCCTTTTACTTTTTTCAGTTTTATGGCCTTTGATCTAAAGATGCAGGGTTTAGTTTCACGTTTTAGGTTTAGTTTAATTATTTTATAAACTGTAGAAAATCAGGACATATTCAAACTCACATTTGATATTTTGGCTGCATTTGATTCTTTCACTGATAGGTAAAATGGCTAGTTTCATAGAAATCATGTGTCATCACATTTACCCACAGAGAATGGGTAAAAACCCTTAATACATCAGACCATAGTTTCTAGTGGGTCAGTATTGATAGTAGGTGAATTGCCAACACCTCAGGCTTTAAACATTAAATGCAAGGTATAGTGACAAGTATATATATATATCACCAAGCATCAGGGATAGTGGTGAAAACGTGACACCAGACTTTTGGAAAACATGGAACGCAGTGTCACTTATTATGCTCTGCAAAAAAGGTTCTTTCCAAGTTCAACAAAGATCGGAGTGATATTGTTTGTATTTGTAGTGATTCAGCTACGTATATAAAAAATTGTGTGATGACCTGTCAAAATCGATACCCGAGCTGAAGTGATTCCCTGTAGGAGATCCTTGCCACTTGTTAGATGGTATGCTGAAAGCATCTTTACAATCTTCAGAGTTAATGAGGGATGCTATTGACTTTTTAGTCCATTCTGGTGCACTGTTTTCTAATGCCCAGGAACTAAAATGCTAATATTTATCTATTTTGTGCTTTATGTGGCATCAAAGAAAGGGTCATCCCAACTGTGCCCCTTAGCTGACGGTTCTCAGCCCAAGGGGCTATGAATGCTGAGAGGGCCTTTTCACATAACTTTACATGGGAAGGAAAGCGCGAGTGCACATGACCAAAGACTAACTGAAGAAGTATTGAATGGTGTACTACAATAAGATTAATTTGCAAAAATCTCTTTGGACCTCATATACACTATACGTACACTGTCTATATACCATGTTATTTCAGTGCAGAAAGCAAGCAATGATAAAAGCAAAACGTTCCATAAACACCGGAAAAACACTTTTTCCTGCTGTTTTTAGTGGCGTGAAAATGTGTAACCACTGATAACAACTGTTTTTTAAGATATTGAAAACACTGAAAAAACCCCACCAGAATTTACCAAAAATAGAAACTGAAAACAGGACAGCCTACGTATATGCCATTTAGACTCGCAAATCTTGTATAACAGTCCGGACGTCAGCCGAGTGCTGTGGATCTACATTATAAGTGGAAACTAGCCTGTATATGTTAATCGCAAGCCCTTCTTTTTGCTGGTAATATTATCTACCTTGATACGACGAGGTATTAAACTGCTTATCTCCCCACTGCGATCTCTGTTGCAGTTTGGGCAGTTTTTTACAAACATGGTGTAGTGCAGGCTCATGCCTGGCCACCAGTACCGTGATTGTAATTCTTCCAGAGAATCTTTTAATTTAAGGTGTCTGTGACCCTCGCCCATGTGTGCATCTGCGATTAACAAGTTTCTCCTGTCCATGTTTGGAATCACTCTATCCCCCACTCCAGGGATTCGAGCAAAAGGGACGGAGTTTGCATCGATTATGTATGTATAATTGAGTGGATAGTTGATCGGTAACGCTGAGCAGTCGCCTTTTGATGATGTTTTCACCGCCAGCATTGTTTCACCGTCAATGTATTTTAATGTACGCTTTTTTCGATCTACGGGAGCCAATTTAGTGGCTGCCGCTGCGGCTGTTTCAGCCAATGAATTCCCTACAACGTGAACGCCATCACGTTGATGACTCAGTGAGTGAGTCACGTGAGTCTTTGGTAGTTCTTTTTTCAAAAGAGCTACTTGTTCCCAGAGCAGTCTCTGCTTTATTGGTGCATCTGTGTCATCTTTGTAACCGTTCTGAATCCATGTCTGCAAATCCTTGTTATATGCTTTGACGCAGTAATATGAATCTGACACTATAAGTGTCGGGAATTCGCGATCCGCATTATCCAGCGCCATTTTTAATGCTATTATTTCAGTTTGTAGTTCTGAATTAGTTTCTACTGAGTGTGATTTTGTTAATAGAGGTTTTAATATACCTCCGCGCCACACTTCTTTTGTAATCTCACATGTGGGGTTGTATGCATGTTCTCCCCAAACGGAGGGTTGAGCATGTCCGTCTGTATAGATTACACAGGCGTAATGTCGTAGAGGCAGAATGTCGATTGGCAGAGGATACGTCTTTTCATATTTTAGATTTTTTAATTCTTCTAGTTCTGGATCAAAGAAGTAGTATACTTTGTCCATTGTGATTGAATTCACCCATTGTATCCATTCCGGATTCAATGTTGTTGTTGGTAAATTACACGGTGCTGTTAGTGCCTCAAAGGCTGATTCTGCTGTTCTGACTGTGATATGTCTACCGTCAGCTATGTCTTTTTCTCTAGCTATTGCGGTTTGAACTGCACGAATGATTTTTTCTGTATTACTGAATTTCTGTTCAGCTTCTGTGTACAAGTGTGATTTAAATGCAATTGGTACCTTTTCTCCCTCATTAGAGGTCAGGTATGTGAATCCGCATCTCCCTGGGATGACTCGGATCACAAGGTTGCGTGTGTTATCACGTGTTTCTAATTTTGTTTTAATTAGCATGTCTGTTTGTAAGGATCTCAAAATTTCTGTGTGTGTTTGAGTCCAACTGGATCTTTTAAAGTCTGGTTTAATTAGATCATAAAGGGGTTTGACCCTTTCTGCGTAATTTGCAATGTATGTTCTTCCGAAATTTAGGAAGCCTAGAATTGACTGTAGGTTTTTTAGTGTTTTAGGAGCTTGGATTACGGCACATTTCTCTAGGAAATTGTCTGCCAGGCTTTTACCTTCACTTGATAGCTCATATCCTAAGAATAGGACCGTCAGATGGGCAATTCTGGACTTTTTGAAGTTGAATTTGTAACCCTCTGCAGCGAACCCAAGTATTATGGTGTTCACTCTTTTCAAGTGAGTCTCCAAGTCATCATCTGTTAAGTAAATGTCATCGACATAAGATAATGCTTCATCATCATATAGTTGTAGTAATTCTGTTACTCTCGCTGAGAATACCCCTGGGCTGTTCTTGTACCCCTGGGCTAACCGACAGAATTGTTTTTGAGTGCCATTTACTGAGAATGCAGTTAAAGATCTGCTCTCTGGTGCTATGTTTTGACAAAAGAATCCATTGGAGATGTCCAAGGTTGTTTTGTATTTTTTGCGCACTATGTTGTTCATTAGTGCAGCACTGTGTGAGTTTTGCACTGCAAAGGTTTTGCAACATGTGTTAAGGTGTCGGTAATCCAAAACTAGACGGTATGAATTGTCTGGTTTGGAGACCGGAAACAAAGGATTGTTCATTTGTGAGGTGCAAGTTTAAATCACCCCCTGGTATTCTAGCTGGTCTAGTATTTCATTTACCTGTTTTTTAGCTTCTTGCGTAATTGGGTACTGCCTTTGTGCAGTTGGTTGTGATTTTAACTGGATTTTGTGAGGAGGAGAATCCTCATCCCATCCTACATGATTTTTATATAAAGCAGGTGCTAAGGCCACTGCCCACTTTCTAGCAAGTGTGTATTTTTTATGAATCGGTATTTGATTCGAGAAGGCAGGCATAATTACTTCTTCGCCATGAGGGCACTCCCTGACAAACTCTGGTGGCCAGTCTTTTTCAGCTAGAAGGATGTCATAGCCCTTGGATAGGTTATCCCAAAATAGTCCCCTTATTTTCCTAGTCTTATCTCCCTCTATACGTAATATTATCTCGTATATCTTGTGGGGCTTGCTAACTCTGGTATCTGCAGTTTCCACTTGAAGGTATTCATTCGTGTCCACTGTCTCCAGATGATTCATAAGGACTTTGCGAGCTATGCTCACCTCTGCTGCGCTGTCTAGCATTGTCTGAGCCCACTCTCCGTTTTTCAGTTGTGTCCTCAGTATTCTCGGCATTGTTAACTACCTTGATACTGGCTACCTTCTTTTTTGGAAATTGTAATTTCTTTTTCAGTTGAGCAGGTTCCTTGTCTTTGGACTTGGCGTGCTCTTCTGATCGTCCTCTTCTTTCCGATTTCTGCGAGGAATTCTGAAAAGATTGAGAGGGACGTGTATCAATGTCTTGATATCTATCAGGTTTTTTAATATTATCCCTATTTCTAAGGTTATATCTATTCCCAGAGGGGTCACTCTGCGGTGACCTCTGTCTTTGGTTCGGAGATTTCTCTCTTCGCCTAGGAGACCTTCCTCGGGACTGGAATTTCTTTTCTTTAGGATTGGATTGTTTGTTTCCATCCCAGTTCTTTTTTGGTGAATTATTATTATTAAAAAATATTTTTTCTGGACTTGTAGTCAGTTGCGGTTTTACTGGTATTCCACCTAGACTATCTCTGCCTAGTTCTTCATAGGATTTTTCTATGATTCTGGCAATTTCAGCTCGTTGGTCTGCTATATCTGTCTCTTTTAACCTCTGGCGGATCGCCACGTTTGCTGCTTCACCTTTTATGTTGGCTAGTAATATAGCCGAGACCTGCTTGAAGTCTTTTAGTAATTTCATACCAAGAGTTAAAGCAGGTTCTGGACCGTATTCATCTTGAATTTGTTTTAGCACATCTGGTATCACCGAAATGGATGGGACACCGTGCGTTTTTGTGTAGATGGAAGCAAAGACTGTACCCCATTTTTCACAGTCCTCAATGTGTGGTACGATTCCCATTGGGAGACATATAGTCAGAATCCTGTGTTTTTCCAGCGGGGTGGTGTCAGGAAACACCGCCTCTATTTGGGTAATTTTCTGTGCCAACCAGAATGGTATTTGTTCCCGTTTAGCTGGAACCTTACCTAGGCAGGATTGGATGTTCTGTGGTGTAATTTTATTTGTGTTCCCCTGGTGTGGGGTCAGCTGTGGTAGTTTAATCGCTGGCTGAATTGTTGAAGTCCGCATTACATACTGAACTAATTGTCTATGAATTTTTAGTAATTGTTTCAGCTGTGTTAATAATTCAGCTGCAGGCATCCTATCGATGTCTGGATGTGGTGTGTATCCGGCTAGGACCGGCCACGTTGCTCCTGGTCTTCCTAAAGGACCGAGCCTTGTAATGTGATTATTATGTTTTAGGGCGCCATCAAATAAGAGCAAATGCTCTTGGAATTTGAGTGGTACTTCCACCTCCTCGAAAGGAGTGTAAATGTCAGGTGGTACCTCAATTTTGTAATAGTGGAAGTACTTTGTTACAGCATTAGCTGCTGGAAAATGTATCCATGTATAGTATACCTCTGTCTGCCGATATTCGTGTGCCTCAATTACGAATATGACTGTGCCACCTCTAGGTGTCAGTCCATGTTCTATAAGTTTTAAGGTTATAGATCTCCTTTTGGCGACCTGGATGAGTATTATATCCGGGTCTGCTTCGAGTGCTGTAGTATCAGCTGCTGCTATTTCAGCTGCTAATCTAACTGCTCCTCTTTCTTCATCACTGTCTGCCATTTTACTGACAGGATGGTATTATGTTTATTTGCAGATCAGGTTTCTTTATGGAAACAGAGATTAGATGCACAATATTCTGGAACTGTTTTATCCTTCAACGTTGACTTGACCAAAAACCATACATAGGAGTTCCCTCCTGCGAGGTTTTGGAGGATATAACCTTTCACCCACTCCAGACGTCTTTGGAGTATTTGGGAAAAGGGGTCTGAGTGAGAAAGCACGACTGAGTTACTCTAAATGTCTTACGTTAGTTTTATCGCCCTTTCCAAACGCGTTGGGCGCCATGTAGTGTAGCTCCTATTTTCCCAATAGGCTCTGCGCATTGGAATAGTACCTACAGCAGTAAAGGCCTAGACCAGACGTTAACTAGGTCTACTACTGTCGATACTAGACTTAATTTTTGGGTTTGCCAGCTAAGCTCAGAGTTCGCTAGAAACTTTCTCGAATGTTCAAGGAAGGATTAACTCCCCTGATTAGACAAGAAGGGATTTAGTTTCTGACAACCATAGAACATGACAACTTTGCTCTCCCCTAATCAAGAGTCAATCTCAAGAGTCGTGTGAGCACAAGGCAATTATTTTACTCAGTCAGTACGTGCATTCTTAGTCTCATCAGAATGTAGAGAAAAGGAAGAGACGGGCGTGTTCAATAAAAAGGTGTTATTTATTGATCAGTCTCTTTTCTCGTACAAGAGAAATGGATCGATATTATTGCAATACTTATAGTTAAGTAAAGTGCATACATTAAAAGCAATAGTATAAAATAATACTGTAAAAACATTGATATGGTTTCTGAGCCATATGATGTTTAAAATGATTAAGATATATTTACATACACATATACATTTGACTAAACGTACTCAACTGGTGTTTCTAAATACGCCTACCCCGTGTACCTGACCTAAGTCTAATGCATGGGCGGGAATAGAAAGTTACAGTTTAAGTTAAGTTTGTTTTTGCCAAGTGAATAACTAAAGAATTCTCTGTGAGGGGTTATTCAGTTCTGTACCTGGAATTTAGGATGGATGAGGAATGGTATCTCTTTCTCTGCTCTCGATATTCCAGGCTGCCTGCGAGGGCTGCCCAGAAGCGCCGGTGCTGGGTCTCTCGGCTTGAGATAGCAGCGCGTCTCTCAGCGCGTCAGGAAGGCGGGGCTGCTGCCAGCGGGGTCTGCTTCTGCTCTCGGCTTCGGCAAGTATGGCTGCTCCGTCTTGTCACCACGCGTGTGTTTGCATAGGGCAAGGTCGGCAATATTTATACCTTAAAGGTGCCGGGATTGACGTAAGGATGGACATAGGTACGTCAATAAAGATGTCATACGACTTGCTCGTTAGCACATTCTTTACTAAAGTTCTCTGTGAAATCAAAACAATGGCCGCACGGATTTTCCAGGTTGTCATAGGTTTGATTTGTTATGAGAACGTCGTATGCCTTATCAGGGGCTGGAGGAATGTCGCTTGTCTAATTAGATCTCAAGCGTTATGACCTAATCAGATAACACGTTCCTGTGCCGTAGTGTGACTGCGTCAGATAACGGTATCTGCATCATGGGGGATTTCTTGCCTCATGGGCTGACTGTTAGTTAACTTGATAGTTAGTTTAACCAGAATAGGGTCAGGAATAGGGGGACTGATTCAGAACCTATAGAAATACACGACAGCCAAGCCGATGCCACAATCAACCTCAAAATCGCCATTGCAACAAACAGAAAATATTTACAGGTCGGTTGATCACCAATACTTATCCCCAATAACATAACAGCTGGTGTTAATTCTATATTCGAAGTCATAGCAATCTGAAAAAAATTCGTAATATCTTGTTTCAGTTTATCCAATTGGGGGCAACTTACAAAAATATGTGAGAGATCTGCATCTACGTTCCCACATCTAAAACAGGTATTTCCAGTCATACCACCCCACTGGGCAATCTTAGCGGGCGTGTAATACAAATGATATAGTGTCTTATAATGCTGGGCTTGAAGAGACGATGAACATAACGCTGTCCTGCCCATTTCCATTGATTCAGTGAAAATGTCCCTGCCCGCATCTGTATCCAAATTTAAATCCATGGACCATTTATCTCCCCATTTCTCTAAATCGTCCTTCTTTATTTTCGTCATCTCTAAATAAAATCTTTTAATCGTGCAATCAATACCTTTTTCCATAAGATCCATTATTGCATTTCTTTCGAAGCCCGATACGCCCCCTTGCTTATTTATGAGACAGCTTCTTATTTGAAGATATTTAAAAAAATGTTTAGTATCCAAATTAAACCTCTTTTGCAGTTCGGCGAATTGTAATATGCCATAGGGACCCATCATATCTCCGACTTTTCTTATCCCCCGCCTGTCCCATTCTTGGAATACATTATCCGAGAAGACCTCACTAGAGAGCGAGGGATTATTTTTTAATCTAGTATAGAAACTATACTTCCCAATTCCCACCTTTTTAGAAATTCCTTTCCAAATATTATGTGCAGCAATTACAGTCTTGAAACGTGTTCTTTTAAAATAACTACCCTCAGAAAATCTCAAAAAAACATTCTCAGCGTTCCTACCGAGAGCCAAACCATAAATAACGAGCGATCCAAGATCATGCCAACCCTCCTTTTCTGCTCCTCCAATCAAACCCACCATACATTGTAATGCCGCTGCCTAATAATAGAGTTTTAAATCAGGCAGAGACCAACCCCCTCTTTCCCGCGGGAGCGACATATACCTCAGGGCCCTCCGCGTCTTGCCTCTTGCCCAGACAAAGCGGTTAATCATTTGTTCGCAGATTTTGAACCACTTGTTATCGAAGAATAGTGGAATTGCTCTAAAGATATATAAAAATTTAGGCAAGACCATCATTTTAATGATATTCACACGTCCTACTAATGATAAGTGCAGATTTTCGTAACGATCTAGATCTTTCTTAACTTTGCCTATAATTGGAGCTATGTTTTTTTCCACTAAGTTATCTAGATCTGCTGTGATGTTAATTCCTAAATAGAGCCCTTCATGTACAACACGATTATCATTACAGATAGCCATAGAGTTCTTGATAATCTGGGTCTTTAAGGTATTCAACGCATAACCAGATACCTGTCCAAACTTACGGGCCTCCCCCTCTATCGTAACTATTGCTTCTGTGGGGTTTGGTGTTATCACCGCCACATCATCGGCATACGCAAGTATCTTACAGGATCCCAACATTGTATTCAATGGAGTAATGTCTGGACATAGCTCTATCCTGCGAATTAGGGGATCCATGTACATGGCAAACAACAGAGGCGAACAAGGGCACCCCTGCCTTGTACCTCTCTTAATTGAGAATTGATCCGTAGTGCCCCCGTTAACTCTTAAAGCTGCGACCGGATCCCTATACAAAGTTTTTAGGGCTTTAACAAATCCCTCCTTCATCCCAGCTCTTATTAAGATATGCCACAAGAAGTCCCAGGAGACCCGATCAAATGCTTTTTCAGCATCGAGCAACATTACCGCCATCGGGTCCCCTGTAACATCTGCGGTGTCAAACATGGTTATGACTTTCCGGGTGTGGTGTGTCGTCCCTCTGCCAGGAATAAAACCATGTTGATTACTACTAACCAAAGGAGATATAATAGCTGCAAATCTTGTTGCCAATGCTTTTGAGTAAATTTTAGTATCACTATTCATCAGCGTGATTGGTCTATAAGACCCTGGCTCAGTTTCTATCTTCCCTTTTTTTAATATTAGAACAATGTCTGCGCCACTCCAAGATTTAGGGATAGATTCCCCAAATTGTGCAGTTTGTATAGTCTTAACTAGATCTTGCCCTAGACTCTCCCAAAAGATCTTATAGAACTCTAGAGGCAATTGGTCTGGGCCAGCAGCCTTACCAGAGGGCAAGTTAACCATGGCTTCTTTAACTTCATTAGGCTCCAACACTTTCTCGAGATCTTCTGCATCCTCACTAGATACCCTGACCACCGGAACGCCCTGAAGATATTCCCTTATCTCTACAATATTACTAGGGTGTTGCTCATCGTACAATACCTGATAATATTTCCTAAATACCTGCCTGATTTCCTGTGAGTCTGAGTGTATTTTCCCGAGCTCATCCCTAATCTCCCTAACTATCCCCGTTGCTGCTATCTGTCTGGTGCGCATGGCAAGTACATGTCCAACCTTTTCGCTAAACTCGTAGCATCTTTCCCTTTTGGTAGTAAAATTCTGAGCTGCCTTATTCGCCATATCTTCTTCCGCTTCACTTTTTACTTTCATTAATTCTATACTAGCCTCTTCAATCAATTCGCCCCTTATTAAGGATTCATGGAGATGTTCCTCCGCCTCTAAAACAGCCCTCTCGATATCACTGTCCCTAATTCGTGCTATTTTCCTTTTATGAGCGCTAAAGCTGCATGTCTCTGTTAGGGGTGTTACAGGTCGTCTTGTGTAATTCAGGTTGTTCAAGAGCTATTTGTGAAATTTCAAGTATTGTGAAAACTGATTTTCAAAAATTATTTAATATTTATTTTTAAACAAAGGGTTAACCAGTAAATCTATTGGGAGTGAAACTTGGGAGTTAAATTTGGTTTTAACAATGTTTGTTGTTTTATTAAGCTGTTAAAAAGCTTACTGTGTAAATAGGTGTAGATTGTAAGCCCCTTGAGGGTAGGGCTCGCGCAACTCCTCGTGGCTGGCTCGTGACAGGGGAGCATCTATAAATAGATGCCTTTCCCAACTGTCAGTGCTTCGTCTCTGGTTGTTTTCCCTGACGGGTACTTCTGGCAGCGCTCCGCTGTAACTGTCTTTTGAGGTCTCTTTCCGGGACTTTGATGAAGCTCTTAAGCTTTGAGCTTCAGTTATTTGTTTTCTTGCCCTCCGTCGTATTTTTCCGCCTGCCCTCCCCTGTCAAGGAGACTCCGTTTCCCCTCGGCGGATGTCTCAGCTGGGACAGCGCTTCACCTTTCCAGTGCGTCTGCTTGCGCTCTAAGTCCCAGGTCAGCTGTTGTAAACACGGAGGCTTCTTGGGAAAAAACGAAGCTCCGTTTCCTTTCTGGGCAGCGCGACGGTGACTGCGCATCTCTTTCTCCCCCTGGCGCCTGCAAGCAGTTCAGAACATCAGACATCATTTAATCTGCGCGGAGGCTCTTAAAAAACGAAGCTCCGCTTCCTACCGGCAAATGTGCTGAGTTAACGCATTTCCTTTCCCTGGTGCCTGCAGGCAGTTCGAGACTCCTGTCTCCTCAGACATTTTAAAAGGGACAGTAAGATTTTATTAATTTCTTGTTAATACTTGATATTTATGTTTTGATTTAATTCTAACAACAACTCAGCAAACAAATGTTTTTAGAAGGCGCATAGTTCTTGGCTAGTCATCAAACCTTGGCAAAGTCAAGACAAGACATTACAGAATATAAGGTTTGCGCCTGGGACTTAGTGGAAAGCCAAGAGACTTGAGACTCTTATCTAGAAGTAAACAAACCTTGGCAAAGTTAAGGAGACAATTGTTCAATAGGTGGTACCATAAGCTTCAGTGTAATTTAAGTGAGAGTTTTAATGTATGAACAAAAAAGAAACAAAACTGTTAAATATTGATTGCTGGTTTTAACTTGAGCAACTTGCAAAGTAGTGGTGGAGGGTTTTTCTTTCCTTCTTATCATCCTACTGCAGATACCCATATTTAGAAGAGATTACAGAAGACTTCAGGTACGAGTTTTTGCATGAAGAATTCTGTTAAGTTCACTAACCAGTTAAATAACTAACGCACTGTTTTTTAAGAGAGGTCACGTTATTTGACATCAATCTTATTTTCAAGGGTCAAGAGAGTGACGCTGAATAATACTGATATAAGAGTGTGTGAACTAAGGCCGCAAGAGTCTATGGTCAGTAATTGAGCTTTTAAGATCATCACTGCATTAAGGAGGTAATTTAGTAAGTTATTGATGTATTGATGGTTAATCTTTTAACTTCAGGAACTATGTTGAACCAGTAGCTCATACCAAGTAGACAGTTGACGGCCTGGAGCACAACCAAGAGAAAACAATTACCGAAGACAACATTTCTTTATTTGTTGTATGTTTGTTTTCTCGGTCCACTTCCCCTTTCCCTTCGGGGAAAGTTAAATCAGTCAGTGTTGATTTCCTGACTGCGTTGACTTAATCCTGAGGGAGTTGGGAGTTTGCAGCTTGGAGGAAACGTCAGAAGTGCTCGCAGGGCTACGCAACAGAAGACGAAGCCTCAAAATTTAAAAACGTTTCCTTCAGAGTCTGCAAACTCGCCCTCATGGATGTTTCACAGTTGTCGCAGTTAGTGGAAAAGATGACTGGGGAAATGGAGAATTTGCGATTGGAAAATCTATTGCTCCGCCAGGAATTGGAAAAAACTAAAGCAGAGTTTTCCATCTGGAGAGATCCTTCTAAGGAAAAAAGACCAGTCCTAGCGCCTACAAGATTTGGAACTGACGCTCGCCAGTCGCATTCCTTGGGAGATCAGTTAGAAGGGCAACCTGTTCAGGTCACTGTAGTTACTCCTACACCTGTTCCGTTGGCAAATCCAGAAAGGTTTTCTGGGGATAACAGTAGGTTTGCAACCTTCTTTAGTCAGTGTCAATTGCATTTCATGTGTAAACCCCAATTTTTTTCTTCAGATTCTTCTAAGGTAGCATTTATAATTTCTTATCTTGGAGGGGTAGCTGCAAATTGGGCAATGCCCTTGGTTGATAATAATGATCCGCTACTTCATAATTTGCAGAATTTTAAGTTAGCTATGTCCAATTTGTTTGCAAAACATACCTTGGTTCAGGCATCTGATAATGAGTTGTTGAGTCTTCGTCAAGGGACAAAGGAGCTCATCTCCTATATAACTACTTTCAATAGACTTCTGACTGAAACTCATTGGCCAGAAGAAAAAAGAATTTCTTTATTTTATAGAGGTTTAAGAGACGAATTGAAAGATTCTTTGGCACACATAGTTAATTTACCTGAAGATTTTAAAGAGTTTCAGGATCTGGTGGTGAAGCTCGATCACAGGTTGGGTGAACGTAAGAACGAAAGGACAAGAAGTTCTTTTAGAGTGGAGAAAAAAGAATCAGATGTCAAGAGTACTTTAGCTGAACCTGTTTTATCGGGTGGGTTTAAGGGGCCATTAACTCCTGAAGAAAAGGAACGTAGACGAAAGGGTAATTTGTGTTTGTATTGTGGCAAGTCTGGACATTTTGCTAAAGATTGTACTGTTAAACCTACTAAGAAAAAGGTCTTAGCAATTGAAACTTCTGTGATAAATCCGTCGGAAAACTAAAATTCTCGAGGAAAGCCGAGGTCGTTTCCTTGAGAAATTCTTCGTCTAAGATCTCTCAGTTTGTTACTAATATTACTACACATATTCCTAAACATTTCACTATTCGGATGGTTTTTATTCTAACTACACTTCAGAGACATAGTATTCCTGTTTTATTGGATTCTGGGGCCACTGGAAATTTTTTTGATATTGGTTTTGCTGAGAAATTGAATTTAAAATTCATTGCCAAGAAAGAACCAGAGCCTGTGAGGGCTGTTGATGGTTCGGTTTTATCTTCTGGAATGATTAGATTTAGTACCGAACCATTGACTTTAGTGGCAGATAATGGTCATACGGAAAAGGTAGTCTTTGATCTAATTGATGCGCCGACTTTTGGAGTCATTTTGGGCATTCCTTGGTTGGAATTACATAATCCCAGGATAGACTGGATTAAAAGAACTGTTACCCTAGAGTCTTCATTTTGCAAGTTACATTGCTATCAAGAGACAAAGGATCCGGTAATGCCGCTTTTTTGTGCTACTCTTAATGCGGAAATTAGTAGTCTCCCTATTGAGTATAAGAATTTTGCTAATGTTTTTGATCCAGTTGAAGCAACTAAACTCCCACCGCATAGAGTCTATAATTGTAGAATAGATCTGGTTCCAGGAGCTGTTCTACCTTGTAGCAGGATATATGCTTTAACGGAGCCTGAAAATGATTATTTGAGAAAATATTTAGATGAGCTTTTAGAGTTAGGTTTTATTCGGCACTCCACTTCTCCCGTCTCGTCTCCGCTCTTCTTTGTAGCTAAGAAGTCTGGAGATTTGAGAGCTTGTATCGATTACAGAGCTGTTAACAAAGCAACAATTAAAAACAGATACCCGTTACCATTAATTCCTGTACTTCTTAATCAAATCAAGGGTTCCAGCATTTACACCAAACTCGATCTGAGAGGTGCTTATCACCTGATTAGAGTTAAAGAGGGTGATGAGTGGAAGACCGCCTTTCGTACGAAATTTGGTCTTTTTGAATATACGGTCATGCCATTTGGTCTCTGCAACGCCCCTGCTGCCTTTCAGTATTTTATTAATGAGGTTCTACATGATTTATTGGATGTCTGTTGTATAGTTTATATTGATGACATCTTAATTTATTCAAAAAATTCTGAGGAACATGTGCGACATGTTCAAGCTGTTTTACAGAGGTTAAGAGATCATTCCCTGTTTGCTAAATTTGAAAAATGTGTATTTAATGCTTCCAAGGTGGAATTCCTGGGTTATTGTTTGTCTCCAGAAGGTATTCATATGGACCCTAAAAAGGTAGAAGCGATTATAACCTGGCCAATTCCAGCTACTATTAAGGATACACAGAGAATTTTGGGTTTTGCTAATTTTTATAGACGATTTATTTCAAAATTTTCTGAAATCGTTACTCCTATTACTCAATTATTGAAAAAAGGGAGAAAATTTTCTTGGACAGAAGAAGCAGATCAAGCCTTTTCCTTGTTAAAAAAGGCTTTTACTTCAGCACCAATTTTAGTTCATCCGGATCCTGATAGGCCTTTTTTCGTCGAGGCTGATGCTTCTCAGACTGCTATTGGTGGTGTGTTGCTTCAAAAGGATTTAAATTCTGGTCATTTACACCCGGTTGCTTTCTTTTCTAGAAAACTTTTAGTAGCTGAGCAGAATTATACTATCGCTGAACGGGAACTTTTAGCTATTAAAGATGTGTTTCAGGAATGGCGACATCATCTTTTAGGTGCTAAACATACTATCACAGTATTTTCTGATCACAAAAATTTACAGTTTTACTCCACTGTGAAGGCCTTCACTCCTAGACAGATGAGGTGGTTACAGTTTTTTAGTGAATTTGATTTCTTGATAACCTATCGGCCAGGGAATAAGCAGTTGCTATCTGATACTCTGTCACGGTTAGTTTGTCAGAAAGATTCTAATTTTGTAAATGAACCACCAAGCATTTTACCTGAGGGAAAAATAGCTGCTGAAATTCATTCTGAAAGTTTTTTAGAGTCTGTGAAAGTAGAATTAAAGAAATTTAACACTCAAGTATGGTTATCTCAAAAAGGAAATTCAGTCAGAGAAGGCTTATTTTTTCATGATAATAAATTATTTGTTCCCACTAAAAAATTGCAAGATGAAGTTATGCATTGGAATCATGACTTGGCTATTGCGGCGCATCCTGGCATTAATAAAACATTAGATCTATGTCAGCGTCATTTTTGGTGGGAAAAAATGATTCTTGCAATTCAGCTATTTGTAAAATCTTGTCCAGTTTGTTCAAGACAAAAAGCTTTACATGCAGTTCCTATGGGTTTACTTCGTCCAATGACGATTCCTCCTCAGCCTTGGCATACCATCAGTTTAGATTTTATTACTGATCTTCCTAAATCTAATGGTTTTACTACTGTTTTGGTGGTAGTTGATTTGTTGTCAAAAATGGGACATTTTATTCCATTACATAAAATTCCCACAGCTGTTGAATTTAGTACTGTGTTTTTATCAAACATCGTTAAGCTTCATGGTCTTCCTTCTAAGATTATTTCCGACAGAGGCCCTCAATTTATATCAAAATTTTGGTCACAATTATGCAAACAATTGGGAATTGAGTTGGCCTTGTCTTCTTCTTTCCATCCACAAACTGATGGTCAAACTGAAAGAGTTAATCAGCATGTTGAACAGGGGTTACGATGTTTATTAGCTAATTCCTCTGGTCATTGGGATGAAGTTTTGCCCTGGGCTGAATTTTCCTATAATAACACCACCCATTCTGCTTTGGGTTGTTCCCCTTTTTATTTTCTCACTGGTCAACATCCCAGATCTCTTCCTATTCTTTTACCAGAGGACCAGCAATTCATGCCTGCTGTGTCTGATAGATTGACAGAATTGTTGAATATTCAGGAAAAGGCTAGAAAACAATGGATTAAAAGCAAAATATCTATGAAAAGAAATGCTGATTCTCATCGTAGATCTTCACCTATTTACGTGGAAGGTCAATGGGTTTGGCTGTCTACAAGGAATATTCAGTTGGAGGGTCCCAGGAAGTTGAAACCTAGATTTATTGGGCCTTTTCAAATTGAGAAAGTTCTGAATCCTGTGTCTTTAAGGTTAATTTTGCCTGATGAATATACTATTCATCCTGTATTTCATGTATCTCTTTTGAAACCTTTTGAACCATCTACTCGACCTGATAATCCACCCCCGCCTGTGGTTATTGGTGATCATGTTGAGTATGAGGTAAAAGCTATTTTGGATTCAAAGAGAATTCGGGGTACCTTATTCTATTTGGTTGATTGGAAGGGGTATGATCCTTCGGAACGATCTTGGGAGCCTGAAAGGAATGTTCATGCTCCTAGAATTGTCAGGTCTTTTCATGCTTTACATCCTGATAAACCTCGTCCTGTAAGACGACCTTTGGGGGGAGGAACTGTTAGGGGTGTTACAGGTCGTCTTGTGTAATTCAGGTTGTTCAAGAGCTATTTGTGAAATTTCAAGTATTGTGAAAACTGATTTTCAAAAATTATTTAATATTTATTTTTAAACAAAGGGTTAACCAGTAAATCTATTGGGAGTGAAACTTGGGAGTTAAATTTGGTTTTAACAATGTTTGTTGTTTTATTAAGCTGTTAAAAAGCTTACTGTGTAAATAGGTGTAGATTGTAAGCCCCTTGAGGGTAGGGCTCGCGCAACTCCTCGTGGCTGGCTCGTGACAGGGGAGCATCTATAAATAGATGCCTTTCCCAACTGTCAGTGCTTCGTCTCTGGTTGTTTTCCCTGACGGGTACTTCTGGCAGCGCTCCGCTGTAACTGTCTTTTGAGGTCTCTTTCCGGGACTTTGATGAAGCTCTTAAGCTTTGAGCTTCAGTTATTTGTTTTCTTGCCCTCCGTCGTATTTTTCCGCCTGCCCTCCCCTGTCAAGGAGACTCCGTTTCCCCTCGGCGGATGTCTCAGCTGGGACAGCGCTTCACCTTTCCAGTGCGTCTGCTTGCGCTCTAAGTCCCAGGTCAGCTGTTGTAAACACGGAGGCTTTTTGGGAAAAAACGAAGCTCCGTTTCCTTTCTGGGCAGCGCGACGGTGACTGCGCATCTCTTTCTCCCCCTGGCGCCTGCAAGCAGTTCAGAACATCAGACATCATTTAATCTGCGCGGAGGCTCTTAAAAAACGAAGCTCCGCTTCCTACCGGCAAATGTGCTGAGTTAACGCATTTCCTTTCCCTGGTGCCTGCAGGCAGTTCGAGACTCCTGTCTCCTCAGACATTTTAAAAGGGACAGTAAGATTTTATTAATTTCTTGTTAATACTTGATATTTATGTTTTGATTTAATTCTAACAACAACTCAGCAAACAAATGTTTTTAGAAGGCGCATAGTTCTTGGCTAGTCATCAAACCTTGGCAAAGTCAAGACAAGACATTACAGAATATAAGGTTTGCGCCTGGGACTTAGTGGAAAGCCAAGAGACTTGAGACTCTTATCTAGAAGTAAACAAACCTTGGCAAAGTTAAGGAGACAATTGTTCAATAGGTGGTACCATAAGCTTCAGTGTAATTTAAGTGAGAGTTTTAATGTATGAACAAAAAAGAAACAAAACTGTTAAATATTGATTGCTGGTTTTAACTTGAGCAACTTGCAAAGTAGTGGTGGAGGGTTTTTCTTTCCTTCTTATCATCCTACTGCAGATACCCATATTTAGAAGAGATTACAGAAGACTTCAGGTACGAGTTTTTGCATGAAGAATTCTGTTAAGTTCACTAACCAGTTAAATAACTAACGCACTGTTTTTTAAGAGAGGTCACGTTATTTGACATCAATCTTATTTTCAAGGGTCAAGAGAGTGACGCTGAATAATACTGATATAAGAGTGTGTGAACTAAGGCCGCAAGAGTCTATGGTCAGTAATTGAGCTTTTAAGATCATCACTGCATTAAGGAGGTAATTTAGTAAGTTATTGATGTATTGATGGTTAATCTTTTAACTTCAGGAACTATGTTGAACCAGTAGCTCATACCAAGTAGACAGTTGACGGCCTGGAGCACAACCAAGAGAAAACAATTACCGAAGACAACATTTCTTTATTTGTTGTATGTTTGTTTTCTCGGTCCACTTCCCCTTTCCCTTCGGGGAAAGTTAAATCAGTCAGTGTTGATTTCCTGACTGCGTTGACTTAATCCTGAGGGAGTTGGGAGTTTGCAGCTTGGAGGAAACGTCAGAAGTGCTCGCAGGGCTACGCAACAGTCTCACCCCGCGCTCCAGCCTTAAAAGCATCCAAAACTACTCCTACTGGGGCACTACCTCTGTTGTTCTCGAAAAACTCGCAAATCCATTTGGACATATGCTTTATGTAGTTTTTATCCAGGAGAAGTCCTCTTTCAAAGGTCCAGATCCTACTTACTTTACTTCTCCCTCCCAACTTCATTGTTAATATTAAAGGGTTATGGTCACTTAAAATACGAGGAAGCCTATCAATTTCTAGTCTATTCAGTAGGTCTGTTGAAACCAAAAAATAATCTAATCGAACACAAAGATGATGAGGTGCTGAATAATATGTAAATCCTGCTTGACCTGATTTAATACTACCCCAAACATCTTGCAGAAGGTTATTCTCTAAAAGATTGATAAGGGCTTTGTATACTCTTTTCTTCCTCCCTTTATAGGGCCCTGTTGACCCTACCCCCAACCCGTCTGCCCCATTAATATTTAAGTCTCCTCCTATAATTATTTGAGGTGGCCAGCCCACTAATTCTGAATCCAGGAATTGCAGGATTTCTGGATCGTCCTGAGTTGAGCCATATACTGCTACTAAGGTTGTCCATACACCGTCTATTAATGTCTCTGCCATGGCCCATCTACCCCATTGATCCTCTAATTTTCTACCGATCACCACATTTCTACTCCGTGAGAGGATGGCTACCCCTCTATTTTTAGCCCCTAGTTTAGATCTTGCTATCAGGTGAAATCCTAATTGGTTAAGACAGAACTCCTGAGTATTCATTACATGTGTCTCCTGTAAAAATACATAGTCTACATTCATCTGCCGGAGACGGACTGCTATCTTTTGTCTCTTTTTTGGGTCATTCAAACCACAGACGTTCCAAGTTACAAATCTAACTGCCATATCTGAATAAAAAACAGCCTGCTGACTGCACAATGCTAACACTCAAATTAGGTGGTCTATTCTTTCCGTCTTTTATCTCCAGGTCTAACTTAACACGTTTATACCTTTCATTACATAGTCTATAATGACAGTTCATGTCTGAATCATCTTCTTCCTCTTCAATGCTCTTGTGCCCTGCCCCTTCCCCATCCCTCCCCCTCCCCTGACCACCCTCCCACAGATTCCCACCCCCCCTACAGGCAAATAGGTCAACCTGACCTATATCTGACCTACGGTGCCGACGGGATGTCGCGCCCTCACCCCCCGATGCTCATTTTAATCTCAACAAGTGCTACCCCCTCTGATATTGCCACTCGCTCTCACCTCATCTACCCCACAAAACTTCCCCAACCCAGAAAAAGAGAGATACAAAAACCCCCTAAACCAGTGTATATCCACCCCTATTCCCCAATCTGGAGTTATACAACAAATCCTATTCATGGTCTTGAAATTGTAGTGAAATATTAAAGTGACTTATGATAGGATAAGCATCGCATCTAGCATTACATTTCTGCCTCTTGGCTCTGAGCATTATTACTATTATTGTCTTTTTATTTCTACTTCTTCCGAGAAAAATCTCTAACAGCTACCAGCTGTGATCCACGCTCTTCAAGTTCCCTTTGTTGAACCTTCTGTTTGCCTCTGGATTCACGTAAAAAACTTAGGTACTCTTGTGCCATAATTTCAGAGTGGAAGATCTTAAAGTTTCCATTCAACCCAACTTTCAGTCTTGCTGGAAAAAGGAGATAAACTTCGCAACCAATGTTCTGAAAAGGGGTGATCATCTGCCGCATCCGCCAACGCCTCTCCACGGTGACATGGCAAAAATCAGGGCGAGCAAAAAATACTACGTCCTTATAAGTACATTTCGCATGTGGCTTTGCCTTGCTAATTATTTCTTCGCGCAGTAGATAGTTGCCAACATAAATCAATATTGCACGAGGTTTGCCCTGAGTCTCTTTCCTCATCATCGGGAATCGGTGTGCCCGTTGAATCTCATGTTCCCAAACCCATGATGTCATTTCGGGAAAGGCGCCCTTTAAAAGTTCGATCACAAATCCTCGAACATCTCCCCCCTCCTTTCCTTCCTGTACTCCAAGTAATCTAACGTTATTGCGTCTTTGCCTATTTTCTGTCTCTTCCAGTTTCCAAAGCATATCATTTGTGGTCTTCTCCTGATCCCTCTTAGTGTCCTGCAAATTTACCACATCCTCCTCCAACTTGCCTGTTCTTTCTTCCACCTCAGTGATTCTCCCGACCACCTCTTCATACATTTTACTAATTTTATGAAGTGAAGATTGAATTTTTTTATTGGCGTGTCTAGCTCTTCTCTTAGCGTTTTGACTCTCAATGCGGGCCTCATCCTGCATTTGCTTTAAAGTGGATAGTAAGACTTCAAAGTTAGAAGGATTCACATCCACGTCCACATCCTGTGTGATAGCTTGCGGGATATCAGTGTTTATATTATCAGGATCTCCTGTGGACATCGCTCGACTTTCCACGGTGTTCTCCCACTCAAGTCTTTTGGCAACTGATTTCACAGGAGTCTCGTGATGTTCCCTAGCCGAGTTTGTTATGGGCAAGATGGCCGCCGAGAGGCTGTAGGGGTCAGTCGCACCAGACCTTCCTCCCGATGCTGTGTTGTATTCTTGCACGACGATGCCCTCTATGGAACTGTAATTTAATGGATTAGCAGACTGGATTAATGGACTGCCTTTGGAAGCATATTATTTTACCCGGATTGCCTCTCATCTTTATTACAGCTCTACAGCTCTATTGCTCTATATGGTAGTGAATACAACTACTATTGGATAGAACGCAAGGTGCTGCTGACGGAGGCAATGCTCGGAGCCTCTTTCTTATGGCCTCTACGATTTGAGGTTATTTTACAGGCCAAATCAAAAATTTCTTCTGCAACTGGTTTTTCCGTTTTGGCACGCCTGACACAGTCTGGGCGGATTGACTGGAGGAGTCTGCTAAGTAAGATGGCACCTAAGATACTGCGATCACCTAAAAAGCATAGGGAGCCACAAGGCAAATGGGGTGATGAAGGCGACAATGACGAGGTGCACTCGGATAGTCCTGGGGTCCCTGCCTCCAATTTGAGAGGGAAAGCACGAGTGAAGGTGCAACAGAGACGAGAGGCAGCCAAAGAAAGCAAACTGCGCAAGGTCCGTGAGAAGGAGACTGAGCCAAAGAAAAAAATGCTGGCGGTAAAGCGTAATGATGTGCAGATTGCTGATGGTGAGACAACAGTAAAAGAGACCCCATTGCGGCAAACTACCATTGTGGAGACGTTTTCCTCTATGCCATGTCCCCAAAAAGCTCAGCAGCCTGCTCGAGCTTTCATCATTCCGCCGCTCAGAGCTCTGTGCAGCGCGGTAGAAAAGCGGGAGAGATGTCTGGCGGAGCAGCAGGAGAGGAGCGTAATGAAGAGCGTCACTTACCGAGTAGACTTGGTGAATGACTGTGCTGAAGTTACAGAGCCCATACAACAGCTGAGGTTATCAGCAGGAGGCGGAGTAGGGGGCGGAGCTAATACAGAGGCGGACCCTATGGCTGAAATCAACGAGAACAGCGGGAGTAAGTCTGCAGTTAAAGGTGCAGAGTCAGTATTGACAACAGATATTGCAGATAACGCAGTTGGCACCTCGCAACCCCAGAATGGAGCACATAAGGAGGTGTACATATCAGTTGGTGCAGACACAACGCTCCCGGACTTACCCCAAGGGAGTGACGGTAAGATTGTGGCTTTGGGGACAGGGAACACAGAGGCAAGCAATGGAGTCTCTGAGAATATGGCTAATAGAGATGTTCTGGGTAAGCTTGCACTAGTCCCAGCCTCACCTACCGAGGATGTTTTTTTTACCGGAAACGATGAGGCAGATGATGAGGACGAGAGTGAGGACAGTGACCCGGACCCAGATCCACTGTCGGAATCAGAGCTGGAAACTTCTGATGGGTCGGTATCTGGTACTGGATCAGATAACGATAGAGAGTTGGAAGATGATAGCACCTCAACCTCTATTGATAGTGAGGCAGAACTAATTGTCATACAGCACGATACAGTACAGAAAGGCCCCAAGAGAGTGTCTAATTCCGTCCCCACTGAAAAGAGCAAATCTGCACTAGAGAACAAAGCCAAGTGTAAAAGTAAGAGTAAGAGTAAGAGTAAGAGCAAGACTAAAAAGAGCAAAAGGCGTAGCTCTAGACATATAATTCTAAGGTTTTTTAAATGCTAGTTTCTACCAATGTCTACAGAGGTATGACATGTCAAGAAAGAAGAAAAAAACACAGAAAGAAGCAAATGAAATGTAGAAAGAAGCAAGAGAAGTCCTCAAAGATGAAGAAAAGTGCAGGAAGAACGAAGACGAGTAGAAAGAACAAACAGAGGAGCAGAAAGAGGCCTTGTTGCAAAATCATCCTGTACCCTCAACTTTTTCAGATTGGTACTGCTAGTAACTGACTGTGACTAACCAGTCCTGGAGCCAGTGCTATGCTAAAAGACACTTAGAATACAGTTAAAACACCTACATACACTAGGGAACACTGCATTGGGGTACCCCTGTGATTAGCATGACCTCCTCTGTAAGTCCCTAGTATATAATAGGGCAGGGGGATTAAAACTACCTCTTAAAAGGGCGTGTTTGCACACTGGTGAAGGGAGGGGAGGGCCTGAGGTGACATGTGTGCAAACACGCCCTGTGGCACGTTTTAAGTTGGGGGATTAAGTCCCCTTGAATCCTGAGGCTCCCTGGGGTCCAACTAGCCCACTAGGTACCTCCAGTAAGCGCCTCAGAGCTGCGTTGCACAGAGGTGTAAAAAGTGGCACGTCCTGGACCACCTCTCTGCAACACAGCTCAATGGCGGTTACTGGAAGCACCTGGTGGGCTAGTTAGCCCCCAGGGGCCCTCAGAATTGAAGGGCAATTACTTCCCCAAATTAAAACGCGCCACAGGACGTGTTTGCACACATCACCTCAGACTACGTCCCCTCTCTTCACCACTGTGAAAACGCGCCCTGTGGTCATTTAAAGTTGGGAGATTAAGTCCCCTTGAATCCTGAGTGTCCCTAGGATCAAATTAGCCCACTAGGTACCTCAAATAAGCGCCATTGCAGAGAGGCTCAGGCACAGCTGAGCGGGCAAGCTGCGGGCCAAAGCCTGACTCAGGCACAGAGGATATTTGATATGGCAGATCTTGCTCGGGCAGAGGGACATGTGTGCAAACACGCCCTGTGGCACGTTTTAAGTTGGGGGATTAAGTCCCCTTGAAT
This sequence comes from Lissotriton helveticus, assembly GCF_964261635.1. Classification (NCBI taxonomy): domain Eukaryota; kingdom Metazoa; phylum Chordata; class Amphibia; order Caudata; family Salamandridae; genus Lissotriton; species Lissotriton helveticus. The sequence continues at coordinate 363,571,646 of NC_136072.1, read as the reverse complement.
CCTGAGGCTCCCTGGGGTCCAACTAGCCCACTAGGTACCTCCAGTAAGCGCCTCAGAGCTGCGTTGCACAGAGGTGTAAAAAGTGGCACGTCCTGGACCACCTCTCTGCAACGCAGCGCAGTGGCGGTTACTGGAAGCACCTGGTGGGCTAGTTGGCCCCCAGGGGCCCTCAGAATTAAAGGGCAATTACTTTCCCAAATTAAAACGTGCCACAGGGGAAGCACTCGGGAACTCGGGAGCCTGGGTGGAGGACTGCTGACCCCTTAGACCCACGGGGATTGTCGCCTGTCTGCCGCCTGCCTGCCTCACGCTGCCCGCTCCCACTGCCATCTGGGGAAGCGCTGGCCTTTGCGTGAGTGCAGGACAGGGAAACTACAAGCCCCAGCAACCCAGTGAACCACGTGAGGAATCGTAGCGCCAGGAGGCGCTTTAAACTTCTGTCAGCCCTGCTGAGCGGGGGAAGCACTCGGGAACTCGGGAGCCTGGGTGGAGGACTGCTGACCCCTTAGACCCACGGGGATTGCCGCCTGTCTGCCGCCTGCCTGCCTCACGCTGCCCGCTCCCACTGCCATCTGGGGAAGCGCTGGCCTTTGCGTGAGTGCAGGACAGGGAAACTACAAGCCCCAGCAACCCAGTGAACCACGTGAGGAATCGTAGCGCCAGGAGGCGCTTTAAACTTCCGTCAGCCCTCCCTCGCGGTACGCGAGCGGGACGCCGGGCTAAGCCCGGGCAAAGGGCGGGCCCTCTGTGGCCCTCGGAGGCCTGAGGAGGACGGGACGGGCCACCCCCCCTGGCCGTGCAACTAAAAGAGGTAAAAGAACTTGCGTGAAGACATTCCCTGTCTCTGTAGGTGCCTGCTGCTACTTACGCCATGTCTTTTAAGGGGGACCGGAAAATTCCTACTTTGACAAGGGACATGGCTAAGGGGACGATGGTCCACTATTTAATTAAGACAACACCACCTACTGTCCAACATCCTATAAGTATAGAGCGAGAACGATTGTCTATTGACTGTTCCAATAGTGATTTCACTCCCCCACAGTCAGCCGCCGCATCACCAAATCTATCTTTTTTGGAGGAACTTAATAGTTTATGCAATTCCAAGTATGCTGCTGTTAAGTCTATATCAGAGCACATTAATGCATCCTTTTGTCCTACAGTCATCACAAGCCCCCAGCCCAGTTTATTATCCCCAGCCCATAGAAACCTCCTGGGTATTTCCCTCTATCCACCTGAAACAGGTAACACGAATCCCATAATGTCTCCCCATGACCTTTCTGGTAATAGAAAACGACCAGCGGATAAACACACAGGCACCCAAGGAAAGCAGAGAAAACTGTCTGCACCCCCTACTCCACCAACCCTGTTGGCCCAACTACAAACTATGATTAACTCTCTGATACACCCTTTAATAGAAAGATTGAACAATCTTGGGGATAGGATTGTGGCAATAGAGGAAATGACCAAGACAAACTCGCTACTCCTAAAAAGTATGGCAGGCCCCAATCATTTACAGCCTTTATGCGACACTGTAATGCCTTTAACAACTCCCCAAAGTAATATTCATCAACTTCGACAGGCAGTCCCAGGTATGCTAACTCCACCCATCGAGAAAGGTGCCACCAAACTAATAACAACACATAGTTGTTCCTTTGAAACGGGGCTGAACAAAGTAACCATACCACCCAAAGGACCACTTCCCAATACAGGGAAGATGCTACGAAAATCAAATCACATCCATTTACCACCGGAGGCTGCCCCGTTTGTGTGTGTCCTTTCTGGTGTGCCTGAGCTCACAAATGGGAAAACTGAAAGCCATCAGGAGCTAAGAAATAAGGCATTGTTTTGGTTAACAAAGAACAGACCCCTGCCCCCTGACATCAACGGTAGAATACAATGTGTTAGAAGGGTGGGATGGTTAGGTCCGCTTCGAAAAGAGAGACCTGGCGATTTGGTGCTGATAAAGTTTGTAAATAGCAATGTTGTCCCATACCTCCAGACTTGGAAACCACAGATAGGAGATGGACCTATACACACCTGGGGACTATCTGACTTTTATCCCAGAGAATCACTCCCCTCCCATACAAGATTAATGAAGAGAGTAACTTTTGGTTGGGCTGAAACGGCTCCGGGGTGAGGGGAATTGATATCTAGACTGACTTGATATACTATTGATTTGGTACCTGACCTCTCTTAAAGATTTTATGTTATAATGTTATATACTGTGATATGAATTGAAATGTAACGGTGTATATATTTTGCAATGTGCTTTTATGATTTTAAACCTAAAAATCGAATAAAGCTAACGAACGAACGCGCCACAGGGCGTGTTTGCACACATCACCTCAGGCCCGTCCCCTCCCTTTCCCACTGTGTAAACATGCCCTGTGGTCATTTAAAGTTGGGAGATTAAGTCCCCTTGAATCCTGAGTGTCCCTAGGATCAAATTAGCCCACTAGGTACCTCAAATAAGCGCCATTGCAGAGAGGTGTTAAAAGGGGCACGGCCTGCACCACCTCTCTGCAACGCAGCACAGTGGCACTTACTGGAAGCAACTGATGGGCTAGTTGGCCTCCAGGGTCCCTCAGGATTGAAGGAGAATTATTTCCTCAACTTAAAACACACCACAGGGCGTGTTTGCACACATCACCTCAGACTACGTCCCCTCTCTTCACCACTGTGAAAACGCGCCCTGTGGCCATTCTAAGTTGAGAGATTAAGTCCCCTTGAATCCTAAGGGTCCCTAGGCTCAAACTAGCCCACTAGGTACCTCCAGTAAGCGCCACAGAGCTGCGTTGTGATCCAGCGCTCTCACCAAAATATTGCACAAATGACACTATCTACTACCACAAAACTTACACTACAACACTAGGCCCATAACAACAATAGAGCGCTTGAATCATGAGGCGATAAGATCTAAATATAGTTGTTTAAACCATCTGCAATAATCAAGACCAGCTTGTCATTTTAGAAAGTTTATTTAACACATCTATAAAAACTTAGGTTTTGGTATTTTATTAAACAAGCATTAGAAAATGTCATAAAGAAAGAATTTTTCCAGAATTAATAAAAAGAGCATAAATCAAGAATTATTATTCATTAGCAGGAATAAGTAAAATTAAGCATTTTCCAAAATCCTAACTATCTCTCTGTCTCTACCCTCATCACCTAGTAATAAAGTAATTAATAAAAACTCCTGTCCTCACGTGTAAAGTCCATCAGCATAACATCGTCCTCCAGATTTTCTCGAGCGTAAGCCAACTATGTGTTCTCTGAACCTATTCTTATACCCTAAATTGAGCTGAGTTAACTATTTTTCACATTCCAGCAGACGATTTCTAGTTCTCCATTGGCTGAGCCACCTCGTACCATAGTAAACTGTGACACCTCCTTCTTACATGCCCGGGCAAATTCACTAGTCCATTGTTCATTTAGAAGTCTTGGCAATTCTTCCTTAGTCTGCTACATTTTGTAGCGACAGCTTCCTTTTAACCTTGAGCTAGTCAGCTCTGAACTCCCGTGGCACGTTAGCAAACGTTAGCAAATTTCTCCCAAAAAGTCATCTTTTTAGCAGTTCAATCCAAAACCTTTCAAAATAAAAGCTCAGAGGCCATTTCCAACCTTCTTGGAATTATTTTCACTTGAGCCATTTTCATCATTAGGCCTCTTTCAGAAAGCGTCAATTTTCTGCGCCACCTTCCCTGCGCCACTTTTAAAAGGGTACTAATTTCCTGCAGCCATCTCTAAGCTTCATTTGTAAAACTATTATATAAACAAACACAAAGAAAAATTAATGAAAGAAATACAGTTTGTTCTGTTGCATCCCATCATTGCTAATAATTAACCCATTAGTCTAAATTACCTAGCAGTAAAGCACAAATAAAGCAGCATTTTATATCTACCAGTCTTCATGAATCCATAAAACCTTATGTGCACCTAGAATAGTAGAAATGACATCACATAGACAAGGGAAGCAAAATAAGCACATGCCATTATTTTAAAAACAGCTGCTATTAGTTATGACATGACAATAGACAAGATTAATTTATTATTTTCCACATACATAAGAATGCAACATAATGCACATTTATGAGCACACATGTTAGTTTCCCGCGTGTTCTGTGAAAATGCAACTTTAAACTAGGTTGAATTATTATACACACAGCACAAGTTGTTAGCATTATTAATTTATTTATGGAAGTGTGACTTCACGGGTTTAAACAGATTTCTGTTTTCTATCCCGCTCCATCAACTCCCTCATCTGGTGATTAACAAATCACCACACCACCACCCAATATTTTAGCAAAGATTTTATCTAAGATGAACATGATTCAATTTCACCTGTGTTAGTATTTCTACAGACTTATCTCATCAGTTTATCTACAATTCTCATATTGAGTTTTAAGAAACCCCTCTAGTTCTATTTCATTCTCTTGTGTATCATACAACTGAGCTTCAGCAAAAGTGTTGCAAAAACTATAACTAATAAAATGTCAGTATCTTGCTTGTCATATTAACCTAAAACTTCTCCTTGTAAATTTCAAAAAAGAACAATAACCTAAATTAACCAAAGCAGAATTATATTTTCATTAAGCTTGCAAAGAAAAATAAAACAAAAATTGTAAAAAATTTTACCTAAATTTTCTAAAAATTTCTAACACCCCCCTTTTTCAAATTTTTTTTTTTTTTTTTTCATTTTATATTCTTTAAACCTTCTAACAGTTTTTTCTTCGACCTAATGTCACAAATTAATTTTTCAGCTAACAGTATTTCTTCGACCTTGTGTCATCTAACACATTTTCTTCAGCCTTATGCCAAAAACAGAAAACCTAAAATTTAACAGGTATATACTTCAATCATTGTCACTTTTGTTTTCAATCTCTTTTTGACTGTGACTATTTACCTCCATTACAAGTATCACTTCTATTTTCTTTCCTGCCTCACTTTTCTTTACAGAATCTTTTTGACTTGATTTTTCATCAATCTGTTTCTTTGATCTGTATCTCAATTTGAATATTAGGCCTTCATTTTCTTCTGGCCAGTTATCACTTTTTCTTAGTAATTTCTTCTTTTGCTTGGTCACATTACATTCTGTTCTCCAAGCTCCTTTTCTGAATTTTCTTATTTGAGAATCTTCATCACTCTCATCAGTTTGAGTGTCAGAAATTTCAACTTCAGACTCAGGTACTTCTTTACTCAGCAACTTCACTCCATTAGGAACGTCATCTTTGTAGCTGGTACTTGGCAATTCATTTTCTTCTTCAATTACCTTCAACTTCCCAGTTTCAGAATTCCTGTTCCTGCTTTCAGAGCTACTTTTCTGCTTTTCAATACTCTCCTGGTCTTGAATTACAATCTGATCACATTCTTCTTCTGCTTCTTTTTCTGGCAGATCTCCATCTTTTTCTGAGTCTTCAGTCACAACGTTCAAGTCTTCTTCAATCAAGGCTTGTTTTCTTTTCATGTTCTCCAGATGTCGACCAACTTGTCGATCTTCAAGATCTGGATTCTCTTCAGGCTCTTCTTCAGAATCTGAATCATCAATTTTGACACTATCCTCATCAGGATTTTCAGGTGTAGTTACACGAAAAGTATGGTCAGTGTCAATCCACCTCTTCAGTCTTTTGCACTTCTCTGCATTTGATGTGACAAGACTGACTGACCTCCTTTTCTGCCACCTTGGCACTAGAGAATTTCTTTTTAGACGAACCTTTTTCCTGATTCTTTTTCCTGGTAACAATTCAAGTACTTGCTCTTTTTCTCTTGTTTGCACTTCAGTTTCATCTTCATCAAACACAGTAATCATTTCATCTGATAAATTCCTGCAGTTCTCCAAATTGATGCTATCATTGATAGACATCATTCTTTTCTCTGGTATAAATGTCTGTCTCATGACCTTGTCCATCATAATCTCACGTGGACTTAAATCTGTCTTTTTATCAGTAGTGTCTCTCAGAAACATCAAAACAAGTGGAAGAACATCTGTCCACTTTGTACCTGCAGCTAGGCACATTTTTGCATCTCTGACTTTTATAATAGCACTCTCATGCTCCTCAACATTTAAAATTTCTATTCTATCTGTACAATGGAGCAATCTATTTTCAATATGTTTTCTGTTATCTGATAACTTTTCAGCAGTAATTTCATCATGTCGCATCTGAAATGTTTCAAACCATTTTGTAATCAAACAGAAAATCACAAAAATGTAGCACAGTTTGTAATGCAGTGACATCTCACAGAAATCCATTTGTAATCTGTTCAATGAACCACTCTCCTGTAATTCTGTTTCTATTCCCACAATTGTTCTCTTAATTGTGTTTACTTGCTGGCAAGTCAGACACCTCTGGTAAAGAAATTCTGCAATTTTATGGTATATTCTGTCCATATCAGTAATCATGCTATTTAGCAAAACTACTCTGTCATCTCTGTGTATCCAAATCTCATCCTCATCTCGCTGTTTAAAATCTGCACTCAACCATGTGTTTCTCAACCATGTGTTATTCTCCTCATGAGTTGCATCATCTTGTAAGTCTTTGACTCCTTGCCATGTTTCAACTACAGATGTTAGTATTAGTGAACTCAAAGCATGTTCATCATTCATTTTGTATGCTGCACATATCACGACAGCAAACCTTTCTGCCAATTGAATATCATCAATCAATCTTTTAATTAAATTTGCATTTCTGAAAAGCGAACCTGCAGAAGTCAATGTTTCAATCTGTTGATCAATTGTGTCCTTTACTTTGATGTCTTCAATCAAAAGACCATCATTTTCATTCCAATATTCTGGAAGTGCATTTAATCCTTTTGGACTGTTTTCCTGTTCTTTATTTAATCCTGTATCTGTTTTGTCTGACTGTTCATTAATAAAATTTTGCAATGGCAATGAAGCCATCTCAATCTGCTGAACCATCACTTGTCGCTGTATTTGTAGCTCTTTATTTAGCTCATTTATCTCAGTTTCCTTTTCCTTTGAGCATAATTTTGACTCATCAGGCTGGGTCAATTTAATCAGATCAGTATCAGACTTCTTACTTACCAGAACTGAAGTCATCTCTGTTTCTTGCTCGGTTGTAATCCCTACTAATTCAATCTCAAGTACAATAGAATAAACTTTTTCAGTTAATGGGACCTTTAAAATTGCGGAATTAATTTCATCTTTTCCCAGCACAGGGACTATCTCTGTTTCCATAATTTTCATGGACTCCTTTAAATCATTTGATGAATTTACATGATCAGGAATATTAATTCCAGAAGTACCAAGCATTTCATCATGTTTTTCAATTGCATTAATTTTAGAAGAAGTCTGAGCTGGCACTTTATCAATCTGATCTGACACTTTTGGCGTTGTATTAACCTGTTCTGGGGGTCTTCTTGAATTTCTGTTCTGATCCATATTTACAACATCAATTGTACACTGATCAATATTTTCTACTCTGACACTTTTATTATTTATTTTCGCTAATTTGGGAATCTTTAATTTGCTCTCGCATTTGGCAACAACCTTTTTCATTTTCTTATATAAGGAAGACATTTTCTTTAGATAACTTTGTAAATGTACTCTCTAAATTTACCTTGCAACGCTTGTTGATCAATTAATTAATTAATTTAACACTATCAGGTGTAGAAAACTTTATAATTTGGTCAATTTAATATTTCTCCTAATTTACCTGTATCACTAATTATGATTTACCTGTAAAGAAAAACATGAATTTGCAAAAACAGTAGCAACGCAAAATATTTATTTATAACAATAATACCAACATATAATCACATGTGTTTTAAATGTACTTCATTTTTCACTTACACACCTTCTGCAACGTACCTGTGGAAAAGAAAACCTGACTTGTTTGCCTTAATTTAAATAAATTTATTCTACTGTAAAATTCTTTTGACCCCTTTAACAAAAATTTTTAACTCAAATCTGTTTTCTTCTGACCCTCACACCCAGGAATCTCTAAATTCTTTAATTTGTAATCCTAATCGCAATTGATTTTACCTAAATTTATTAATGTTACTAATATTCTTGCTTAAGTCACCTTTGCTATTGTAAATTAATTTGGATTGCTGCTTGCTGTAATATCCACCTTTTAAGGTTATAGCTAAAGTTAGGATCAATCAGTTATTAAAAATAAATCTCTAGGCATTACTAGCATAGGAAATGAAACACTCAATAGAAAGTAAACAATGTGCATCAGCACCAGTGTTTTGGCCAATCAGCATGTGGCTGCACAGCGCTCAGCCAACCATAGTGCCTGCTAGAGCCTTAACCAATCCGGTCGCAGCCCTTCTATGACACTGCGCCGTCTGAGCCAATCAGGATAAGGCTCTTCTCGAGCAACAACAAACAAATCTCCCTCAACCAAGCCTCCTAAAGAAAATTTAGGTTCAGGAGGCGTAGCGCGATTTCACTATTAGCGCTCACCAGCACTCCCACTAAAAGAAGAAGAGGAAATCACACACGGAGCTCTGACCAATCAGGTCGCGGCTCCTCTCCTGTGACAGCAGACGTCACGACTAACCGGTGCGCGCTTTCTCCTCAACACTCAGGCAATGAAAGAGCCTCGCCCAATCAGAGCGCGGCTCATGGAACAGGGATTCACCGGCCAATGAGTGCACAATCTCCTTAAGCTGTACCGGGAACCAGGGGTGTGCGCGTCACCAACCAATGGGTGCGCGACTTCGCTATGACACGACGGGACCTCCACCAATTATAGCGCGGCCCCTGTATGACGCTGCGCGTCAATATCCAATGGGTGCGCGGTTTTGCCCTGACGCGACGGAACCTCATCCAATGGGAGCGCGGCGGCTGACGCAAGCAGCCGCTGCAGCTGGCAGCTCTCCCCTTCGTTCGCACTCGCTCCTTACAGCCCCTCCTTCACAAAATATAAATTTAACTCAGCGCACTATGTTTTTGACATACTTCTCTTTTAAATAACAACGCAGCAAATAAGGATACTAAAGCGGGCATTTATTTTTATATACTGATGTATTTATTATTGACAATCAATTCATACAGACAATTAATCTAATCCTTTTAAAATTTAATAAACTTGAGGATCTTTGTTAAATGCAAGGATGTTGACAAGCAGTGGTGACGCGCACCAGCTAACTTGAGCGCAATCACTCAAATTACTAAACACTGTTAACAATTTATATCGTAGCTCTTGCTCTGAAGCTACGATACTTTGGCCAATCAGGTCACGGCCCTGCTAAATTACTGTGGCCCCTTGATCAATGGGAGCGCGGAAATTGCTAAACACATCGCTCCACTATACTAACCAGCCACAGTGCCACTTTAGTTATATTTCTGCTAATTATAATGTGGCCCTTCTTATGACGTTCATTGCTGGCACTACAATCTTTGTCTTCTTGCACTCATGCAACACGCTTCCTTTTTCATTATATCACAATTCAGGGAGGAAATTAAATTGGGGATTTTTAAATTTATAAACAATTTTATTGGTTATGGTAACATACATCAATTATTAAAGCGCAATCAACAATTAAAACTCTCTTCAGAGTAATTTAGTTCGACGCTCCAGCCCAATCAGAGCATAGCTTTGCTCAGACACTCCTGACACCTTTAACCAATCAGGGCGTCTTCTCCCTATGACGAGCCTTAGGCCTCAGCGAATCAGAGCGCGATTGGTCTGACGTAGGCAGCTGCTGCAGCTTCTGTCTCTCCTCACACGCTTTCACTCCTAAATCAGCCCCTCCCTTACAATTTTCGATCGGGGCACTTTTCTAATCGTTTTAAACTACGGAGAACAGTTTATTACTATATTTAAAGCGAGGAATGTTTATAAAATTAATTCTGATCATTTTTTACTTACTTAAAATTGTTTAACAACGTGGAATACCTTAATTATAGCCTAATTAACACAGAACATTCTAAAATTCTCCTAGATGTTTTAAAATAGCACAGTTCACCTTTTTATACTTTGCAACTATGCTGAACACTTTTGAATTGAATTTTATTAGCGTGCAGAGCTTTTAAATGTATTTAAACACTGCACAATATCATAAAAGTCTTAGAATGGTACAGACTTTATCCTGAACTTTCCTAAGTACCTTAGAATTACTTTTGGTACATTTTAGTGAATACATAAAACGAAACTCATCTGTCTGCTTCTCTAATTAGGATAGTTTACATACATTCAAGTATCCACACTTCGGAATAGTCGGCGCTATTCACACTAAGGATAATTTACATTTGCCAGTAGAGCAACTCTTACTCTACCCTTCTAACACGTAAGAATATGAACTCATTTTCCTCTGAACGCACCGCGAAGTGACAGTATCTAAGAGTTCCACTTGAACATACCTTACAAAACAATCACGCACTTTCACACTGAAAATTCCCTAACTTCAGTCACACATGAAATCCGTACAGGACTCTCACCTGTTTATAGAAATCATGCACCGTTAGCAAAATAACACCGTTATCCGTACAGGGCTCTCACCTGTTTATAGATATAAAACATGTACCCGTACAGGACTCTAACCTGTTTATAGATAATCATGCACCGACATTACCCCGCCCTTCACTCAAGCTCGAATATAACTAATACTCTTATCACAGTGAGTTTTATGGAAGGCGCTTTGTCCCTATTCTCATGCTGCTCTAATTTCTTAGAAAACCCTCACTATTCAACATTCACACCTAGCCCTAAAACTGTGTTGCACGGCGACAACACTGTATTGCACGGCGACAATACTTCTGGTACACGGCGATACCAACAGTGATACTCGGCGATATCACAGAAACAGATCAGATATTCTGCATGACTACCTTCTCATCACACAGTTTTTGTACCGGTACACACATAGCACAAAATTAAACAAACTCAACATGTGTTAAAATTTAATCCTATGAATTTACCAACATATATGTATCATGCATGTAACATGTATGTCAAAAACAACATATATAAACCGTCCGATGGCTACCAGAAATTGATCCAGCGCTCTCACCAAAATATTGCACAAATGACACTATCTACTACCACAAAACTTACACTACAACACTAGGCCCATAACAACAATAGAGCGCTTGAATCATGAGGCGATAAGATCTAAATATAGTTGTTTAAACCATCTGCAATAATCAAGACCAGCTTGTCATTTTAGAAAGTTTATTTAACACATCTATAAAAACTTAGGTTTTGGTATTTTATTAAACAAGCATTAGAAAATGTCATAAAGAAAGAATTTTTCCAGAATTAATAAAAAGAGCATAAATCAAGAATTATTATTCATTAGCAGGAATAAGTAAAATTAAGCATTTTCCAAAATCCTAACTATCTCTCTGTCTCTACCCTCATCACCTAGTAATAAAGTAATTAATAAAAACTCCTGTCCTCACGTGTAAAGTCCATCAGCATAACATCGTCCTCCAGATTTTCTCGAGCGTAAGCCAACTATGTGTTCTCTGAACCTATTCTTATACCCTAAATTGAGCTGAGTTAACTATTTTTCACATTCCAGCAGACGATTTCTAGTTCTCCATTGGCTGAGCCACCTCGTACCATAGTAAACTGTGACACCTCCTTCTTACATGCCCGGGCAAATTCACTAGTCCATTGTTCATTTAGAAGTCTTGGCAATTCTTCCTTAGTCTGCTACATTTTGTAGCGACAGCTTCCTTTTAACCTTGAGCTAGTCAGCTCTGAACTCCCGTGGCACGTTAGCAAACGTTAGCAAATTTCTCCCAAAAAGTCATCTTTTTAGCAGTTCAATCCAAAACCTTTCAAAATAAAAGCTCAGAGGCCATTTCCAACCTTCTTGGAATTATTTTCACTTGAGCCATTTTCATCATTAGGCCTCTTTCAGAAAGCGTCAATTTTCTGCGCCACCTTCCCTGCGCCACTTTTAAAAGGGTACTAATTTCCTGCAGCCATCTCTAAGCTTCATTTGTAAAACTATTATATAAACAAACACAAAGAAAAATTAATGAAAGAAATACAGTTTGTTCTGTTGCCTCCCATCATTGCTAATAATTAACCCATTAGTCTAAATTACCTAGCAGTAAAGCACAAATAAAGCAGCATTTTATATCTACCAGTCTTCATGAATCCATAAAACCTTATGTGCACCTAGAATAGTAGAAATGACATCACATAGACAAGGGAAGCAAAATAAGCACATGCCATTATTTTAAAAACAGCTGCTATTAGTTATGACATGACAATAGACAAGATTAATTTATTATTTTCCACATACATAAGAATGCAACATAATGCACATTTATGAGCACACATGTTAGTTTCCCGCGTGTTCTGTGAAAATGCAACTTTAAACTAGGTTGAATTATTATACACACAGCACAAGTTGCTCCATCAGTTGCAGAGAGGTGTAAAAAGGGGTGTGGCCTCTGAACACCTGTCTGCAACGCAGCTCCTTGGCACATACTGGAGATACCTGTTGGGCTAGTTGGCCCTCAGGGACCCTCAGTATTGAAAGAGAATTAATTTCCCAACTTACAACTCGCCACGGGGTGTGTTTGCATAATGGTAAAGGAAGGGGGCATGGCCTGAGGTGACATGTCTGTAAACACGCCCTGTAGCGCGTTTTAAGTTGTGGAATTAATTCCTCTTCAATCCTGAGGGTCCCTGGGTGCCAACTAGCCTACCAGGTACTTCCGGTATGCGCCAGAGAGCTGCATTGCAGAGAGGTGTTCAGAGGCCACGCCCCTTTTTACAACATTCTGCAACGCAGCTCTGTGGCGCTTATTGGAGGTACCTGGTGAGCTATTTGGCCCCCAAGGGACCTCAGGATTGAAGAGGAATTAATTCCCCAACTAAAACCGTGCCACAGGGCGTGTTTGAACACATGTCACCTCATGCCCCGCACGCTCCCTTTACCACTGTGCAAATGAGCCCGTGGTGCGTTTTAAGTTGGGGGATTAAGTCCCCCTGAATCCTAAGGGTCCCTGGGGTGCAACTAGCCCACCAGGTACCTCCATTAAGCGCTACAGAGCTGCGTTGCAGAGAGGTGTAAAAAGGGGCATGGCCTCTGACCACCTCTCTGCAACGCAGCTTCCTGGTTCCTTCTGGAGGTTCTTGGTGGGGTAGTTGTTCCCCAGGGACCCCCAGTGTTCAAGGGGAATTACTTCTCCATCTCCAAAAGCGCTGGGGGGTTCGCTTGCAGAGTGCTGCAGGGAGTGGGCGGGACCTCTGGTGCGATGCCGGTCTTTTTAAAAAAATATATTTTTAAGAAGGGGGCTGTGTGGCCCTCCTTTCCTTCCTTTTTTATCGGCCCTGGGGACCCCATCCCTTAGGGCATGACCCCCTTTTTTTATATCACAAATATGGGAAGGGGACCGCGTGGCCCCCCTCCCTAGGCCATTTATGGCCCCGGGGACCCCATCCCCCGGGGCCAGACTTTCTCATTTAAAAAAATATATATATATTAATAATTTGGGAGGGGGGCCGCGTGGCCCCCCTCCCGGGCCACTTCTGGTCCCCGGGGCCTGGCCATTTAAAGAAAAACAATTTGCTTGGAGGGGGGCCACGTGGCCCCCCTTCTCAGGCCTAATATGGCTCCAGGGACCCCATCCCCCAGGGCCGGCCTGCCTATATATTTTTTTTATTCTAAGGGGAGGGGGCTGCATGGCCCCCTCCCAGGCCACTAATAGCCCCGGGGACCCCATCCCCAGGGGCTGGCCGTCTCCGTTGGGGACCGTGGGGGGGACCCCAATCCCCCCACGGTCCCACCGGCTCCCCGCCTCCTGCGGGAGCCGGTATGGCTTTTGCATATGGGAAGCTGCTAAGATGCAGCTCCTTGTGTGGAAAAGCAATTGGCTTTGGTTTTTCCAAAAACCAAAGCAGTTTGCTGTGGCAGGGTGGGAGTAAACAGCAGTGTCCAGGGGTGGGCACCCCGGGACACTGCAGGAGCCGGCCCTGGGGGGTGGCGGTCCCCAGGGCCATCGAGGGCTCCAGGAGGGGGGCCGCGCGGGCCCCCTCGCACCATGTACAAGGCCCCGGGGGGTGGTGGTTCCCGGGGAATGGGGGTCTGTCACGGACCCCTCACTTTTTTTATTTAGTGCCCTGGGTAGGCGGCGGTCCCTGGGGCGTGTTGGGGGGTTGAAGCTCCCCCACACAGGTTTTTTTTTTAAATCGAAGCCCCTGGGGGGTTTCGGTCCCTGGGACTTGGTGGGGCCTTGGAGCCCCCACCCACTCTTTTTCAAAGCCCCGGGGGCTGTGAGCCCCCACACCTATATTGAAAAAGCCCCAGGGTGGTGGTCCCTGGGGCTGGGGGGGCTATGATCCCCCCGCATATATTGTATTGAACACCCAATATTAACATTGCTCCCGGGATTTGGCCCACCCGGGGGCTGAATATTACTGAGGCGCGGGATTCTGCGCTTCGTTTTTTTTTCTCGGCAGGATCCGCGCACCCTGCGCGGATCTTGCCGATTTTTGTTTTTGCAACCCCCTAAGCAGGCCTAGGGGGTCAGGGTGTTTCTACCCTGCCCCCTATGTGTGTTTTGCGCAGGTTATTTTTCTGTTTTCTTGAGCCTCGGTTCTACCAAGGCACAAGATGGCTGCCAACACTTCCTTGTTTGGAGTGTTGAAAGCCAATTAGCATACAGTTCGTCATCGGGAGGGTATGCGGATCCTCCGCAGCCATAGATTTATATGTGTTTTTACTTTTGATTTTCTCAGCAACTACTGAACGGATTTACACCATTTAACAAAAGGCACCTTTCTGAACCAAGGGCTACCTCTTTGCCAAATTTGGGGTAATTCCGTTCAGCAGTTCGGGCTGTTGCCGCGGCTAAAATTTACTATGGAAAATTGCAAGGGGAAAACACGTTTTGGGACCCCCATTATTTTCGGCCCCCGCTTGCCGAATCACCCCTAAACTTTCAGGATAGAAGCAGACCGGAGTTTTGAAATTTCGCGAAGATTCGTAGACCAGCGCCAAAGTTATTGGAAATAGAATCTTGCGGATCTCCTATGGAAAATAGGTCAGGTCCTAACTATAACTACTTACTATTCAAATACGCTCCTGGCCCGTCTCCTTCCTAGCGGGACCTCCCAGGTACGGACCTCTTCATGCTTATAATACACAATTCACAACGGCTTCTTGAAAGTTCCAGTGTTTTTATTTCCAATTTCTCCCATGCTTTTCAGGCATAGTGCCTGCTATTGACGTGTTTCGATCGCGTAACTGCGATCTTGATCACATGACTCTCCACATGACAGTAAACAATTTAAATATTGTGTGTGCACTAATTCCTGTAGTAACCCATACATTGGTAAGTGAGAATAGAAAACAGACTATTGGCACACAAATAAGTAACATTAGTACACCTTATGCGTGTTTATCAAGAATACAGTAAGTACATTGAATAAACCTGATGATACTAAAACCGCATCATAAAACCAAATAATATAATATAATGAATACAGCTCCCATTAATTGTGCAGAAATGGTGCAAAATTGCGCTAACTCTCCCATAGTATATTAGTATCACATATTCTGCTGAAAGTCTTATAAGGAATTTAAAAGACATGTAAAACACATTCAAAAGACTTATGACCTTCCACTAATATCAAAGGATATCTAGAAAAGTTCACAAGAAATAATATAATGCCAGTGCTAATATATTATCGGATATCATCTTTCTGTTGGTTACTGTCTAAAAGATTCTTTGATCACTATTAGTTGATCCTGACATAGCAGCAGTTAATTGGTGTGCTCCCTACTGAGAAGGATTAGTATTTTGCACTTAGCAGATATTTCTCATTGCTAAATATAGTCTGTAATCATATTAAAGTGCTGTGCTTTGTGCAAATAATAAACTCCTAAGTGCAAATCATTAGTGCAAACAAATACAAAATTGTTGGGAAGCAGCTTAGAAACACCTAATACCCACTTAAGGTGATTCGTAATAAAGTGCAAGTGCTGCAAGTTATTATTTGAGTATATAGTTATACTGGGTAATCTTCCTCTTACTATCTATTGGTAGCTTCAAGTATATGCTAGAAATGTAGATCTTATAAAGTGCAAGTGCAGGGCCATTTCATACTATATGCTATAAGTAAATTATACTAGCATTTCTAAGAGCCAAATGATGCATAATAAGTAATGGAGAGAACATATCAAAAAATCCATACTAGTAATTGTTTTAAAGGATTCAACGCATAACTAGAACATGATCAAATACAGGTACATGAAGACCAATGAGTGGGACAAGGGATGCAAACGGATACTGTTAGAGGTAGTTGTGCAAATCCTCACTTGTATTTAGACAATTTGGCATCTTGGTGTCGAGGGCCTGAATGTAATGTGTCTCAAGCTGGTGGAGGCTTTTCTCACACTTACATCCCCTCCCTGGCATTGGTACTGATGCTAGCACTGAATAATATAAGTCATTGAGGTTATTTTTATGTACCGACTTGAAGTGTCTGGCTACTGGGTAGCTGGAATCCGAATTAACAATAGCCCTTATGTGTTGCAGAATGAGCTTATGTACTGGGAGCTTGGTGCTCCCAATATACTGGAGCCCCCATGAGCACCACAGTAAGTAAACAGCGAATTCTGAACGGCAAGTTAGATGGTCATTAATAGTGATAGGTATAGTGCTGAATGCTGTCATATATGACGTCAGATTTGTACCAAATGTACACGCTCAGCAGGACTTACACTTAAAAAACACAGATTTGGCCAAACAAGGGGATTTAGATGTTACTTCGGGGCTGCTTTTTACCAGAGCATCTCTCATAGAGGGTGCCCTCCTAAATGTGATGGCAGATAAAGATGGCAGAATTGGTTTAAGCGTGTCATCTGTAAGTACTATGAGCCACTGCGAGTAAATTATCTGACGTATTTGCCATTCTTGTTTGCTGAATGTTGTAATTAGTCTTATATTAGATGTTTCATTCTCATTGCCTTGAGAAATAGAAGCCTGTGCTTCAGCACGTTCAGTATTAGGTACTAATATATCTTCTCTGAGCTGTTTGTTTGCTTTATTGAGGGCTTTGTTGAGCATAGATCTCTTGTATCCTCAACAGAGGAAGCGATCAACTGCTTCCTGCTGACACACCTGTAAGTCAACATCAGAACTACAAATAAGGAGGATCCACAAGAATTCCCCATATGGGATGCTTTGAATCAGATGGCTGGGATGTAAATTTTCAGCATGTAAAATAGAATTTCCTGCTGTTTTCTTGCGGTGCAGTTTGGTGTGGGTTCGACCATCACTAATATAGAGTAAGACATCCAGGAATTCAACACTTTCCTCACTAAGAGTGGAGGTGAATTTTAGGTTTAGAGTGTTGTTATTTAAAGACATTATGAATGTAAGTGCAGCCTCTCTGGTTCCTTCCCACACCATACAGACATCATCTATGTACCGCCAATAGTGTCTGACATGTGCCTCCCATAGAGCCTTATGTTGTTTTGTGAGGTCATGCTCCTCCCACCAGCCCACGTGAAGGCAAGAGTAGCTGGGGGAGAAGCATGCCCCCATAGCGCCTCTTCTGAGTTGTTGATAGATGTCTTTATTAAATAGGAAATAGTTGTTACAAAGACAAAGCTTAATCATTTCCATCAACATACAATTGTGTTCCGGTAGGTGGATAGATCATTTGTCTAAGAAATATTTCACTGCTAGGGGTTCAATATCCATTACCACAAGCAGGAAATTAGGTTTCCACACAACAGTGTCTATTTTCCTGAGAAAGTCGCTAATATCTTTTACAAACGCAGGCAAATTGGTGGCATGAGGCTGAAGGAAATAGCCCACATATTTAGATATAATTTCTGTTAAACTCTTTCTTGCCGAAATAATAGGCCTTCCTGGAATCAAGACCACTTTCTTATGGATTTTGGGGATAAAAAAGAGGACTGGAATTACAGGATTTTCAATCTTTAAAAAATTCAGTTTGTTTTTGGTAATCAGTCCTTGCCTCTTCCATTGGGACAATTGTTGTGATGTTTTTTCTTGGGTTAACCATACATCTTGTTTAGATGCTTTTCTGTAGCAAGTGAGATCAGATAGGTGCCTATTAGCTTCTTCCAGACACAAGGTCTTTGGCCACAACACAATATTGACACATTTGTCACTTTTGTGATAATAATGTCTTGGTTTTCTTTTAGCTTCTTGACTAAGGCATGGTATTTGATCTGCTTGAATTTTTCATGGTAATGATTTTGTTTAATAGTACAGTTTAAACGTTTTAATTCATCCACCACTCTATCATTGAGTGTGTCTACGGCATCTTGAGGCATAAGTGGTACAAATGTAAAGACTGGCCGGAAAGTGCTGTCAGCTGGTTTGTTTGCCTTTATGCCCATTTCAATCAATTCTTCCTGTGTAGACTCAGCTGTTGTGTTTTCCTCATTAGATAATGATTGTAACATTCTTAGTGTTGGATATCATTGACTTATAAGTTTGTATTTGACTTTAGATGACTGGAGGTATTGCTGGTGGTACATTTATTCAGTTGGAAGAATTTTCTTAATTTCAATTTTTGGATACATTTAAAAACATCTATTCTGGATAGAGTGTTGGAAAAATTACTTTCTGGACAATAGATTAAACCTAGTGATAACAGTTGTAATTCTGCTGAAGTTAACTCCACATCAGTGAGATTGATCATGGTATTGTTGGCTTTTGGTGCTACCTGTAATAACACTTGGTTTTTCCAACCTCGTCCCAGATGCAATTAAACATTCTTACGCCAAGGAGTGGGGCTTAACGCAAGCTCCAGCATTATAGCGAGTGGGATGGCAGTTTCCCTTATCACATCATACCCATTAGGTTGGCCCCACATCGACAACGATAATACCCCATTAAAAATGAGGCTAAAAAGTAAGTTAGAGAGATTCTCACATAACTGGAATATCAAGGTGTAACAGAAAGTTAAACCTCCCCTAGGAATAATCCTTTGTTTCAGTAATGAAACAAAACCATTCATATGATCTATTGTTAGATTACAGATACTTGAACACTGCCACATGTATATTTACTGTACAAAATGTGCACAGTGTGCCACTAATGAACAATATAGTGTGGAAGAAATACAAAACCACATTGGACACCTTGAATGGATTTTTGTGCCAAATTATAGCACCTGAAAGCAGGTACCTGACTGCATTCAGCACTCTAGGGGCCAGATGTAGGTAAATCGTATTTACCGATTCTTAAATACCGAATTTTACCGATTCAGTATTTAAGAATCGGTAAATATGAAGGGGTGAGATGTAGGTAATTTTTTAACTTGGAATACCGAATCGGAAACATTCGGTATTTACCGATTCGGTAAATACCGAATCGGTATGCCCTATTGATTCCTATGGGCTGTGAATCGGTAAATACCGAATGTTGCAAGGGTGCAGGGGGTGTCACTTTGACACCCTTTAGCACCCCGAATTCAGGCATGTGTGACATGTGGCACACAGACCTGCCCTAGGGGCAGGTCTGTGTGTCACATGGCATAGGTGTGCATGCACACCTGGATTCGGTATTTTATCACCCAATTGAATTGGGTGGTAAAATACTGATTCTGTATGGCCTTTGGGACTCAGAAGAGTCCCACCTACATTTAGATTTACCGAATCAGTAAAATTACCAATTCAGTATTTTACAGATTTGGGACTCAGAAGAGTCCCACCTACATTTAGATTTACCGAATCGGTAAAATTACCAATTCAGTATTTTACAGATTCGGTAAATTTACCGATTCGGTAAATTTACCGAATCTGTAAAATAAATGCCCCTACATGCCGATTCTTAAATACCGGTCGGTAACGGCCGAAATCGGCCGTTACCGACCGGTATTTAGGCTCCTACATCTGGCCCCTAGGTTCTCAAAGGAAGTTCTGTTAAGTGCCCCAGGGGTATAGGAATAGCCCTGCGCTGTTTTGAGTCAAAGTCACAGAATATTTACAAGATTTTGACGACCAGGCAGTGTCTTGTGTCAATGACATATTCTTGATGGATAATGGGCTTTCAGCTCACTTGGCTAGAGTAGATCGCATAGTTTGGGGATTTGCTCATATGGACTACAAATTGTATTTCAAGAAAACACAAATAGCCTAACTCAGTGTCCTGTTTCTGGGATACGAATTGTCAAGTGAAGGCAGAAGCCTTGTGACACATTTCTTAGAGAGAAGTGCACTTCTACAACCACCAAGCACATTGAAAAAGCTCAAATCAATATTGGGTTTCTTACATTTTGGCAGAATTTGCATTCCAGACTACGCAGAACAGGTAAAACCATTCACCAACTTGATTATCCCAGACTTTTGAAGCTCACATTAGACACCTGAAAACACACGAATCCTTCATTCAGAACAAACTTACATGCTAGCTTCAAAACACTTACACATAACTGTGAACACCACAAACCTGGTGATCCGTATAAATGCGGGTGCTTTAGGATACACCTATTTCACATTCATTGAAGGAGACACAATCTACCACTTGCATATAAATCACATTCATCTACAAATGTATGCATTTTGCACCAACAGAAAAGATTCTGATGGCAGTACAGACTGCTGTGGTGAGAGAAAGGTCATTGGCTCAGGGGGAATGCATAATTGTCAGCCCTCTAGGCCAAGCTTTAGAGGATGTTACAGAGGCCAGCATTCCTAATACAAAAGCTTTACATCTGTGATGAATACAATAGGACAACTCTCTTACAGCAACGGATGTAGATTACATATTTGACTCTACACTACAAACACTGGCATATCTACAATATGAACACAAATATTCTCTGCCTAACGATTAACCCAGCAACCAGGCAATTCACACACTTCTCGTCAGCACATTACTGCTGCACCCGGCTTGACTACCTCCTGACACATATGTCCTCTGATAATCGGTTCCGAGATGCAATCATCCACGCGAGGGGCATTTTGGATCACTCACCGGTGGAAGTACACTTCCAAGGCCCCTAAACGCCTAGGCCACAGATCCCTAGAATAGATGTTTGGAGTATCCAAGAGAGAGAAATGAAGGAGAAAATTTGGGAGGCCACTACCAAATATTTTGAGGACAATTAAGGTACAGGAGACTCCCCCTGCACACTCTGGGAAGTGTATAAAGCAGTGTTACGAGGTCAAGAACTGGCCTTTATACGGGGGGGACGAAAGGAGGAAAAATGGGAAATTGAGGATCTTTTTTTTTTTTTTTTTAAACCTTTATTGCACAGACTCATAAACAGTTACGGGCCCACAACCAACTGGCTGGCCTCGACATCAATCGGAGCACTGTAGCAAGCAATATGTCAACTCAGTAGCAAAGTAAATCCAAGTACAGGCAATCCAGGTTACACGGAAGCATTTACTCTACCGAGAAGCAGGAGAAATGAAGGTTCAATTTTATAATGTTCATAAACAAACGTAATTAATAAACATTAGAAAGGATCAAAGGTCACAGTATACACGCAGAACAGAGGTGGGCGACTTCTATCAAGGATAGGCAGCGAGCGTAAACAGAATCAAAATGGCGGCACAACGAGAACTGAAAAGGATCGAGAAGCACACATTAAGTCGTGCGGCGATCGCCGCCCACCCCACCCCCAACCACACCATTGACCCAAGGAAAAAGAAAAGAAAAGGAAGTGAAGAAGACAAAGGGAAAAATAAGGCCCATAGGAACTAAAACGGACAAAACAAAGCCCCCCCCCCCCTACCCCCCACCCTGCACACATGTAGAGGCTACGGCCTACCCCCCCCCCCAACAGCGTGCCTGTCGCCCAATAAAGAGTACCCGAAATAAAGAAGGAAGAGAAAGGAGGAAAAAGTGTACATATAATACCGGAGGAGGGCCAGATTTATGTGTCCTAAAGACAACCCATCAGGATATTCTCGGCCGCCCTACCCCTCGACCCCCAAATAAAACAGATCCAGCAGTCAGCTCCCCCGACTACACATTACCGTTCCAGCAAAGCAGATGACAGTGAGGAAAAGCAAAAGCGTGTTGAACCTTGTCCCCGACGATCCAGCACAGCAACGAAGAGCAACAGTAAAACAGCCCCCCAGCATGAGATAAGCAGCTGCAGGAACCACGGCAGGACAGGACGCCGTCCACTAAGACCTGTCCAACACAAAGCCGCCTGGGCCAGCGGTGTACAAAAAGGGGCAGTTCGCAATGTCAGTCCCCCAAGGCGAAACAGTTGAAGAAGGAGCAGCGCGCCCAGGACACCATTAGAAGAATCGCCAGCGGATCTCGAAGAAGGTGCAGAACATGGCGCCCAAAGGCGACTATCCAGCTGCAGCGCCAGTCCAGGAGTCTCACATCCCTCCACAGCCATAGCAGATAGAGTCACAGCAGTATCCAGGTCTCGCACCCCCAGCGTCTCCATGCACCGCAGGATAGATAGGTCACCATAGGCAGGCTCAGGGTGTGGCGAAGCGGTCTGCACGCGATCTCCAGCTCGGCCAGATAAGGATAGCGTAGACAAAAGGGCGTCCAAGCGGCCCCCCAGGTCCCGGGCATGACCACACCAAGTAGATCGTAAGGCAACCAGGGCGCCCAGAATCTCAGCGATCTGAAGGGGCACCTCCGGAAAGGAGGATGATGGAGCGCTTCGCACACAGGGCTCGACGGCCGGAGGCAGTCCTCGAGGCCATACGCCGGCGTCCCCTTCCCTCAGTCCGTCATCCCACGGGCGCCCCGACAAGTATAGCCAGGTCACGGGGGCAGGGGCAGCACGATTCCCACCGACGCTACACACAGACATAGCGTGAGGTCGGCCGTTGTAAGCCCCCGCAATAGTCGGTCAGGCCACCTGGTACATTCGCCGAGCACTCGGTTTAAAATGGCTCCCTTCACAGCCCAGGAGAAGGAGAAGCACACAAAGCCGGCCAAGGGCAAGGATACAATGTTACACTGGAAACTGCTTGGTCGAGTAGATGCGGAGAGAAAGGAAATGAAAGCGCGCTGCTGCAGAAACACGAAGCGGCGGCTGCTATCCGCTGGTCGGCTCCGTCCTGTCGTCAGCGGCCGTTGTTGCGGTGGTCAGGGTCAGCCCGCTCCAAGAACAATAACCCGGACTCCGCCATTAATGCTGGAAAGGAAACAGGGACGTTCAATCAGTCCTGTCGCAGGGAGCAAGTCGGGGAGCACACCGCTGGAATCAGCAGCTCTTCCAGAGTCCAATACCGTTTCAAGGAGACCGGACAAATCACAGGATAAGCAACGGTACGGAGGGAAGACGAGCGGGGCAGCGGAGCCGAGGGTTCAGGCGGCCATCTTGTTCGCCGGCTAGGCTCCTCCCTGGAAATTGAGGATCTTGAACGTGACATCCTAGCGCTAGTGAAACGGGTGGGGCAGGAAGTATCAAGTGCATTATCTCATCAATTGAAGCTAAAACAAGATGCGGCCTGCGCCTTGGCAGAAAATAGAGCAAGGGTGTATGTCCAGGCAGTACAGCACCGACTATATGATGTGGGTGATAAAGCTGGCTAACTCCGGGCCTGGCTGGAGCACAGAGACAGGTAGAAAACATGGGTGCTATAACTTACAGATGATGATGGGGCAACCTACAAAGCGAAGTCGGACATAGCAGAGACCTTCGCCACATATTATGAGACACTTTATGCCCCCCCAGACCCAGCATCAGTGCTAGACAGCACTGAACTACTCTGGTCCCTAGACCTACAGACATTAACTCAGGATGACAGGGAGGAACTTGACTTGGAGGAAGAAGTGGCATGGGCAATATGAGGATTGCAATCAGGGAAAGCGGCTGGGCCAAATGAACTCCCCCGTAAGCTGTTCAAAATAAGTGCAACTGGAGGTGCAAAACCAATGCTGGCTAATTTTTTAAAAGCCTAAGAGGAAGGGAAACTACCAAGGGATCAAGGACTTGCCACAATAGTCACTATTCATAAAACGGGGAAACACCCCTCTCGGTGTAGTTCATATCGCCAGATATCCCTCCTTGAACGTAGTGCCCAAAATACTTGCCAAAATTCTAGCAACAATATTGAGTGGAATTATTACAAAAATAATCCACCTGGACCAATCCGGGTTTATGCCACACCGCTGAACCAGGCTCAATCTCTGACGATTATATGGAGCACTGAGCCAAACAGAGCCTCCGTTTTTAGACAGAGCAGCGCTGATGGCTCTGGATGCAGCAATGGCGTTTGATAGCATTCAATGGAAATACATATTTGCTGGGCCAACATTTTGTAATTGGGTTCAGGTCTTATATCAGGAACCGTTGGCTCAGATACAAGTAAATCGTACCACCTCCCAAACATTCCAGCTGGGCAGGGTGATGCACCAGGGCTGTCCCCTCTCACTGTTAAACTTTGCACTAGCGCTAGAGCCGCTAGCGGCATCGATATGAGGACACCAATTGATCTCGGGGATGCTTATGCCAGGGTTTTGGAAGAGCGTATATCTTTGTACGCAGATGATATCCTGCTGTATGTCACCCACCCATACCGCTCTATGAGCAGGCTGCTACAAATCTTTGGGGAATTTGGAAACCACTCGGGATACAGGATAAACTGGTCTAAGTCGCTTGTCTTACTACTATCGGGGGGACTGCACCGCTCCTATCAGCCTCTGAGGCCCCAGTGGTGGAGGAAGGATTTAGGTAATTGGGGACCTGCATCACTCGAGACCCTCAGAAATTTCTTAGATTAAACCTCGACCCACAGTTAGAGAGTCTGCATAACAATGTGGCTCACTGGCTCAAGCTGCCGCTTACCCTGACAGGAAGAGCCGCGCTCTACAAAATAATGTCCCTCCCATGCCTGCTTTACGTTTGGCAGACTTTCCCATTCAGAGTGCCCCCGGAAGTGTTCCACAAGATAGAACACTTGGTGCTAAACCTATTATATAGAAACAAAAAAGAGGAGTACCACCTCCGTGGAATCAAAGAATTCCTAATGGGGTGTGTGATTGAACAAAAGTGAGAAAGTTCTCCTTTTGATTAAGAAACCCCTCACTCACCACCTAGTGGTGACATGCTTCATCATCGGGGTCCACCCTAATGACCTAGCGCCATCAGGGTGTGCTACAACACCTGTTTACAGTGGAGCAGGTTGTGAGTGAAGGTGCAAAAACAAAAGGTGTGTTAAAAATTGTCCTGGTTTAACTTGTGAGAAACCATTTTTTTTTTTATTTTCAAGCAACTGGACAATATTAAAAACAATGGCGAGATAGAGTAGGGGTGATTATGACCCATGTATCTCTATGTGTGTCTGGTCTACATGTTTCAACCATGAAGGTGTTAATTAACCAGGTTTTCTTCAGGACCAAAAAAACCAGGGGAGTGGATGGTCTGCGTCCCCTAAAAGACGCACCCGATCCTACTCTCTGGTAACCACTCGTGGGCAAAAGTGTGCCTGTGGTATCAGCTTGATAGACATCGTAGGGCAGGGAACAGTTATCCTCGGTCTAAAACATATTAGTTTGGTTGTGAGAATTGAAGCCGTGAACCTAAATCGGTCCGCCGCCCTGTCTATCATTACCCCACTGAGAGTATTTTGATTATTTTTATGCTTACCCATTGCGGTAACTGCAAACACAACAATGATGGACAGAATGTGGATCAATGTCACACATTCACCCCAGTCCAAATATCTGGGCCCAAATCCATCGTTTTTCCACTCCACACCACCCTGGGTTAGACAATGGCGATATGCAAATCAGCGCTGACCCTGTGCCCCATGGGAACAGTCCAGTCCGAACTACAAAAGCCATGTCCTTCCCAGAACGGAAACAAGCATCCGAGGACCCGCCCGGTTTCGAGGTAACACCTCTCTTCAGCCCGGCTAGCTTGATTCCAGTGGTGTGGAGTGCCTGGGACTCACGTCTGAGCATCCCCAGTACACTTAGAGCAGTAACTGCAAACACAACAATGATGGACAGAATGTGGATCAATGTCACACATTCACCCCAGTCCAAAGATCTGGGCCCAAATCCATCGTTTTTCCACTCCACACCACCCTGGGTTAGACAATGGCGATATGCAAATCAGCGCTGACCCTGTGCCCCATGGGAACAGTCCAGTCCGAACTACAAAAGCCATGTCCTTCCCAGAACGGAAACAAGCATCCGAGGACCGGCCCGGTTTCGAGGTAACACCTCTCTTCAGCCCGGCTAGCTTGATTCCAGTGGTGTGGAGTGCCTGGGACTCACGTCTGAGCATCCCCAGTACACTTAGAGCGGTAACTGCAAACACAACAATGATGGACAGAATGTGGATCAATGTCACACATTCACCCCAGTCCAAAGATCTGGGCCCAAATCCATCGTTTTTCCACTCCACACCACCCTGGGTTAGACAATGGCGATATGCAAATCAGCGCTGACCCTGTGCCCCATGGGAACAGTCCAGTCCGAACTACAAAAGCCATGTCCTTCCCAGAACGGAAACAAGCATCCGAGGACCGGCCCGGTTTCGAGGTAACACCTCTCTTCAGCCCGGCTAGCTTGATTCCAGTGGTGTGGAGTGCCTGGGACTCACGTCTGAGCATCCCCAGTACACTTAGAGCGGTAACTGCAAACACAACAATGATGGACAGAATGTGGATCAATGTCACACATTCACCCCAGTCCAAAGATCTGGGCCCAAATCCATCGTTTTTCCACTCCACACCACCCTGGGTTAGACAATGGCGATATGCAAATCAGCGCTGACCCTGTGCCCCATGGGAACAGTCCAGTCCGAACTACAAAGGCCATGTCCTTCCCAGAACGGAAACAAGCATCCGAAGACCGGCCCGGTTTCGAGGTAACACCTCTCTTCAGCCCGGATAGCTTGATTCCAGTGGTGTGGAGTGCCTGGGACTCACGTCTGAGCATCCCCAGTACACTTAGAGCGGTAACTGCAAACACAACAATGATGGACAGAATGTGGATCAATGTCACACATTCACCCCAGTCCAAAGATCTGGGCCCAAATCCATCGTTTTTCCACTCCACACCACCCTGGGTTAGACAATGGCGATATGCAAATCAGCGCTGACCCTGTGCCCCATGGGAACAGTCCAGTCCGAACTACAAAAGCCATGTCCTTCCCAGAACGGAAACAAGCATCCGAGGACCGGCCCGGTTTCGAGGTAACACCTCTCTTCAGCCCGGCTAGCTTGATTCCAGTGGTGTGGAGTGCCTGGGACTCACGTCTGAGCATCCCCAGTACACTTAGAGCGGTAACTGCAAACACAACAATGATGGACAGAATGTGGATCAATGTCACACATTCACCCCAGTCCAAAGATCTGGGCCCAAATCCATAGTTTTTCCACTCCACACCACCCTGGGTTAGACAATGGCGATATGCAAATCAGCACTGACCCTGTGCCCCATGGGAACAGTCCAGTCCGAACTACAAAAGCCATGTCCTTCCCAGAACGGAAACAAGCATCCGAGGACCGGCCCGGTTTCGAGGTAACACCTCTCTTCAGCCCGGCTAGCTTGATTCCAGTGGTGTGGAGTGCCTGGGACTCACGTCTGAGCATCCCCAGTACACTTAGAGCGGTAACTGCAAACACAACAATGATGGACAGAATGTGGATCAATGTCACACATTCACCCCAGTCCAAAGATCTGGGCCCAAATCCATCGTTTTTCCACTCCACACCACCCTGGGTTAGACAATGGCGATATGCAAATCAGCACTGACCCTGTGCCCCATGGGAACAGTCCAGTCCGAACTACAAAAGCCATGTCCTTCCCAGAACGGAAACAAGCATCCAAGGACCGGCCCGGTTTCGAGGTAACACCTCTCTTCAGCCCGGCTAGCTTGATTCCAGTGGTGTGGAGTGCCTGGGACTCACGTCTGAGCATCCCCAGTACACTTAGAGCGGTAACTGCAAACACAACAATGATGGACAGAATGTGGATCAATGTCACACATTCACCCCAGTCCAAAGATCTGGGCCCAAATCCATCGTTTTTCCACTCCACACCACCCTGGGTTAGACAATGGCGATATGCAAATCAGCGCTGACCCTGTGCCCCATGGGAACAGTCCAGTCCGAACTACAAAAGCCATGTCCTTCCCAGAACGGAAACAAGCATCCGAGGACCGGCCCGGTTTCGAGGTAACACCTCTCTTCAGCCCGGCTAGCTTGATTCCAGTGGTGTGGAGTGCCTGGGACTCACGTCTGAGCATCCCCAGTACACTTAGAGCGGTAACTGCAAACACAACAATGATGGACAGAATGTGGATCAATGTCACACATTCACCCCAGTCCAAAGATCTGGGCCCAAATCCATCGTTTTTCCACTCCACACCACCCTGGGTTAGACAATGGCGATATGCAAATCAGCGCTGACCCTGTGCCCCATGGGAACAGTCCAGTCCGAACTACAAAAGCCATGTCCTTGCGGCATAAGCTGACACCACAGGCACACTTTTGCCCACGAGTGGTTACAACATGTAGACCAGACACACATAGAGATACATGGGTCATAATCACCCCTACTCTATCTCGCAATTGTTTTTAATATTGTCCAGTTGCTTGAAAATAAAAAAATGTGTTTCTCACAAGTTAAACCAGGACAATTTTAACACACCTTTTGTTTTTGCACCTTC
Organism: Lissotriton helveticus; assembly: GCF_964261635.1. Classification (NCBI taxonomy): domain Eukaryota; kingdom Metazoa; phylum Chordata; class Amphibia; order Caudata; family Salamandridae; genus Lissotriton; species Lissotriton helveticus. Next base: position 363,543,117 of record NC_136072.1, on the reverse strand, counting down.
ACTCACAACCTGCTCCACTGTAAACAGGTGTTGTAGCACACCCTGATGGCGCTAGGTCATTAGGGTGGACCCCGATGATGAAGCATGTCACCACTAGGTGGTGAGTGAGGGGTTTCTTAACAAAAGGAGAACTTTCTCACTTTTGTTCAATCACACACCCCATTAGGAATTCTTTGATTCCACGGAGGTGGTACTCCTCTTTTTTGTTTCTATTTGATAATTCCAGGGGTACAGGAGTACTCCCCGTTCACACAATGTGAACACAATCCCTTGCTCTCCCTTCTGTTTTTTAATGCTAAACCTATTATGGCATGGAGTGGAGAATTACAGAGGGGGGTATGCGATGGGGGCCTGGGAATCCCTGACACCTGACTATACTATTGGGCAACACAGCTAATAGTAATCAATGATTGGGTATCAGCAGGAGCCCGCCTATAGAGTGGCCAGACATGCGATGGGCTCAGGGTATTATTAGTGGATCCTGTATCAGAAGAAGAGAGAAACTAACCTCCCGGAGATTATGCAGTCAGTAGTGAGGGCATGGCGGGAGGCAAACCGCTATTTCGGATGGGGTAATAAAACTGACAGGAAGAACCCCCCAGTGGTGCAGTGATGATCTGAAGGCAATTAGAAGACTAAGCGGCTTTCAGCTGTGGGAGTCCCTAGGAATCAAACAACTAGAAGACATTTGGAGAGGGTGGGTGATTATATCCTTTCCCAACCTAGCAAGAGAGTATGGCCTATCTGAGACAGAACAGTATAAGTATTTACAATTAGGCCACACATTACGAAGATACATCAGAGAAGGGGGAAGAGGTACCAGACCTCTCTCCCCTGGAAGATAAACTGATAGCAGACCCCATGACGACAAAAAGGAATTTCCTTGACATATAAGAAACTGCTATACAACTCCCCTGAGGTAATGACATCCCTACCACAGAAATGGGTAGAAAAAATAGGAAATATCGAAGATGAAGAATGGACTGAAGCGCTACAGGGTCCGAGAGAAAAAGCCATTAGATCCAGGTTTAGGTTTATCCAACTACGAATCCTTCATCATTAATATTATTCCCGTACCCTTCTCTTGAAAATAGGGTGAACATCCACGCCTCTGTCCCTCCAAGGCTGCGGTCAAGAAGTCACCTTTTATCATTTACTATGAGAATGCCCAATCATCCAAGCCTTCTTGAAGGCGGTTACCAACACTATAACTCAGGTTATAGCGGGTACCATTTCAATTGACCCAAAAGAAATACTATTGAAAATAATCGGAGATACCCCCGACCGAAGTACCATCAAATATGGGTGACCCTAGCTCTGGGAGTCGCCAAGAGAAACATAACCAGAGAATGGGGAGGTGTAGACCCTCCAGGGGTAAGGTAATGGCTGTTGATGATATACAAAAGCCGGGGATGCCCACAGAAGTGGGGAATGGTATGGGGTCATGGAAAGCCTTTAGAGGCACTTGAGAACCCCAGGATAGGGTAGGGCTCTGAATTTGGGTGGGGTTGTTACAACCACAGACAATTGACCGAGCAGTGTGAACAAAGGGAATTGCTGATTGCTTTTATGTTCAAACTCTGAAAATTGCAATGTATGTGAAACCAACTATGATGTAATGTCCTCCACTTTTCCTTTCAAATGTAATGATGCAAAATGTTAATAAGAAGTTGAACAAAAATAAAAAGAATATCTTCTCCCTAATTAAGTTATGCCTCTAGATTAGTATGATTACATCATCTATACTGATGGGTCTGCTCAGCATCCTGTAGGGACAAAGCACCAACACTCTGCAGTGTGCAATGCTGTTAAGGGTAGAATGTATGATGGAGAATGTCATCTTTAAACGACCTATACTCACTCACTTAGTGATTGTACAGCACTGCTGGCTGAACTGAAAGTTCAAATTCTGGCACTTGAGAATATGGATCCCAGATTCTTGACACTTATAGTGTGTGATTTGTATGATTGTGTCCAGTCTTATAATGAGTACTTACACTAGTGGAGCCCGAATGGATTCAGAGATTCTAAAGTGTACACAACAAAGCACAAGGTGCTTTGGGGATAAGTGACCAAACTAAAAGCATGTTTGCCACTGACTCATGTGATTCACACACTGCATCATCACCATGTAGGAATACACATAGTAGGGAATTCCATAGCTGACAAAGCCGCAAAAGCAACAGTGCAAACTGCTGCTGCCACTGATATCACTCATTCTAGTATGAGGATAGATGGAGATATTATGACGGGTGTTAACGCTGTGCGCAATAGCACCCACTTACCAAAAGGCTTTCCAACAAAATACTCCTACCAAGTATGCAAAACATTCCATTTGCTCAGATTCCCAGAGAGGGGAATTGAGTAATACCAAACTCAGATTGCAGGTTAGGTTAATCCTAGCAGCACATGAGGGCCTAGCATCTGCCCACGCAGGGGTGGCAGCTATAATTTCATTATTGCAGAAACGCTATTGGTGGCCAGGTTTATACAAACAGACCAAAGACTTTGTCCTTAAATGCAACATCTTCCAGCAGATGAAGGTTTCCATCATAGCTCGTTCATCACAGACACCTCTAATAATCTTGAAAAAGCCTCTGGCTTGTGTTAATTTGGACCACGGCAGACCCTTACAATTTGATGGATCTTACAAATACATCCTGGTAGCTGAGGATTCTTGCTCTCGATTCCTATGAGTTTTGCCACAGCGATCGGCTAATGCCTGAGCTGTTATAAAAGAACTACAAGTCTTTATCAGAACATAAGCAGTAGCCACATTCCATTCCAGCCAAGGTTCAGCATTTACCTCCTGGGCTTACAGAGACACCATGGAAAAATAGGATGTGACAGTGTGGTATTCTCATCCTATCATCCAGAGTGAAACACGGTTTTGGAGAGGAAAAACCATGACTTAATGCAGTCTTTAACAGCTCGGGTATAAGGTTCAGGTCGCTGTTGGGTTCACCAGCTGTATGGGGTTCACAGAGCCCTCAGTAATCTTCCTAGAAAATCCCTGGGTGGTTAGATTCCCTATGAAATCCTTTTCAGGGTTAAGATGTGGGTTCCAGACCTCGACAGTCCCAGTACAGTGGTTGCAGAAGCACAGTTTGACATTAATGAATGTTTGGATGTTTTACAGGATCTGAACAATTTTCGGAAAGCTCAGAGCAACGTCTAGCTGAAACATTCCGACACTGGTGAAGTGAAGGATGTACCAGCCACCCCTTGTTGGATTCCATAGATGAGGGCTCTAGTACGGGAGAGGATCATGGACTGAAAGGAATTCGGACCATCCTACGCCCATACCTGTCCTGGCTGTTGAAGGTACCATAACTATATCTTTTTTGCCCCTTGGTGGTTGCAAAAACAAGAGAATTGTGTCAATAGATTTCATCATACCACATCATATGGCCTGTTCTACACAGTAGGCAAAGAGGGCGCTTGCGTAGTTACCTGCTTCCTCTCACTACCATACAGGAGGTCCCGTTGGAAGCTTGGATCAGTGATGAACCTTCTTATCCCCAGCTGGGGACAGCTATCAATCATCAGCTAATAACATACAATCAAAATGTATGGAAAGGCAGATTTAAATTCTGCAAACGGACAAAGATGGTGTTTATCTACTACAGTGTACCACCATTGGAGTCTATTTCTAGTTCTATACAGCATCCAAAGCTGCCTAAAATAAATCGAACAGTCTCTAGCTAGTTCATCGACTTTGTTGACTTCTCTTCAGATTCGCCTGACCCACCTTTACTGCCCAAAGATAGACTGCTTGAACTTTACAATTATGTATTGAACCTATGGTCATTTGTCTGTTTATATTGGAAATTGACATACCAGTACAGTTGGGCTATTTGGTTGTTTTTATTGTCACTATCCCATACCGACGCCACCCACACTTTTTCACTTCCCCTCCCTCCTGGGGCACTTTACATCCTATGATTGTTCATCTAAAGATATGATAACTAACGTATAGCTACATTGTGAATAAATACAGTGTACGCTCATCAAGTGCTTCTTTATTCATTTATACTGAATTGTTTGAATTTATTGTTGTTTGCTGGGACCCCTTTTCTCTCAGTACCGATATTACCCAGGTCCCAGTGACTATGTGTGGGTGAACTCTTTTGCTATACTCTACTTCGAGCAGACGCTGGTCTGCGAGGTTCTCTTTCCCCCCCCTTTTTAGGTCTCGTCCTTTACCATTCCGAAGGAATGGGAAATGGCGAGAATTCAAGTGCTCGAACTGATTGTCAAACCACCGCATTTTTTCGTGGCGTTTTCTTCGAGTGCACTTGGCCACAGGCACGCGCTTTTGGCCCATACACTTTCATGGCCATCTGTTTCTCAATGTCCCTCCTACCCTTCGTTTGATCTTGCCGCGAGTTCAGGCTAATGGCCCTCCCCCCTCCCCCAGCACAGAGCGCGCATCGTGGCCGCACAGCACATCAAAGGGCTTCTCCCAGCGTGTGCTGTGCGGCTTCTCCTCCCCTAATTATGTGGCCGGCCGTACTTGTGTTTCCCGGCCGCTTCCCGGCCGCTCTTGTATTTAATTAGCAGCAGCAGCATTTCTCCTGCGCCAGGCCACATCAAAGGCTCTGTGCCACTTTCACCCACACAGCAACACTTACAGACATGCAACGCCACTCACACCCACGCAAGCCCACTATCATCCACGCAACACCACACTCACCCACGCAACGCCACTCACCCAAGCAACACCACTCACACACGCAACGCAACTCATCCACGCAACCCCACTCATCCACGCAACCCCACTCATCCACGCAACCCCACTCATCCACGCAACCCCACTCACACACGCAACGCCACTCACACACGCAACGCCACTCACACACGCAACGCCACTCACACACGCAACGCCACTCACACACGCAACACCACTCACACACGCAACGCCACTCACTCACACACGCAACGTCACTCACACATTGTGGGTGCAGATTGTGGGTGCAGATTGTGGGTGCAGATTGTGGGTGCAGATTCAGGGTGCAGATTCAGGGTGCAGATTCAGGGTGCAGATTCAGGGTGCAGATTGTGGGTGCAGATTGTGGGTGCAGATTGTGGGAGCAGATTCAGATTGCAGATTGTGGGTGCAGATTCAGATTGCAGATTCAGATTGCAGATTGTGGGTGCAGATTCAGATTGCAGATTCAGATTGCAGATTCAGATTGCAGATTCAGATTGCAGATGATTCAGATTGCAGATTGTGGGTGCAGATTCAGATTGCAGATTCAGATTGCAGATTCAGATTGCAGATTCAGATTGCAGATTGTGGGTGCAGATTGTGGGTGCAGATTGTGGGTGCAGATTCAGAGTGCAGATTCAGAGTGCAGATTGTGGGTGCAGATTGTGGGTGCAGATTGTGGGTGCAGATTGTGGGTACAGATTGTGGGTGCAGATTGTGGGTGCAGATTGTGGGTGCAGATTGTGAGTGCAGATTGTGAGTGCAGATTCAGAGTGCAGATTGTGGGTGCAGATTCAGAGTGCAGATTGTGGGTGCAGATTGTGGGTGCAGATTCAGAGTGCAGATTGTGGGTGCAGATTCAGAGTGCAGATTGTGGGTGCAGATTGTGGGTGCAGATTCAGAGTGCAGATTGTGGGTGCAGATTCAGAGTGCAGATTGTGGGTGCAGATTGTGGGTGCAGATTCAGAGTGCAGATTGTGGGTGCAGATTCAGAGTGCAGATTGTGGGTGCAGATTGTGGGTGCAGATTCAGAGTGCAGATTGTGGGTGCAGATTCAGAGTGCAGATTGTGGGTGCAGATTCAGAGTGCAGATTGTGGGTGCAGATTGTGGGTGCAGATTCAGAGAAAACTCAGCAGCACCACCACCATTGCAATGCAATAGGTCTTGTTTTAACGCAAATTTAAGCTATAGGCCTTGTAAATGACAAAGCCTTTTATTTATGTTCCAAAAACCAGAACGCAAAAATAAAGGGCATTATCATTTACAATGCTAATAGTTCAGACTCGCGTTATTGCGAGACCTATTGCATTTCCAATGCTTGTTTGAATTTATTTCAGTCTAGCACACCATGGTTGAGAGAGAACTTCTCTCATATTCAGAAGAATACATTGAAAAACTTCTTGAAAATCCTGATAACATTTTCCTATCCACTAACATCCCTACCATTGATTTCACTCTTAAGGATAAAATATCGCGTTTAGAACGGTTGGAAAAGAAATTAATCCGTACTCGTTGGCATGGTCACTTGCTAACTAGATACCTAAAAGAAAACATCATTCCAATTGGGCTTCAAATTAAAATTGAACCAGCGATTTTTATCGCGGTCCCTAAATTTAAGGAGGGATTTAGCCACGTCGCTAATAACTGCTCACGCCATTGGATGGTGTTGGGTATTGAAACTGCAGCTGAACAGATCCAGCTTATTTCAGCTGAAATTAAAACACTTAAGGCAGAAATTGCTGCTGATGCCAATTTCGCCAGTGCTAAGGATAGCTTAATCAATCTCAATACATCCCTTAAAGATTTTGATATCACCACACAAAACAAGAAATTGGAAAAACTTGCACGCGATATACGCCTCTATGATAAGAAGAAAACTTTTCCTTACTTGCACGACGATTACTACCGCCAGGATAACCAAGGTCGCTTCACCAACAGAGGACGTGGCTCCTACCGTGGTAGACGTAACTATACCACCTTTTCTGACTCATCATACAGCTCGGAAGGCGAACAAGATCAAGCAGGCCCCAGTCACGCCTACAATTACCAAGACTACGGGTATCATCAGAATCAATACTATCCTTTTTTAGGGCAACAACAAGGACCATGGAGGCCCCCGAGAGGCAGGGGCAACAACTGGCCCAGGGGCCAGCAACGCGGTCAACAACAGAATACCACCACTTGGGATGGAGGCCGAGGCCAACCACAGAAGCAGGTTCATTTCCAGCAGGAACTACACGGCGAGAGGGTAACACGCAACAAGACCTACCGGTGGTGAATTCTATATCTACCCCCAGTCCGGTTGTGAATATATCTAAATATAACCTGAGTGACAACGAACTGAGAGTGTTAAGTAAAGGATTGTCTTATGTCCCCACTAACACACCAGACAACTTCTCAGTAAGAACTGAACTTTTTAAATTTTTCAGAAAGATCCGTTTGAAGTATTTTCTTCGCAAGTCTTCACCCTATCAAAATCTATCTTATACTGGTTTGAGGATTCCATCCACCTTTGTTCCTCCATCCAATGCTATGTCACACAAGATCTTGGCATATGAAGCCGTGGTATGGAGAGATGTACAACGAACATTGCAAGAAAAATCCTATATCAAGTTCAACATAAGTAAAAATGAGAAGACTGCACTCCGATCTCTTGCTCTAAATAATGAGGTTATCATCAAACCAGCCGACAAAGGCGGGGCCATTGTCATCCAGGATGTTTCTAAATATGACCTTGAGATCCTCAGACAACTGAATGATGGTGTTAGTTACAAACAACTGAGATCAGATCCTTCACAATCATTGGCTCGTGAAATTCTGGAGTTGACTAAAGAAGGCCTTGACCAAGGGTTCCTGTCAGAAAATGAGTTCCACTATCTTAATCAAAAGAATCCTAGGCTGGCCACCATCTATACCATACCCAAGATTCATAAAAGCATGGTTGACCCCCGGGACGTCCCATCGTCTCGGGCTGTGGTTCCATGCTTGAACCACTTGGAAGATATATTGACTTTTTTCTGAAACCCCTTGCAGAATCCACCCAAACATACTTACGGGATACCATGCATACCATTACCATCGTGGAGAGTTTACCCTTTGATCCGCAAAAACAAATTCTGGCTACGTGTGACGTCGTCTCTTTGTATACATGTATTCCTCAGGAGGAAGCCCTAGCTGTGGTAACTAGATGTCTCCAACAACGACCTGCACCAGTGACAGTCCTAACTGAGTTCATTATAGCCTTACTGAGGATAACTATGACAAAAAAAATTCCGTATTCAAGAACCAGTTCTTCCTCCAGACCAAAGGCGTAGCGATGGGGGCTCCATTCGCCCCTGATGTTGCTATTATATACATGTCAGCATTTGAGGATGATACCATCTTGAACAACTTCAATCCATTCAGAGACCGGCTCAGTCTCTGGATGAGGTATATCGACGACATCCTGCTGATCTGGGATGCTGATCCAAATGAACTGACATCCTTCCATTCATGGCTCAACCAGCAATCCCCCCATCCTAAATTCACGATCCAGTCCGACAACCATGCCGTGAATTTTCTGGATATTACTATCTATGAGAGCTCAGGCACTCTACTCACCACACTTTATCGTAAGCCAGCTGAAAGGAATTCACTTTCGCAATATAACAGCCACCACCCCCGAGCCTTACGAGATAACCTGCCCTTGGCAGTTCCTACGGATCCGTAGGAACTGTTCCAATAAAGAACACTACATTGAAGAGTCGCAAGATCTCTCCAATCGCCTTCAAGATCGTGGATATCCGAGACGACTCGTTAAAAAAGCGAGGAAACGTGCTTGGTTCTATCCTCGTGAGCACTTACTAACTCCAAAAGACAGAAGTGACCAACAACAAGAAAGAATCGTCTGTGTTACAACATTTTCGACTAAAAGCAACAAAATAAAGCGCATTGTTAACCAACATTGGAAATTAATTGCAGACGATGTTAATCAAGAGAATACACCATTACACGCTTTCAGAAAAGCGAAGAGTGTAAAAGATCACGTAGTACGATCTTTCTTACAAACCAAAGAGGATCCAACCATAACTTCTCTATTAAATCTTCCACCGATCGTTTGCCATTTTAGATGTGGACACTGTAAGGCCTGTGACATCACTATACAAACTAAAGAATTTGAACATAATCAAGGGAAAGTCCAGTTAAAATCTTACACCAACTGCAATACTTCCAACATAATCTATGCGATAATATGTCCATGTAATCTGATTTACATTGGGCAGACTCAGCAGAAGGCCAAAATGAGAATCCTCCAACATATGAGTCGGATTCGTTGCGAGGTGCATGGCGCACCACTAGTTGATCACTTCAAATTGGCTGCACATCCCCCTGATAGCCTCAAGTGCGTTGTGTTAGAGAAGGCAATCCTAGGACCCCGTGGGGGTAATATCATCAATATTCTCAATACACGAGAGTTAAAGTGGATGCTTTTCTTTGATTCAATTCAGAATGGCCTTAATGAAAATGACAGCTCCTTCTCCCAATTAGCGACTTTGCCTTAATGCAATTATTCTCAACCCCAGGGATATTTTGACTTCCTCTAACTGAGTAACAGGCAGTAGGTTTAATGAGTCTGCTTTATTTGGTGTCAAGATGGCCTTTACCATCATATGATAGGTACGCCATTTGATGAATTTATGTCCAGGCCCATAGGAATGAATAGCAATTACCGAATCGGTAAATACCGATTAGGTAATTACCGAAGCTTACCGATTCGGTAATTTTTAAAGAAAAATTACCTACATCCCATTTCCCTGTTCTTAAATACCGAATCGGTATGATTCGGTATTTAAGAATCGGTAATCTGGGATTACCTACATCGGGCCCCAAATGATTTTCCTGAACAAATCTGTGCAGCAGACATCCTGTCTTGGCATAGCAAAAATAAAGGATCTTAACAGATCAAACCTACCCATATTTGCACGTTTTGCTATTGGACAACAATTCAGAAACTACATGGAGGAAACATTAGACAACATACTTCACAATGAAACATAAAATTCTTCATGAACCAATCAGGAGGGATGGTTAGTGTGGCCGTTTACAGATGTCAGACACGTTTCTTGACAACACCAAAGGGTTTAGGATCGATAGGCCCGACGCGCTATGAGTAGACAAAACATGTAACACCATACAGTGCTGGGAGGTTGTGCCTTGATTGGCTCAGACATTCAACATTGTCTCAGGTGAAACAATACGTGTCTCTTCTTTTTGATGACATGGAATTGCAGGACTTCTTGTATGGTTCTCCAAGACCATGTCAAAAACACTTACTGTATGATTTATATACAATAAAGTGCAGCAGGTTCCACAGCAGGAGGCTGCTGAGAGACTGTGTGCAATTGACAGGGCAACTTTACAGAGGGCTTTGGCAGTAGAAGACAATGGTATGACAGTTATATCCCCCAGTGTTAGACCTGGCTTGTTTTGGCAGGGTTTTGCATGTCCTTTTGCTTCTGACCTCCTGTTTTTGACTTGGTGCTGAACTTTGTTTTGGCTGATTTTAGGACTTTGGGCACTTTACCACTGCTGACCAGTGCTAAAGGTAATGTGCTATGTGCCTGAAATATAATGGCATTTGATTTCTCCATGAATGGCATATTTGATTCACTAGTAAATACATAGTGCAGTGTGCTACATGTGCCCAGGTCCTATACATCAAATGTTACTAGTGGGTATGAGGTACTTTTTGTGCCACCCACATGAGTAGCCCTTTAAACCCATCTCAGGACTGACACTGCAGAGCCTGTGGGTGCATTTTTAAACAGACATGTTGGCCTAGCAAGTTCACCTACTTGTCAGGCCCAAACCTTCCCTTTTATTACATGTAAGGCACCCCTAAGGAAGGCCCTATGTAGCTCCTTGGGCAGGGTGTGGTGTATTTAAAAGATAGGACATGTGGTTTGAAGTTTTACATGTCCTGGTAGGGAAAAACTGCTACCTTCTTTTTTTATTGCAGCAATGCCCAACTCTCCCACAGATTAGCATTGGAGCTGCCTTGTAATACTTTATAAGTGTATCTTCCAATTGGGAGCTGATACAAAATTGGAGTTAGGTGTCTCTGGACTCACAATTTAAAAACACATCTTTCAGTGAAGTTGTTTTTTAAATTGCAAGTTTGAAAATGCCACTTTTAGAAAGTTGGCAGTTTCTTACATTAACCAGTCAGTATCTCTGCCCGTCCCTAGAATACATGTCTGTGTTGCATGACAGTTGGGCTTTTTGAATACACTCTAGACAGTCACACAAAGGGAACTGAGGTGTGCCCTACATATCCAGATGACACATCACCAGGCTGATGGGACTTCCTGAGCTAGAGTGGTGGGAGGAGATTATACTTGCACCTGAATAGGGCTGTGCCTGTCCCTGCACAAAAAGCTGAATACCCCCCAGTAGTGTGTCTGGAGCAAGGGCCAGTAAAGGAAAGGGTATTGTGCACTACAAAGACCTTTCTTGGAAGTCTCTATTCTTCAAAGGCTAAAAAGGGTATATGTACTGGCTACTCTGGCAGCATATACACAGAACACTTCTGGACTGAGGACCTTCTGCCAGGAAGACGACCTATTGGACTGCCAGGAGAGACTGCCACATTGCTGCTTGCTTTGCAGTGTTGGCCTGCTGTCTGCTGCTTCTTGCCTGGGAGTGAGAGGACTGGAAATTTGCTCTCTGCATCCTGCTTTCTAAAGTTTCTCTAAGGGCCTGAGTTGAGCTTGCCTCCTGTTGAAAGTCTCAGGGACTTCACCTGCATCCGTCTGCCAGCACCTGGGCTCCTCTGCTGTGAGTCCTGACCCACTAAGTGGTGCCAAACCCAGTCCTGGACCCTTGGAGATGATTCTACTGCTGCAACCATGGGATCGATGCACCAACTCCAAGCGTCATTGCGGAACTTATGCATCCCTGCGAAATCTGCACCAAAGTTGTGTCCCTGCTCCCTGAGTGCACGATGCAATGATCGCAACTTACAATGCAAGCACCAACTTTCCTGTAGCTCCTCCACAGTACCCCTGCCGCGTGAGTTTCGAGCACCACTTCACCACTCCTCCTGACTGCAGCCTGGTGGTTCGAAATTGACACAGTGGAATCAATGCAATGCGTGGCCTTCAGGACCAAAAGTCTTGCACCTGCAACTAACGCATCATCTCCTCTGTGCACTGCATCCTCACCAGCGTTGCAGCCTCAACTACCCTGCACTGTCTTCAGGAACAGCAGCATCACTTTGCTCAAGTGATGCCTCACCTCACTTGCGCAATGCAACGTCCCTGAGTGCCAGCGACCTGTATAGCAGCAAGGAACCAACGCATCGCCTGCCTTCACAACGCCTCACCTCCTTTGTGCATCTCACCCTCTTTGACTTTTTGACGCATCCAAGGCACTTTACTGGGGAATGTGCGACTCCTGTAGCTGGCCTGCGCTCCATTTCAGTTGGACTGAACTTGTTGATTTGTCTCAGTCAAGCGCAACCAAATAGCCCCAGTTGGAGCTATTTTTTTCTGAGCCCTATAACTTCATTTACTATTGTAAAATTCATATCTTGACTTGTGTATGTTGGGTTTTTGTCGTTTTGGGCGCCATAAGTGTGGCAGGGCATGCTCAGACGTGAGTCCCTTGCTCACTTTGCCACTGGATTCAAGCAAGCCGGGCTGAAGACGGCTGTAATGCCAGAAACCGGACCTCAGAAGCTTGTTTCCGGTCCAGGGAAGGCATGGCTTGGCAGTTCGGGCTGGACTGTTCCCATGAGGCCCAGGGTCAGACTGATTTGCATATGGCCATGTCTGAACTGGGGTGGCAGAGTGGGCTAAAGAACGGTGATGGATCAAACCCAGATATTTTGACTGGATGTGAGTGTTTGATTGGTTCAGATGCTCCGTCCATCACCACCCCCTTTTGTACCGCTTTGGCCGCCATAAGTGTGGCAGGGTATGCTCAGACGTGAGTCCCTTGCTCACTTTGCCACTGGATTCAAGCAAGCCGGGCTGAAGACGGCTGTAATGCCAGAAACTGGTCCTCGGAAGCTTGTTTCCGGTCCAGGGAAGGCATGGCTTGGCAGTTTGGGCTGGACTGTTCCCATGAGGCACAGGGTCAGACTGATTTGCATATAGCCATGTCTGAACTGGGGTGGCAGAGTGGGCTAAAGAACGGTGATGGATCAAACCCAGATCTTTTGACTGGGTGTGAGTGTTTGATTGGCTCAGATGCTCCGTCCATCACCACCCCCTTTTGTACCGCTTTGGCCGCCATAAGTGTGGCAGGGTATGCTCAGACGTGAGTCCCTTGCTCACTTTGCCACTGGATTCAAGCAAGCCGGGCTGAAGACGGCCGTAATGCCAGAAACCGGTCCTCGGAAGCTTGTTTCCGGTCCAGGGAAGGCATGGCTTGGCAGTTCGGGCTGGACTGTTCCCATGAGGCACAGGGTCAGACTGATTTGCATATAGCCATGTCTGAACTGGGGTGGCAGAGTGGGCTAAAGAACGGTGATGGATCAAACCCAGATCTTTTGACTGGGTGTGAGTGTTTGATTGGTTCAGATGCTCCGTCCATCACCACCCCCTTTTGTACCGCTTTGGCCGCCATAAGTGTGGCAGGGTATGCTCAGACGTGAGTCCCTTGCTCACTTTGCCACTGGATTCAAGCAAGCCGGGCTGAAGACGGCTGTAATGCCGGAAACCGGTTCTCGGAAGCTTGTTTCCGGTCCAGGAAAGGCATGGCTTGGCAGTTCAGGCTGGGCTGTTCCCATGAGGCACAGGGTCAGACTGATTTGCATATAGCCATGTCTGAACTGGGGTGGCAGAGTGGGCTAAAGAACGGTGATGGATCAAACCCGGATCTTTTGACTGGGTGTGAGTGTTTGATTGGTTCAGATGCTCCGTCCATAACCACCCCCTTTTGTACCGCTTTGGCCGCCATAAGTGTGGCAGGGTATGCTCAGACGTGAGTCCCTTGCTCACTTTGCCACTAGATTCAAGCAAGCCGGGCTGAAGACGGCTGTAATGCCTGAAACCGGTCCTCGGAAGCTTGTTTCCGGTCCAGGGAAGGCATGGCTTGGCAGTTCGGGCTGGACTGTTCCCATGAGGCACAGGGTCAGACTGATTTGCATATAGCCATGTCTGAACTGGGGTGGCAGAGTGGGCTAAAGAACGGTGATGGATCAAACCCAGATCTTTTGACTGGGTGTGAGTGTTTGATTGGTTCAGATGCTCCGTCCATCACCACCCCCTTTTGTACCGCTTTGGCCGCCATAAGTGTGGCAGGGTATGCTCAGACGTGAGTCCCTTGCTCACTTTGCCACTGGATTCAAGCAAGCCGGGCTGAAGACGGCTTTAATGCCATAAACCGGTCCTCAGAAGCTTGTTTCCGGTCCAGGGAAGGCATGGCTTGGCAGTTCGGGCTGGACTGTTCCCATGAGGCCCAGGGTCAGACTGATTTGCATATGGCCATGTCTGAACTGGGGTGGCAGAGTGGGCTAAAGAACGGTGATGGATCAAACCCAGATATTTTGACTGGATGTGAGTGTTTGATTGGTTCAGATGCTCCGTCCATCACCACCCCCTTTTGTACCGCTTTGGCCGCCATAAGTGTGGCAGGGTATGCTCAGACGTGAGTCCCTTGCTCACTTTGCCACTGGATTCAAGCAAGCCGGGCTGAAGACGGCTGTAATGCCAGAAACTGGTCCTCGGAAGCTTGTTTCCGGTCCAGGGAAGGCATGGCTTGGCAGTTTGGGCTGGACTGTTCCCATGAGGCACAGGGTCAGACTGATTTGCATATAGCCATGTCTGAACTGGGGTGGCAGAGTGGGCTAAAGAACGGTGATGGATCAAACCCAGATCTTTTGACTGGGTGTGAGTGTTTGATTGGCTCAGATGCTCCGTCCATCATCACCCCCTTTTGTACCGCTTTGGCCGCCATAAGTGTGGCAGGGTATGCTCAGACGTGAGTCCCTTGCTCACTTTGCCACTGGATTCAAGCAAGCCGGGCTGAAGACGGCCGTAATGCCAGAAACCGGTCCTCGGAAGCTTGTTTCCGGTCCAGGGAAGGCATGGCTTGGCAGCTCGGGCTGGACTGTTCCCATGAGGCACAGGGTCAGACTGATTTGCATATAGCCATGTCTGAACTGGGGTGGCAGAGTGGGCTAAAGAACGGTGATGGATCAAACCCAGATCTTTTGACTGGGTGTGAGTGTTTGATTGGTTCAGATGCTCCGTCCATCACCACCCCCTTTTGTACCGCTTTGGCCGCCATAAGTGTGGCAGGGTATGCTCAGACGTGAGTCCCTTGCTCACTTTGCCACTGGATTCAAGCAAGCCGGGCTGAAGACGGATGTAATGCCGGAAACCGGTTCTCGGAAGCTTGTTTCCGGTCCAGGGAAGGCATGGCTTGGCAGTTCAGGCTGGGCTGTTCCCATGAGGCACAGGGTCAGACTGATTTGCATATAGCCATGTCTGAACTGGGGTGGCAGAGTGGGCTAAAGAACGGTGATGGATCAAACCCGGATCTTTTGACTGGGTGTGAGTGTTTGATTGGTTCAGATGCTCCGTCCATAACTACCCCCTTTTGTACCGCTTTGGCCGCCATAAGTGTGGCAGGGTATGCTCAGACGTGAGTCCCTTGCTCACTTTGCCACTAGATTCAAGCAAGCCGGGCTGAAGACGGCTGTAATGCCTGAAACCGGTCCTCGGAAGCTTGTTTCCGGTCCAGGGAAGGCATGGCTTGGCAGTTCGGGCTGGACTGTTCCCATGAGGCACAGGGTCAGACTGATTTGCATATAGCCATGTCTGAACTGGGGTGGCAGAGTGGGCTAAAGAACGGTGATGGATCAAACCCAGATCTTTTGACTGGGTGTGAGTGTTTGATTGGTTCAGATGCTCCGTCCATCACCACCCCCTTTTGTACCGCTTTGGCCGCCATAAGTGTGGCAGGGTATGCTCAGACGTGAGTCCCTTGCTCACTTTGCCACTGGATTCAAGCAAGCCGGGCTGAAGATGGCTGTAATGCCGGAAACCGGTCCTCTGAAGCTTGTTTCCGGTCCAGGGAAGGCATGGCTTGGCAGTTCGGGCTGGACTGTTCCCATGAGGCACAGGGTCAGAGTGATTTGCTTATAGCCATGTCTGAACTGGGGTGGCAGAGTGGGCTAAAGAACAGTGATGGATCAAACCCAGATCTTTTGACTGGGTGTGAGTGTTTGATTGATTTAGATGCTCCGTCCATCACCACCCCCTTTTGTACCACTACACAAATGGTTAGCATTGTTTTTAGGAATTTGTTAATTCATCTCACGTCCAAGAAGTGGGGGTAGTCACATTATAGGACAGACTAGAAACACCATCATTTTACATGCTCACGTTTTTAAGTTGCCTACTTGCTTAAAACACTATCACATTTGGCACACATTTGCATGCGTGTCGGTGTAGGATAATATTCTCAGAAACAGCATTACTTATATTACCACCTTGTAGGCATATTATCACATTACCTTGCACATTCTGTACAAGGGGTAAGTTCACTACACAAAATGTTGTTGTTTGGTATTGTCCCTTGGGCAACAAAGCTATCTCAATAAGATCAACAACAGTGACCTGACTGGACTTCGGCATGGCAACATGAGTGGTGTTTATTATATAAATGGCATCACTTGCTTGTTTAGTTAAGAGCATCATTTTGCTGCACTGAGTGATTGCCACATGCGGATTTCTGTTTACCTCATTTGAGGGATGAGGCCCAGCTTTCTACCAAGTCGGGCTTCCTGATGACACCTACCTATAGGTAACTGGGAAATTATATCACCCTACAGGGACTTGTCTGATTCACTGCCTCTCCCCAGACACACCAGGTTAGGTAGCTCTAGGTAGGAGTACATTACATTGCAAACATATATTCTCTGTAACAGCAAAATGGTTGAACTGTCAATCTTTTTCACCATTCTCGTTATGTGAATAACAATATACTGTTTTCTTCTATTGATTATTGCAGCACGCATATTTTACTGAAGAATCACAATACTTCAATAAATATTATAACTGCCTGTTGTGTATTGCTTGTGTATCTCTTTGCATGAGTAACCAGATAAAAAGGTTTGAGCTGTTACCACAATTTCCTTGGGATGTCAGGGTTGTCATGTTCTGAGGTTGCAGAATCCATTTGTTACCTTGTCAGGTTAGGGGTAAAGATGGTGCACTGTGAGCTAGCAGGACTTTTATATTTATTTTATTTATAAAGTTTTATATAGCGCGAACATGACCCAAGTGGGTATCAGAGCGCTTTACATTTAGGAATGTTGCGTTACAAGTTACATCAGATACAAGAGCATAGTAAGGTACAGTGCACATAAACAATGTTTCAATCATTCGTAGGAGGGAGGGGGAGAAGGAGTAATAGCGGGGAGACGAGGAGGAACTATGCCCAATGTCCGGCTGGGTAGGTGACGGTCAAGGGGGAAACCAGGGCCAATCTCCTTATTAGCTGTCCAGCAGCTCCACCGGTCATCGGCCATGTTGCTCAGGTCTCAGAGTTAAGAAAAAA
The DNA here is from genome assembly GCF_964261635.1 of Lissotriton helveticus. NCBI lineage: Eukaryota > Metazoa > Chordata > Amphibia > Caudata > Salamandridae > Lissotriton > Lissotriton helveticus. The sequence continues at coordinate 363,525,853 of NC_136072.1, read as the reverse complement.
ACAGTTTTTAGTTTATTTGATGTGCGACGGTTATATAGCGCTATCTAGACCTGGTGGAATCAGAGCGCTTAACCAGGGGAATATTGCATTAGAAGGTACATCAAAGTGATTATAAAGCACTGCCTAGACCCGTAGGTATCAGAACGCTATAACAGAGGAACATTGTGTTACAAATTACATCAGTTGCAATAACGTAATAATGTACTGTAAACAAACAACGAGAATGAGAGAATTCCTAGGAAAGGAGGGGAGGAAGGAGCCATAGCAGGGAGACGAGGAAGAACTGTGTCCAATGTCCGGCTGGGTAGGTGATGGTCGAGGGGGAAACAAGGGCCAATCTCCTCATTAGTTGTCTAGCAACTCCATCGGGCATCAGCCATGTTGCTCAGGTCTCAACATTCGGTAAAAAAAGTTTAGAATAGATGTATAGGCTACGAGGATAGAAATAAGAGAAGAAGGTTGGGGGAAGGGCATAGAAACAAGGCCAACATATCCTGATGGCATGCTCAGAATTTGTCTCGTACTGTTTTAAAGGTTATGTTGCCCGACAAAAGCACAGTTTTTTACTGAGAAAGTATAAACTATGTAACAACATTGCCTCCCCTCCACTGGCCAATTTAAGCCAAGGGTACCCCATTTCCTAGGGCCACAGCATTTTTTTAAATGCAGGTTGAGAGACCTCCTTCCTGAGCCATCGTGTGGCCCAGGGACTCCATCCTCTGGGGCCTAATGGCAGCAGTGTTCCAGGGAAACCATCCTCCCGGACACTGATGCTCCCTATTAGGGAGAGTGCCGGCGGGGAATGTAAGCAGGGACCACAGCTTTGCTCCCGCCCAGCAGGAGCAGAGAAAAAATCTGCTCCTTCGGGTCAGGAGCAAAGGAGTGAAGACAGGTTCCACTGACACCCACAAGGGGTGCTGGCTGGGGAACCAGCAAGGGCCGTGGAGTCGGTTTGCTCCCGCCTCCCTGAACAATTTCCATGTTGTGGGTGTACTGGATGGACACCCGGGCGTCCACAGGAATATAATAGCTGACTCCTGCCAGCAGGCACACTTGAGAGCCTGCAGTGGTCGCAGCGGCCTTTGGATTCACAGGTAGCCCCCAACTTTAAAAAAGTTTTTAAGTGTCAGAGCCCCAGGTGGGACTGCACACAAAAACATTTTTTTCAACTTGGGGAAGAAAGAAGACGAAATGAGCCGCAGGAACCACCCACTTATTCACTGCTCTGCTAAGAAGCACCCAATAATTTCCTGCTAGGGTTTTTCAGTCATATTTTATGAAGCTGGCGGTGCCCCTAGAAGTGGCAGGGGCACCACCAAACAATTGTTTTATGTTCTGGAGACCTGTAGGGAGCACAGCAGCCCACAGCAATATCACAGCAATATTAATCTCTTAACTGCTGCCCCCGCCATCCCCCCCATGCTGAGCCCTTTTTTGGCTATTTGGGGTAGTTCTTGCTTAGGGGTAGATAACGTGTTTTTTGCATAGATTTCCGTACTTTGTTTTCCAATGTCCTGGGGATTCTATAGGTACCCAGGGTTTGTGGATTTCCCTGGCAGGACCCACAATTTTCAGTTTTTTTTTTAGCAAAATAGGAAAAAAGTGCACCGGATAAAATTGCATGCTTTCCGTCCTAAAAATGGCATCAGCTTTCAGGAACATGCAGAGTTGAATCAAAAAATCAAATTTTGTACAAGAGTTTTGGCAATTTTCAAAGAGGTAGCCAATTTTGCTATTTTTTGTGCTCTCAACCTACTTTCAGTTTGTGGGGAAACCAGTGTGAAACCCATGAGTGATCCAGGAAAGCTATAGATTTCTGAGAAGTAGATACAATTCTGAATTCAGCAAGGAGTCATATGTGTAGATCCCTCAAGATTTTTTCAAGGATAATACATGTTGAAATAACGAAATATTGAAAATGTGTAGGAAAAATGGCCATTTGTGACAACATTTTCATCTCTAACTTTTTGTCACCTTTGCTGATTTACAAAAACAGTATACCGTTATGACTGCTAGACTAGTCAAAGTCAAAATGATCTTTATTCGGAATTGATTCATCCATAAAAGTACATACAGGTTAAAAACACAATAAAATTTATAAAAACATTCATCTTATTTTTTACATTAAAAATATCCTTTTCAAATAATGTTGGAGCGGCCCTGCGTAAAGCAAAAAAAGTATTAATTACAGTGTTGCAAAAATTCACAGTATATGAATATTTTACTTATAATTTATAGATATCACGAGTGAAATTATTTACATCAGACCAAGCATCCCAGTGTCTATGTACAGATGAAACGTACTATAATATACAAGGAGCCAAAAGTGCTAAAAGAGCAGGATGATAATGTTCATCAAGCATATTCCATGCTTCTCCTTGATCGCACATTAGCTTTAAGAAAACAGCTTACAGTGCATATCACCTCATCCGAGGGTAGCATTTGGAAGGTTCTCATTGCCTGTTTAAAGTTCTTTAGGTCATATTTGCGGCAATAAGGCATTAGATATTGCAGAGTATACATTTTATAAAAACCACAAAAAAAGAAGTCATGTATCAAGCCTTGTTTACCTCCCTCGGAACAAGGACAAGCCATCTGTTCCACATTTTTATTGTAGCCTAAGGGGAAGCTTAATAAGTTTACCACACTTCCATCCCGAAATCGGAACAGGAGACTCCTGTTCCATCTTCCTAATGTTATTAACAGGTATCTATGAGGTGAGATTAAAGTTTCATTTCCAGGTTCGGCATATGAAGTGTATTTAATAACGGAAGTTTTAAGATGTTCTGATCTTATCTGTTCCTCCCCATATAAGGCATACAAGGCCCGTTTAACTATATTCTTATGTGCATGGACAATAGTGCTTGGGGAACTAAACAAAAGACCCATGCCCACGCTAAGTAGGCTGTCCTCGACAGCTTTCAACCATGGTACAAGGTGTGATCTTTCACTTAGTAGGCAGTCAGATATTATATTGCGGGTTAGATGTGCTGCTGGGTTTAGCCATATTTTTAGCCAATAAAGAGCAGGCCTTGATCGAATAAAATCCTCAACATACAATAACTTTACCTCATTATGGCAAATAAATGTGGAGGCACAGTGAGAGCCCCCCAGAACCTTCCTGCAAAATCTGTTTTCCTCTATCTGGATGGGTGTGCTATTGGAATAGCCCCAGACTTCAGCTCCATAAGTTCCCACAGGTTGACATTGGATACGGTAGATGTTTAACAAAGAACTAATAACATCAGCCTGTTTGGGTTGCCGAAGAGATAGAATTGAATTGATAGATTTGCCAATTTTATTTCTTCCGTGAGCAACATGCGGCTGCCATGAACCTGTATTGGCGAATAGCAGTCCTAAATAAGGGAAAGTACTTGTAAATTTTAGGATATTTTCACCTGACTTGATTGAGGTGATATTATACTTTTTGGGTCCGCAGTTCATAATGAATGATTTTTTAAAATTAGTGTTGAGGCCCAAATCTGACATAAAGTCGACAAACCCAGAAATTAGAATGCGCAGTGCATTGGGAGTACGCCCTATTAGCACTGCGTCGTCCGCATACAGCAGAGCAGTAATAGGGTTGCCATTTATGATTGGAACATCCTTAGTTACCTTACTCAGACTGCTACTCAACCCATTAATATACAAAATAAAAAGCAGTGGGGCGAGTACGCAGCCCTGTCTAACACCCCTGCCAATTAAAATATCGTTTGAGACTTCGCCCTCATTATTGATGCGTATTCTTGCCTTTAAGTCCCTATGTAAATAAGAAAAAAATACACCAAAGAATCATCCAAACCATAACTAAGCAAAAGTGACCACAACCTAGAACGATTAACGAAATCAAATGCTGAACTTAAGTCCATGAATCCAAGATACAGCGGAGTTTTTTTTACGATATTGTACTTGGCCATTATCAAATTCAAGTTCAAACATTGTTCAACAGTGCCCACGTGGCTTCTAAAACCCAGTTGCAACAGTGTAAGACATTTATTGTCCTCTGCCCAGCTCCTGATACTATTAAAAATTACCCTCCCGTGAACCTTTAGTGTGTTGTCGATCAGTGATATCGGGCGATAACAGGCAGGATCCTGCCTGTCGCCCTTTTTGAATATGGGAACGATAACACTATTTGACCATGATTCGGGGATTGAACTGTCGGATAGATTATTAAATAGATTACACAATAGAGGGGCCCAAAAGTTGATTTCGGATTTGATTTGATCTATTGAAAGACCATCTGGTCCGGGAGCTTTATTACTCGCACTTTCGAGTATGGCATCCTCAACCTCGGTTAGTGCAATATTTAAGGGTCTGGCAGTCATGACGAGAGAGGCAGTAGTTGGGGGGGATCCTGGTAAAGCATATATTTTGGAAAAGTGCTCCACCCAAGACTCTCCAGTTATGTTACAGGAAATTGGTTTGATATTAGAACCAAAAGATCTCAAAGACTTCACCTCTCTCCAGAATCCCGTGGTATCTTTCAGTGCTACGGTACGGGCTAAAGATTCCCAATGGTCAATCACTAAGGCCTCAGATCGAATGCGTAGCATAGTTTTATAATTAGATCTCATTTTGCTTACAAGTTGCGGGTCCCTTGGTTTGGTTTTTAGGGCCTCCCTCAGTTCTCTATTTGCCCTAGAGCATGAAGAGTCGAACCAACGAGGGCCACAGTCTCTTCTAGCCCGGGCAGGTTTCAAAGATTCGCTTTTAATAGCCAAACAGAGATTACTAAAGGAAACAACCACAACTTGGGCCGATCTATCATAGGACAAACAATTCTCAATCACTGTTGGGTATTTATTGATGACTCTTGCTAGAATGTCTTTATTATCAACCCCTTTCCATACCAGTCTTAGTCTGTCAGTAGATGCCACTAAATTTTGTACCCCAGTTTCGATACTCATCACATCCTCCATGTTCCCCAGATTTTTTATATGCACTCTAATTGGGTAGTGATCACTGTAGGCAGCACAAATAACTTCTGCTTTTAAAGTTATGTCGCTCAGTGAGGGAGAAATAAACATGTAGTCTATTGTAGAGGCACATCCCTGGCCAATATAAGTAGGTGTTAACATGTTATTCTCTCCTACCCCGGCGATTTCCATGGCATTCACTAAATCTCTGGATGCTAAATAATCTCTCAGTTCCATACCATTTCTACAAGGGGGATTATTACGATACATGTGGGCGTTGAAGTCTCCTCCAATACAGATTCCGTCAAAGGTTCCATGTTTCTGCCCCACTACAATTTCGTCAATAAAATTAAATAAAGTCAAAAAGTTGTTATTAGGGTGGGTCACAAAATCATTATTATAAAAGTTAATTAAACATAATTTCAACCTGTTGGTGTATTTTACAGCCATAAAACATTTACCCTGGGTCTGGATCAGGTTAGTCTGTACACCTGTTTTTATTTTAACCCAAGTGGAGAGACCCCCACTTGGGCGACCCATAGGTGAAGCAGATGCCATTAAATTATGGCAACTAAAACCCTCTAATGTGGGCATGGTCATGCACCAAGTCTCCTGTAACATCAGTATATCACAATTTGTGTAAACCCAATCAGACCACTCTTTGATTCGTAGTTTTGAGCTAAGACCCGCTATATTCCAACTCACAAGTGATAATTCAGAGCCCTGTACAATAGTTCTTTGGTTGGAAAATTGTTGACAAATTACAGTTAGCGGAGAAGATGGTAAAATATCCAGTGATGATTCAAGGTTGGGTGCCAAAGGTAGGTCATCCATATTCGTAATGTCCGAATCGGTCACTGATGGTCAGTCTAGCAAGTCCAAATCTGATAGAGGTGCAAACCTATTATACATCTTGAGGTGGAAAGGGGCTGGTTGGTATTGCCTTGTTGGTGGTCTATAGAAAAAGCTTAAAGGCAGTGAGGTTACAACGGTAGAAATACTAGAGCAGTTGTTGTTTCTGTTGAGCAAGAGTCTTACAGTGCCAGAGTTTTTGAAGTTAAGCACTATACAGTCGCCTTCTATATCTTTAAATAGCGGCCCCACCCAAGACACCCTGCAGGCTGATAAAATCTCTCTAGAGATATCATATCCAACCCCTTTATGCTGAACTAGCCAATCAATGCTTTTATTGTGCAGTTGGACCCATGATTCCCCCTGCCCCCCCTCAATGGTGGCACACCTGCTAAAACTAGAACAAAGGGGCAGGCATCAGGTGGTAAATGCAGGGCGGGCCCTTGATGTTTAAATGGCCTGTTCTGCCCAGGTTGCCCCGCTACCCTGTTGTTGTCAGAGGTGGACCCTACTGTCATAGTTGGCTGGATGGTGCCACTGTTCCGGTTATTAAAACTAGATTTAACAGTGGCTGGTGGAGGCGGATTTGTGACTGCTAGACTATTCTGGCTGCGAGGATATATAGGGTTTGTAGGTTCTCCAGGAACCCAAGATATCTAGAGCCAGCAACTGAGCGGCATCGCACAATGGTTTTTCATTGAGTACCAAGTATAGACAAATTCATATGGTGAAATATGTGGAGTGAAGAATGGGTCTCAATGAAACCTATGTATTTATGAACTGGGCACAAGATATGGAGTTTAGGAACAGTGGTTATTTGTTCATCTCTGAATTTGTGGGTACCCGTACTAGAGTATGGTTTAGAGGGTACATTTTCAAAATGTCTTCTTTCTTATAAAATGGCTCACATTTGAAAAGGCACACATGCAGTGAAATACAATTGGTAATTTCAAATGTTCTACTATTCTATGCTCCCACAAGTCGTCCTATAAAAAGGGCACCTCACTTGTGTGAGTAGGCCTAGTGCCCACAACAGGAAATGGCCCTAAATGTGACATGGATGCATCACATTTTTCCACAATTGAGCCTTTTCTTCCAAAGTGGGTAGCCAATTGCTGCTTAAAAAGCCTTATAAAAGGGCCCTGTTGGAACATCAAGGTCCAGTGCCTTAGAACCATCGAAGGCATCAATAGCCTGCTTCAGTTCCTCCAATGTGATTGTTTCACCAAGGAACTGACGTTGACCATCCGTAATCCAGACCATTGCGACCCCTTCAAGATAAAAGGAGATCTGAGAAGGGATGTCTGGCACTCAGGACGCATAGAGACGTTCATAATACTGTTGACACTCTGCCATAATGTCCTCTCCACCTACAATTCATGACCCAGAGTTCGTATGTAGTTCAGTAATATAGTGATGCAGTCGGTTTGGATGTAACAGGTGAGCAAGTATGTGACCAGGACAATCACCCTCCCCGTAGCGATGGGCTCTAGTATGTTTTCCCATATAAGCAACTTCTCTGTAAGTAAAGTCGCTGACCTCCGTCAACAATATGGAACATTGATGTAATTGAGAGTACCCACCAGCCCCGGCAGCACAATCTTTCTCTAGCAGTTCCATCTTGATGCGTTGTAGTTGAGTACGGATGTTGGGAAGGATAGTAGTATGTTTGGAAATGCACACTCTGCGAATATAGGCTTTGAAGGCCTCCCAAAGGGTGGCCTGGGTCAAAAAGTATACCCGTGTTCAACACAAATACCTCAGTAACATAGTCAAGAAGTTCGCTATGGAACACTAGGTCATAAAGGGCTTCAGTATGGAACCGCCATGTGTGCTCCATACCACAACCAGAGGGTACCTGCAGCTGGAGTTGGATGGGATTATGGTCAGGAAGCTTCTGAGGGAGGATAAATATCCCCAAAACCCAGAAATGAAAATTAGCCAAGAGTAAGCAGTTGTCTAGTCTTGTCCAGACTAAGTGAGAAGCAGAATAGAAAGTAAATCCTGTAGAGGACGGGAATCGTGTACACCAGCGTCACACAGTTCATACGTGTCAGTAATGTTCCTAAATACATCCCAGGCCAGGGGTTTATCAGTGGGTTGTGTGCTAGTGGAATCAGAATGTAGACATTGCGGCATACTGAGGTCGCCATCCAACATCACATGATCGGCTTCCACTTGACCCAACAGGGCAAATAGTTCTTGAAAGAAATCAGGGTCATCTACATTAGGGGCATAGATGTTCAAAAATACATTGCGTTTACCTGCAATGGCACCCCGAAGGAGAACATAACAGCCGTTAGAGTCAGAATAATGTGTGAAAGGTGAAGAGAATACTTTTATAGATAAGAATTCATGTGCGTCGGGAATACGAGCTGTAACAGGAGCAATAACGGTGGGGTCCCAAGGTCTTAGCATATATGTGGTTGACACTAGGATGGAAATGAGTCTTCTGGAGGAAGGCAATCTTAATGGCATGTCTAGTCAGATAAGATAGTACCAGTTTCCCCTTTCGCAGATTATTGACTCCACATATATTTCAAGTGAGTGAGGAGAGTTCAAATGACCTATTTATATCAGAGAGTGGCATTTCGCCTGATAAAATGGGATTAACAAGGACATGTGATAGGTGCTGATATGTGAGTTATGTGATGTATGACAGCAAGAAAACACACTATGGCAATTTTGACTGCAACAAACTGGAACATTAGAACCCACACCAGATAATAAAACATCCAGTGAATCCCTGATAAAAGATAAAAGAAACAGAACATAAAGTAACCCCAGTTTGAGAAAGTTGGTATTCACCTTTGTGGTTCTGAAGATTCTGGATTCATGTAATCGTTCTGGACTCGAGAATTAAAACTTCATCGAAACATGACGAATTTGGTATCAAAAGACCGAGAATGACGAGCACACCATGTACATATATTTTCAGCGTATTCGAGTAACGATTTCTACTCGAAATCATCATTATCGTCCAGAACCCTTGGCTTCCATTTTATATACTGCAGCCATCTTGTGTGTTGCCCTTTACATAGGCCTTAATCCAGCCAAATTCATTACAGCAGGGACACGTACTCCTTAATCGACTTTCCTATGACCTGTGCAAGTTGGAACCATTGCCCCAGGCCGTACTCGTTAGGTCAGTTCCCCTCCCATTGGCCGAACAAGATAGCATCAAGGCTCAACAAGCCATAAAACCATTTCAGCGCACACACCTGCCGTATCTTGCTCACATCTACCTCTGCTCCTTTGCTTCACTTGCTTTATGGTGGGGAGGTGCCCGTTTTTATTGGGGGTCCAGTGATATCTGATGAAATGTTGTGCCTTGCCGGGTGATTTGTTGTAGGCAGCATGAAGTGAAATATGGACATGTCATCATGACTCTGCTTTTTCTTTGTATTGGAAATATGTTAACGATTTACTTTACAACCAAGAATGTTTTGCCTGAAGCCTAAAATTGTGTATAAGAAGAGAAGCCTGATTTTGTAAAGGCGAGCAGTCTCCTGAGAATATACTTCCCCGTGTGTTGTACTTCTAGGACACTTGTTACCTTGGTTGCAGCCAATAAATCGATCTTTGACTTCACCTAGAAGACTCTGAGTTTCTGTGGTATGGATCAGGAAGAACCCGAGGTCTCTGGGTGTACCCTGACACCGCTGGGTTACCGGTGTCTGTGCCGGTTCTGAAAAACCCAGTACCTCAGCTGGCGCCCAACGTTTGGGGCGATTCCAGTGGTACCAGTCAGCCAGAGGTTCGTGAGGAGCTTCGTGTGAAAATTCCGGAGGACGGCCAACCACCTCATCGACCCCTGCATGTCGACGTGGTCCGAAGGTCTTTGCTGCGAGGTTCCCCGCTTTCCGAAGGCTACAAGGACTGCTGCTCTGGCTATTGCCCTGATTTGGACCCTTGAAGTTTGGTAGAGCGAAACACTAAGACGAGTCTTCTGGTGACGTCATCCATATTTCAGTTAAGTATAAGTGGAGCGTCTCCCAGTCCTTAGTTGGTCTTAGTCTTGGGTATCCTTTGGGATAATTATTGGTACTTGCAAGCACCAAAACCGAAGGACTCGTGTTTTCACGAGAAAAATCGTAATCGATAATCCTTTGAAGTTTGGAACTAGACTAGAGAGCGAAGATGCCTAGTCTTAGACTTGGAAATTTGTTTTGTCTTGGTGGTAATAATAGGGACTCCCGATTGGAGGACTCATGTCCGGTTCCTCCAGTTGGAACTCCAACTTACGAGTTATACGTGAAACATGGGGTAGGCCCCATCACATATAATGAAGTGTGGATCAAATACACAAGAAAAGATGGTGTTTTAAAATGGCCCCAATATGGTAGCTTTGATACTGAAATCTTAGATAACCTTGAAGTTAAACTGTTCAACAAGAAAGCCCGGCCGCGATGTTCGACTCTTTTCGCCTATGGCGTAAGGAGGCCAAACAGAAGGAAATCAAATTAGCTAAGAAAAATAAGAGAGGAGGAATTTCAGTAATGCAAGCTGCTATGCAGTTTAAAGATAATGAAGAAGAACAGATGAGTGAGCAGTAGCACAGGCAACGTAAAATGGCGATAGATAAGTGTTCTCCAGTTTTGCCGTCTCTTCAGCAAGAGGCAGCAAAAGAGCGTGAAAAAGATCCATTAATGTCGCATTTATTAAGTTCACCACCTCCCTATGCACAAAATGCCACGGCACCCCCACAACCCACAGTCGCACAACCTGTGGTTGTTATGCCTCCTATTCCTCTGCAGCAACACCCAGCTACTCTTCAGCTGGCTCCTACTCCTTTGGTGCAGCCTCCTCAAGGCCCACCGATCACACCTGTTTCTGCGATTTTGCCCGCTGTACTGTCTACTTCTCCTAATGCTCCCTCTACGATTTTGCCTAGTGCCCCTTCTATTTCTCCAGATGTCTCCTCTGCTGATATCTCTACTCCTGCCTTATCTTACACCGTTCTTCCTTCAGTTTCACCTTCAATTCAGCAGAAAATGGCCAACACTGTCCCTAACCTTCTTTCACCTCTATTTGGGTCGCCTACCACGACCACTAGAATGGAACGAAGACAGTTGCGAAGTCGACTGCCTGACTATCAAGAGAGAGACTCGTTGAATCGTTTAGCACGGAAATGGGTCATGGACACCGTAAAGTATGATGTAGAGTCGGTCATGGAAGTCTTCCATCAATGGGAAGCACCGACACAGAGATATGTTTTTGAACAGATGTGTGTTTTCCTTTGCGAGGATTTGGAAGACAATGATCTGGAATGCATCCCACAAGAGATGTGTCGTGTACGGTTTAAGTTTGGGGAGGGCATGATTGTAGGTCCAGATGTGGAGAAAGCAGTTGAAATGTTGTTATCATATCGAAGTAAGGGAAGCAGTTCTGGGTCGCAATCTAGTGCATCTAGTAGGAAAAAGGCGCGACAATACCCTATGAGAGAAGTTCCCCCACAATGGAGAGAGGGCGACACAACTGCTAACCCACCTATTCTGCCACACTTTCAGCGTGTATGGGTACATGTCCCATGGAAGCGAGCTGAAGTTTTAGCACTTAAACAGACATTGCCTGATCCGGGTAAAAATCCTGCAGGGTATTATAAAGAGTTGTCACAGACTGCTGGATCATGTATAATGAATTTAGCCGATATCGATATGCTATTTGGGAATGTTGTTCCACAGCCTTTATGGGGTAAAATTCGTCATACAGATCATGATCAGGAATTAGGTGACTCATGGGCTAATATGGCCGCTGCAGACACCCGACAAATTGGTGGTGCTAAGCCTGAGCCTTTGATAGCAGAACTTCCTGGTAGAATAGTTGATTACATGAAAACGATAATGCCTGCAATACGTGTAAATTAGGATAAGTTGTCTGCATGCAAGCAAAAGAAAGAAGAAACAGTCTCAGATTTCTTCACCAGATTTGAAGAAACATTTGTTGACCACAGCGGTCAAGATATGACCACAGAAGGTGGTCAGAGGTTGTTCGTCGATAAATTCGTGCACAATCTGCTTCCAGAATTGTGTAAAAAGTTAAAGGATTCGGAAAGTTCTTGGGCAGTCTCCTCTTCAGCGCAGATATTAGCTACTGCCCAATATTACGAAAATAGAGACAAAGACGAGAAAGATAGAGTAGAAAAGAAAACTAAAGAATTGAAAACGAAGGTTTTGCTACAGCAAGCCTATCCGCCACGTGGTAGTGGTAATCAAAACAATAATGGTCAGAATCACTAACAAAATAATTTTCAGCAGCAGTATACTCAACCCCGTGTACCTGTAGGCCCCAACCAGTGTTCATATTGCAGAGAAGAGGGTCATTTCAAGTATAATTGTCCTATTCTATTGCAACGTGCAAATGGAGTTTCTGGTGTAAGAGGTCGTGGCAGTCAGCAAGCACCTAGAGGTAGAGGGCGTGGAAATGCCCCTCAGAACGCACGGCCCCTTCCACCACAAAACTCTATGAATAGGTTTGACCAGCAGAATAACGCATCTGACAGGACAGCTCAATACTACGTTGATGATTACTATACAGAAGATGAATATTTGGAGAATAATGATTGCTAGGACAGCCATAGACAAAGAGAGGGAGTTGTTTCAGTTCCAGTAGATCAGAGTGGACCTTACGTCGAGGTGATTACATCAGGTGTGTCAGAACCTTTTCTGTTGGATACTGGTGCTACAAAGAGTTCTATTATGCACTCCAAACTCCCTGGCGCACCTTTGTCTGGCGAAATGAACGTTTCTGTAGGTTTTTCTGGCGCCCCAGTTAGAAATCCAATTTCTGACCCTTTGTCTCTTTCTGTTGGTCCTTGTGAATTCGAAGCACCCCTCATTCTGACAACAGGTTGTGGTGAAAACTTGCTAGGATTAGATTTGTTAAAAAGATTGCATGCGACTTTGTACTGTTCTCCTTCAGGAGTACACCTTACTTTAGGTAAGAAATTAGTTTCTCCCATGTATTTGTCGAGGGACAAACTTCCAGCAGAATTTTCGTTTCTTCCAGATATTCTTTGGGCCACTGGTCCTAATGATGTAGGTCTTTTAGAAATTCCACCATATGTTGTAACATTGAAAGCCAACGTTAAAATGCCACGAATTCCCCAATACAAAATCTCGAGTGAAGGTGAAAAAGCTTTGCTAGCGATCGTTTACGAATTGATTGAAAAGGATGTGATTGAAGAAACACGAGGCAATGTTTGCAATAGTCCTGTTCTGCCTGTCTTGAAACGAACTGACCCTTCTCAGCCACCTGTGTACAGATTCGTGATTGATCTGAGAGAGGTGAATAAAATAGTTGTGCCACAATTCCCAGTTGTCCCCGACATTACCACATTATTAACTATGATCCCAGCATCTGCCTCTTGGTTTTCGGTGATTGACCTGAAGAATGCCTTCTTCAGCATCCCGATTGCTGAGGAAAGCAGGGATATTTTTTCCTTCAGTTTAGGAGGCCGCAGTTTCCGCTTTAAACGCGCTCCTCAGGGCTACTGTGAAAGTCCATCAATATACAGTCAAGCTCTAAAAACACAGCTTGATACGATTGTTTTACCTGAAGGTGCTACTCTTGTACAATATGTGGATGATTTACTCATTGCCGCAGATACTGAGCAAATTTGTAAAAAGGCCACGCTGTCATTGTTGCGTCATCTGTGTGATCTTCATCACAAGGTGTCACTTTCCAAGCTGCAATATTGCCGACAAGAAGTGACCTACTTAGGTCACCTCTTATCGAAGGAGGGAAGGAAACTGACCCCAGAAAGAATTCAGGCAATAGCGAAATTGAATGTGCCAAGAACACAGAGAGAAGTGCGTGCTTTCTTGGGCATTACATCGTACTGTAGACAATGGATTCCAAATTTTTCGTTATTAGCCAAACCTTTGGTGGCATTAACGTGTAAAAATACACCCAATCCCATTCCTTGGTCCAAAGAGTGTCAGGAAAATGTTCTCGAATTGCGCACAGCATTGTGTTCGGCCCCTGTGTTAGGTACCCCCGATTACAGTAAGCCTTTTACATTATATGTTCACGAGAAAGAGGGCTGTGCATTGTCTGTGTTGACTCAGTTGTTTGGAGGTAAGCAGCGTCCATGCGCCTATTTCTCGTCGACCTTGGATCTGGTAGCACAAGCATTACCGAGTTGTTTAAGAGCCACAGCAGCAGCAGCTGTCTCTATTTGACAGTCTGCTGGTCTAGTAATGAATAATACACTAATCGTGATGGTCCCGCATGCAGTAGAACCAAGACACAGCACTTAACTAGTGCTCGACGGTCCAGTTACGAATTGACATTGCTAGCGAGCCATGTGCACATAAAAAGATGCAGTACCTTAAATCTAGCTACGTTGTTGCCAATTACAGAGGAAACAGACGTTTCAGAACAGCACGATTGTTTTCTCAGAACGGAGGAAGAGACAAAAGGGAGAATAGATTTATTCGACACTCCTCTTGCTGAGTGTGATGGTACATTATGGGTGGATGGTTCATGCTTTAAGCTCCCGAGTGGAGACACGACCACGGCATATGCCATTACAACGTTGCACACAGTTGTTGAAGCTGCACGTGTCCCACATAATTCAGCCAAGGCAGCAGAACTAATTGCACTGACGAGAGCATGTGTGTTGTCTAAAGGGATGAAAGTGACTATCTACACTGATAGTCAGTATGCATTTGGAGTGGCTCACAGTTTTGGGCGATTGTGGAGAGAACGTGGATTCCTGACTTCGCATGGAGCTAAGATTCAGCATGGTCAGTTGGTGAATGAGCTTCTTGAATCACTGACCTTGCCCCTGCAAATGGCGATTGTGAAATGTAGTGCTCACAAGAAGGTGACTGATGATGTTGGTCGTGGAAACGCATTTGCTGATGAAATCGCGAAAGAAACGGCAAAGAATGTAATGAGCCGAATGTATGTTGCAGGCCCTGCAAGATGGACTGGTAATGTTGGAATGTGTGAAGACACAATAGAGAGCGTGAAGTCCATTCAAGCTGAGGCCACAGAGAAAGAGTTGAGTGCGTGGAGAGAAAGTACGGGTAAAATGGATGCAAATGGTTGCTGGATTGAATCATCAGAGCATCAGAGATGGTTGTTACCCGATGCATATGTGCTTGCAGTGGTTACAATGGCTCATGGAATGGCTCATATCAGCGTCAAAGGGATTTGCGAATTGTTGGCCCCAGTATGGAAGAATTCAGGGATTCCCAAGTGTGTAGAGAATGTTGTCAAGAATTGCATGATATGTTTGAAACACAATCCTGGTAGGGGAACCCCAACTCCAGCTGGTCATTTTGCACCTCCTACGTACCCGTTCGAGGTTTTGCAGCTAGATTTCATTCACATGGAGAGGTGCAACAATTTAAAATACGTACTCGTTGTTGTTTGTGCCTTCTCAAGATGGGTAGAAGCCTATCCCCTAAAAGACAATACTGCCTTGTCCAAAGCAAAAGCCCTTGTGAAAGAGTACTTCCCCAGGTTTGGAATGCCTAGAATGGTCTGGTCTGACAATGGGAGTGAATTTGTGGGTCGTGTGATGAAAAGAGTGTGTGAAGGGCTAGGTATCCGGCAGAAGTTCCACGCTGCAAATCACCCCAAATCAGCTGGATTAGTAGAATGTTACAATGGCACTCTAAAACTTAAACTGGCCAAAATTCAAGCGAGCACAGGTCTTAAATGGCCTGACGCTCTACCCTTAGCACTCCTGTCCACTAGGATGACTGTACATTCACGAGTGAAACTTAGTCCATATGAAATAATTTTTGGCCGGCCAGCCAACATATGGGGAGTGCCTAGACCCACCAAGTTCAGCGAGCTTGAACACCCTATTTTGCTTAACTATCTGTATGAATTGACGGCTAAATTGCGTGTTTTGCATCAACAGGTCCACAACACCCTGCCTCCGGTCTCTGAGACTCCAGGTCACGCCATTGACCCTGGTACCTGGATCCTCGTAAGGAACTTCCAAAGAACGAAGAACGACCAACCCAGGTGGACCGGGCCTCATCTCGTCCTTCTTTCTACAAGATCAGCCGTTCGGGTGGAGGGGAAGGCCAACTGGGTCCATGGGATCCATTGTAAGAAACTCCCTTCCCCTCTACCCCATGACCAGTGGGTCCAGAAGGGTGTCGCTGACCCTGAACCTGATACCGTGTCACATACCGTCCCTTTTCATGACTTGCACGTAAAGAGAACTGACTCTGAACAAGAAAATGAGAACATTTTGCACAAAACTGTGACACCATCCGAGCGATTGAACATTACAGAGCCTGACCTTCTGTTCCAGGATCAAACAATACCTGGGAAGCAGCGATACAATTTGAGACCGAGAAAAACGAACTAGTAAAACACTTTCTTTTTGCAATTTGAGACTAAGATCCATGGACTAATAAAGAGAACTTTTTTTTCCCCCAAGTACTATTTTTGAAAGTGCAGCTCTCTCATCTAGGAAACTTGCTTATTTTTGTTTTTTTCGAACCGCCATCCGGGTTCCGCTGCTAGGGCCGCGGTTGATTAAAGTCTTTGGGGTGCAGCTGACGACGTTAGGTCGGTAGTTCTGGTTGGTCCAAGGGAGTTGCCCTAGACTGACAGAAGCATCCCTTAGCAGAGGCAACCTACCACCGCGGGCAGCACTTTAGAAAGGATGGAGTTTCCCGATGTGGAGAGACCTGCCAAACAAGCGACCTTAAAGCGCCAACTGTGCAACGTGATGACAAGGAAAAACTTTATAATATTGTGTATTTCCATGCTATTCAGTGTCATGGTATTTTTAATAAGTTATGTTTTATTCTCTTTTAGTGTAACATTTGCACCCACTGCATCCCCCATACCTCCTCCCACTGTTTCTTCTCATTCTTTCCACCCTTTGCCTGACCACGAATCAAATAGGAGATTGGAGTTCATTAATAACTCCTTTGTTCAGTTGTTACACCAACACCAACTTGTAATGAACACAACTAACTGTTGGGTGTGCGGTCTTATGCCTCACACAACGGATAAAGGTATCCCCTATTTGGTCCTGCCATTTAGTCACAATGGTTCTGTATGGGCATATAGGACAATGTTCATATATGCACACGAAATCCACCCCCTACGTTCTGTAACAGACAATCCTAGAAAAAGTGCTCTAGTCAAAGGTATAGTTGACATGATTAAGGAAGGTATTTCTTATGAGACTATCCCTAGAGATGAGACACTATTATACATAGGATGGAACATGACTGGATATGGAGCTACTCTGAGTGAGAAACAGCAAGCTAAGAGATCGTCCCCGATTTGGATTGTACCCCATCAGGGTTATCTGTGTCTGCAAGGTAATGGCACGAACCCCAGGGCTCAGTTGGGGAAGAGTGTCTGTACTGAAACGTATGTTTTTGGATCTCAGACTTCCCCTGCGTTTTTAGCAGCTAAGGGTACTTATTTCATCTGCCACGATAGAGCCTATACATGGTTGCCCCCTGACTTTTCGGGCTCATGTTTTGTTTCCTTCCTGTTGCCTCCCACCAACACAGCAGCGGCAGGCTACCATCGGACAAGGATAGTTAGAGGTGTTTTGAGTGAAGAAGACACTGCAGGTCAATAATTTGGGGACTTTGCAAAGGGTTTTCTGCCGTTCTGGGGATCCATGGCTAACAGCAGGAACATAAGGCAATTGACAAGGGTAGTTGAGTCCACCGTAATAGAAACTACTGGTGCCCTTAGTAACCTGACTGCTGAGCTCCAGTCGGATCGACTTATGACCCTTCAGAACAGGGTCGCTTTAGATGTCATACTTGCAGACCGAGGTGGGGTATGCAGATTGATCCAATCTAGTTGCTGCATCTTCATCCCTGATAACGCTCCAACAGTATACCAGGCCATCTCCAAACTACATAAGATTTCTGAATCTATTCATGTGGATAAAGGAGATTGGTCGCTTATGGGATGGTTCTGGGAACTGATATCTGCCTGGGGATGGAAAATTCTAATGGTCATTGGGATGGTCTTGGCCATTCTTATTCTGTTCTGTCTGTGCATACAGTGTGCTCCTGCAATATGTGGCCTCTGTGTTACATCATGTGTAAGGAAGCCTGTATCAAGAGATGAACTGAGTACTAGAATGATGTTACAGCAACATCTCAATGACTTTAGGAATATAGATCTGGACTCAGATTAACATGAGGATAGATTAATTGCCTATGTAAGGGCAAAAGGAGGGTTTGTGGTTCTGAAGATTCTGGATTCATGTAACCGTTCAGGACTCGAGAATTAAAACTTCATCGAAACATGACGAATTTGGTATCAAAAGACCGAGAATGACGAGCACACCATGTACATATATTTTCAGCGTATTCGAGTAACGATTTCTCCTCGAAATCATCATTATCGTCCAGAACCCTTGGCTTCCATTTTATATACTGCAGCCATCTTGTGTGTTGCCCTTTACATAGGCCTTAATCCAGCCAAATTCATTACAGCAAGGACACGTACTCCTTAATCGACTTTCCTATGACCTGTGCAAGTTGGAACCATTGCCCCAGGCCGTACTCGTTAGGTCAGTTCCCCTCCCATTGGCCGAACAAGATAGCATCAAGGCTCAACAAGCCATAAAACCATTTCAGCGCACACACCTGCCGTATTTTGCTCACATCTACCTCTGCTCCTTTGCTTCACTTGCTTTATGGTGGGGAGGTGCCCGTTTTTATTGGGGGTCCAGTGATATCTGATGAAATGTTGTGCCTTGCCGGGTGATTTGTTGTAGGCAGCACGAAGTGAAATATGGACATGTCATCATGACTCTGCTTTTTCTTTGTATTGGAAATATGTTAACGATTTACTTTACAACCAAGAATGTTTTGCCTGAAGCCTAAAATTGTGTATAAGAAGAGAAGCCTGATTTTGTAAAGGCGAGCAGTCTCCTGAGAATATACTTCCCCGTGTGTTGTACTTCTAGGACACTTGTTACCTTGGTTGCAGCCAATAAATCGATCTTTGACTTCACCTAGAAGACTCTGAGTTTCTGTGGTCTGGATCAGGAAGAACCCGAGGTCTCTGGGTGTACCCTGACACCGCTGGGTTACCGGTGTCTGTGCCGGTCCTGAAAAACCCAGTACCTCACCTTGGGGGCGCAGTGACAACTCGTCTACAGTGGCCTATTCATAAAAAGAATCTGCAAAATAGAGAAGAATCATCCAAAATTGTATAACATTAGCATGCACAGAGAATACAATAAAATATTGAATAATGCCCAAGAGCAATAACGTATTAGAAATAGCATGAAGAGGCAGTACAGACATTGGAGTAGAGCAGTCACTTCAATACAGGGTGTTCAGGTGAGGACGACTTGTGAGAGACATCTGGGCAGGCAGGATCTGGCGATTTCGGCCTAGATGAG
The DNA here is from genome assembly GCF_964261635.1 of Lissotriton helveticus. NCBI lineage: Eukaryota > Metazoa > Chordata > Amphibia > Caudata > Salamandridae > Lissotriton > Lissotriton helveticus. The sequence continues at coordinate 363,506,713 of NC_136072.1, read as the reverse complement.
GACGGTTTGGAAGGTAGTGTTTTAAAAAAGGCCATCAAGGCTGCCAGGACATAAAAGATACAGGTTTTCCCATTATGGTCCACACGGAGTCTGGCCAGGTAAAGCCTTGCCTACCAGAGCAGCCCAGTTTATGAAGTGTATACTTAACATAAGTGAACTTTTGGCGAGCCTCCTGCACTGCGGTTAGAACAAGATGCTGGCGCTCTGATAGTGGAGTGGACCTCTCTCTTGGGCGAGGCAGAGGGCACTATCCCTGTCCTTGGAGTTGAGAAGACGGGTTATGATACAGCCAGGTGGAATGCCTGCAGCGGTCGAGGGCCAAGGGAACGAGGGCCAAGGGAACGATGGCACGCTCCACAACAAAGGTGGTAGAGAAGCTGGTGTGATCTAAGAGATCGATAAGAAGTGCTCCATGAATGCACCAGGTCGTCCAATGCAGCTAGTTTCTGCAATACCAGACATGCAAATGTTATTCTTACAGGACCGAGCTTCAAGGTTTTCATACTTAATTTCTTTTCTGCATTGTGGCAGTGCCGTCTTCCAACCCAGATATCCAACCGCTTTCCCATTCTGTCTATGCGGCCTGCAAGCATGTTGAAACATGCATCAATTGCATGAAAACCCGATTTGAGTTCAACCATAATGGCGGATCTATCATTTGAGGTAGCTTAATTCTGGGTGACGGTCAGCAACTTTGTCTGTGTCAGACTGAGAGTCATGGCCCCTGGTCGGTTTGGAGTCGTCAAAGATTAGTCTGTGCTGTTTAGGATCTGTGCGGCCCAATATGTTACAGGGATGAGCCACACTAGTGACAGTGCTGAACTACTTGTAGCAATGGATGTACAGTAGGCCTACCACTGAGAGGAGGTGCACAAGCAACAAGCAGGGTCGGCGAGGTGGGATGATGACAGTAAATGGGAAAGTCCGGAGTGCCATGGGGACCTCCAAAGGGTGCACAAAGTGTCAAACAATTGCAGCAGGGAGTTGGGGACTTCCCTGAGTGAAACACCAAAAAGCAGATGTTGAGGCAGGGTGTAGGAGGAATATATGAGATGTGACCCTCGGTTAAATGTGCAGACGTATAAGGGGCCAGACTAGCAGGGCATAAGATCAGGCACACTCCCAATATATTTTGTCAACATATCAAGCACCAGCATGACATTTCTCCTATCAGGTTAGGAGTCAGCCCAATGACAGCGAGGTGGAAGGGATAAGAGGGGAGCCACCAGAGGCGTGATTCAACAATAAACAGGGGGCCTGTATATACTGCAGGCCCAAGGGGAGCACTGGGTGTGGCAGACCGGCGGTCCCAACCTATGAGTCAGCCGGGGTGTGGCACCAAAAAGACGGGCCACAGCAGAGGCAAGGGTGCACCTACCGCAGCAGTGCCCCTATCTCGGAATACAGCAGATCCAAGGCCGCTTTTACACATAGGAAAGCAGTGTCAATATCCAGTGAAGGGAGAGGCCACCGCCTCATCAGCCAGCAACAGCAGCGGGCGTCTGTGGCCGCAACTGAAGTCCTCAACAGCAGCTGCAGAGCCAATCATATAGAGCTGCAAGGTCTAAGCGGAGTCACCAGCATAAGGTGGCCGCAGTCGTCAGGTATGGTACGATCTGGAGGCTTAGCATGCAACACGGGGGCTCCAAGCACCCACCGCAGAGAGGCTTGAGTGCACTGCGCAGATCCGGCGAGGTCAACCGACCTCGGCCTCATGCACATCCACAGCCCCTGTCACCACCCGGCCTCTGATGCAGCGCTGGGCCACGTTGGCAGCCGATGATCAGTCTAGGTGTCAGCGGGCATCAAGTATCGGAATGGTTTCTCTGAGCAGAAGGCAATGATGGCAGTGATTGAGCAAGTTTTAAAGGCCACTACCATCAGAGCCTCACAAGATAGCGGCCATCTTGATGGTGGTCGTGGACACACCCCCATGCCCAAATACAGATTGGTGTTTAGGAGGTGGTTGTCATTGAAGTGGGTGGCTTGGAATTAATTCATCATCTTGTCTAACATTTTGCCAGGTAGAGTAGCAGGGAGAAAGGTTAGCATTTTTGGGTCTGCTGAAGGTTTCTTGAGGAGGGGGAAGTAATGTGGTGTGTACAAGGCACCTGAATAGGTGGCTTTGATGAGTGAGTCATTAAGGAGCAGGGTGAGGACTGCACTGAAGATAAACTTTTAATAAACTAAATATTCATGTGTACATTTACTAAAACATAGTGCAACACAGTGCAGTAACCAGTGTTGCTGCACTGCGTTCCCTATGGGAGATATCAGCACAAAGTTATATCAACTAGGAAAGTAGCTTCAATGCTGGCAGCTAAGAGGAAATAGGCACTCAGCCACATTTGAGCACTTCAGTAAAAAAGCAAATGACATGTTAAGAGACATATTGACAATATCTTATTAATGTATTTCATATAATCTCACTTGCCCCTGAAATATAAGACTTATATTCAACAAAAAATCAGGCTTTCCAGATTAACCTGCAGAACACAGATCCCAAACCCAGCAATTTTTTCCCCAGTTTGCCAACAAATTCAAAGAAAAACAAAAGGACATATCTGTTTTGGGAAACAATGGGCAAGTGCCAGTGCAAAACAAGCAATACTTTCCAGCTCAATTCAATCACGAGGATTTCCGATTTAGCATTGACAATACTTGAGAACATTGGAGCTGGTATACCATCTGTAAACTATAGCGCCTCCACCTCTCTATGATTATTCTCAACTGTAATAAATCATATTTTATGATTTCTAGGAAATTGGCTAAGTCCCGGGAAAAATTAAATTCTTTTATTTGATGCTACTATAGCAGACATTTTGCAGGGTCTCGGTCATAGGTAAATCCCTACTCTCCCAATGAGATATTTGGGAATATATGATACGTCAAACTATGGTGACTTGTTCAAATGTAACTATGAGGTCATATAAGTTACAGTGAACATTCTACTCCTTAAATGGAAAACTCTACCTATTTCAATTAATGGCAGAGTGGCCCTGATCAAAATGTCAGTCAGTCAGTCAAGCAACTTTATTTTCACATCAATTAAGATGCATAAAAGTAAAACAATACAGCAAATAAATATCTTATAAAATATACTCAAAAGTCGTTTAGGTACAATCCATATCCATCCATCATTGAGATTAATGTATATCAAAAGGTCTATTACCATTGCCTTAAACATAAGTTGTATAAACAATCATGAACTAGTAAATGCAATAAAGCGATCCATAAAAATACAATTCAGCATTCAAACCATTCGATAAAACTTTAACACAAACAAATTAAAAACAATACACAATTTAAATATGTGTCCCAGCCAACCACAGCAAAAGACTTGTAATATGTCAAGTTCTGCATGAAACGGGTATAATAATGTGAGTGGAGTTCCTAATGCTAAATCGCTATAACTAAAAGGAACGCTGACAAAGCTATGGGACCCAATGGAATTCCAATTGAACTGCTTAAGTTAACTGCCTCCAAGATAGTGCCCACCCTCAAAGCAATGTAACAGGACGCCCACGAGGAACATGGCGGCGGGCTGAGAGCCGGTCGCGGCAGTGCCGAGGTGGTCTCCGATGACTGAGATGAATGGCATGCAGTAGCGAGAGGTCGCGAGCTTCCCCCTGTTAGGTAAGCGGCAGATGTATTACCCCCCGTAACTGCCCGATGTTAGGCTAAGCCGGCTCCTCTGTCTGTTCTTTTCGAGGTTTAACGGCCGTCTGAGTGGGGGTTGCAGCAGGCGGCGCTAGGACCAGCGCTCATCCGGACCCGGACCCGCTTGAGGAAACACTTTAGCCGGGAGAACGCTGGCAGAGTCTACGGGCCAGGCTGCGCTCTGCACGTACTCAACTCTGCCTCAGAGGACAGGTGTGCGAGGCAATTCAGAACGTCCCACCCGGAGAACAGCACTTCTACTCCTATGGCCTTGGTCGGCTACGGCTGGGTTGACCACGTACAGAAAAAAAGATGGCGCTAGGACCTCCACGGACCGGCGCTCACCTGTATCCACGCTGGAAGAACGCCGACGGTGCCTATGGAGCAGATTTCGCTCCGTATTATTTAAACTTAAACTTGGAGGACTGGCGACATACACATTTGAGCAACAATCCCATAAAACGGTGTCTGAGAGAAAGAAGCTTTACTCTCTCGCGGTAAGGTGTGGGGAGAAGGAGAGTAAAGCGGTAGCGACTCACGGATTTATCACTGGGAGGCTGGGTTGTTGTATGGATCAAACGCAGATTGACCTTCCAACCTACAAGGATAGTTATGCCGACTTAAGGAAAGCTCCAGTACAAGAGCCGGCATTGTTGAAATGTACTGAGTCAGTAGGACAAAAGTCATCGGAAGCTGCTATATCTGAGACAATCGAGTCTGTTAATGTTGAGATAAGTTCAAACCCTGTAAAAAAAGGAAATATCCTCCCGATAAGAAGAAATAGGTACCAGCTGAGATCTAGGGTAGAATTAAAAGAGAAAGGGGCTTTAGAATTTGAAGAGAGGGAGCGGCCTATGCCATTAACCCCTTGCAAAAGTAAAAAGAAAAAGTCTATTTTAGTTAAAAAATTTAAAGGAGTATCCCTTGAGAGCCAGGTGGTGAAAAGTACCCCATCCCTCAAATCTTTTTTCAAGGTCTTAGATCAGGCAAGACGTTCTTCCGTGCAGTTGGAGGACAACATTGGCACTATACCTTTAAAAAACCGTTACGGGGCTCTAGAAAACTTGGGAAATATGGAAAATGTTGATGAGGGAACAGAAATGTTGAGTTCAGCGAGCTCAGGGCAGCATAAGGCTCAGCTAAATCCTCCTGAGACTGTAAGTACAAAGACATTAGGTACTCCGGCTAATCTAAATAAAGTTACCCCAGTAGATAAAGTGCAAGGAGAGCAAGACACGAGACCCAAGAGTCAGTCTGGAGCAGCCAAACATGCACAAAGTAGCTCTAAGGAGTTAGAAGTCAAGACAAGGAGAAAGGATGTAAGTAAAGATAATCAATCAGATTCTGCTCAAATAATTTCTGGAATAAGGAGAAGCTCTGAGGACTTATGTGAGCAAGAGAGTGACCGGTTAGGGGACCTTTTTCGATCTTTGAGAGGTGATATGATGTCGAAATTTGAGATATCAGAAACTAACCAAAAAACAATACAGGACAGATTTGATGTGTTAGAATCTAAGTTAGAGGAGGTCACTCTTCGTACAGGGAACCTTGAAACAGAAACAGCTGCTCTGAACAAAATTGTATATGGAAATCAAAAGGACATAGATCATATAAAAGCCCAGAATAGATCATTGGTTATGGACATTGAGCGGCTGGAGACTCAAGCACGGAGGAATAACCTAAGTATCTTGAAAATACCAGAAGGGGAAGAGTTGGAGGACATAAAAGGATTTGTTTGCAAACTCCTGAGAGAAGGTGTTTTAAAAGATCGCCCGGATATAGATCTGGAGGCAGAAATTCAAAGGGTGCATAGAGACCCTTACAAGAGACGCACAGATAGGAAAGCACCCAGAAAAATATTAGTAAATTTCCAAACATACAGTGTCAAGGAGCTCATCTTGAGGAGATCCCTTTCAAAATCAGATCTCCTTTACAAGTCCAGTCCTTATTTTATTAGGTCTGATATTGGAGCAAGAACCGCACAAAGACAATGGGAGCTGGGCACCAGAATGCCGGATCTGAGGTTACTGGGAGCACATGTGCAAATGAGATTCCCGGCTATGCTCAGGATTATGTGGAAGAATAAGACCTATAGTTTCACACAGCCAGAAGAGGTTGACAACCTTTTAGACCGAATGAGAAGCGAGCAGGAGGAATAGTACTGGATAGATCTGGTGATCACCTCAAGGAGGGAAGAAAATTGAAAAAAAAAAAAAAAAAATGGTTGGGGGAATTTGAGAAAGTAAGACATTGTATAAATATGCTGCATGATAAAACAGGGGGCATGATTTATTTGTGATTTAATTTGTCTCGCTAGAATATAGTTTATTGGTCACGGGCACCACCCGGTTGCTCCGAAAGGCGAAGTCATCGCCAGGTATGTTGGGGGGGTTCCTCAGGGGGAGGGGCTCTTTGGGTGGGGGTGCTAGGGGGAAAAATAAAAAAAAATCCTCATATATAAACAAACGTACTCTGTACAGAGGCATAGATGGGTACGAGTGGAAGCTAGATTCATGATTAATCCATATAAGCTTAAGGTCCTGTCATGGAACATTAACGGTATAGGGGAAAAAATAAAACAGAACAGAATTTGTGAATTTTTTAAAAATTCAGATGCTCAAATCATAATGTTGCAAGAAACACACTTAGAGGCAGCACCATGTAATTCTCTCTTTAAGAAGTCAAGGTGGGTCCAAGAAATAATTAGCTCCAGGCAATCAGGTGTCACAAGGGGAGTTTCTATCATAATTCGAGCGAACAGAGGTATAACCTTAAGAAGCTTTGAGACAGATCAATCGGGAAGATGGGTAGCTGCAGAAATATATATTCAAAACATCCCTTACTCAATTGCAGTGTACTATGGCCCAAACGAGGACAATCCGGGCCCGCTGTCCAAACTTGAAATAGCATTACTCGCGACAACCGGCCCTTTAATCTTAGGTGGCGATTTTAATTTGGTCTTTGACCAAAAATTAGATAGAACCTCTAAAGCTAAATACCATGCTCCCTTAAAATCACTTGCCACTCTAGATGCCTTAATGAAAGACTTTACACTAGCAGATGTCTGGAGAAAAAAGTATAGAACACAACTAGGCTTCACTTTTTACAGTAAGAAATATAAGAACTATTCTAGAATAGATCACTTTTTAGTCGATCAACACCTTCTCAAGGATATCAACTACCTTTCCTTTACGCCCACAGGGTTATCGGACCACGCTGTTCTGGAAATGGTAATTGAATTGAATATAACTCCTATAAAACCAAGGTGGACACTGGAGAGATCACTTTTATTAGATAATCAAATAAAAGTAGAAGTCAAAGATAAAACATTAGAATTCTTCATAATAAATTCAGGAACTTCCTCCCCCCAAGTAGTATGGGAAACCTATAAGGCTTACCTGAGGGGAGTCTTAAGCTCACTAATGAATCATAAGAGAAAGAGCATGAAAATAAAAAGAAGGGAAGACTTGGCAGCAATAACAAGAAAGGATCTTGAATTACAAAATGCTATTCTAACGAACTCCAGTAGAGTACATTTGCTAGAGAAGGAACTTATTGATTTACAACTTCAGTTAAAAATTTCGGATGAGAGAATTCTTAAAGAAAAATGGGAGTCTAGTAGACTAAAAAACTTCGAATACGGAGAAAAGTGTGGAGCCCTCCTAGCCTGGAAAGCTAGAGAAGAGAGAACAAGAAATAATATTAAAGCCCTATTACAAAGGCAGACAGGAGACTTGACGGAAACAGATGCTGAGATTAGAGAAGAAGCAAGGTCCTTTATGAGAAGTCTTTATAGGGAAGACAAAGATCCTAAGGGGGATTTAGAATCTTGGCTGGTAACAAAACACTTGCCACAAATGTCTGAAACGGATAAAGTTTACTTGGAAAGTGAGATCACAGAAGGGGAAATTCAGGGTCAACTGAAGAAAATGAAACGAGGGAAAGCTGCAGGTTCAGATGGGCTGCCAGTGGAGATCTATCTGGACAACAAAGATCAATTAATACCTTCACTAAGGGACCTCTTTAACTTATTATTAATTCATGGCTATTCCACACCTCCCTCATGGGCAGAAGCCATTATAACGCTCATACTAAAACCAAATAAAGACTCAAAAAGAATAGAGTCTTATAGACCTATTTCACTGTTAAACACGGATATGAAGATCTACTCCGGAATCTTAGCCACTAGACTATCGAAGGTCATAAAATCTATAATTCACCCTGACCAGAGAGGCTTTATCCCAGGGAGACAGTTAAATGAATTAACATTTCAAGCAATAGGGGCCATAGACTATGCCAGCGCTAAAAATCTTCCGCTGGCCCTGATCGCCATAGACGCGGCTAAGGCCTTCGATCAGGTCAATTGGAAGTATCTATGGGCCACAATGGAGGCATTTCGGTTCCCTCTTATCTTTATAGAGGCGGTTAGATTATTATATCATAATCCAAAGGCAAAGGTTTTAGTCAACTGAATCTTATCTGAGTGGTTTGATATATCCCGAGGTACCAGGCAGGGCTGTCCTTTATCTCCCCTTCTGTTCGATATTTATATGGAGCCTTTTGTTTGTGGAATTAGAGAGGACAACATAATTCAACCATTTCAGCTCGGCAATTTGTCCCTGAAAGTGGCACTGTACGCAGATGACCTTCTCTTATATACCTCTGATCATTCAGTAGCAATTCCGAGGTTGTTTCTTTTATCAGAAGAATTTGGGAAACTGTCAGGTTACCAGATAAATAAGGAGAAAACGAAAATTATGGGATGGAATAATAACACACATATATTGGGCGCAAAACAGAAAATGAGGTACCTGGGAATTTACTTAACCCAATCATTAAAAGACACTACATCACTCAGCTGGCAAATGGTGGTTAAAGATATTAATAAAACCTTAATAAAATGGGGGAACCTGCCTTTGAATATATATGGTCATGTCAACCTCATTAAAATGACGATTCTTCCAAAATTGACTTTTCTATTTAACTGTATCCCTTTACCATTTTCACCTAAAGACATTAATACTTTACAGGGTAAAATCGGATCTTTTATATGGGCCTGCAAGTCAACAAGAATTGCATGGAAGAAATTGAGAAGGGGCTTAAAAATAGGAGGGTTAGCCCTCCCTGATCTAATGTTATATTGTCATGCATTTCATTTTAAACATTTTAGGCTCCTTGCAAATAAGTTAGATGCATCATCACAGGGCCGCCTGTTTCAAGCTTTACTAAATGATTTACCTTACGACCACGATTTCTTTATATTTAAGTTCGGAGACCAGAAATTCGCCTTAAAATTTTACAGACTGCATTAAAAAATTGGGGGTTTATCAGGAAGACATTTGATATCCCTTACTATCACACACATACTCCAATATGGGATTCTCCTGGTACACCTCAATGCCTTCAGGATCAACTGTCACAACCTCTGAAAACAGCCGGGTTAAAAAAATGGGGAGACCTCTGGGCAGATTCGGGCTTAGTGAACTGGAATTCTTTAGCACAACTTACTAACGGCCAGTTGACTAGGTTCAAATACTATCAATTATCTGCCTGGTGGTCTAGTCAAAACATGCAAAGGGAGAAAGATACTGACATTCTTGATGCAATTGGTAGAGGGGGGAAATGGTTAAAATAACTTTCATTTTGGTACAACTTGATGATTAAAGAAGAGGATAGTATTCTGTATTTGGAGGTGAAAAAATTATGGGGAAATTGCATATCTGATTCTCCTGAAGAAGTCAGCAAAGCATGGTTAGACTCCTTTTCTCTTTCACAGAGGCTAATTAAACCAGCCAATCTAAGACGCAATCACTTGTTTACGGCCTATAGAGTCTATTGGACTCTGGCCAATGCACAAGATTACACAAAATAACTATTATTGTCCCCGATGTAATCATTGTGCAGCTGACGACATTCATATCTTTTTGGAATGTCCAGCTATTCAAGACTATTGGAAAGCGATAATTGATTTTTTGAGTGATGTACTTTCAACAACTATCACTTGCTCTCGCAGACTTGTCTTCTTTGGCTTATTGAACGATTATAATATCAATAGTTTGGATACTCAGTTCATTTTTTATACAATAGTCATTGCAGGGAGACAAATTTGCATGGAGTGGAAGTCAGCGTCTCCTCCCAGATTCGCACTATGCTTGAAGTACATAATGGAAGTATGTAAAATGGACTTGGTTGGTCGTAGCGAGAATACTGAGAATGTCTGGTCTAAATTGGTGGTCTGGATAAACAGGTGAGCGGTCCTGTGATTATGCCTGAGGTTGTGTCGGTCCTGTCCTCCACCAAGCCTAGGGAGCCCAAAATAGGCCTGGAGGAGTAGGATAAGGAAAACAGCCTACCTCTGGGACATCTCTGTCTGCCGTGATACTGTCTCCAGGGCGGACTCGAAAACAACAGTATAAGAGGCAACAGTGAGACCCATCTAGAGCATAAGAATTCTGGTGGCATATATGAGGACTACAGAAAAAAAAAAAAAAGCAATGTAACAGGAAAGTCTTCAAAAAGGTTCCCTCCCAGACGACCTTTGATTAGCATTCATTGTTGTGATCCATGAACAGGTCAAACCGTCAGAGGAATGTAGTTCCTACCGACCCATCTCACTCCTGAACGCAGAAACAAAAATCTTAGCAAAAGCCCTAGCTAATAGACTAATCCCAACCGTTAATAAAATTGTGCACCTGGACCAATCGGGCTTTATGCCCGGACAAACCACTGCTCTTAACCTAAGACGATTACATGGGGTGTTGGGGATGGCAGGAACAGTCCAGGAAGACGTGGCTCTGCTTTTCTAGATGCCAGGTTGGCATTCGATATGATCGAATGGCCCTTTCTCTTTACTGTCCTGGAGCATATGGGCTTCGGCCAGACGTACATGAAATAGATAAAATTATTATACACAGACTCAACAGCGCAAATAGTTGTCAACCAACAGATTTCACAGCGTTTTCACCTGGGCAGAGACACTAGACAGGGATGCCCCCCCCTCGTCCCTGATCTTCGCATTGATGCTTGAGACACTGGGAGGGGGACTCCCTGATTAGAGGGCTGAAATGTTCACAGCAACACAAAGATAACATCTCATTATATGCTGATGACATACTCCTATAAGTCGTGGCCCCGAGGAACTCAATTAGCAGAATCCTACATATAGGGCCATATGTATCAAGCCTTTTTCCTGTTTGCAAACGGGCAGATTCTCAGAATCGGCCCATTTGTGAATTGGAAAAAGCCTTATTTATGTAGCATCCCAAAAGGCCATCGCAAAATCGAGAATTACTAAATTTGCGATTCTCTATTTTGCGAATGCAATTAAGGAATTGCAAATTGCAATTCCTTAAATACAATTCTGGAAGCACCAGAAATTTTCTATTTGACCTTAAGGAATTGTAAATTACCACCAACTTCAAGTTGGTGGTAATTTGCGATTTTTAAAAAAGCACTTTTTTGATTTGTTAAAAGTGCCATATGATGCATATACATGCCCTTAGGGCATGTATGTGCGCAAAATGTGCACGCATGCAGATTTCAGGGGTGCAACAGGGTTGTCCTTTTGGCACCCTTGCAACCTTGAAATTGCATTCTAAATCTGCGATTCTTTGATTGGTAATCCTAAATTGAGAACGTCTTCCCATTAATTACTATGGGCCTTCTAGCCCATAGGAATGAATGGGAAGGTATTCCTTATTTGCGAATCTCAATTTGCGATTCACAAATAAGGAATATGTAGGATTCGCAAACATTTGAGCAAATCCTACATACATTGCATTTTGCGATTCTCTAAATGTGATTCGCTTAAAATCGCAACTTGACAATCGCAAAACTCTTTTCGATACATATGGCCCAAATTCTCCATTTTTGGCAAACACTCTGGGTATACAATTAACTGGACAAAATCCACATTGTATATGCTACATGGACAGGTGCCACGTTTTCGAAGGATTGTGAGGTCACAGTTGCATTGGAGGAAGTTAAGTACCTAGGAATTTATATAGCAACTGACTCTGCAGACTAAGCAGCTGCCCCGGGTTTGACAGATGGGACATGATTGGTATCGTCATAGTAGGCGACCTATGGAAAAGAGACAGGGTGTCCACATTTACAAAACTCCAGGCAAAATACCAGTTGGCAGCCTTAGAGACCTATAGGTACTTGATAAGTCATGCCAAAAAATCGGTGGTACCTAAGGGGGAGACCCTACCAGATGCGTCCCTGTTGGAGGACAGGTAGCTTACTGAGTGTATGACCGAAAAGGCTATATCCTTGACACATAAAAAATGAATAAACAATAGACCAGATTCAAAAGTCCGCCCCCAACAACACTGGGAGACAAACTTAGGAAGCGTAGTGGAAAATGAATGGCAGGAGGCGATATCATCCCCGAGGGAATTGATGATTCCAATGAGTCTCAGACTAATCCAACTAAAAAATTTACATAAGACTTATCTCTCGGGGGGACCCTGGTTAAGATGAGAAAGCGGATGGAATCAGAATGCTTAAGGTTTTGCACCCAAGAAGCTACCCTTTATCATATACTGCGGGAGTGTCCCAAGATTTAACCCTATTGGGCGGGAATTGTTACTAAATTAAAAGAGGTTTGCAAGAAAGAAATCTCTTGCTACCCATGACTATGTCTGCTCAACATAGGGGATGCTACTGCCCTGACCAATACGTAGCAGACCTGGGTATCCCTGGAACTGGCCATAGTTAAAAGAAATATCGCCCAGAAATGGGGAGTAAGTGATAAGCCTCTAATTGGGGACTGGACAAAAGACATGGACAGATCCATTATAACAGAAAAGGAGGTCTATAAGAATAGGGGATGCCCGAAAAAATGGGATAAAAAATGGGCTAAATGGAATACATTCCGGGGCGGACTCTGCTTTTCTCCAACAGAGGAACTGAGAAAGGGGAGGGACAAAATTGATCACTGATAACTGTGATATAGGCTATATATGTAACTGTATGCACAAGCTCATATCGGGACCCACTGAGACGCTAACTGCGATGTATACTTCCAAACAATGTGTCAGTTGCCTTCAACAAATTGTTTTGTTAAACACTTTAAATAAAAAGAGTTAAAAACAAATAAAGGAACGCTGACGTTTTGCAACTGTCCAAAGTAAGGATGCAAGTCTAAAACAGACATATGGGTCACCAAGCTTCTGAATGTAATATAGCGCTTGAACACGGTGTCTGAGGCCATATTTGCTCAAAAGTTGGTTAATATATTTTTTTCCTTTCCAGGCTATAATGAGAACAAAAAATAAAAAGTGCATATTAGATTGTATGGACCTACTGTCACATATACAAGGCTGGAGTTGATTTAACTAATACATATTTTCCGGAAAACCTATCATAAGTGGGGTAAGGTTCAAAATGTCAATTGTTCCATTATTTTTTTTTTTTTTTTCGAATATCCTTATTGAATTCTGAAAAAATATTTTTCTGAGATTGATTTAGGGTTTTGCAGTTTTATTTGGAATGGTCATCTGCTGTGCCTTGGGTGCATGGGCTCCAGGAACTTCCAGAAGTCATGTGAAAAGTGCAACATCATGCATCTGAAAGTTAGCAGGGAGTAGGAAGCCTGGCTGTATGTCACTGAAGAGAAGAGGTGGTGTTTGAAGCAATGGGCCCACTCCAAGTCATGGAACCACTCCTGATCATGAGGCTGGGTCAGAGCAAAAGTCCCATTCTCATTCAAAGTCTTCAGGTAAGTCGAAAACATACCACAAACACACGAATGCCAAGCTGGGATCAATTCCATTCCACCACATGATCTCAAATGATAGATTGGGAGGGTGACACTCAAAGGGTCATGCGCCTCCAGTGTCTTCTGACACTGATCCAGTCCCTCAGCTAATCCTAGCATACCCTGAATTTATTTCCCAGGCCATTCTCAGCCGTGCAGTAGATGGAGGCTCCTCTTGGACCTCTCAGCTGCCTTTGACATGGTTGACCATGACACTCTAAAACAAAGACTCTATGAAGCCGGCATAGAGGGAACTGCTATGGACTGGATCAAGTCCTTCCTTCAAAACCGAACTAATGTCATCCATACCCCAACTTTCTCTTCCAAACCGTACTCCACAAAAGCAGGGGTCCCTCAAGGTTCTATCATCGCGCCCAAGCTTTTCAACATTTACATGAAGTCATTACCTGTACTGATCAATAAATTTCACCTCTCATGCTATAACTATGCAGATGACACACAAATACTCCTTCAACTGGAATGCCCCAAAGACATGGGGAAATTACCAATTTTCAGCTGTCTCAGGGCCGTGGATCAGTGGATGACTTGGAGCCATCTCAAATTGAATGCTTCAAAAACTGAAATACTCATGTGTGGCAATTGGAAACATTATAAGCCGCTTGCCGCATGGCCTAATGAACTGGGATCACTGCCTAAAGTATCGAAGGAAGTAAGTAACCTCGGAATGACCATGGACTCCAAGCTGTCGATGAATGCCCAAGTGGATAAACTAGCAAGATCAAGCTTTGTCACTATAAAAACACTGCGACAAATTTTCCCTCATTTGGGATTTCCACACAAGGTCCAAGCTACCATCTCCCTTGTTCTGTCCAAACTCGATTACGCCAATAGTCTCTACCATGGATCACCTTTAACGACCATGAAAAGATTACAACGGATTCAGAACTCGGCTGCCAGACTACTTTTGCACATCAAACCACGAGACCACATCTCCCCTGCCTCAAAAGCCCTGCATTGGTTACCGGTTGCCAGAAGATCCACGTTCAAGCTGCTTTGTATCGCCCACAAAGCAATACATGGAATGGAACCACTCTTCATCAGGAATAAAATCACCAAACGCATTCAACAAAGGAACCTCCCCTCTAAAGGAGTATCTCGCCTCAAAATCCTACCATACAAGAAAAAACCATGGGTGGCACATCCTTCTCTGTTCAAGCAGCCAAACTATGGAACTCTTTATCCCCCAACATAAGGTCCACCAACAACCACCTTATCTTAAGAAAACTACTCAAAATGTGTCTCTTACCCACATAAGCACCATACGCAAACAGAAATTTACAGCATATCCCTCTGTATATAAGCATTTGCTTTCACGATAGATAGGTATGTATCTCTGTGTACTACTTTGTATAAACATGTAAAATAATTATGTTGTTGAGAGAAAAATAATAATAATAATAAATAAATAAAAATCATCTTTGGTCTACATGTACATACTTCCATTGTGCATCTATTTACCTTCCATGTACTGGATCTGTGTGTCTGTTACTTTTCTCCTGAAAAAGCCTATCCAATGCACTACCCTATTTCTCATCCTGTGCCTCCTATCAATATCTTTAATCTACATATACTTACCTCCCTTATGCATCTATATAATTTCAATGTGCTTATGAATCTATATATTTATCACTTTCTTCTAATTTAGCATTTCGAATGCATTACCCTATTTCTCAGCCTATACTTCGCTCAATATATCTTCTAGCCCAACCTTCTGACTCATCTCAAACTTCTTTCTACTACTCTTTCCAATTTATCCCTCCACTGTCCTTTTCAATCAAGATTAACAGACTAACATGTTCACTTCTCAAATTCCATATTCAACTATACTAATTCACCACTAATCCTTTATAGGGTTCCAGAGTAGTGTGCTACTGGCCAATAAAGAGTCTCAACACACCATCAGGGTTACAAGGGCTATATAAATGCAAACTTTTTTCCTTTTCTACCCCTCCCCAACCCTTCTAAATCCAAACAACTGACTAACATATCCACCACTAAAAATACTCTCATGTTTCACCCTACTAATTCAACACTAATCCTGATGGGTTCCAGAATAGCGTGCTACTTGCGCTTCAAAACCCCATCAGGGGTAGCAAGCGCTATATAAATACAAACCTCTTTCCCTCTTCTATCCTGCCTCCTCCTTTCTCTACCCAAATAACTGAATAACATATCCACTACTCAAATTACTTCATATTTTACTATACTAATTTTCAATACTAATCCTTCATGGGTTCCAGAGTGGCGTGCTACTCGCCAGAAAAGCACTTCAACACCCATCAGGGGTAACAAAGTGCTACATGAATGCAAACCTTTCTTACCCTTTTATCCTTCCGCTATCCTTCTCACTCCAAATAATCTGACTAAATATCCACCACTGAAATGACTTCATATTTCACCATATTAATTCACCACTAATCCTTTATAGGCTTGCTGAATAGCGTTGGTCAACAAGCTTTATATAAATACAAACCTTTTTCCTCCTCCATCCTTGTGCTATCATTCCAAATCCAAATAACTGACTAACCTATCCAACACTTAAAATGTACTTGCATGTTTCACTATACTATTTCAACACTAATCGTCTATGGGTCCCGGAGTAGCGTGCTACTCGCCGAAAAAGCGCTTCAACGCCTCGTCAGGGGTAGTAAGCGCTATGCAATTACAATACTATACAATAAAGAGCTCAATGGTTTAGCTTTATTTAACCTTCGACTATATAATGAGGCAGCCTGTTAGGTATTTTTTTCTCCTCTCAATGACAACTTTCTGTTCCGTTATTTTGACAATTGTTTATTCTATGCAGTGGTTGAGGAGACAGGTGTTTAATTCCCAGGCTTTATGGAAACATTTATTCTCCCCCAAAAAATTTAGATTTAAATTAATGCAAATTTTTGCAAATATGAAGTTTTCGAAGACTTAAGTGTACCAGACTGTCACAAGTTTCTTCTATGAAACGATTCTTTAGGTTTCGGTATAAACCTGTCCACTGATAAACTGAACCACTTGGAAATTATGGGCTTCCAAGCTGTTTTAAACTTTAAATACAACACTTCATGGAGGATTTAGGCTCAACTTGGTATTGCAGATAGTAATATTGGTAAGAAGCTGTGGTTTGAGTTTTTTGAAAATCAAAAGCTTATTACAGATATATCGGGCATCACTTGAGGAGAATGCTTCCATTATTTTAAAAATGGTATGTGAATTTAAACTTAGAGCTTGTGTAGGCAGATGCAAGGTCGTCGGCATATTTGTTTACTCACTAACCACTTCCAGAAAATAGAGAAGGAAACTGGCTTTAGTGTTATGCTTAAAAAGTGGGTATAACTAAGGTAATCCAGCTATCAGCTAACCCTCAGGAGAGGATCAGCTAATTAGAGCTTCCAACTTTAGGAGAATGGAGCTTTTTTCTCGATGGCTCCTTTACTACAACCTACACTTGTGAGCAGGTTCACACCTTCTCTTAGAAATCATTGCTCTTGATATCATTCAGAGGGTGAAAGGGACTGACTTCATGGTAATGCCACTTACCCAGTGCTGCATTACTTCGGGAGCAATTAGCCACACACCTTGGTTCAAAAAATGAATACGCATTTTTTGTTGGAGTCTCTCAGTTTTTAGGGGATAATCAAAAGTAATGGTCACAGTAATGGTTCCAGGGCTGGATGTTTTTCAATACCTGAGCTTAAGTTTGTTCATTGCTGTGTCCGTAACTTGCTCTCTGATTCTGTAACGGTGGTAAAAAACTGAGATACAATTTCTTGTTCATTGGCAAAGTAAAATGGATAGGGCTGGGTGTAGTTTGCATAGCACCACTACGCACACTATGCAGCATTTTGGAAAAAATGTGTGAAAAATGAGGGCACGTCCTAAGGGTCCGTGTGCCCGGGACAGGGGTCCCTCGTGCCTGAGCAGGCTCCCCAATCTCCCGGCCTGGCTGGGCTGGAAAGCAGCGGCCGGCCCCGGGACCTGTGTTTTGGTCAGGGCCTGGGGTTTGGGAGTCCCATCCTGCGGCCCGCCAAGAGTCCATCTGCCTGTACAAGGGTCCCTGGTGCAGAGCCCCAGAAACCTGCAAGGCTCCATGGGTCCCGGGCAGTCCTCCCCCGGGAGGCTGGGCCCCAGGAGCGCCTGCAGGTCTCACAATGTCTGAAGCCCAGTGTGGAGTTTCAGAGCCCCCCTGAGCCCTGCAGCTCTGGAGCCCTGCAGCCCCCGAGACCTGCAGCCCCGAGCCCTGCAGCCCCGAGCCCTGCAAGAGCAGGCGGGAGCCCTCCCGCGAAGGCTCGGGGCAGGCGGATTGGCGTTATTTCGGTCCCGGCCAT